>NC_143253.1:118321596-119619513 GCF_984573655.1 Nuphar pumila | reverse complement strand
CCTGAGCTTATCACAATCCTTAACAAAAACTTTTTTCTTCATTCGATAGAAAAAGATGGGGTTAGGCCATATACCATTGGGATTCGAACTTCCAAAGTCGCAATACAAGGTAACAAGCACCGAAGCACAGTTGGGAGTAACACTGGAAATGCAAGATTCTGTTTTTTTATGACAAGGAACCCTCACCAAAGCTAGAAAAAGTAGTTCAAATTGCAGAAAACACGCCTGATCTTAGATGAGCTTTTATTGAGATAATATTATTACATACAGACTTACCAAAATACACAGATAGCTACAATGGAAGATAAAAACTCAGCACAGTATCCGCAAAAATTACATTACAGAGCACGCATTAGGGTTCTCATCACTAAATATCTGTGGTGGATATGAATATTCCATGTAGTATCTGGGAGGCCAGTACTCGCTCTTCTTTATCTCGCACTTCTCCTCTTCCACTCCTTTGCCTTCTTCTCCTTCCTTCTTTTCGTTCTCTTCCTTCTTCTCTTCCTCCTCTTTCTTCTCTTCCTTCTTTTCTTCTTCGGGCGCCGGTGGCGGCACAATAGTTGCCTGCTTCCCTGTTTGCTTATACACATATTCTACTAGCTTTGCTGGATCCACCACCCCCTTTACAATGACTTTGTCATTCTTCAAGTCTGTTTCTACGGACTCCACACCTGCAATTGCATTTATAGGCATTAGCCCATTTTATACGAGGGTCTAGCGGTTAACATGCATGTTGTCAATATTCCATACAAGATGAATTCATAAATGGAGGACATTATATATATATATATATATATATATATATATATATATATATATAGAGAGAGAGAGAGAGAGAGAGAGAGAGAGAGAGAGTAATGGGTTCCTTAGGCCTTTTTTTTCGCTAGGTCTCGTTAGGCCCCTTCAAAAGTCATAGTTAAGTATTTTTTCTCATGTCTAACAACATAGGCGTGATTTATAGGTTTTGTTTAGTGGAATCTGGCCTTTGTATCGTTGGAATCTGACCTGTATATAGATTTTCTGGTGATCCAAAATCAATGGCTATGAAGGTACCAATTTTTTTCAACTCATAAAAATATGTTTTTTCCATTGAAAAAACATGATCCAAGAGCCGATTTCCACTAAATCGAGCATGCTAAACACATCTAACGATTCAGATCTATCATAAAACACTTAAAACCTATGAGAAGAATGGGGCACAACGGGAAATGGGGCCTAATGTGTTCATCTCTCTCTCTCTCTCTCTCTCTCTCTCTCTCTCTCTCTCTATATATATATATATATATATATATATATATATATATATATTACGCACGAATTTTACTTAATCTGAACTTGATGATGTATTGCAGATAATTTACTTAGTAGAAAACATTCCTTATATGTGGTACTTTTCATGTTTAGATGTATTTTTAGAGCAGTAAAAAATTAATGGCTCATATTGCACTAAAAGTTAGTGAAGAAGAAATCAAATTTTTTGTTTAATTTATTCAATCCAAAGCATGATTTTTGATAAATAGGCAATGATGACACATTTAGAGGTTTAAAATTTAAATTAGAAAAAAATTTTACTTGTAACTATTTATTTCTTGAAGTGTTTAGGACATTTACGAGAGTGGTACTTTACATGTTCAGATGTGTTGTTAGAGCTATAAAAACTTAATGGCTCATATGGCACTAAAACTTAAAGAAGCCCCCCCCCCCTCCCCCCCTTCTGGTTAAATTTGTTTGACCCAAAGCACGATTTTTACTAAATAAACAAAAGTCTGTATTTTTTAGTTTGTTTATGGTAGTTTACGAGATAAAATTAGATAAAACTGTTTAGGCAGTATTAGTTTCCCAACCTATACACGTCCTTCCAAAATTTGTGATAAAAAATAATCTCCAAGATACCATATAAATTAACAATAATGAAAACGACCCCCACTGCTACCCCAGTCATCCACCATCTGCATCTGCTGTTGGGCCTTACAGATGTCAGGCTGTATCCCAAAGATGGTGGGTGATCAGGTGCAGCAGCACACTACAAGTGTGTAATCACATTGCACCATCAGATCTGCCCCTCCATGGGCGGAGGTGATTCCAAAACACAAGAAAAAAAGGTGCTTTGACATATCACCTGATCCGACCTCCTCAACAAGTACCTGATGGAATCCACGTAGGAGATTCCAATTCGTACACGTACACACCGGCGTACGGACGTGCGGATTTGGAATGGTGGTGCTGATAGATCTCATCTCCCGCTGAGCCATGGCAGTATATATGAGAGAGTACACTCAAAGCACATCACATGGGTGCCATGATGAACAACCGGAGAGACTGGTGGTACAAAAACTGTCTCTTAGAGTCACCCCACACCACACCATCTGCTAAAGAGATAAACATCTCCTCCTCTCCTTTCACTTTCCTTCCTCGCTTTTACTTCGGACGATAAGATCTCTCTCTCGGTTATATATCCTTTTCTCTTTTCCCTTTTCTTCTTTTTCACCTTACTAGTGAATGCACGCACGCAGAGAGAGAGAGAGAGAGAGAGAGAGAGAGAGAGAGAGAGAGACCTTTCATCTTCTGAATACGCCTTTGGACCACTTGGGCACATGAATCGCAGTGCATGCGAACCGTCAAGACGACTGTGACAACTTCAGGCTGCCAAACAAACATCATATCAAACGTAACCATCAACACCCAAAACAATTAACGTACAAATTACAGAATAGCGCTATTGCCTGAATGTCCAAAATATGCACTCAATAACTTCAGAATACACCGACATGTTTTCTTGTTACGTAGCAATTAAACCACATCTCATGTCACTATATATATATATATATATGTATATATATATATATGTATATATATATATATATATATATATATAGAGAGAGAGAGAGAGAGAGAGAGAGAGAGATGCATGGCAACAACAGTCTAACAACATGATTAGTGAAGTTGAAAAAATGTTTATTTCCGTGTATTGATCATCGATTCATTAAGTATGGCTGAATAAGAAAGACAAAACAAAGAGGAACAAGGAAAATCGCGAACTCATTTTCAAGTAATATATAACTAACTATTCCTTGTTCAATGTGCTAAAAACAGCGCACATAACGGCACCTACGACTTAACTCCATGTACGTATCCGCATTATATTATACCTTGTTTTTTTTTATGGCAATGAAATTTAATGAGATAATAATTCGCTGAGCACCAATTCAGTTGACCATTGTCACTGTTGAACTTAATTATATGTTTCTGAAAATCTTTTTATTTCTATATGTGCTCTCATTCAATGTTTCAATCTTAATAGTTAAAAGTAAAAAATACTTCTCATTTTTAAACGACACTAACTAAGCAAAATTAGAAACCATAAAAGCAGACGTTAAGTTCCTATTGAAAGAGATAAAGGTAGACACAAAAGGAAGGGGGCCACTACAAGCTTGGGGCAAGAGCAGAAGTGAAATGAGAACAAAAGTAGACCATTAGTTTCCTGATCCGAAGGTCCATTCCATCTCCCTCACACAATTACAATAAATGTGGCTGAGGTATGTCAGCCACGACCATTGGCATCATTAAATCCTGAAATGCTTTTTTTTTCTGGCATCCAATTCTGGCAAAGGCAAAAAGGGCAATAAATTTCAAAATAAATCAATTACTTTTTCCCTGCTATGTAGTTTCCCCTAACTTTTACAACAGCAAGATTTAAAGGAAGCTTGGTGGTCAAAAGTAGCAAGAGATAAAGAGAGTCTTGATCCTGATCCTTGATGTTTTAAGTGGACCATGTTTGACAAACGGTACGAGCAGGAACCAGAGTCCAATGAAACTTGAATGGGTATTGGGTTGGATCCCTCAGAATTTCTTGAGAGGAAACTGGTGGCCAGGGCAATATAAATCTGTGGGTTTAGCCCCTAGTTTTAGGAGGGCCGACATTGGCTTCTGTTGTGACTCTGAAACCAAGATCCGACGCTTCCGATCCTGGTCCGAATTTCCATATTTTTTTACCTACGTGTCGGATCCGGGTATAACTAATCTGAAAAAGATCACCCGGAAAGAGCCTGAGCGCACAAACGATGTCAATAGTTACACGTAAGAAGCAAGATAAGTTTGTGTGTAAAACACTAAAACCTCTTTGAATAACGTGTAAAAAGCTTTCCTGAAAGGAAGAAACAGGAAAACTTCTAACCATAGAAACTTCAAAAACAGGAAAACTTCTAACCATAGAAACTTCAAAAACAGGAAATTCTCTCTCTTAAGCTCTCTCTGAACAGGAAAAAGGTCACTTTGAGTAACGTGAAAAGCCATTCTAATTAAAAAAAATAAAAAAACATAAAAACTTCTTACCGCAGAGGCATGAAAAAAAGGATCTATCTCTCTAGAGTGAAGAAAGGAAGACCTACCTCTTCTTTTTTCTCCTCTTGCTTGGGTTGCTCTTCTTCCTTCTTCTCTTCAGGGGGCTTGGGCAACGGGGAGATGATTTCAGCTTTCCTTCCACTTTTCTTCTGTATCCTGTCACAAACCTTCACTGGGTCTGCTGCCTTCCCTTTCACAACTACCTTGTGAGATTTGCTATCTGTGTGCACCTCCTCCACACCTACACCAAACCCCATTAACCACACCCACTTAATTACAATAAACCAAAATAAAGCAAATTCATCAAAATTAATCATAGCCAATCAAGGTTCAAGAGCTGCTCTTAAGTATTTCACCAGGGACCCTTGAATTGTACGATTGTTAGTGACCCGCCGCGACCGGTAGAATGTCAGATTAAGGACGAGCACAGACTACGACGCCATAGTACGCCGAAAAGTTCATGGAAAAAATGGACTTGGTCACTTTTTTCATGACACCCAAATGGGTTAGAACATAAAATCTATCATTCCCCAATAGCGGTAATCCACACAATAGTAACTCATTGCGTCACACCTCTCCAATATAAAATAAGAAACATCTTTGAACTAATATAAAATAAGAACCTTAAAATGTTTAGAACATTATCGTAGTAATTTAGGGGTCAGGCAGCACTAAAAGCACATGAGCTCAATTTGTAAATCTTTTTCAAAGTTGTGTTCAATGCCATGAGACATGAGTAGGAAATTTAAGACTATGAAAACGACACAATATGACCATGAAATACAATTTAAATATATTGGCACACTGACGGCTCTAAATAGAAAAAAAACGATTTTCTATGCTAAAATTAGCAGAGCATTGAAACTTCTTACAGTAAAAAAAAATGCCTAACAGGCTGACAATGGTTTCTCAAGAAAAAAAATGGTGTTTGTTCACGTGAATGAATACCTACCAAAAACATGAAGTTAGAACAAATAGTTCAACACTAAAGCAGTCCAAAAAGGTGATAGGTTATACATATCACATGTAGTAGTTTCAGAGGGGAACTGTTCCTAGAAATATAGCAAATTAATAAAAGTTCTAAAAAAAAGGACCTGGGAAGCCTCTAAGGGAGCGTTGGACCTTCTTGGCACACCCTTCACAATGCATGTCCACCTTCAACACTATCTCTGGGTTCTCCTCCTCTTCTTTCTTATCTCCATCACCCTCCTTCTCCCCTTCTCCTCCCTCCTTCGCTTCCCCACCTCCTCCTTCCTTCTTCCCCTCTCCTCCTTCCTCTTTCTTCTCACCTCCTCCCTCCTCCCCCTTCACTTCCTCTTTCTTCTCCGTTTTATCCTCCTGTTTGGGTATCCAAGAAAATTTCAGAAAAGAAAAAGATGGGTCAGTTCAAATACTACCTTTGAGCACAATTGCACATGTAATATGATATGGTTCCTTAAAAAAGAAATCCCTTCGAAAAATTTTGATAAAATATGGAAAAGTTGTTTCAGAAATATTAGGTGTCAGATTACAGGAAATTGGAAGATCTAGTTCTTCCGATTTTTCCTATAAGCAGGATTCGACCAAAATGTGAAGTAGAAATCTTAAAACAGGGAGAGAGAGATTTCGCAATTTGTAAAACTATTTTTTTTATTCTATTGCAACTATGAGAATAATGATTAGAAAATGATGTTCTTTCTAATCATGAACCCAAAAAGAATAGATTTAGTTAGAGAGTCACACGTGGGAAAAGTGGTGAGTTTTATATTAGTGTTTGAATACCACAAAGAATGCCATGTGGTTTCTAAGTCGGGAGATTCAAAGAATCCAAAGAATCTAGAAAAAACGAAACTTCACGAACAAACTCGAATTAGCACAAACAAGAAAAAGAGAGAAAAATGTAATGGAAGAAAGAAAAATTACGAAACCGAAAATTGACGCTTAAAAAACTTTTGTTCGAAAATTAGGAAAACCCCAAAAACATTTTTGAAGGAAAGCTTTTGTTCGAGACGAACTAAATGCAAACTTTGAAAGAATATATAGAAAAAGATGAAAACGTCAAAATACTTAATTTTAAACCAGAAGTAGAAAGATACTGAAGAACATGGAATTAGTTATCCAATTCACTAAGATTTCCCAACCGGAAACAAATTTCAATTTCTTTTGAGTTTCCAAAAAAGACCAAGGAAACATTTGCGTTCAAGAAAAGAGAAAGCCTTTTCTTCAGATTTTAAACAAAATAAAGTTCTGGAAATTTTTCACTAAAAATATAGAGAAATTTTAAACACGCAGCCCATATTACTCGATTTTCTTTCAAAACGGAAAGGAAGAAAGAAAAGATTGCATGAACTAAATAAAATCATCTTCTTTCTAAAAACAAAAACTAAATAAAATGTTCTTCAAATGAAAACTTAAACGACCATATAACTCGGTACCTAACCAAACCAGAACTTCTAAACAAGAGAGAGAGAGAGAGAGAGAGAGGTTATTTGAAAAAAAAAAATAAAGTAAATGCTCCAACTTAACGTACTTCACCCATTAGAGAGGGGGCACTCCGCTAACTCTGAGCAAGAGAGAGAAAGCTGCCTTCCTTCTCCACGTTCGTTCCTCACAAAACTAAGCCTTCCTCCTCCTCCTTATATTGTAGAGAGAAGCTGCAGAGGAAGAAATTACAGTGCGGTAATTCCGCCACCGCTGTGACTAAGCCATTAATTACAACTCTGCCCTTTGGATTGACTGGCTTTACGTCATCCTCTTGCGTCTCTGAGATCTCCGACAGTTCCGTAAATGACAAAAATGCCCTCAACACCTCTATCTTCCGAACTTTGAAGTTTTACTCGGGAAAAAAAAAATACAAAACCTCAGAGTTGGTCGAGAGAAGGTAGGTAAAAGAAGAGGATAGCACGGTCATTTTTTGTAAACAAGATTGGAGAATAACGGTTATGCCCTCGTTTGTGGCCTTGGGGCTTGATTTGGACTTTTGGGTGCATTTTGGTTTCGGATCCAAACAGTGTGGCCGCACAGCAGGACCGGTTTTGGGTTTTTTTATTTCAGGATGCCTAAGACTTGCTCGGATTTTGTAATTTTTTTTCTAAATCCGTTTAAAAAGATGTGGGATGCTCGTTTCAAGCTTCGATCGTACTTTTTTTTTACGAGAAAAGATAAAGTAGGAATAGGTTTTTCGATCTCTGCCGCTTGATGCACAATGTCACAGATCCAGATATGGGAATAAGATCGAGTGGAGGAATGAAAACCTTCCAAACTTCCCCAATAAAAGTGGACCGTCTGATCAGTATATGATCGGCGGTCCATAATAAACCTTTAAAAAATCTTTTAACTATCTGCTCCTTTTTTTCCTTTTTTCTTTTAGTTGTTTCAGGTATTATGTTAAAAATGATCTTTTTAACTGTCTCAAACAGAGGATATTTTAATATGATATTACAATGAAATTTCATGGTTCACCCATACCGGACCTGAAATTCCAGTATGAGTGAACCCGAACTGATCCTGTTGTGGCAAGGGAGATTCATTTATTCATCAATGCTTCCACAACAGGTTGATATTGAACTTCCAGAAGATCTACCACTTAAAGAACCACACGCCATTGGTGAATGTTTACAGATCAAGATTGAGGATCTTCCAGAGGTAGAGAGAGCTTTTGTTCACCTTCATAGGGGGAGCTGGGGGGGGGGGGCGCAGAACTGGGCTGTAGCCCAGTCCTGCCTCCCGGCCCAGTTAAAAAAAAAAAATTTAAAGCCCAGCCCTGATTCCATATGAAATAGATTTTTATCCATTTTTGTAGCCCAGCCCTGACTGCAGCAAATAGTTTGATTTGTCCATATGAAATAGATTTTTATTAATAATTGTAGCCATTTTTTATTTTATCTCAAAAAAAAATTCTCGGGCCGCTGCCCCCGAACCCCAGACTATCACACCATTTTTTTTTTTTGCTACACCCCTGTCTGCCCCCCCCCCCCCCCCCCCTCACATGAATCCTAGCTACGCCCCTGTTCACCTTGTTTTACATTTGTGAATGACATGTCTTTTATTTTGTTATCTTTTATTTACTCTAACAAATTATGTAGAAATGAGTGATTGAGGCTTTTTTACCGATTGTCTTTTTGTTGTTCTTCTAATAAGAGGCTTTAGTAATTCAAATATGAATACTACATGTCAAAGCTCTACAAATTCTAATGTGGCAAGGAAGTTGAATATGTCGATGAATAAGCATGTAGAAATAAGCGAATATATTCATATGATGTTGGATATTGATAGCAATAATGATGCTAGAGATTTAGTTGAAATATAAGTTGTTGAAGAACATTTGGATGAATTGAATGCAAATGAAAAAAAATACTGAATTGAAAAAGTTTAATTCAGAGTACGTCTCAACTGTGCCATTAAATTATGTACCTAGCATTGATATGTAAGACCGATTCAGATGTCTATAAATTTTACAGTTGGTATGCTAGAATGGGTGGTTTTGATACTCACAAAGAAAATTATATAAGAGAAGAGGGAGTAGTTAAATGGAGGCAGTTCTCATGCAACAAATCAAGGTTTAAGAAGCAGAATGAGTTTGAGAAAAGCAAAAATGAACATTCAAAGGTGCTCTATGAAAAAAAATGGGTTGTTACCAGTATTAAATATGAATACAATCATTATTTGCATTATCCATCAAAAGTTGGCAAGTATAAAACAAAAAACAAAAAAGAATATCCCTCACAAAAAAGGTTGTGGAGTCATGGGTTGAAGCTGGTTTGAGGCCATCACAAGTGATGGATGTGTTAGCCAATGAAGCAGAAGGTACTGAAAATTTAACATTCACTGAAGAACAACTTACGGCGTTTCTGCAAATGAAAAGAAAAAGTTATTTTGGGAAAGACTGTCAAATTGCATTAAACTATTTTAAACAAAAGGCATTGGTTAATTTCTATTTTTATATTGAAGTTGATGAAATGCAGCAGGTTGGCAACTGTTTTTGGGCAAATGCTACGTGCCGTGAAGATTACTATTATTTTGGTGATGTGGTGTCGTTCGATATAACCTATAAGAAGAACCAGTATGATGTTGTTTTTATCATTCAATGGGGGTCAACCATCACAATCAATCTATTTTATTTGGTTGTGCATTACTCATTGATGAAAAAAAAGATTCCTTTATTTGGCTCTTTCAAGAATGGTTACAGCCTCCAGTGTCCATTATTATTACGGATCAAGATCTAGCAATAAAGGAAGTGTTCTCTAACATAGTTCATAGGTGTTGTACTTAGCATATAACACAAAAAGTTCTAACATATGTGGATAGTTTGTATAAACACAATTTCAATTTTAAGATGCTATAAGATGCATGGATTCACAACTCAAAGACCGTTGAGGAATTTAAATTAAAATAGATGGAATGAAATGCTTTCATTGTATCTTGTATTGGGAGACATCGAGTGAGCTAAGGATTTGTGGCAACAACATGCTGCATGGGCAAGGCCATATTCTAATAACACATTTATGGCAGGAATGTCTACCACACAACGTAGTGAAAGTATGAACAATTCTTTTAAGAAATTGGTTAATACAAATTCTCCGATACATTTGTTTGTAAAAAGATTTGAAGCAACAGTTAGTAGGCATCACCACAAAGAAAAGAAATATGATTTTCGAATAAATGATGAAAAGTAACCTACAAACACTCGCAAACACTCGCACCCCGATGGAGATTTACTTGCGAGATACATTTACCCCAGCAATGAATTTGGCATACTTTAAGCTTGAGTTTCAACAGTCTGTATGTTGTTATGCAAAGCTTGAACATGAGGGAGATTTTAGAACATATCAAGTGACACAACAATTTGAAAAGAATACGTAATTACATATGACAGAAACACTCAACACATATCAAGTTGTCGGTGTCACATTGAGAATCTACTGGTGTTGTTTGTTGTCACATGTTTGTTGTTTTCAATGTTGAACATCTTCAGGAATTGCCATTGGAATACACCCTTAAGCGATGGACAATGGGTGCAAAAACTGGTGCCATACAACAATTAGGGGTGCAATTATCATATGATCACTGCACCACAAGTACGCTTATAGAGAAGCATCTGATTTTCAAGAAAGCAAACAAATGTATAAGTTTGTCATTACAATATAATAGATCAAATGCAAAATGAGGTGCAAGATTGTGCGGCAAGTTTCAATATTATCGAACATGAACAAGAAAGTGTTAATGATGAGAGCACCTCTACTGTTAGTGGATGCATGATAGTTCTGCATGCCAATGATGAGTTTTCAAATAATGATGTTATTCTTAGATATCGTGAACCTCTGTGTTCTAAAGGCTGTGGTAAACGAATCTCATCAAGAATCCATCAAAACAAGGTGACAAAGAATTGTGCAACTTGTGGACAATCGTAACATAATTCTAAAACATGCAACCTCAACCACAATTCATGGTAATCTGCCTACTTGTTAATATATGCAAAATTATTTGAAACATAATTTGACAATTTGGCTGTATGTTATTTCTGTTGTTGTAGGAACACGAGCCAAATGATTGTTAGTGGTAAACCATCAAGAATATGTCACGTTTGTAAGGGGGCAGGGCATGACAAAAGAAATTGTAAAAATGTAAAGAATACAGGTATATTAATTTCTTGTTGATACATGTTAATAAGGTAATTTTATTTTTTGATTTCTTTAACATTTTGTAAATCATATTGTATATGTTGGATTTGAAATCGTTGGTGGAATTTTCATCGCTATTAGCATACACACCTTGTTGTCAGGTATTTTCTCAAGCCTCGAGCTTTTTGAGATTGGTTTCATATCCTTCTTTTATTGTCTTTCATTCTTTTATTCTTCCATTTTTTTCGCTTTCTTTCTTGCCTCTTCATTCTGTGTGTGTGTGCCAGCAATATATAGCATGATTAAAAAATACCTTTTATGTTAGCCAACATATAACACAATGTTTGCAGGAGGTAAGTGTTTGAATGACTTAAAATTATGTTAGCCCACCTACAGAGAAGTGCAAAATGTAAAGTTTTTCTAGTTTGCAACAAGAAAGAGACATCTTTCAAGAAACACTATTTGCAGAAACACCGCATCAGGCTTTGTGAATATCTCAATCTAAAAAGCATAGAGCAGTTTGCAGATTCACATGTTGCCTGCAAACTCAACGGGTAACCATGTTATTGAAATTAGCATACACACCTTGATATTTTGTGATTGGCTGTTGTGTTTGCAGAAGTTTTTTTATAACCTTTTATGTTGTAGCCTTTAGTTCAGTCTTTTTATGGAAGGCACCTAACAAGAGAGATGGACATTACAGGTTCCATGTGATTGCTTATCTTCAGCAAATTTAGTGGGTTGAAGTACATTGTGAGCTACAGATCCATTTTCTAGCTGGGACATATAGCCTATACTTCAGACTTCAGCTGGGTCGTGCATCCATAAGATTCGGTCGGTGTCAGTGTAACTTTGATCATGTTCAAGAAGGGAAAAAAAGATGGAGATTGAAGGATTGCTAAATTTTTGTGGGTTTTGATTGATTTTCTGACTGGTGCTATGGGTTAGTTTTTACTACGTTTTTATGTCATTTTTTACTCAGTTTTATTAGTGCTTGTCAGTCTCTTCCCTTACGGTACCTAAACATTTTACACATCTAAGCATTTCTTAAGCACTGATTTCTCGCTTCTCACTCGCAAATCACTTCATCAATCTTGGTCTAGTTAATTATAATAACGCCATGAGGAGTGTCTCAGATCTTACCAACACTCTACCCGAATGGGCTACTACTTTTTTTTATCTGAATGAGCAATGACTAAGTGCAAATGTTTCTGAAATCAAGTCAAACTTTAGGCTAGGGAATTCACCTAAAGATAGCCAATTCAGGAGTGAAGCACAGTGATTTGCTGTCGATAAGATACACACTGATACTAACAACATTGCTCCCAACAACGGCTCTCAATCATAGCCTTGGAGGCACTTGGGCCTGTTACCTAATCATTAAAGAGAGCAAATCTAGCGATCCAGCCTCGGTACTTGGCAAGGTACTCTAGCCTTTCAAAACAAAACATGAGCCACATTACTTTTGTTGCAAGATGGAATGGTTCGGTTGATTACTTTTATTGCTGAAAAACGTAGTCTCACTGTATAAGGTTCAAGTTGGAAGTGCTAAGAAAAAATAGAAGTGCAAAGAAAGAACACACGATGATTAACGTGGTTCAGCAGTGTTACTGCCTACATCCACGGATGAAGATCCTCACTCTCTCAACCATATTCACGAGAGGTAGGTTTCTTTAATAATGCATTTCTGTTACAGCTCATTCCTTTATAAAAAAGGTAGCTTCTATTTTCAGCAAAATATACATTGACAGGATAGCATTTATCCTTTCCAACAGGTTCTTCCTTAAGAATAGGAAGTGATCTTCTTTGTTTAGAAGGATCACCTTTCTGCTCATGATCAGCCACACATGTAGGAAGTCTTTTTATGTTAACATAATCTTTTTCCAATGTTGACATGAATCCAACTTGTGAACCGGATTCTTCTTTAGATTGATTATATCCAGTATATGATCTAACATCCCCCCTCAAACTCAAGGATCCAGAAAGGATCTGGAGTTTGGATCGAAGCTCTTCAAAGCGGTCAGTCGGGAGAGGCTTAGTTAGGATGTCAGCTAACTGATGGGAAGATGAGATGTGAGAGACCCGATAAGAGTCTTTTGCAATTCTGTCCCGAACAAAATGGATATTGATTTCTACATGTTTGCTATGCTGATGAAACACTAGGTGAGAGGACATGTAGATAGCACTAACGTTGTCGCACCATAGCGTGGAAGGAGAGGCAAAGGGAATTCTCAATTCATGAAGTATTGTAACCAGAGAAGCTCAGCAGAAGCATTGGCAATGGTCCAATATTCAGCCTCGGAGCTGGAGCGGGCCACAGTAGTCTATTTCTTCGAGCTCCAAGAGAGAAGGTTCAGGCCAAGGAAGGTGGCATATCCACTAGTGAATTTTCTATCATCCAAATTCCCAGCCCAGTCAGCATCACTATACACATGAAGACGAAAGTCAGGAGAATGTTGAATAAGAAGGCCGTAGTGAATTGTAGTTTTGAGATACCGAAGGATCCACTTAACCGTCTGCCAATGTTCAATACTTGGTTGGTGCATGAATTGGCTGCATTTGTGAACCGCAAATGAAAGGTTTGGCCGAGTGATAGTCGCATATTGCAGAGATCCGACAATTTGCCTGTATAAAGTAGGATCATGAAAGGTATTGCCCATGTGACTTCGGAGAGAGGTCGAACAGGACATGGGAGTAGAGACAGGCTTAGCGCCAAGCATATGAGCACGGTTGAGAATATCCATGAAATACTTGTGTTGCGACAAAAAGAGCCCTTTGAAATGCAAAGCAACAAATATGCCAAGGAAGTAGTGCAGATTGCCAAGATCTTTAAGAGTAAATGTGGAGTGTAAACTGTGAATCACCTGTTGAACATGTGCAAAGGAATTGTCAGTGATAAGAATATCATCAACATAAACCAAGATATATAAAGATTTTGTTTTTTGAAAATATTCGCTAATAGAATTCACACCTTTCTTTAAGGAATGTAGTTGTTCCTTTAGCTGTAATATACGAGACCTAGATTGTGCAACATATATTTGCTTCAAACAGTTCCACGCTTCAAAAGAAGTTTTGAGCCCAACAATTTGAGTATGCACAGATTCAGAAAGGGAACTAATAATCCATCCTAATAGGAGTTGATCTTGTTTCACCCAAGAGGCATATTCAGAATTAAGTTCCTCAGTTTTTTCTTCTGAAAATTTTCTGATTTTTTCAAGACACAACTTTGATCCATCAACTAGACCGTGAAGATCATAGGCCATCAGGATGGGGTGAACTGAGACTCCCAGAGAAGGTAGTTCTCAACCGTGAGCTTTAGATTTAAAAAATATTGGAGATTCGAGGGAGAGGATAGCAGATTTTGTGACAGAGCACTTATCTGAGATGAAAACGAATTTTGTGCAGCCATGACAGAAAGTACCTTCTTGACTGAATGCACCTAAAGAAGAGACCAACTGAAGAAGACCAAGCTACGGAGGCTCTGATACCATGCTAAGAAAAAATAAAAGTGCAAAGAAAGAACACACAATGATTAACGTGGTTTAGCAGTGTTACTGCCTATATCCATGGATGAAGATCCTCACTCTCTCAACCATATTCACGAGAGGTAGGTTTCTTTAGTAATGCATTTCTGTTACAGCTCATTCCTTTATAAAAAAGGTAGTTTCTATTTTCAGCAGGATAGCATTTATCCTTTCCAACAAGTTCTTCCTTAAGAATAAGAAGTGATCTTCTTTGTTTAGAAGGATCACCTTTTTGCTCGTGATCAGCCATGCATGTAGGAAGTCTTTTTATGTTAACATAATCTCTTTCCAATGTTGACATGAATCCACCTTGTGAACCGGATTCTTCTTTAGATTGATCATATCCAATATACGTTCTAACAGGAAGTACTAGTCTAAATTTTTTTTCTGGTTCATCGTCTAACACTATCAACATGATTAAGAATGGGTCGAACTTGAGCTTTACACACACACAAGAGAGAGAGAGAGAGAGAGCAAATTGTAGAATGGGTAAAAAATGAATGAAACTAGAATTAGTTTAAGAAAATAATAAACTGGAGTTTTTCAGTTTCGTTTGTATCTTCATTCATTTTCTGCATGATCACGTAAATGAGAAAACAGCTTTTACAACACAATAAAAATTTTAAAAACCAAAAGGATTGCAGAAACCCAAAGGAAAATCAGTATGAGCCCTTGTTCATCCGTCATTGCAACCCATCATTGCTACTCATTAAAAAAGGTTTTCACAACACTGACAACTAGCAACAAAATACATGTTGCAGGTCTAAAAACAACTAAACAATGACAAATTTATCATGATATTACAAATAAAACAACTTAGCAGTAACAAACTTATCCAAATATTACAAATAAAATAACTTAGCAGTGACAAACTTGTCCAGATATTACAAATAAAATTTACATTAATATTCACCACATTCATACTTTACATTAAGATTGATATTTATATTTTTCACTCATATAACAAGTGCCTTCACTATCTCCCTTAAATCCTAAAACTTAAATAACAGGAATTCTTGATTTTGCTCATGCAATGATTTTGAGCCACCCTCTTTATGACACCAACTTACAAAATTTGGCAGTGCCATATAATATTTGTTAAAACAGTTAGAACACACTTTATTAAAATTTAAAATCATATTATATTCTAATAAAAAATCTTAAATAATTCTGGCACCCATAAAATAGTCGTCCTGTATTTGGTTTTTAGTCTTTTGCAATACGTATAGGTGCCGGAATTTCACAATCACAACATTGATCCTAATTTTTTTCACTTATCCTATAAACTCCAATACAATCTGTTTACACCATACATCAAATAAAAAAAATTATGAAATGTGTTGTAGCTATTATGAAGCAAGATGGATGCATGTGGCATAACTCCCCTCTTTGGATGAATCTCAGAAACAATTGGCCAGATGATACCATATCCTAGATGCCGAGATCTAGCACCTATGGTACCATATCCTAGATGCCACTATATTATGATATCTGAAGACATGAACTATCAATCACATTAGTAAAGGGAACTCAAGTAATGAAGTACAACCCAGATCCAGCAGCTAATGATAACTTGTTCTACATTCCAACATGAGGGGAAGGACTAACACCAATATATATAGCTCAGTTCTTGCACAAAACCAGCCAGCCAGCCTCTTTCAATTGCCACACTTTTATATAAAGATCTAGAAAGCACCCACTCCACAACAAAAAGACTGTGAAAACTAACTGAAGAAGCTACTTGCACCACTCAAATTGGCCAGGCTGGAAATGCGGTCTTATTGTTGCAAAAGTGCAGGAAAATTTTTAAGTGGCCCCACACAGTAAATAATACAGAAGCAACAAACTACAAGAGGAAGAATACCTAGCAATTGTGTGCTGGCATTCATCAATGTCCTTAACGTCAGTGTTCCACCCATGCCACAGACTATGCACGGAGTGACTCACCCGTTCCTATACAAGGAAGTGATGGCCTTTTTTCCATTAATCTATTTTTTCATGGATGCATGAAATGTGTTATAGCTATTATTTTTTCCATTAATCTATTTTTCCAAATCCACAAAACTAAACAGAACAAATAACCTGAGGATTTTGCATTTGTACTTGCACTAAGAGCAGTTTTAGCTTTCTATTGAAAAATATAGAAAATTCAGGATTTTCACGATTTCAAAGAGAGACACAGAGTGAGATTGACAAGCCACAATGACAGACTGATTTACTATTGCTGGTTTGTTGATGGATTCACTCACCATGGTTGATCTTACATAATAGGCATATGTGGGATGATTTCATACACGTCGGCTTAAGGAATTCAAGAGGAAGGACATGAAATTTAAGCCTTCGGGAAAGCCCGTTTCCATGCTATATATGGCATCAAGTGGAATGTGACTTAATTTCACGAGTTCATGACATTTTCATGTCTTACGTGAAGCTCAAGGAACCAACATATTAGAGAGTTCATGTACTTTGCTCCTGTTTGGACAACGAGGAAACATGCCTTACTAGACAAGGCATTAAGGAAAGCAGATAAAGATTTCAAAGGAACATTATAGACTCTACATACTGAAACCAAAAAAACAAAAAAAGGTGCCCCCAACTAAGAGCAAGAAACAAAATAAAAAAGAATATTACAGACAAAATAAAAAACCAAAAATTGTTGATGTTTGGCGGTCAGCTAGTGAATTATATGGAGAACAATATAATCTTGCCTGAATATATCAGTTGTCTCAAGGCATACATGATTTAAAAAAGGGTGATCTTCCTCTCAATGAGTACTTTAGTAAAATGCGTATGTTGTGGGATGAATTGGACTCCTATTCTCCCACTATCACTGATCTTCAGCTTTTTCGTAAAGCCAAAGACCAAGAACACATTTTTCAGTTACTCGCTGGCCTTGGATCTGATTTTGAACAAATGAGAAGTCAAATCCTTATGAATTCTGAGCTTCCTTCATTAAACTTTGTTTTTGCTACTCTTATGAGAGAAGAATCAAAAAGGAAAGTTATGAATCATGTCAACAGAATTGAAACTCCTAATAAGACTGCTTTCAGTGTTCACTACAAGAAAAACGTCAATTAGGGACAAAAATTTATGACGAAAATAATTCGTCACAATTTTGCGACGGATTAGCAAGAGAAAATGAGTCGTCCCTAACATTGAAATTAGTTGTTGGATTAGCGACGAAATAATATCCATCATTACTTAGCGACGGATATTATTTTGTCACAAACATGTCAGAACTTAGCAATCGCGTAGCAACGAATATTATTAGGTTGCTAATTAGCGTCGGTGTTGGCGACGAAATTGTTTCATCGTGAATCCATCGCAAAGTTTCGATGTTAAACGACCATCTAGGGCACGAAAATGTGTTTGTTGTCTCTCTCTCTCTCTCTCTCATCCTCGTTGTGCACTCCGGCCACCTCCCGCTCTTCGGCGACCGCTCCGGCCACATCACCTTCTTCGATGACTGCCCCAGCCACATCACTTTCTCCGGTGACTGCCTCGACCCCCTTCGCACCCGCTATTCCCCTGACTGCCCCCGCGTTGCTCGCCCCGACTACCTACCGCGCTCCGACGATCGCTCTGGCCACCTCTCACTCTCTGACGACAGCTCCAGCCACCTTCCGCTATCCAGCGACTGCCCCATCCACCTCCCGCTATCCGGCGATATTCGCACCTGCTCTTTCGCTGAACAACCCCGTGCTGCTCTCCGGCGACCGCCCTCACTCTCCAGCGACCCACCGGCAAGAAAGTACGTTGGTGAGTCTCCCGTACCCACGCCTCCCCTCTATCCCTCTTTCTAAAATACTTTCGGCAGGGGACCCGCCCCCCTGCCGACAGTATTTTCTGGCAGGGGATCCGCCCTCCCGCCATTGTTATTTTCTGGCAGGGGGCTGGACCCCCTGCCCTTATTTAAGCAAGGGCGACAGGGGATCCCCCCCTACCGCTGTTATTTTTCGGCAGGGGGCGGACCCCCCTGCCCTTGTTTAAGAAAGGGCGGCAGGGGATCCACCCCCTTTGCCGCTGTTATTTTTCGGCAGGGGGCGGACCCCTCTGCCCTTGTTTAAGCAAGGGCGGCAGGGGATCCGCCCCTCTACCATTGTTATTTTTTGGCAGGGGAGCGGACCCCCTGCCCTTGTTTAAGCAAGGGCGGCAGGGGATCCGCCCCCCTGTCGCTGGTATTTTCTAGCAGGAGGACAGAGTGCCCCTGCCCTTGTTTAAGCAGGGGCGACAGGGGGATCTACCCCCCTGTCATTCTTTTTACTCAGCCGGCAGGGGCGGGAGCCCCCCAACCGCTGGTATTTTCCAGTGACATGGGGGATCTGCCTGCAGGGGCAAAGCCCCCCTACACTTGTTTAAGCAACAACATCAAGGGGATCCTCCCCCACTGCCCTTGTGTTTGCTTGGTCGGCAGGGGGCCCGCACCCCTGCCGCTGGTACTTTCCAGCCTTGTTTAAGCAATAGCGACAGAGGGATCCACCCTCTACCGTTGTGTTTGCTATGTCGGGCTGGTACTTTCTTGTGTCTTTGTCTTTGGCGGGCAAGAGTAATGTGCATTGCAAGTGCGTAACAGAGCAAAATGCGCGATGCTTAATGCTAAGCATCACATGCGACTTAAAATGCTATGCGAAAATAAACAAGCAAAATGCAAATCGGGTAAATACCCGTGGTGATGCAAGCGCATCACATGTTATTTAATTTCTTGGACGCAATAATTTTTTGTTCACACACTCACTTAGTTGTGGATATCTAGGACTGCTTTGATGGAGTTCGGAGATCATGCTGAGCATGATTTTAATGTATGAAAATAGAAGTGTTCTTATTTTTTGAGTGCGGATTCCATGCTAGGCATGGTAGTAGTTAGCAGGATATTGGAGTGTGTTTGTTGTAGGTACATGTTTAACATTGTTTTGATATGGATGATTTGAATGTATTGCAATGTTTGATGTGTTTGTATCCATGCTTGCATGAAGTTATTTTTCATTTAATTATGCCTTCTATGTGAAATTGTATCATGAAAACATGTTTCAAATGAATGTATCGTGTTATTGAATGTGATTTTTTATTTCTAAATATCCTCGTGATGTGTATAAATATCATGTGATGGTGTTACACACGAAAATATTGAATTATCAATGCATGCATAATAGTTCATGGAATTGCATTTTATGTTAAGCATGCTTGTGCTATAGAGGGGAAGAAAATTTACACATTAATTGAAACAAAAAATTGCTCACAAACAATCACCAAATAAGAATTAGTACATAAATTAGATATTTTTTTCATTATAGCATTATTAAGATTCTCTTTTAACTGGTGATGATAATATTCGTAACATTATAAGACAAAATGACTGCAAACCATAAATGGATGTACCGTAGGATAGTTGATAATGAGGTGTTGCATGAATATATGGATGGTGTTGACAGTTTTATTGAATTTGCAATGACAAGTGTCAGTACAGTGGATCTCACTAGTCGGATCAGATACCCTTGCACGATGTGTAACAATAATTGATTTGTAGAACCTCATGGTGTTAGACATCACCTATACAGGAAGGGTTTTTTTAGTGGTTATCAGAATTGAATGCTTCATGGTGAAGAATTTTAGAATACTTTTGACGCACGGGTGAATATGGTGCATGATAATCCATATATGGATTTGATATTTGATGCCGCAGGACCGAAAATGGGTTCTGCTATGGGACATAGTGATGCACCAACTGGGGTAGAGGAAGAAGCAACAAACGATGCAGCTAGTAGATTTTATGACTTACTTAGAGATGCTGATGAGCCACTGTGGAATGGTTGTAAGAATCAAACTATCTTGTCTGCAGTTATTCAACTACTGAATTTGAAGTCGGAGTATAATTTGAGTCAATCATGTTTTGATCGGTTGTGCTCTATTGTGAAGAGTATGTTTCCCAAAGATGAGAAATTACCAAAAAATCTCTATCGTGCGAAGGTCATGGTAAATGCTCCAGGTATGAGGTATCAAAAGATAGATGCTTGTCCAAATCACTGCATATTGTATTTCAAAGATCAAGAAAATAGCAGATCATGTCCATCATGTGAACAT
The DNA here is from genome assembly GCF_984573655.1 of Nuphar pumila. Classification (NCBI taxonomy): domain Eukaryota; kingdom Viridiplantae; phylum Streptophyta; class Magnoliopsida; order Nymphaeales; family Nymphaeaceae; genus Nuphar; species Nuphar pumila. Next base: position 119,598,968 of record NC_143253.1, on the reverse strand, counting down.
CCTCGGTTCAAGCCAAAGACAAGGGGAAATGGTAGCACGAGGCCAAAAGAAGTGTCATACAAGTCACTCTGCTACTTTCCTCTCACCCCTAGATTGCAACGACTGTATATGTCTTCGAGGACAACTAAACAAATGATATGGCATGCAAATAAAGTTCGACATGATGAAGACAAGATCACACATCTTGTTGACGCGGAAGCTTGGAGGCACTTTGATCGTACTCATCAGAACTTCGCAATGGAAGTGAGAAATGTTAGGCTAGGTTTATGTACAGATAGATTTAATCCATTTGAGGGTAGATCAACCCCATACTCGTGTTGGCCGGTATTTGTCACCCCATACAACCTTCCTCCAAGCTTGTGTATGAAGTGTCAAAAGCTTTTATTATCTTTATTGATCTCTGGTCTGACTTCTCTGAGCCAAAATCTTGATGTATATTTAAGGCCATTGATTGATGAACTGAAAATAGTGTGGGATGACTGTGTTCAAACGTACGATGCCCACAAAAAATAAAACTTCAATATGAAGGTTGTTGTTCTATGAACAATCTGTGACTTTCCTGCATATGGTATGTTATCTGGTTGGAGCACACATGAGAGGTTGGCATGTTCGTACTACATGGAGGATATAAAATCTTTTAGATTGACGCATGAAAGGAAGTTGTGCTGGTTTGATTGTCACTGTCAATTTCTACCCAGCGACCATCCATTTCGACGACAAAGGAATGTGTTTCGAGCAGGCACAACTGAAATGGAAGGTCCACCCACAAGGTTGTCTGGCATAGAGATTTTAAGAAGATTGCGATACTTTTCATGTGGACTGACAGATGCCCGTATCCCGACACCCTTCCTTGGATTTGGAAAGGATCAAAATTGGAGAAAGAAATCTATATTTTAGAAACTACCATATTGGCCAACCTTATTGATACAACATAATTTAGATGTGATGTATGTGGAGAAAAATATGTTTGATAATGTATTCAATACGATAATGAATGTGAAAGAAAAAACGAAGGATAATCCGAAGGCCCGTATGGATTTAAAAGTAATATGTAAAATACCAGAATTAGAACTCAAAGAGTACAATTGCAAAATACTAAAACCAAAGGCAAGGTACGTGCTTGGACCAGATCAAAGACTTTTGGGAGCCACCAGAAAAAAATGGTAACTCATCAATATATATATATATATATATATATATATACATATATACATATATATATATATACATATATATTATCAAATTTATAAGTATTTATGCATACTTATTAATCGATTTTTTTATCATTTAACATTGCAGGAAGCAGAAAAAGGAGACATTGTGCTTTACAAGGATGTGTTTGTTGAAACACATAAACGTAAAAGTATGGGAGATTTTGTATCAAAGAAGACGAGAGCGACATCAGTATGTATTTATTGTATTAATAAATATTGTAATATACAAGTTACTATGAATTATGTTATCATAAATATTGTAATTCTTAATTATTAATTCATATTCTAATCATTACTTTGTAGGAGTCATATGAGCAACAAATGGTACAATGATATGGCGATGACTCCACTCCGCATCCACCTTTTGATCATGCAGCATGGGTGACTACAACTAGTGAATCCAAAAAGGGTCGTGTGTTCGGGTTTGGGAGTAACATGAATACCACACCAATCATTACCTATTGTAGCCATGACTCTCAGAGTTTTCTCGCCAGCATCAACTCCCAATGTCTGATTGACCCTGCTATGTCTTGGGATGGTGTCTGTCAGCGTTTTGAGAACAAAATGCATTACTTTTTAAATAAAGTCATTCTCAACATTATCTGTAATCAGTTGTGCAACTTTTTTTAGGATAGGGAAACTTCATCTACATTCAACATGAGCTCTGGTGCCCGTTAGGTATAAAGATTCATGTCATTTGTTTCATGTCGTTAGATTTCAAGCTAGTATATGCATGATTGAATACATATATGCATGATTGTCTCATTATGATTTTTTTTTAAACCTTATAACACATATATGCATAACTGATTCACTATACAATTTTTATGACACCCTTATAACACATATACGCATGATTGAATCACTATGAAAGTTTTTTTACAACCTTACAATACATATATGTATGATTTCATCACTATAAAATTTTCTTAGTGCCTTATAACACATATATGCATGATTTAATCACTATTAAAGTTTTTTGACAACCTTAGAACGCATACAAGCATGCTTTCATCACTATGACAACCTTAGAACACATATGAGCTTGATATTAGCATATATGAAAGTTTTTTAATGCCTTATAACACATATATGCATGATTGAATCACTATAAAAAATTTTGATTGCCTTAGAACATGATACACATGATTGAATCACATATAAATTTTTTTGACTGCCTTAGAACACATATGAGCATGATTGAATCACTATAACATTTTTTGACTGCCTTAGAACATGACACGCATGATTGAATCACATATAAAGTTTTTTGACTGCCTTAGAACACATATGAGCATAATTGAATCACTATGAAAGTTTTTTTACTGTCTTATAACACATATGAGCATGATATTAGCATATATGAAAGTTTTTTGACAACCTTAGAACACATATATGCATGATTGAATCAATATGAAAGTTTTTTGACAACCTTAGAACACATATATATGTGATTGAATCACTATGAAAGTTTTTTGACAACCTTAGAACATATACAAGCATGCTTTCATCACTATGAAATTGTTTTACTACCTTAGAACACACATATGCATGATTAAATTACTATAAAATTTTCCTTAGAACACATTTATCCATGATTGAATCAATATGAAAGTTTTTTTACTGCTTTAGAACACATATGAGCATGATTGAATCACTATGAAAGATTTTTGACAACATTAGAACACATATATGCATGATTTCATCACTATGAAAGTTGTTTGACTGTCTTGTAACACATATATGCATGATTGTGATACATAACGCATTTATTTGACAACCTTATAAACCATATATGCATGCGTGAATCACTATGACATTCTTTAACAACCTTAGAACAAATATCTGCATGATTGAATCATTATAATTTTTTTTTCCAGTCTTAGAACACATATTTGAATTTTGTTAATGTCCTTCAGTTTATTGTTATTCTATGTGGCATTCAGCCATTTACTTTGTTGCATTAGATTAGGTGCATTACATATAATTTATTTCATTATATTTTGTTTATAAGTACTAACATTTTTGTTCTCTTGTAAGATGCTGGAGATGATCAGCGTAGAGGAGCTGATGAAGGCATGGAGAGAGGAGCAGATCGAGAAAATGAAGAGGATGATGCCCAAAATCTTGGCGCGGATTAGATTCATTTGTTTAATTTGTTTGACGTACTTGTAACTAATTATAACTTGGCAAAGACTGTATTTGGTTGTTAAAGTTTGCTTAACTTAGAACTTGTGTTAAATTTGTTCCACCTGTATATGTATTTTTTATGTGTACTTTTTTTTATAAGCAGGTTATATGAATTGTACAACGAGAAATTTTTCTCGAGTTTTATAATATTTCAAAAAAAATTAATTTTTTTTTGTAAAAATTAGCGTCGGATAATATCCGTCGCTACTCCATCGCCAATTTAAATCAGTCGGTGGTTTGCGACGGAATTTGAGTCGTCGCTAATGTCCATCGACGAACATTAGCGACGGATATGTATCTGTCGTTAAATAGTAGCGATGGATTAAATTTCATCACATAACCAAATAAGTCTCTATTTAGCGATGGACATGATATGTCGCTACTTAGAGAGAGATAAATTCTGCCATAGTTTAGCGACTAGGGTTATGCAACGGATGATATCTGTCGCAAAATCCGTTGTTAACGTCTTTAGCGACGGATTAGTGATGGCTTAGTGATGGATAGCGTCTTTCGCTAATATGCATTTTTCTTGTAGTGGTTAAAACAGAATCCTAGAAAACTTCTGATGATCGTGGAAAAGGAAAAAACAAGAAATGGTTTTGCACTCATTGCAAAAAGGAAGGACATTCTCATGAGCGATGTTGGGTTTTTCATAGTCGACCTGGCACTGACAGAGCAAAACAAGTTCATGGTGCTATAGAACAAAGACCTGACAACACTCAAGCTTTAGATAAAATCTTTGATCTTCTCCAATCTTTAAAAGATGGACAGGCTGAAATTGCTTTCTTCCATTATGCCATATCTTCTTCAAATAAAGGTATATCTTCTAATTCTTATGACACTTGGATAATTGATAGTGGATCTTCAAAACATATTGCAAAAAATGTTTCTCTTCTTAAAGATTTCAGCTATGATAATAGAAAAAGACTTGTCACTGTTGCCAATGGGAAAGTCGTTCAAGTTGAAGGGGTTGGAAAAATACACTTCTTTAACAATCAGTTTGTTTTCAAAGTTCTTTATATTTCTCAGTTTACATCAAATTTGTTGTCTGTTGCCAGAATAGTTGAAGACTTCGATTGCACTGTCACCTTTTCTTCAACTAACATATTGTTTCAGGACCGCAAGATGAGAAAGACGATTGGTGAAGGGAGAAAAGTTCATGGGCGATATATTCTCAAGCAAAACTGCAGAGCTTTCATGTCAAAGGGAGAAGAAAGCAAATCATGGCATTTTCGGCTTGGACATTCATCTAATTATGCCCTTGAGAGTTTATTTTCTGGTCATAAGTTTGATTGCAATAATTGTGATATGTGTAGACTTGCAAAATTATCACGTCATCATTTTTCTAATTCAAAGATTGTTTCTTCTTGCATGTTTGAATTAATTCATTCCGATGTATGGGGACCAGCCCCTGTTGACTCATATTATGGTTTTTGATATTATGTGACCTTTACAGACGATTTCTCCAAACTTACTTGAGTATATTTGTTGAAAACAAAAAATAAAGTGCTTTCTAAGTTCAGAGAGTTTTACAGGTTTGTTGAGACTCAATATGAAGCCAAAATTAGGGATCCAATCTCAAATCATAAATGGATCCAGAAAGTCAGATCATTTCTCAAACATACCAAAACATAGTTATATATGTGTCAAACTACGTGGATACTCATATTTGGATCCAAGATCAAAACAAGATCCAAAATAGATCCCACATAAAAATAATGTAGGGTTTGGGTTCGAATGGACCCAAACCAACGAAGAACAAAACCCTAGAGCTTGAAATTGGAATTGGATCTGAATTTAGATCCAACCCAATCTCAATCATATACTCAAAACTATAAATGAGTTTTTAAAATCCAAACCACCTCTCTCTCTCTCTCTCTCTCTCTATATATATATATATATATATATATATATATATATATTATTGGGTTGGGTCCAAATAGACCCAATCCAATCCAAATATACCGCACAAGCACAACCCCCCTTCTTTTTAGTAGGTTTTGCGTTGGATCCAACAGGATCCACCCCAAAACCCATATCCCCTTTCTATATGTTGGTTTGGGGTTGAATCCAACCCAAACCCAACCCATTTGGCTAAACCGCCCCACCCTCAACTCTATTTAAACCCCCACTCACTGTCACTCCCTCTCTTTCAAGACACTCCCCTTCTTCCCCCTCCCCCTTGCGACACTCTCTCATTGTCCCGTACTTCCCTCTCTCTATCTCTATCTGTTCTCACCCGTGCCCCGATGCTGCCACCATTGGCGAACCGTCGCCGCTGCACGACTCAAGTGAGCTCTCCCTCCTCTGCTTCTGCTTCTGCTTGCAGGGTGGTTGTTGCCGCCTTCCGTCACGACCCCTCTCTCCTCCTGTTTGACTCGACTAGGGAACCAGAGCCACCAGTGGTGGTGGCTCTATTCTGCCGCCCCTGGCTGCGGCATCGACAGCAGTAGGGCCATGCCGGCAGCTGCAGGGTCGTTGCCATGCCGGCCTGAACTAAGGTTGTTCGGGGACACCCAAACCCTGACTGGGAGCAGGGACGACTCAACTAGTCGAGCCGGATGCCCTGGTTCGGGCTCGACTCAGTCAAGCCCACCAACGCAACCCTGTGGAGGTCTCAGGTGGGTTAGGTCGGGCTTGACTTAGTCAAGCCCACCAGCCCATTTGGGCCGCCAGCTCGAGTGGGCTGGGTCGAGCTCGACTCTGTAGATCCCACTAGCCCAACTGAGCCGAGCCGTAAGATTTTTGGGCTGGGCCCGACCCGATTGGGTCACCAACCCGGCCAGGGTGCCCCGAGCACACCTAGGGTCTCGGGTTGGGCTCGGGTTCAGCCCTGTTTTCGAAGAGACTGAGCCAGGCTCAGTTTGATAATCAAATCAGCACGGTTTGATAACCGAACCAGCTCGGCCCCTATTTTTTTTATGAGACTGAGCCTAACAATTGAGCTTGGCTAGGCCATCTGACCTCCCTTGTCCTTTTTGGAATCGAACCCGGCTTGGCTTGCTTGCCGAGCCAACTTAGCCTTCAAGCCCCAACCCTGTCCCTCTTTGGTTAGGTTTGGCTCGGGCCCAATAGAGCTCGGCTCAGTTAAGTCTAAGCCAAGCCAAGCCCCCTCCCTTTTGGTTTTGAGTCATTATCATAAAACAAACCCGGCTTAGATAACTCCTAGCCAAGCCGTGCATTGGCCTGCAAACGCATCTCAGCCAACTCAGTCGTTCCATTAGCTTAGTCACTCGGGTTAACCATTTTGAGCCCGGCTTGGTCCGGTCAGCTCAAGCAAGGTTTGTGTTTAACCTTAACGACGCGACAATCACCTCCTTTCACTAGAAAATGCTTTTATAACCTTGTACTTTTTGCAATTCGCTAAAAAACTTTTGAGCGCACCATATCAGTGCAACTAACGAGATTTTATACCTTCGACAAGAATATTAAGACATGAGCAAGCTAACACCTACGCTTAGAATCGTCAAGCATTCGGATTATCTCTGAAGTAGGGGAAATTTGCATTTGATGATGACGAATGAACATTACGTACGCATTTATTTCAAGTGCGCAGTTTTGTGTACTTTAGCTTTCTTTGAATTACACATTTATTTTAAGTATGCAATTTTGCGTATTTTTGCTTTATTTACGATGACCTTTTGGCGGACGGTGCTTTGATATATGTATAATTATATATATGTATATACTTATTCAAAGTTTATAATTTTGTGTATTATTGTTCTATTTTAAATTATATATTTATTTAAAGTACACAGTTTTGCATATTTCTGCTTTATTTACGATGGTATTTTGGCAGACGTTGTTTTGATATATGTGTAATCATTATATATATATATATATATATATATATATATATATATATATATATATATATATATACTTATTCAGATTATGCAGTTTTATGTATTTTTGTTCTACTTTAAATTACGTATTTATTTAAAGTATGCAGTTTTGCATACTTTCGCTTTAATTACGATGGCCTTTTGGCAGATGCTGCTTTGTTATATGTATATAATTATTCAAAGTACGCAGTTTTGCGTACTCTTGCTTACTTTAAATTATGCAAACATTTATTTAAAGTCATAGTTTTGTGCACATCTATTTTAATTCAATTTTAAAAAGGGCTGACATGCAATATTTTAAGTTTGCATGCCTCCAACATTTCGCAAAATAAAACTAGGTTTTACATTTGCATGCTTTAGATAATCGGCGTCCACATGCACCGCTTATCCTATAAATAAAATAAGACTCTCGTGCTCGTATGCATTAAAGTTTTCATGTTCGTATGCATCAAACATCCTCCAAATGTTAGAGTATTATTTGAAACACTATTCCCACCTGGTTCAAACTTTAAATAAGATGAGGCTGTCACGATTCAGATATTCACAACTGAGCCTTCTCTTCGAACCAACAAATGCAAGACTTCGACTATGTAGACTTCGATTGTACTTATGTCAAGTCCTTCCCTTTTGTATTTGGGAATGACCCGGATATGCCCCTCACTTGAAGTACAAGAAATCATTGAAATTTCAAATTTCTTGGTTGGTCTTTTTTTTTCAAAAAGACAGGATTATTCCCATCACAATGGTACTACCAGACATGCTCGTACGTTGATGAATGAATTGAGGTTTTTGACAAACCTCATTATGCGATAACACAGTCATGGTGACAAATATTGTGATATTTACAAAAATCTCACCAAAAAAATGAGAAAGCTGTAAAAGTTTTAAATGGCTAAATTTTACGAGATTTACAAAATCTCATGTGATTTTTTTTTGACAATTTCTCCCAAAAATATCATGAGATTTACTAAATCTTGCGATATATCGTCGACATTTTTGTAGCACTTTTTATGGTTTCTTTTTTTTCACGGTTCTTTCAAAATGCAAAAAATGGTGATTGGCTTGAAAGTATTGAAACCCTAGTTACCCTAACGAGTCTTTGAGCTTCTCTGTGAGGGTGACTGTGAGCGGTGATTGCGAGCGGACAGTCGAAAACCTATGCATCTCTCTCTCTCTCTCTCTCTCTCTCTCTCTCTCTCTCTCTCTCTCTCTCTCTCTTCCTTGATTCACTCAGTCACTAGTTTCGACAATTGGTGACTCAATGGCGATCAATGAGAGAGTGAGGATGAGAGGTTTTGGTGACTCAGTCCTGCAAAAAGAGACTCATCAAATATTTTTTTTGTTTGCCACAGAGTCCTGCAAAAGGGGTTTTTATAGAGAGGGATTTCAACCACTGGCATCAACGATTTTTGGTTTCCGACGATGCATTTAGTAAATTTTTTGGTAATTAGAGCATGCAAAATGTTTTGTTTTGGTGCATTATGCTAAATGTTTTGATGTGTGACTCGTTTGAATGGTTGCTTACAGTAGCGATAGCACTAGCAATGGTGGCAACTACAGCTGCCCTTGCTCCTGCAATGACTCCCTCTTCATATTCAAAAGCCAAAGCTCCTTAGAAAAAAATGTAAAATGGCTTATAAACAAAAATGATTTGTTTAGGCATCTCTTTGCCCTTTTCTTGTTTAGAAATCCCTCGTAAAACTAACAGAAAAAACTAGTAGCTTCTGCAAAACTAGCAAATGTGAAAAATGGTATAGTGGAAATGATATAATGACATTGATAAGTAGGCTGAACATTCTCAAAACCAAAAGGCAAGGAAGAAAACAAAGCATCAAAATTGTCGATGTGGGTTGCCTATTTTTATGGATATAAGACCCTCAATTGATGAATGATCAATAATAATATATGGTTCTCTCATAATGATAATCAAGATTCATCTTCATAAGGTAAGAAAAAAAATACCATGTCCATAGTGTTTTGCCATGGCCACCTTTTGACCCAAAGGCTCCAAACCGTTGATCTCCAATGGAGAAGAAACCACATTATGTGCAGAAGATTCACCAACCATTGTTTGTCACAAAATTGTTTGAGAACAAGAATCAACTTTGAGATTTTATGATTAAGAACAAGAACCAAGTTAAAAACTATATATTTTATGATTTTATGGCATTCTTGCCTCTGAAATATAGTAAATCCTTTATAAGAAATGGTAAGGGCAAGGGGTTGTTTTAATGTTGTGAATTTTCTGCGACATTGTTATTTTAATTTAATATTATTGCATCCATCATTAGGCACTTAATTTTGAGCCATTTGGGTGCCTCTCTTAAATTCAGCTTATAGATAGTTTTATATTTATTCATATCATTTATTTTATTTTTACCGTTCTGTGAAGGAAAAAAGATGGAGAGACCTAAAGATGCATTAAGAAACCATGCTACACTGCAATCAGATGGTCGGTTACATTCCAACTATTGTAAAGTAGAATTTAATGGGAGAATAATACGATTTAAGTATCATCTTGTGGGCATACCAAATAAAGAGGTTGTTGCAAGTGGGCGCGTAACGTCAGCTGTGAAACATCTAGCATTAGCATTAATTCATGAATTAGTGTCTAAGACATCAGGAAAAAATCAAATCTCACAAGTTATTTGTCTTCTATTGAAAGTGGCTCAGATTCTACTTTTATAGGAATTTCTTCTACTTTTTCAATTAAAGGTATGGATACAAAACACCATAAATGCTTTTATAAAGAAGAAAGATAAATAGTGTGCAAATATGTGTGTAACAAAATGTATTGTCATGAACAATTTGCCTTTTAGGTTAGCTAGAGATGATGTATTTAAGGAGATGGTTAATGCTATTGCAAATTGTGGACTTGGTTATATATTTTCAAGTAGTGAAACAATTAGAACAAAATGACTTTAAAACCTAAAAGAATAAATTATAACATTTATTGATGAGGTAAAAAAGTCATTGTCTATATCAAGATGCACTTTAATATTCGATATATGGACAGATAAGAAAAATTGTTCACACATAAATATTTTGGCCTCATGCTCTAAAGGCACAATATTTTTAAAATCTAAATGTGTTAAAAGGCCAAAAACTGATGAATATATTGAGGAGTATATATCAACTACTATTGAAGAAATTGGATAAAAAGTAGTTCAATTTATGACATATAATGACCCAAATTACTTAAAAGCAAGGGCAGCAGTTGAGGTAAGCTATTCTTATATTTTTACATCATCTTGTGATGCACACTATATTGATTTAATGCTTGAAAATTATGATAGATTGTCTAATTTCTCTCATATATTATTAAATGCAAAAAGAATTACAAACTTCATGTACAAATCACAGTCAATTTTGCAACTTATGAGAAATTATACAAATAATAGAGAGATACAAAGGCCCAAGGCTACTCGTTTTGCTATTAATTTTTTATGTTTGTAATCTATATTAAAAATAGAAGATAAGTTGAGGTTTTTGCTTATTCAGAATGTTAAAATTTAAAAAATGAAAAGGAAAATATGTGATTGATATTATACAAGGAAAAGAATTTTGAGAAAATGGAAGAGAAATAATAGCAACAACATAACCACTTATAAAACTTTTGAGAATGGTTGATGGGGATGGTTCTACCATAGGTTACTTGTATGAAGGCATAAATTGTATTAAAGAATAAATATTTTTTTTAAAAAATACTGAGTAGATAAGTATCTATGAATATTGACATCTGGTAGATGTGAGGTTAACTTGAGAAGTGATTTATATGTTGTTGTTGGGTATTTAAATCCATAACTTTTTTATAATAGTCTTGTAAAGATGAATAATGAAATCATAGAAGGATTGTAGAAAATGATGAAAAAGATAATTGATAAGGAAGATAAAAAAGATGAGCTTGCTTCATAATTGACTTATTATCATTTAAAATATCCAAAGATCTTTAATGAGATTACAATATCTCTTCTTTGTACTACACATTCACTTAAGCTTCAATTTTGTTTTGCATTTATAAAAATTTTTATTTTAGAATATATTATCAATTTCTCATTATTTGATTTTGTTTTCAACATAGATATTGTGCAAAATGAGTGAAGCAAATGTCTCTATTTTGCAAAATATAGCAATTAAAATACTTAGTCAACTATGCAGTGCATCTGCATGTAAAAGAAATTGGAGTACATTTGAAATGGCACATACCCAAAAAAGAATCCGTCTTGAACCAACAACTCTTATTGATTTAGTTTATGTGCATATGAACATGCACATGCAAAAGACTTCAGTTGAAAAAGAAGCAAAAGATTCTCGACCTATTGTATATGACGTCAATGATGTATTTACATATGGCTCAATTAAAGAAAGAAATGAAGAAGAGAAAATAGGAGATGAGGAAGAGGAGGATGAAAGCATTGACAACCAAGGAATTGATGAAGACACTTTTGATTCTACTTTTGATTTCTTAATGAATAGCAAGTGAATAGACTTTTTGTATAAACTTGAAACATTATGATGTTTGTTTTCTCATGAACTTGTGATCATTTTCTTTTTGTTTTTGATACATGATTATTCATACTTAATGTACGATAATTTAGTTGATGCTTGATACTTATTTGAATGGAAGTACATTTGATGCACATGCTTCATACTTATTTGATGTTTTATACTTCTTAGATATGGTTAGTGAGATTGAAAATATATTATATATTTTTTGCATATAAATTTAAATTAGTTAATTTTATTTGATTTTTAAAAAAAATTAGATTTTTTGAGAATTTATTTGATTTTTTAATATTTTTCAAGATTTTGTCGAAAAACTCAAGAAATATTAAAAAAAATCTCTCAAGAAATTCACTGTCTAGAAATTGTCGTTTTAAACTTTTATCACAATGCACACAATATTATAAGAAAATCACGTATAAATATTTGGATTACCTTCACAGGCAAGATGCTCAATTCGATTTAAAAGACCAGAGCATGGTAAATAGGTTGTTGGATAAAAGAAGACCCAACACACTCATTCATCATGTTCTATAAAAGAAGAGGATATGAGGTACAACCTCCGATGGACAATGTTCTTAACAACTACACTCCTTGAGTAACAATGACTCGGTGTCTCCGGTCATCAGAGTTAGGGGACAGGGCTACCAATTATTATCCTAGGTGGTAGATTCAACAACTTTTGTAGAAGTTATGATACATCCCCTATTTATTTTTCGCCTTTAAGAAAATCTCTCTCGGTCTCTAAAACCGTCTCCTTTGGATAAGGCTCAGCTAGCCATTTGGGTTATCAATTCACATAGAATAATAAACCCCCAAATGATCTCAATTATTTCTACGATTTCATCATGTGAGTACCCACATGTAAGTAATTATTGAAATAAAGATGTGATGTACAACTGCTTATTCAAAATAGAAATAATATCCTATGTATAAAAATTTGTGGTTCGTTCAATCGCATGTGAAACATGATAAATACCTATATTAGTCTTGTTCTATTTGTCTAACATCATTGTACCTATTAGGCTTTCATGAGTCTGACCCGTTTTATAGGATCCAGGTGTCGACTAGACCAATGCTGCAGGTGATGGCACGATGACATGACTTTATCAAGAATCCATTTTCTTTGTTGTTCGCTCCTGAGCACATTTGACTTTTTGTAAAAAGACTTTTATATAACTCTCTTTTGGTATAAAGCTCCATTTTCAATCTTTATGATTTTAATGGATGTATGAAAATGCGGGTCCAAATCTAAGACATTTGAGGACCCAATTCAATTGTTGAAAATCTCGCATGTAATTCACCTAGGGTTCGCTGACTTGGTCTTTACAAACCACTATTTTTGCTAAATTATTGTTTTAACTCTAAAAAAGGATTTACTACTAAAATTTTTATTTTTTTCTAGATTTTATACGTTAAAAAATATGGGGCATTACATCTTTGGAATCAGAGTATAAGGATAAGTCATTTTGAGACACCAAGCTATCTTAGAAAAAGACAACTTGGGTATCAGAGTGAAAAAAAAATTATGATTCTTGACGGTCTGACATGTGCATCATACTATAAGTATTTTGCTTAAGTCATTTTTAATCTATCTTTGATAAAAATTTTTTGAAAAAGGTTTGATGAATAATAATAATAATAATAATAATAATAATAATAAAGAGCAGTATGTACCACCATTGCCCACATAGTGAAGAGGAAAATCTTAGATCCATCAATGTAAATAATCTGTCACATGGATACCAATGTAGGTCTAAGGATATGACCACTCTAATGGTGTTTTTCAATATAACAGGTATATAAGAAGATACAATATGGGAACTTGTTCTAACCAAATTAATGCAATGCATTAAGTTAACATTATAAAATAAAGAGTTAATAGATATAGAGTATTAATTATAACCGTTAAAAGTCGTAAGTAAAAATAGTTATTAACTACAGTTTAATAAAGAATCGTAGCTAATAATAGGTTTTGAGTTAACTACAACTTCTTACTGTAGTTAATACTCTCGTCTAACTTTTTTTTAAAGCTGATAAAAATCAAGTATGCAGCTGGAATCTATAGTTAAAAGTCAAATGATCATCATTTAACTACGGTTGGAGGCGCCGTTAATACTTCCCAAAAATTGTAAGAGGATGGGTGAAAAAAAACCTTCTCCCTCCGTTGCTTTCTCCTCTCCCTCTCGCTCTCCTTTCTTACGCCGAACCCCCTCTCTCGTTTTCCCTCCCTCGACTACGACACGACGGAGGAGGCGACCATGGCCTATGACGAGGCGGTCAGGGAGACCCGCGACAGCAAGGCAAAGGTCAACTTCCCCGGGATCGTGATGCCCGTAAGGAAGGGGGGGTTTGTCCTCTGCCGGAACCCTAGGTCCAAGGGATCGTCCGCAGCCGAAAAGAAGAAGGCTGAGGCGGAGGTGAGGCCGGATCCAGCAGTGGCGGTGAAGAAGGAAACAGCATCGGAGTCGGCAGCTGGCAGATGTGGAGTTGTCGGCGGAGGAGGGCGAGCTAGGGTTCTGGTACGGGTGAAACGATCTAGGAGATGCACATCTAAATACCAAATGTCTCATAACATTTTCTCGTACTCTAAATACCAAATGTCTCACAGCAGAGGAGAGAAGGTGCCCATCTTCTCAATGGTACTCCAAACGGTCTTGTTGGCGCTGAACCTCTCTTAAGGCAAACTCAGGGTGCAAATGCTCTGGCCACGAAGATGTATGAAGAACGGTTGAAGTTGTTGATGCAAAGAGACTCCTTTGACGATCCATCCATGATGGTTTTTGTCTGAACTGTTTCCTCTTTTTCTTCCACTCTTTGGGTTTTTGCTTTGAACTCTTGCGTGTCAGTTTTAGTTGATAATATCATTGTTATGTGCCACAGCAAAGGTTTGGTGATACTGTGGGTCATCCAAATCATGCTTCAATGTTGAAGCCAACAGGGGCACCTCCGCAACTTACAGGGTATGTCATTTCTCATTTCCGGCACTTATATTGTCGACTTGTTAACCTTTTCATTAATGTTAAATTGTTCCTGTATGGAAGTATACATTCATTTTTGTGTGCCCATGTTTTCAGTGAATAAGAATTCAGTTACATTGCATGCATGCCTAAAAATTGTCTTCACCATTCCATATTTTGAGAGCCATTTTGGCCTCTAGTCTTTGGGATAAACTGCATGCCCTTAGAATATTTGACAGCAAATTTTCCTCTGTTGTTCTTTGCTAATTTTTCTTGTGATGTTTCTTGGTTTTCATGTTTCTTTTGTTCTCTGTCTCTTTTGGGTTTCTGGATATAAATGTGATAACTGCAATGCCATTGAGCTTAATTATGTCACTAAATTTCTGTTGCAAAATTGCTATCATTTTTAGGCAAGTGCTACATGGGACCGCTGGAGGCATGTCACCTGCTCTTCAGCAAGTCCAAGCACGGAACCAGCAACTTCCAGTACCTACACAGGTGTGTAACATATGGTGAAACAGTTTTTTTTCTCTCTTCCTTTCACCTTTTTCTAGATGAAATGGCGAAACAGGACATAAAAGGTGAAATAAATGCTGTACTGAACTCAAGAGCAGCAGGTCCTGATAGCTCATTAATTGGAGTTCCTGGTAATGTTTAAACAAGATTTTTCTATGGTTTCTTTTATTTATTTAATTTTCTCTCACAGTTTTTTGTTGTTCAATTTGGTGAAATAGCCCTGGTAGCATTTTAATCCGAAACCCTTTCACCCGCATAGTACCATTCTGTAGATCTAGCTCTTATATTATACGGAATCGGTACCAGTTTTACATTTTCCTGTTTAGTTCCTCATTGGACAACCTTGCTAGTCATAAAGTGATGCGAGTATTTTTTTTGCAGATCAGGTGATGCACATCTACATACCAATTGCCTCATGACATTTGCTCTTCTTTCTCTTTCACAACAGAAAATGATCAATGGGAGTAAATTCAGCCATTGGGCATGTGTCAACTTTTCATGGAGTGTTCAGGAGAGTGTAGCGCAGAGTTTTTGTAATGAGTTGGCACAAATGTGTCAAGTGTCTGGCTTGGTAACTTTATCAATTTTTCGGACCATGGTAACTCTGTAGGTCTATTCTTTTATGATAATGTACTGAAAAGCCATCAATGAAGAATGGCACCTATGCAATTCCATCTGGACATGGTTGTGGACTTGTGGGTTGGTTGAAAATCCCTGCTTCTTGTATGTTTCATACAAGTCTTTACAACTGGATGGCTGCCACCTGGACCCAAGCTTGTCGGACACGATTCTCAAGTTGTGTCATTGTCCAGCATTTGAGTTAAATTTGTTGTGTAAAATATAATTGTAATGAAGTTTTTCTTGTTCCTTTTATTGTAGGAATTCAATCCCGAACCTGTGATTCCGATATATGCAACCAGACCTGATCAAGTACAGAAGGCCCTTAAACATGTATATAATGCATCTATGAACAAACTCAAGGGGAAAGAGTTGGAACTCCTCTTAGCCATATTACCTGATAACAATGGCTCTTTGTATGGTAAAAGTTCTTCCTTTCCTACTTCGTACTCCAAGTTGATACGTACAACCTAACTCAATTGATAAAAAGCTGAAAACATGTCGGTCATTTTGCATGATCTCAAACGAATATGTGAAACTGATCTAGGCTTAATATCTCAATGCTGTCTTACAAGGCACATGTTTAAAGTTTGCATGCAGTATCTGGCCAATGTCTCGTTGAAAATTAATGTCAAAGAGAATGGTATCCTTGTTGAATTACTGAAGGCTGTTTCAGTGAATTACTTGTGTACATGCACAATGGCCAACTTGGGCTGGACCAAGGGCAACTTGTTACGGATGGCCCCAGATCAACCCTGGCTCTATCTTATGGCCATTAGAAACCTGAGTTCAGCAGCTGCAGTGTGTTTTTTCACTGTCATGTTACACGTGACTTTATAACCTTCTATATGATCTAACTATAAATATACACTATCTTTTTGTATGTTTTCTTGTAGATGGGAGGAAGAAATACAGTCCTTTTGGATGCTATTAGCTGGAGAATACCTTCGGTTAGTGACAGTGTTGTGAAAAGCGTTGAGGCGTAGCAAGGCGCTCCACCAAAATCTGAGGCGAGGCGTAAGCCTCAAATTTTTTTTTAAACTTTAAAAAACTATGAGATTAACATGTCGACAGAGCAAAAAGGACAGGGGGGAGCAGAGCCCCCTCGTCGACAAGGCAAATGGCAGGGGGGTGGAGCCCCCTGCCGGCAAAGCAAGAAGGACAGGGGGTGCAGAGCCCCCTGCCTAACGACAAAGTGAGCAACAAGGGGTGGAGCTCCCTACCGAAAAAGAAAGCGACAGGGGGCGAAGCCCACTGCCGGTCGACCCAAAGAAAGAGGAAGGGGGGGGGTGAGTCCCCCCCCCCCCGGCCGACGACAGGGGCTCCGCTCCCCTGTCGGTCGACCAAGAGAGAAAAACAGAGGGGGGGGGGGGAACCCCTGTCGAAGAGAGACGACGACAGGGGGCTCCGCCCCCCTGTCGGTCGACCCCAAAAGAAAGGCAGGGGTAACCCCCTGGCGATGACAGGGGGCTCTGCCCCCCTGTCGGTCGACCCCTCACGGAGAAGAAGAAGTAAAGAAGAGGGGTTTACCTGGCGGCGGCGACTCTGACGTCACCGGAAAATGCAAAGGAAAGGCCGCGTTGGGGATGTCGGTCGAGGTCGCCGGAACGGACGGCGGTGGCGGTGAGTCGCTGGCGCCCTCGCAACAGAGAAAAGAAGATGGTGGTGGCTGGTGGGTCACCGACGCCTTCTCAGCAGAGGAAAGAAGGTGGAAGAGGCGATGACCGGTGGTGGGTGGTTGTCGGCAAAAGCGGTCGCGGGGGACGGAGTGGAGAGAGAAGGGGGCGAGGGCTTTTTCCCCTCGCCCGAGGTGCCTATGTCTTTTTTAAAGACACAGGTTCTCTCGAACCTTCGAGAATACGGGTCTGGGTCGGACTCGGGTCCGGGTTAATGTTGGTCAAATGAGGGCTTTGACCCTCATTTGACCAACAAAATAAAGTGTGCGCGCCTCGCCTCAAGGCGCATTCAAATCTCATGTTTGAGGATCCAAGGCAGGATGATATGCGCTGATGTGGTATGTACCTATGCCAAGATCAGATGCTGTTCAAACAGTGGATCTCAAATCAAGGATCCCATGAGAGAGAGAGAGAGGTCAGATAAAGCTTTGATGAGCTGCATTGGATCCTGTTCATCCATGCGATGAACGGCAGCCAAAGCACCATCTTGTTTCTTTTTGTTTCAGTCAAATTGTTAGGTATCAACCCTTGGATTGTATTTATTAATTTTTTTTTTCAGTTGTCAAAAATTCAGTGCATTTTCAGCCATTGATTTTTGAATCACCAAAAAAACATGTACACACATCATATTTTGGACATTTGAAAGTTGATCCCCACCAAACCAGACCATGTAGTAAGGTTAGATTCACTGGAAAAATGCTAAAAATAAGATACTTCTCATTCCAACTCATTGATACTGTACGTATATTTGCACCAGAAACTTTTATATATATATATATATATATATATATATATATATATATATATATAGAGAGAGAGAGAGAGAGAGAATGGGGACATCCTACCCTTTTTGTGTTGGATCAAACTCTAAAATCATACTTTCAAGTATTTTTTGTTTGATGTGAGCTATTAAATATGTTTATCATTGCTTATTTAATAAGAAATAAGCTTTCTTTGGAATTGATTTGATATAAAAATGTAAATATTTTATCATCAAATTTTAATATAATAGCAACTATTGATTTTTGTACCTCTTTAAAATACACATCTGAACATAAAAAATCTTAATCAAATACATGTTCTTGATAAACACATCTAATGATTCAAATCAAGAAAAAATTACTTGAAAGTTTGAATTTTAGAGGGGTCTTAACATAACCTAATGAAAAAAGAGGTAAGATGATCCACACACATACAAATACAAATATATATATATATATATATATATATATATATATATATATATATAGTGCATAGGTGCTTAATGCATAGATGCTTGACCCATGCTTAATGGCACTGACCGTCCATCACAGGCATTGATGGACGTGATAGACGGTCAGCGCTCAAAAACAAAACGCATCATGCTTTGAACTCTTGCGTGTCAGTTTTAGTTGATAATATCATTGTTGTGTGCCACAGCAAAGGTATGGTGATACTGTGGGTCAATTGTCAGATCCAAATCATGCTTCAATGTTGAAGCCAACAGGGGCACCTCCGCAACTTACAGGGTATGGCATTTCTCATTTCCGGCACTTATATTGTCGACTTGTTAACCTTTTCATTAATGTTAAAATGTTCCTGTATGGAAGTATACATTCATTTTTGTGTGCCCATGTTTTCAGTGAATAAGAATTCAGTTACATTGCATGCATTCCTAAAAGTTGTCTTCACCATTCCATATTTTGAAAGCCATTTTGGCCTCTAGTCTTTGAGATAAACTGCATGTCCTGAGAATATTTGACTACATATTTTTCTCTGTTGTTCTTTGCTAATTTTTCTTGTGATGTTTCTTGGTTTTCATGTTTCTTTTGTTCTGTCTCTTTTGGATTTCTGGACATAAATGTGATAATTGCAATGCCACTGAGCTTAATTATGTCACTAAATTTCTGTTGCAAAATCGCTATCATTTTTAGGCTAGTGCTACATGGGACCTCTGGAGGCATGTCACCTGCTCTTCAGCAAGTCCAAGCACGGAACCAGCAACTACCAGTACCTACACAGGTGTGTAACATATGGTGAAACAGTTTTTTTCTCTTCCTTCCACCTTTTTCTAGATGAATGGCGAAACAGGACATAAAAGGTGAAATAAATGCTGTACTGAACTCAAGAGCAGCAGGTCCTGATGGCTCATTAATTGGAGTTCCCGGTAATGATTGTTTAAACAAGATTTTTCTATGGTTTCTTTTATTTATTTAATTCTCTCACAGTTTTGTTGTAAAATTTGGTGAAATAGCCCTGGTAGCATTTTAATCTGAAACCCTTTCACCCGCATAGTACCATTCTGTAGATCTAGCTCTTATATTATACCGAATCGGTACCAGTTTTACATTTTCCTGTTTAGTTCCTCATTGGACAACCTTGCTAGTCATAAAGTGATGCGAGTATTTTTTTTTGCAGATCAGGTGATGCACATCTACATACCAATTGCCTCATGACATTTGCTCTTCTTTCTCTTTCACAACAGAAAATGATCAGTGGGAGTAAATTCAGCCATTGGGCTTGTATCAACTTTTCATGGAGTGTTCAGGAGAGTGTAGCGCAGAGTTTTTGTAATGAGCTGGCACAAATGTGTCAAGTGTCTGGCTTGGTAACTTTATCAAATTTTCGGACCTTGGTAGCTCTGTATTCTTTTATGATAATGTACTGAAAAGCCATCAATGAAGAATGGCACCTGTGCAATTCCATCTGGACATGGTTGTGGACTTGTGGATTGGTTGAAAATCCCTGCTTCTTGTATGTTCCATACAAGTCTTTACAACTTGATGGCGCCTGCCACCTGGACCCAACCTTGTGGGACACGATTCTCAAGTTGTGTCATTGTCCTGCATTTTAGAGTTAAATTTGTTGTGTAAAATGTAATTATAATGAAGTTTTTCTTGTTCTTTTTATTGTAGGAGTTCAATCCCGAACCTGTGATTCCGATATATGCAGCCAGACCTGATCAAGTACAGAAGGCCCTTAAACATATATATAATGCATCTATGAACAAACTCAAGGGGAAAGAGTTGGAACTCCTCTTAGCCATATTACCTGATAACAATGGCTCTTTGTATGGCAAAAGTTCTTGCTTTCCTACTTGCACTGCTTGGTACTCCAAGTTGATACATACAACCTAACTCAATTGATAAAAAGCTGAAAACATGTCGGTCATTTTGCAGGTGATCTCAAACGAATATGTGAAACTGATCTAGGCTTAATATCTCAGTGCTGTCTTACAAGGCACGTGCTTAAAGTTAGCATGCAGTATCTGGCCAATGTCTCGTTGAAAATTAATGTCAAAGAGAATGGTATCCTTGTTGAATTACTGAAGGCTGTTTCAGTGAATTACCTGTGTACTGTACATGCACAATGGCCAACTTGGGCTGGACCAAGGGCAACTTGTTACGGATGGCCCCAGATCAACCCTGGCTCTATCTTATGGCCATTAGAAACCTGAGTTCAGCAGCTGCAGTGTGTTTTTTCACTGTCATGTTACACGTGACTTTATAACCTTCTATATGATCTAACTATAAATATACACTATCTTTTTGTATGTTTTCTTGTAGATGGGAGGAAGAAATACAGTCCTTTTGGATGCTATTAGCTGGAGAATACCTTTGGTTAGTGATATACATGAAATGAATAAAGGTGTGCACAATCACAATGCCAGCGAAGGGCTACACAAGTGCACACTCACGATATGATCACTAGAGATCAATATAAATCTCACAAAAGAGATAAAAAATCACAAAGAATACAAAGAGAATAAGAAGCTTTTGTATTTCACAAATATGCTTTGAAAAACATTTAAAATCGTTACAAAGTGCTCTATTTATAGAGCTTCTACATGCACCAAAACAAGGAGAGTAGGCAGTCTAACTAGTCGTTGGACTGTCGTAAAAAAAAAAAAAAAGCAAAAGAAAAATATAAAAAGACCTAACTAAATTACTATAGTCCCTAGTGACCGATATTTATAAAAGACCAAAATGCTCCTGATATACATATATTTATATGAATATATAAATATACATATATCAAGTACATATATGTAGCCATGTATATATTTATATACAATATATTTTAACATACTCCCTCAAACTTATGGTGAGATCTCCAAAAGTTTGTTAAAAAGAAACAAAAAACATGGTAGAGGAAGAGCTTTGGTAAAGAAATCCACAATCTGAAACTCAGACTTAACATATGGTAAAATAATTGTCCCTTCAAGTATTCTTCTCGAACATAGTGACAATCCATCTCGATATGTTTTGTTCGTTCATGAAATGTATGATTGCCGGCTATATACGTGGTATTTTTATTATCATAACATAACTTTGAATGTTTAGAAACATCAACACCCATATATGAGAGTAAGGATCTCATTCACATAACCTCAGTTGTTGTCGTAGTCATTGTCCTATATTCAGCTTTTGTGGATGATAAAGACACTTTATGTTCCTTTTACATCTTCAGGAAATGAGGGAATCGTCTATAAATAAACAAAAAGTTGTAGTTGAGTGACGATTATTAGGATCTTCTCTCTAGCCAGAATCAATATAAGTAATAAAATTTAAAGATGATAAGTATAGTTTTTTTTATGCATCAAAATATTTGTAATAAAAAACTCGTGAACTATTGTAGGCACATGTTGAAACTGACTTGCAGTATACATTGCATGCGCAATGTCTGACCTAGTAATAGATAAGTACATTAGTGATCCAACAAGTTGCCTATAAGGAGTTGGATCATTTAATGAGACTCCATTTTTAAATCTCATTTTAACATTTATTACGTAAGGTGTATCAACATATTTTGTATCTATGATTCTTGATCGTGTAACAATATTAGCTTCAAACTTAATTTGAGACAAAATGTGTTTCCTTGGCGGAAATGCTACTTTAATACCTAAAAAATATCTCAAAATACCAAGGTCAGTTATATTAAAAGATTTCTTAAGCATAATTTTAATTTCTTCAATTTCCTTCTGATCATTCTTAGTTCATATCATCAATATATAAAAACAATATAATAAGTGAGGTACATGTAGATCTCATAAAAAGAGTAGTGTCAATATAACAGGACTTCAATCCAAAATTCAGCATAGTTTCACTAAAACGATCCTACCATGCTTTAGTAGCTTGTTTAAGCTCATACAAAGTTTTTTGAAGACGAATAACTATTTCATTTTCAATAGTCAGACCAGAGGGAGGGTCCATGGAAACTTCTTCATTTAAATTTTCATTTAAAATTTCATTTAAAAAAACATTCTTAACATCAAACTGATATATAGGTCATTTTCTAATGGATGCTATTGCAATTAGAGTCTTAACTGTGATCATGCGAGCTACCAGAGCAAATGTTTCTTCATAATCTATTCCATATTCTTAAAAATATCTTTTTAAATACCCATTTACATCCTATTGTCTTCTTTTCCTTAGGAAGATGTTGGACTTCACAAGTATGGGCTTTATATAATGCATTTAATTCTATTTTCACAACTTCTAGCAATTCTTTTATGTTTTTGGCTTCTTTATAATTAGATGGTTCATGATATGAATGAATTGCTAAAAGACATGATTTATAGTTTGGAGTGAAGGATTCATAGGAGACAACCCTATTTGTAGGCCTATGTATTCGTTGAGATCTTTTAACGCTAGATTCTTCAATATTTATTGGTTGACTATACTTCTTAAAAGCACATGGATGCTCTCCATTATCTTGTATAGAGTATTGTATAAGATTATGAGTTGGTTCTCTTTCTTCACTTAGCCCATTATTTGACTCAACATTATCATTATTGTCATTATCAATAATTTTATTATTGGGCTTAGGTACTAAATCAAACAAGAAGGCATACTCGAATTCTTTCTTAGGTTTTTCAAGATCAAATTTATTTTTATTTTTAAGAAATGTTACATTTCTAGAGACATAAAGTTTATCATTTTTTTTAATCATAGCATCGATAGCATTTTTTATTTTCATCATATCAAAGAAAAACACATTTTATAGCTTTAGGAGAGAGTTTGTTATATTTTTCAAGAAGCACAAAACATTTACATCCGAAGACTCTCAATCTTTTCAAATCGAGAGAAATTTTAAAGAGTTTTTCAATTGAAGATTTGTTTTTCAAAGTTTGAGAAGACATTCTATTTATTAAATAGACTGTGGTGTGAGCGGCTTCGGCCTAATTTTTTTTTGAAATTTCTTTTGAAATGAGTAGAGTCTTAGTAGTTTCAATAATACAATGCCGTTTTCTTTCAAAAATACCATTTTGTTAGAGGGTCCTAAGACAAGATTTTTTGTGTAAAATATCGTGAGTTTTTAAACAGAATTGAAAGTCATTTGAAAGAAACTCTCCCCTTGAGTCAGAGTGAAAGATTTTAATATTTGTTTTAAATTGATTTTTAACAAGATTATGAAAATTTTTAATACACGAAAAAACTTTGGATTTGATTTTAAGGAAGTAGATCCAAGTGTGTCTACTAAAATCATCTATGAATGTAAAATAGTATGAATAACCACCTTTTGACATAACTGGAGCAGGTCACATACATTCGAATGCACTAATTCAAGAATTTTATTAGTCAAAGAAGTTCTATATCCAAAATGCATCATTTGCATTTTTTCAAGTATACAATATTCACATACAAATTTTGTATCCTTATAATTTTTTTTCAAAAATGAAAAAAGAGATAATTAGGATATACTTGGATGTCCTAATTTTTTATGCTAAAGATCTAAATTAATTTATTTGATATAATTACAAAAAGAGTTTTTAGGTAAACATAAGGAATCTATATAGTAAAGATCTCTTCTATGGTTTTGCCCAATCAGCTTTCCTAACTAAAGATTCTGCACCAAACAAGACTTAGATGAGAAAATACTTTACACCTATAATCCAAAATTTGAGATACCAAAAAAAAGTTTAAATCTAATTTTAGAATAACCCTCACATTTGTAATAAATTTTTTTTTTGAAATATCGTTGAGATTTTCTATATTTTTAACTTTCAAAGAAGTACCATCCACGGTTGACACACATGAAAATTCTAAATTAGTACAATCGGATAATAGAGACTCGTTATGAGTCATATGAAAAGAGGGTCTTGAATCTAAAAACTAAGGCGACACCAGATGTAGATGGAGTGACTTTTAATATTTGTGAAACAACCTTCTTTATTTGGGCAATTGTCAAATCATTGAAGTTGCCACATTTCTTTGATTCTTGAGGTTCTTGGAGAAAAAGACAACTAATTGTTTGTCCAAAATGATTCATTTATTCTATGGTTTTCATAATATAAACTCAAAAACTCATGCTGTTGAAATAGGCAAAACCGAATTGATTAAGGTTTTCTTTTGAGTCTAAAGTGTTTCTAACATGAACATAAAAATAAACATGAAAGGGGTGGCTAAGGGGTTTTAACCACCAATCTCTCTCGATCCCCACCACTTGATAATTGTGACAAATGACATCACCTTACGGAGAAAAAGACAACTAATTGTTTGTCCAAAATGATTCATTTATTCTATGGTTTTCGTAATATAAACCTCAAAGACTCATGCTGTTAGATTGTTCCAAAGAACTCGTTCTTTATCAAAATCATGCCTAATGATGTAGAGGCACATAGGATAGCATTTTTTTTTATCCTTTTGTAGGTGCTGTCTTGAAGTTCATGGCAGACATGTTTGCCTTTACCATTCTATTTCCCCCCCTTTCTTTTCAGTTGAAATAGACAAAACCAAATTGATTAATGTTTTCTTTTGAGTCAAGTGTCTCTAACAAGAACATAAAAATAAACATGAAAGGGGTGGCTAAGGGATTTTAACCACCAATCTCTCTCGATCTCCACCACTTGATAAATATCAATTAAAAAAAAATACTGGTTACAACTTCACCTAACCCAGTAGGTGTGGACCTGGGGCTACAAAAGGGTTCATTAGTGGATATAATGGATCATCTCCCTTTAATCTAAAATAATCAAATCCTGTACGTCATAAAACAGTTTTAGCATGCAAATTTAAGAGTTTTCTTTCAAGGTGGGGTGACTCTATATAACTGAGGAATCATTACATATGATTGTCTACTGCAACCATCCCTAGTCCTGGTTCGGAATATGAGCGAACAATTTCAATGGAATGAACGAAAATTGCAAAAATAACCAACTTATCGGTTATTTACAAATTACAGCCTAACTGACCAGCCTGTGATAGTCATCTTTGTCATGCAATGCACGCTTGGTCCTAAACTGAGTTAATTGCATATTAATGTTTGGTCAGCCAAAATGATAAAGATGCCCAAATATATAGGGGTTAATCTAACATTAAATTAGTTGGGTTTAACACTAGATGAATTATTAAAATTCTATTAAAAAGTGAAGTTTTAAAAAAAAAAATTGCATGATCACTTTTGAGCTCAAAAAGGTAAATTTATTGGATTCATAAAGTTACTTTTTTGAAAAAAAAAAGTGTCTTGGCTTAGGGATGGCAGTGGACCGTGGGAAAGCGGGGCCCCACCCCGCCTAGCCCCGTTTGGACCGGGGATGAAGGGTATGAAACGGGGATGGAGGCGGGGACGAAGGTTAAAATCCATCCCCATCCGGGGATGGAGGCGGGGATGGACGTGCACTTTTCCCCGCCCTGCCCCCCCTCATCCCAGTTTGAACCAGGGATGGAGGACATGAAACGGGGATGAAGGCGGGGGTGGAGGATAAAATCCATCCCCGCCGGGGGTGGAGGATAAAATCTTGAGGTGGGGCGGGGGTGGAGACCTTGTCCCCCGCCCCGCCCCGCCCCACTCCACTGCCATCCCTAATCTTGGCTTTCAATTGCCTTCAGGTTCAAAAAACTGACCGGGCACTTTGCACCCCATGTGCCATTCCTCCTTGCAAAACCTTTAAATGTTTACCTTTTTCCATCCTGTAGGGGGGTTCCGAGTGTCGAAGGTGGCTCCATCTGTTCGCCACCAGGTGTTCTGACTTGCTTAGGGTGCACATCACCTGCTCTGTCACAACATGCACCACATCTTTCATTACTTGTTGCTGAGACTTGACACTCTCCTAAAAGGTTATCTCATTCCTTTTCCTCCATATCATCCATATGACTACATGGAATGCTTTATCCCAACATTCTTGGATCTCTTTTTCTTTGAATTTTCTTCCCATTCATCTAATCAACTCCTCTTTTACGCTTATGTCTGGTTTCCAATGTTTCTCAAGCAGATTGGAAACTGATTTCCATATGTGAACAACCCAGGAACATTGCAGACATAGGTGGTTATTTGTCTCCTTTTTGCAAAGTACACACCTACTGGGCATTTGGAATCCCAAATTTTAGAGTTGGTATTGAGTGAGCAATTTACCTCCTACTGCTAACCTTGGGATGACCGTTGCTCTAAGTGGGGCTTTGTTGTTCCAAACCTTTTTGAACACGGGGTCTTGTTGCCCTTTTTCTCTCACCATATCCCAAGCACTTCTCATCAAAAACCTGCCTGACGGTATCCATTGAAGCTCGTCTTCTCTTCCTGACTGCCATACTTGCCTCTCAACCTCTCACATGGTAGTCGGGGGGAGGTGCACCCTCACATCCATCAGCTTGATGTTGGGGTGAGAATTGGGGTCTATGGCCTTTGAGAGACGTTAGGAAGGGTGTTGTATAGGGGAGGGTGGTGTATGTTCGCCCCCGATGATTCACTGAATCCCACGTCTGTGTTCGGGGGGTTGAATGAGCACCACGTATTTACGCGCATGGGGCTCGTATTCTCGTGTATGATGACATAACTTTGCATCGGACTCTGGTGCTGTTGCAAAGACTTAATCACCCTTACTTGCTTTTCTTACCCTGAAATGACGGTTCAAGGAAATGACAAAAATATCCTTCATTCAAAAGTTGGGAAACTACGGTTCGAGAAAAGGACAAAAAAGTCCTCCATCCAGAAAGTTTGATGTTAACTATTTAAAGTGGAGACGTTCCCTATTCATTAAACTCCTGCGCCATCTGCTGTAACAGTAGCTCCCATTATCAACCCAAACTTTGCCTTCGTCTCCGATCGAGGTTTCCGCCTTGTTTTTTATCCAGTTTTACAACACATTGTCGCCTTCTCGTGCCTGGCTTGTGTTACAAAACATTCTCGTGTTTCGGTTGTAGGATGAGAGGACCCCTAGACAACCAAGGGTCAAACCAGAATCTGATCGATCTACCTGCCCCCATATCCCATCTAATGCCCTCCTTTTAAACTCACAGCTCCAATCCTGACCCCCTTCCATCCACAGGAGGTTATTTGACTCTTTCTTGGCACCCACATAGATTCTTTATGAGTATTTGGCCTTGACTAGTGTGGTCCATGGTGTGGCTTGTTGTTGGCAGAGCAATCGGGCTTGCTTGGTGAGAACAACAATATTGATATCTTCAATTCCCTTGATATCAAAACCTCCTTCTGACCTGGGTTTACAAACTTGGTTCCAATTAAGCAGGTGGACGTGTTTGTGAGCCTCATCCTCATACCACAAGAATTTGCGCATACTTTTCTTGATCTCTATAATGATAGCACTAGGAATCTAAAAACAACTTATCCAATACAATGGGAAGGAAAGTAAGACTATCCTGGTTAAGACTATCTTGGCTGCCATTGATAGGAGCTTATTGTTCCATGATTTCAATTTTGCTCGAAAATTTTCTACCAGTTTCTTGTGCATCATCTTTTTTAAGGCACCTTTGAACAATGGAAGGCCCAAGTGTGGCACTAAAAGAGTCTTTGCTTGCCACCCACTCCCTTGGTGGATTTGATTTGTTCTTATGGGGGAGATGTTAAAAGTATGAGGATGGATTTCTCTTTACTTATCTGGAGACCCGACACTCTTTCAAATATTTCCATTAGAGTGAGAAAAAACCTAATGTTGTTCCAGAAGTCTTGGAAAAAAAATAAAGCATCGTCAGATGTCAATGAAAATCTTTCACTTTGACAGGAGTTATCATTCCTTTGTTCTCCTCATGATTCATTAATCTTGATAACCTTTCCATCACCATCAGTAAAAGGTAGGGAGACATATGATCCCCTTGCCTTATACCTCTATTGCTTGGAAATCCTTCCCCTTGACGTGAAAATTCCTGCATACCCACGGATTCTCTGAACACCAGAAATTTTGAGGATGACAAGGCCTTTGTAAAACCATCGCAACTTATTCATTTGTAGAGCAGTGCTTCAGCACTATTTCATATTTTTCAATTGCATCTCTTATAAAATGATATCTAAGCTCAATGTGATTTGTTCTACTATGAAAGGTAGGATTTTTGGCAATGAAAATTATAGACTTATTATCACAATAGAGCTTAGTTGGAAGTTTTTGTTCCACATGCAAATTGTTCAAAACACACCTCATCCAGATCTCTTGATGGGTAGCAGATGTAGCAGTAATATATCCTGCTTCTGAGGATGATAAAGCTATTGACTTTTGCTTTTTTGAGCACCACGACACAGCGCCTGAGCCAAAATCGAACACAAAACCATTTATGCTTTTCCGATCGTCCATTGAACCTGCCCAATCACTGTCAGTATATCTAAGTAAATTAAAGTCAGTAACATACTTATAAAAAATTCCATAATTGGTTGTTGCCCAGATATAACGAAGAATCCTTTTTATTGCACCTAAGTGTTGCACGAATGGATTGTGCATAAATCTTGAGATCATACTGATTTAAAATGTGATGTTTGGCCGAGTGTGCGTTAAGTATATCAATCCATCGACCAGGCTTCTAAAATACCTTTCATTTGCTCTTGCCATTCCATCTTCCAAACTCAAATTTTTATTTTAATTCATCAAAGTTGCACAAACTTTGCAATTCAACATTTTTTCCCTTTTGAGAAGATCCAATACATACTTCTCTTGAGATATGAGAATCCCTTCATCAGATTGCACGATATGAAGGCCAAGAAAAAATATAACAATCCCAAATCTGACATTTCAAACTCCTTCATCATACTATCTTTAAATTTTGTAATAAGTTTATATGAAGAACCGGTTTAGATAATATCATCTACATAAACACTGACTATAAGCAATTCTTTCTCATTCACTTTGACATAGAGTGTAGGTTCACTATCACTTCTTTGAAAACCATTTTGATGAAAAAAATTATCAAGGCGACTATACCAAGCATGTGGGGCTTGTTTTAGCCCGTATAAAGCCTTTTTAATGTATAAACTTTTTCTTCTTTTCCTTTAATAACAAATCCAGGTAGCTGGTTAACATACACAATTTTATTGAGAAAACTATTTAAAAATACAGCTTTAACGTCAAATTGATAAACCTTTCATTTAAATTGAGTTGTAATTGCAAGAACGATTCTGACTGTTTCAAATCTTGCAACAGGTAAAAAAGTTTTGGTAAAATCAATTTCATATTTTTGTACAAATCCTCTAGCAACTAACCTTGCCTTATATTTTTTCACATTGCCATCAGTATCATATTTGACCTTGTAGACCCACTTTACTTTGACTCTTTTTTCGGGTGGTAAATCGGAAAGCTTCCATGTATCATTCTTTTTAATGACCTCCATTTCTTCTTTCATTGCATCTATCCAATTTTTATTTGCACATACTTCATCATACAATGATGGTTCTACTACAACAAAAGCAAAAGCACATTTATAAATATCTTTAAGGGAGCGTACCTTTTTGGGAGAAGTCTCATCATCAAGTGTGCACTCAATGTTTTCAATAGTGTGATCTTTTGTAAATTCATCTCCCATGCCTAACGCTTCTGATGATGATGCTACATTGGCATCAAAATGATTTGATTTTGCTGCAACTTCATCAATTTGCAACTTTAAGGTTTCATTGTTAGCTCATTCCCAACGAGCTTTTTCATAAAAAATGACGTCCCTCCTTATAATCATTTTTTTAGAAGTAGGATTACAAAGAAGATACCCTTTAGTCTCATTACTATAACCAACAAAAATACATTTTTCACTCTTTTTATCTAACTTAGTTCTTTCCAAAGAATCAATCAAGGCATATGCTACACATCCAAACACTCTCAACATACTTATATTTGGTTTTCGATTCCACCAGGCCTCATATTGAGTTTTGTTTCGAACTGCCTTTGTTGGAGAGATATTTAAAATATGCACTGTTGTATTGATGGCTTTTGCCCAAAAATCATTAGGCATCTGTTTTTCATTTAGCATGTTGCGTGTCATTTTCACCACTGTATGATTTTTTCTTTCAGCCACTCTGTTTTATTGTGGGGTCTTTCTTACTGTCAACTGTCTGTGAATACCATGGTCTTTGCAAAATAAATCAAACTCATCAGATAAGAATTCTCCTCCTCTATCTGTGCATAATATTTTTATAGTTTTCCTTCTTTCATTTTCCACAAGGGACTTGAATTCCTTAAATCTATCAATTGCATGAGATTTATGAGTAAGAAAGTACACCCAACTCATTCTAGTAAAATCGTAAGTAAAAAGCAAAAAATATTTGCTATTATTTAATGAAGGAGTTCTCATGGGGCCACATATATTAGCATGAACTAATTTAAGAGGTTGTTTAACTCTCCATGTCTTCCCAACTGAAAATGATAATTGGTGTTTTTACCATAAACACACCATTCACATACCTCATTTGTACAATCAATGGTTGGAAAATCAACCACCATATTTTTCTGATGTAAGAGTTTCAAACCATTAAAATAAAGATGCTCATACCTCATATGCCATAACTTAGATTGATCAAGATAATTTGTCATAAAGGCACAACCATCTATCTTGATTGTTTCAAGTGAAAACATTTTATTTTGGACCATGTTGTTTTTTACAAGAACTACACCATTCTTGTTTTTAATCTCACAGACATCATTTCCAAATAAAAGAGTGTAGCCTTTTTTAACCAATTGCCCTACAGTAAGTAAGTTCTGGGCAAACCAGGAACATAATACACGTCTTGACTGTATCGTTCATTACCTAATTTTGTTTTGATAGCCACTGTTCCTCTGCCATTGACGTCTAGTTTATTATTGTCTCTGAGCCACATATTCAATTTCACGGTCTCATCAATATTTTTGAAGAGACTCTTATCATCGGTCATATGATTACTACAACCACTGTCTACAAACCACATTTCACTTTTGCAACAGTTAGCATTCATGTTTGCAAAAAATAAATTTTCATTTTCATATGCAAAATTTGTTTGTTGCTTTGCCTTTTCAAAACATCTGGCTTCAATATAACCAAATCTCTTACAAAAATAACACTGCTTTCCTCTAAAGAATTGATTTTGATTACATTTTTCTATTTCTTCATTCCTTTGAGAAGTATCATAAAATCTTCCTCGACCTCTACCACGTCCACGAAAGGTTCCTCTAAGACCTCATCGTCATCGACCTCTTCCTTCACTCCTTTGATCACACTGGCTATTTTTTTCTTTTGAAATTTCTACCTTAGTTTAAAAGGTCTGCTCCAACATTTTTTCTGATGACCTGTTTATACGATGCTCATGGGCTAAAAAAGACCCCATTAGTTCATCAATAGAGTACACAGACAAATCCTTGGACTCTTTCATGGCAGTAACAACATGGTCAAATTTAGAAGGTAGACACCTCAAAACCTTTTTCACTACTTTTTTATCATCTAAGACTTTACCAAAAGTTTTCATTTGATTTACAATTGTAGAGAGCCTAAAAAAGAACTTTTGAATAGACTCATTGGTTTTCATAGAAAACGTTTCAAACTCTCTTCTTAAGGTTTGAAGTTTAACTGTTGTGATCTTCTTATCCCCATAAAATTTTTGCTTCAAGGGTTGCCACGCATCTTTTGACTTTATAGCATTGGAAATTATTGGAAAGATGGTTTCAGACAAAGTCTGCTGTAATACTAACAATGCCTTTGCATCCTTCCTTTGAGCTTTTTTTACATCAATTTTTTCGTCTGCCTTCATTCCTTCAATATCTACGTAACCATTCTCAACCAACTCCCAAAGGTCTTGTGAGATAAAAAAAAGTCTTCATTTTAATATTTCAGAATTCGTAATTCTCGCCATCAAAAATCAGTATTAATGATTGGGATAAGTTGAGAGTATTGGAATTGTTTTCCATACCAATTTTACTCAGAGAATATACTTCAAAACTCCATGTCTACATGAACTCCTTGCTTCAACAATGCTCCTACTGCATTTTTTATGAAATGCCCAGCTTAGATTGCAACCTGGCTATGATACCAAGAATTGAAGGCTATATCTGCAATATAACCAAACACATAAAAAAAATGGCAACCAAGAGAAAAATAGGAAACACGACAACTGTATAAAAAAAACAACCTTTTCATTTTACTCGCTATTTCAACTTGATTTTTCTACAATGCTTAATGTATGCAAAAGGACCCCTATTTAAAAAGAGAACATAGCATGAAAATAAGAAGACAAGCATAAAAATAGGAGCAACAACTGCTCCACCATACACGTCGAACCACTATTTCAGTTTTTCTAGACTTTACTAAAAACCAACCCCTATTTTTGAGGACTCAACATACATGAGCTTTGGATGCTCTGCCTTCTTGAACTC
This sequence comes from Nuphar pumila, assembly GCF_984573655.1. NCBI lineage: Eukaryota > Viridiplantae > Streptophyta > Magnoliopsida > Nymphaeales > Nymphaeaceae > Nuphar > Nuphar pumila. Next base: position 119,565,920 of record NC_143253.1, on the reverse strand, counting down.
TAACCCAATGTGAGCATTGGATGCACTTATCCATTATATCCACACTTGAACTCTAATTTGACGTGACCATTGGATGCTCTTTGCCTACTATTTTGAACATTAACCAACAAAAATAACTTGATTGCTTCTTGTGACTAATGATTGCCATCCAACTTTCCGCAAACCCAATTTTTGTAATAAGCTTTTGCAATGTTAGCTTTGAACATAATGCTTTTTCTTTTTTCCTGTTGCCATCAAGTCAATTATTTCATGGGCAAGAATGATGCTATCTTGGATGAACCTCCCTTCCAAGAAGGCCCTCTGTTTGCCACTGATAATTCTTTCTTATACTCCTCGCATTCTATTGAACACAATTTTTGTGATTACCTTGTAAACAAAATTACACAGACTTATTGGCCTAAATTAACCGAATTTATTATAAGCTCTCTCCACCTTGGAGATCAAAACTATGTTGGTAAGGTTGACCCTTTTTAGAAGCTTCCTAGTTTTGAAGAAATTACCCACTACTTTACAAACACCATCACCCGTTATGTTCCAATACTTCTGAAAGAAAACCCCTAAAAAAACATCTGGGCCTGGTGCACTTTCAGGGTCAAGTTCAAGGACCACTTGTTTGATTTTGATCTCTTTTAGCTTTGTTGTCATCATAGTGTTTTCTCCTTCTGTCACTTTCGGTTCATCTAGCCCTTCTATTGTTTCTGTGGACAATGACTCTTTGTTGAATAATCTTGTAAAGAATGCTACTGCCTCTCTTTTTATGTCCTCATTTCCCTTCATTTCCAGTCCAACCTCCCTAATTATAACTGTGATGCTATCTCTCATTGTATTATTGTTAACTAAAGCATGAAAAAAACTTGTGTTTCTATCCCCCTCCTTAGCCACCTGCATCACAATTTTTTTTCACATTTCATCTTCCATTTGATGCAATAGTTGGAGTTCATCTCGTAGGTGAAGCACTTTTCTGATTTTGTCTAAGTCTCATGTCTCTGCTCTACTTGTCATTTTTCTAATTCTTTCCCAACTGCCTTGATTTTGGATGAGATATCCCACTTCCTGAGGCCCTTCTTGACCGCCTCCAGCTTAGCTACTAGTATGTACATAGGGCACTCCCTCACTTCATTTTCCTTACAGGACTTCACAACTTCTTCATAATCGACTTTAAGGGTCCAGAATGTGAAGAATTTAAAGGATGATGCCACTTGTTGTCTTGACAGGCTAGTAAGAAATAGCTTATTATGATCCGAGATAGATCGAGGCATGATTCACACCTTGGAGTTAGGGAATTTGTTAATCTAACTTTCATTCACCAGAGCTTGATATGAATTGAAAAGCAAAAGAATATCAAGCAGACACGAATTTAACGTGGTTTGGTCTCTTGTAGACCTACATCCACGAAACAGCTAAGTCACTCTCTATGTTTCATATATCAAACAACCAGAGATACAAGGTATTTATAGAGGGGTGCGCAGAGGAGATAAGAACAAAAAACAGAAAAATATTCACCAAGATTAGGATATCTTGCTGGATTTACAATGCTTATCATAACAACCACGATAGATATCTTGTTGGATTTACAATGCTTATCATAACAACCACGATAATCTTTGACCAAAGAATCCTAGGCAATCTTTGACTTAGCCATTCAAAATGTCGTGTTTCAACACTCCCCCTCAAATGGGGTGAAGATATCATAGCAGCCCCACTTGTTTATGATGCTAAAAAATTGTTCACGATATAGACTTTTTGTCAATGCATCAGCCAGCTGATTTGAACTTTCTGTGAATAGAGTTTGAATTTCACGGTTTTGAACCTTCACACGAACATAATGGCAATCAATTTCAATATGTTTTGTTCGTTCATGAAAAACATGATTTGTGGCTATATGAATCGCGACTTGATTGTCACAGTACATAGAAATTGAAGATTTATTCTGAATTCCCAGATCATCTAGCACCATTCTTGTCCATGTGATTTCACTTGTTGTTAAAGTCATAAGTCTATATTTTGCATCTGCGATGGATCGAGAAACCATATTCTGCTTTTTGCTTTTCCAGGAAATGATATTTCTTCCTACAAAAATACAGAAGCCCATAGTGGATCGTCTATCTTGAACATCCACTGCCCAGTCTGCATCGGAGTATCCAACTATATCACAATGCCCAAATTTCTTGTACCATAAGCCTTGACTAGGAGATCGTTTAAGATATTTCAAAATTCTCTCAACAGCTTTAAGATCACTGTGTGTAGGGGCGTGCATGGCTTGACTTGCTTGGTTGACGATGTAGGTTATATCAGAATGGGTTACAGTAAGATAAATAAGCCTTTCTACCAGTCGTTGATATATGTCATTGTCCTCTATAGGGTCCCCCTTAAGCCTGTCAGCCTTTTTTCCTATTTCACATGGAGTTTCAACTGCTTTGGCTCCAACCTTGCATGTTTCCTTGAGAATATCCAATGTGTATTTTCTTTGTGACAAAAAAATGCCTTTTTTTTAATATGTAAACTCAATCCAAAGAAAGTATTCTAGCCTTCCCAAGTCTTTGATGTCAAAAACTTTATGTAAGTATTTCTTAGTTCTAGTAATTTCCTCTTTGTGATTTTCGATTATGACTATATCATCCACATAGACCAAGACCACAGTGATATCGAGATCAATTTTTTTAATAATAAAGTATTGTCGTTAGTGCTTCGAAGAAAACCCCTTTTTTTAAGAGCAGAGCTTAGCTTAGAATACCATGCTCGTGGTGACTATTTTAGACCATAAATAGCCTTCCTTAACTTACACACAACATTTGGTTTTCCTTCATCGAGATGCCCTGGAAGTAACTCCATATATACTTCTTCTTCAAGCTCTCCTTGAAGAAAACCATTTTAACGTCAAGTTGAAATATATCCCATTCAAGGTTACATGCCACAGAAATAAGAATTCTAAGAGTATTCATTTTTGCCACAGGGGCAAAGGTCTCGGTATAGTCGATCCTGTGAGTTTGGGTATATCGTTTAGCTACTAGACAAGCCTTGTACCTCTTAATTGTCCCATCACTCTTATATTTGATTTTATAGACCCATCGACATCCTGCAATTTTTTGTCCAATAGGTTGTGAAACAACCTCCTAGGTTTGATTTTTATGAAGAGCATCTAACTCTTCCTCCATAGCTCTAAATCACATTTATTAAGTTTTGGCCTCTTGAAAAGACGTGGGCTCACGCTGATCAATTTGACTTAGATATGCAACATACCCTAGTGACAACTTATCATAAGATATATGTTTTTCTAAAGGATGAGCAACCAAATATGTAATGAAATCTTGAAATCGAGTGGGAGGTCTTAAAGTGTGCTCAAACCTTCGAAGAGGCGGTTCATGAACAGGGACAGGATCGTCCTCTTGATTAGATTCCGTATTCTCATGAGAATCTTCAGGAGACCTATGTTTGAGAACAAAATCGTGCATACTTCCCAAGTTGAAAAAATCGGGTTTTTATTTTTTATTTTATTTTCATAATTTTGTTGTGAGAAATACAACCTTTTTTCATTGAAGTTGACATCTCTTGAAATAAGCATTTTTGAGTTTTTTATGTCAAAACATTTATATCCTTTTTGAGTCAAAGAGTAACAAAAAAAAATTCATTTCTTAGCACAAGGATTGAGTTTATCACGGTGATGGGGTGAAATCCACACAAAAACTTCGCATCCAAAAGTGAGTAAATATTCCATTTTGATTTTCCTTCCTTTCAAAATTTCTAGATGAGACTTTCCTTGAAGGTTTTTTTAAGGCAGCCTATTTATCAAGTTGCAGGTTGTCAAAATAGCTTCATTCCAAAAAAAATTAGGAATGTTGCTTTGAATCATAATAGCATGTGTGACTTCAAGAAGATGACGATTTTTTCTTTCTGTGACCTCATTTTGTTGAGGGGTTTCAACACACATGGTTTGGTGATCAATGCCATGAGCCTTCTCAAAGTCATCAAAGGCCTAATTTTTGTATTCTTTCTCATTGTTTGTTCAAAGAGCTTTGATTTTAAAATCAAACTGAGTTTCCACAAATTTATAAAATTCTTTAAAAATAGTCAGCTTCATCTTTAGATTTCATAAGGTAGATCCAAATGCACTTTGAAAAATCATCAATGAAAGTAATATAATATTTGAAACCGCTATTAGAGACCATAGGGGCTGGTCCCCAAACATCATAATGAACTAACTGAAAGGGTTTACTAGAAAGATTTTCAGTTAATGGAAAGGGTAATCTACTGAGTTTTGCATACCGACAAATGTCACATAAAGAAATATCAAATTTGACTTCAGGAATAAGAGATTTCAATATCTTTTTCAATGGATGACCAAGATGATGATGCCACAATTCTCCATTATGCTTCTTTGCAGTCATTAACGCTCTATGATTCTAATTTTCACTTAAAATATAAAGATTGTTAATGCACTTTCCTTCACCAATCATCCTCCTGGTCTGTCAGTCCTGAAAAACAATGTCAGTCGAAGAAAAAACCACATTGCAATTAGTAGCCTTGGTGATTTGAGATACCGACAAGGGATTAGAGGCTAATGTGGGTATAATAAGGGCTTTGCTAGGACCGTAGCCAAAAAAATATTTATGACCAAAACCGGTGATTTTAATTTTGGATCCATCGGCTAAGGAAATGGAACTATTGTTGATAAGATTTTCATTATGTAAAACTGTTTTGCTATTTGCCATATATTGAGAAGCTCCAGAATCTATAATTCATTGAGAGTTAGAAGCTATACCTGAAGGAGCAGAATGAGCGGCATTCTCAATGGTTTTTGAAGTTGCCTTATTGTTGTCGTTTTTCCCAAGGATTTGGAGTAGATGCGTCAAACTCTCAATAGTGAACGGCTCACGATCTCTATTTTTATTTCTCATATTTTCTGGCTTTCCGATAAGAAACCAACAATTTTCGTGGATATGTCCCACTTTTTTACAATGTGAGCATTTAACTCTTTTCTCCCAGTTTTTATTGTTTGAGATTTGTTGCCTTGGTTCATTCTTGTTTATCATAAAGACATTTTTTTCATGTTCTTTTGAGATATCTACATTATCCTCTTAGTTCATTACATGCCTTCGGGCTTCTTCTCTCATAATTAATGAGCAAACTATGTTTAATTAAGGTAACGATTGAGTCATAAGAATTTGGCTTTTCAAATTCTCGTATTCGGGTCTCAGACAGGCTAACATTTGAAAATTTTGTTTATGTTCTTTTTGTTTTTGAGCATCTAATGGGTTACTAAAACTTATGGTGTATGAGTCCAACTCATCCTATAGACCTTTGATTTTTGCATAAAATTCACTAAATGCGGTTTGACTGTTTTTTTTTAAGGCTGCATAATTCTTGAGTTATTTGGAATATTCTTGCGATATTATATTGTTCTTCTAACATTCCTTTAGCAGCCTTCCATATTTCTTCAACCGTATTTAAAAACAAAAACCATTAGCAATCTTAGGCTCTATAGAATTAAGTAACCATGACATTAGAAGATGGTTATTTGATTCTCATTCATCACTTAAATCGGGTTTCATTTTTTTTTTCAGATACATAACTCAATTTTATTTTGCTTTGGACCATTGTAAATAATTGAAACCATTCAGAGCCACATTCATGATTTTGAAATTTGGACTGACATGTTCTTGAATCATCATTTTCTGAGTATTGAAGACGTAAATGTCTTTATTGTGCCTTTAGCAATCTTACTTTGATACCATGATATAAATTGAAAAGCAAAAAACTACAAAGCAAACACAAATTTAAAGTGGTTCAGTCTTGTAAACCTACATTCACGAAACAGCTAAGTCACTCTCTATGTTTCATATATCAAATACCCAAACATGCATGCAAGGTATCCATAGAGGGTGCATAGAGGAGATAAGCACAAAAAACAAAAAAAATATCCAGCAAGATTAAGATATCTCGCTGGAATTACAAAGTTTATCATAACAACCAGTCAACCACGATAGAATATCTTGCTGGATTTACAATTTTTATCGTAACAGCCACGATAATCTTTGACCAAAGAATCCTAAATAATCTTTGACTTAGCCGTTTAATGCGCCGTGTTTCAACATATCGCTATCCAAACGACTCGCTCGAAACTACGAGCCATGTTGCTCATTTTGCCATGTGAATTGGGCCACCCTCCTCACAGTTGTCCAGGACCAATTGCTTTCTCCTTTTTGTGGTTGTGCCACTTTTGTTGCTTGCTATCAACTGACAGCACTGTCCCATCACTTTCTATGGCCTTCCCAATGTCCTCTTCCTCTTGGAGGAGGCACCCCTCATGATGATGCATCACCGTGTCCTCTACCGTTTGGACACAGTTTTCACGAGGTTTCGTCGTGATCGCCTCCAACGACCTAGTTGGGGTGGTTTTTCCGGCGACAGTGCCTAAGCTCGAGTGACCCTGTGAACGGGGATCCTGTCGTGATTTCTCGCCGCTAGAGGCGTGTCGTGCTGAAGCCTCCGACCGTGTCGCAGCGTCCTTCGGGCTGGGAAGCTCGCCTGAGTTCCTGTCGTTCTCCTCCATGTCTTCACTCCCCTTCGTCGTGACCTCCCTCTAGTTCGACCTGATCTTGCCGTGACAAGATTGTCTACGGGTCACCTTCACCTGTTCCCATCCCTCTTCCACTGGCCGCGGGACCTCATCCTTCGTTATTGGCCATTCTCGACATCGGTTTGCTGAATGAGTAATCGCCCCCACAGTATCTGCAATAGCGGACAGTACTTTAGTACGGTTCGCAATGTAATTTCTGTTTTAATAGGCAAGCTGGGGTTAGGCAGACCCTACCAGATATCTCTTAAGCCCTATGTGGCAGAGGGATTCGAAGCTGGGACTTCAGCTTGGCGGGATACCACCTGGGTGGTAGTTCTCAATGTAATTTTAGTTTATCGATACTCTCTCTCACTATATATTACGTCATATTGAAAAGCTCAATCGATCTTAAACCTAGCTGACTGCCCGGGCTAGCGTTACAGTATACATGCTGCTCTTTGATGTAAAATGCACCTCTAGTTGGCCAACAAGTCCAAAGAATAGGATTTAAAGAAAGAACTATCTAAATCTAACAGCAGCTCTGAGCACAACACCCTCATCTCCAAGAATAGGATTTAAAGAAATATATAATGGTTATGTACTATGATACCTTACGGTGGTACACACTCTTGTTAGATCTAGATGTGTATTGAATGTAGTATGGTTTATTTACTATGTTCTGAGGTTTTATTATGTCGAAAACACAAGGTTCATTTTTTAGATGATAAAAATCAACAGTTCACAATTCATGAAAATAAGGGTGGTTTAAAAATAACATAAAAATCACATGAAAATAGTAAATAAAACATCTAGACATCATACAAAGGTTAGATTTTGCTTTTGAAGCTTAGATCTATGTAAGTCGTGTAGCAGTACCACTACCACCATTTATCCTTGTGGTAGAGCCGTAGAAAACGTGCATTAAATGAAAATAGATAGGAGGCTTCATGGGCAGGTTTCGTATCAAAACTTCACAATTAAAAAAAAAGCAATATCAAAACAATTAGAACCAAAGCATATTTTCACTAAATAAACCATAACAAACCCATTTACAGGCCTGATTGGCTAAATAATACCTGCAGCCATGACTTTCTAGTTTCTAGTAGAGAGTATAGTGCTCCCGAAAGTACAAAGATAAGTCCCTATTAAAAGTATCAATACAGTCCCTTGATAAATTAACAATTATATATATATGAATGATCCCTTTATTCCATTCTTTCAACTTGCACACCGGCTAACTAGAAACGCCTATGGAGTCCATTGTAGTTCATCAAACCGTACACTCCACACAGCACATACGAATCATTTACATGGTTTTGCATACCGAGTCTTCTTCACTGAAAACCACACAATGACTAGAATACCCATGGCCATCACCGGAACACGGATCGCTCCGGCATCTGCAACCGCATGTGCAAGGCCGCGCCTCGTGCTCGGGTCGGCAAGGCCGGTAGTGGCACCCACAATGACATGGCCCGCAATGGTCCCAACCCACCGGTGCACCTAGGACTGGTGGTGCATATGCAATGACTTCTGGTTGTGGTTTTGGTACCGGTTTTGGATCCGGTGGAGGCGGTGCTGGGGCTGGGGGAGGGATCACCACCACCACTATTGGCCCCACCACCTCTGGCGATTGGGGAACCTTCTTCTCGTTATCGCCCTTGTCTTTTTCTTTTATGCCAACTTTGTCCCCTTCCTTACCTTTCTTCTGGGTCCCCTCAGCTACCTCTTTTTTTTGTGCAGCTGGAGGTGGTGGATCCTTCTTGTTACTAGTGCTATCACTGCTGGATTTGGGCTTGTTGCCACCAGAATCCAGCGTCTTTACTACCTCCAATACTTCGAAACTCAGGACGCACTTGCCGGCTTTCCGGCATATTTTTTTGATGATCTTTTGTGGATCAAACATTCCGGTAATGGTTATCGTATTTGCCTTCTCATCAAAACTCTTGCTATGGATCTCTGTTATAGGAAAAAACATTGGTTAACTAAATGGTTAATTAAGCAAAATCAACAAATTCATATTCATATAAAACAATAGACAAAACTCTTTTGCTAACTAAAAAAAAAAGAGGAAAACCAACCACAAATACAAATAGAGCATATTGCTTTATTGATCTTCTCGTGACAACGCAAGCAATCTAATTTTGCCTTGATCACTATTGAGTAAACCTGAAATTTACAGAAGGTAACAGAGAAATGGTTATGTCATAATCAGAAAACTGTTTGTAAAATTGTTATCAAACGATACCTTCCTCAGATGTCGCTTTTTTTTTTCTTTTTTATGGGTAAAAGACTTAGGATACGCATACATAACTAACGCATTATATATATAAAAAAATGTTTGCTGCTGTATGTACAAACACCTTTCAGTCACTATGGTGCAAATTATTTTGATCCAATTAGACTTCATAGATGGATTCAGAGTCTAAAAAATAGTAGGCATCAGCTTTTGAATTGTGATTTTTTTATGAAAAACAAGAGTTTATGACCCTAGAAAATATCATACATTGTATGCCAATGATTTTTAAAGCTTTATGAAAACCAAACCTGCCTATGTGTTGTAATTCGACGATCTAGGAGCCAATTATCACTAAGAAAAACATGTATGGTTAGTTTCATTAAAAAACAGCCAAAAACCAAAAAGGAAAAGAAAACAAAGTGACATTTAGACCTACAAACCACTGTAGCACTTATGGTCACACACACACACATATATATATATATATATATATATATATATATATATATATATATATATATATATATATATATATATGTGTGTGTGTGTGTGTGTGTGTGTGTGTGTGTGAGAGAGAGAGAGAGAGAGATCTGGCCAAACCAACCATATCCCCCTATCCACCCTGCCCTTCTCCTCTTGTTTCTTCAAAGTGAGGATGTGAGACCCTCTGAAAAAACAGGGATCTGGCATGGGCCCCATCCAAATCATGCTCTCAGCAATAAAAATGCACCGCTAATGACTACTACTACTACTCTTAAAGACTGGGACGCAGGCGCTCAGAAGCCATGTCCATGTACTCTGAGTGTTAGACACCTGGTCCAGTCTGGGACTATGCAAGTTCATGTCTGATCGCTCTCAAACTCTGCTAGGCTCTTAATCCGGCTTGGCCTGGGTCCAGTTGCAAGTCCAATAGACTCAGCAAGTAAAGGCCAAGGCGTGACTCGATCAGTCAAAATACGAGCGTATGGGCCCTTGAAGCAAGGGGATACTAGCGTAACTGTCTTCTCGAGCTCTCCACCTGGACACTCTCCTGAAATAAACATTGATGAGTGCAGCTGCAGTTGAGCATCGCCAACTGCAAAAACTTCATCTAGGACCAAGGCTTAGCCAAGCCCGAATTTACAAGTAAAAGTTTCCTTGTTTTTTTTTTTCTCTGCCCAACCTTGGACATTGTGGGATGACAACGAGGAGATTGGGAGCGAGCTGATCTGCTTGGGACTGATATGGAGTGTAAGAGTGCAATTAATAAATAGGGGAGAACACATTTCATCCACCTTTCGTTATAGGACACGTGTCCCAACACAACGTCATCTGCATGACGTCATCTGCATGTGCTTAATCTAGACCAGGGTTTCCAATTAGCAGCTATTCATTTTTTGGATTTGGATCCAAATCTTAGTCAGGGCAGTTTGAAGACCCAAAACTATAGTGGGATCAACATGAATGACTCAATCCCACGTCTTTTGAAAAAGAGCCTAAGGCAGCGGACTAGGCCAAAACACATACTAGGAGTCCAGCTAGGGCTGCGTTTGGTTAGGTCAAAGATTCGAAGCCAACTAGTGGGATTGAGGCTCACCTATGACTAGTCGGTAATGGGTTCATAGCTCATGATAAGCAATAAAGAACAAGGATCTTATGGGAGCTAGATCATGAGGTCATTGGTTGAATCATGGATCAAATGGGTTGCACCATCTCACAAGGCTGGGGTGGACTCGGATCATGTTAGCCCCACAATTCTCACAGGCTGAAACCAATTACGGAAATGGCAAGCAGAGGAATACAGAGTTTTGCTCAAGTTTTCATAGGTAATAATTTACAATCAAGTCAGACAAATTTATGTAGGTCACTGGTCTGGCATCATGCTAGTTTCTTAAAGCCAAATAACAACCGTGAATGGTTCTTTTCGGGTCCACAGCCATGGGGCTGAGCCAACTGTAGTTGTTTGACTAGGGCAGACGTCAATGGGTTGGACTGAATTGACCTGGGACAAGATCCAAATCAAGAACAGAATAACTACTGACACAAGTCATGATCATATATTCATCTTGGCTCTGGATGCCAACTTTCCAGGTCCTGGTCAAGGTTCAATCCGGTCGTCTCCAACTCAGGTGGGTCCAACCCTTTGAGAGCCCTAGACTTGCTAAAGTCCAGTAGGCAAACGTCCACTGTCATGTTAATTGACCGGCCCCATTAAATCATTTGCCTCTTTAGGTGTATAAACATATCACAGTATGCTTTTCTCTCAAAGGTTGTTTGGGAGTTTTTAGCTAAGTCAGCCTTTATCTTTACCCATTTCCACACTCAGAGGGTTCAATCAAAATGACACAAAACCTTCATTGTTCAAAGCACAAGAAAAATAAGACAATAAAAGAAATGAAAAGTTGTTTCTCCATGATCTTTAACACGTTACTGAAAATACCATGGATCCAAGGAACTCACTAATGAAAGTAACTCGCCTTGTGATAAGAATGAATTGGTAGGGGTGTCAATGAGTTGGGTTTGACCTGGACGCAACCCGTACCAAACCTTATAGGGTCAGGGTTTGGTAATAAAGAATGAGGCCCAATTAAAATCTGGGTCGGACATGAAGGGTCCAATTAGTATATAGAGTTGGGTATGGTTTGTGAAATTGCATACCAAACCCGGCTACGACCTGAGTTCTGATTAAGACCTGTGATTTTTCTATGTAAAAAGGTTTAAAATTATATATATTATTTTACTGGGTCTGGACCGGGGCTAGTTCATGTAAATCCTTATAAAACCTGAGTATGGTTTCTTATGGCCAACCCAAATGGATCTGATTCCAGATTTGGTACTAGCACCTCAAGATCAGATCCGGGTTTGGACCTACCTGGGTCCAAACCAGATCTGAACCGTTGACACCCCTATGGAATTGGATGCTTGTTATTATCTGATCCAAGTGGTAAGCCACTGCTTAATTTTCAATCTTAATCCTTTTTGGTATAGAAACATGCACGCGAAAGGCAAGTTTTGATGTGACTGTATGGCCCATAATTACCAGCGTTAAAAGTTGGTGTGGGAAGCGATGCATGAAGCGTGAGAAGCGGGTGTTTCAAAAACGCTTTAATGCGTAAAATCTGAAGTGCTTAGGTAACGTGAGCGGATGCGACTTGAAGCAATAATTAAAGCGAGTGAAAAGCCACATTGAAAAGAAAAGCAAATAAAGCTTGTGTTTTTACTGAATTTACCTTTCAGCCTTTTGCTCAAATGCTCAGGTTTCACAGTAAAATACAAACTTTAAAAGAGAGAAGAAAGAACTATCTAAATCTAGCAGCAGCTCTGACCATTGACATAAAACCTCAAAGTTCCCTTTGCTCGGAGTACACACATCATTGGATTCAAACTCATGAGTTCACTTCAACTTTGGTGAGATTTCGAGCTGCCCTGCCCCTCCCTATAGCCAGATGAGCAGATCCCTGGTGGCAAAGATCCCATGGTCCTTTTTATTGCATAATTCTTACTTCTATCTCACTTAACAACTATATGAATTGGCAATTCTGTGCCTCTCAACTATAAATAGTTGTTCTTTGAACTTTTAACTACAAATATGGTTTTGTTAATTGTGATGGAGATTGGCAATGAATAGAATCATTACATTGTGTAGATTTTAAATAATTTTGAATTGTAAGCATCGTTTGGTTACACTGATGGCTGAGATGGTAAGTTGGACCATAGAGAAAAGTAAGATTAAAGAAGCTGGTCATTTGGAATGATCACTACATATAAAGGGTGGGCTCAGGGTCGGGTCCATGTGGGTTTAGTCTGAGTTTTAACTAAAGTAGCTTTGATGGTGTCCGATCTGTATCTCACAATATATCTGTTAGTCCAACCAAGATATATTTGGATCGGGGTGTTCGAATCAGACTTTGGTTGATCAGGACGATACAACTAGAACGATGGTTCAGTTGAGCCCATGTGAGACATCAGCATGACCTAAGCATTTGAAACAGACCAGGTACTGAACCTCGTAGAGTTGAACCCTACGTCACAAAGACATGGACACGAACAGTGACTCAGTAGGAGTTCATTGTGTGAGTTTGCATTTCTTTTTCAAAATAGGACAAGAGGACACAGGTTTTCTTATAATTTTATGTATTAAAAATGGTTTGTTTGATGTTTTACTATAAAAATATATGTTTATTATAAAAGAATATTCGAAAAATAAATAATAGAATATGGTCCATGCATGTTAGGAGTAGGGAACGAGATGAGCAGCTCGTCGTTAGGCTCAGCTCAGCTAGTGAGAAGCTTGGCTCGATCAGCTCGGAAATTGAGCTCGGTGAGCCAAACTATGAGGATTTAGTCAGTCCCAGGTCCCAGTAAAAGCATGTCAGAGTTGGATCTGGGTGAAGTGAAGGTCTAACCTGTTGACACCACTACTGCTTGTTATATATATATATATATATATATATATATAGAGAGAGAGAGAGAGAGTAATGGGTAGGTGCCTAACGCTTTTTGTGCCTACCGAGCTTTGGAAAGATTGATTCTATTTTTTCTAAAATCTGTATATGCTTGATTTTATGAAAATAGACTTTTGGACTGTCTGATTCAAACATCAAGTTAGGACTTTATAAGATTCAAAAATCAACGGACTATAATTTTAAAAAATATTCAATACTTAAAAAATCATCTTTTTTCTGAAAAAACATGATTCAAGCGTGATTTCCTAGCAAATCGATCATGCAGAACACATCTGCAGGGTCAGATTTTTTAAATACAAACTGAAAACCCATATCCATTGGTTGTAGGTAGGGGTGGCAAAACCTAACACGACCCGCCAACCTGCTTCTTAGGCGGGTTCGGGATTGGCTTAAACTAACCCGTTTAATAAACAGGTCGACCTGCCTAACCCATTTATTAAACGGGTCAGGTTTCGTAAACGGGTCAGGTTCGTGTTAGGGGTATGCCAACTCGCCAACCCAGCTGACCCGTTTAATAAACGGGTTAGGCAGGCGGGTCAACTCGTTTACCAAAACCCGACCCGCCAACCCGTTTACCCGACCCCGACCCACCCGCCAACCTGCCCGCCAACCCGCTTATTAAATGGGTTGGCGGGTCGGGTCGGGTTACCCGTTTAATAAATGGGTCAGGTTCTTGCTTGCCACAGCCGACCCGTTTATTAAACGGGTTGGGTTCGGGTTGAGGTATGCTGACCCGCCAACCCGCCGGGTCGACCCGCCAACCCGACCCGATTGCCACCCCTAGTTGTAGGCACACTGTAGGCACAAAAAATGTCAGGCACCTACCTATATATATATATATATATATATATGGTAATGATAAGGTGCTCCCAGAGTACCTACTCCCACGAATAGAAGCTTTAGATTTTCAAATTTCTTAAACTTTTTTTATTTATCAGGATCAATCTTTAGTAGAAAACAAGATTTGGATCATGTGATTATAGCATACATGTATGTTTTTTAAGACCTTTAAAAATAAAAATCAACGCCTTATAATGTATCAAAATTTCATGACTTAAAAAATCTTATTTTTACCATAAGGTTTAATTGAGAAGATACTCCATATATATATATATATATATATATATATATATATATATATATATATATATATATATATATATATATATATATGGGGTATAGGTGCCTGACGATATTTTGTGCCTATTGCTTGCCTACCAAGTTTGGAAAGATTGTTTCTATTTTTTCTAAAAGCTCACCATACATATGTGATCTACATGCTTGATTTTGTGGGGCTCGACTTTTGGATCATCCACCAAGTTAGGTTTTTATATGATTAAAAAATAAACGATTTACAATTTCAAAAAATAATCAATGCATGATCCAAGTATGATTTTCTTGTAAATCGATCATGCAGAACACATGTAGGGTCAGATTTTTAAAAAACAACCTGAAACCCCCTATCCAAGCTTGGTAGGCACAAAATGGGTCAGGCACCTACCCTTTATATATATATAAAGTTAAAATATGTCTTAAATGAGTTACCATCACGGGGCGATCGCATAGCCACCCTGGTGGTTGTGAGGGTGCTGAGATGAAGGCACCGGTTTCATCCCCGCTGGTACATGGGTGTATCCATGGACCATAGCTTTCAGAGGCGGGCCAAGTGAGGCAAGGTGGTTGTTGGGTCTCACCCAAGGTTTTCCTTGCTTAGGCTAGGGTTCTGTCATAAAAAAAATGTACCAGACGAAATTTAAATTATATGGGTCAGGTTTGACATTCCATTTTCTTGACCTGACATAACCGAAGCCCAATCCCAAACCTGAGTGCTTGTTATTTTGGTTGGTTTAAGTGCACCTTGATGGGTCGGATGCCCGATCTATTGACAGCCTTAGATGAGCACATTGGGATTACGCGCTTTAGCCTAGAAATCTTTAGTTTTATCAGTTGAATATTTTTGTGGAGATTATTAAAAATTGATTGCCATCTTAGAAAAAAGGCAAAAATAAAAGAAAAAGAATCGTCCCCCTCTTTCCATGAACACTAGCCAAGTGACTCCTCCAGCACTCAATATTGAGTTACGCGCTTTAGCCTAGAAATCTTTAGTTTTATCATTTGAACATTTTGTGGAGATTATTAAAAATTGATTGCCATCTTAGAAAAAAGGCAAAAATAAAAGAAAAAGAATCGTCCCCCTCTTTCCATGAACACTAGCCAAGTGACTCCTCCAGCACTCAATATTGAAAATCCTTAAACCAATAATCGGAAACTAAAATATTAAAATAAGATCTATGAATGGCAAAATCAACGTGGTGAACCATATACTATTAGAAAATATGAAGAAAAAGAAAACCATAATTACAAATAATGAGCTCACACTGAGCGTATACCTAACCTAAGCATGTGCATTTGACAGAGGGCGTGAACACAATAATCACATTGCATGAAGCCAAGGCCCTCTCATACCACGTTGTGATAGAATAATCCAAAAGAAGGCTAATCATGTGTTCTAATCTGTACCATAGCAGCACTCACTTTATGTGAGTAGGTGAACAATACCTTTCACTAGCATAATGACTAGGGGGGTTCAAGATTTATGCTAATCTTCATGTCATAATAATCATAGCTGTCATTGTTATTTATTTCTTCTAGAAGCAAAAGCCACATGAAAAGCTAGCTATGAGTCCAAGAATTAGATATATTAGTCTTGTTAGTGATCTTTGACCACCACCCACAAAAGCAAGGAGTGTTGACCTTCATAATTGCTCAGGAAAAGGACATAAAGGTTAATGCTCCCTGCTTTAATCTGAAGGAAATGGAAATGATTCATTTAGCACTCTTCGGTTCTTGGACGCTTGGATTATCACAAACAACTTGAAAATGGTGATGTTGGTCCAGTCCTATGGCGCTGTGGAATAAGTAAATAGTGCCATCATTCTTGGGGTTTGTGGACATGAGAGATTCTTGTTATGGTCTTGATCATATCTATCACTAAATCGGTCAAGCTTAAATATATCATAAAATCTCTCTCTCTCTCTCTCTCTCTCTCTCTCTCTCTCTCTCTCTCTCTCTCTCTCTCTCTCCAATGGCCTGCTCCCTCAGAGTAAGCCATGCTCCTGCATCTACGCTTGGGACTCACATTGGAATAGACTTTCACTTTGGTTTAGTCAGCCTTTCTCCAAGTTTTTCTTTTTTTTTATAACGACCCTTCTCCAAGTTTTTCTAATCCCTTTTACCAATCATTTCTTATGGTCGTAATTGGATATGATCAGAATATCCAGAAGTCTGTAGACATTTATAAATCCTATTAGTGGGATTTCTACCAGCACCTGCAGTAATTTTATGCCTACTAAGATCCAGAATTCCTTAATTTCTTTTTAGCAACTAGCATTTGCAATTTTAATTTCAAAATCTAAAAAGTTCTTGTTTTGGGTTGTCAATATTACACGCAAAAAGTGACAGACTATCCTCTTCAGGCATGTGAGAATATACGATGCCTGCATGTGCCAGCCCAACTGAGTTCAAATCGATGCCTCATCAAACAAGTCTGAGAGACACATGTCAAGATCTTGTTGGATGGTCACCCTCATTAGTTACTATTTATTCATATTTTCACACCATATACGCACGTATTCAATCCATCCCTTTCAATTCACACGCACCAACAATCCCATCTTCACCATCACAATGGCTAAGGTATGCCAAACAAAATTTAATTTTATCATCTTTTTTCTCAAAAAGAAAATAGCATTTTTTTGAAAACCCAATTCTTAAATTTGATTATTTGTAAGAAATTCATTTTATTTCTTCTTGGAAAATTTCAGGTATACTCAATTGTGATGATGGTGAGATTGGACTGCTCAATTTGTTATAAGAAGATCAACAAAGCATTATGCTCCATTTGTGCTTGTGGTAAATATACATTTTTCATATATATCTTACTGGCTACTATCCTTCATGATATACATTCGTCCTCAATTTTCCATCACTTTTCTAATGATTGTTGGGTAGATCTTGCATCATTCATAGGTGATTCTCCTTTTGAGTGGCTCCACTCTTTTTATCTTTACAAATTTTCCACTTATTTTTTTTGCTAAAAAATTAGTGAGCTTTTCTTTTTTTCTTATTAAGGTTATGATTTTCTCTTTTTTAATGGCTGTTGCTGTTGATTACTGGGTAGAGTTACAGAGCAAGAGCTTTGATGAGAAGGAGAACAAGCTGACGATCACGGGAACCTTCGATCCCGAGAAGATCATGAAGAAGATTTGCGGGAAAGCCGGAAAGGCGATTCTTAGTTACGAAGTGATCGAGATCGTGGATAAAGAAGATAAGGCTCCGGAAAAGGAGGAGCCATCCCCAGCACAAGGACCAGAACCAGAAGCAACACCAGCACCAGCACCAGCACCAGAACCAACAGAGGATGACTGCCGCATGAAGAATGGCAAGAACGGCAAAAAGAAAGGAAACTGCAAGAAAAAAGGCTCAGTGGTGGTCGTGGTGGTGCCTCCGCCAGCTCCTGCTGCTGCTCCAGCTCCAGCACAGAAGACTTCCCCGAGTGATACAGCACCAGAACAGCCACCGTCCGAACCAACACCGGGACTTCCAGTGTCGGCCCCAGCACCGGAGCTGCCACCTGCAGTGGCCGTGCCATACCCGGGTCCAGTGATGGGCAAACCAGTGGGCTGGTGCTACTGTGGACCATGCCACTGTGGGTGCTACTATAGGGCATGCTATGGTGTGCATGAGCGCCCATCATGCAGCTGTGGTTGCAATTCTGGGCCCCGGAATGGCTATTATCGCCAGAAATGTGTGTTCTTTAGTGAAGAGGACTCTACCTGCGGGCCCATGTAGATATGAAATTTTGAAGAAGGCTTTGCCTTCACCTAATTGCCTGCACCCATACAAATGAAAGATATGAATAAAGTGGTGATGATGTTTCCGGAATTGTTTCCATGCTCTATGCTAGTATGTGGGTCCTACTTGATTGGTTTTGTGTGGGTCCCACCTTTTTTGGACATTTGAAGTTTGAACTATTGGTTATGAAGATCAGCAGTCATGATCAGCTTGTATAGTCCACAGTTTCCTTTGCTACGTTTGACCATATATTTGAGTATTCCATTCATCGTTTGTTTGCTTAGTGGTTGAAGATTCTTTACCATGGGCACTGAAAAGTGGTATAGAGATTAAGGAATTGGAGGAACTTGGAATTCCACTCCTTGGAGTTCCCACATCTGAACTGAGATTTCTGGTCTCACAGAAACTAAAAAGGGAAATGAATGACCAACAAGCTTATCTTCAACTAGAGAATTGGAGATAGGGAATCATAGGTTTGGAAGTCAGAGATGGGGATCTGAAACTCCCAAATAGGTCAGAGATCATGGTAGATACAGATATAGATCCTAAATTTTTGGCATCAGAATTCAAGTACAAATCCAAACTAGATCCCACATAATAGAGTTGAATTTGGATCTGATTTTTCTATGGTAGTTTTGGATATACTGATAGAGGTTAGAAACAAGGGTTTCCCATGTAAAAAGCACACATGCTTGGATTTTATCTAGTTTGAAATACAGATCAGATATATATATATATATATATATATATATATATATATATATATATATATATATATATATATATATATATATATATATATATATATAGAGAGAGAGAGAGAGAGAGAGAGAGAGAGAGAGAGAGAGAGAGTACTAACCTTAAAAAGTCTGATGTTCATGTATGACCTGAATCTATATTCGGAAATAATGTGTTGGGTTTGAATTAAGGATGCAAATGGATCGGATCCAGGATGGAGATTTTGCAAATTTTGGCTGTTCCAGGTCTGGCTGGATCCGACTCCGAGTCCCCAATGTAATTAGCTATTCTGTATCAGAACCATTTGCATCCCTGATTTGAATGAACATATCTGACCAAATCTGATCAAATTGCATCCTTACTCTCAAAACTACCAATTCTTACGGGACGGAAATGAGAATTGGGAATGGTAGCACCCAAATCCTTCAGATTTCCAATCCCCAGTGTCATGGAAAGTTAGCTCATGGACAAACTTATGTCAAAATAATGACCCGTGGGTGGGGTACAGCATGTCATTGGAGATATACCCCTGTTTAGAGAGAGAGAGAGAGAGAGTGTGTGTGTGTGTGTGTGTGTGCGTGTGTGTGTGTGTGTGTGTGTGTGTGTGCACGGAGCATGGTAACTCTCACAAAAGTGTGTATTCAACACTCGCCCACCTGGTTAGGTGGGTCATCTTAAGGCTTTCAAGTTGAAGGAGGTTGAGAGTTGGATAGTGTGTGTCCTTTACCACAAGGCTAAGCCAAACAAGAAACTATATTGGGTGAGTAGGGGAGAGAATTCATGGAGTTTTACACTGTGGACACCAATTTAGGTTCATGGACAATGTGACATCTCTCAGCCTGTAACAGTTGTCCTACCCATAGCGGTGGTTTCTCCATGCTATTTTTTTTTAAAAGCCCAAAAAGGGTGGGGTTGCTCGAGACCTTCCTTCTGTGAGAGAGAGAGAGAGAGAGAGAGAGAGAGACCTTGAAGAAGGGAAGCAGGAGGCTCTTTCCCCGTGGAGAGTTGAAAATGGAGCAAGTGCATCGCAACCATGCTGTGGTGGCGAGGGAACATCCGTCCGATGCGGTGCACGTGAGAGCACATGCCAAGTCTGTGCAAGGGACAAGCAGCCCAAACCTCATGTGAAAGCCTCGATTTTGCGATATTGTGTGTCAAGCCCCCATTTGCTACAACGTTGTTTATTAATATACTTAATTAAGCAGGATTAATTACAGGCTGATTACATTGCATGACCAAGTGCCTCACCTGCCATGAATGGAGATTGGAGAGTATTATGTGAATTGCCAATAAAAAGAAAATGACCTTCCTGCAATCTGGCTATTCCTATTTAAACTACCAACTTTGGAATGCAAAATCCAACGGTGCTTTCCATTTTGCTCAATACAGTCATTGGTACCAATGTCGTCAATATTGATTTCGGGGAATCGATTCAGGCCAATGTTTTCGGTGCAAGTCAGTCTGAATCGGCCAATTCGCATCGTATCCGTGCAAAATCGTTACAGAACAGGGCTCATTCAGCTTATTTTTCAAAAATGCTTAAAATTTGTTAAAATAATTTTTTTAATATTTTACCGTGTCATCCCCTGGTTGAAAACTGGCCGATTCAGAATCGGATTAGGTCAATTCCCTGATACCCATACTGATAACATTGATTTAGAGAATCAGCCTATTCAACTCGAAATCAATCAAGCTTAACCGGTCACTTTTACCTTCTCTAATTTCAAAACATCATTAAAAAATAAAATTATTAACGTATTAAATAAGAGACAATTCAGCTCGAGTTGGGCCGTTTTATAAGGGGCCAAATTGGGTCCCTTCTAGAATCGATTTGTGGCCGATTCAATGCGAACAAAATTGATTGGTACATACATCATAATATCCATATGACTTGGCTTTTTTCTCTCATTCTCTCTCCTCTCTCTCTCTCTTCTCCAAAAGGAAAAACGTGAATGATGGTTTCAAAGAGGCTCAACCCCTATTAAACAGTAGTTGGGCTATCCTATTAGAATACCTCACCCTCTATCTAGAAGACTTATCTAGGGGACACCCTCCCTAAGAAATGTCAAAGGTCAACAAACTAACTTGCTAATTAAGTTACCAAATTAACTTAACTAATTAGGATTTCTAATTATTTTAAAATCAATTATTACTTATTCTAGAATATTAGATTCCTAATTAAGTTGACTGAGTAGGACACCTAATTAATTAGGTTAAGAAAGATTCTTTTTCCAATATTCGAGATCTATTTATTAGAATATCCAAGATCCATTTATTAGACAAATAATATTAATTAATTATTAAAGAATTCAGATTAAAATGCCACTAAATTAAATTAAATTAAATTTATGAATTAAAAAAATGCTAAGTATCACACAAATAGAAACAGCATGCTCAGATTTGGTCAGCATACAGAAATTCTATCAGAACATACTTAAAAACATGTAGCATCCATTACCATTCAAGAAAAACTCAGATAGCAGAGGTAATTTTCTACCAAAACCACAAATCAGTAGAGTGACAGGCAAGCAGAGGTCATTTTCTACCAAAACCACAAACCAGTTGAGTGACAGGCAAAGCAGAACAATGAAGTATACTTTTGCTAGTTGAAAGAAAAATTAAGCAACGATCATTATAAGTTGAATGATCCAATCATAGTTCCTGTTATCCAATCACTAGTAATTGAATGATCCAGTCATAGTTCCTGCGATCCTTGGCAAATTCAGTGGGTGTAACGCGATCCTTGGCAAATTCAGTGGGTGTAACATTAGTTAAAAGTTCAGTAGATGCCAATGAATCAAAACCTCCAAAACAGCTTATGATCCTATCACATACATCAGACATCCTACAGCAACCTTCAGTGATACAATAAAAACCCTTTAGGCTCTGTTTGGTACGTGGAGATGTGAGGGGAGATGGAATTTAATGAGGGTTTAATTAATACCACCTATCCTTGCAGTTGTTTGGGAACCCTGATTTGGAAGATGAAGATGGTGTTGAGAGTGGAGATGGTTCATTTTTAACTACATCCTCACAGGAATGTAGTTCACAACTCCAACCTCATCATGCATTTTCTTCCCCACTCAATCACCCCTCCAATCTCCTTTCCAACACCGGCTCCCTTTCCCAAACAGAGCCTTGTACAAATAAAATTTTGAGTGTTACAGAACAGTCCAAGCGTGACTCCAGTTGACCTTATTTTCATCGGCACCTCCCCTTGACGGACAAATTTTCATCCGCACCTCCCCTTGAGTGGCTTTAGTATAAGTGATAACAAATTCTAGTTTTTCTCATTTAGTTGAATGAGAAGCAATTTTACACTTTCATCTTGAACACACTGATGCAAGAAAAGCCTCTCAAAAAGTAAAGAACTGGAAAAACAAGAAATTCTTCAGTTCACAATTCAAACTCTAAGGGACTCATCCAATTCACAGCAAAAAATGATATGGACAAAAAGAAAACACTCAATTTTTTGCAAAATATGAATTGGCATCCATACAAGGCCTTTTTGCTTTTTAATGCTCTCAATCCTTGAGCCAATTGGCATCTTATAGAGACAACAAAACTGTCATTTTTATGATAATGATCACAATAAGTGATACTGTAACCACAAATAAAATCTAATAGTCAAGCCTGTGGTATCTGGACATTACTGAGAAGATAATTCGAGACTTGGAGAAAACCATCTTTACCTGTAGCAGCATATTGCTTGGAACGCAACTTACAACTACAAGCTTGCCATCATGAAATATTATTTCATTTGAGAGAATCAAGAAATGCACAAACAAGTCAGATTTTCTTTTCCTTGTGTATCATGATAAATCAAAAGCCGTTAGGCCCTTGGGAAGCATCATTGTAGAAGCTAGATTAGGTAGCGACTCTGAAAGCCTACAACTTTAGAGAATTTGCCAAGTTATAAAAGGCAGGATCTCCATAATAGCAACAGTCGGGGCCCATTCAGTGTCCTTCACATTGAATATGGATAGAACTCAAATTAAGTTCGTTGGACTGGTTAAATAGTAAACCTTGAGCAACATGCGTTCTCTCAATGATATGGTATGGAATGTTGGGCTGCCAAGAGACATCATATTCAAAGAATGAGTGTAGCTGAGATGCGTATGCTTAGATGGATGTGTGGAAATACAATAAAAGATAAGATTCGGAACGAGGAGATACGTAAGAAGGTAGGCGTTGCACCCATTGAAAATAAGATGAGAGAGAATCGTTTACGGTGGTTTGGACATATTCGGCGAAGGCCTAATGATGCTCCAGTTAGAAGGATGGAGAAATGGAAAAATATATTAGTTAAAAGAGGTCGGTAGGCCTAGGAAGGCATGGATGGAGATGATAGGAAAGGATATGAATGCTTTGAACCTCACCGAGGACATGGCATTGGATAGAAATGATTGGAGGAGAAGGATTCATGTGGAAGACCCAGAATGATTTTGTTTTTTGGTTCATATCGCCGACCCCAATTGTTTTGGGATGAAGGCGTAGTTGTTGTTGTTGTTGTAAGATCCTGTATAGTATCTATTTTTCATACATGAGATAGTGATGTTAATCAGTAGCCTGAACTATCTTAACATCATCCAGCTGGTCATCAATTGATTATGACAATTGACAACTAAATCAATATGCTTGGCATATGTTATTTCCTCAGCAATTATGTTCAACCTACCAGTGTAATTATTGCTCCCAACATTTCTCAACTTTTGAAAGACTAAATCAGAAATGAACGCACTCATCGAAATTTCCTCAAATACAGGTGAGGATTCAATCATGGATTCCTCATTAACTTCAACGATAGGACCACTACCGACTTTGAGAGAAGGACCCGCTAGGGAATCCTTTGCGACAGCATGAGATTTCAATAAATCTTGAGATTCATGCATGGCGATGAACACACTGGGTCCCTTGATTTGAGATGCAACGATCTTAAGGGACTCATGAGGCGAAATGGGGGTAACAGCATGAGATGGAGGAACCATAACAGGAATGGTGGTTTGGACCACGGATGACGAAGTGGAAGACAAAGGAGGCAAATCTTTTGAAGGAAGCAACTTGGTTTTTCTACCCTCAAAAGTGAAGAAATAGACATTAGACTTACCATGATGTATGACATTTCGGTCATATTGCCAAGGTCTTCCGAGAATAAGATGGCTCGCATCCATAGGGAGCACATTGCACCAGACTTGATCGAAGTAGGCATTTTCAATAGAAAACTTGACCAAGCATTGCCGATCGACACGAACATCGATGCTCTTTTGGAGCCAAGACATTTGATATGGACGGGAATGAGTCTTACAACTCAAACCTAACTTGGTAATAGCTTCGACCAAAATCACGTTCTCACAACAACCGAAGTCTATGATGAACCGGCACACTTTCTCATTGATGGTACATGCAGACTCAAAGATGTGAGTTCTTAGCCATCGATCATTCATTTCTTGCCACGGGGCTAAACAAATCCGCCTAGAAATGAGTGCTTCCCCTCTATCAAGAGGTAACACTTCTTCCACATACTCTTCTTCAAGATTTACATCAAAATCTTCTTGTTCTTGATCATAAACAGGATTTGACTCTGGATCAAATCTCAAATCATCCTCAATTGGCGATCCTTCGATGAAGAGGGTCTTGCCACGACACTCTGTGGACTTATGACCGGGTTTCCCACACGTATAGCACTTGATGGGGTTATTGGAACTAAAAGTTCGAGCTTGGGTTCCTACCTGAGCATTCCGACTCGTAACCCTAGATGGGCTATTCGCATTGGGGTATCTGTAGGGTGGGTCAACTTTTCCACTTGTGACTATTGGGGCCTGCACTGGGGGTCTAGTAGTCTGACTAGATTTTGCCAAGGTCTTTCGCTGGGTAGACCTTTCCCATTGACGGGCTTTCTGATGAGCCTCGAACACAGTCCAACACTCAACAAAGTTAAGCATATCCTATAATTGAAAGTTCAGACCTCCAATATATTTATTTTCCATACATGAGATAGTGATGTTAATTAGTAGCCTGAACTATCTTAACATCATCCAGCACAACATATGTTGGTCATCAATTGATTATGACCTATGTCACAGGGATTCGGCCGCACCCGCGTCGACGCGACTCAACGCAGGTGTGGGTGCGGCCAACCCGACCCTGGGTGCGTTGACCGCATCCAGGGTCATTTTTGTCCTTTTTTTATTTTTATTTTTTAAAAAATTGCCCTATGATATGGGACCCGCGCCAGGGGGAGCCCCCGGACCCCCCTTCTTGCAAGGGCAAAAACAATGAATCAGGCTCCACAACTCATCACTTTCATCTTTGGGGGCAACCATATAAGATAAAAAATGGTAAAAAGTAAGTTGGGCATAAATGTCATGGACCTTAACAGCCACCATACATTCATACATATACACTATACATGATATATATATATATATATATATATATATATATATATATATATTTTACATTTTTTCTCCTGCCGCACCCGGTTTTTTTGGAAGTGCCGAATCCCCGCACCCACACCCATGTGACATAGATTATGACAATTGACAACTAAATCAATATGTTTGGC
Source organism: Nuphar pumila (assembly GCF_984573655.1). Classification (NCBI taxonomy): domain Eukaryota; kingdom Viridiplantae; phylum Streptophyta; class Magnoliopsida; order Nymphaeales; family Nymphaeaceae; genus Nuphar; species Nuphar pumila. The sequence continues at coordinate 119,540,523 of NC_143253.1, read as the reverse complement.
ATATGTTATTTCCTCAGCAATTATGTTCAATCTACCTACCAGTGTAATTATTGCTCCCAACATTTCTCAACTATCAGCTTACATGAAGAATGCTCTTATCAGAAGTAATAGGCTGCTAATTAATTATCTTTGGGCAGTTCCCATATCATAGAAGAGAACGAAGGCATACGGTAGGGAAATGTCCACGTCCATTTCAGAGATCGTATAGGAAGAATGCTTATTTACATCGACACCAAATTCTTAAACATTGCATCAATAAACTGCTTCTTTTTAACAGTAATCCAGTATAATGAGCTGCCATTATAGCTCAGTAAGGATGAAGCATGTTGTAACAGTCCACCATTGTAATCGTTGTTAGGCTTTAGAGTGAACTATTTCATTTCCATTTACTCCATCCAAGGATATCATTGTAGTCCAAACTGATTCATAGGCGTCAAGCTAAAGCACTCAAATTCTGTTCATTAAGATATCTCGACCATGAAAACATACCAAACACATTTCTGAACACTAAGACAAGATTCAAAGTATGCCAAAATAGGAGTAGAGTGACAAGATGTTCCAATGATCTATATTTTGCATAATCAGAGGACAAATGTAGCAGCACCAGTTATAAAATTCTGAATGTCAACCAAGTTATGCAGTTGCCACGCATTCTAATTCATTAATAGACCATTCAAATAAAGAGCACATGGCCTTTTATCTGGTATGGATGTGAATAGTGTTAATATATTAATATATAGTCTTGTAATAGGCAATGCCCGTCAGGGGAATTTGTCTTTTTAACCCTTGTAATAGTGTATGTCCACTAGGGACAGATCTGTCTTTTTCTTTTTTTATTTTGTAATGTCTTTTTTATTTCATGTAGGAGCTCTATGGTCAAAAGACCATAGAGTAGTTGGGATTGCTCCCAATGGCTATATTTATAGCCATTGGGTGCTCTCCAAGTCCATGTTATGTAGTATAAATAGGGGTGTTTACCATTCTACCTAATGCCTTTCTTAAGCATTAATTTTTATGTTGTTTGTGTTCTCTTGATCGGCCATTAATAGCCATTGTATGCACTTTTGTGCTTGTGTCTTCTTGTATTGGCGTTTGCCTTTTTGTATTGCCCCTTAGTGGACTTGTATTTGTGCTTAAGCACTTTATTTTTGCATTTCCTCTTGTTTCATTACATGGTACCAGAGATTATTGGGTTCTTAGACCTGAGAACATGTTGATCGTGGTGGTCAAGGAAACGTGTGCTCGTGATTGAAGAGTTTGTGTTCATCCTCCTTCCTCACTTTCTCTCTACTACTATTTTTCTTTCTTGTTCATCACGGAGTATGAATCAAAGATGAAACTCTCCTTCAAGCTCAATGGGGTTAATTATATGATGTGGCCCGCTGCCATGAATAACCACCTCAAAGGAAAAAAAACTTTGGGGGTAGTGCTGGGCACCACTCCGGAGTCTCTTCTAAAGCTCACCAAACTTGAAGAAGGCATAGAAAAAGCTTTTGAAGGAGAAGATCAAACCAATATCATTTGTGATTATTAAATCAAGGTAGAGAATTGGATAAGTAACAATGCTAAAATTTTAGCTTGGTTCATGAACAATGTTGACATTAAGATATGTGCCAACATTGCCAAATTTAGAAAGGCAAATGAAGCTTGGTTCTTTATGAAGAGTATGTATACCTAAAAAGACTTTGTAGGACTATATTTTTTGCAAGAAAAAATTTGAACCACTAAACAAGGGGACATGAGTGTTTGAGACTATTTTAGTATCTTGTCCCCTCTTTAAGATGATTTAGCACTTCTTGAACCTAAATGAATAGCCATCACAAATGTTGAATTTAGGTGTGACAAATGTTGAATTTAGGTGTGAGCAAATGGAAAAAGAATAGTTTTTCCAATTTTTACATGGTCTATAATCTGAGTTCAAACAAATGAGGTCTTCCCTTCTCCATAGATCCTCTGCTATGCCTCTTGAAGAGGTTATTGCCGAAATATGCCAAGAGAAAACTTATCTTAGAATGACTACGAAAGGAAGAGATGAAGTATTGGTTGTGGCTAGGCCCGATAGCAATATGAGAACCTACAAGCCTCCACATTTCGGGAGGCAAAACTATAATGTAAGATCACAGAAAATCATTTTTCACTATTGAAATGAATCGAGGCATATCAAACCGACATGTCCAAAACTCAACAAAAAAGTGGCTTTCGTTGAAGAATCTACATCCAAGAAGAATAAAGAGACAAATGGAGGAGATCTTAAAAAATTCATTAGTCAACTAACAGAGGCACTCCAACAATTCCTCAAGACATTTTTTCAACTTCGGGTGTTGCTATTGCTTCATCATCTCCTCCAGGTATGCGCTCTTGGATTTTTGACTCGAAGATTTGACTCAAAGCCCTCTTTTTCCGATGTATGCACTAACTCAAAATTACCTTGTGTTTCAGCCACCGATGAGACATTTTTAAAAATCAACAATATTGAAACTTTAGGCTTTTAAAAATCTTTGTTATAAAAATTAGAGTTGTTCCTAAATTGAATTTAAATCTCATCTAAAGGTTGCTTTGTGCAAGATTCCGAGTCAGGGAAGCTGATTGGGCTTCATTTCATGGATTTTTTGCCTTTTCCTTCCAAATCATTTTGTAATTATGTCCACGATAAAAATATTGTAACTTGGCATAAAACACTTGGACATCCAAGCTTATCTAAGATATATCTTTTCTATTTTTACAAAAAAAAAATGAATGAAAAAGATATTGTTTGAAAAAACTACATTTTTTATAAAATGAAATCAATTTCTTTTCTAAATAAAACCTTTATTTCTAAAAAACCTTTTGAGTTTGTGGATTCAGATATATGGGACCCATCTCAGTCATGTCAAAAGGTGGATATTTGTATTATGTTACATTTATTAATGACTTCACTAGATATGTTCGGGTTCACTTCATTAACTTGAAATCAAATATTTTTCATGTTTTAAAGAATTTCACATGATTATTAAAAATCAATTTCAAAGCAATATTTTTATACTTAGGTTTGACTCGGGTGGAGAATATATGTCAAAAGATTTTCAAAAGTATTTAAAACAAAATAGAATTTGCCATCAAAAATCTTGTCCTAAGACTTTTAAAAAAAATAGGTTGGAGGAAAGAAAGCATAGACATATCATAGAAATAGCTAGAACCCTATTTAGTTATAAAGATATTTCTAAAAAAATTTGGGCCAAAGTCGTCTTGACTTCAATTTATTTGATAAATAGAATGTCTTCGTCCTCTTTGTAAAATATTTCTCCATTCAAAAAATTTATTTAGCATTATCCCCGATTTCAAGTGATTACAAATTTTTGGTTGCAAATGTTTTGTTCTTACTCGTAAAAAATGACAAATTGTCTTAAAAAACCTTTGAATTATAAATGAAAAATCTAAATATATTATTATCATTCGTAGTGATTATGGTGGTGAATTTGAAAAAAAAACTTTTCTAAAGTTTTGTAATTTACATGGTATATCTCACAATTTTGTTTTTCCTAGAGCGGCTCCACAAAACGGAGTTGTTGAAAGAAAGAATAGAACTTTGCAAGAATGTGCTAGAACCATGCTTAAAGATAAAAAATTACCAAAATACTTTTGGGTTGAAGCAATAAATACATCATGTTATGCTTTAAACCGTATTCTTATTCAACCATTCTTACATAAAACGTGTTTTGAATTGTATTATGATCGTATACCAAAGATCTCATATTTCAAAAAATTTGGTAGTAAATGTTTTTTGTTAAATACCAAAGATAATCTTGATAAGTTTGATTCAAAATCAGACGAAGCAATATTTCTTGGATATTCTTCTAGAAGTGAAGTTTATCGTGTTTTTAATAAAAGAACATCTTGCATTGAAGAATCTTTACATGTTGTATTTGATGAGAATAGTGAGCAGATTATACCTCTAAGCGAAAGAGAAGAAGTCATACTTCAAGGAGAACCTTTGATAGAGAGCACTTCTCAAGAAAATATTCTTCTTCCACCGGTTTGGGAAGAAGTTCTCAATCATCCACATGAGCATATTATTGGAGAAATAAAGAATGGTATCCAAACTAGAAGGCAATTGAAAAAATATATTGCAAATATTGCTTTCATATAAAAAATAGAACCAAAGAATATCAATGAGGCTTGTGATAAATTTTGGCTTTTGGCCATGTCTGGAGAACTTAACCAATTTACTAGGAATGATGTATGGGATCCAGTTTATAGACCAAAGGATCATCCGGTAATTGGAACAAAATGGGTCTTCCGAAATAATCTGGACGAAAATAGTGAAGTCATTCGAAACAAGGCAAGGCTAGTAGCACAAGGCTATAATCAAGAAGAAGGCATAGATTTTAATGAAACCTATGCACCAGTGACTCGATTAGAGTCAATTCGAATGATGCTTGTTTTTGCTAGCTACATGAATTTTAAGTTATATCAAATTGATGTTAAGAGTGCATTCTTAAATGGATACATCAATGAAAAAGTTTATGTAGAGCAACCTCCAGGCTTTGAAAATGAGATATATTCAGAAAAAGTCTACAAATTAAAAAGAGCTTTGTACGAACTCAAACAAGCACCACGAGCATGGTATAAAAGACTACAAAATTTTCTAGAACAATCTGGTTTTTCCATTGGTCGGGTAGACTCCACTTTATTTATTAAAAATCTAGATTCAGATATTCTTATTGTGCAAATTTATGTTGATAACATAATATTTGGTTCTACTAATGATTCTCTTTGTAAAGAATTTGCTAAAGCTATGCAGGAAGAGTTTGAAATGAGCTTGATGGGTGAATTGAACTACTTTCTTGGACTTCAAATAAAGCAAACTGAAGAAGGAATCTTCATCAACCAGGCCAAGTATACAAAAGAACTTCTTAAAAGATTTGGCATGGACTCATCGAAATCAAGAAGAAATCCTATGAGCATAACTACCTCTCTTGACAAAGATGAAAATGGTAAAACTGTAGATACTAAGCTCTACAGAAGTATGATTGGATCTCTATTATACTTAACTGTCAGTCGACCTGATATAATGTTTAGTGTTTGTATGTGTGCTAGATTTCAAGCTAATCTGAAAGAATCTCACTTAATTGCAGTAAAACAAATTCTTCGATACTTGAAAGATACTTCAGACTTTGATTTGTTTTACCCGAAATCATCTTCCTTCGATTTAGTTTCATATAGTGATGCAAATTTTGCTGAAAGCAAATCTGATCGCAAGAGTACTAGCGGAACTTGTCACTTCTTAGGACATTCCTTAGTTTCTTGGTTTAGTAAAAAGCAAAATTCAATATCATTCTCAACAACTGAAGCGGAATATATAGCGGCTAGTTTAGCGTGTTCACAAGTACTATGGATGAAACAAACCTTAAGAGATTTTGGTTTGAATTACTCCACAACAACAATTTATTGTGATAACACTAGGGTTATAAATCTTTCAAAAAATCTTGTTCAGCACTCAAGAACTAAACATATTGAAGTAAGACATCATTTCTTACGAGATCATGTGTTAAAAGAAGATATTTCTTTGAATTTTATACCCACAAATGCACAGCATGACGATATCTTTACTAAACAACTTAAAAATGAAGATTTTATGAGAATTAGGAGAGAGCTAGGCATTTGCTCATTATTAGATTTATAAATTTGTGTTAGAACGTTTTGTTTTTGAAAAATCTCAAAATCGAACTTTTTAGTCGACCGATGAAAATCGATTAGTCGACTGATGGACCCAACACGAAAACCAGTAGGAGACTCAGCAGGGTTGACATCAGCCTAGGCAACAACAGGGGAATGCTCAGTTTGTTTGCAGGCGCTGCAACAAAAGTTATCCCATTGGACATTGCCCTCTCTTCTTCAAGGGGGTGTATTACCGGTGCCATCAACCAAAACACATAATGCAATATTGTCCAAACAAGCCGGTGGCTCAGAGCGGACAACAACAGACGCAAAGGAAGATGAACGAGAGAGTTTACGCTACCGAGCAGGGCGATGAGGCCGATCTGATCGAAGGTATACCTGTAGTCGTTGATCATCTTGCTCGTGTTATGATCGATTCGGATGCTACCTATTCGTTTATTTCGTCGTCTTTTACGGGACTGCTTGACCTCGTTCCATCTAGCCTAGAGAAGACTCGACGTTGTCTCCTATGAGTGTGTTTACTCGTTGTGGAAAGTACCTTTCTGCAGTTCAAGTAGTCATCTGGTCATACTAGACATGACTTTCTATGATGTCATTCTGAGTATGGATTGGTTGTCTAAGCACAATGTCACTCTTCAGTGTCGGGGGAAGAAGATTATGTTGAAGCGCCCCGACTTGTCTGTGTTGGTGTTTCAGGCGACTGGCCTGTGAGTGAGGTGAAGATCGTCTCGGCTATGAAAATCTTCAAGTACCACAAGCAGGGTTGTACGGTGTTCTTGGTCAGTATGTCCACGATGGACAGTCAGGCGACACCCTCGGAGCAATTGAACGTGGTTCATGAGTTTTTGGATGTCTTCTCCGAGGACTTGTCGGGTTTACTGTCTCACAGGGAGATCAAGTTTTCGATCGAGCTAGTGCCTGTCACGGTACCACTATCGAGCGCGCCATATCGCATGGCACCTATAGAGCTGGTTGAGCTGAAGAAGCAGTTGTAGAAACTTGTTGACAAGGGTTTCATCAGTCTGAGTGTGTTACCTTGGGCTGCACCAGTTCTTTTTGTTAAGAAGAATGATGATCCATGCGACTCTGCATAGACTACTGCATGCTAAATCAGGTAACCGTGAAAAACAAGTACCTTTTGCCCATGATTGATGATTTGTTTGCCCAGTTATGCTTGGCAGAGGTTTTCTCTAAGATTGATCTTCGTTCCGAGTACCATCAGTTGTGGATCAGGGCAGAGAATGTTCTGAAAACTGTGTTCGGGTCCAAATACGTGCACTACGAGTTCTTGGTGATGTCTTTTAGACTCACTAATGCTCCTGCAACATTTATGGACTTGATAAATCGGGTCTTCAGTTTGTAACCGGATCCATTTGTCATCGTGTTTATCGATGACAATCTGATCTATTCTGAGAGCATGGAGGAGCACTGAGAGCATCTGTGGATCGTGTTCCAGACACAAAAAACATAAGTTGTGAGATAAGTTCTCGAAGTGTGAGTTTTGGCTTGACAAGGTGATGTTCCTCGGTCACGTGATCTCAAAGAAGGGCGTTGAGGTTGATCCAGCCTAGGTGGAGGCAGTGTTGTCGTGGGAGCAATTGAAGACAGTTTCAGAGATTAAGAGTTTCTTAGGATTGGCGGGATACTACCGTCAATTCATACAAGACTTCTCTTGGATAGTTGCTCATATAACTCAGCTTTTGCAAAAGGGGGTGAAGTTTGTTTGGTCACCTCAGTCCAAAGAGAGCTTCCAGGAGCTGAAGAGGAGGTTGACCTTAGCCCCAGTGTTGTCTTTGCCTTCTGGGACGAGCGGGTTCATAGTGTACAACGATGCTTTTTAATGTAGCACAGAAAGCTCATCGCGTACACTTCTCGGCAGTTGAAGGTGCACGAGAAGAACTACCCCACGCATAACTTGGAGTTAGCGGTTGTTATCTTTGCGTTGAAGATCTTATGTCACTACTTGTATGGAAAATAATTTGAAGTCCTTTCTGATCACAAGAGCCTTAAGTAGATTTCCACGCAGCGAGATCTGAATTTGAGGCAACGCAAGTGGTTGGAGTTTCTCAAGGACTGTGAGTTCACTATCGCCTACCACCTTGGTAAGGCGAATGTAGTGGTAGACGCGTTGAGCAAGAAGACTTCATTCACGACAGTCAGCTTGATTGGTTGCAGCTGGGATTTGATTGAGGAGTTTGTCAGGTGGCAGCCGTTTGCAGACGATTCTGGATGCATTCTTTGTGCGAAGATGCAGGCATAGCCTGAGATCATAGACCGTATCGAGGAACTTCAGTCAGCCGATCTGCATTTCGATAGGTTATGCGTGAGTGCCCAGCAGTTCTGCCGTGAGGATAGGACCATTATATTTGGAGACAGATGGTGGGTTCTGAAAGCACTGAGGGAGGAGCTGATGAGTGAGGCCCACAGGTCCAAGTATTCTGTTCACCTTGGTTCTACCAAGATGTTCAAGGATTTCAAGCAGACATATTGGTGGAATGGGAAGAAGCGGGATATTGTTTCGGTGTCTCCCATGCCAGCAGATGAAGATCGAGCATCAGAGACCTGGTGGACTTCTTCGTCGTTTGACATTCCAAAGTGGAAGTGGGACGACATCTCGATGGATTTCATTGTGGGTTTGTCGAAGACCCGTCATCAGCACGATGTCATCTGGGTGATTGTGGATAGGTTAACAAAGAGTGCTCATTTTCTGCCTATCAAGGTTAGTCAGAGTCTAAAAAGCTTAGCAAATCTTTATGTAGATGAGATTGTTCGACTTCACGTGGTGCCATATTTTATCGTGTCAAACCGAGACCTGCATTTCACATCTCAATTCTGGTGTCAGTTGCAGAAGGCCCTTGATATACGTTGAAGTTCAGCATGGTGTTTCACCCACAGACTGAGGTGCAGACAGAGCGCATGATACAGACGCTGGAAGATATGCTTAGTGTACGTGTTGTATTGGGCAGGAGAGTGGGATAGGCATGTGAAGCTTGCAAAGTTTTCGTACAACAATAGTTACCATGGCAGTATTGGTATAGCCCCGTACCAAGCTCTGTATGGCAGACCATGCAGATCTCCGGTGAGCTGGGATGAGGTTGGAGTGAGAGCAATGGAGCCTCTAGAAGTCATCCAGTAGTACTCGAACGAGGCGGAGTTGATCCGGCATCGTTTGGTTACGATGCAAAGCAGGCAGAAGAGCTACGTCGATCAGCGGCGTAGGGAGCTTAGTTTTGTCATGGGCGATCACATGTTTGTTCAGATCTCGCCTACGAAGAGTGTTTTCAAGTTTGGGAAAAAGGAAAAGTTGAGTACTTGGTTTGTTAGACCTTTCGAGACCCTCGTGCGTGTTGACGAGTCAGCTTACCGTGTGCCGCTTTTTCCTCAGTTTTCTCGTATTCATAACGTCTTCCACGTCTCGATGTTGAGAAAATATATGACTGACCCCTCACACATGATCCACTATGAAACAGTTGAGGTATAACCTAACTTGAAGACATGAGAGAGGCCACCTAAGAGAGGACACTACGTAGTAGGACGGTCCCGTTCGTGAAGGTGTGTTGGCAATATCATGGACTCGACGAGTGCACCTAGGAGCCCGATGCCGATATGCGTAATCACTACCCACATTTATTCGGTATGTTTTTAATTTCTCAGACAAAATTCTTTTAAGGGTGGTAGGGATGTAATATTGTATACTTTTTCAAGATTTTTAATTTCGAAAATTTTTAATTTTTAACGAAATATTTAATAAAATTGATAAAAATCATGGAACATACCTTTAAATAAAGGTGACGTCAGTTGGGTCTGGGCGTAGCCCAGAGCCCACTGACAAGACCAAAATGAGATGATTAATATTTGAGAAAATTTGCGTTTTTAACCTTTAAATTCAAACGAAAATGAAGCAAAATTCAAGTTAAATTCAGGTAAGCATACTGTTAGAAACGTCTCGTAATTTTGAGAACGTTGGTGCTTTGTTTTTCTAAAATCGGGTTACGGTTGGCCCAAAAATCACATTTTTCAAAAATAACTCGTCTCTATTTTTACCTTTTTCTCATTTGGATTGGACTAGATCCACTCCGTTTAATCCAAGTTGATATGGATATGGACCCAATCCAAGACCCATATTAACTAGGATTTGGTCCAGGTTGGGTCCAAATGAATTTTGGATATGAATTTAAGTCTTAGATCTGGATCTGAATTCGAAATCCAAATATGGCCAATCTAAAACTTTAAAATCAATTTAAAAGTTAAATTGGGTAAGTAGAGTTCTACCTGGAGTAAAACTCTACCATAGGATGGCTTCCAGAGGGGGGCGACACCTTCTAGAACATTCCATAATATATATTATATTTAATAATATAATAAAATAAAATAGTTTAATTAATAATAAAGAGGAGTATGGGAGAGGTAGAGTTCTACCTCTCTAATAGCGAGAGTTATCTAGAGAGGATGTCACCTTCTAGATAAGGAGTTAGTTAAAGAAAATAAAATAAATAAAAATATAGGATAATAAGAAGAAAAAATTCTAGAAACCATATAAAAGAGGGGCTGGACTCCCCCTCTGTCTAGAATCATGATTCTAGAGAGAGGGAGAGAGTTAGAGAGAGAGTTGAAAGAGAGCCCAACTTGTTGGGACAGAGAGAGAGAAAGAAAGGAAAGGAAGAAGAAGAAGAGGAAGGAGAGGAAAAAACTAGTTTTCTCACCGATAAACCGTCAATTTCTGATCTTTTTCCACATCCGAACTAAGGTATGGGTTCCTCTCTAGATTCGTATGGAGAAAAGTAGTTTTAAATCGGGTTCATGTGAAATTTTAGATGAGAAAAGGAAAATCTGATTCAAAAACATGTATAAAAATATGCATTAAGTCACGATTCCATGTATTTTTGGTTTGATGTGAGCAAGCCATTGATTTTTCATGTGTTCAACATCAATTTTACTCTTGGATTTTGTGTATCAAGAGAAATACTTGATGTTGATTTCTCTTTATAGCCAATTATGTTGAATGCATATATATATATATATATATATATATATATATATATTTGGCCCTATCGATTTTGGGCACATACTGATTTTTTGGGGTTCATGTTCATAAGCATATCGATATACGTTGTTTGGGATCGAACTTGATCCAAATCAAGATTGTAAATTCCATCATAATAGCAGTCTGATCAGATCTGCCCTGTATGCATTATGGGCAGACTGATCAGGCCAGACGATCTGCTCATATGTTATATTTTTTTTTTGCTAGATCACTTTTGGGTGTGTGTGCAGCTGTAAATATTTTTTTATAATGTTATCAAACCTGTTTACAGACTGATTATATTGGTTGTGTTCAAACTTGTGTTTGTGTTACTTGATTATACATTGCCTTGATGATTGTTAACAGACTTACATACGTGGACTGATATTGAACCTGATTTTTCGATCATGTTGTTGACTGTTATCAGATTTGATTTCATGTCAACTGTCATCAAATATGATTTTATGCCATTTTTGTTGACTGATATCAGTTTGTATACATGTCATTTTTGTTTACTGTTATCAGTGTGAATACATGCCATTTTTTTGGACTGTTATCATATCTGATATCAAGTTATTAACTGTGATCCAATTTCATTTTTTTTGAGCTGATATCATATTTGATTATACACTGTTTTGGGGTGCTGATCAGACCTCAATACATGTTTCTGAGTGCTGATCAGACTTGAATACACATTATTTTTTGGTGCTAATTAGACTTGAATACATGTTATTCTGAATGCTTATCAAACCCGAATTTATGTTGTCATGCTATCATCAAAACTGTTTTGATGATGTTATGTTGATTGTCATCAAATAGTTTTTTGATGTTCTTATGTTGATTGTCATCAAATCAATTTTTGATGTTATGTTGACCGTCATCAAAGTTGATTTTATGTGATACTGTTGACTGTTATCAGCTCTGATCTCGTGTTATCAAATTTGGTTTTTATGTTGGTTATCATCAATATGAATTTATTTTTTGGGCAGCAACATGTTGTTGACAGCATGTTGCTGCGCAATTTAGTGCAACACATGTCGTTGGGCATAATTATGCAGTGAGATCAGACCTACCGAATGGTGCTTGGTGTAATTAAAATCTTGACCAGATTTGCCACTTGTTGCTCTTGTGCAATCTGGACCAGATTTGTCACGGTGTTTGCGTGTGAAATCTGATCAGATTGGCCACGGTTGGAGCATGTGCAATCTGATCAGACTGTCGATTATGTTGGATGTTTGCATTCTGGCCAGATTGGCAATGTATTGGATATTATTTTCTGAACAGTATGGCTATGTTCATACCTGCATTCATGTAGATTGCAGGGTGATATATCTGATGTGATTTAATTGTACATGTTTATACATTCAAATACTATCATGCACATGAAAATTCTGAAGTTATTTTGATGTTTGCATTTATATGATCATGTGCATGTTTGGATGTTTATGCAAAAAATGGATCATGATAATGTATGTTGCAAGCAACTTTTCGCATGCTTATGCAATTGGCTTTATGTACATTCATGTTGTGTGATTGAATGTTCATTGTGGATATGTTTTGAAACAAAGTGTTGCATGTTTACTAAAATTTTGCAAAAAATACATAAACCATTTTAATATGCGTTTGTGGTCAAATGTGAACTAGTGTAGGTCATGTGGGCCAAGAGTATGTGTTACTCCAATGTTGTTGATTTTAGTTTATGCATTGCAAAATTTATTTCTAGAAATTATTAGTTTTTTCAAAATTAATTGCACGGTTAAAAATGCGGAAAGCTAGGGCCCGAGATGGGTTTTGCATGTGGATTTGTAAAACGATTCTTGTATAAAGAACTTGAAATTGTTTAAAAGGTAAAAGAGACCAAACATCGTAATTAATCTCTTCCTTGATATCTCTTTCACAATGTGAGAATCTTGGATAGCGGTCATAGGGGACCGTGAGGATACTAAAACTCCGTATGCGATTGTTCCCCTAAATGATATGGTAGTTCACCTCCCGGCCACGATTTTAGGGAGATTCCAACAACTTTGCCTGGGAGTGGTGGTGTTGACTCGGTTGTAGTTTTGGTATACAAAGAAAGTGGCGTCAATGGTTGAGAATTTTTATTGATATTCCGGTATTAGGTGAGGATTACTAATGTTTTGATAAAAGGTGAAGATTCCTGATATCGGTCGATGAACAAGTGTAAAACCTAGTAACAAAATATAAATTGTGTGTTAAGCTACAATTAAGAACCTAACTTGGATTTCGAAAATTCATGCTCATTTTGAGTATCCACTGGTTTAAAGAAAATTAGAAACTAAATTTGTGTACATTTAATAGGAACATGTATGCAAAACTGATAAATAACTTAATAAGTTATTCATGCATGTTCATTGAATCATGCATCCTTACTATTCTGCATTAGTTCATGCATTCATGCTTATTCTGTTTCACATGATATTTGTTATATGCATGATACTTGTTTGAATGTTTGAATGGTAAGTTGGTTATAGAAATTGTTGATGTGATATTCTTCTAAAATTATGCATGAATTTGGTTTATGTTATTCCTTACTGTTTAGATTTTTAGAAGAATTCGTACAAAGGACTTTGGTTCTTACCCATTTTCAAAAATTGTTTTACAGGTCCGGGTGCTCAGTGATGGATTGGCTTGCCAGCTGTAGACTGCGAGTCTTGCGTGACATGTTTTGGGTTTTTGACAGAGTGGCTCCTTAACATAGACGATTTTCTATTTCAGTTTATTTGACATTTATTTATTGATTAATAAAGTTGATTATTACTCCTTTGATTCAATGCATTGTCCGTTGTGGTTTTATATATATTAAATTTGTGAGACTCTGGATCTTTGGATTTGTTACCGCAATTATTTAAAAAAAAAATCTACTATTTTTACGAAGATTAGTTGGGATCGTTACAGAGTTGGTATTAGAGCCAGACCACAAAACTATGCATTAAACTATTTTTGGGATACAAATTTGTCTTTGTACAAGACAGAGTTGGTATTTGAGCCCTGCTAGATCTGTCAGAACCATTATCAGAAAGTCATAACTCATACTCCAGAAGCAGTTTACTTCATTAGTAAGAGGTATTTTGTATATTTTTCCTTACTATCTTGAAATTGTTGAATTTCTATATTGTTGACTGTAGGGATAATTTTATTTAATTTCATATGTGTGAATTAAATTATTGTATTTGTATAACTGTGATTTTTTGTTGTGAACCCATCCTAACGGGATAGGTATGATCAGGGTATAAATTTTTAATAAATCTTTATATGATAGATGTATACCTGTACCTGTGCTTCATCTTATGGCGCTCCAGCTGACTGGCAGGAGCATAGAGATTTTCTCACGAATGCCCTCGACACCCTGACAGCGACGGTGACTACACACGTCCAGACGCAGGCCTCACAACAAACTACATGTGTTCATCCCGTCGAGGTTACTCCGAACCCTGACACAATGATGTTCGAGAAGTTTAAGAGGTTGGATCTGCCAACCTTCTTAGGAAAGGTCGACCCCAGAAAAAGCTGAGAGCTAGGTCGAAGAGATAGAGAGGGTTTTTCATGCTCTGCCTCTGTCCAAAGACGAACAGACTGCTTTTGGCACATATCGGCTGAAGAGTGATGTCAAAAAGTGGTGAGACACCCTGCGATGGGTAAAGTATGCAGGTGTGGATGACATCCCATGGGAGACGTTCGGGAGGGAGATTCTGGATGCATATTTCTCTGCTTATGCCCGTGAACAGATCCTAAACTAGTTAGCTTTTTGGATGCATCTAGAATGAATATCTAAAAACCAACAACTGCAAGCAATTTCGTCAGTATCCAGATTAACAAAAGCCTAATTAACAACCGAGAATAGCCAAGACAAGCAAGTTAACATGCATTACTTATACACAAAATAGTTACTCTCAGCCAATAAAACAAAATTAAGGTTACAAGGATATGGATGATTTAGATATAAAAGCTAATATCATGTTTCATATATATGATGCCTCAGAACTTTATGTTTCAAATATTTGGTTTCATGAGATGGATCTCACTCACGGTACATGGAAGCAAAATTCATGCATAGCTCTCGATCCCTCTTGTCACCCCAGCCTCCCCAGCCTTTGAATCCAGCCTGGTAACCACCTTGCCGCTCAAATATATGCACATCCCATTCTGTGTCAATATTTGGATGCTTATCTGCTTCTTCAACGTCAATATCCAGCCTGCCATTGTCGACGCAAGCTCTATTCTCATCCTGTCCCTGATGCAACCCACATTTTCCAAAATGAGCAGCACTCCTTCTAGGCCCTCTTAGTGTGTAAACAGATGATCCCAAAGATGGGTATATAGAAGCCCACATTGTAATGTCCCAGTTATAATCATCAAAAGAGCAGAATTCCAAAGCCTTTGCATGAATCTTCCTCCAGACAGTCCTATTGAATGCATAACCAACATTTCCAATCTTCTCTGCGACCAAGCGATTCCATCCTTCTCCTTTTGAATTAACATCAGAAGGTGCCAAGTTAGCAGCATAGCAGTACAAACACTTGGTCTTCTTCAGTGCAGTTAAGAGCTGAATATTCCGGTAAGCGTTCGGGAATATATAATGGTCTTCCTCAATGAACACAATATGTCCCTGATGCCTCCTCGTTTCCGCCAAACCATCCCACACCGTATTCATCATCCACCACCAGTGATGCTTCAATGACACTATTCTAGGCGATCTATGGTTTTTATACTGATCAGGGTTCCCGGTACAATTATCAAACACCGCGTTTTGTTTATCCCTGCAGTCCCCAGAGGATGTACCCGGAAACGAATCAGGAAACAGGTGGGGAGAATAAGTCGCAAAGATCTGCTTCACTTGACAGAACTTGATTCCCTCGATTATCGAATTCATCTCTTCAAAATACCCATCGTGGCTAACAACCAGCAAGGTTTCGCTGATCCCCTCCACACGAGACAAGCTATCCACAACCACTCTCAGATACTGTGGCCTATTGTGGACATAAAGAACAATCTTAACATGGCCCTCTTTCAAAGTGGGAAAGAGGTCCAAGTTTCTTAGTGGTAACCGGTTTCTCTTCTCCAATGACAAAGACAACTCAGTTTGAAACGGGATTTTTGGTTTGTTTGCAACATCCAACAGCTCATCCTCAGCATCCAAAGGAACCCCACCATCAATCTCATTATCATAAGCCGAAAGAGAGAATTTTGAGAGTGTAGTTGCTCTTATTAAAGTAACCACTCCCACAACCACAAAAAGGGAAAAAAGCAGCAATGGAAAGAAACACCTAAACCCTATCTGTCTACTGCGGAGAGATCTTTTATAGAAACCCATATCTCTATACGGAAAAAAAAAAAGATCACCGTTTCATTCACAACAAAGGAATCTCCATGGGATCATTACCCACATGCAGAAATCGCACAAAAATCACGGCCGCCTCATTAAAATCACCAAATCTAACAGGAAAAAGAGAGATTTGCCCTTAAAAACAAGGGATAACGCCCGAATCGAGAAGTGGGTGCCGCATAATTTCCATCTTATGATCAGATACCTTTTCGATTCCAGGTGGGGTGACAGAACCGAAGCTCAGAGATCGGGCTCTGTTGGGTATTCTGTCTCCTTTTCTCCATCCATTTGCTTGGCCCCTTCCAACAGACTTCAATGGTTGAGTCCCGTGGAAAACTTCGCCCATTGACTCGCCTTCCCCTGCAGCTAAAATCCTTTTGATTTGTCAAACTTTGTGTCTCATTGACACTGACACGGTACGGGATTCTGTAAGAAAAAGTTGGGTTCGACACGAGTGTCCTTTTACAAAAAAGTTGACACGAGGACACGATCTCACATCTTATAATATCACGTGAATATCATGTTAAGCGTAAATTTTCTAAATTATATAACAGATTAGCTTTAAAAAATAAATCATATAATATAAACATTGAATAATAAATCCAAGAGCGTAACCAACTACAGATTTTAAAAGAAACTATAATCGGCCCGAACCTGTAAAAGAAACTAGATAATCGGTCCGCCCATATGGCCGGGCCTTATAAGATAATGGTAGAAAAAGGTTTAATCATATACATTTATCAAGATTGAAAGAAAAAATAATGGAAATAATAAACATATTATAAATTATGGTCAGACCTAAATAAATTATGATTTTATTAATTATTTTATGATGAATAAGATGAAAAAAATTAAAAGTATGTGTTTAAAACTTATTGTATTATATTGTAATTTAAAACATAAAATGCAAAAGAATTAAAGCAATAATGTTGTTTTTTTATACAGCTTACTCTATGTTTAATTTAAAACGTACAAGAAAAAACTAAAGCAAATAAATGCCATTATAAAATATTGCTATATATTATCTATCCAACTATTTAATAAATGAAAGAAAAGTGAAGAAAGTAAATAAATTTTAGTTACTACATTAAAAACAAGAAAAAAAGAGTTATATATACCATAGTAATAAAACTTAAACGGTAAAAAGAAAAATGAACATACCATTTGTTAAAAGAGAGAAATTTTGAGGCAAACACATGCTGAAATTTTTAGACAAGCAATTGTCTCTTATTGGGATGGATCTCAACATGACACCTAATGCTTTTTATAGACCAGCCTTCATAAATCATAAAACGTGAACAATCACTACAACAACTGGTCTTAAAAGAAAGAAAACTGCAAAATGAATGGGTTTCCAAAACTGCAATATATCATAATTGCAGGCTATAGTTTTTAAATCGGTAGGTTTATTAAAAATGGTAAGTTTCAAAACTATTCATATTCTTGAAATTTATTAGTGCATTGTATGTGTCAATAAAACTTAGGCTTCCTCTTCGCCAACAAGAGAGAGAGAGAGAGAGAGAGAGAGAGAGAGGTGGCATTTCTTACAAAATGCAATGTAACACTTTGTTTATTGAAAAAATCATGCACAAATGCCCAAACAAATTCAAAATGAAATTCTTAGACACATGATAACTGTGTCAATTAAGAAAAAATTATAAAATATCTAAATTTTTACACCTACTCCTACCGTTCTTCTACTTTTATAATATTTAAGAAAAAAATAGACAAGTAAATACTATAATAAAAAAATTCAAGAAAATATTTTTTTTACTCAAAAAAACCTCCCCAGGCGCAGAGACCTTGCGGTCTCTGTCCATGTCGGCGTAAAACTCCAAGGGCTTACCCCTCAACCCCAGGGAGTCGCCAAGCTTCGGCTTACCCCAGGGAGTCCCCAAGCTTAAAAATATTGTGATGTTTGAAAACTCTAGTTTTTTTTTCGACAAAATGTGTGTGTGTATCTCTCTCTCTCTCTCTCTCTCTCTCTCTCTCTCTCTCTATATATATATATATATATATATATATATATATATATATATAATTTTGCAAAAAAGTGTTTTTATTCTATCAAAATAAAAAATGTCTAAATAGTTGGTATTTTGTAAAGATAAAAAATTTTCAGCACAATATCAGTTTTGAAAAATATGTTAAAAACACAATATATTTTGAAGATATTGACGATATAGAATGCAAAATAATCAATCAAAATCAGATGAGCTTGAGGACAGGACGATAACTACGACCTATCCAAAGTTTAACTGTCCAGGTGAAATGTTACGATGTGCTCATGTCGTGTCAAACGTCGTGTTAGCTAACACAGGATACTTGAAGTGTCCATGTATCACAACCTGAGGTAAGGGTCACCCAGCGTTCACAACTACACACCCCGCCCCCCTCTCTACTGTAGCTCAGTACACGCGGGACCCACAGAGGGAAGGAGTGTGTGGTTGTGAACGCCAGTGTTTGAAATTATCCGCTTAGCGGGTTTGCAGTAGGTTGGTGTTGCGTCATGTGGTGGGTCCACTTGGACTTTGAATTCACAACTACTCCTCGAGTTCGGGTGCAATAACATTGTACAAAATTTGTGCATTAAGCACCTGATCGTCATCCATCCCTGTCCCCAAGATGGAGGGTGAGGTGCTTAATGAGAAAATATTTGTGCAATCATATTGCACCTGATCTTTTCACCTACTACCCTTGGTTTGCACGATATCATGGGCTTATTTTTAGAATCAAGATTACAACTACACATGTATGACCTTAAGATACATGAGAAAAGCATTTGGTAGTCTTGTAAGGAACCCCTTAGTTGAAACTCATAGTAAGAGATTGTTTTGACCAAATTTGACTCCATGGATGTGTTCGCATGGTAAAAATAGCTGGAATCGCTCTTGGTTTGTATTTTTCAGTGTAAACATATTACAATTTTAAGAGAGTTAAAAATTAGGCTCATGTGTTAATATAAAGTGCAAGTGCAAATTGGGGGCGTGCTGTAGTTTCCCTGAGTGCTCTCATGCTCGTTGTTGTTTGGGAGTAGTGGCGTTGCTAAAACGCTGCACACTGCACTAGGAACGATGTTGAACTACATTTCAACACCATTCACAAAAGGATGCCCTTGGCAAAACATTAGCCAAAAAATGTGATATCTGCAGATGTAGGATGACTCCCCTCTCAAGTGCAATGGAGGTAGGAATGGCAGTGGACCGGGGGGACAATGGGCTCCACATTGCCCTGTCTGGACTGGGGATGAAGGTTAAAATTTATCACCGTGTGGGGATGGACTTACGCTTTCTCTCACCCATTACAAGAAAAATACGTAATGGCGACTGATGCTATCCATCACTAGTCGGTCGCTAATCTGTCGTTGTACATGTTTACGATGGATTTTACGAAGGATATCATCTGTCACATAACCCTAATCGTTAAATTGTGACAGAATTTATCTATCGCTAATCCGTCGCTATGATGCGACGGCTTTGCGATGGATCATGTACAACGCGAATTCATCGTTAAACGATGACCGATTTGGTTAAGCGATGGAATTTAATCTCTCACTATTTTCGTCGCTGCCATTTATCGACGGATAAATATTTGTCGCTAATTGGCGACGGAAATTAGCGACGGCTTAAATTCCATTGCAAACCGACAACTACTTCAATTTGGCGACGGAATAGCGACGGATAATATCCGTCGCTAATTCGTAATAAAAATTTTAAAATAATTTTTTAAAATATTTTGAAAATCAAGAAAAATTTCTCGTACAATTCATATATCCTGCTTATAAAAAAATAGTTCAAATAAAGATGCATACAAATTAAGCAGAAATGCTAAGTTAAGCAAACTTTTACTACCAAGTACAGTCCATGCGAAGTTGTAATTAATTACAAGTTTGTCAAACAAATTAAACAAAAAAATCTAATCCTCACTAAGATTTTGGGCATCATCCTCTTCATTTTCTCGATCTGCCCCTTCCTCCATGCCTCCATCAGTTTCTCTACGTTGATCATCTCCATCATCCTACAAAAGAGAACCAAAATGTTAGTATTTATAAACAAAATATAATGAAATAAATTATATGCAATCCATCTAATCTAATGCAACAAAGTAAATAGTTGAATGACAAATAGACTAGTAATAAACTGAAGGACATTAACAAAATTATAAGAAAAAATTTATAGCAATTCAATCATGCATACCTGACGGGCACCTGAGCGCATATTGAATGCAGATGAAGTTCTCATGTCCTGAAAAAAGTTGCACAACTCATTACGGACAAGGTTGGGAATGACTTCATTTAAAAAGTGTTGCATTTTGTCTTCAAGACGCTGACAAACACCATCCCAAGACATAGCAGGGTCATTAGGACGTTGGGAGTTGATGCTGACAGGAGAACTCTGTGAGCCCGGGCTACAGGAGACAACGACTGGTGTGATGTTCATGTTACTCTCAAACCCGAACACACGACCCTTTTTGAGTTCACCTATAGCAGTCACCCATGCTACAGAATCAAAAGATGGATGCTGAGTGGAGTCATCGACATATCGTTGTATCATTTGTTGCTCGTATGACTCATACAAAGTAATAATTAGAATATGAATTAATAATTAAGAATTACAATGTTTATGATAACATAATTCAAAGTAACTTGTATATTACAATGTATATTAATACAATAAATATATATTGTTGTCGCTCTCGCCTTCTCTGATACAAAATCTCTCATCCTCTTACGTTTATGTGTTGCAACAAACACATCCTTGTAAGGCACAATGCTTTTTTTTTTGCTTCCTGTAATGTGACATGATATAAAAAATCGATTAATAAGTATGCAAAAATATTTACAAATTTGACAATATATATATATATATATATATATATATATTGATGACTTACCATTTTCTTTTGGTGGCTCCCAAAAGTCCTAGATCCACCTGTGTGTAGATGTGCATCGGGCATCGCTGCTCGATTTTGTGCAGCCTTTGCTGAGCGATTTCGAAAATCATTGATCGCCCACTTATCGCACATGCCCTCCCAATAATCTCTTCTGACAGTAGCCGACCCATGGCCCTTCCACTGCAGTGGATCATCTATCCCACCAGTTGCTTTTTTTGCTGCAGTCTTCATATTGTGCAACATGTCGGCAAATTGATTGGCAGTCACCTTCTGCCACACTACTCTCGCGTCCTTCTCCTCGTTTGCACTTGTGAAGCGATGGGAGACCTACAAATACTTTCAGAATGTTAGCACACATAAATATAAAACACTACTTGTTATGATAAATGATTGCATACCATGAATAAGGAAATTAAGTTGTCCAACACTTCTCTTGGGTACTCTTTTCATTGCGCTACCGGTCCTGGAAGATGATGCAGTAATGACTTTGTAATTCCTCGTATTACTTCTTGCTGCTCAAACCTTGCACTTCACATGAAAAGACACACATTAACAATCGACCGTCAATATACATTTTTTATATGTTAAATATTGAACAACTGACAATGAAATACTTACGGTCGGCCATCGATATGCACTATTTGAATTACTTGTCGTTGGTCACACTAAGAAGACCCTACATCCGGCGTATGTGGATCATGTGTAGGTGAAATAGCACCTACAGAACAATGAGTTAGAAATTCACATAATATAAATTTTCACTAATCAAATATATAATTATTTAAATGATATACCTATCGAAGGAGCCCGTGAAGATGAAGGCTCAGACTGGCTACCACTGGGTGCTCGACGACTATGTCCTCCATGAACCATATTTTAACAAATAAAAATATACTGGCAATACATTTCAATACATTCTAATCATTCAGATCAAATTGAAAAAAATTTCATGCAAGACATTCAAACATTGCAACACATTTCAATATATTCAAATCAATACAATACATTTCAATACATTTCAATACATTCAACTTCATCCTAATCATTCATATCAAATTAAAAAAAAATCATGCAAGACATTCAAACATTGCAATACATTTAAATATATTCAAATCAATACAATACATTGCAATACATTTCAATACATTCTAATCATTCAAATCAAATTGAAAAAAACTTCATGCAAGACATTCAAACATTGCAACACATTTCAATATATTCAAATCAATACAATACATTTCAATACATTCACCTACATCCTAATCATTCAGATCAAATTGAAAATACTTCATGCAAGACATTCAAACATTGCAGATTCGGTCGGGATAATAATTTGACACTTAACAGCAAGGGTTCTTGAAGGATCTTCACCGTCAGAAACCGCCAGATGTTGACCTCTTCCTTGTATCATGGGCTCCCTTCAATATCATTCAAATCTTCATTCCCTTTAATTTGTGTGGAACTGATGCATTTTATTTTTGTTCTTTTTTTCTTAAAGGGTTATATAGTGCAAAAGATAGCAATAGGTAAATTGAAGTAATTTATAACCATTAAAGTAGGAACATAAAAAAAGAGAAAAAGGTGAAAAAAGTGGAAGAAAAGAGATTATGTCTAGCAGCATTTTCCCAACTTGATTCGTTATCATGCAATCATTTTCTTCCAGTCAACAGCCTGGTGCATTAGCGGGCCAGGCCGGACCGATGCCCACCCCTAACTTCAACAATATGTCAGTACTAATGATCTTAAAGAGTTGCCAGCTTGATCTGCAACGATACTTGACTTTGGAGTTTGTATCTTTCATCGACATGCCAAAACTATTCTTATGACACAAGAAATAAAGGAATGAGGATCTCCATCAGCACCAGCAACTGGCGGTCAATCTCAAATAAATGATACCAGTGAGTCCCTGCGTGGCTTAAACCATGAGAGGCCAACAGTACGTGGAATCCTCAATTGAAGTGAGAGAAGCCTGATGATGGTTTTAATGGAAGTAAGCTAGATCAACATTAAGAGGAGGCTCTAGAGGTCTTTTTATCCCATGTCTTGTTTGAAAAGGATACAATTATTGTCACTACCATAGATGAAAGAAATTGGTTTCCTATATTTTTATGGATGAGTTTCGTATACATTTTAAAATGAGTTTTTTGGTGTTTTCGCACCATGAAACGGGATTAGTAGGGCAAAATATGGTTTCTGTTAACTATGTGTTTTCCTTTGTCAACTCTAGTTGTTGTGGGATCAAACCATTGACACTTGAATAAAGTTAAGCTATTATTTATGCCTAAGTAAGTCAACTCCATTATTTCTTCTATAACACCGTAGTAATCATGTTCATTTTCACCATAGCTGCTACCATTGACGCACACGTGCCTTCGGATTATACTTCATTTTTTCTTTCACGTTCATTACTGTATTAAATACATTATCAAACGCATTTTTTCACATGCATAACATCCAAATTATGTTGTATCAATAAGGTTGGCCAATATGGCAGTTCCCAAAATATAGATTTTTTTTGTCCAATTGTGATCCTTCCCAAATTCAATAAAGGGTGTTGCCCTACGGGCATCTGTCAGTCCACATGGAAAGTATTGCAATCTTCTTAAAATCTCTATGCTAGACAACCTTGTTGGTGGACCTTCCATTTCAGTTGTGCCTGCTCGAAACACATTCTTTTGTCATTGGAACAGATGATCGTTGGGTAGAAATCGACGGTGACAATCAAACCAGCATGGCTTCCTTTCATGCGTCAATCTAAACGATTTTGTATCCTCCATGCAGTACGGATATGCTAACCTCCCATGTGTGCTTCAACCACATAACATACCATATGCAGGAAAGTCACAGATTGTCCATAGAACAACCTTCATATTGAAGTTTTATTTTTTATGAGCATCGTACATGAGAACACCGTCATCCCACAATATTTTCAGTTCATCAATCAATGACTTCAAATATACATTAAGATTTTGGATGAGAGACGTCGAACCAGGGATCAATAGAGACAAGAAAAGATTTTGACGCTTTATACACAAGCTTGGAGGAAGGTTGTTGATCATGCATATATTTTAGGGATTTTTCATATAAAAATATGCATGATTTCATGAGAAAATGATTTAAAAACCCAATTTTATGTTAGTTTCGAGTAAATGTGCTAAAATGATTTAAAAATAGAAAATGCATGAAAAATAGTTTTATTTTACATTTTAATGCCTATTTTAGTGTTTGACATAATTGTAGTAGTTTAGTTTTTGAAAATCATAAAAAATAGAGTTAAAATAGACTTAGTTTTGTATTTTCTAAAACATAGTCATTTTGAGTTGTTTTGTAAATAACTTTTTGAAGAGAGGTTTTTGAAATGCAATTTTACAAAGAAGAGGGACTTATGGAGAAAAGTTCAAAATTATAAATATCATACGTAGGGGGAAGAGAGGCTTGTCTTCTCTTCCTTGCCTAAGCTTTCTCTTCTTCCCCTTCCTCTCCACCTCTTCTTACCTCTTCTTCTTCTTTTCCCTATTTTCCCCTCTTTTTCTCATCCTCTTTCCGGTGGAGAATTCTGGCAATGGCTGAAGCAAGATAGAGGATTCCAACCTCTCTTCCCAACCAAGTCTGTAAGTGTATCCTTCTTTCTCTACTTCTCCTTTCTTCCCTCTTCCTTTTCTCATTTCTGAAAATTAGATTTAATTCATTTTAGCATGTATGTCTGTTTTTTTTTCCTGATCTCATTTTAATAGTGCATCAGTGCTTGGATCTACGAATGGCATTATGTTTTCCAAAAATTTTTTAGCAGCATCATTAAGTTGATTTTACAGTAGTAGTAGTATTTTACAATAACATCAATTCGGTCATTGCAGAGCAGAGCATCATCAGAAGGTAAAAGTTCTTAATCTCATCAATTTTGTGTGTTTGCCGATAATGAAGTGATAGAAATCCATCGATCAAATATCTTTCAATCGATCGGATGTCTGATCAACTTCCATTGCAGTGTTTTTAACATCAGAAAGAAATCAGATATCTGGATTAATATCAGAAAAAGAAGGAAATTTATTCTGTTGATCGTTGTGATTGAAATCTGAGTTTCAGGAATTATTTTTTTCCCAAATCAATCGAACTTGATTACCAGTGAAAATCAACTAAATTGATCTTCTGTATCAATCGGAGAACTGAACTAATTCCAGCCGATTAAAATTTTGTTGAGCTCTTTGCTGGCCGGAATCCATTTTTTTTAAGCCAGACACTTCACATTTCCGGTAAAGATTTTTGACGTTGTTGTTTTCCGGTGAAGGATGTATATTGTTTGACATTTTCGATCAAGGCTGGAATTGTTTCCGGTGAGTGAGTGATTTCTGGAATCTACATTTTGCCAGCAATAGATTGCCTAATCTATCTGGCGATTTAACATTGTGGCTGAGCATTGCATCTCCGGTGGTTCTTGACATTTGCTGCATCTACCAGAAATCCTTGCATAAACTGTGAAATTGTGAATTTCTGTCACTATTCAGTATGGAATCATCAAGAATCCTTGTTAAGATCAACCGTGAAGCTGCTGGAAATCCTGTGTAAACTGTGTAAACCGTGAAAATCAGAAATTGGGCAATCTGACTGTAATTTTCACTGTTCCTTTTCAGGCGAACTTCACTATTTCCAATAATCATGTGTATTTGTTGAACTTCAATGCTTATTGTATACTGTTTACTGAAATGTAATCGGCCGGACACAATTTACTATTGAATTTTAATGCAAGTGTGTTAAATTTCAATAACATTGATTAATGATTTTCACTAAATTGTTTTTGCTGAAATTCATTGCAATTTTGTTTAAACTTCACTGTTGGAATTATGTTGATAATTGTTGTTAGTTGGATTTCCGGAGAGTATTGTGGTTATTAAGATCAATTGAAGATTTATTTTGAAAAATAATTGAATTGGATTTTAAGAATGCTGTATTGACTGTTGTATGCAATGCTATTGACCTTTAGTTAAGTGAATAATGCTCTGTTAGTTGTTTAGTTAATTGCATTGTCGGATATTAGATGAGTGATAAATAATTGTTAGTTTAGTTGTAACTTCATTCAGTTAGTTAAGTAATTACATTTAATTAGTATTTGATCATTAGAGCTACTCAGTAAAGAAAATGTTGTTAGTAAGATTTTGATTTTAAATTTAGTTATTAAAATTGATTAGTGAATTGTTATTAGGTTTAAATAGTTCATAGTATTTTAGCATTAGTATACTTTGCTTTGGGTATTCTCTATTAGTATCTTGTACTACTCGTGTTCTTTTCATTTGTGAAGGATCGCACAGGAGTGGAGCGGAAGTGATTACACGACACACGAAGTGCAAGAATAGAAGAATTTTTACTTTTCAGTTTAGAATTAGGAATTTAATTGGGTTTGTAAATATTGCACTTTACGCCCTCTACGAAGGGTATTCATTTGTTGTAATAGTTAGTTGTTTTACTCTTCTTGAACATTTTACATTTCAATAATTTGGCAATAAAGATTAGTTTAGATTTGTGTATTTGAATACAAAATATTCCCGTTCCCTGAGTTCGACCCGGTCTCATCCACTAGTGAGAACCGGTTTTTATTATTTGATGTCTGGTTTTCACATGTTTTTCATTTAAAAATCTTTTCAAAATTACAACGATTATAAAGAAGACATCAGTTGTATAGGGTGACAAATACCGGCCAACATGAGTATACGGTTGATCTACCTCCAAATGGATTAAATCCATCTGTACATAAACCTAGCCTAACATTTCTCACTTCCAAAGCGAAGTTCTGATGAGTACGATCAAAGTGCCTCCAAGCTTCTGCGTCAACAGGATGTGTGATCTTGTCTTTATCATGACAAACTTTATTTGCATGCCATATCATTTGTTTAGCTGTCCTCGAAGACATATAAAGACGTTGCAATCTAGGGGTGAGAGAAAAGTAGCAGAGTGACTTATATGATACTTCTTTTGACCTTGTGCTAGCATTTCCTTGTGTCTTTGTCTTGAACCGAGAATGTCCACATGATGGACATGATCTATTTTTTTCTTGATCTTTAAAATACAACATGCAGTGATTAAAACAAGCATCTATCTTTTGATACCTCATACCTAGAGCATTGACCAAAACCTTCGCACGGTAGAGATTTTGTAGCAATTTCTTATCTTTGGGCAACATATTCTTCACAATAGAGCACAGACGGTCAAAACATGATTGACTCAAATTAAACTCGCACTTCAAATTTAGCAGTTGAAGAACTGCAGACAGGATAGTGTGACTCTCGCAACCATTCCACAGTGGTTCATCAACATCTCTAAGTAAGTCATAGAATGTACTAACTGCATCGTTTGTTGCTTCTTCCTCTACCCCAATTGGTGCATCACTATGTCCCACAGCAAAACCTATTTTCGGTCCTGCGGCATCAAATATCAGGTCCACATATGAATTATCGTGCACCATATCCACCCTTGCATCATAATTATTCCAAAATTCTTCACCATGAAGCGTCCAATTTTGATAACCACTAACAAAACTCTTTCTGTATAGGTGATGTCTAATGCCATGAGGTTCTACAAATCGATTGTTTTTATACATCGTGCAGGGGCATCTGATCCCACCGGTGGGATCTACTGTACTGACACTTGCCGTTGCGAATTCAATAAAATTGTCAACACCATCCATATATTCATGTGACACCTCATTATCAATTATCCTACGATACATCCATTTTACGGTTTGCAACCATTTTGTCCTAAAATATTACAGATATTTTTTTCACCAGTTAAAAGAAAATCTTAATATTGCTATGATGAAACAAATATCTAAATTATCTATTAATTATCAAGCAAGGCAGGGGGCGACCCCCTGTTGACATCACCAAGTTGATGAATATAAATAGACTGATAGAGATACTGAAACAAAAATATATCTAATTCCTACACCCAAGAGGGCTTAAAACATTGAAACAATGTCATTAATTTGGTAAATAAGCCAGTTTGAGTTTGGCTTGGTACGTTTAAAGGTCAAAATTTGTTACTTTATTTTGAAAAATGCATAAACCAGCCAGCTAAAACTCTTGGCTTTTTTAACTTAAGTTTGTCATGAACTCAAGCTCGTCTTCACTCGCCCCAAGAACGAGCCAAGATTGAACACCTTCTTTTCAATTCATTCGGCTCATTTACTAGTCCTACCCACATGACTAAGGGGCTACGGATTGAGGGTATTCTGGTTACGCGACAGACTTTTTCAAAGGAAACTTCAGTCTTTTTTTTAGGGTTAGTCGGACCGCACCTGTTGCACAAAATGGTTTGACAGCTACCACTCAATATATAAATAAGAAAATGAAAACCTACAAAATGGGCCGGTTGTTAAATTAAACATGCTAATAGATTTTTGATATTTTTTTTTTGAAATTCTGGCCCTATAAATGTGTTTAGCATCATCAACACTTGGATAATGCTTTTAGATGAAATAATTGGTATTTAGAGCCTCAAAAATATATAAAAATTATATGTCGTTGATTTTTGAAACCTTATAAAAATCTATCTATGCATTTAAATCAAATGCTTGAAGAAATGATTTCTAAATAATTGTTTGTGAGCAATTTTTTGTTTAAACTTTCATGTGCAATACACCATCACATCATATTTATACACATCACGAGGATATTTAAAATTTGAAATCAAATTATATAGAGCGATACATTCATTTGAACAAAAAAATTCATGATACAATTTCACATAAAAGGCATAATCAAATGGAAAATAACTTCATGCAAGCATGAATACATATACATCAAACATTGCAATACATTCAAATCATTCATATCAAAACAATATCAAACATGTACCTGCAGCAAACACACTCCAATATCCAGCTAACTACTACCATGCCTAGCATGAAATCCGTACTCTAAAAATAAGAACAATTCTATTCTCATACATTAAAAGCATGCTCAACATGATCTCCAAACTCCATCAAAGCAGTCCTAGATATTAACAACTAAGTGAGTGTGTGAACAGTAAAGTGTTGCATCCAATAAATTAAATAACATGTGATGCACTTGCGTCACTTACTCACCACGGGTGTTTACCCGATTTGCATTATTTTTGTCACTTACTTACCACGGGTGGCGGGGCACAAGCATAATCCGTTGAGAAATCTGCAAGAGACACTGTGTTAAAATGAAGTCACCCTCTATCGAAAAGAAAAAAAAATCAGTCAACAAGGCACTTAATCGTGCTCCAACAACTTATCTAAAGCTCAAAGCTATAAACTAAATATTGAATAAGATTCACAAGCAAACCAACATACTATATCGGGCCCTTGGTTCTTGCAATACTTTATCAAAACAACAACCAGTCAATCATTCAATGAAGAATAATTTAAATATCACAAAATTTTGATGTTGTGTGAGGATACTTTCATAAGAATGCCGTTTGAACATCAACGTAACATTAAACAAATTCGAACTTAGTAATACAGAAAATTAGTAGCATATTTACCTTTTTACCCATTTAAATTCAAATGTTTTCTTATTTGTGAAAAATCGAAACGCTTCACCCCTGAATTGGTTTGGTGCCAACAAGAGTCAATTAATTAACTCGAGTCACAAGTTGACTCGCTAAGTTTTCCAACTATGCCGGCAGGTGTGGTCACCATGGTTTGTTTAGTAGGAAAGGACCTTTCAATGATCTAATTACAACATATGAACAGGTTTTTATAAAGCTTCAAAAATCAATGGTCCAAAATTTTTAGAAATTTCAAGAGTTATAACAAAATCATATTTTTCTCATAAAAAATACATAATTCAAGAATCAGTTCTTAGCAAATAGACCATGTTAAACACATATATTCGGGTCTGATTTAAAAAAATAGAACCTAAAACATGAAGAATTAGCACCTTAAGCACCTTGTGATGCTCAAAATATCATTAGTCATTAAGATAATAAATACGTAAACGGTAAATGATTAACTTTTAATCCTATTTATTTTTAGGAAATACGTTGGTGACTCAAAGAAAAGAAAGGTAGATTTGAGCTTTAAGGTGGGATTTAGGACAACGTCTGAGGTCGAAATAATGGCGATTTCTTCCCTTTTGCTTCCGTCGGGAGGCCGATGGTGGCTGACGGCGGTCACCGTCGCTATCGACCGACCGTCAGGGCCAACTGCCCAAGTTGGCGACCAGCAGCCATGATCGATCGCCGATGGAGGGAGCAACCCCAACGAAAACAAAACAAAAATTTGCTAACCCTTACTTTTGTTGGGGTTTCTGTCGTGGGTCATCCTTCGGATAGGGGGGTGACCTTCGTCGGGGGTCGCCGATTCACTGACAGCCTATTTTCTTCGACGGAGAGAGGGAGGGGGCGGTTGACGGAGAGCGGCGCGGGTGAGAGAGAAAGAGAGAGAGAGAGAGAGAGGTGCGGGTGAGAGCAAAAAAAAATGAAATTGTGCCCTAGGGTGTTTTACATCGATATTTAGTGACGGATGGGCAACAGATTGTTTCCGTGGCAAACGCCATCGCTAACTAGCGGCGAAAAACAATTTGTCGCTAAGTGCGTCGGGTTTTGAGACATAAAACTTCGTTCGCGAATCCGTCGCTACTTAGAAACGTATTGGGCGACAGAATGTTTTTCGTCGCTAATTTCGTAAATATTTACGAAATTAACGGCGGATGGTTTGTTCTCGCTAATCCGTCGAAACATTGCAACAGGAAAAATCCATCACAAAGTTCTGTCACTAATTGGCATTTTTCTTGTAGTTGCCTTGCCTCGTCCCCGTCTCAATCCCTGCCTTGTCATGTCCCAAATCCTTTTAAGGGATGTCTATAGACCAAGGGAAAATGGTGCCTCACCCCCGTTTGGACCGAGGATGGAGGACATGAAACCGGGATGAAGGCGGGGGTGGAGGTTAAAATTCATTCCCATGCAAGGACAGGGACGGAGGTTCAGATTTTGAAAATGGGACAGGGTGGAGACCTTGTCCCCCCCCCCCCCCCCCCCCCTCTTCCACTGGCCGCGGGACCTCATCCTTAGGTTACTGGCCATTTTGGACATCGGTTGGCCATTCTGGACATCGGTTTGCTGAATGCCTAATCGCCCCACAGTAGCTGCAATAGCGAGCAGTACTTTAGTACGGTTCTCAATGTAAATTTTTTTTATAGGCAAGCTGGGGTTAGGCAGACCCTACCAGATATCTCTTAAGCCCTAAGTGGCAGAGGGATTCGAAGCTGGGACTTCAGCTTGGCGGGATACCACCTGGGTGGTAGTTCTCAATGTAATTTTAGTTTAGCGATACTCTCTCTCACTATATATTACGTCAATTGAAAAGCTCAATCAATCTTAAACCTAGCTGACTGTCCGGGCTAGCGTTACAGTATACATGCTGCTCTTTGATGTAAAATGCACCTCTAGTTGGCCAACAAGTCCAAAGAATAGGATTTAAAGAAAGAACTATCTAAATCTAGCAGCAGCTCTGAGCACAACACCCTCATCTCCAAGAATGGTCACCAAACAAGTCTGAGAGACACATGTCAAGATCTTGTTGGTTGGTCACCCTCATTAATTAGTTACTATTTATTCATATTTTCACACCATATACGCACATATTCAATCCATCCCTTCAAATTCACACGCACCAACAATCCCGTCTTCACCATTACAATGGCTAAGGTATCCCAACAAAATTTAATTTTATCATCTTTTTTCTCAAAAAGAAAATAGCATTTATTTGAAAACCCAATTCTTAAATTTGATTATTTGTAAGAAATTCATTTTATTTTTTCTTGGAAAATTTCAGGTATACTCAATTATGATGATGGTGAGATTGGACTGCTCAATTTGTTATAAGAAGATCAACAAAACATTATGCTCCATTTGTGCTTGTGGTAAATATACATTTTTCATATATATCTTACTGGTTACTGTCCTTCATGATATACATTCGTCCTCAATTTTCCATTACTTTTCTAATGATTGTTGGGTAGATCTTGCATCATTCATAGGTGATTCTCCTTTTGAGTGGCTCCACTCTTTTTATCTTTACAAATTTTTCACTTATTTTTTTTTGCTAAAAAATTAGTGGGCTTTTTTTTTTCTTATTAAGGCTATGATTTGGCTTTTTTAATGGCTGTTGCTGTTGATTACTCGGTAGAGTTACAGAGCAAGAGCTTTGATGAGAAGGAGAACAAGCTGACGATCACGGGAACCTTCGATCCTGAGAAGATCATGAAGAAGATTTGCGGGAAAGCCGGAAAGGCGATTCTTAGTTACGAAGTGATCGAGATCGTGGATAAAGAAGATAAGGCTCCTGAAAAGGAGGAGCATAGGCGGAGCTGCCTCCCGAAACAGTTAATTTTTTTTTGTAAAAGCCCAGTCCTAGCCCAGCCCTGAGTGCAGCAAATAGTTTCATTTGTTGATATGAAATAGATTTTTATTAATAATTGTAGCCATTTTTTATTTTATCTCAAAAAAAAGTTTTTTCGGGGGCGCTGCCCCCAAACCCCTGAATATCAAACCAGTTTTTTTTCCTACAACCCTGTTTGCCCCCCCCCCCCCCCCCTCACATGAATCCTAGCTACGCCACTGAGGAGGAGCCATCGCCAGCAGCAGAAACAGCTCCAGCACAAGAACCAGAACCAGAAGCAACACCAGCACCAGAACTTGAGAGCACATGCCAAGACCGTGCAAGGGACAAGCAGCCCAAACCTCATGTGAAAGCCTCGATTTTGCGATACTATGTGTCAAGCCCCCATTTGCTACAACGTTGTTTATTAATATACTTTAATTAAGCAGGATTAATTACAGGCTGATTACATTGCATGACCAAGTGCCTCACCTGCCATGAATGGAGATTGGAGAGTATTATGTGAATTGCCAATAAAAAGAAAATGACCTTCCTGCAATCTGGCTATTCCTATTTAAACTACCAACTTTGGAATGCAAAATCCAACGGTGCTTTCCATTTTGCTCAATACGGTCATTGGTACCAATGTCGTCAATATTGATTTCGCGAGATCGATTCAGGCCAATGTTTTCGGTGCAAGTCAGTCTGAATCGGCCAATTCGCGTCGTATCCGCCCAAAATCGTTACAGAACAGGGGTCATTCAGCTTATTTTTCAAAAATGCTTAAAATTTGTTAAAAATAGTTTTTTAATATTATTTTAATATTTTACCGTATCATCCCCTGGTTGAAAACTGGACGATTCAGAATCGGATTAGGTCAATTCCCTGATACCCATACTGATAACATTGATTTAGAGAATCAGCCTATTCAACTCGAAATGAATCAAGCTTAACCGGTCACTTTTACCTTCTCTAATTTCAAAACATCATTACAAAATAAAATTATTAAAGTATTAAATAAGAGAATTCAGCTCGAATTGGGCCGTTTTATAAGGGGCCGAATTGGGCCCCTTCTAGAATCGATTTGTGGCCGATTCAATGCCAACAAAATTGATTGGTACATACGTCATAATATCCATATGACTTTGCTTTCTTCTCTCATTCTCTCTCCTCTCTCTCTCTCTCTTCTCTAAAAGGAAAAACGTGAATGAGGGTTTCAAAGCGGCTCAACCCCTATTAAACAGTAGTTGGGCTATCCTATTAGAATACCTCACCCTCTATCTAGAAGACTTATCTAGGGGACACCCTCCCTAAGAAAAATCAAAGGTCAACAAACTAACTTGCTAATTAAGTTACCTAATTAACTTAATTAATTAGGATTTTTAATTATTTTAAAAACAATTATTACTTATTCTAGAATATTAGATTCCTAATTAAGTTGACTGAGTAGGACACCTAATTAATTAGGTTAAGAAAGATTCTTTTTTCAATATTCGTGATCTATTTATTAGAATATCCAAGATCCATTTATTAGACAAATAATATTAATTAATTATTAAATAATTCAGATTAAAATGCCACTAAATTAAATTAAATTTATGAATTAAAAAATGCTAAGTATCACACAAATAGAAACAGCATGCTCAGATTTGGTCAGCATACAGAAATTCTAGCAGAACATACTTAAAAACCATGTAGCATCCATTACCATTCAAGAAAAACTCAGATAGCAGAGGTAATTTTCTACCAAAACCACAAATCAGTAGAGTGACAGGCAAGCAGAGGTCATTTTCTACCAAAACCACAAACCAGTTGAGTGACAGGCAAAGCAGACCAATGAAGTATACTTTTGCTAGTTGAAAGAAAAATTAAGCAACGATCATTAGAAGTTGAATGATCCAATCATAGTTCCTGTTATCCAATCACTAGTAATTGAATGATCCAGTCATAGTTCCTGCGATCCTTGGCAAATTCAGTGGGTGTAACATTAGTTAAAAGTTCAGTAGATGCCAATGAATCAAAACCTCCAAAACAGCTTATGATCCTATCACATATATCAGACATCCTACAGCAACCTTCAGTGATACAATAAAAACCCTTTAGGCTCTGTTTGGTACCTGGAGATGTGAGGGGAGATGGAATTTAATGAAGGTTTAATTAATACCACCTATCCTTGCAGGTGTTTGGGAACCCTGATTTGGAAGATGAAGATGGTGTTGAGAGTGGAGATGGTTCATTTTTAACTACATCCTCACAGGAATGTAGTTCACAACTCCAACCTCATCATGCATTTTCTTCTCCACTCAATCACCCCTCCAATCTCCTTTCCAACACCGGCTCCCTTTCCCAAACAGAGCCTTGTATAAATCAAATTTTGAGTGTTACAGAACAGTCCAAGCGTGACTCCAGTTGACCTTATTTTCATCGGCACCTCCCCTTGACGGACAAATTTTCATCCGCACCTCCCCTTGAGTGACTTTAGTATCGAAGTGACAACAAATTCTAGTTTTTCTCATTTAGTTGAATGAGAACCAATTTTACACTTTCATCTTGAACACACTGATGCAAGAAAAGCCTCTCAAAAAGTAAAGAACTGGAAAAACAAGAAATTCTTCAGTTCACAATTCAAACTCCAAGGGACTCGTCCAATTCACAGCAAAAAATAATATGGACAAAAAGAAAACACAAAGAAGTTCATTTTTTTGCGAAATATGAATTGGCATCCATACAAGGCCTTTTTGCTTTTTAATGCTCTCAATCCTTGAGCCAATTGGCATCTTATAGAGACAACAAAACTGTCATTTTTATGATAATGATCACAATAAGTGATACTGTAACCACAAATAAAATCTAATAGTCAAGCCTGTGGTATCTGGACATTACCGAGAAGATAATTCGAGACTTGGAGAAAAAACCATCTTTACCTGTAGCAGCATATTGCTTGGAACGCAACTTACAACTACAAGCTTGCCATCATGAAATATTATTTCATTTGAGAGAATAAAGAAATGCACAAACAAGTCAGATTTTCTTTTCCTTGTGTATCATGATAAATCAAAAGCCGTTAGGCCCTTGGGAAGCATCATTGTAGAAGCTAGATTAGGTAGCGACTCTGAAAGCCTACAACTTTAGAGGATTTGCCACAGGATCTCCATAATAGCAACAGTTGGGGTCCATTCAGTGTCCTTCACATTGAATATGGATAGAACTCAAATTAAGTTCGTTGGACTGGTTAAATAGTAAACCTTGAGCAGCATGCGCTCTGTCTCAATGATAATGAGCAGAATTGGGCTCCCTGAAAATTGTTATATAAGATCCTGTATAGTATCTATTTTCCATACATGAGATAGTGATGTTAATCAGTAGCCTGAACTATCTTAACATCATCCAGCACAACATATGCTGGTCATCAATTGATTATGACAATTGACAACTAAATCAATATGCTTGGCATATGTTAGTTCCTCATCAATTATGTTCAATCTACCTACCAGTGTAATTATTGCTCCCAACATTTCTCAACTATCAGCTTACATGAAGAATGCTCTTATCAGAAGTAATAGGCTGCTAATTAATTATCTTTGGGCAGTTCCCATATCATAGAAGAGAACGAGGGCATACGGTAGGGAAATGTCGAAGTCCATTTCAGAGATCGTATAGGAAGAATGCTTATTTACATCGACACCAAATTCTTAAACATTGTATCAATAAACTGCTTCTTTTTAACAGTAATCCAGTATAATGAGCTGCCATTATAGCTCAGTAAGGATGAAACATGTTGTAACAGTCCACCATTGTAATCGTTGTTAGGCTTTAGAGTGAACTATTTCATTTTCATTTCCATTTACTCTATCCAAGGATATCATTGTAGTCCAAACTGATTCATAGGCGTGAAGCTAAAGCACTCAAATTCTGTTCATTAAGATATCTCGACCATGAAAAGATACCAAACACATTTCTGAACACTAAGACAAGATTCAAAGTATGCCAAAATAGGAGTAGTGACAAGATGTTCCAATGATCTATAGTTTGCATAATCAGAGGACAAATGTAGCAGCACCAGTTATAAAATTCTGAATGTCAACCAAGTTCTGCAGTTGCCACACATTCTAATTCATTAATAGACGAATCAAATAAAGAACACATGGCCTTTTATCTGGTATGGATGTGAATAGTGTTAATATATTAATATATAGTCTTGTAATAGGCAATGCCCGTCAGGGGAATTTGTCTTTTTAACCCTTGTAATAGTGTATGTCCACTAGGGACAGATCTGTCTTTTTCTTTTTTTATTTTGTAATGTCTTTTTTATTTCATGTAGGAGCTCTATGGTCAAAAGACCATAGAGTAGATGGGATTGCTCACAATGGCTATATTTATAGCCGTTGGGAGCTCTCCAAGTCCATGTTATGTAGTATAAATAGGGGTGTTTACCCCATTCTACCTAATGCTTTTCTTAAGCATTAATTTTTATGTTGTTTGTGTTCTCTTGATCGGCCATTAATAGCCATTGTATGCACTTTTGTGCTTGTGTGTTCTTGTATTGGCGTTTGCCTTTTTGTATTGCCCCTTAGTGGACTTGTATTTGTGCTTAAGCACTTTATTTTTGCATTTCCTCTTGTTTCATTACATGGTACCAGAGATTATTGGGTTCTTAGAAGAGTTTGTGTTTATCCAACTTCCTCACTTTCTCTCTACTACTATTTTTTTTTTCTTGTTCATCATGGAGTATAAATCAAAGATGAAACTCTCCTTCAAGCTCAATGGGGTTAATTATATGATGTGGCCCACTGCCATGAATAACCACCTCAAAGGAAAGAAGCTTTGGGGGTAGTGCTGGGCACCACTCTCGAGTCTCTTCTAAAGCTCACCAAACTTGAAGAAGGCATAGAAAAAGCTTTTGAAGGAGAAGATCAAACCAAGATCATTTGTGATCATTAAATCAAGGTAGAGAATTGGAAAAGTAACAACAACAACAACAACAACTACACCTTCATCCCAAAACAATTGGGGTCGGCGATATGAACCAAAAAAGAAAATCATTATGGGTCTTCCACATGAATCCTTCTCCTCCAATCATTTCTATCCAATGCCATGTCCTTGGTGAGGTTCAAAGCATTCATATCCTTTTCTATCATCTCCATCCAAGTCTTCCTAGGCCTACCCCGACCTCTTTTAACAAATATATTTTTCCATTTCTCCATCCTTCTAACTGGAGCATCATTAGGCCTTCGCCGAATATGTCCAAACCACCGTAAACGATTCTCTCCCATCTTATTTTCAATGGGTGCAATGCCTACCTTCTTACGTATCTCCTCGTTCCGAATCTTATCTTTTATTGTATTTCCACACATCCATCTAAGCATACGCATCTCAGCTACAATTCATTTTTTGAATATGATGTCTCTTGGCAGCCCAACATTCCGTACCATATAGTAAAGCAGGCCTAATAGTCGTCCTATAAAACTTTCCCTTCAACCGCAATGACATTCTACGATTGCACAACACCCCAGTTGCACTTTTCCATTTCATCCACCCAACCTTTATCCTATGATTTACATCTCCATCAATTTCTCCATACTTTTGAATGATAGATCCCAAATATTTGAAACAATCATCCACCGGTATTTCTTGCTCACCAAGTTTCACTACACTCCCATCACTACTTCGTTGCTTACTAAACCGACATTCCATATATTTTGTCTTACTCTTACTCAACTTAAAACGTCTTGCTTCCAATATTTGTCTCCATAATTCTAACTTAGCATTAACCCCAGCTCTAGACTCATCAATCAAAACAATATCATCAGTAAACAACATACACCACGGCATATTTTCTTGAATTGATCTCGTAAGCTCATTCATCACTATAGCAAATAGGAAAGGGCATAAAGCAGATCCTTGATGTAACCCAACTGTTATAGGAAAATTGGTTGTCACCCCTCCACAAGTGCGGACATTGGTTACTACTCCTTCATACATTTCTTTAATTATACTAATGTACTTGAGAGAAACGCCTTTCTTCATCATTGTCTACCAGAGAACGTCCCTAGGTACTCTATCGTATGCTTTCTCCAAATCAATAAAAACCATATGCAAATCTTTGTTCCTCTCTCTATATCTCTCAATAAGTTGTCTAAGAAGATGTATAGCTTCCATAGTTGATCTTCTAGGCATAAAACCAAATTGATTCTCCGATATCATGACAACCTTCCTCAACCTAGACTCAATCACCCTCTCCCAAAGTTTCATAGTATGACTCATGAGTTTTATACCACGATAGTTTGTGCAATCTTGTATATCACCCTTATTCTTATATAGAGGCACCAAAGTACTCTTCCTTCACTCATTAGCTATGTCACATGGGTGCGGGTGCAGGTGCGGGTGCGGGGATTCGGCACTTCCAAAAAACCCGGGTGCGGGGGTGCGGCAGGGGCAAAAATGTATGTATATATATATATATATATATATATATATATATATATATATATATATATATATATATATATATATATATATATATATATAAGGGGTCGGGGGGGCGGGTTTTTTCAAATTTTACACGATAGCACAAGCAAGGCTACCACCATCATTGAAAAGTCAGGAGCTGACAGTTGCTGTCAGCAGATTTTTTTTGTATATACAGCTGCACGATAGCACAAGCAAAGCTACCACCATCATTGAAAAGTCAGCAGCTGTCACAACTGCTGTCAGTTTTTTTTTATATACAGCTGCACGATAGCACAAGCAAGGCTACCACCATCATTGAAAAGTCAGGAGCTGTCAGCTCCTGACAGCAGCAGATTTTTTTTTGTATATACAGCTGCATGATAGCACAAGCAAGGCTACCACCATCATTGAAAAGTCAGGAGCTGACAGCAGCAGATTTTTTTTTTTATATACAGCTGCACGATAGCACAAGCAAGGCTACCACCATCATTGAAAAGTCAGGAGCTGACAGCAGCTGACAACTGCTGTTAGCAGATTTTTTTAAAAAAAAAAAATTCGCAGGGGCAATTTTTTAAAAATAAAAAATAAAAAAAAAGGACATAAATGATCCTGGGTGCGGTCAACGCACCCAGGATCGGGTTGACCGCACCCGATGCGGCACCCGCACCCGGACCCGCGTCGAGTCGCGTCGACGCGGGTGCGGCACCCTGCTAGCCGAATCCCTGTGACATAGCTCATTAGGTATCTTATTTGTCCGCCAAATCTTGTTAAAAAGATTTGTCAACCATTCTAAAACTTTCTCTCACAAGCATTTCCAAGCCTCGATAGGTATACCATCTGGGCCAACTGCCCTTCTTGATTTCATTTTCTTCGAAGCCTCTTCAATTTCTTTCTTTTGAATCTTGCGCATGAAGTTACGATTCATCTCATGAAAAGGAATGGAGATGTCTCCAAGATCCTGAGCATGACTTTCATTAAATAACTTATCAAAATAATCTTTTCATCTCTCCTTATTCTCTTCATCTTTGACTAAAACCCTTTGCGTTTCATCTTTGATACATCTAACCATACCCAGATCCCTCGATTTTCTATCTCTCATCTTTGGAAGCCTATAAATACCCTTCTCGCCCTCTTTGGTATCCAACTTGTTATAAACCTCCTTATATAACTTATCCCTCGCGTTTCGAACTACTTTTTTAGTTTCTTTCTTTGCTATCATATACTTCTCCAAATTCTCATTATCACGACTCTTACTTAGATTTCTATAACACTCTCTTTTAACCTTAATAGCTAATTTGACATCCTCGTTCCACCATGATGTATCCTTACCTAGCGATGCACCGCCTTTAGACTCACCCAATACCTCCTTAGCCACCTTTCTCATGCCACCCACTATCTTATTCCACATTGATTCTGAATCATCCTCGAGACACCAATCAGCTTCCTTAACTACCTGCTCTACAAACATTCCTTGTTTAGCTCCTTTCAGTGCCCACCACTTAATTATAGGATCTATCCTATGTCTATCCCTTTTGCGGCATTGTCTAATTCTAAGATCTAAAATTAAGACTCTATATTGTGTAGCTACACTTTCTCCCGGTATAACCTTACAATCGATGCAACAACCCCTATCTCTCTTTCTAAGTAGGAAAAAATCTATCTGACTCGTATTAATCCCACTTTTAAATGTTACTAGGTGAGACTCCCTCTTCCTAAACCAAGTGTTTGCTAAAATCATATCATAGGACAAATCAAAATCTAAAATCCTTTCTCCACTTTCGTTTCTTTCTCCTATACCATAGCCTCCATGGATACTCTCAAATCCATCCCTATTAATGCCTACATGTCCATTAAGGTCACCGCCGATAAAAAGCTTTTCTCCTTAAGATATCCCTTGTACTACTCCATCTAAATCTTCCCAAAATTGACGCTTAATGAAATCATCTAAACCTACTTGAGGTGCATAAACACTAATAATATTCATAATATCCGTACCTAATACTAATTTAATAAGTAAAATCCTATCACCCTTCCTACGGACCTCAACTATATTATCTATAAACTCACGACTCATAACAATCCCTACTCCATTCCTATTCCTATTTATTCCTGTATACCAAATCTTATATCCCCAAGGTTCTATCACTTTTGCTTTCTCACCTACCCATTTGGTCTCTTGTAGACATAAAATATCAATTTTTCTCCTACACATAACATCTACTAACTCTACCAACTTACCAGTTAAAGACCCTATGTTCCAAGTGGCTAACCTAATTTTATGGTCTTGGACTAACTTCTTTACTCCCACCCGTCCAACAAAGTGAGGAAACCCTTGCCTATTTGACACCACACCCAGGCGCCGGTGTGACGTGTCGCTTCTGGGCGACGACCTAGCAACCCTTGCCCATTTATCACTGCCTCCGGGCCTATAGAGTACGTGTCGCTCAGTAGGGAACGCCGCAACGAAATTCTAATATTGGTTCATATTCCTAGGGTATGACTAAGTTTTTATGTTGGTTGTCACTGGCCTACCGCAACCCTCCTCTTTTATCCGGGCTTGGGACCGGCAGTGTATAACTAAACAGTTATACATATGCGGAGTTAGAATTGAAAAAGTAACAATGCTAAAATTTTAGCTTGGTTCATGAACAATGTTGACATTAGGATATGCGTCACCATTGCCAAATTTAGAAAGGCAAATGAAGTTTGGTTCTTTATGAAGAGTATGTATACCCAAAAAGACTTTGTAGGACTATATTTCTTGCAAGAAAAAATTTAAACCACTAAACAAGGGGACATGAGTGTTTGAGACTATTTTAGTATATTGCCCCCTCTTTAGGATGATTTAGCACTTCTTGAAGCTAAATGAATAGCCATCACAAATGTAGAACTTAGGTGTGAGCAAATGGAAAAAGAATAGTTTTTCCAATTTTTACATGGTCTACAATCAGAGTTCAAACAAGTGAGGTCTTCCCTTCTCCATAGATCCTCTGCTATGCCACTTAAAGAGGCTATTGCCGAAATATGCCAAGAGAAAACTTATCTTAGAATGACTATGAAAGGAAGAGATAAAGTATTGGTCGTGGCTAGGCCCGATAGCAATATGAAAACCTACAAGCCTCCACATTTTGGGAGGCAAAACTATAATGTAGGATCACGAAAAATCATTTTTCACTATTGAAATGAACCGGGGCATATCAAACCGACATGTCCAAAACTCAACAAAAAAAATGGCTTTCGTTGAAGAATCTACATCCAAGAAGAATGAAGAGACAAATGGAGGAGATCTTAAAAAATTCATTAGTCAACTAACGGAGGCACTCCAACAATTCCTCAAGACATTTTTTCAACTTTGGGTGCTGCTATTACTTCATCATCTCCTCCAGGTATGCGCTCTTGGATTTTTGACTCGAAGTTTTGACTCAGAGCCCTCTTTTCACATGACTCTGCATGAAAATGTTATTTCTGATGTATGCATTAACTCAAAATTACCTTGTGTTTCAGCCGCCGATGAGACATTTTTAAAAATCAACAGTATTGAAACTTTAGGCTTTCAAAAATCTTTGTTATAAAAATTAGAGTTGTTCCTAAATTGAATTTAAATCTCATCTAAAGGTTGCTTTATGCAAGATCCCGAGTCAAGGAAGCTGATTGGGCTTCATTTCATGGATTTTTTGCTTTTTCCTTCTAAATCATTTTGTAATTATGTCCACGATAAAAATATTGTAACTTGGCATAAGAGACTTGGATATCCAAGCTTATCTAAGATATATCTTTTCTATTTTTACGAAAAAAAATTGAATGAAAAAGTTATTGTTTGAAAATCCTGCATTTTTTAGAAAATGAAATCAATTTCTTTTCTAAATAAAACCTTTATTTCTAAAAAACCTTTTGAGTTTGTGGATTCAGATATATGGGACCCATCTCAGTCATGTCAAAAGGTGGATATTTGTATTATGTTACATTTATTAATGACTTCACTAGATATGTATGGGTTCACTTCATTAACTTCAAATCGAATGTTTTTCATGTTTTAAAGAATTTCACATGATTATTAAAATCAATTTCAAAGCAATATTTTTATACTTAGGTCCGACTCGGGTGGAGAATATATGTCAAAAGATTTTCAAAAGTATTTAAAACAAAATAGAATTGCCATCAAAGATCTTGTCCTAAGACTTCTAAAGAAAATAGGCTGGCGGAAAGAAAGCATAGACATATCATAGAAACAGCTAGAACCCTATTTAGTTATAAAGATATTTCTAAAAAAATTTGGGCCAAAGTCGTCTTAACTTCAATTTATTTGATAAATAGAATTTCTTCGTCCTCTTTGTAAAATATTTCTCCATTCAAAAAATTTATTTAGCGTTATCCCCGATTTCAAGTGATTACGAATTTTTGGTTGCAAATGTTTTGTTCTTACTCGTAAAAAATGACAAATTGTTTTAAAAAGATTTTGAATATGTTTTTGTTGGGAATGGTGAAACTCAAAAAGGGTATAGATGTTTTGATCTTAGAAGTAATAAACTATATGTTTCTAAAGATGTAACTTTCTTGAAAAGTGAAAATGGTTTTGATAAAAAAAGATAAACGAGGAAATAGACTATAGTTTCTTATTTGATCTTTTGCTAAAAGAAGAACATGGTTCCTATGAATCAAATGATTGTGAGATAAATCATAATGGTAATTCTATTTATGATAACTCTTTAGATAATGATGTTGATAATATACATCATTATGTTGATGATAATTTAGAATCATATCATAATAATGATAATGTTGTTGAAAATTCCTCTAATGTTATGCATGTCTATACCTGGCATGAGCAAAGAAATCAACCGAGTCTCCAAACCCCCAAATTGGTTCGTGTCATGTGACTCCTTTTCTCCGAACTATAGAGTTTGTTTAATGGCACTCCACTCTTATCATGAACCATCATATTACAATGAATCTAAAATCTATCAGCATTGGATTGAAGACATGAACATAAAATTAGAAGACCTTGGTAAAAACAACGCTTGAAAAAATAATTGTCTACCATTGGGAAAGAAACCCATAGAATGTAAATGGGTATTTAATGTCAAAACTAAAAGTGATGGTTCTCTTGAAAGATACAAAGGTAGGTTAGTTGCTAAAAGGTACACTCAAGAATATGGGATTGATTATGAGAAAACCTTTATGTCGGTAGCGAGAATGACTAGTGTAAGAACCTTAATAGTCATTACCTATATCCAAAAGTGGCCTATTTACCAGTTAGATGTCAAAAATGTATTTCTCAATGCAGGACTTAATGAAGAAATTTACATGGATCCTCCATCGAAGTTCGACATTGATAGCAGAAAACTTTTTAACTACAAAGGCTTTATATGGACTTAAACAAGCCCCTGAGGCTTGGTATCAGCTTGGGTTATAGTTTTTGTTATACTGACACTGCTCTTTTTGTCAAAAATATAGGTACTAATATTGTTATTCTACTATTGTATGTAGATGATATGATAATCACAGAAAATGACAAAAAATGAGGTGACGAAATCAAAATCATTTTAAAGAAAAATTTTGATATGTCTAATTTAGGTTTTTTAAGATATTTTCTAAGTATTGAAGTTGCCTACTCACCC
Source organism: Nuphar pumila (assembly GCF_984573655.1). Lineage (NCBI taxonomy): Eukaryota > Viridiplantae > Streptophyta > Magnoliopsida > Nymphaeales > Nymphaeaceae > Nuphar > Nuphar pumila. The sequence goes on along the minus strand of NC_143253.1, from coordinate 119,496,199 downwards.
AAAGGGTATATTTTGTCATAAATGAAACTTCTTTTTGATATTTGTGTTAAGTCAAGTTTTTCAGATGACAAAAAGGTACTCTTAAAGTTGTCAATTCAAAAGTGAGGCTAGAAGATGGAACATTACTTGAAGATCTTACACCTTACTGACAACCGATTTGATCTCTCACCTACTTGTCTATCACCAAACCAGATGTAGCTCATATTATTCATATAACAAGTCAATTTCAGCATGCTCCAATTGTGCACGTGAGTGCAGTTTTAAGAATTGTCAAATACATTAACTCCATAACGAAAGTGTAACGGCCCCAACTAATCCTCATAAAAATAGTGATTTTTTTTAAACAATTTTTACTATTTTTACGAGGATTAGTTGGGGTCGTTATAGAGTTGGTATCAAAGTTAGACTACAAAACTATGCATTGAACTATTTTTGAGATACCAATTTGTCTTTGTATAAGACAGAGTTGGTATTTCAGTCCTGTTAGATCTATCAGAACAATTATCAAAAAGTTACGACTCGTACTCCAGAAGCAGTCTACATCACTGGTAAGAGCTATTTTGTATATTTGTCCGTACTGTCTTGAAATTATTAATTTTTTATATTATTGACTGTAGGGATAATTTTATTTAATTCCATATGTGTGAATTAAATTGTTGTGTTTATATAACTGTGATTTTTTGTTGTGGATCATTATCCTTACTGTTGTGAAATTGTTGAATTTCTATATTGTTAACTGCAAGGATAATTTTATTTAATTTCATATGTGTGAATTAAATTGTTGTGTTTGTATGGAGGTATGATTGATAAGGGTATGAATTTACTAATAACTTTCATGTTATAAATGTATACCCGTGTTGGCGCCTCATCTTTTGGTGCTCCAGCTGACTGGCAGGAGCAGAGAAATTTTCTCACGAATGCCCTCAACACCCTAGCAACGACGGTGACCACGCACGTCCAGGAGTAGCAGACGACATGTGTTCATCCCGCCGAGGTTACTCCGAACCCTAGCGCAGTGACGTTCGAGAAGTTCCTGAGGTTGAATCCACCAACCTTCTCAGGAAAGGCCGACCCAGAAGCAACTGAGAGCTGGATCGAGGAGATTGAGAGAGTTTTTTTCATCATGCATGTGCTTGAGGACAGGCAGACTGATTTTGATACGTACCGGCTGAAGGGCGATGCCAAGAAGTGGTGGCCCTGCGACGGGTGAAATACGTAGGTGTGGAGGACATACCCTGGAAGACGTTCAAGAAGGAGTTCCTAGATGCATATGTCTCTGCTTATGCCCAGGAGCGCATGCAGTAGTAGTTCCTCGAGTTGGTTCAGAAGAACATGAGTTTGGTAGACTACACTACCAAATTCCAAAGTTTAGAGCACTACTGCTCGAACCTATTCGTTGACGATAAGGCGAGGGCAGCGAAGTACGTTCATGGTTTGAAGGATGGTCTCTGAGTTTGTGTGATGACAAGTCATCCTATGACGTTCAGTGACGCGATCGAGTTTGCATCCATCCTAAACGAGGAATGGGAGTGGTTCAAGGGTGGATCGCACAAGAAGGGAGAAAACGAGAGCAGCAACAGCGACGGCGCAAAGAAGAACCCACCTGTGGACAGCAAGGCATAAGGGGTAAGGCGAAGAGGCAGAGGACCCAACACGGAAACCAGTAGGAGACTCAGCAGGGTCGACCTCAGCCTAGGCAACAACAGGGGAATGCTCAGTTTGTTTGCAGGTGCTGCAACAAAAGTTATCCCATTGGACATTGCCCTCTCTTCAAGGGGGTGTATTACCGGTGCCATCAACCAAAACACATAATGCAGTACTGTCCGAACAAGCCGGCGGCTCAGGGCGAACAACAGCAGACGCAAAGAAAGACGAACGAGAGAGTTTACGCTACCACAGCTACCGAGCAGGGCGATAAGGCTGATCTGATCGAAGGTATACTCGTAGTCGCCGACCATCTTGCTCGTGTTATGTTCGATTCGAGTGCTACCTATTCGTTTATTTTGTCGTCTTTTACGGGACTGCTTGACCTCGTTCCATCTAGCCTAGAGAAGACTCGACGTTGTCTCCTATAAGTGTGTCTACTCGTTGGGGAAAGTACCTTTCTGCAGTTCAAGTAGTCAACTGGTCATACTAGACATGACCTTCTATGATGCCATTCTGGGTATGGACTGGTTTTCTAAGCACAATGTCACTCTTCAGTGTCGGGGGAAGAAGGTTATGTTGAAGCGCCCCGACTTGTCTGTGTTGGTGTTTCAGGCAACTGGCCTGTGAGTGAGGTGAAGATCGTCTCGGCTATGAAAATCTTCAAGTACCACAAGCAGGGTTGTACGGTGTTCTTGGTCAGTATGTCCGCGATGGACAGTCAGGCGACACCCTCGGAGCAATTGAACGTGGTTCATGAGTTTTTGGATGTCTTCTCCGAGGACTTATCGGGTTTACTGTCTCACAGGGAGATCAAGTTTTCGATCGAGCTAGTGCCTGTCACGGTGCGCGCGCTATATCGCATGGCACTTGTAGAGCTGGTTGAGCTGAAGAAGCAGCTATAGAAACTTATTGACAAGGGTTTCATCAGTCCGAGTGTGTTACCTTGGGCTACACCAGTTCTTTTTGTTAAGAAGAATGATGATCCATGCGACTCTGCATAGACTATTGCATGCTAAATCAGGTAACCGTGAAAAAAAAGTATCTTTTGCCCATGATTGATGATTTGTTTGACCAGTTGTGCTTGGCAAAGGTTTTCTCTAAGATTAATCTTCGTTCTGAGTACCATCAGTTGCGGATCAAGGCAGAGGATGTTCTGAAAACTGCGTTCAGGTCCAGATACGTGCACTAAGAGTTCTTGGTGATGTCTTTTGGACTCATTAATGCCCCAGCAACATTTATGAACTTGATGAATCGAGTCTTCAGTTTGTGACCGGATCCATTTGTCATCGTGTTTATCGATGACAATCTGATCTATTCTGAGAGCGTGGAGGAGCACCGATAGCATCTGTGGATTGTGTTTCAGACACTGAGAGAACATAAGTTGTGAGATAAGTTCTCGAAGTGTGAGTTTTGGCTTGACAAGGTGATGTTCCTCAGTCACGTGATCTCAAAGAAGGGCGTTGAGGTTGATCCAGTCAAGGTGGAGGCAGTGTTGTCGTGGGAGCAGTCGAAGACGGTTTCAGAGATTAGGAGTTTCTTAGGATTGGCGGGATACTACCGTCGATTCATACAAGACTTATCTTGGATAGTTGCTCATATAACTCAGCTTTTGCAAAAGGGGGTGAAGTTTGTTTGGTCACCTCAGTCCAAAGAGAGCTTCCAGGAGCTGAAGAGGAGGTTGACCTTAGCCCCAGTGTTGTCTTTGCCTTCTGGGACGAGCGGGTTCATAGTGTACAACGATGCTTTGGGTACCGAACTAGGTTGTGTTTTGATGTAGCACGGAAAGGTCATCGCGTACACTTCTCGGTAGCTGAAGGTGCACAAGAAGAACTACCCCACGCATAACTTGGAGTTAGCAGCTGTTATCTTTGCGCTGAAGATCTGATGTCACTACTTGTATGAAAAATAATTTGAGGTCCTTTCTGATCACAAGAGCCTTAAGTAGATTTTCACGCAGCAGGATCAGAATTTGAGGCAATGCAGGTGGTTGGAGTTCCTAAAGAACTATGAGTTCACTATCGCCTACCACCTTGGTAAGGCGAATATAGTGGTAGATGCGCTGAGCAGGAAGACTTCATTCACAACAGCCAGCTTGATTGGTCGCAATTGGGATTTGATTGAGGAGTTTGTCAGGTGGCAGCCGTTTGCAAACGATTCTGGATGTATTCTTTGTGCAGAGATGCAAGCGCAGCCTGAGATCATAGACCGTATCGATGAACTTCAGTCGGCCGATCCGGATTTCAACAGGCTATGCGTGAGTGACCGGCAGTTCTGTCGTGAGGAAGATAGAAACATTATATTTGGAGACAGATGGTGGGTTCCGAAGGCACTACGGGAGGAGATGATGAGTGAAGCCCACAGGTTCAAGTATTTTATTCACCTTGGTTCTACCAAAGATGTTCAAGGATTTCAAGCAGACATATTGGTGGAATGGGAAGAAGCGAGATATTGTCTCGGTGTCTCACATGTCAGCAGATGAAGATCGAGCATCAGAGACCTGTTGGACTTCTTCGATCGTTGGACATTCCAGAGTGGAAGTGGGACGACATCTCGATGGATTTTATTGTGGGTTTGCCGAAGACCCGTTATCAGCACGATGTCATCTGGGTGATTGTGGATAGGTTGATGAAGAGTGCTCATTTTCTGCCTATTAAGGTCAGTCAGAGTCTGAAAAGCTTAGCAGATCTTTATGTAGATGAGATTGTCCGACTTCACAGGGTGCCATATTTGATCGTGTCAAACCAAGACCTGCATTTCACATCTAGATTCTGGTGTCAGTTGCAGAAGGCCCTTGGTACTACGTTGAAGTTCAACAAGGTGTTTCACCCACAGACTGACGGGCAGACAGAGCGCACGATACAAACGCTGAAAGATATACTTAGAGTGTGCATGTTGGATTGGGTAGGGGAGTGTGATAGGCATGTGAAGCTTGAGGAGTTTTCGTACAACAACAATTACCATGGCAATATTGGTATGACCCCGTACCAAGCTTTGTATGGCAGACCATGTAGATCTCCGGTGAGCTGGGATGAGGTTGGAGTGCGAGCAATGGAGTCTCTAGAGGTCATCCAGTAGTACTCGGACCAGGTGCAGTTAATCCGGCATCATTTGGTTACGATGCAAAGCAAGCAGAAGAGCTACGTCGATCAGCGGCGTAGGGAGCTTAGTTTTGTCATGGGCGATCACATGTTTGTTCATATCTCGCCTACGAATAGTGTTTTGAAGTTTGGGAAAAAGGGAAAGTTGAGTATTTGGTTTGTTAGACCTTTCGAGATCCTCGAGCGCGTTGACGAGTCAGCTAATTGTGTGCCGCTTTTTTCTCAGTTTTCTCATATTTATAACGTCTTCCACGTCTTGATGTTGAGAAAATATATGCCTGACCCCTCATACGTGATCCACTATGAAACAGTCGAGGTACAACCTGACTTGACAACAGAAGAAAGGCCAGTGGAGATTGTGAATCGCTAAGAGAGGACACTACGTAGTAGGACGATCCCGTTCGTGAAGGTGTGTTGGCAATATCATGGACTCGACGAGTGCACCTAGGAGCCCGAGGCTAATATGTGTAACCACTACCCACATTTATTCGGTACGTTTTTAATTTCGTAGACAAAATTCTTTTAAGGGTGGTAGGGATATAATATCGTATGCTTTTTCATGATTTTTAATTTCGAAAATTTTAAATTTTTTAACTAAGTATTTAATAAGATTGATAAAAATCATGGAAAATACCTTTAAATAAAGGTGACGTCAGTTGGGTCTGGGCGTGGCCCAGAGCCCACTGACAAGACCAAAATGAGACAATTAATATTTGAGAAATTTTTTGTTTTTAACCTTTAAATTCGAACGAAAATGGAGCGAAATTCAAGTTAAATTCAAGCAAAATTCAGGTAAGCATACCGTTAGAAGCATCTTGTAATTTTGAGAACGTTGGTGCTTTGTTTTTCTAAAATCGGGTTACGGTTGGCTCGAAAATGACATTTTTTAAAAATGACCCGTTTCTATTTTTACCTTTTTCTCATTTGGATTGGACTAGATCCACTCTGTTTAATCCAAGTTGATATGGATTTGGACTCAATCCAAGACCCATATTAACTAGGATCTGGTCCAGGTGGGGTCCATATGAATTTTGGATATGAATTTGGGTCTTAGATCTGGATCTGAATCCGAAATCCAAATATGGCCAATTTAAAACTTTAAAATCAATTTAAAAGTTAAATTGGGTAGGTAGAGTTCTACCTGGAGTAAAACTCTACCATAAGATGGCTTCCGGAGGGGGGCGACACCTTCTAGAACATTCCATAATATATATTATATTTAATAATATAATAAAATAAAATAGTTTAATTAATAATAAAGAGGAGTACGAGAGAGGTAGAGTTCTACCTCTCTAATAGAGAGAGTTATCTAGAGGGGATGTCACCTTCTAGATAAGGAGTTAGTTAAAGAAAATAAAATAAATAAAAAGATAGGATAATAAGAAGAAAAAAATCTAGAAACCATACAAAAGAAGGGCTGGGCTCCCCCTCTCTAGAATCGTGATTCTAGAGAGAGGGAGAGAGTTAGAGAGAGAGGGAGAGTTGAAAGAGAGCCCAACTTGTTGGGGGAGAGAGAGAGAGAGAGAGAAACAAAAGGAAGAAGAAGGAGAGGAAAAAACTAGTTTTCTCACGGATAAACCATCGATTTCTGATCTTTTTCCACATCCGAACTAAGGTACGGGTTCCTCTCTAGATTCGTACAGAGAAAAGTAGTTTTAAATCGGGTTCATGTGAAATTTTAGATGAGAAAAGGGAAATTTGATTCAAAAACATGTATAAAAATATGCATTAAGTCACGATTCCATGTATTTTTGGTTTGATGTGAGCAAGCCATTGATTTTTCATGTGTTCAACATCAATTTTACTCTTGGATTTTGTGTATCAAGATAAATACTTGATGTTGATTTCTCTTTATAGCCAATTATGTATATATATATATATATATATATATATATATATATATATATATATATTTGGCCCTATTGATTTTGGGCACATGCTGATTTTTTTGGGTTCATGTTCATAAGCATATCGATATACGTTGTTTGGGATCGAACTTGATCCAAATCAAGATTGTAGATTCCATCATAATAGCAGTCTGATCAGATCTGCCCTGTATTTTTGGTTTGATGTGAGCAAGCCATTGATTTTTCATGTGTTCAACATCAATTTTACTCTTGGATTTTGTGTATCAAGATAAATACTTGATGTTGATTTCTCTTTATAGCCAATTATGTATATATATATATATATATATATATATATATATATATATTTGGCCCTATTGATTTTGGGCACATGCTGATTTTTTTGGGTTCATGTTCATAAGCATATCGATATACGTTGTTTGGGATCGAACTTGATCCAAATCAAGATTGTAGATTCCATCATAATAGCAGTCTGATCAGATCTGCCCTGTATTTTTGGTTTGATGTGAGCAAGCCATTGATTTTTCATGTGTTCAACATCAATTTTACTCTTGGATTTTGTGTATCAAGATAAATACTTGATGTTGATTTCTCTTTATAGCCAATTATGTATATATATATATATATATATATATATATATATATATTTGGCCCTATTGATTTTGGGCACATGCTGATTTTTTTGGGTTCATGTTCATAAGCATATCGATATACGTTGTTTGGGATCGAACTTGATCCAAATCAAGATTGTAGATTCCATCATAATAGCAGTCTGATCAGATCTGCCCTGTATTTTTGGTTTGATGTGAGCAAGCCATTGATTTTTCATGTGTTCAACATCAATTTTACTCTTGGATTTTGTGTATCAAGATAAATACTTGATGTTGATTTCTCTTTATAGCCAATTATGTATATATATATATATATTTGGCCCTATTGATTTTGGGCACATGCTGATTTTTTTGGGTTCATGTTCATAAGCATATACGTTGTTTGGGATCGAACTTGATCCAAATCAAGATTGTAGATTCCATCATAATAGCAGTCTGATCAGATCTGCCCTGTATGCATTATGGGCAGACTGATCAGGCCAGACGATCTGCTCATATGTTATATTTTTTTTTGCTAGATCACTTTTAGGTGTGGGTGCAACTGTAAATATTTTTTTATAATGTTATCAAACCTGTTTACAGACTGATTATATTGGTTGTGATCAAACTTGTGTTTTTGTTACTTGATTATACATTGCCTTGATGACTGTTAACAGACTTACATATGTGGACTGATGTTTCGGTCATGTTGTTGACTGTTATCAGATTTGATTTCATGTCAACTGTCATCAAATATGATTTTATGCCATTTTTGTTGACTGATATCAGTTTGTATACATGTCATTTTTGTTTACTGTTATCAGTGTGAGTACATGCCATTTTTTTGGACTGTTATCATATCTAATATCAAGTTATTAACTGTGATCAGATTTCATTTTTTTTGAGCTGATATCATATTTGATTATACACTGTTTTTGGGTGCAGATCAGACCTCAATACACGTTGTTTCTGAGTGCTGATCAAACTTGAATACACATTATTTTTGGGTGCTAATTAGACTTGAATACACGTTATTCTGGATGTTTATCAAACCCGAATTTATGTTGTCATGCTATTATCAAAACTGTTTTGATGATGTTACGTTGATTGTTATCAAATCGTTTTTAGATGTTCTTATGTTGATTATCATCAAATCGATTTTTGATGTTATGTTGACCGTCATCAAAGCTGATTTTATGTGATACTGTTGACTGTTATCAGCTCTGATCTCGTGTTATCAAATTTGATTTTTATGTTGGCTATCATCAATATGAATTTATTTTTTGGGCAGCAACATATTGTTGACAGCATGTTGCTGCGCAATTTAGTGCAACAACGACATGCTGTTGACAGCATGTTGTTGGGCATAATTATGCAGTGAGATCAGACCTACCGAATGGTGCTTGGTGTAATTAAAATCTGGACCAGATTTGCCACTTGTTGCTCATGTGCAATCTGGAGCAGATTTGTCACAGTGTTTGTGTGTGAAATCTGATCAGATTGGCCACGGTTGGAGCATGTGCAATCTGATCAGACTGTCGATTATGTTGGATGTTTGCATTCTGGCCAGATTGGCAATGTATTGGATGCTATTTTTTGAGCAGTGTGGCTATGTTCATACCTGCATTCATGTGGATCGCAGGGTGATATATCTGATGTGATTTAATTGTGCATGTTCATGCATTCAAATACTATGTTGCAAATGTACATATCATGAAAATTCTGAAGTTATCTTTATATTTGCATAAATATGATCATGTGCATGTTTGGGTGTTTGTGCATAAAATGGAGCAGACAATGTATGTTGCAAGCATCTTTTCGCATGCTTATGCAATTGGCTTTATGTGCATTCATGTTGTGTGATTGAATGTTCATTGTGGATATGTTTTGAAACAATGTGTTTCATGTTTACTAAAATTTTGCAAAAAAATGCATAAATCACTTTAAGATGCGTTTGTAGTCAGATGTGAATTACTGTAGGCCATGTTGGCCAAGAGCATGTGTTACTCCAATATTGTTGAATTTAGTTTATGCATTGCAAAATTTATTTCTAAAAATTATTAGTTTTTTCAAAATTAATTGCACTGTTAAAAATACAGCAAGCTAGGGCCCGAGATGGGTTTTGCATGTGGATTTGCAAAACGATTCTTGTGTAAAGAACTTGAAATTGTTTAAAAAGTAAAAGAAACCAAACATCATAATTAATCTCTTCCTTGATATCCCTTTCACAATATGAGAATCTTGGATAGCGATCATAGGAGACTGTGAGGATACTAAAACTCCGTGTGCGATTGTGCCCCTAAACCTGATATGATAGTTCACCTCCCAGCCACGGTTTTAGGGAGATTCCAACAACTTTACCTGGGAGTGGTGGTGTTGACTCAGCTGTAGTTTTGGTATAAAAAAAAGTGACGTCAATGGTTGAGAATTTTTATTGATGTTCCGGTATTAGGTGAGGATTACTAATGTTTTGATAAAAGGTAAAGATCCTTGATATCGGTCGATGAACAAGTGTAAAACCTAGTAACAAAATACAAATTGTGTGTTAAGTTACAATTAGGAACCAAACTTGAATTTCGAAAATTTATGCTCATTTTGAATATCCATAGGTTTAAGAAAAATTAAAAACTATATTTGTGTACATTTAATAGGGACATGTATGCAAAACTGATAAATAACTTAATAAGTTATTCATGCATTACTTCGAGGTTACTCCGAACCCCGACGCAATGATGTTCGAGAAGTTTATGAGGTTGGATCTGCCAACCTTCTTAGGAAAGGCCGACCCAGAAAAAGCTGAGAGCTAGGTCGAAGAGATAGAGAGAGTTTTTCATGTTCTGCCTATGCTCGTCTGAAGACGAACAGACTGCTTTTGGCACATACCGGCTGAAGAGCGATGTCAAGAAGTGGTGAGACACCTTGCGATGGGTAAAGTATGCAGGTGTGGATGACATCCCATGGGAGACGTTCGGGAGGGAGATCCTGAATGCATATTTCGCTGCTTATGCCCCGTCAACAGATCCTACACTAGTTAGCTTTTTGGATGCATCTAGAATGAATATCTAAAAGCCAACAACTGCGAGCAATTTTGTCAGTATCCAGATTAACAAAATCCTAATTAACAACCGAGAATAGCCAAGATAAGCAAGTTAACATGCATTACTTATACACAAAATAGTTACTCTCAGCCAATAAAACAAAATTAAGGTTACAAGGATATGGATGATTTAGATATAAAAGCTAATATCATGTTTCATATATAGGATGCCTCAGAACTTTATGTTTCAAATATTTGGTTTCATGAGATGGATCTCACTCACGGTACATGGAAGCAAAATTCATGCATAGCTCTCGATCCCTCTTGTCACCCCAGCCTCCCCAGCCTTTAAATCCAGCCTGGTAACCACCTTGCCGCTCAAATATATGCACATCCCATTCTGTGTCAATATTTGGATGCTTATCTGCTTCTTCAACGTCAATATCCAGCCTGCCATTGTCGACGCAAGCTCTATTCTCATCCTGTCCCTGATGCAACCCACATTTTCCAAAATGAGCAGCACTCCTTCTAGGCCCTCTTAGTGTGTAAACAGATGACCCCAAAGATGGGTATATAGAAGCCCACATTGTAATGTCCCAGTTATAATCATCAAAAGAGCAGAATTCCAAAGCCTTTGCATGAATCTTCCTCCAGACAGTCCTATTAAATGCATAACCAACATTTCCAATCTTCTCTGCGACCAAGCGATTCCATCCTTCTCCTTTTGATTTAACATCAGAAGGTGCCAAGTTAGCAGCATAGCAATACAAACACTTGGTCTTCTTCAGTGCAGTTAAGAGCTGAATATTCCGGTAAGCGTTTGGGAATATATAATGGTCTTCCTCAATGAACACAATATGTCCCTGATGCCTCCTCGTTTCCGCCAAACCATCCCACACCGTATTCATCATCCACCACCAGTGATGCTTCAATGACACTATTCTAGGCGATCTATGGTTTCTATACTGATCAGGGTTCCCGGTACAATTATCAAACACCGCGTTTTGTTTATCCCTGCAGTCCCCGGAGGATGTACCCGGAAACGAATCAGGAAACAGGTGGGGAGAATAAGTCGCAAAGATCTGCTTCACTTGACAGAACTTGATTCCCTCGATTATCGAATTCATCTCTTCAAAATACCCATCGTGGCTAACAACCAGCAAGGTTTCGCTGATCCCCTCCACACGAGACAAGCTATCCACAACCACTCTCAGATATTGTGGCCTATTGTGAACATAAAGAACAATCTTAACATGGTCCTCTTTCAAAGTGGGAAAGAGGTCCAAGTTTCTTGGTGGTAACTGGTTTCTCTTCTCCAATGACAAAGACAACTCAGTTTGAAACGGGATTTTTGGTTTGTTTGCAACATCCAACAGCTCATCCTCAGCATCCAAAGGAACCCCATCATCAATCTCATTATCATAAGCCGAAAGAGAGAATTTTGAGAGTGTAGCTGCTCTTATTAAAGTAACCACTCCCACAACCACAAAAAGGGAAAAAAGCAGCAATGGAAAGAAACGCCTAAACCCTATCTGTCTACTGCGGAGAGATCTTCTATAGAAACCCATATCTCTATACGGAAAAAAAAGATCACCGTTTCATTCACAACAAAGGAATCTCCATGGGATCATTACCCACATGCAGAAATCGCACAAAAATCACGGCCGCCTCATTAAAATCACCAAATCTAACAGGAAAAAGAGAGATTTGCCCCTAAAAACAAGGGATAACGCCCGAATCGAGAAGTGGGTGCCGCATAATTTCCATCTTATGATCAGATACCTTTTCGATTCCAGGTGGGGTGACAGAACCGAAGCTCAGAGATCGGGCACTGTTGGGTATTCTGTCTCCTTTTCTCCATCCATTTGCTTGGCCTAAGAGGGTTTAGGGGGTTTTGCTTCGATGGGGGACTCTTCCAGCAGACTTCAATGGTTGAGTCGCGTGGAAACTTCGCCCATTGACTCGCCTTCCCCTGCAGCTAAAATCCTTTTGATTTGTCAAACTTTGTGTCTCATTGACACTGACACAGTACGGGATTCTGTAAGGAAAAGTTGGGTTCGACACGAGTGTCTTTTTACAAAACAGTTCACACGAGGACACGATCTCACATCATATAATATAACGTGAATATCATGTTAAGCATAAATTTTCTAAATTATATAACAGATTAGCTTTAAAAAATAAATCATATAATATAAACATTGAATAATAAATCCAAGAGCGTAACCAACTACAGATTTTAAAAGAAACTATAATCGGCCGGAATCTGTAATAGAAACTAGATAATCGGCCCGCCCAAATGGCCGGGCCTTATAAGATAATGGTAGAAAAAGGTTTAAATCATATACATTTATCAAGATTGAAGGAAAAATTAATGGAAATAATAAACATATTATAAATTATGGTCAGACCTAAATAAATTATGATTTTATTAATTATTTTATGATGAATAAGATGAAAAAAATGAAAAATATATGTGTTTAAAAATTATTGTATTATATTGTAATTTAAAACATAAAATGCAAAAGAATTAAGCAATAATGTTGTTTTTTTATACAGCTTACTCTATGTTTAATTTAAAACGTACAAGAAAAAACTAAAGCAAATAAATGCCATTATAAAATATTGCCATATATTATCTATCCAAATATTTAATAAATGAAAGAAAGGTTAAGAAGATAAATAAATTTTAGTTACTACATTAAAAACAAGAAAAAAAGAGTTATATATACCATAGTAATAAAACTTAAAAGGTAAAAAGAAAAAATGAACATACCATTTGTTAAAAGAGATAAATTTTGAGGCAAGCACATGCTGAAATTTTTAGACAAGCAATTGTCTTTTATTGGGATGGATCTCAACATTGTCCCGAATGCTTTTTATAGACCAGCCACAAAAACGTGAACAATCACTACAACAACTGGTCTTAAAAGAAAGAAAACTGCAAAATGAATGGGTTTCCAAAACTGCAATATATCACAATTGCAGGCTATAGTTTTAAAATTGGTAGGTTTATTATTAAAAATGTTTAGTTTTAAAACTATTCATATTCTTGCAATTTATGAGTGAATTGTATGTGTAAATAAAACATGGGCTTCCTCTTGGCCAACAAGAGAGAGAGAGGTGGTATTTTTTACAAAATGCAATGTAACACTTTGTTTATTGAAAAAATCATGCACAAATGCCCAAACAAATTCAAAATGAAATTCTTAGGCACATGATAACCGTGTCAATTATGAAAAAGTTATAAAATATCTAATTTTTTACACCTACTCCTACCGTTGTTTCTACTTTTATAATATTTAAGAAAAAAACAGACTAGTAAATACCAAAATAAAAAATTTCAAGAAAATAATTTTTTTACTAAAAAAAGTGTCCCGAGGCGCAGAGACCTAGCTGCACTGGCTCAGCCTGCCGTACATACGGCCTTTGTCCATGTTGGCGTAAAACTCCAAGGGCTTACCCCTCAACCCCAGGGTATAGCCAAGCTTCGGCTTACCCCAAGCTTAAAAATATTGTGATGTTTGAAAACTCTATTTTTTTCCACAAAATGTGTGTGTATATATATATATATATATATATATATGATATAACAATTTTTGCAAAAAAGTGTTTTTATTCTATCAAAATAAAAAATATGTCTAAATAGTTGATATTTTGTAAAGATCACGAATTTTCAGCACGATATCAGTTTTGAAAAATATGTTAAAAACACAATATATTTTGAAGATATTGACGATATAGAATGCTAAATAATCAATCAAAATCAGATGAGCTTGAGGACACGACGATAACTACGACCTATACAAAGTTGAACTGTGCAGGTGAAATGTTACGATTTGCTCATGTAGTGTCAAGCGTCGTGTTAGCTAACAGAGGATACGTGAAGTGTCCATGTAGCACAACCCAAGGTTTTAAAACCCGTGACTTGGAACTCGACTCGTTCTTTATTGACTCGTGACTCGGCGGGTCAACTCGGTGACTCGGACCGGGTTTTGTTAACTTTTGATTTTAAAAGAAAAACAATATATAATTTGTCTGAAACCATGTTTTTGAGTAAACATAGTCTCGAAATGTCTGTAAAAATATAAAAACAACTGCAAAGAGCTATAGAGGTTTGCTTGAATAATTGAATTTGATATCTATACAAGCACTTTGACTAATTCATGACTTGAATTAGAGGATTTGGTCACCATGAGTTCAGTCTGCTACTACCTAAGGTTCCTAAAATGGCCAATCATATATGCTAGCTTGTTTTAAAAGTTTTAATTCCCTCTCTAACAAATCCATAAATGTAAAACAGGGATATATGTGCATATTGAAAGTTTACAGAATGCCCAATATCAACATAAATAAGCAATTTTCTCATGTATAAAACTATGCAGAAAATATATTAATGGCACAACTATAAAAAGACTACTAATATTTGAATATGTACAATGCTTGTTCACATAACAAATGGATGATGAAACCTAAATGTGACTTCTCATAGGCACAGTTGACCCACCATATATAGTGAGAATCATTTCTTTAAAATATTTTGCTAGAATAAGTTGATAACACAGGGTGAACAGTAGTTCGAACAACATGGCGATTTTATTCTATGGATTTAAATGCTTTCTTATCTTTAAATGATTTTTATTTTCTTTTTTATACAAAATCTGGGGGTAACCCTTGTTAAAATATATGTACTTGTATATTTCGAAACTGTAATTTGAAACTCAAAAAACAAATTTCAAACATCCTAAAACTCGCTCGAGTCAGGCCGAGTCAAGCCGAGTAAGGCCGAGTCAAGCCCGAGTTTTGGCAAACCGAGTTTGCCTTGCCAGGTTGACTCGCTGGAGGGGCAAGCCGAGCCGAGTCAACGAGTTGACTCGACGAGTTTTAAAACACTGGCACAACCTGAGCTAAGGGTCACCCAGCGTTCACAACCACACACCCCGTCCCCCTCTCTACTGTAGCTTAGTACACGCGGGACCCACAGAGGGAAGGGGGTGTGTGGTTGTGAACGTCAGTGTTTAAAATTATCCGCTTAGCGGGTTAGTGGTAGGTTGGTGTTGCATCATGTGGTGGGTCCACTGGGACTTTGAATTCACAACTACTGCTCGAGTCAGGGTCGGGTGCAATCACATTGCACAAAATTTGTGCATTAAGCACCTGATAGCCATCCATCAGGCCTTGGGCCCCACAACTGACAAGCCCTGTCCCCAAGATGAAGGGTGAGGTGCTTAATGCGCAAATATTTGTGCAATCATATTGCACCTGATCTTTTCACCTACTGCTCTTGGTTTGCACGATATCATGGGCTTATTTTTATAATCAATACTACAAGTATACATGTATAACCTTAAGATACATGAGAAAAGCATTGGGTATTCTTGTGAATAAGAAACCCCCTAGTTGGAACTCATAGTAAGAGGTTGTTTTGACCAAATTGGACTCAATGGATGTGTTCAGCATGGTCAAAATAGCAGGAATCCACTCTTGGTTTGTATTTTTCAGTGTAAAGATATTACAATTTTAAGAGAGTTAAAAATTTGGCTCATGTGTTAATATAAAGTGTAAGTGCAAATCGGAGGTGTGTAGTTTCCCTGAGTGTTCTCATGCTCTTTGTTGTTTGGGAGTAGAGACGTTGCCAAAACACTTCAACACGATGCCCTTGGCAAAACATTAGCCAAAAAATGAAAAATGTGATATCGCAGATGTAGGATGACTCCCTTCTCAAGTGCAATGGAGGTAGGAATGGCAGTGGACCGAGGGACAATGGGGCCCCGCCCCGCCTTGCCCTGGGATGAAGGGCATGAAACCGGAATGGAGGCGAGGATGAAGGTTAAAATTCATCCCCGTGCAGGGATGGAGGCGGGGATGAACTTATGCTTTTCCCCACCCCGTGCAAGGATGGAGGCGGGGATGAACTTACGCTTTTCCCCACCCGTCCCGTCCCCGTCTCAATCCTCGCCTTGCCCCATCCCCAATCCTTTAAGGGATGTCCATAGACCAAGGGAAAATGGAGCCCTGTCTCGCCCACGTTTGTACCGGGGATGGAGGACATGAAACTAGTATGAAAATCCATCCCCGCGCAGCGATGGAAGCGGGGATGGAGGTTCGGATTTTGAAACGAGGCAGGGGAGGAGACCTTTGTACAGGGGATGATTTCAAAAGCAAGGCTGTTTGAACCTGTCCAACGGTGAACCAGTCACTACACCACTTTGATTTAATAGAAAACCCGTGCTTAACAAAACCCAGCTTGAACTTCTTGTTACGTATGCAAATCATGTGTGTGTGTGTGTGCACGACCGTGTATGCATGCATCTGAATCAACAGTTGAGTCTCTTTTGAACTAGACCAGCCATCCCATGGTTTGGGCTAGGGGTGTCAATGGGTCGGGTTTGACACAGACCCGACTCATACCAAACCCTATAGGGTCAGGGTTTGGTGACAAATAAAAAGGCCCAATTAGAATCAGGGTCAGACCCAAAGGGTCCGATTAATATATGGTGGTTTGTGAAATTTTATACCAGACCCAAGCCCAACCCGAGTTTCGATTTAAATATGCAATTTTTAAATATAAAAATGAAAAAAAAATATTATTTTACTGGGTATGGTCTGGGTCTGGTTTATGTAATTCTTATAGGATCCAGGTATGATTTCTCTTATGGTAGATCCTATTAGACCCGGTATGGTTTCTCTTATGGTAGATCCTATTAGACCCAGTATCATCATCTCAAATCAGGTTTGGGTCTAGTTCCATTCCACTTGGGTTTGAACCAAACAAATGAAAAATGAATCTCAATTTTTTTTTCTTTCAAAAAAAATATATCTCAAATGTTTTACCATTTGCATTTAATGCTGCAAATAAGTCGATCAAGTTGTGCTCGGGCTGTGTGGTCTTGGTTAGTTTATAGTTAGACATAGTCCGAACTTAGCACATTTGACTCAGCAAGCTGAGCTGAGCTTGATCTCATAGGAACCTAAGACAAACGTGCCGAACTCAAGCTAGCTTATTTATTTACTTAGTTATTCTTATGGTCCACAGTGAGAATGGAACCCTTGGAATATTACTTGTAAACATACATAAGTATTATATATGCTCCACTAGATGAGCCGAATTAAACACTCATTGTTCATGCCCGATTTATTCTATATGAGCTGCTCGTGGCTTGACTCAACAAGCTCACTTAACAAGTCCAAATGAGTTTCCTGTGAGCCAAAGTGAGCCGAGCTGCGAGCATCTGAATTCATTTACTAGCCGCATCTGTATTCACATTTATCAGAGAGAATAACGGTTAATGAAAAGAAAGAAAAGCAGCATAGCTTGAGATATACTTTAGGAGGTTGCATTTTCACCTAAGATCTTTAAATTCCATCTAAGAGGTTAAAATCTTTAGGAAAATTTGAAAGAAAATAATGATGCTCTAAATCATTATTTTTTGGCAAATATTTATAATTTTGTTTCAAAATAAGAACAATAAGAATGAAAAGTGTAGTAGGGTAGTCACAGTTTGGGTAATAATTTGAAAATGGTTAGCATATCACTGCTCATAAAAAGGGTTAAAAAAAAATCTACTTGAACCGGACCCGTATGAGTCGGTTCCTGATCCAAGTCCTCCAATTGAGTTCAGGGTCAAAACAGTAAAATAGCAACAAGCAAAATATACAAATAGAAAAAATGACCATGGATGACATCCACATAACTGATAATTCCCTTTCTGCCGTTTAACGACATCCTCATATTCTCAGCCTTCAAATCCAACGAAGCCAGCACCACTAGATTACAGAGAGAGAGAGAGAGAGAGAGAGAGATGGCTCTCCCTCTTCCTTCCTCTCCTTCTCACTGCCACCATGACGGTTTCTGCACCAACTCTTCCTCCCATCACCTCAAATTTCGCTCCACACTCTTCCCCCTCAAAACCAGAGGATGCATCCCATCAAGCACCACAAGGCCTACCACCCAAGACCCAGCTCACAGGAACCCATCTCCTCCATCAAAAAGGTCCATCTGGGTCAACCCCAAAAGGCTCAAAAGCTCCACTTCTCCACCACCCACCTCGAGGTATGCTAGCACCCCCAGCGTCACCCGCTCTCTCAACTCATGCAATCCCAATGAAGATGATGTGTTTGTTGTTTTGTCATCTCTCATGGGAGAAAACCCATCAGAGAATGAAGCTGTGATTGTTCTCAACAACATTGAGAATTGGCGCATAGCATTGCTTGCTCTCAGATATTTTCAGAAGAAACTCAAGCTTAAGAAGGAGATTATACTGTACAATGTCACGTTGAAAGCTTACAGGAAGTGTAGGCAGTGGGACAAGGCAGAGGAACTGCTGCAGGAAATGTTGGATGGGGGAATTATGCCTGATAATGTCACATTTTCGACGATTATTAGCTTTGCTAGGCTCTGCTCATTGCCCCACAAGGCCATTGAGTGGTTTGAGAAGATGGGTGATTTTGGGTGTGCCCCTGATGGGGTCACTTACTCTGCTATGATAGACACTTATGGGAGGATTGGCAATGTGGATATGGTCATGAGCTTGTATGATCGATCGAGGAAGGAGAATTGGAAGCTTGATCTGGTGGCGTTCTCGACGTTGATTCGGGTTTACGGGATGTCAGGGAATTTCGATGGAGCGCTGAAGACGTATGAAGAGATGAAGGGGTTGGGGGTGATGCCCAATTTGGTTATATACAATACTTTGTTGGATTCCATGGGAAGAGCTGGCAGACCATGGCAGGCTAAGAGAATCTATAACGAGATTATTGAGGCGAAAATGGTGCCGAATTGGATCACGTATGCTTCTCTGTTGAGAGCTTATGCGAGGGCTAGATACGCCGAGGACGCGTTAGCCGTGTACAAAGAGATGAAGGAGAAGGGGTTTCAATTGAATGTTGTTTTGTACAACACCTTCTTAGCTATGTGCGCTGGCATGGGTCATGTTGATCAGGCCATTGATATCTTTAAAGAGATGGAGAGTTCTGATTCTTGTAAACCAGATAGTTGGACGTTTTCATCATTGATCACCATATATTCATGTAGTGGGCAAGTTTCAAAGGCTGAGGAGATGCTGGATAAGATGTTGGAGGCAGGATTTGAGCCCAACATTTTTGTGCTCACTTCTCTTATTCAGTGTTATGGTAAAGCTAAGAGAAGTGCAGATGTAGTGAAGACGTTTGATCGCCTCATGGCAATGGGAATAACTCCGGATGACCGTCTTTGTGGCTGTCTTCTTTCTGTAATTATTCAAACACCTAGAGAAGAACTTGGTCCTTTGGTAAACTGTGTAGAAATAGCTGACCTAAAGTTGGGCAATTTTGTGAAATTGTTGTTGGAGGAGGAAATTGGTGCTAAGGTGCTTAAAGAAGCAGCGGCTGGACTCTTTAGCAAAATCGGTGTTGATGCAAGAAAAGCATATTGTAATTGCTTGATTGACCTATGTATCAATCTCAATCAGTTGGACAGGGCTCATGAATTACTGGAGTTTGGTATAGAAAACAAGATCTACACTGATATTCAGTCAAAAACTACAACAGAGTGGTCTTTGCATCTGAGAAGTCTGTCGCTTGGGGCTGCGCTGACAGCATTGGATGCTTGGATGAATGAGTTGTCCACTGCTATAGATAATGGTGAAGATTTTCCTCCATTGCTTGGTATTAATACTGGCCATGGTAAACATCAATATTCAGAAAAGGGTCTGGCAACTCTATTTGAATCCCACTTGAAGGAAATAAATGCTCCATTTCATGAGAGCTCACAAAAGGTTGGCTGGTTTTTTAGCACAAGTGCAGCAATCAAATTGTGGCTAAAGTCCAGGACTACTCAGCTAGTTGCTGCTTAGGCAAAAAGTTGCATATCTTCCTCTTTTGTTGCACCCTTTCAAAAGTTTCTGTACAATTTAATTTTAAATGTTGAATTATTGTTTTACTCGAGCAATCAAGATTTGGTAGAATTTGCAGGAAGACACACATGTTACAATTATTTGAAATGTATGTTGAGATATTGTGTTTTTCAGGTAATCAAGATTTAACATAAATTGAAAAGAAGCACGCATGTTTTATCTAAACTTTAATTCTCCTTGTGGCTATCCAATTAAACTTTACTTCTCCAATTTCAAGTGTAAACATTTCATGTACAGATGTACATGGAGAAGGGCTTTGCCTTTGTATATAGTTGTGGTGTTAACCCGTTGGTAATTTTTAAGAAACTGGCAAAACAGTTTAGTGAGGTAGTGTCCTTGTTTTGAGAAAGACTAAAAGGAGGTTGGGGGGCGAATGCCGCCTCCTTCAATGGCATGACTCTGTCGGTTCACTTGTCTTTCCACATGGTGCTTCAAAAACACTTTGTTCTCTTTCATGCCTTATTCTAAGGAGTCACTCTGAAGATCAATTCAGCACTGGATTTATTCAGTAGTTTCTAGTTCATCTCTTTCCACTAGAGAAAATATTCATATACTGCAACTTTGCCATGGTTTGCATAAAGCTCTCTCTCTCTCTCCCCTGTGTGTGTAAGATAACAAGTCAAAATCTGAAATTCAACAAAATAAACAGTAAGCAGTTGATTACTAGCCCAAACTTGCATTTGAGATCTGAGGTTTAGAGATACACGGATCTCTGTCCTGATGAACAATGATTGAGGAATATAGAAACCTCCCAAAGAGACTCCCATACTATGATACATTGTAATATTTACTATCAATTTTTCATCTCGCAGTTCAAAATTTACGGGCCTTTGAGTTGTTTTCAAAGAAAAAGCATCCTAAGTACTTGTATTTTCAAAACTTTGTTAGTGGTGGAGGCAGGGTCGTTTTACCCTCTGCAAAGTTCTTCCATCTCCATCATAAATGTTGAGTTACAGAACTTACAGGAGGCAATGATGCATCCACACCTTGCAATTTATGCCTATGCATATCTCCTTTGACTATGTCATCTCATAAATATGTCATGACAATAAATAGATGGAAAAATGAAAAAATTTTAGATGGGAAGTTGCTACGGAAACAGTCACAGAGAAAGATTACAGAGATAACATGAGATCAACAGAAATTACTTTGAGCTCTCAAGGAACTCCAAACCAGTTGCCATAGGTGTGAGGCCATGATCTGATAAATATTGAGAACAATAGAACTTGCTAAGATGCCGCATCCCGCTGTCACACAGAATGGTCACAATTGTATGACCAGGTCCTAGTAACCGTGCTGCACGAACAGCGCCAATGCAATTCATGGCTGAAGAACTCCCCACAAATAATCCATCATTCCTGAGCAGATACCTACATTGAAAAAAAGAAAAGCAATCAATTACTGAATTAGATTTTTCAGATTCATACAAAAACCCATGCATGCAGAGAAATCATACCTAGACATTTCCACTGCTTCCTTGTCTGTACCTCTGAAAGCCCCATCCAGTTTTGTTGCCATCAGGAAATTCTTAGTCAACCGATTGATTCCGATTCCCTCCGTTATTGTGTCAAAAGGGTTCTTTAGTCTGTGGCCTTCAGCCTCTTCACGTGTATACATCACTCCCCTTGTGACCTTATTGTATAAACCTGAACCAGGAGGATCAACCAGGAAGCACTTGATATCTTGATTCTTTTCCTGAAAAGTTGATGCTGCTCAGTGTTCACAATGTATCACGAAAAATTAATATGATCTTAGAAGAATGCCCGATCTTTTCTCCCTAGAGAAAAATATTGCTTGATAACTGGTCAATCAATAAAAATGAAAACTGAGAACCTCAATTCAGAGCTTAAAAGACATGATGAATGGTCCCGGACCTCAGAAGATTATAAATTGAGTATGGTCTGAATCTATGTAACACGAACTCTTCTAAAAGGTCAATGCACTGTGTCGCACCAGCATCCATGTAGGTGTGACACTTGGACACAGCTTCTGCAGTGTCAGGTGTGGTCAACCGCACCGGGGTCCATTTCTATCCAAAACCGGTCTCAGTTAAGCCTAACCGAGTCCAATTTTATTTATAGTATATACTTAAATACATATTCACAGCGCATATATATATATATATATATATATATATATCCACACCCCAGCACCCATGTTTTCTGAAACTGCTGCATTACACCCTTTGCACCTGCACCTGCATCCACGCCTGCACTTATGTGACATAGGTATGAATCATGATCTGGCCTCATAGCTTGGATGAACTCGTCTAATGCTAGGTCCAGACTGGACAAGAATCTTTCAGAAGATCCAACAGTTTTCAAATTCATTTATTTACAGAATTGGTAAAACATAACCTTGGAGAATCCAGAAGTAACTGGATCAACTGTAAAGCAACACTTGATGCCACTTTTGAGATCAGTTTAACAGAAGAGAAACAAACCTGAAGAAAACGAGAAACACCAGCAAGGGTACCACCTGTACCCGCAGCTGAAACAAATGCATGCAGATTGCCACCTGTCTGTTCCCAGATCTCCAGACCTGTGCCTTCATGGTGGGCTTGGAAGTTGGCCAGATTTTCAAACTGATCAGCAAAGAAGCCTCCTTTGCAATCATTTGGAAAAACTGGATGAGGTTTTGCTTCCTGCAAATTGCAGCAGTCAGCATACCCATTCTCTCCTGTTTTCATTGTTTCCTGAAGTCTTCTTGCAATTTCATTTGCTTCTGAGGCTCTTCTCCTTGCAACATTGACAAAATGATCTTTGTGAGTGATGGAGACTGGTCTGACTCTTTCCACTGTTGCACCAAGAGCTTCCAGTATTTGAGACTGGTCATGAAACCTTTAATGGTTAAAAGTCCAGAACTGGAAATAGCAGAACGTTTCACTTTTATGGAGAGAAAAATGGGCATGGTACACAATGAGATATGGCAATTAAGCATCTTGAATAACTGATGGAAACCCACATATAAGAAAATGATATCTTGAAAAATTAACAGAAAACCACGTATAACATCTATGGCTATAATCTGAGTCAGGGTGGTTGGCCAAATGCAGGATACTATCCTACCCGACCTCTACTTTGGTCAATAAGCCAAACAACTAAAGAACCAATTACACAAGAAAAATGAATATTTCATTTTTCTGTTGCACTAATATATCTCCATTTTGAGTAGCAACCACGTTTGCAGTAACTTCAACATTCTGTGTGCCTTTTCGCAAGCTAAATGTATCACAAATTTTTAACTCAAATCACAAAATGTACATTGAAAAGTGCATGGGGAATTAGTACAAAGTACATGATGTAATCTTGACAAGTCCTGCATCTCCATTTCTTCCTGCTTAGCATTAATCATACAATCATGAAGGTCTTGCCACTGTTCATGAAAACAACCATTCAATCTGACACTCCTGTTTCACACACAACACGCCAAAAACAACTCCATCCATATAAACTAAGAACAAGAAATTGGTAAATTTGTAAATAGGCATATAAACCAAAATATGCATTTGATGCAGCATAGAGAGGGATAAAGTGTTGAAGCAAAAGGCTACAATCATCCCGTAGCTCAATATTGGAATGGTTACAGTACAAAGTGTGCTAAAGCAAAAAGGTTTCACACTGGCAGTAATAAATCACTATTTATTTATATACAAAACTAGCATAGGGAAGGTATAGTCTTCCTATACATTAACCACACAATTACTAATCCATGCAGACGTCCACTAAAGTTTATATAGAGGGAATGAAGAGAAAAATATTAAGGTATGTTAAAGTATTGCAAAAGGTTTACTTTATCCTAAAAATGACCCTACTAGAAAAATAATTAATATATTGTTAATATGTTGACTGGTAGGATATCCAAGCTCTAGAAAAATTAGTTTCTAATACGATCCATATTTTTTAGTAGAAATTTGATACCATTGAGAAGCAAGAAACAGAAGAGCGTAATTAGGTCCAATTCAAAGTCAAAGCACTGGTAGGAATAATTTAAGAAATTGCTTGGAAACATTTGTTAGTGAATATGTAGCACACGAAAATGTCAATCAACTTCTTATTGAGACCAAAAAAAAAAGTGCATAGGGTCAGGAGTAAATGTTTCATCCATAACCGCACCTAGTGGCTTGGGAAGTCCTTTGCAAATTGCAAACTAAAAGAGGAAGGGAGAGTCAGGATTCGTAGAATAGAAGAGGCGAACAAGTCTTTTTTTGGCGAAGCTAGCTTTGGACATTTATTGCAAGCTATGTCACATAGGTGCGGGTGCGGATGTGGTGCGGGTCTAGGGAAACGTGCGGATGCGGTGATGTAGCACTTTAAAAAAACTTGGGTGTGGGGAGGGTATATATATATATATATATAATTTTGAACAGTTTTAAGTTAACACTACATGTATTTGTGTGCATTTATATATATATATATATATATATATATATATATATATATATATATATATATATATATATAATATAGATTTTGGGATGAAGGCGTAGTTGTTGTATATATATAATATAGATAAAAATGGACTTTATTAGGGTTAACTGAATTTACTTTTGGATAGAAATGGACCTCAGTGTGGTTGACTTCACCTAATACAAAGGAAGTTGTGTCCAAGTGTTGCACCCGCCAGGTGCGGGTGCGACACGGGTGCGGTGCCCTGTTAGAAGAGTCTGTGTTACATAGATTGCAAGGATTCTTTAAGGACAGCATATGAGATCTAAATATTTATGGTATAAGAGTCTTTCTTTGGGTGCTAGTACTAATGTTCGCAATGGGTCAGGTGTGTGGAAAGGCATTATGTGGGGGTGGTCTTGCATTCAATATCTAATGTCCTGTACGGTTAACAATGGGTTAGAGACCAAGTTTTGGACAGACCCTTGGAATGGATCGTCTCTCTTATCGCTCATAGATAATAGAGAAAAGAGGTGTCTGAGTAGGGTTAACAGCATGTCGGTGCATGAAGGTCTACCTATTTTGGTTCATGTATGTATCCTCCATTTCTGTCTCTGGATTCTATATGGCAGCGTTTCTATTCATTCTCTATTTCTCAAGGACCAATTATGGCGGAAAGGTACATGTGATGCATCTTTGGTATCCAGAAAAACGATTTGGGAATCTCTGAGGAAAGACGCAGTTCAGCAACCATGGTCTAAGCTCGTTTGGGCAAAAGGTGTTTGTCATAGAGCATGCTGGGTCATTTACCTTGCATGTACTCAGACATTATTGACACAGGACAGACTGCGTTCATTTGGTTTCTCTTTTCCAAACCGTTGTTGTTTGTGTTGTAAGGAGGAGGAGAGCCATTCTCATATCTTTTTCACATGCCATGTGGTTCAAGCTGTTTGGAAATTCATATGCTATAAATTTGGCAGGAGAATTCCACATACTATTGTTTCTTGGGAACTTAAATGGTGGGATTCTATTCAGTTTGCTCAATCCTGGATAAAAATGTGTTGGGCTATAGTTTTTCAAATGGCCCTTTGGAAGATTTGGTCAATCAGAAATCTATCTTATCATGATGATGAATCATATCCTCTTGACAAGGTTTGCAAAGTGGTTTGGGCAGCATGTTTGAAGGCCTTCTTGGCTTATAATTGGGAATCAGATATATTTTGTGTGGTGAAATTGTCTGTTGTGGGTGGGCCAATCGTGGAACCTATTTTATTTGGTGATAGTCAGCAGGTGGTGTTCAGCTTTGCGTTTTCATATATGGACCTGTTGAATACGCTTCCTATGCAGCTTATAACAGGAATTCTATTTTGTTTATTGGAGGATTAAAGAGGAGAAAGGAGATGAAGCTAATCAAAGAAGCTTACTGCCACTATTTCTCGGAAATTCTAGACAGATCAAAAGTCATGATTGTTTCAAACAGCAAGAGTTGGTGTCATGCATTGACTGATGCATTATAAGGGCAGGATAGATCTCTCTCGGCCAGATTTATTACTTCTCATTTTGTTATTGAGGGTATCTCTTGTAAGGGGACATTTATGGCTATGGGTTACGTTCTTTTCATGCTCCGAAAATCTGATTATTTGTACTGGAAAGACAAGCCACCTGATTGGCTACCCTCGTTAGGGTGATCGGTTGTAAATTTGTTTATCTTCATTAAAAGATATTCAGGGTAACCCCGGAGTTTTCTTGTCAAAAAAACTGTTTCTTCCATAATGAAGTCTACACTTTTTTCATATTTATTATAATTTGTAAAAAGAAGACTTCATTTCACATTTTTTTTAATTTATAAAAAACAAATAGAATCAAAAGAATTTGAAGAAAATATTACTTGAATAGAAAATGAAGTTGCAAACATCTTTTTCAAGGGCATAACATTAATTTCCCAATGACAAGTTCTACATGTTTAAACATGATACATGACTTGAAGGGGGCACTAACAATTGATGATAAAGGGAATATATTTGTTTTTTTATGTTTATGCTATTTGTTTATGAGGAGTGGCACATGTGTAATTTCATTTATTTTATCATAGTTTTGTGTTCAGCCCTTTTAGAGTTAATGTTATAGTACATTCCTCACTATTGGTAAGTTTTAGGGGTCACTAAAAGATTATGGATCAGAGATCAAAAAACACAACAATTCACACAAAAGAGGCTCAAGTTTAAGGTGGTTCGGTTCAGTATTGAACCTATGTCCACGGTGATAAATCTCTCTCTCTCTCTCTCTCTCTCTCTCTCTCTCTCTCTCTCTCTCTCTCTCTCTCTCTCTCTTAACCTGAGAAAGGAGAGTTGTCTCCTTTATTTATAAATTTCATTGCCAAATACAACTCCTTTCCTATTCTCAATAGGAATATTACAAGTTTCCTTGTTAGATTTGGATTCAATTTCTAAAGCTTTGAGTCCCTGATTAGGTAAGTCTCCAACCTGATCCGAACCTTTCTGAAAAGCTTTCTTGTTTAACACGTTAACCTCTTCTTTGGATGAGCTGGACTCTATGGAGCTGGACCCACTGTCATGATATGATTCGATCTGCTCTCTAACAGCCCCCCTCAAGTTCAGTGGGGATTCAACCACATTGAACTTGCTACAAAAAATTTTATGTCGTTGAATTGTGAGGCTTGGTAAACACATCAGCCACTTGATCCTTCATAGATATGTACTTTACGACCAATTGACACTTTACAATTTTATCTCTCACGAAATGGATATCAATCTCAATATGTTTGCTCTAATTATGATGAACTGGATGTGCAGCAAGGTGAGAGGCTCCAACATTGTCACACCATAAAATAAGTGTTTCACGAATTCCAATTTTAAGCTATTGCAGGCTGTTCAAAGGAGACAATGATAAACTGGACATCATATATGATACGGTAGAGCTCAAACTAGCACTGGAACTCATGGCTGACTAGGCAAAGTGGCTCTGATACCATAAAAGATTATGGATCCGATGTGAAAGGATAAAAACCATAACGATTCACACAAAGGAGGCTCAAGTTTAACGTGGTTCGGTTCAGTATTGAACCTACGTCCTCAGTGATAGATCTCACTCTCTCTCTCTTAAAGTGAGAAAGAAGAGTTGTCTCCTTTATTTATAAATTTCATTGCCAAATACAACTCCTCTCCTTTCCTATTCTCAATAGGAATATTACACGTTTCCTTGTTAGATTTGGATTCAATTTCTAAAGCTTTGAGTCCTTGATTAGGTAAGTCTCCAACCTGAACTGAACCTTTCTGAAAAGCTTTCTTGTTTAACATGTTAACCTCTTCTTTGGACAAGCTGAACCCACTGTCACGATATGATCCGATCTGCTCTCTAACAGTCACGATGTTCTACTTCAATATAATTTTCATCCTATGATCTTTGTTGTAAGTTCATAAAAAGATTTTTCCGTGCTTGCATTTTGTGCACACGAAAGAAAAAATGTGCATGTAAAAAATGAAACTTGTTTGACTCTGTGCAACCATTACAGGTAAATGAGCTAAGGTACCTTCTCAATAGCCACATCATCAGGTATAACCACATGGCATTTGCATCCGAAAGCAGGAGCAACTGTTGCAAAGCTAATGGCCGTACTCCCAGCACTTCCTTCAATAACCACACCACCTTGAACTAGGTCCCCTGAGTCTAGAGCCTGCATCAGTCTCGTGCAAAGATCATATAGATAAGAAAATGAAAGGATATAATAACAAATCTCCACAATGTAAACTCAATAAAAGCATTCAATGCATTCATATTAAAAAAACTTGAAAATGTTCGAAAGAAACACGTATGATGTCAGATGATCATAAGCAACCCAAGTGCAAAAAAGTTAAAAACAAATATAATTGAGCATTACTTAGAGAACCATGAAATCTGAAGTTAGGAATTGAAAGCTGCTCTTTTGTTCTGATCATAGAAATTGTTTCTGTACACTGTTAGTCAGAGAACCCCAGGGTAATCATGGAACATCATGTGACCGATTTAATCTACAATTTATTTAGTTCATTAGAGTCTTATATGAGAAAGTATATATTTGACAGTGTTCATGCAAAAATTAACTTTTGCCAGAATTACCAGGAAAGTTTTTAGGATATGCAAAACACATGCTTAAACATTCTCAGCACATCTATGTCGATGCAGGAACTTACTAGATGCTGGTAACAGACAGACATTTCATATACTGTATACAATACATTATGTGCTTTATATTTGCTTCTTCATATTCTGATGTTCTTTTGCACTGTATCTGAATAGGTACGTGTATGCATCATATACAGATAGGCTGACTGCCCAAACCCTACTTTTAGAACAACTGTTTGGTACCCACCATCTCCATGATGCATCATGTACAGTACCCCATACTAATGTCACATAGATCTTAGCTAAGATTTTTTATTGTTTGTGTGATCACACCATGCCCATTTACTCTTATGTACATTTAATATCATACAAGCATCAATAGCAGCATGATAACTATGTCACAACCACACTTGTTTGTCAAGGTACCCTAAGTTGACACCGCACAACACACAGTGGAATGGTCAAAGTTATGTCTCAAAAAGTTGTTTCCCCAAATCCTTCATAACTCATAATAAATTTTTTTTTTTAGACTAATTCTTTGTTCTATGTTACAGATCATGATGTCTTAAATTGTTATTCACAAAGCTTTCAGAATGCAATTTCCGTGCTCTCTCTCCCTCCCTCTGACAAATTCTCTCTCTATCCAATTGGCATACCATGATTCCATTCAAATTGCAAATTAACCAAACTAAATGTGTAACCACTGCATCCACATTGGATTAAATGAGGCTTAAGGGTTGCTACCTATTATCCTTGTTTATGTTTGAACCATATGTTTAACCCGATTAGTAGTGATGACATTCAGGATCTCCATAAAAAGATGAATTGAAAGAAACTGCAACATGGTCCCCAGACCAAGAATCTCTAATCTTTGTATTCTATTTTGATGGATGAATCATTCTCTCTTGGTTGGAGAGAACCTGGCCCCAGAAAACAAAGATTGTTCACAACATATATGCTTTCAGTCTCTAGAAAATGTTGTGGGTCCAAAACAACCATCTTCTTCAGACATTTTAAACACAGCTCCTAGCAGGAGAAAAGCTACCTGTTTGTAGGTAAACTTGACATAACCAAGGACGAAGAAGATGCTTTATTTGAAACTTGCTTAGCCAAAAATGAATCCAGTGTTTTATACGTTTAGTCTGGTTTGATGTAAGCATTAAAAAAAAAGCCTCATGTGCCATATTAAACATGTCCATGTCACGTCCCGTGCCAATTTTCATGCCCTTAGTATCGTTATTCATGCATTACTATTTATCATACATTTTTCGTATTTTCACTGTGTTGGTTCTACATAACATATTAGTTTTCTCATAATCACAATCATTGAGCCGTTAAACAAAAAAAAAAGAACAGCTCTCCAGCAACATTAGAACACCCTCCAAGGCCCAAACTAAATCCCTCTTCATCATGTTCCAAAGTAGCATTGAAAAGGTTTCCAGGAAAGAGGAAGAACAAGCTATCCATTCCCTAGGCAAGACTCTTTCTGAAAACAACGTCCACAGCTGCGGATTAAGTGATTCCACTGTGAAAATTCAGTAGCGTACAGCTTCAACTTCTTTCGGGACCAAGTAATTAAATGATCCTCATTCATGGCATACCCACACAAACATAACATAAATTTCAAACTCCCTAACACCAACCATACTCATATTTATCCTTCAACCTTTCCACAACCAAACTGCAACTTCACGAACCATACGAATGGCATGAGAATCTGACAACTATTAATGAGTTTCACACGCTATCAATCGAATTTCTCCAATACCCACAAAGTGAAAACCAAAAAGGCATAATGAAAAGAACACTGGAATATGATAAAAAACAATCAAGATGAGCATAACAAGCATAACATAAATTTTAAATTTGCCAACAGCTATTACACTCATATCTATGCTTCAACCTTCCCGCAACTAAACTGCATCCTGTATTAACAATGCCAATAACTACCATGTGGATGCCATGAGAAACACCAGAGTGCTTGATGAGTTTTTACTGCTCTGAATCGAATTTCCCACACACCCACAAGGCAAAACTAAGAGATATGATTAAAAAATAATGTAATGTGATAAACCATCAAGATGGGTACCTCACCTCTTGGATTATTTTGACTGCTATTCTGTCCTTGACGCTCCCTCCAGGGTTCAAGAACTCAGCTTTCGCAAAAATCTGAAAAAAATACGCACTCTCGTCTTATGGGTAGGCAAAAAAACGCAGATTTTTTCATTGAAACCCAAGAAAAGTAAGTGGTGGTGTTACTTGGCACCCTGTTTCTCTGGAGAGGCTCTCAATTTTGATGAGTGGTGTGTTGCCAATGGCAGCAATGATCCCACGGCTCGGTGAGTGAAGGCGTTTGGGCAGCTTTCTTGCGCGCACCCTGTAGCTAATGAGGATGTGGAAAATCAGGCCCATGGAGATTGCTGCAGCAGCTGCTGCGCCTCTGGGGAGGGATGCCATGGCTGCCGCCTCCAGCAAATTGCCTGATACTGCTTCGTTCTTGCATCCTTTTTTTTATTAAGAGCAGTTTATCTAGGTCAGATCAGAACAGATCCAGATCCCAACCGTTTTAAATGTGGGTCGGGTCTAAGCCTTTTCAATGGATCAAAGGTAAAGCCTGACCTGAATCGTGAGATCAGATTCCGACTAGATTGTAAGGACAATCGACGGTATTAAATTTGGAAAATATTTGGTATCAATAAAATCATCTAACCACATACATGTGTATGTGTTCAGTATGGCTTGTTCCTTAAAGGCATGTTTGATGGTTTGTCCAAGGTTGGACGAAATGAACAAAAAGAATGGAACAGAGCATTGGTTCTGTTTGTTCTGTAACAACTGTTCTAAGTCCAACGTTTGGCTGGACCGTACTCAAATGCTATGTTCGAAATGTCCGTTGTTTGATGACGATGTGCGTATAACTTGGACCGTCATGAATAATGGGTCCAATTAAAACAATGGAAATATGTTGAAAGAGCATCATAGCACATTTAAAAGACTCATTGACAGGAAAATTGTGCATACATGGATACAACTGACTACCGCACACAGGAGACTCCCATCCACGATTCCCCACATGGATCAACTCTGCTCGCTGTTGGTTGGTTCAGTGAGTTGTATATAACTTGTAGGGTTTGAACTAAACAAAAAAGGGATGATGGTTGGTACCATAGATTAAACCAAAAAAAGTGGTCAAAGCTGCAATGGATAGAATCATTAGTCTGATGAAAAAAATTCAAACTGCATTCTTGTTTTATAGTCAAGACTTACACATTCCACAACCAATATTATTTATGCACATCAAACAAGCGACATTGCAGGTAAATAGTACTTGGAATTTTAACATTTAGGAGATTATTGCATGTTTTATAGTTAAGCAGTGTTCTTAAGGATGCTATCAATAAATAGTAAGGTGGCAACCGAAATAGGATATTTTAATAAACCTTTTCATGCCCTTTTTCAGAATCCTACATAGTTAAAGAACTAATTTTTCCAAAATCAAACATGAAATTTTCTCTCATGGTTAATCATAAATTGATAGGTACAAAAACTCAGATACCAAAACCAAAATTATACTTTTATAACTTCTCCCAAAGACCATCTTCATCTACCATTGATGGTGGTGATGTCTTTCTGGTTATTATTGTTGAAAATGCATCCCCAACAACAGCGATAAGCAAACCATCAAATGGCAAAAAGACTGAACAAAATGCAACTAAGTAGAAGAACAGATAAAACCATTTTCTCCTTTTCATTTCTTTAACACATAAATAAAACACTAGTCAGGCAGAGAAGGATATCCATTTCTTCCATTGCAACCAAAAAGAAAAACCAGATTTTGATCCAAGAAATACCAAAAAAATGCATAAACAAAAAAGGGTTTTTTCCTCTTCTGCTCGTTATTTTACAAAATGCAAGAGCCGGGAAGAAATTACCGTCGGCTTGATCAGTGGTGGCGCGAACGACAAGCAGAAAAAGCAAAATCCAAAATGGCAAGAAACCCATTCTAAAGAGACCTTCCATCTTCCTCTTTCATGGCTACAAACACTCCATTTTCTTCTTCCCTTTCTCCTTTTCCCAGAAATAACAACAAAATCTAGAGAGAGAGATTCTCCATTTCACAGAAACAACAATAAAATCTAGAAAGAGATGGAGATCTGTCTGCTTCTTCTCAGTTCCATGCCTTCGTCAACCTCTGTCAACAACGCATCATAGGAACACTTAAGAAATGCATAAAAAATCAATATGAAAGGTCATATGAAAGGTCGACGGGTGGCACAGTCACTGTGGCCAGCGGCAGACGAGGAGGAGGAGCCACCATTTTGCTGCCGAAGGAATGCCCCCTCTTGGCGCCGAAGGCGGTGGTGCTGCCACCCATCGCTCAAGCGGAGCCCTTGCATACTGAGAGAGAGAGACGCATCGACGAGCGTGGTGCGCCTGTCGATGCATTTTTTTTCGTCCCTTCCGTTCTTGTTCTTTTTGTAACAGGGGAGGTGGATCAAAAATTACATACAATTATGGACGCGGCGGATGCAGAGAACGCCGTCCACCGCGTCCAACGTTTGTCCGATTAGGCTGTTCTTAGCGGGATTTTCGTCCAAATCCCGTTGGGAACGGTGCATCAAACATGCCCTAAGAATCAAATCTAGATGTAAAAACACAATTTTTTGAGTTATGTAATTTTGGCACATTGTAGGCAGTTGATTTTTTAACTTTTTTAAAAACATGCTTGCTTGTCATAATCACATGAAACCATGTAAGTGACGTCTGTAACCTTGATTCACAAAAAAAAAATAGTTTTTTTTGTAAATAGTTCTGAACCTTTGTTAATATCAAATTTACCCATTAAACATAGAGGGCACATTTGATGCAGCGACGTTGCAGGCTCAACAATCTCGCCTGACCTCGAGATGGGCGGTGGGCAACCGATTTGGCTTGCATTTCCCATCGGCATCCCATTATAGCAAGTAACCCAAAATGAAAAAAAGGGAAAGAACATCATTGTAGAGAGAAGAGTTTCCGTCTCCGCTGTTTAGCTGGGACATTGTTCTCGTTAAATAGACGACCTTAGGAACCCGTCACCATCCCCTCTTGTTGGGTACCTAGTCCTTTTTTTGAAATGAAGGAACCCATTTTAATCACATTAGGGCTTTTTTTGCATAAATCTTATTTTCATTGAAAAATAATTAAATTGGTAAAAATGACATGTTTCTCGAAAGACCTCAAAATTTCAAAAATCAGTCTTTGTCCAAAATCATAAATACTGTTACTTTTAGGACTTTTTTAGTTTTCACACCTATCATTTTTTTTATGAATTTTCTTTATATGTGAATTTCCTCTGTTTTCATCAGAAACTCTTTAGCCGCTGTCATCACCTATAGTCGCTCCGGGTGGTGTGGACATGGTAGATTACACAGTCACTTGGTGGTAGAGAATGACTTGGGTCTCGAACCTCATAAATACCTGAGTTACTATGCATTAAAAAATTTATCAAATTTGCATAAAATAAGTACGAACAAACTTTATTCTAAACTATAATCGATAAACAATTCAAATACTTGAGTTACCTCGCATAAAAAAATATAATAATGTCACATAAAAGATCTGTAAATTTTTTTTTAACTCAAATTGACAAACATCATAAATACTTGAGTTACTTCGTATAAAAAATGTAATAACATCGCATAAAAATTTGCAATTTTTTAACTCAAGCCGACAAACTTCACAAATACTTGAGTTACCTCACAAACAATTTATGAAATTCATATAAAATATGTGTAAGAGAACCTTCTTTTAAACTCTCGAACCTCCAAACATTCAAATACCTGAGTAACTTTGCA
Organism: Nuphar pumila; assembly: GCF_984573655.1. Taxonomy (NCBI): domain Eukaryota; kingdom Viridiplantae; phylum Streptophyta; class Magnoliopsida; order Nymphaeales; family Nymphaeaceae; genus Nuphar; species Nuphar pumila. The sequence goes on along the minus strand of NC_143253.1, from coordinate 119,461,719 downwards.
TAAAAACTTTTAAATTAACATAAAAAAGTTGTGAAATTTCTTTTAAACTTAAATCAATAAACTACACAAATACCTAAGTTAGTTCGCATAAAAAATATAATAATGTCGCACAAAAAATCTGCAATTTTTTGTTTAAACTTGAACCTCCAAATTACGTAAATACCTTAGCTAATTCGCATAAAAAATATAATAACTTCATATAAAAAGATGCAAAATTTTTTTGAATCTCGAACTGATAAACCTCACAAATACTTGAGTTACCTCTCATAAAAAAATTACAAAATTCACATAAAATAAGTGTGAGTGAACTTTCTTTTAAACTCGAACCTCCAAACGTCACAAATATCTGAGTTACTTCATATACAAAATTTCTAAATGTGCATAAAAATCTGTAAAAATTCTTTTAAACTCGAACCGAGAAACTGCGCAAATACCTGAGTTACTTCGTATAAAAAATGAAATAACATAGCACAAAAAATATGTGAAATATCTTTTAAATTTTAAAATGCATGCATTTTTCTGCGATTGAGATGCTGGTATCAGGTCTGGATCAAGGTTATTTTTACTTATGATTATTTTGAGCCGGTACAAGCATCTCAAACTTTTTGCTTTTTTTTAGAACAAAATCTAAGGTTCTTCGTGGTCACCAACCTGTGGTCCCCAAAATCCCCTATGCACAAATTTTGAGTTTTTCTAACCTCTTATGACTTTTTCAGTGATTTCAACAAGGCTGCGATATTCTTTTCATTGACTTCTCTTGTTAGATCGAAATATGAGTTCTTTGTGGTCCCCAACTTGTAGACCCCAAAATCCCCTTCGCACATATAGTTTAGGACTTTTTTTATGAAAGAATATACTATGCTTATTTTGAAGATCTGTGTTTGCTTTAAAGATGTTTTATAGCATAAAAATTAATATTTTTACTTCTTTAAAAATGTTTGTCCATTATTATATATTTTTTTATTTTTTTGTGTATGAGTAACAGAGCTTGGGTTGACCGTGCACAAGATGTTAATATGGGTAGTTAGTTTTGTAGAGTGGTAGTTATATGTATTTTATTCTCAATATATATTGTATATTCTATGTGGTTGGTGTATGTAATTAAGATGACTTCAGTATCTGCTAAAGTGCATTATCGTGTTGTTGATAATCGTAGTTAGAGATCTTTAGTGGTTCCAAAAAACATTAGCTTTAATGAGCTAGTGCTAGGTGATCTCGAAAGACAAGACATAGTGAAGATTTAATGAGCCTCTAGTATACATATTTGTTGTCTATAGGTGATAAGTCAGGCTGGGTAGATGTTTTTAATAACGATAACGTAGAAGCAATGTTATTTAGTGATGACGTTTACTTAGTGGTTCACATGGTACAATAAGAAGTAGCTGCAAGAGATATAGAACAATTTATTGAGGTCAGTGTGTTGTCGAACATCAAATTGTCCCAAGTAATAAATGATATTGATGAACCAAACATGCAATTATCCCAAATAATAAACAATAGTAATGTTGTACAAGTGGAGAACATGTAGTTGCCCAAACCGATTAGGAGTATAGATGTTGGATCACCTGCAGACAACGAAGAACATTCATGAACAATTAATGGTGTACATCAATAGGGGATCAATAGAGAGGATATGGAACCATGTGGGCACCCCAGTTCTAGTGATCTGTATCCCATCAATGATGCATAAGTGACATATGGGAAGTCCAAACATTGGTATATTGTGTGAGTTTTATGAGCATTTATTGGGATTTATAAATGCTTTAGGTTTATATGCTAATGTTTAAGGTTTACTAGGTTCTCGATGGATGGGTTCTCTTTTGCGAAAGAGTAATTAACAATCTTTAATGTGAAAACATCTTAGTTATATAAAAAATTACGTAAAAAAAGACTTAACAATTGCAAACAATTTCAGTGACTATCAACAAAGTCCAAAGATCGAGAGGTTGCTATCGGCAAAATGTTTAATGATGTCAAACATTGTCATAAATTTTTTAAAGATCATGTGATCAGGAACAACTATAAAACAAAATTCAAAAAGAGCTACAACAAAAGAGTAATTGTCATATACACGTAAAAGAATCTGCATACTAAGATGGATTGCACCTAGAGGATCCATTACACAAAGGTGTGAGGAGTAACGTTCTTTCAAGTGAAGAAGTATCAAAGCGAGCATACATGTGATGGATCATTGAGCAATTTAGTAGCGAAAAATGTGCCTTCCAAGTAGGTTTTACGTGTTATTCACAATTGGTTGCATGAAAACTCAAAGATAACTTCAAGAAAAATCATGAATGGCACAAGTCTCGAGGAAGGTGTGGAGCTTAGTTACAAACAAGCATGGCGTGAATGAGAAGTAGGTAGGGTGGAGATATATGGTTTATTTGAAGACTTCTTTAGGTTGCTTTTTACCTATTGTCATCATTTATGATTAACCAAGGATTGAGGGCGGTCATTGAGACCGATACTCAAAATAAATTTATGTACATGTTTCTATCTTTTTGTCCATGCATCGATGGGTTTTTTAAATGATGTCCTTCAGTTCTTCTGCTAAATGTCACCTTCCTAAAAGAAAAATATATGAGTATACTATTGTTGGCCCATAATATTCATCCTTGCGGTCAGATGTTTATGGTTGCCTTTACAGTTGTGGATAGGGAGTCGAAGAATTCATAGGCATGGTTTTTGTCATATGTAAAGCGATAAATGGATCGTTACAACGTTGAAAACCCCAAAGCTAAACAATGGTTGACAATCATTTTAGATAGGCGCCTAGGGCTATAATATGTTGTCTCCCTCGTGTGACCTAATTGTTATCTTAGATATTGGATGAAGCATTTGACAGATAACTTTAAAACTTGGATGGAAAGTGATGTAAGTGTGAAATTTGCATATTCATTTCTTTGTTCTTTTGTATGTGTGCTCATTCGAATATAACATGCATGTACCATATATGTGGCATTTAGCAAGATTCATAAAAAGACTTCAAGTAAAACAAAGTCGCCTCATAAAAAAAAGTAAAAAATCTACCAAAGATGATTTACCTTACTCTTTATTTTTTTGTAAGTGAAACATTTTATTTCTATTATATTACTACTTAAAAATAAAAAACTAACTTGTATACATTGACTGGTCACAATAATTACTCACAACCCCCAAGCATAAATAGGGGACAATTACATGCTTGGATGATGAATCCTTGCCTGATATTTAATTTGAAACTGACAATGTATCCGTTTATAGCATTGTTCCGTAAGTGCTCAAGTTATTTTTTAATCTCAATTTATTTTACAGTTTTTTTTCCTGCCAACTAGAACAATATTCATTGGGTTATTTGGCAAATGGATCTGAAGGCGGAGGACTTTACGTTGTACAATTCACTTTGCACTACAACGTGCGCAGATGATAACGTCATCATCATAGTAAGTTATTGTTACCTTGTTATCAATAATACAATTGCTTTCTCGTACTTAGTAGGTTTAACACATTTAATGTTTTATTGCAGAGTCATTTTTTTACAGAAAGTATGGGCTACGACTGTTTCATCGATTGGACAGTCACACTTGCAGATGATATCTCTCGACAAGATAATGAGTAAGTAATTTTATTATATGTTTGTTAATTCAATTAATTTTTTTTCACATATTGTTGACTTGGATTATAATTGTTACATGAAAGATTGTGGTCTTTTTATGATCGCCTACATGTCACTCTTGGGTAGGGAGCATGGGAGAATCTCACCCAAGTACGTGTTTAAATATTTTTGTTTGTGATGAGCATCAGAAGATTGATAGTTGTTTTTATAATGAACATAAACCCTTTTGTCAGGCTGATATCACGAACGACAAAAAATAAATGATCGCTTACTACAAGCAAGTGAAGGAATTTGAGTTGAGAAAGGTAGTTAAAGCGAAAAAGTTCCAAGGGTTCACACACACACATATACACGTATTCGAATAGGATTCAACCCAAACCAAGTGGGTTCAACCCATTTCTCTCACTCTCACTTTCTTTCATTTTTCTTTTTGGTTCTATTAAACCTAACCTAAACCTAGTTGGGTCTAGATTGAGTCTGAACTGAACATGAGATAGAGCCTAGTCTTTGTCTCTCTCACTCACAAGTTATTCAAACCGGACCCAAACCCGGTTCGGTCTGAGTTTGGTTTACAACATGAAACCGAGACAAAGAGTTTTCACTCTCTCTGTCTCGTCTCATATGGCCAGACTCGATTCGGGTTCAAGCCCAGACAAAATCATCTGGTCTGCTCCGAATGGCTAAGACAGAGAGTGTTTGCTCTCTGTCTCACTTTTACCAACTCGACTTGGTCTTGGGTTCAAAATTTCTCTCTTTGTTTCTCTCATCTTGATCAGACTTCGGTTCCACCCAGACTGAGTCGGTCTGTCTGCCACCAACAGATCGAGACAGAGAGCATCTGATCTTTGTCTCGATCATTAGACCAGACTCGGTTTGGTTCAGACCGAGTTGCTTTAGTTGTGGACCATGACGTGCTGAGACGTTGAGGACTCTATCTTGCATGTCCCTGTCAAGAAATCTGAGATGTCTTTGTCTAGATTCAGATCTAGACCAAGTCAACAACAACCAAGATGGAGGGTGCTTCCCTCTGTCTTTTTGTTCTCACAGTCATGCATAAGAAACATCAGCCTTGTCGCTCTTTCTATCCCATATTTGTGACGATGCTAGCAACCCCTCCCCGGTTCATTGGTGTTGTCACTCTCTCTCTCTCATCTGACTAACACCGACAACCCTTCCTGAGTTGTCGGTGTCGGCCTCCTCTCTCTCTTGTCTTTCTTTTGAACGACGCTAACAACCATGCATGGTTGTCAACAGAGACAAAGGGACACTCCTATCACACCTCTTTTTCTCTCTCATTTGGGCGATGCCAGAAACCACCCCGAGTAGCTAGCTTCTTCTCTTTCTCCCTTGTTCGGGTGATGCCGGCAACCAGCATGGTTGCCAGATTCTTCTCTCTCATACAGAAATGAGGAAGGGTGGGCGGCTTACCTACCGCTTGCTCTCTTCGGTTAGACGATGCTTCAACCTCTCACGATCTCTCTCTTTTTCTCTATCTTACCTTTCATTCTCTCAATAAAAATGGAGAAATGAGAAAGAGAGTTCATGGGTTTATATAGCCCCATGAGTAAGTGTCGGGTTAATTACTCTCTTGTCTTAAAGTAGGTCTTCCCCACTCTCCCCGCTTGTACAATAAGCGAGGGAGGGAAAGAGACTTCCCTTTATAATAATTAAATGGGGGCTTCTCCACTCTCCCCAGGTGTTTTAGAAGTGGGGGAGGGGGGAGAGGCTCCCCCCTCAGGTATGGTTTTACACGAATCCAATCAACAGTCAAGCATGAACTCAGCAAATGTAATTGTCATAGGAAACCTAACTTTCATTTTATTTAGTGCTAGTTGTTTGTTCATCTCAACCTTCACATGTCACAAGTTCAGATTCTCTCTACCTTTTAGGAGATTCAAGGTTCTTCAGGACCCTGAAAAGATAAAAGAATTAGGGCACATTATAATGACCATCCCTTGTCAAGTTATTTCTTCTACAACAAATTCAACAATGTTCTTGCTTATAGCCATGAATTTTTTGGACTTTCAACAAAGGCAATTTTTTTTTTGATGTTTAACAAGGAAAAATCCTCAGTATGGTTTTTTTTAAAGAGAACCTTGCAAGGGATAGAAACTGCATATTGATCAAGATAATTTGTGGCTCTTCATTATCCATTCCTACCATTCCCCTTTATTTTAATTATGAGTCCCAAATACTAAGTTTGGTTTGCTGCACCACATGTGACCCAGTCAAATTTGATTTGGAGTCATATGAATCAGAATCACAAGAGGCCTTCTGTGATTCAGTATAATGAGAAATTGATTCTCATTTGCCTTTGCAAGTGAGTTGGTTTCTCACCAGTCATTTTTTGATGTTTGGTTAGCCAATGCTAATGAGATTCATTATCACATTTGCATGAGAGTATGAATCTCATGAGATGTTAAAACATAGTATATTTAACTCAAGACATTTTCATCTCATTTTGCATCCCATTTTTGTTACATGAAAATTAGCCAAAAACCCATATATTTTAAATCAAGAGAGAGTGAAGTTGTACTTGTAGGAAACATTGTTTTCCCCCTCTTTTTCTCAACAAACTCCCAGCCCATGAAGTGCATCCACCAGGCAAGCCATCAGTATGGTCCTACGGGGTAATCAAGTTTGGATTCCACCATCTTTCCAAGAGCCACCCTAACCAGAAAACATATTGGTGAATCTTATGTTATTCCAACCTTGTGAAAAATGGATTTCAGAAAAGAGATTTCAAGCCTAGAGGCACGTTCTTAAGATCATTATCTTTAGAACTTCAATCGCCCTACTCCGGGAATTTCGAAGATGCGAAAAAGGGTTTTGTTACGACTGAGTTCCCATGATACAACTAGGCTTGAACCTCAAGAGAGTCTCTGCTTCGCAAGAACAAATGATCTCTCCCACACATGAACTCTGCAAGCCAAACCAAGAAGAAAGAAAGGAGAAAACTGGAGAGTAAAAAATTTTGATCATTCAAAAGACGGAAAATAAAGATATTTATAGACTTGTAAGAAAAACCAAAACGTTTTGAGATAAATGAGATTAATGGCCATAATCCAGACGGTTTGAAAAATGACAAAAAGGTCCTTGAACGGTCACCCACCTTTGACTGTCAATCAAAGGCCTTCAAAACCGTCCAACAGTCACAATGCAACATAAACTCAATATAAATGCTATTAAAACCTTTCAAACGGCCAAATATCTCAAAACCGAAAATCCAAAACAGACATTTGCACCTCGCACGAGCGTGCGAAGTACAAAGTGCGCCATCAAAATGCCACATTGCGCCTCAAGCACGTGTGCGCGAATGGCACGTTCGTTGTTACGACTGAGTTCTCAGGATACAACTAGGCTTGAACCTCAAGAGAGTCTCTGCCTCGCAAGAACAGATGACCTCTCCCACACATGAACTCTGCAAGCCAAACCGAGAAGAAAGAAAGGAGAAAACTGGAGAGTCAGAAATTTTGATTATTCAAAAGACAAAAAAGGAAGAGATTTATAGACTTGTGAGAAAGGCCAAAACTTTTTGAGATAAATAAGATTAATGGCCATAATCCAGACGGTTTGAAAAAGGACGAAAAGGTCCTTGAACGGTCACCCACCTTTGATTGTCAATCAAAGGCCTTCAAAACCGTCCAACAGTCACAATGCAACATAAACTCAATATAAATGCTATTAAAACCTTTCAAACGACCAAATATCTCAAAACCGAAAATCCAAAACAGACATTTGCACTTCGCACGAGCGTGCGAAGTGCAAAGTGCGCCATCAAAATGCCACATTGCGCCTCAAGCACGTGTGTGCGAACAACACGTTCGTTGCTGCACGATGCGCAACAACATCCGCAATCTACCTAAAGACTCAAGGCTTACCAAAGTAAAGAATAGATAACAAACTCTCTATTTAAACCTCTTGAAAAACTTTTCTCTCTTAGATATGGGACTAAACTTTTTCAAAACACTTTTGGTAGTAAACAAAATCATCAAGATTTAATATTTTAAAACTTTCCTAAATGTTATGCATATTATATGATTTTTTATTAAAACTTATATAAGTTTGCAAATGTGTTACAACTAAATGATTGAGACATTTTAACCAAAATGGCAAGGATTTTTTCCTATAACATTGGTCCATTTTAATGTTTATTCTTCTATTCAAGATAACTAAAGTGAGATGTGCACAGTATTCTGAACAAGTTGTGAACCACCCTCCGTTGGCCACTTTAAGGATAACAAACCTTGGAGTTCCCACCTTATACGGTGTGATGGTTTGTTTGGGGAATGCTTTTTTCTGTATTAACTCTGTGAAGAGTGATACCACATTACTTTCTCTACCTGTGTTATCATTCTTCCTATGAATAAATTTTGAGTATTTTTCTTTCAAAAACAAAAAAACTGAACATGTATTTTTGCAGAATATAAAGAACAAGCGGTTAAGGAGTGCTATTGAAAGATATACCCACTTTAAAACCAACTAGATCAAACGACAAACAAGTTCAGGCATGTTTTACTCTATGGGAAATAATTCCAAAATCACTGAAATTCCAGGACCAGCCGAACATGAGATTTCAGTCATTTATGATTTCAAATCAGAATCGTAGGCGCCCGTGAGATTTCAATTCTCATGGGTTGCCTTGTGATTTTTAAATCACACCTGTGAAGGTTTCACAGGTCTGCAACTGATCTGTAATGGCTACTAGAGGAGCTTCACAACCTCTTTGAGGAAGATGATGTGCAACTTGCTGGAGGAAGGAAGTCGCCGTACGTAGGTCTCATTCCTGCTTGTCGGAGAAAATAGGTCACATTTTTTTTCAAGTGTTTGAGATAGCAGGGGGAGGGGGTGGAGAGAGAGGTGATCTCTCTCTCTTGTTGAGTTTCTAAGATGGTTGTGATCAAGTTTGGGCGAAGTTAGTTGTTTCAACATAGAAAGGTAGCTATTCATGATTGTTGGAGTCACTACCAACATAATTTCACAATTCTGATGAAAGCTCACCGTCCATCGCTTCACCCACCAGCTCCATTTGCTCTTCCAACCGAGCACTAATCTGTCACCTGCAATATGAAAAAATGGTTGAACGATGTGCGTCATGTGTTTGATGAGATGGTTATGTGAGATGTTATATTCTGTGCTGCCATTGTTGATGAATAAGCTAAATTTGAGAGGATCGTAGTTTTTTTGTTTGGATTTTACAATCGATTTTGAGGGAATGTAAATTTGTATTTCAGCCTTTGTTATAATGCCTGAAAGAGATGGTAACCCATGTAATGCCCTTAGCAGAAGAACTTAGTGTTAGGTGTAAGAAGGTAGAGAGAAAGAATTCAAAGGAGAAACATGAGTGGTTTAGAGGAAGTGGTCTTGATGAGGTGAAATAGTCCCATATTGCTTTTGCTTGAGTTTTATGTGTGCTTTATAAGCCACTTGTGAACTCATACACTTGTTCTTGAGAACAAGAGAGTGGGATGACCACCACACACACACGCGCCCGCCCGCCCGTCGTGTCGTGTCGTGTCGGGCCGGGTTCGTAACGGATCACGTCTCCTCAGAATACGTAATGGGTCCTTCCATGTTTCATAACCGTTCGTGGGTTATAAAAGTTCCCATCTCCCCTGTTGCTCTCTTTCTTTCTTTCCTGAGTTTTCCCGAAAGGGTGTTCTGCAATATTTGGTTCGAAGAGGTTGTTTTCGAAGGACGACCCGCCGGAGTGCACCGTTCGGTTTGCACTGTATGTGGGGGCAAATCTTCTCTAAGGGGAGTACTTTCGTACGTCTTAGCCTGTTACACAATATTAACATGCTTCTCTTATGTTTATTGTGTTCCATGTATATGTTTGTTCATATGCTGCTGTCTGGATTTTGGTTTTATGCGGAACCTGTCATGCTTGCTCCCTGTTCCTGTTTTGATCTGTTGTTTATCATGATTTATATGCTTATTTATATCATGTTTTATATCATGATGTTGATTGCGAAACTGTGTGATCCGAAATATGATCCAACACTTAGTGCTCTTATTTTGTATTTTTATGTATGTATGTAATTGCAAGGACTTTTCTTTTTCAACTAGCATGCATATATCCTGAACAATCTTGGGGATACTCAAGAGTAGGGTGTGGTGCAAGGCTATCATCAATTGAGTACTTTGCATAAAAGAAGCAAACAAAACAAAAACATGAATGTTGGTAAAGTTTATAGTCAGCGTTCTCACCATTCCCACAACATGACAACATGGGGATACTTGGGCACATCTGTATGAGAAAATGAATCCATGTCACAATAACTGAACAAAAGAAAATGAATCTCATTTGTATGAGATTTTTTTTCTCAAGCCAACCAGACATGAGAATTACTTTTTCATGAGATTCCAAATCAAATGATTTAGAATCTCATGAGAATCATATTCTAAATCACATGCAAAAGGAGCAGACTAACATGCCCTAGGACATGGTGACATTCTTTAAAGAATATTAAAAAAAGCTCAGTGACAAAACATCCTCATACTTTTTTTATTTTTATAGGCGCCTGGGGTTAGGCAGACCCTACCAATTATACAACCATACCATTGGGATTTGAACTTGCAACGTCCTAACACTAGGTGACATGCACTCACTGCTCCTACCATACAACCGGAACCCCCCCCCCCCCCCGATGGTAAAACATCCTCATAATGTGTTTGTAAAATGTCATTGTTCCTATCACAAATCTGTTATCAATATCCTTCCATAAAGGTGTCCATGGTTTGCTAACTAATATATGAAGACTATAGTTTGAAACCCAATGAAGGCGTCCCTTGCTACAATGTCAAAGCTGGGTGTACTCTCATAGATGGCCAGAGGGGACTTAAAAGATTTTACCAACCAGAGGTCTGCCAGTATGCGGTCGGTGATAGAGGGCTTTTCTCTTGGCCTAGCCAAGAAAAATAAAAAGCATCAATGAACAAAAACTCATTTGTGGATATTAAAATACATTTAAAAAATACATTTAAATATTAAAATACATTTAAAAATAACATAAATAGATAGTCTAGAAAACAACTATGACCAAACCATAAGTTTTCACATCCAAATTGTTAAATGTAAAACATGATCTATACTAAATAAACTATAGCAAACCAATTAATATGGTATGATCATGAAAATGCATTATTGGATGATAATATACTCATTGATATGATTTGTATATCCATCCAAAGACACAAATGTGTATTAACAATTAAAATATCATAAAAAACAACATTTAATGGGTCTTCTCCCTCATTGATCCAAGGAACGATACATTGGTTGAATCTTCTTAATCTTCCAATATTAATGGATTGCTCAATTTGCTCCTATACCATTGAAATGGGAAAAAGATATTGGAGAGTTGCTTCATGGATCCCAGAGAGATGCTTGAGTACACCTAATAACTAAAAATGTATCACGCTTGAATCATATTGGAGTTTGCAGTGGTGGAGGAACTAAATAAGAAAAGATAGGGTATATGTACGTATGTATGTGTTTGTGGAGGGAATACCTTTGGTAATGTCACCATGACATCATGTTGCCTTTGAAAGCCATAGGCATATGCTGTTTTGATCCAATGAGACCACATAGATGTATTCAACATGCTCCAAATAATAGGAATTGGCTTTTGAATCATGTTTTTTCAATGAGAAACATATTTTATAACCCAAGAAAATATCACACATTGTAGGCCGTTGATTTGTGAAGACTTATAAAAAAACACCTACATGTCATAATCAGGTGATTAAAAAGCCGATTCCTACTAATTAAGAAAAACATGTAGATCACATATGTAAGGCTATTTTCATGAAAAACAACAATTAAAAGGGACAAACCAAATATTTTCCCATGCATATTTGTTATAATACATTGTAGGTACAATTGACCTAGGATCTCATATGTGCAAGTTGTTTTGGCTCAATTTGACATCATAGAAGTGTTCAACATAATCGATTTGATAGGCATAACCTTAGGATATATATATATATATATATATATATATATATATATATATATATATATATATATATATATATATATAGAGAGAGAGAGAGAGAGAGAGAGTAATGGGTAGGTACTAAATAATTCGTGCTAAATGAGTTTTTCAAAGTTTTTTTTGTTTTATTTTTAAATTTTAACCGTATCTATGTACTTGATTTTATAGGGATCAGCTCTTGAAGTGTTCGATTATGACACATGGGTGGGTTTTTATAAGGTTCAAAAATCAACAGACCAAAATCTTTGTAAATTTTGGAGGCTCCAAATATCATTTTTTTCATAGAAAACTCATGATCCAGATTTGGATTTAGGGATGGCAGTGGACCGGGGGAAAGCGGGGCCCCGCCCCGCCTCGCCCCGTTTGGACCGGGGATGAAGGGTATGAAACGGGGATGGAGGCGGGGGTGGAGGATAAAATCCATCCCCGCCGCGGAGGCGGGGCGGGGGTGGACGTGCACTTTTCCCCGCCCCGCCCCGTCCCCGCCACGATCCCCGCCTAATCCCCACCTAATCCCCGCCCCAACCCCGCCCCGACCACTTTTCCCCGCAATATCCCCGCCCCGCCCCGCCTCATCCCCGTTTGGACCGGGGATGAAGGGTATGAAACGGGGATGGAGACGGGGGTGGAGGATAAAATCCATCCCCGCCGCGGAGGCGGGGCGGGGGTGGAGGATAAAATTTTGAGGCGGGGCGGGGGTGGAAACCTTGTCCCCCGCCCCGCCCCACTGCCATCCCTATTTGGATTCCTTGTAAATGGACCATGCCCAACACATTTATAGGGTTGAAACTGCGAAAAAAATACCAGAAGGGCAGAAAAACCCATTTAGCACGTTGCATTTATAGGGTTGAAAATGCCCAACACATTTATAGGGTTGTAAATTTTGGATTCTTGCACGTACCCATCTCTCTCTCTCTATATATATATAATGTTTTTTTAGTTAAGAACATTTTAGTGTGTTTGTAGACGTTGAACCATGTTGGCCTACCCTGCTCAACCAAACTGGGCAAGCTGGTCCATCCGACCAACAACTAAGCTCTAGATCTGGTCCCATCGAACTTAAATTTCTCATTGTTTTGATATGAGACACCTGAAACATAGTTTTAATATTCAAACACAAAGGTACCTCATACGGCCAACTTAATTTCCTTTTTCTTAAAGTTTTATGGCAACCTTTTTTTTTCATGAAAAAATTGGGCTAAGTCTTTCTCTTCATTTCATAGGTTCACCTGAAATACTAAGCAAACAAAGAATATTTTAATACAAGTTTATTTCTCCCTTATAAGAAGAGGAATAACCCTAGTTTAGCGTCAAGCACACAAAGAATATTAAAATATAAAAGTTCAATTCTCCTCTTTGAGAAGGGGAATAAAACAAAGAATATTAAAATACCATCTTTGAGAAGGGGAATAATCCTAGTGGAAAGAAACAAACAACAAAGGATGAAGCCTTTGCTATTCTCATTCCCTTTTCATGCCCTTTCCCTAAAACTATACACAAACGGAATTCCATGTTACCACAGTGCACCTAATCTCTTAGCCATAGACAAATTAGGGGTGTCAGCAGGTCGGGTTTGGTTCGAACCCTGGTGGAACCAGACCTGATCTTGATTTTTGGGTATGGTATCGGTCCGGATCTGGCTCTAATCGGATCCACCATAAAAGAAACCATACCTCCCGATAAGAACTACATGAACCAAACCCAAGCCATACCTAGTAAAATAATATTTTTTATTATTTTTAAATTGAAAATTTATGGGTCTTAATGGGAACTTGGGTCAGGCCTAGGTCTGGTATAAAATTTCACAAACTATACTCGTCTAGAGTGGCGGATCCAGGATTTTGCTTAAAGGGGGCAAAAAAAAATTTATAATAAAATAAAATATAAAACCAAAATATAAAGAGGGGGATTTTGCTTAAAGGGTCAATATTTTTTATAATAAAATAAAATATAAAACTAAAATATAAAGGGGGCAATATATATTTTTATATTTTGCTTAAAGGGGCAATTTTTTTATAATAAAATAAAATATAAAGGGGCAATATAAATTTTTATATTTTGCTTATAAATTTTTATATCAAGCTCACAAGGCCTCAGTAGGGGCCACTTGTGAATGCCACCTCAAAAGTTCGAAACCCATTGGTGGCATCCCTTGCTGCAAGGTCGAAGCTGGGCGTACTCTCCGGTTGGCAGGGGGACCTCAAGGGTTTTACCAACCGGAGGCCAGGCAATGTGCGATGGGTGATGAGATTTTTTCCCCTCAATTATCCAAATAAAATTACCCCGTATCAATACATAAATGAGCTTAAGTCTGCACAAGTCATCGTCACAATTCTCTCCATAAATTAAAAAAAAATGTCTAACTTTTTGGAAACTAAGAAAAATGTTGGCATACATAAAACACAGAAAATTATATAAAAATATAAAGGAAAAATAATAATTTAAAATTTTTAAAAGTTTTCTGTCATGTTAAAATTGTGATATTCTGAAAATATCATGGTATTTTCAGGATCATCACATGGACTTAGTAAAATACGATATTTCCAAAATATCATCGATATTTTGGTTTGTAGTCACCAGAACAAATGAGCTTTGGTACTCGGCAACAACTGAAGATGTTGAGGGATGTGAAACTTTCAGTTCCAGTTGGGCCCCTACTTTGCAATTTTATTTTCAAACTGGAATTCTTCCAAGTTCGCAGAAAACCTCTGTCCAGTCCGTCCTTGAACACAAGTTTACCACGTCACTTTGTCGGTGGCTTCTGACAAAAGCTGCACAACACACATATGGAAAATAAAACAGTAATTTATGAAAAGCCTAGAAGCATATCCATTATTTACAAAAATCCACCTAACATTTAGGCAATTACATTTAATACCTACGTTATTTGAATGCATTTCAAATACCTGCCTGAAGTTACAAATGACAGTTATATCTCTGTTTAATTAAACCGCTCATCATATGTCATTTTAAGGTCTTTTATTGAACAAATCAACAATGAGGCTACTTTAGTTTTTTTTTTTTATTATTAAGCAAAGCTCAGCTGACTGAATTTAGGATCAATTGTGTCTTTGAAACATAATTTGTAAAAGTAGTAGTCTTGTCTTTAATTAACCAGGAGTTTTTACCAAGTTTAACAGAAAATATTAATGGCTTCTTTTAAATAGCTGATATTTTAGGCGGCTTGTGGTAAATTAACCAAAATAAAATCCAATTCATCCTTTGCAATTCGAGGCCAAGCCTTGGTAGTCCGGATTATTCTCTTTTGCATTAGTCTAAAGAGCTTCGCTCATTTGGTAGGGACAACTCATGAAAACTACCAACCCCAACCGTGAGGCTAGGGCTGGCAAACCAGCCGAGCTTGGGCCGTTTGAGCTCGGCTTGTTAAGGAAATACCCCATCTCAATCGAGCTCGTCATGAGCCCAGTCGAGTGCAAGCTCATTACAAGCCAAACTTAGCGAGCTGATCACGAGCTTGCTCATTTTATTTAAAAATTTATTTTTAAGTATTTTTTAAGCTTGATAATATATCTATATATATATAGAGAGAGAAGGGGTAGCTGCCAACTCACTTGGCAGCCAATCCACCAGGGCCGCTCATCGCACGTGATGGGCGGTCCTGAGTCATGGCCTTTTAGTGATGGTTGTGACCGCAGTTAAAAGTCTTTTTACAGACTTGGATGCGCACGCATTGTCTGCTACTCCCTTCTCTCATGCATATTATATTATATAATATATAAAACAAACTGAGCTTGCCATGTTCGTGCTCTGCTGGCTCATAGCTCGGCTCACTTTATGAGCTGAGCTGAATGGTGAGCTGCTCATCTCATTTCTCAGCCCTATGTGAGAACAAAGCTGGGTGCATTTTAGACTATCAATGGGTCGGATTTGTGTTAGATATTTGATCCAGTGGAGCTTGAATACTCCCTTATGAGCATGAAAGATTTTGATTCTAATATTATTTGAGTTTCCGAGTTCAACATGAGAAATATGTGGTTCGGGTTTGAGATGCAATTTTGTTTGGATATCAGACCCAACCCATTGACCCAGGTGTACATATACATTCCAAAGACATACAGGCAGGTCAGATTTGGGATTCTTTTTCATGATCTGACATAATATGGGTCATTATTTAGGTGGCTTCTGGCGATCCTGCACAAACCAGAACATTGTTAAAAGTGCGCCAGTAAATAATTTACCAGCAGCAACATATACTGGGGTCAACCACTGGCGTTACATTAGCGCCAGTAAAAGTCTTTATTAGCACTAACAAGGGCTTTACTGACACGCCAGTAAAGATCTGATTTATTGTAGCGCTGGTGTTTTGGAGAGGGAGGGGAAGAGGTCTTTGGTTAAAGTGTGCTTAAAGTGAACTTCACTTTCTCATGCATTTTGAAGTAGCTAGATTAACTCGGATGGGTTTCACATGGTTCATCTTGTTATAAAACATATTTTCTATTTAAATAATTTGAATAAGAAAAGTCATGCTTTGTTTTATTTTAGTAAATTTTATTCCATTGCTTCCAGTAACTTGTAAAGTAAATGTACCATCATAAATCCATATACTTTAATCATGTTTTACTCTAAAATGCATGAACAAAGAAATTTGAGGGCATTTATAGCTGTCCTTTTTTTTATCACTAAAAATCTCACTCACAGATCCTTGCAAAACCAACCATGCAGATCATACCTAGATTTACCAGTGAAAATAATAAAAAAATAGAAGGTTTTGCTAAATCATTCAAAAATACAAATCAATTGTATATATAGCATGCCCTCATGAGAGTCCGGATGGAGTGCAATCACATGACACAAAATTTGTGCATTAAACACCTGATTGCCCTCAATCACGCCGTGGACTCCACAACTGACAGGCCTGTGCTTAAGATGGAAGATGATCAGGTGCTTATTGCACAAATATTTGTGCAATCATATTGCACCTGATATTTTCACCCCTCAAGAGCACCTACTCTCACCTAATAGGAGCTTTAATTTTTTTAATTTTATGAGTTTTTTTTTG
This sequence comes from Nuphar pumila, assembly GCF_984573655.1. Taxonomy (NCBI): domain Eukaryota; kingdom Viridiplantae; phylum Streptophyta; class Magnoliopsida; order Nymphaeales; family Nymphaeaceae; genus Nuphar; species Nuphar pumila. The sequence continues at coordinate 119,445,104 of NC_143253.1, read as the reverse complement.
TTGACTGGACCTTATAGATATAATCTCTAAGCAATAATTTTTTTTTGTTGACTGGCACATATAGATATAATCTCCATGTATTTGTTAGTAGAAACAAATTTTGGATCAAGTGATTGTGACATACATGCATTACCATCTTCAAAAATCAACAGCTCCCAATATACCAAAATTCCATGATTTAAAAAGTTTTATTTTATCCAAAAAAAATGATCGAAGATTTCAAATAAACTAAATTGAAATCGCCTACACTATAGTTTCTGCTCGCGGGGAACTATATATATATATATATATATATATATATATATATATATATATATATATATATATATATATATATATATATAGAGAGAGAGAGAGAGAGAGAGAGAGAGAGAGAGAGAGAGAGAGAAGTAACCATGGTTGTAGGTTGTATCTTCTCAATTAAACCTTATAGTTTATTTGATAGGAATCATGTTTTTTTGACATAAAAATAGGTTTTTTTAAGTCATAAAATTTTGATACATTATGAATCGTTGTTTTTTAAATGTGTTAAAATACATACATATATGCTATCATCACATTATCCAAAACTTGTTTTCTACTAAATAATGCTTATAGATCATATTTATAGTGTCTGATCAAGTAAAAAAAATCTAAGAAATTTGACAATCTAAAGTTTCTATCAGGGGAGCACCGTATCATTACTAATATATATATATATATATATATATATAGAGAGAGAGAGAGTGTTAAAGCTTAATTAATGGCCGAATTTAGGTTCAATGCCACGTCTTGCGTGGTCCCACTAGCTAAAAAGATAAACAGAAAGGGTTACTTTCCTTTAAGCCCCGACAATTGGTCGGTCTACTAACTCTTTTCCCTATACAGTCAATTTCCTAACAGGGTCTTTAGGTGAAGGGTTTGTAGTTGACGTTTTTGGGTACACCACACATTTCCACAAGTGCAACCTTGGGCTGCCCATGTTAACAGTCTTTCTTTACTGTTAATGTGGGTCCGAAATCTGAACCATCCCTTTCCGACCCGAAAATGTTTCAATATAAAGGAAGTTGACAAGTTGTAAACGTGTAGGTTGAGAAAGGCTTATCTTCTGCAAATGAAGAGCTGGTCCCAACTTGTAAAATAGATCCGGCAAGCTGAACACAAACAAATAGGTTCTCGGGCTTCTAATGAGCTGAAGCTTGACTCAGCTTGCTGTAAGAACAAGCCAAGCTGGATCACCTCAAGCTGAGAACCTTCACAACTCCTCCCAAATATGATCTATTGAAATGTTTCACATGGCCCAGATCCGGGAACAGAACCAGACCCACTGTTTAGAATTTTGGACCCAGAACCACTTAAGATTGACATGAATCCGACCCATTTTCATCTCTACCATATATCAGTTTCCTATTGAAAATGGAAGGTTTACATATTTGGAATAACCCACTGTTACAAAAATATGGCCAATCTGAGCCTTTTGACATCAAGATAGACGGCCCAGATTTAATGTTGTGTACCTGAGAACCAAGCACATACAGTAGCACTTCTAGGGTTGCTCCAATTAAGTTTGCAACAACTTTACTTTTCTAAATTACGGCAGTACATGTACCAGGCTAGTACCAGACCCGGGTGGGTCCGGGAACCATTTTGGTCCCATTTAGGCCTCAATGGGCATATCATCCATGTCTAGGTCTGCACGGGCATGCAACCGACCTTTCTGACCAAGAGGAGAAAAAGGTAGGATCTCGGGCTATATCTGGATCTAGAATAGTGATACAACAAAACGAGGTCTTGGTCCCACTAAAACTCGAATCCTTCTGATCCGATACATGGGACCCGCTTGGGCAGGTCCGAATTCAGGGAACACCAGGCTGTTCGGCTCCGAACACAATTAGACCCAGGCCTGACCCAGCCCGAACAGTGAACCTATCTTCCCCGGGTCCAGGTAAAAAAAAATGACATTAATGGGGAAGCTATCGGAGCATCAGTTCTTCCCCTTTGCCTCATCAGGCTCTATCTAACAGGTCCAATCCAAGCCCAATATGACGGATCGAATGCCCAACCCTAGTTATTATGACCGAATTTGGGTTAGACCCGATCTGACCAACACCAAACAACGAAATCCAAAATTCAGTGAGACAACGTAGAAAGGACAATAGATCCAGTATGAGCGGATTACAAACAAGATCATACCTAATAGGACTTATGTTCAGGCATAATGAGATGGTTCCAATTAGCTATTCAGGTTTGACCTACAAACTCCGAGTAGTATATATATGGACCTCCTTATGATTTACGAAATTTGATATCAGATTATGGTCCAATCCAGATTCTGATTAAGAACTTAAGGTCTAATACTTTTAACGTAAAAAAAAATTTAAAAATTAAAACCTGATGGACGTGGTTTACGTTATCTAATCTGGACCCGGTCCACACTCAGCCCGATCCGGTTCAGATCCAACCTTAAACAGCGCCTTCCACAGCGATACACAGATATTACCTAAATTTTCTAATAAACTGTACATAGCAATAATTATTGATAAAAGCGAAGGGTGTTTAAGTAATATACGACAAAACCATTAGTTTCAAGATAAGAGCATTTTCGGAATAGAAGCCAGAAATAAAAAACAAGTACCGCCGGGTAAGTGCGCCGCACAGACAGGGTCGGACTCTCTCTCTCTTCCATCCATGGCGATCCGGGAAGCCCTAACAGAGACCCTTCTAAAGTTGAAGTACCACATCCTCTTCGCCCTCCTCCTCGTGGTCTCCCTCGCCGCCTTCATCCACGTCGCCCCCAACTTACTCACAATCCTCAACTTCTTCTCCCCTCTGCTTGTCTCCACCGCTCTCTTCCTCGTGGCCATCGTCGTCATCAACCGCACCTACTCTCCGGCGGCCAACGGCCTCCCCGGAGGCGGAGAGGCGAGCACTTCCGGTTCCAGCGGCGGGTTCGCCGAAGGCAAGGCGTACTTTGGGAGTGTGGAGGGGGAGAGGGGGCTGCTGGAGTCCGTGGCAGAGCAGCAGGAGGGCGGCAGGCTGCTCTTGGACGGCCTGTTGAAGTAGGCGCCCCTGTCTGTGCATTTCTGTTAATTTTGAGCAGAAAAGATTAATAAATGTGAATTTGGCCCGGCTCTACTTGGGGCACCTCTTATGTTCATGCTCTTTATTCGCCCGTTTATTCAAACATGAATGAATTTTCGTAAGTCTATCAATATTTGAGAGAGAACTAGAAATACGAGACCAGGTATTTTTTAGTACTTTTTTTTGGCAAATCCAACCAATTAGATGTGTTTGGCATGGTGAATTTGTTAAGAATTTGAATGAAAAATATGATTTTTGAATGCTTGAATATGTATAAAGAATAAGAATCATTGTATATATATATATATATATATATATATATATATATATATATATATATAGAGAGAGAGAGAGAGAGAGAGAGAGAGAGAGAGAGAGCATGCACCAGTGCATAAGCAGCAGTCGTAAACATTCTAGTGGTTTTCAGCAATGTGATAAGAATCAAATTGAATCGGCTGCAAAACGATTCCATGCTGGGCCGATTTTAGGGTGGGTTTAAGAAAATTGGCCAATTTTATTTGAATCAGACTAACGCAGCCTGCAGCGGCGATTTTGTTTTATTTATAATTTTTTATGTTTTCTGACTTTTTGTTTTTTATTTTGAATAAAAATCAAAACTTTAAATGGTCCGTTTCAAACTGATTGGATTCAGGCCCATTTTCTAAATATTTTTGAAAAGAGATCCGGTTCAGAAACCGATTTTGATAACATTATTTCTCATTGATAGTGATGTTGAAAATTAGGAAAGTGAAACCATCTTGGAAGGCGTCGAATCCTCAACCAGTATTCAACTTTGACACGGCTGAAAACCAAAAGATGACTTGATTAGTTTACATTATTGCTCTTGTATTCAATAATGGGCAGGATTTCATTAAAGTGCCCTTCCTTTTGATTGGACAGAAGCTATTATGACGGCTCCGGCCAGCCGCCCTAATGGTTAGTAGGCTAATCTAATGCTGAAATGTTAAAAAAAATGTGATATACATTCGTTTATAGTTTATACAAAAACATTTTCACATATATATATATATATATGTTTGTGTGTATGAAAATATTTTGTGAAAAAGCTTGGTAAGCTGATGGTAGGCAAAAAAAAAGTGGTAGGCTACTCGTATAAGAGGAGGATGGTCCTATCCCTTTTTTCATTAGGTCCAGTGAGATGCAAATTAGAGCCATTCAGCCCATTAAATAGGGTTTAGGTAGGGATGAAATTGGGGTATGATATTATTACGGGTTGGGTCATGCTTTACCCAATATTGTATGACTCCTGAACAGTCTCTCTCTCTCTCTCGTTTGGCAAGCTGAGGTTAGGCAGACCCCTACCAGATAACAGAATACAATGAGTATACACGGTTACATATCAGCAAGAGTGTGAAACCAATCTAAAGGTTTATCTTTCCAGATTCATTTATTCCCAATCAGATTCATTTGAGCAAGGTGGCAAGCATAATAGTTTTGATCCTTGCTAGACCAGGAACACTGAATACCATCAAACTACCAGAGCTTGTCAAGATCTGATTCAATATGTTTTTTGGGGGGCTAAGCCAAGGGAAAACCCACGATGATCCACCCAAAGTTGTTAAAAACGGTCTGAATCAGCCGATTCAGATTGAATTGGCCCAACAGCGATTCTAAAAGGGTCAATTCAGATCGGTTGTTAATAATCTTTCAAGGGTTTTTTTTTTTTTCAGATTTTTTTTATTTCAAATGAGTCGCATTTGGCATTTGATGGCAAAAAGTTGTTGATTAACAAATGATTGGATTTGATTCTTAGGTTTTTTAAAGAAACTGATTCACCTAGTGAGCCGATTTTAACAACATTGGATCGGCAGCATCCAGCTGGTAAAACACTTGAGGTCTTCCCTCCCCAGCTGTGACCTTGCAGCAAGGGATACCTTCTGCGGGTTTCGAACCCTATGACGTCCTGCCAACTTGGTGATATTCACAAGTCGCCTCAATTTAATATGCATGGAACATTGGTTACTTGATCCTTTTTATGAGAAATACAAGCACTATTGTAAGCATTGGTTGGATATATATGGTTTGGATTTGACTAGCAACCACATGACCCGAAATGGCTGCATATGGGTCCATGTCGGGTGCTAAGCAAGTGGTCACACCTAATCCCTTTTCCATATGAGAGTTAACATAAGGCTGGTTAGGAACCCGACCCATTTATAAAACAAGTCGGACCCATTTATAAAACAAGTCGGTTCAGGCATAAGCCTGACGTGTCCACATCTATATCACTAAGATGTGTGTCTTGCTAGCTAACAAGTCGATTTCATTTGATGCTTCACTTGTTCCATCATATTCCACTTGGTAAAAACGCATTGTTTGTTACTGAGCACGCAAAGAAGAAGAACTCATGTTCATTGGTCACCACAAAGACAAGTTAATTGTTTCTACACATGCAAATCTGAAGATTTAAGTGCATAGAGGTCTCTTTTGGAAAGGTAGAGCTTGTTATTGTATTCTGCTCACCATCAACTTGCTGTTGCTCACCACCAACTTGGATAACCTGGACTAAAATGAGCACACACAACTCTTGAATCTAAAAGTTACAGTATTGAAGCAAGATTTGACACACCTAGGAGGCTTGTATTGAGCAACAGAACCGCCCTTAGCTATGGCCATAGTTCATCTGATCAAATGTACCATTCTTCACAATCTTGATCTCCAATGGCCCGATGTCTTTGCATCTTTCTTGCCAGAGTAAGTGGTCACCACGATCTCATACTCTTTTCCAACTTTAACATTAGCCAAATCCACCAGCTCCACCTCTTCCTCATCTCTCTGGCCATTATTTTCTGGTCTCTCATGGGCAAAAACTCAAAGTAGGTCATGTTAGGCATGATGTCATAGGCTATATTCTGGGGCTTAGTGAAGGGGTTTAAGGTAACCCAAATCCACATTCTGATGATGCATATAGAGTGACAGCCAAAGGCAAACCCCAACTATAGAAATTCAAGGTAGGGATGTAATGTGCCATGGCACCTGTCGCTATAACATCTAAGTATTTTATATTTGGCCAAATCCTCCTAATGCTGTTCGGATGGCTTTGTTGGTGATTCATGGATCCACGGTCCCACGCTCAAGATCCGCTGCAAGGTCATGAAAGTGGAGCTCAAGGCAGTGGATGACACGGACCAGGATTGGTGCAAAAACTGCACCTATCGAAGGATGGTGAGCCGGTTTACGAGACCGGCAAGCATTTGAGAGTACATGTTTTGGAATACATCTGTGCAAAAGAATGGAAGGGGGATAGTGCAGGTGGTGTGAGTAGTGACTGGAGAGGAATTGAGAGCTTTTGTAGTAGCTTGTGAGTATGGGGCGCATGACTGTGACTCCAGGGGTCTTAGCTCTTAATGTACCTGTACATACCAACATACACCTATGTATCATTATTACTATTAGTTTAGTTGTTTGATAGGCAAAACGAGGGATAACCCCCATGGGGTTCGAACCCAAGACCCCTCGGTAATGATAGCATGACCTTAACGATCGAGCTATCTCATTATGTCTTCTAATAAGTTAAGATTCAGTATGTAATGGGCTTAAGCTTTAATTATTATGAATAACAACATAAACATACACAAACAAATGCACACCTAGAAACCTTTCCTAGTCCTTCATATGTAATTTAATCAAGGACAAAAGTAAAGAAAGCTGTGTAGAGAAACGCAGCTAAATTGAACTATAAGCACAACAATCAATATATATATATATATATATATATATATATATATATATATATATATATATATATATATATATATATATATATATATATATATATATATATATATATATATACTTGTTTAACGAACATCCTGCAAAAGCACACATGAATAAAAAACCGAAAGAAATACTGTTGAACAGGTAAAGTTTAAAAAGTAACGCAAGTAAATTTAGAAATAAATAACCACAAATGTTTTTAGTTGATTTACAAGCGATGTAATTGGATAATATATGCTTCAAATTTATTCTCATGAAGATAGATTTAACATAAGACTTTCAGGCTCTAAACTCCCCAACGTTAGCAGAAAAGGAGCCAAGTACTTTATTGTGTTTGCTGTGCAAGTGCTAAATCAGATAAAGTCAATGTCCCTGACTGATCAACATCAAGATCCTCAAACTCCTCCAGTATAAGTGAAACATCTTCACTGCTGATCTTCCCCATCTCTTTCAGCTTGTATATGACAAATTCTGCTGGACTGTTTAACAAAGAAATTTCATAAACTGTAAGCAGAAAAAATACACAAGAATGTCATTTACTTGAGAATAAAGCATGAAAAACATAGGGAACAAGAAAGCTTAACTCAATCCAAACATATATGACACGTGGTAAGACATGTGTACTTATATGACACGTGTTTGATACGTTAGGATAAACATAACACTCAAGCATGACCATTACGAAAAGAGCCAGCATATAAGAGAGAACTGCTCTGATTCATCTTAAATTAATCAAACTTTATGGTTATCATCATGTGAAAGCATTTAAGAGGACTCATCTTAAGCGAAGGAAGTGTTCACTCTTGAAAAGAGATGGAAGTTAGTGAATGGGCTTCATCTGAAGGGACAAAAATGTTGACCTCTTGAAAAGAAGAGTTGAGAAGTTAGTGAATGGGCAAAATGATCACTGGATTCATCCTTTATGCCATCTCATGCCTTTCACGTCCATGACATACAAAATGAGATACTTCCCTGCAACTTTCGATCGAGCAACACACTCAAGCATCCTCCTTTATGCCATCTCATGCTTAACTCAGACCATGTAAAATGAGATATTTTGCAATTTTGCATCTAGTCAAACCCCTAGAATGTTAGTTTGCAACATCCAAACCACATTGCCAGTGTGAACGCCCTGAACCTTGATAGTGTTTACTCTTCTAATGATGGTCATTTTTAAGTAGCTGGAAGTGGAATTATCCAGTCCTCTTATGTCCTCTATATTCTGCATGCTCCTAACTTCCCCATAAATTTATCTTTTCAAAACAAGGAGGCCTAATCATTGTATCGTACTCCATTATCTTCTATAAAGCAAGAACTTTCATCTATATATGCATCATAATGCATGCTGAAGATTCTGTACTCCAACATTTATGCCATTAAGTCAGCAACTCAGCATTTGTTATGTGCGCCTGTCAGTATGCCAATCAATGCACCCAATATATCTTAGCATTATTATTGTTAGGTTTCTAGAATCATCTAAAATAGACAGACATGAGTTTCTCTATGATCAAGTTAATGCTTTCAATATCCAATTTCTAGATACCAATCTTTAGTTGTCAAAAGCACTAGTCGGAGCCTAGGCGAAAGACACCTAAAATGACTAGTCAGGGCCTAGGCGGGACTAGTCAGCGGGACCAAAAAAATAAAACACCAAGAAAAACAAAAATATTACAATAAATAGTTAAATTTAATAACAAACATATGATTGTAATTAAGGATGAAGTGTGTAATTCAATGCAACATGTTGCAAAATTCATGAAATTACATAATATTGAACATATACCAAAACTTGGAGCACACCATCTGATTACTCTATACACACACACACACACACACACACACACACATATATATATATATATATATATATATATATATATATATGTATATATATATATGTATATATATATATATGTATATATATATATATATATAGAGAGAGAGAGAGAGAGAGTGGGGATTACCCCAAAATTGTTTTATTAGATCACTCTTAGGACCCTCCAAAAATCATAGTTTTTAGATGTTTTATACTCAATCTCAACGGTTAGATGTGTTTATCATTGTTGTTGAATAGAGAACATGTAATTGATTAAGCATCTTTATGCTCAAATATATATTTTAAAGAGGTAAAAAAAATCATCGGTTGATATCTTACTAAAATTTCACAATTAAATGTTCACATTTTTAAAATCAAATCAATTTGAAACAAAGCTTGTTTCTCAATAAATAAGTATTGATAAACACATCTAATGGTTCAAATTGAGCATAAAACACTTAAAACTTTTATATTTGGAGGGTCTTAACGGTGACGTAAAGACAAAAGGGATATGATGAACCCCATATATATATATATATATATATATATATAGAGAGAGAGAGAGAGAGAACTGAAAAAAACAGATTTTATGTGTGTGTCAAAAAGACATGCATACATGTAAACAACAAAAAATAAAAAAGAAGAATAAAAGATAAAAACAAAGAAAAAGGAAGAAAAAAAAGAAGAGTGGAGGGACGAGAAGAGGAAGAAGAAAAAAAAGGAAAAAGAAAGAAAAAGAAGAGAAAGAGGAAGAAAAAGAGAAGCCGGAGGGGTGAAAGAAGCAGGAAAAAGAAAAGGAGAACTTAAAAAAAGAAAAATAAGAAGGTAAAAAAGAAAAACAAAAGAAGAAGAAAACAATAAAACAAAAAAAAAAACTTTTGGGACGGAAAGAGGAAAAAGAAAGAAAGACACGAGACAAAAAAAAAATGACAACTATGTCTCTGTGGCCTAGGTGAGGACAACCTAGGTCGAAAAACAGGGCCCTACCGCCTAAACCCATAAGCCTAGGCGGTGGACCTATGCCTAGGTGCAGCTTTTGACAACGAAGTAACCAATCCAATAAAAACATCAAAATCAACATTTTATAATCTTTTAGAGGCATGAAATATTACCTTACAACTCCATCATCATCGAAATCTGCAGCTTCAAGATCAAGGAAGGTCAGCTTTCTTGTCAGAACCCATTTGGCTAGTGAGCGCTGCCTGTGCTCAGTGTTCCATTCAGCAAGGTAAAGAAATAAGAGAGCCACACAGATAGTACTGATCAGAATCCAAAAGATAGCAAAAATGCGTCCACCTTTAGTTGAAAAGCTCTTGTCACCGTAACCTAAAGTTGTGATAGTGGAGCACACACAATAGAAAGCATCAACAATATTCAAGTTCTCAACCTCACTCAAAAACACCGTTCCCAAAACTATCAAGGAAAAGACAACTCCTGCAATTATTACCAGCTTGTATTGCACTCTGTTGCTCTCAAGTTCTTTTATAATATCAGTTGCACCATCCTTTTGGCGAATATGTAATGCTTTGACAAAGTATAGCTCCTGTCTTTCTACAAGATAATCAGCAGCACTGCTAAGGATTAGGCCAACTAGAGCCATACCAATAAAGACAAAAGCACAAGAAAGGAGTTTAGCAGTCACACTAGCTGGAACAAGATCTCCATATCCAACAGTTGTCATGGTCACGATACAGAAGTATACAGCATCAAGAATCGCATATGTTTTCTTCCCACTAATTTGATGCTGAATAGAGAGAAAACAGAAAGTGCCCACCCCTAAGTAGATGCTCAAAAACATAATCACCTGCTTGAAAGTAGGATGAAACTTTTGAAAACCTTGTCCAGAAAGTTGAATTGGATCACCAGCATTGCTCTGTGCTGTAAGAGAATCAGCTGCAGGGACACTTCTACATCGGCGATATCTTCCTTTTCTAGCATTGCTTTTTTCTCTAGGTTGATGGGAGGGGTTTGTTAACCCTGAAAGCAAAGGCTTTTCCATGCTATTTTTTGAAATAGTATCCATATGAATAACAAAACTAAGATCCAAGTCAAAGGCACACGACCATAAACTTATATGTTTTCACAAAGATGTGATGGGCATCAATTGCAAAATACTCCCCGTTGCAATGGAGTTGCTAAGCATCATGCAGGGCATCCTCAATTTAGTTTGAGCAAATAAAATCACCCACAGATATTATAGTACAGCAGCCTCCTCCTCTCTCTGGATGATAAGCTAAAATAAACTTCTCATTCTCAACTTCAGATACCAGGCTGCAGTAAAATCTTATCAGCTGTGTGAACACAAACAAGATGAATCTCCAGTTAAGCTTCTATAAATTTTCCTCAGAATACTTTCACTCATCTAAGTTCTAGAGCAATATGGAAATTCTCAAAAGAATAATATTTGACACAAAAATACTGTCATAATAAACTGGAAAAGTTGAGTAAAAATAAAGAACCTGCCAGTAGCCAGTTTATATGCATAGGAGAAGCTGCTGCAGTCGCACATTCGCTTTATTAACAAAGTCATGATATTAAAGAGATGATTATCATCTCTGCAAGATAGGTTATGACAATTGGAAACATCAAGGTGATTTGTAGGATGTTACTAAAATCAAGACATAGGTCATGTAAAGTTTTGTCATATTTGATACTAAAAGCACCATAAGTTGATAAAAGTAAATAAAAGTACAATTTATCAACACCAACACAGCAAGGTTTACAAAGAAATGGAAGAATGGAAGACAGTAAAAGCTAACCGGAGAAACCAAAAGATATTCACATGGCAAAGTTAAGTCAATCCTTACAAAACATGTTCTCTCAAAAGTTCCATAAAGGACCAAAAAGTTTAGACACACGATTGACGCACACAGCCTTGGCCTTATTGTCTCATCTGACGCAACCTTCCAATTGAATTTACACAGCTTAATTTTTGAGTATTGAAATTTCTTCCTGACTTTGGGAGATCATAGCTGTCATCTTTGGATACACCCGTAACATTTCATAACAAAAAGTAAAAAATTGATCTACATATGCATTTACAGATAAATTAAACCAAATTAATTAGTAATGGATAAATTCTGAAATACTATAATATAGTTATCAAGTACAATGCCTGTGAATCTTTGTAGCAAAACTAGGAAGCGGAAGCAAAAAACAATATGGGAAGCGAGAAGCGTAGCATTTTAAAATTTATAGGAAGTAAAGAAGAGATGAACCAATTTAAAGGCAAAATGAGAATAAAAAAAGAAGCGATAAGTAAATCGAATGGAAGCAAAATGTAAATCAAATGATAAGCGAATAAAAACTAAAATTAAAATGACTATTCTTAAATTTCATGATTTTTTTTTTTAGAATTAATTTTTTGTCAAAATCTAAAAAAGATGGTTACCAATTTAGAGAGCATAGGAAGCAGCGGAAAGCATGAGAGAAAGAACATAGAAAACATGAAAAGAAGCACGAGAGGTAATAATAGGAAGCATGAATGAAAAGTGGTATGCATAGAAGCATGGGAGAATCAAGAATTCCATCAAATTTTGAGAGAGAGCAATACCTGTTCCCTCCATATCTAAGAAGCTACGGTAACTATGTAGTCATGTCCACATGACAGAGAGCAATAGTCGTTCTATAACAAGGGATCTGCTAGAAGGATGACCGATTTCCAATTTATTACATTTCACAAATGGTTACTACGGAAGAAAGTTTTTCAACTACTTTAGAAATGCAACTTAGGAATTGGTCTGGGAAATGAGCCGAGCAGCTCGTGGTTTGGCTTGGTTCGACTCGCCATAAACTCATTCGTGTTCCATTCAAGGTTATGTTTACCTGAGCCAAAATGAGCCAAGCGCTTGTTGCTTATATTACATCAACACTCTTACAAGAGGTTCTTGTAGCCATTCCAGATGACTGCACTGCCATGCAACTTTGGAACAGACTTGTTCAGACATACTCACAGGTTTCTCAGGCCAGGATTATGTTTCTTAAAAGAGAATTTCAAATGTTAAGAAAGGATTCCATGACCATCATGGAATATTTGAACAAAATGAAGGTTATCACGGATCAGTTAGCAGTTGTTGGAAGTACAGTTTCTGATAAAGATTTGGTACAACAAACCCTCAGTGGATTGGGACACGACTATCATATGATTGTCACTTCTCTGTTATGTTTACCTGAGCTGCCCAATTTTGAAGATCTGCGCGCAAAGTTGTTACAATATGAGATGAATCTAAAGGAATTTTCTGAAGAATCATCTATGCATGCTGGGGCACAAGAAGTTCTTGCTACAGGGGTTACTTATGCACGAGGACGAGGAAACTATGATATCAAGGGAAAAGGAGCACAAGGTAGAAGTGGTCATGGAGGTCGTGGATTATTGCCTACACCCAACTCATATACCAACCCACAAAGACAGAGGCCAATTCCTACTTGCTTTCTATGTAATAAAAGGGGGCATATCAAAGCTAACTGCTGGTTCAATCCCCTAAATAAAGGAAAATCAGCACAAACTGAAGCAAAAAGAGGCACAAACAATACAAGGACCAACGGAGAAGTAAAAGAGTTGTTATTGTCAGCCTTAGCAGAATTGAATCTGAAACAAAATGAGCAAGGCACTTGGTATGTGGATTCTGGCGTAGCGACTCATGTTACTGGTGATGCAGGTAAGCTCCTAAAACTTGTTCCTTACATTGGTAGAAGTAGTATAGTTACTGGAGATGGATCACACCACTCTGTCTCGCATATTGGAAACTCCATCATACCCTTGCCCAAATCTTCCATCAATCTTTCAAATGTTCTTTATGCCCCTAATATCAAGAAAAACATTGTTTCAGTTTCTAAACTTGTTGATGATATCAAAGCCTCAGTTGAATTTACTCCCTCTTCTGTTCTTGTTAAGGATCTCTGCACGAAGGAGACGTTCGCTAGAGGAAAACGACAAGGCAATATGTATGTTTTTCAAGAAGATCCTTCAGCACATATTCGCTCTGCAGACCCAAACTTGAAGCTCCAATCATCGTTGTCTTCTGAAAATCCTACCTGCATTTTTAGTGTCTCTGAAATCAATAAGCCAAACCTTTGGCATGGTCGTCTAGGTCACTGCAGTAATAATTTCATTGAAAAGCTTGTTTCAAGTAACCTCATTCCCAAGTCAAGTTTAGGAATAAATGTAAATGACAACAAATGTCCTAGTTGTCTCTTATGTAAGAGTCATGTTTTACCATTTCATTCTATCAATAAAAGAGCTTCAAGACCTTTTGAGACTATTTGTTCTGATGTTTGGGGGCCTGCTCCAGTTGCTTTTATGTCTGGAACTAGATACTATCTTTTATTTGTTGACAGTTATTCTCGCTATTCCTGGATATTTTTCATGAAAGATAAATCTGAGACTTTCAAGTTGTTCCATAACTTCCATTCCTTTGTCAGAAACCAATTTTCTGAAAACATCCTAAGTTTCCAATGTGACAGAGGAGGTGAATTCTCTTCCATTGACTTTACTAACTTTCTTCAAAGTAATGGGATAAGGAAAAATGTGTCTTGCCCGCACACACCTCAGCAGAATGGGATTGCTGAAAGAAAGCATCGCCATATTGTTGAGAGTGCGATGAGCATGATGCATGATAGTAATCTTCCGATCACTTTATGGACAGAGACTTTTCATTCTGCAGTTCATGTGATAAATCGATTGCCCATGACTATTTTGGAAAACAAGTCTCCTTACTTGTCTCTTTTTGGTATTCACCCCAACTACTATGATTTGCATGTGTTTGGCTGTTTATGCTATGTTCATGTTGACAGTTCAAGGAGACATAAGTTTCAGGACAAGGCTTTGAAGTGCAGGTTTGTGGGCTATGCCGATGACTATAAAGGGTACAGGTGCTATGATCCGAGGAGCAAGCGCATCAAAATATCAAGAAATGTCATCTTCGATGAATTGAATTTTGATTGTCAATGTACTAGTTCTTCAGAATCAAAACATGAAGTTCAGGCTTACTATCCTTGGTTGAATTATGAACTTCTTGCAGGAGCTAGTGATGCTTGCTCAAATTGCACTCAAAAGGATAAGATACCTGTGTCTACTGATGGGATGATTGATCATGAAAATACAGACTCAACTTTGAATCCAGGAAGATATAGAGGCTTTGTCTATACTCGACGAGAAAGAGAGTCACCCACCATAGTTGATTCAGACATGGACACATCCTCAACATCCAACATTGTTGATACTAGAAGATCCACACGTCCTCGCCATCCAATTGAAAGGTGGGTCAGTTATGAAAATTTCTCATTAGATTTTCAACTCTTTCTAACAACCTTGAATAAAGAAGATGAACCCACAACGTTCTCTCAAGCATCAAATTCCAGAAGATGGATTGAAGCAATGAATGAGGAGATGGAAGCTCTACATGAATGTGGTACGTGGGATGTCGTATCAAGACCACCTGACAAAAATGTTGTTGGTTTGAAATGGGTGTACAAAATAAAGTATAAACCAGATGGAACTATAGAGCGATACAAGGCGAGACTTGTAGCCAAAGGTTTTACACAGGAGCAAGGACAGAACTATGATGAAACTTTTAGTCCAGTGGTGAGGATGGGGACAATCCGGGTCATACTTTCTTTAGCTATTGAACACCAATGGACCATTAGCCAACTTGATGTGAAGAATGCCTTTCTTCATGGAGATTTGAGAGAAGAAGTTTACATGGAACAACCCACTGGTTACGCAGAAGGTAATCCTACAAAATATGTCTGCAGACTAAAAAGGGCGATATATGGATTGAAGCAGGCATCTCGATCTTGGTTTGACAGCTTTTCTCTTGAAATACACAAATATGGTTTTAAGAAATCTCTTCTTGACCACTCTCTATTTATATTTAAGAACCAAGACACAATTACTCTGTTGTTGATATATGTGGATGATATCATCATCACTGGCAGTTCCAATGACCACATTGAAGAAGTCAAACATCTCTTGAATCAGAGGTTCAAAATGAAGGACCTTGGCAAACTACGGTACTTTCTTGGAGTTGAAGTCGACAGTTCCTCTGAAGAAATGACTCTCACTCAACATAAGTATACTATTGATGTTCTCAATAAAGCGGGTATGAAAGACTGCAAGCCCTTAAGCACTCCTAGCGTTCTTCATCAAAGGCTTAGCTCTCAAGATGGAGATCCATTTGATAATCCCACACAGTACCGTAGCATAGTGGGTATGTTACAATACCTCACTTTTACTCGCCCTGATATAATCTACTCGGTGAATCAAGTTTCTCAGTTTATGCATGCCCCATGTGAAGGGCATATGGAAGCAGTTAAAAGAATACTACGATATCTGAAGGGAACGGTTGGGGATGGTCTCATATATAAACGAAAGACAAATGGGCAAAGTGCACATGAGATCACTATTTATTCTGATGCGGACTGGGCAGGAGATCCAGATGAACGCAGATCAGTATCCGGCTATTGTGTATTTGTTGGGATGAATTTGGTTTCTTGTAGTAAGAAACAAAAGGCTGTTGCCAGATCCAATACAGAGGCTGAATACAGGTCAATGGCAGCCGCCACTGCTGAGGCTACTTGGGTTAGACATCTACTGACAGAAGTAGGAGAATCGATATCTCGTTCACTTCTGTTGTGTGACAACCAGAGTGCCATTAGTATGTCTTTTAATCCAATCCATCACAGTCGTGCCAAACATATTGAAATAGACCAGCATTTTGTGAGACAAAAGGTAGAAGAGAAAGAGATTGAGCCTGAATTTGTTCGAACTACAGATCAAGTGGTGGATATATTTACAAAAGGATTGACTAAAGACAGATTTTGGATGTTAAAAGGCAAGTTGTTCATGATTCAAGATCATGCACAACTTGAGGGAGGGTGAAAAGAAGTGTTTCTCTGGTTACGGGTCATGGATCTGAAGATCCAGACCCGTGACACCCACTTCTTCATTAATGGCATTATGTAATATTGATCATTGTAAAAAGGGTATTCTAGTACCCTAATTTTGTTGGTAATCTCATGTTAGCATAAAGGTATACACAACAGCCGACCCATAGATAGCTGGGTATCGGTTTTTTCCCAAACCTCTCTCTCCCTTTCTCTATCTCTCTCTGTTTTGCAGCTCTCCAACGTGGAACGAACTGCAGGTTGCAAAACTAACAGTAAGTATCGTATCGTTACCCGTATCGGTCGGGCCCAAAGTAACACTGTATCATATCGTAAACCTATCATAAATTTTTAATAAAAAAATTTCAAAAAATCAAGAAAAATCAGAAAAATTAGCAAAAATTCTAAAAAAATCATAACACATGAAACAATGATGAATTGCACAAAATACAACCATAAAATCACATTTATGTCTCTATGAGCTACATAAGACATCATCAAACATCAACTAATATAGAATCATAGATAACATTGCATGCATATCTCACAAGAACAATGCCACAAGATTCATACTTTCATATTACATAAACATAAGCAAAATAATCAAGTTTATGAAATACGATAAAAAAAAGATACGTATTGTACCGTATCATACGATACAGGTACGATCAGAGTTACCGGAAGCACCTAGGTAAAAGGGGAAGCGCGAAACGTCGCGCTTTCGAAGCGTGAGGGGAAGCGTCCCCCTTTTTGGGAAGCGTGTTTCCCTTTTCGCTCTTCCCCAACACTTCCCCCACGTTTCCCTCATGCTTCCCCCTCGCTTCCCCATTTTTTTCAATTTTTTTGCTTCCCCCTCGCTTCCGGTTCGCTTCCTAGACGGTTCAGAATTTTCTTCTAAGTGGTCCCCCGCTTCCTAAATTTTTGAAAGTGCCTCGCTTCCCGCTCCCGCTTCCTCGACTGGTAACTCTGGGTACGATACACACCTGTATCAAGATACCGGTGTGTATCATATTGTTTTTCCCCAAAGTAACGATATGTATCGTACAATACGGTACGATACTTACAACCCTGGTTCAGTTTGTGTAGTAGACGAGCTGAGCCATAAGCAGCTCATTAACAAAAAACAAGCCAAGCACGAACAAGAGATGCTTGGCTTGGTTCGGCTTGTGTAAACTCACAAGAATATAACATAAGGAAATTAAGTGCAATATTTAGCATAAAAAGTGGTTTTGTGCAGTTGGTTAGAGTAAATGACATGTAAGAGAGAGGTTTGAGGCTCAAATCCATAGTTGGCAATA
The DNA here is from genome assembly GCF_984573655.1 of Nuphar pumila. NCBI lineage: Eukaryota > Viridiplantae > Streptophyta > Magnoliopsida > Nymphaeales > Nymphaeaceae > Nuphar > Nuphar pumila. The sequence goes on along the minus strand of NC_143253.1, from coordinate 119,427,308 downwards.
CTAACATTGTTATAATTTTTTTTTACACAAGCCAGCTTGTGGCTCGGCTCAGCTGACTCGAGATCTACCTCGGTTCGTCTAGTTACAAACGCAACCCGAGCTTGAGCTGACTTAAATGGTAAATGAGTCGAGCCTGAACAGGCTAGCCTAGGCTCGGCTCGTTCAGCTCATTTACCAGCCCTACTTAGGAAGCACACTTATCCATTTTGTTTTTGAGAAAAATCTATCTATTATTTCAAATCCTGTTCAATGTCGTACAAACACCTCAAGAGGAATCTTCCAGGTCAAAAGTTTGTTCAATATAAAAGAGAATATCCCTCTATTTCAAACTTTTCATAAAACTTGCATAATGCTCCACAATTTACGATGGCTTGGAAAGCAAGCACTGGGGATAAGTCATTATTCAATTCACAATGCGTTCAAGACAGGTATCAGTTAGATGGTTAGACAGTTAGGACTTTTCATACGGATGGGTGAAAACTACAAAGGACAGGTATATATGAGAAGTTCAGACAGCTGACATACAAGATGGTGAGAGGTAAATCAAAGCATAAGCCAGTTATTGATAACAGAGTCACAGTATGTCATATGGACGTTTCGCTTTGCCTGCATCTACCATGTTGAGATGTCATGATACCTTATGGGCATAATTTAACCTATCCTAGGCATGGTCAATGGCATGTCTGTAGCTTCATTTATGTTTCATTTATAATTTTGATCAACTATTTTGTCAATAGTCAGTACTTGTTTCTTTCTTTTTAAAGTTTGTCATTTGACATGAATCATGATCAAATGCCTCAACAGCATTGAACCAAGATTCAGTAATGTCATTTGACATGACCAAATGCCTCAACAGCATTGAACCTTTATTCAGTAGCCAACATTTGTGTGATGGGAATTCAGAACTTATGAAGGCTGTCAGTCACATTGAAGTTGTAGATTCACTTTTTCCGATGAAATTTCCATGAAAACCTAGTCTTAGTTTTTGAATTTTGCATCTTAGATAGACTGCTCTCAGAAATGGACATAGGCACATGTTTCATTTTCCCCAAGAACCTAAGGTCAACATGTAGATCACCTTATGCCACAAAATAAGAGAGACTGTGTTATAAATCGTAAAAACATAGAATTTCAACTGGTGTTACTGGAAGCACCGTTGTAGAGTGCAAAGCATACTTCAAAAGTGGTAAGTGGCTCACTTCAGAAGCATCTAGAGAAGCAAGATTTATTAATCGGAAATGTGATTCCCAGGAAAAAAGAAGCATGATTTCCAAAAATGGGAAGCATGATTCCCCAAGAATCAAGATCCCATCATCCCAGACATGACAATTGTAATTTTCAAAAATGTCCCCTATTTATCTTTTTCTTTCCAAAAAATGCTATATCTATTTATTGTCATCAATAAGATTATTTTATTTTATTATCTCCATTCTTGTTAGAGTTTGTAATCATTGTTATGTGACTGATCATATAGAATGTGAATCCTTATACTCTATTGGTTGCTACGGATTTTTCATATTTCTGTCACACATGGATCACATGTTTTTATTACTTAAAGAAAACATAATACATTCACTTTTTATTTGACTTCGTTTCACTTCTAACACAGTTTTCATTTTTATTTCGATTTGTTTCTCATTTTGCTTCCCACTTATGACTTCTTAAAAATTTTAAAAGATCACTTCTTGATTCCACTTCCCAGTTTGGAACTGCAATAACATGGTCTAAATTCATAGTGAAGAAAACCATCTTGGATGTTTAAACAATAAATTATTGCAACAAACCATGCATCTTTATGAGTTTACTAGTTTTATACAGTTATGCATCAAGCTTTTACCAATAAATAAAGCAAATGCAGACAATCAGATGCAATTAATTCCTATTGCCATAGCAACATTCATCATTAATTGGAAAAATTTTGACCCATCTGTCAACCATAAACCTCTTTATAAGCATGGGAGTCCTAAAAAATTGAGATCAAACTGATAGCAAGTAATAGATCAATTGCAGACATGGTACCAACATGTATTATGAAGAATAGAATCTCTACCATGGAGATCATTCAAGACAAGGATGTAAGCAATGACAAGCTTCTGTAACAGGATGGACAAAACTCAAGCATTCTAAAGACTTATGCTTTTAAAAGTACTGAACAGTCTAGACATGAATCCTCTTGAATGATCAACAATCTTATGGTTTTTGGGGGGAGGGAAAGTGTTATGCTTTTCTATTTTGACAGCAAGAGATCAAACACAGCATCACATATAATTATGTCCACATTCATCTAGGAATTTGTCTACAAGACCACAACCAAATGTGAAGTTCCCACTACCATAGTGTACAACTCTTTCTCCTGCTGGGTTCACTCCAATGCTGGCACCGGCAAAAACAGTTCGCAGTGCAGCTCTCAAATACCAAGTTCCAGTGTGAAGAAATTAAGAAACCAGGCCAAGATGTGGTTGGATTCAAGATGACCCACTTTCATAAGAGTGAGAAGCCTTAAGAGCAATAGCTACACGTCCATAATCGACATTCAAAATAGCAATTGAAGAGGACAAACCATCCAAATCTTTCTCCTTAGTAGTTAGAACAGAGAAACATTCAATTCTAACAAAGAAGGGAGTAAAATTAAGGCCATTATCGACAAAAACATCATTCAGTCCCACATACATGGATTTAATTACAGTAAGTAGAATCAAACTTAAAAATTAATCAACAATAAACTGAACAGCCGAGAAACATAAATTCAACCACACCATTCTAATGAATTCAAAGAAAAAGATAAGCAACAGTCTCAACTGCATAATTAGCACATGATCCAAATAAATATGCAGAAGATAGAGTTAAGCAAACCAATATCATCTATGTAATGACAAGAAAAATAATATTTTTTTTTCACACCTTCACACCCACCAAGAAACAAAGGCAATCATCACAAGAGGAAAAAAAAGAACACCAACGCCACTAGAAAAACTGCCACTTTCCATGGAGATTTTCATCATAGAACATGAAACTCAAATTGGGTAACTGGAAAAACGACATAAAAAAGAACAGAAACTCGATATAAAACCAACCAAAACTGCAGAAAAAGATCGCACTGTGATCACCAAAGAGGGACCACAATCCTTCAACGAAAGCAAAGTGGTGTTTCTTACCGTGTCTTGTGCTTCAGCATTAGCCCATCAGCAGGAATGGGGTGCTAAAGATCGCTCTTTTCCGATGTGGGTGTCACGTCGGAGGGGTTTCAGCTTTGCCACAAACTTGAAGGGCCATGTTGGTCATCGAAAAGATCAATTGATCTTATCATTCGATTCGGTCGGGATAATAATTTGACACTTAACAGCAAGGGTTCTTGAAGGATCTTCGCCGTCAGAAACCGCCAGATGCCGACCTCTTCCTTGTATCATGGGCTCCCTTCAATATCATTCAAATCTTCATTCCCTTCAATTTGTGTGGAACTGATGCTTTTTATTTTTGTTCTTTTTTTCTTAAAGGGTTATATAGTGCAAAAGATAGCAACAGGTAAATTGAAGTAATTTATAACCATTAAAGTAGGAACATAAAGAAAGAGAAAAAGGTGAAAAAAGTGGAAGAAAAGAGATTATGTCTAGCAGCATTTTCTCAACTTGATTCGTTATCATGCAATCATTTTCTTCCAGTCAACAGCCCGGTGCATTAGCGGGCCAGGCCGGACCGATGCCCACCCCTAACTTCAACAATATGTCAGTACTAATGATCTTAAAGAGTTGCCAGCATGATCCACAACGATACTTGACTTTGGAGTTTGTATCTTCCATCGACATGCCAAAACTATTGTTATGACACAAGAAATAAAGGAATGAGGATCTCCATCAGCACCAGCAACTGGCGGTCAATCTCAAATAAATGATACCAGTGAGTCCCTGCGTGGCATGAACCATGAGAGGCCAACAGTACGTGGAATCCTCAATTGAAGTGAGAGAAGCCTGATGATGGTTTTAATGGAAGTAAGCTAGATCAACAGTAAGAGGAGGCTCTAGAGGTCTTTTTATCCCATGTCTTACCTTGTTTGAAAAGGATACAATTATTGTCACTACCATAGATGAAAGAAATTGGTTTCCTATATTTTTATGGATGAGTTTAGTATGCATTTTGAAATGAGCTTTTTGGTGTTTTCGCACCATGAAACAGGATTAGTAGGGCAAAATATGGTTTCTGTTAACTATGTGTTTTCAACCCTAAGAATAATTTGGATATCTAATTTACATATAGGCACCTAATTGTGTGCTTAATTTACTTTTAGCCACCTCATTTTGGAAATATTTAAAGCAAATTCTTATCTAAATTTTTAAGAAATTGCTTAGCTTACTGCTTGTGTTACTGTCCATTGAAATTACTCATTTAGTCCTAACTACAGTTAACTCTTTAAAATGACATTTTTAACCTTTTAAAGAAATTTATTGAAGGCCACCTTTTTTGGTCTCTATTTGTGTAACTAGGTAAATGTATAGAGCTTGAAGTGCCCAAGCTTCGCTCATTCTTGTGTTTAGCTGACTGAGTTTAAACTCATAATGAGCCTGCGCTAAATGAGCAGAATTCCAGCTTTTTTGAGAAAAAAAACACACACTCGAATCTGTTCATTTAGCTCGGGCTCATTATGAGTTTAAACTCAGCCAACTCTAACACAAGACTGAACCAAGCTTGTATGGTTCAAGCACGGTTCATTTACCAGGCCTAACTGTAATTATAAAAGTAGAGAACTGCAAAAGTGACATCCACTAATTTTTTTAAAGCAAAGCTTACAAATGTCATTTTAAAGAGCTAATTATAGCTCATTATGAGTTTAAACTCGGTCAACTCAACGCAGGAATTAAACCAGCTTGCACACTTCATGCTCGGTTTATTTACCAGACCTAACTATAATTACAAAAGTAGAGAGCTACAAAACTGGAATTCAACAATTTTTTTTAAAGCAAAGTTTGAAAATGTAATTTTAAAGAGCTAATTGTAGTTAGGTGAAATAAAAAGTATGGAAAAATCTTCATTTAAAGGTCAAACTTTTGGCCCTAATTTCAAAAAATGAGCCTCATATTTTTTTAAACAAAAAATAACCATACTGTATTGACAAAAATGACATTTTTTGAAATATCTTAAAATTTTTCAAATCTGTTCACTGTCCAAAGTTGTAAATATTATTATTTTTATGACCTTTTTAGTCCTCACACTTAATATTTTCGGTGTGAATTTATTCCATATGCGATGTTTTGAGGTTCAAGTTTAAAATAAATTCTGCAGTTTTTTATGTGAAGTTATATTTTTTTATACGAAGTAACTCAGGTATTTGCCCAATTTATCGATTCGAGTTTGAAATTTTTTTTACATATTTTTATGCATATTTTTATAAAAAAAATTATGTTAAGTAACTCAAGTATTTGTGAGGTTTTGAGGTTCGAGTTTAAAAAAAAAATCACAACTCCACTACCACCACCTTTCATTGATGCCATCACTAATACAACATGATTTAACACTTTGACAATTTTTTTTTCTCTTTGTACTACTAATCTTTGCTTGGTGCTTCTTTGCCCATGATAAAAGAACAAGGACAGGCATGAGAGATGTAATTTAGGCATTTATCGGTCAGTATGGAGATAAGCATTCAAGCACTTGTGTTGTTAGATGGGCAGTCAAGGTTTAATTCTCATGGGTCTGCCCATCCTCTGCGTGTAGCATAGGCCTCGGGGGCAGGGGTCCTGAGTTTTATGCTGTCAGCACGATTGCCGTAGGTATATGATAGGCTAAGCCAGTGCGACCAGGTTTTCATGCCGGGTGTGGTTTTTTCGGGTTATAAATTTAAAAATAAAAGCACTTGTATTGTGCACCACGGTCATCTGTGCTAGATGAATAGGCGGGGATGATTGGACCCAATGCCCAAATTCCAACATCAACAACTAGGGGAATGTATAACTTGATTTTAGCGTGGAGCACTAGTGTATGTCAAGTGACCAAATTGCCAAAGTAATACTTGACAATTGAAAAAGAAAAACACTTGATTCATCTGTTGAATATACAAGGGGATTGGATTTCAGAAAGGTTGCTGGTTGTTAGATGACAAAAATTAACCCGTCTGTTTTACTGTGGTTGTGTAAATCCTCAGTAAGCAGACCACAAGATGAAATGAATTTTAGGCAGCTCAGGCTTTTGCTTGTTAAGAAATATAGACTGCTCAGGCACAAGCTTGCCTTGAGCTTAGGTTGCCAACTTTGATCTTGATTTAATTTTCTTCTTTAGTATGGAACTTAGCCTCTTTACTGTCATTGAAATCCGCTTGTTTGGTAGATGCTGTTAGTACGTCACCTTGTGTTGGGACGTCCCAAGTTCAAAACTCAAATCAGACCTTTGGATCCGAACCTGGGTCTTAATCGGGTCTTCTTATTTATCACCATACCTGAACCCTAAAGGGTTTGGTTCGGGTAGGATACGGGTAAACCTGACCCATTGACGCCCCTATCCAAGTTAGCTATGACCTTTTGCAGCAAGGAAGGCACTTTTTGGATATTCAACTCGTGTCGACCAACCCAGTTGGCCGGGTGGACAGAGCTATTTTAAGGAAAACTAATATGAGTATGTATTTCCCAAGGGCACAACTCAGAGACACAAGTACTTGTAAATCATATCTACCAAAAAGAAGAAACAAATAAAGAATAACATTGAAGGAGACAACTGGAGAGGTTCATTTTACTGAGCCAAGCTTGGTGTTGCTTGAGTTTCACTTGATTCTTATTCACAAGTAGCCCACAAGGGATCCGCTCATATGGCAGGGGCGACATGTGAATATGTCTGACGGGACGTCACAAGTTTGAAACCCACAGGTGGCATTCTTTGCAGCAAGGTCGAAACTGGGCCTACTCTCCAGTGGGAGGATGGACCTTAAGGGTTTTACCAACATGAGGCCAGCCAAAGTGCAGTCGGTGATGGGTTTTTCCCTTGGATTATCCAAAAAAAAAAAAATAGCACCTACTCGAGGGAGCACTGGTTGCTAAGGAAAATCCAGAATTTCTTAGAATTTTGGATTCCACCAACTATAATCATGCCAACAATGCAGCAAAATGTTGGATTCATTGACCACATTCATCGAAACATTATGGGTGTGTTCTCAATATTAGGACAAAACTCTACAATCCAAGAAAACCTTGACTTTTGGGTAGGGATGGCAGTGGAACGGCAGGAGGGCAATTGCCCCGTTTGGACCAGGGTTGGAGGACATGAAGTAGAAAATGGACCAAGGATGGAGGTTAAAATCAAAACTCGTGCAGGGATGGAAGCAGTGATGGACTTACTTTTGCCCCGTCCAGTCCCTGATTTTCGTTAAGAAAATTATTATTATTATACCTTTATACATATTATAAAATCCTCTCTCTCTCTCTCTCTCTCTCTCTCTCTCTATATATATATATATATATATATATATATATATATATATATATATATATATATATATATATATAACCCTAACATAAAATACTTTATCAAATCTCTCATCTCTCTTTCTTCTCTTTCCCTCTAACTAGCTATGCGAGCTCTCATTTTTCTCCTCTCCTTGCTCTTCATCCTTTAACGGTGAAAGGCGACAATGGCGGAAGAATTGAAGAAACGAAGCCCTTTCCCACCTTGTACCGTTTGGATCAGGGATGAAGGGCATGAAACGGGGAATAGATCAGGGATGAAGGTTAAAATCAAAATCCATTCCGGGACGAAGGCAGGAATGGAGGGAAAATTTTTGAGACGGGGCAGGGGTGGAGACCTTGTCCCCCCGGCCTCCTCCCCTGTCCACTGCCATCCCTATTTTTTGGGGGAATTGACGTGAGTGTCTTATCCTGAACCATTGTTACAAGTAAAATCCCAGTCCCTACTATTATTGTTAAAACGCATAACCCTGGGGATGTCGATGCTTTTCCTTTTCAATTTGTAGATTGTGTGAAATTGATGCTTAGGAGAAAGAGGTGGCATTATTTAATTATTAATGGGGGTGTAAACTGAAAGCTGAACCCAGAACTTAAATGTTGGTAAATTGATTGAACATGTGAATCCTCATGACACTTAAAAAGTGCTTCGTTGAAGTTGTAACCTAGCTATCTATGACTAGCCATGCTATGCCATGGCTAAAGCCTTATTCTGTCATTTATAAGTTCTGGGGTTTTTGCCCCAATTAGTGAAGGACGAGATAAGCTCTCCAGTCATGAGGATGCTTGGATACAATTTTGAATCTGTTATTACATGTTTGCTTTCATTTTTGTTGTTTTTGATGTCCAAACAAACTTTCTTTATCCATGGGCCAGGCCATGAGTTTTGATGTATTAGGTGTATTTGGATTTATAGAAGCTTTGATTTACTATGCATAGCGAAAAAAAATACACAGAGACAGGGCTGAAGAGAGATCTGAAAAAGGATCTATGATCTTTCTTGTATAATCAACCATAGACCAAATAATACATTGCAAGCAAAAGTTTTTAGATTCATGAGAATATATAACAACATATAAGTTATCAAGCTTGCATATCCATCATTTGAGTCTTCAACAATTACATACAGGATTTGACAGCATATCTTCCATGCCCGAGCATGATAAGAATATTTAGGATTTTCATAACATTATCTCCTGTCATCTCTCTCTCTCTCTCTCTCTCTCTCTCTCTATATATATATATATATATATATATATATATATATATATATATATGGGTAATTCAATTGTGTGTACCAGTAAAGGGAAACTCGTGCACTACCTATTTTAATTTATTTTTGGGTTTTCTCATCTTACCATACATGAGATCTACATGTTTGGTTTTATAAGAACCACCTTTTAGATCATCCAATTAGGAAAAGTGAGCACGTTCTTTCAAGGCTTCAAAATAAACTATATGTTCATAAATTTTAAGGTTCATTTTTTTAAACGAGACCCATAAACTCCTAGCAAATGAACCGTGCATAACATGTTTGCAGGGTTAATTTGTTAAAAAAGTGACATAAATACTCGGTGAACACAAAATTTCACGTATTTGCTAGTTTACATAATCAAGTTTCCTTCATATAGAGAGTAATGAGTCCGTGCTAAACCCATTTGGTGTTAAACCGCATGTTTAATGGGTTTTTAGCTTTTTTGGTGCTTTTTATGCGGTTCCGGCCCTGTAAATGTATTGAGCCTGGTCGATTTACTAAGAATTGATGAAAAAAGATGTTTGGAGCCTCCAAATTTTACAAAGATTTTGGACCGATGATTTTTTGAACTTTATAAAAACCCACCCATGTGCTGGAATCAAACGCTTCAAGAGTTGATCCCTACAAAATCAAGTACATAGATCACATTCATACGGTTAAAAATTTAAAATAAAATGAAAAAAAGCCTGAAAAACCTATATATATATATATATATATATATATATATATAGAGAGAGAGAGAGGTGCTTGATGCGTTTTTTTGCCTACACCGTTACTATTGAGCTTTGGAAAGATTGTTTTTATTTTTTCTAAAATCTGACCATAGAGATGTAATCTGCATGCTTGATTTTGTGGGAATCTATTTTTGGATCGTTCGATTCCAACACCAAATTATGTTTTTATAAGATTAAAAAATCAACGGTCTATGATTTAAAAAAAAATTAATGCTTAAAAAAATATATTTTTTTCTCAAAAAAATATGATCTAAGTGTGATTTTCTAATAAATCGATCATGTGTAGGGTCAGATTTTTGAAAAACAACGTCAAAACCCTTATCAAAGCTCGATATGCACATGGTAGGCAAAAAAAAGTAAGGCACCTACCCTTTTCTCTCTCTCTCTCTAATATATATATATATATATATATATATATATATATTAGAGAGAGAGAGAGAGAGAGAGAGAGAGAGAGGGAGGGGGAGGTGGTTGTTCACAACACAGGAGTATCACGGGACTTCGGCCACTTGCCCATTACAGTGGCAGACAGACATTAACAATGCACTAGCTTATCAGACTATCACAGGCTAAAATAATAATGGCAATGGTTGTGGCTACTACAAGGCACACTTTCAACATGAGTTTTCTTTTAAATGGAGTGATAAAAAATTCATGCATAGAACCAAGTACCTGTTGTTATTTCTTCAATGAAAACTGAGCATATATTTATTGGTATACTTAGCAACTGACATTGCCATCACTCACCGTTCCACTCATGCAAAACTTGATTGTTATTTTCAATAAATAGATACAAACTACATTCACAAACATAAGCAAGTGTGATAATTTTAATCAGACTACATAAGTTTGAGAAAGGAAGAAAGGAGAGGATTTTGATATACAAAAACAGCACCACCATCAAAGGCTTCCCCCAACAAACAAGCATTCAATCAACTCTAGAGCCCCAGTATCGAACTAATCACACTCTGTTTCTCTTCCTCTCAGGCCTCAATCTTAACCCTTGAGCATTTGATAGATCCCACAGAGAGGTCAATCTCGATCAAGTTATCCTCCTCTATGAGCTCAGAAGAAAGTTCCATGAGCGCCGGAAATTCCTTCTTCTGGAAGGCATATTCCGGCATCTTCAACAGTGGAAAATCCTTCTCCCAGATGCTGTCTTCTAGGTAGTGCCCTCCCGGGAGCGCAATCTCTATCAGACTCTCGTCGTCCGAAATGGAGCAATCGGACCAGTCTTTGGTATCGCTCTCTAGCAGAGAAATAGTCGATTCCGGCGAGGACGACGAGTCGGAGGCGTCGGAATTGTTGGTGCCGGAGTCTTCCGGAGAGAAATCCGGTCTCTCCTTCCGATCCGACTCGCACCCACTTCGAGTTTCGGCCTCTTCTTCAATACCCACTTCCTGTTTCAGCTGGTTCCTCTTCTCCTGCGAGATCTCCATCCCTACCCCTTTGTGCCCTCTGTGAATGTGATGCGGTAAAAAAGTGAAAAAGAGGGCGGTGAAAACCACCATAGAGGCAGTAAAAAGCGATGAACAGAGAGGAAAACATGAGAAACATACACAAATGGCAGAAAAAATTAATGGGCGTTTGAGAACACAGGAGAGTAGCAGGGGAGGAGGTCCCCTTTGAGACCCCATCTCACTGCCCATTGTTCTCTCTCTCTATTTTTCTCTAATGTTCACTCTTCTTCCTCTTATTGCTTGCTCTTTTCCTTTTTGTAGTGCAGACCAAGACTAGAAAGAGTAATTAAAACTTAAAAGGGCGTGTTGGTGGTGAGTGAGAGAGAGTGACACCTCAGCTTAGAATCCCAATACCTCGAAATGGGGTTCTCATCGGGCGCTCACTGGATCCTTTTGTTCAGGGTCTGCCCTTTCACGGGTTTTGAAGGGAGAGCCTTGTTGGGGAACAGAGACGGGCCAGTGCAGCCAACCAGGTGGTGCTTGAGCAGTGGGTCAGGTTGAAGTTTGAGGTTGGGGAATGTGTTTCAACGAGTTTCTCAAGCATAGGGAAGTGAGGAAACCATGTGAGAGTCTCTCTGATCAACACATGGATGCCCAAGTTGTTGACAGCCCACACTCCCCAGGATTTAAAATATGGCCTTCTTTCCTCTGTCCTCCGACATTTGTTCAGAAGAGGGCACTGGAGAACATGTGTGAGAGATTGAGAGAAACTAGTTGCAGGAGTGCTGTTAGGAAGAGATTGATTTCCAGTGACAGGTTGCAGAGAGAGAGAGAGTTTTATTGTTGATACTGATAAAGAAACTGATCTGTGGTGATGTGTGAAAGAGAGAGAGATGACGTAGTAAGAAAGCCTCAGTTCCACTAGTGCTGCAGGAAGAGATTGATATCCACTAACAGGTTGGAGAGAGAGAGAGAGATGATGATAATGATGTGCTGAGAAAGACTGATTTCCAATAGTGCTGTAGGAAGAGATTGATTTCCAGAGAGAGAGGGAGATTGTGATTCTGATGGTGCGTTGGGAGTGAAACTTCCTACGAGCATAAAAAGTTGATATGTTGAAAAGTTGGAATCAAGGAATTTCTTTGGTTTTGTGAAGGTTTTCCTTTTTTTCTTTTACACCTTTTGTTTGTCTGCCAGTGGTTGCTAAAGGGAAAACCTTTCTTCCTTCCCTCCTTTTCTTTTTCACATCGAAGCCCACTTGACCTCTTAATTTATAGCCTCTGCGTTCTTTTTACAAAATTGTTGATTTGTATATTAGATCTTTTTTTTTGTTAAGAAATCCTCTTACTATCCTATTCAATGGTGATTGCAGCTTCACATTCTCTGCAAATGTGAGGCTCGTTTGCTTGTTTATGCTGTTCAGTTAACTTTTAAGATAGTGTTAACTTTATTTCATGGAAGATGGTTGCAAGTGTGATCAAGGTGGGGCCTAATCTTATCATTTTGTTCCATTTGTTTATAATATTGTATGGGAGCTATCGAGTATGAAACCTCTACTTTTCATTTTCCATTAGTAATGATGACTATGCTTAGTTTCAGACAATTTCAAGAAAACTAAACTGGTGATGCCCACAAGGGCTCCACCCACACACACCTAGCTAGGTGGGTTGCCTAAAAAGGCGTTCAAAATGGACGTCACGATTTCAATACCCACTGTGTGTGTCCCTAAATGCAAGGCCAAAGCAATAAGGAAACTTTCTTGGTAGGCAGGAGGGTGGTACCCTCAGAAGTTTTAGGGCACTGAAACAAGGCCATGGTCAATGTGGCACCCTCCACCAGTATCTGGTATCTCCGTACCATAATGGTGCTTTATCCTTGAGTAATAAAATTAAAGATAAAAATTAACTGGTGATTCTTGCCAATACACCATATAGTATTTTTCTCTTCCTTTCCTTTTGCTGTTGTGAGGGAAGCTGTGTTTCCCTTTTGCACGCAAAGGTTGATTAAATTAACTATTTTTTCTTTTTCTGACAGCTATTTTTTTTACTCTCTTCCGGGTATGAGCTTGCGTTTGCATTGTTGACATGTGGGTACATCTAACAAGGCAATTACGATTTCATTTGTGGTTATAGAAGGCAAAGCTGAAATTTTAAGATGTTGCTAGTTTTCAATTATTTGTAATATCATTATTTATTATTTGTAAATGTGCAACCAGGATGCATTCGTCACAGCCTTATGTTAGTGACTAATATGGTCAAGGGGGGCCTAGATTCTATCTGCTTTTCATACTAGGGTTTCATTCTTGGGATTTTGTGCACCATTAACCTTAGGAGTTAGGCCATGCCAGATGCATAGAAAGGAATGATGATTAGGGCTCAACCATAGTGAGTTGCCTTTATCATTTAAAAAGAAAGAAAGAAAAAACTGTATGTTTGCGTTTAGTCTATCAGCCATGGACAAGCAAAGGGAAAGCTAATGCCCCCCTTTAGTATTTGCACATCGGCTTGCTGTAAATGGGTTGGACTCAGATTGGGATCCACTTAAAGGATCCAAATATATGGGCAGAGCTTTCATCCCATTTACCATATCCACAATTTAGTTCAAAAGAGAAAAAAAAAACTATTTGATGCACCATATGGATTAAATATCATTTGGATCTGGAACCAGTCATGTACAATCATAACTGGATCCAAGTATAGTGGATCAGAAAGCTACTGTTCAGATCTGTTGATAGGTAACAGTTGTGCATATTTCATGGCTAAAAATGATTAAGGATATTTTTCTGAATATAAACTCAGACCACATTTCTGGATCCAACTCGCTTGATATATATCCAATCTGTTCTAGAATTGGGTCCCAACTAAGTGAAAATGGAATGCTTTTGCAGTGGATATGAGTTAATTACTTTAGAATTTATCCAGTCACATCTATGCTAGGGTCTAGGGCCAAATACTTAGAATGGTAATCCGGGCATAGGTCTAGTCGAAACGTTGTACAAGTTGGACATGGGTCTGGATCTTCCTGAATCGAACCTATTAAAATCCCTAGCCTATGTAGGTCGGTTGCAAAAGACAACTTTTTGTCACTAGGGGTGTTTGGCAAAACATGGAACATGGCCAAGTTCATGAACTTCACTCTTTCTTTACCAAAAGCAGACTTTGGAGTTCACGAACTCGGTCAAGTTCCAGTTGAGGCGCAGAGACTCAACCTAGGAAGATACTAATCTTATGAATGTCAAAACTTTGACGCCTCATCATTGTCTTAATTAAACTGATTTTCCTCATGTAACTTATTAATCGCTTTTTACAATTTCAAAATACACGAGCTCTATGAATTTAAGATATTCAAACTCTGTTAATTTCTTTGGAAATTCAGTTAATAGTGAGTGAGAATTGTTTATTTATGCATATTAATCACTTTTTATAATTTCAAAATACACAAGCTCTATGAATTTAAGATATTCAAACTTTGTTAATTTCTTTGGAAATTCAGTTAATAGTGAGTGGGAATTATTTATTTATGTTAATACCAAAACATTTGGTCTATACATGATGGCTCTTGCTTGTCTTATCTTTGCATCTTTGGTTTTCTTCAATGGCAAAATAATCAATGAGTTCAGTTGGACCTAAACATGACCTGGATCACTGGACCACCACAGGTGGATCCATCCGATTCATCGGTTCAAAGTAGCAGAATCCGAGTCCTAGTTGGAAAAAGACTGCTTATTGTGATTCGTGTTCGGATCTAGATTGGACCCAGTTCCTACTTCTTTTATGTGAAAACATATAGGACAGAAGATGGGTTTAACCTGCAAGGCTTTATCTGGACACACCAAGTCAGACCCTGGTCAAGCTAAGCCTGCCTTGTTGAACCAAAGCCATGATCCTCCAAGTAGCCTTTGAAGGTCAGATATTGGACCTAAACGGGTACAGAGCAAGTCCAAACCATTTACTCAGACCAATATGCACTTGGATCCCCCCAAAAAATAATTTATATTAGGTGTTTAGTAAAGGAAACATTATGGTTTAGTAGGGTTATAAATGAGTCCAATCCATGTTAGATCGCTGAATCTGATATTGACAAAAATGGTCACACCATTGCCTGGGTCTGGGTTTGGGTCCAAACGTACAAGGCTTAGTTCTGACCACTTTGCACAATGAAACTTGTATTGAGATGCATGAGTGAATCTAGGTTAGGATCCACTCCAAATGGGAAATGCATTTGTCAAGGCCAATGTCTGGATCTTGTAAGATCCATCTCTGTAAAGCAGGAACCTGGTCCAGATCCAATTGGATTGATTGTTGATCTAGTTTTAGTTGAACCATGTGAAACCAACAACTTTAACAATTTTGTTTCTGATTAACTGATGCACTTCATGTCTTTTGTCCATAGATTCCACTACAGAGTGGGCAATTAACCCCTTTCATTAATTATATGACTAGAGAACGTTTAAAGCGAAGTCTTTGGAGGAGTTGGGACAACTAACTGTTACCACCCTTCCCTCTCTAAACTTCAAAATGCACCAAGTCTGATTGAAATTAGATAACTATATCATGATATTGTCAAATTTTATGTTTTATATATGTTAATAATTTTCCAAATTTTTTTTAAGATAAGTTGGTTTCTTCCGAATACCGTGAGAATTTTGCTCGCTAAGAAATTTTGATAACGAGATTCATGACATTGCTAGGTAATTGCCATCCTTCAACTAGAAAATATGAAAAAATAATGAAAAATAATCGTACTACCCCTGAGAATACTGATATTTCACAAAATAGTAAAAAAATATCGCAATATTTCTTGCATAGCCACTCACCCGATTTTCACTCAATATGAAACATTTCCGACAAATTTTTCTTCTGCTAAAACATAAAAGTGACTTTAGCTATCGCCGATCCAACGAAAAACACAATTTCAATGAAACTCAACTTTCGACATCGAAACTCATAGTTTTAGTGAAACTCACAATTTCAGCAAAACTCGACTTTCACCGACAAAATTGAGATTCACATATACATCAAAATAGCAAAACTCAATTGTGAAACCTAATCATCATAAAACTAACAAATCACAATTGTAAGAGTTAGGATAGGTTCGGTTAGTTCTCACATAATCGCTTTCTCTGGGAAAACCTGAAAAAGTGATTGTAAAAGCCTGAAATCTTTCGAATATGAGATTTCATGAAGCTTGTGATTTCGAATCATTCTGATCAAAATCACGGCAACTCATGAGATTTCAAATCTCGCGGGTTGCCCTGGGAAATGAAATCAGAATGATTCTTATTCTAAATCCCATGAAAGTTGCACCACCCGAATCCTACCCCTACTTTTTTTTCTACAATTACTTCTTTTCTTTCACTCCACTGCCATCATCACTACCACTACTTCTCCATCATTATCACCATCACCATCACCGTTACCACCACCACCTTCGTCGTCACCATTACCATTGTCACCACCATTATCACCACTACCATTGTCATTACCATCATCACTATTACCACCACAACCACCATCACCATTGCCCCAATCTCCATCCACAATCACCATTACCACCACCTAGGATGGTGGGGGTGGTAATGGTGATAGCAGTGGTGATGATGGTGGAGAAGCGGTGATAGTGATGATGATGGTGGTGGAGAAGTGGTGGTGGCGAGGATGGGGTGGAAGAAAAAAAGTTGTTAAAAAAGAAAAAGTCTCACAATTGAGATTCGTTAGTTCTGTGGCTATTAGGTTTTGCAATTGAGTTTGCTATTTCAATGTATAGAAAAATCTAAATTTCGTTGGTGAAAGTCGAGTTTAGCTCAAACTATAAGTTTAGTTGGATCATTTTAGTGAAAGAGTAAAATGATCAGAAATGCCCTCAAATTCAGCAAAAAAATGGGTGGGTGGGATGCAAGGTATATTATGATATCTTCTGGCTACGTTGTGAAATACCATTATTTTTAAAGGTAATATGGTTATTTTCTGTAAAAAATACCATTATTCATGATAACACGAGAATTTTGCTCACTAGGAAATTTTGATAATGAGATTCATGACATTGCTGGATAGCTGCCATCCTGCAACTAGAGATATGAAAAAAAAATATATAAAATTAGGTGCTAAATGTATAATGAGTTTGCATATGTCAGTGTTGTGGTAGGCTTCCACCAGAGTTTCCTTTGGCTTCATCTTGAATAATGACTTTTCTTTTTTTGATAGGCAAGCTGGGGTTAGTCAGACACCTCCCAGATATTTCTTAAGGCCCATGTGTCAAAGGGATTCGAACCTGGGCCATCAGCTTGGCACAGGACCCGGCTTACCACATGGGATACCCCGTTGGTAATTGATTCACCTCGATTTGATTCGGACTTATTCAGGCAGTTTATTTTCTTAGAAAACTGATTCAATTCAGAATCCAATTCTGACATTGGTTAGGACAGTCAACTTTCTTCTGTCCACACCTGATCCATGGATCTTTTGTTTTTGTGGCCCAAGACGGATAGACGGGAGCTTGGCCCATGTAGCCTCTGATCACAGTGAAATTACCGCTTCACATGAAAATTTCTTTAGTTGGATATCAATTCAGTCTTTGGTGATAAATTGACATTGAAGAACCATCAAAATTATTTGGATCAGATAGAGACCCAGGTTGGCCTGATCCCAGATCTAACCCAACTAGGTCTTGACAATGACTAGTTGGACCTATGTCGATTCCACTTGCTTGTTTTTAAGCAAGTTTTACTTTTTGAAGATGACAAATCCTGATCAACTATATATCAGTCTTCTATGACACATTATTTTGGACCTGGATCCAAGAAATCATCGTATCCACATTTAATCAGATCCATCTCAATGGACGTGGTAGTTACTGAAGGTGGATCTGATGATCCTTGTCAGACCCGAGGTATTGAAAGTTCTAAAGAACACCTTTCAAGAACTTTGGAGTTCATGAACTTGTTCATCTCTCAAAAATGTCCTCGTCTAAGTTATCATATTTACTTCCAGCTATTTTGATGAATTAATCATCTCAGAACACAGGCATTTATCCCCAAAATAATGGATCTCTTTTTCCTACTTATTTTCCCTGGTACGTCATCTACCAACTTAACCATACCACCTAATGCAACTTCCGTTATCTACAAGAAAACCCAAAGTGACAATTTGCATCTCTCTCTCTTTATATATGTGTGTGTTGGTATGGCAGTGGACCGGACCCGAGCAGGGGCGGGGGACAAGATCTCCATCCCCTCCCCATCTCAAAATCCTGCCCTCCATCCCAGCACGGGTCTTGATTTTAACCTCCATCCCTGTTTTATGTCCTCCATTCCCGGTCCAATCAGGGCGAGGTGGGGCAGGGCCATGGGCGTAGCTAGGATTCATGTGAGGGGGGGGGGGGGGGGGCAAACAGGGGTATAGCAAAAAACAAAAAATTGGTGTGACAGTCAGGGGTTTGGGGGCAGCACCCCCCAAAAAATTTTTTTGAGATAAAATAAAAATTGGCTACAATTATTAATAAAAATCTATTTCATATGGACAAATCAAACTATCTGCTGCAGTCTTTCTCAACCTCAACGGAAAGTTCTTAAACATTATCTAATGGCAATATATACCAAGTGAGCTCAACTAAGGCCGGTAAATGAGCCAAACTAGCTAAGCTTAAAGTGTTCAAGTTTGGCTCATTTTTGTGGTGAGTAGATTCAAGTTGGAGTTTATAACCAACATGAGCTAAATAAACCACTCTTGAACTAGCTTATTTATAGAAAAAAAATACACCTGAAAATAATAGGTCCGCATAAAAAATGACATTGTTTCATAGTTGAAAGCAATAAGATCTTATCTCTAAACCTATTGCTTATGGTTAGGTCAACCATAAGAAGTTTCATGCGATGGGATGAGGCCTAGGCTACTAGGCAGGCAGGTTAAGATCTCATGGGTGTCACCTCTTTGTGCAAGCTTAAGCAAGGCAACGAGGAGTAAGGCCATAGAGTTTTACGCTATCAGGACAACACCATGTAATAATTTGAAAAAAAATATGGTTCGACACTTCAGGATTCAAAACATTTAAAGAAAATAATTCATTTTTTTCAAAAATCCAACAAAAGTTGCTTGTATTGCAATATTACCTGCTGGAATGACTCTATCTATTGTTCATGTTTTGGATTTAGATCTGGTCTAGCATGATCCAATCCGAATCTTACCCCTACTCGATAGGGATATCAATGGGTTGGGTTTACCCAGACCCAACCCGTACCAAACCCTATAGAGTTCAAGTATGGTGATAAATAAGAAGATCCGATTAAGACTCAGATCCGGACCCAAAAGTATGATTAGTACATGGATTTAGGTATAGTTTGTGAAATTTCATACTAAATTTAATGCTGACACGAGTTTCGATTAAGGCTTGCAAATTTTCAATGTAAAAATGATAAAAATAGTATTTTACCGAGTCTGGTTCATGTAGTTCTTATCAGGTCCAGGTATGGTTTCTCTTATGGTGAATCTAATTAAGTCCGAGTTCGAAGTCGGTATAACCACTTGTGTATAAATAAAACCCGACCCGTTGACACCTCGATAAAAGAAAAAAAAATTAAGAGAGAAAAATGCAAATCCGAGTTCTCCCACCCCCTCACACACATCCACACACGACTCAAATCTGAACCCTCACACGCACACCAACACATGGTGGCACCGATTCCCCCAATCATAGTACGGGCATCGACCCGCATGAAAGTACAGACCCACATGTGTGCCAGCCCAAAGCCAGAATAGGGCTGGGCCAGGACTGGGCTTTTAAAAAAAAAAATTAACTGGGCCGGGAGGCAGGACTGGGCTACAGCCCAGTCCTGCGCCCCCTACCCCCCAGCTCTGCCTTTGGGCAGGGCCCCGTTTCCCCTCAGTCCACTGCCATCACTAAAGAAGGATCGGGGATGGGGTGAGGCAGGGCAAGGAGGGGATTGGACACGGGAATGGGGCGGGGCGGGGAAAAGCGTAAGTCCATCCCCGCATGGGTTTTGATTTTAACCTCCATCCGCCTTTCATGTCCTCCATTCCCGGTCCAAACAAAGTGAGGCGGCGCGGGGCCCTGTTTTCCCCGGGTCCACTGCCATCCCTACTATCATAACCTCTCTATTGGTGCTGTGCTATTCATCTTCCTCTTCCTCTTCATGGG
Source organism: Nuphar pumila (assembly GCF_984573655.1). Classification (NCBI taxonomy): domain Eukaryota; kingdom Viridiplantae; phylum Streptophyta; class Magnoliopsida; order Nymphaeales; family Nymphaeaceae; genus Nuphar; species Nuphar pumila. Next base: position 119,407,327 of record NC_143253.1, on the reverse strand, counting down.
AGACATCGGTGGCATCCATGGCTGCCAGAAAGAATGACTGGGCGATCACTACAATCACCGAGCATGTGGAATTATCAAGGTTGGCAGGGTATGGTGAGGAGAAGCTCTCCTCCGTGCTGGTCATGGGGTTGGTTCTATGTAAGCCTTGCTTGGGCTTGAATGCAGAGTTTGTGTCAGGTCTCTCTCTCGCTCGCAGATGTGTCTGAGGTAGGTGACACACTTTGTGAATATATACGAGGGTAATTCTAGAAGATTGCAGATCTATGTGTACATATGCATGAGAATAGTACTACGAAAGACAATTGTGTGAATGCATCCTCATGCATGAGATAGAATATGGATATATAAAGTTCAATAGGCATGTGCAAATGTATGCGTGTATTATGCACCTTTGCAGCAACTAATTAAACATGCTTCAAATTTTGGTATAGAACTTGTTTCATAGATACTTTTGTAATGTGTAAGGTTGGATGCATCTATCTTAACTAGTGAATACTAAGCATGCATGAATTGTCTACCAAAGTTTTTAAACGCACTAAGATATTCCTTTGTAGATACATGTGTGTGTGTGTGTATATATATATATAAATATATATATATATATATATATATATATATATATATATATATATATACACACACACACACATGTTCACACAGTAACAATGAGTCAAAACTCATAGTGCGAGTTGTTTTTTCTCAATTTGGCACATCAGATGCATTCAATATGGTCAAAATGCTAAGAATTGGCCATTGGGTTGTGTTTTTTCAGAAAAATTTTTATTTTTGAGCAAAAAAAAATTTGCAAACATTGATTTTTTGTTTTGCCAAAAAAACTTGCTCACACATCAAAATCCATTGACCTAAGGCCGATTTTCACTAAACAAAAAATGTAAATTACACCTACAGCATCATATTGAGTTGAAACCAAGGTTGTCAGACTAGAAAGCAAAAGCAAAAAAAAGTGATAGAGGAAGCGAGAAGTGATGCATTTTAAAAAGCAGAAAGCGAAGAATAAAAAAAAACAATATAAGAATTGAATGAGAATCAAAATGGAATGCAAATAAAAATTAAAATAAAAGTGATTATTCTTAAATTTTATGATTTTTTAATGTAAGAATTAAATTTTTAACAAAAATTGAAAATGACGATTGTTAATTTAAAGAAAGCATATGAAAGTGAGTGAAAAGTGCGAGAGAAAACACATAAAAAACATAAAAAGTAGGATGAGAAGACATATGAAAAGAATAGCTGAAGTGTGTGAAAAACATAAGAAAAGCATGGGAGAATCGAGATTCCTATCAAGTTTTGAAAGCGAGGAATATCGCGCTTCCAAAGCGAGTTTTCAAAAAGCGAGCTTCCCACCTATCTAAGAAGCTTTCGGTAACTCGGGTTGAAACAACTTGCACTTATGAGTTTCAGCTCATTGACACCATATGCACGTGAATACCAAAGACTTATCCTTTTTTTTGGCCAAAAAAAGCACACACTGCAAGGATGAGGGTCAATAGCGGCGATGAAAGTCGCCTCTATTGCTCTATTTGTTGCCATCTAGTTTTGCCCCTGTTAAGTAATAACGGCGACAATTATAGGTTGTCGTTAAATTAAGGATATATCCCAATAGCGGTGATTTAGCCTATAACGGCGACTAGCTTTTTACCAGCATCATCATAGTCACCATTATAGGAGATAACGATAAGAATTAAATTTTGTTATAGCCTGTAACGACAAGCATGAAGTTGCCGTTATAGGATTTAATGGGGTTAAGACCTATAACGGCGACACAGGAATGTCATCGTTATAGGCCTTAAACCTGCAAACTTAAATTTGTATATTAGTTTAAAAAAATTATAGAACTTGCATATGAAACATAATTTAATTTCAAATATTACATTCAACAAAATTCAAATAATAACAATGCAAATGGAATCACTCAAACAACAACAATTCAAACAATAACAATTACACAGTCAAATGAAATTATATAATAACTTTTAATAATGATTAACAGAAATAGAAGTTCAAGTTTCCCAATCATTGACATGATTGGATTGAATCTCTCTCATCACTGGCCCAATGGAATCACTGAACAGTGAATTAATCAACCAATCAACTTCATGTGCCAACGAACTAATTCTACTTCTCTCTGCTTTCCTGCCATAAAAAAATAAAATATCGTGTTAATACCCATGACAACTATTAAGAACATAATGCTCAAAATCATAAACACTCAAGTAAGTGTGAGGCTTTGATGTTTGGCAGTCTCAAAGATGGAATTTTGTAGTGACAAAGGAAAAGAAAAATACACCAAAATATTATTCATTTGCTATATATTAATAATAATTTAAGATATACCAACAAAGCACTTGATACAAGCTTACCTTATAGTCGAAGTTGAACATGCTCTGAGAGAAATGTGGCTCATTTACCAGTTGCACAAGAATGCCACAAAAAATAAATAAGTAAAAAAGAGTATTTTAAAAAACCAGTTTTATTCTCAAATTAGGTAACATTATTTCACACAATTATTTTCCGAGCAGACAAGCAGCTTAACATGATGGTAAATATAAATATGAAAGCACATTTGATTTAGCTTATTTCATTGAACACAAACCTATTACAATATATATAGTTGTAGATTTTGGACCTTCTTTTGCCACTCCTACTATAACTGCCATCTCTATCACTACCATGTTTTATACCAAAGTAAAATAATAGGTAAAAGTGCATAGCAATATCCAGACATGCAACCAATGGAATAGAGAAGAGCATTGCAGGGTATAATCCTAGTACTTCATATGAAAAATGAGTCCAGCAAGCATATACATATAAATTTCTATATACACATTTATGAGCTCAAGCTTGAACAATGTTGAGCCTTCACGTTAGGTTGTTTTCAGACAGTCTTAAGTGAACTTGAGCTTGGGTTTCTCAAGTTTGCACTGAGTAACACTCAATTAGATTTTCTTTTAACAGTAAGATGTGATGGCTCTGTAGTGGTTCTTTTTGTTTAGTAGTGGTAATGCTTTGATATAAAAAGACATGATGGCTTTGTATCTAAAAGAGTTGAAGTCCATTTGGTAAGAACTTATCATCTGAGATTTGTTCTTCATCAATCTTTTATTGTTATTTTTCTAAGTGCAATGACTTATGTCTTCCCTTCTTCTTAAGAAACAGGGTGTTGAGTTGAATCCACATGGTAGCACATTTTCTACAACTTCATTAGAAATGAATGCTATGGATAATGAAGCAACACCTGCAGTCATAGTAGATCAGGGATTATACTACCCTGCCACTAATAGCTATTATGGGTATTATGGTACAAGTAACACCATTTCTTGTAGTTCCTGTCAAAGGAAATTCTTTCCAGGTGTTTTCCTTCAATTTTATATTTTTTAACTCTGTAAGCTTTGCCAATGTTGTATTTTATATTGTGTGCATGCCCTCGCTTTTGTCAAATATTTAAAACTATCAGTCAGTTTGGGAGTCATGTTCCATTTATGTTGTTGCATGGGGTTAACAGAGGCCTATGATCATACTTAACTTGGAGATTGTGCAAGCCTCCTTTCTTGATTCTTATGATTTTTTTTTTGTTTTTCACTTCACTGAAGCTAGTGTTTTGTGTTTCTTTTTGCAGACTTTGCAAGACAAAAGTTGCCTTATGTATATTATCCACCTAATTATGGATATGCACAGTCTGCTTACAACTCGTTTAATTCCTACATTCCTGGAGTTGTCATTGCCGTGGATGGCCAATTTGTAGGATCTCAATCTTATTACAGTGGTTCACCTTACCAACATACAGTTTCTTCTCCTAGTTATTTTCCAGTAGTCATGCAACCTAGGCTTGACATTCCCACTAGTAGTTTATTGAATGCTTCACTACATAATGTTTTTATATACACATTTATTATTCTCAAAATTGGTGCCTAGACAACCAAGTTTTTGACCCAGGTATGAGTTAGATTTGCATGTTATTCATAATGCAAATTGGCATGTAGATCCCCATGTTATTCATAAAGTAAATTGGCGTATAGGTCACAAAACCATGATCTTGAGTTTCGAGTCAGGAAAGCAAAGCTTCTAAAGGAATCAAAGCCATGTGGTGGAAGAACATGGCTTCTCCATTGAATTTACAGAATATGCATATAGTATTCAATCACGGCTAGTTGCAGAAAACTATTTGTGTCATAAACAAACTTCAACATATCTATTGAACAAAAAAATAAACATAAATATGTATTCATCTATAGAGAAAAACATGAATTTTCCCTACATCTCTGTGGAACATAATAAACAAAAAATTCATAATAATAATAATAATAGTAGTAATAATAAAGAAAATAATTCAAGATTCAAAAGCATACCAAGATGCACATCTATGCTTAGAACATGCCCCATGTCACCCAGAGAAATCAGAGAGAGAGAGAGAGAGAGAGGATATCCTCCGACAGTGGTCATGCGGTGTCACCCAGAGAAATCATAGACAGAGAGGATATCCTTCAACGACGATCAGATGGTGTCACCCTGTGTAGGGATCGAAAGTGGTGGTCGGTGGTGTCACCGAGAGAAATCTCAAAGAGAGAGAGAGAGAGGATCGATCCTCGGTCCGACAGCGGTCAGATAGTGTCACCTGAGCAGAGAGAGAGAGAGAGGAGGGAGGAGGCGGTTCGACAACAAAGAGAGATCGTAGAGGGAGAGAAAAAAAAATAGAATTAGGGCACGATACTAGACCCTAATTATAAACCCTATAATGGCAACACCTGAATGTCACCATTATAAAGTAAAACCTATAACGATAAAATTCAGTGGTTAAATATAATAGCAAAAGTGGTTTAACGATAATATTTAATGGTTATGCATGTCACCGTTAATGACACATCGATAACGACATACAAGGTCACCATTATAGAGTAAAACCCTATAACGATGATGTCGTAATGTTATCATTATTGAACAATAACGATGACATTTAATGGCCGTTAAATATTACCATCAAGTGTTTTAACAATAATATTTAACGGCCACATATGGCATCGTTAAAGACAATCTATAATGGTGACATTTATTAATCACCATTAGAGACATATCTTTAACGATGATATATAAAGTCATCATTATAGATATATCTATAATGATGATATATAAAGTCACTGTTATTGCGGCAATTCAACTCCAACAATAGTGACAACTTTTTGTGTCGTCGTTAATGAGTCACCGCCATTTACCCTCATCCTTGTAATGATGTTCACACATTGGAATCCAGTGATCCAAGGGTTGATGCTCATTAAACAAAATATGTAAATTAATCACATCTATGGTCCAGACGATTGAGTCAAGACAGATTTCACCAGTTTCAACTCGTTAACAATGTATGCATGTGAATACTAGAGACTTGCTTTTGTGTGTGTAGGGCGGACTCTTGGGGGGGGGAGGGGGACTAAATTTGATCATGGTACCATGGGGTAGAAATGCCCTTTTTTATTTATTCTTTTGCTTTTTTGTTTTTCCATAAATTTAACCTTACAAATGTAGGCCTTCAGTGTGATCGTTGCAAAATTTTTACATTTTGCAAGTCTAATTGACCTTTTGAAAAAGATTTTGAAATAACTCCCCTCCATTTTTTTTAAAAATTTGCAGAAAAAAAGATGAGAGATGGGATCCGCCTATCGGTACGAGGTTCAACCATTCCTAGCGCCTTTACTAGAAGTAATCGAACCAAGGATTTAACTGTATGCCTTGATTTGCTTAAAATGCCTAAGAAATCATTCTAAGTCCTAAAATGAAAATGTTGTAGTTTTTTAGAAAAGTTTTTAAGGAAAATCTAAATGCATGCTTAGAATGGCTTTGAGATTGAAATTTGCTTTGAAAAATGCTTCAAAAATTGAATTTCCAAGTGATTTCGAAAATTACTTAGAAAATATTCAGAAATTGAATTGAAGTGACTCAAAAATAATTTGAAGTGATTTTGAAATTAATTCGAGATTAACTTGAAAATATTTGGAAAATATCCTGAAATGATTAACTTTGAAAATATTTCAAAAATCATTTGGAATGTGACTTGAAATTATTTTGAAATGATTTCGGAAATGATTTGGAATCAACTCGAAAATACTTTAAAAATCACTTCGAAAATATTTTGAAATTGAAAGTGTTTTGAAAATTTTGAATTTTTGAAAAATACTTGGAAAATGCTGTGAAGTTGAAATTGAAAATAGAAATTATCTTGAAGTCGAAGCTAAATTTGAAATGAAAATTGAAGTTGGAATAGAAATTGAAATTGAGATTGAAGTTGAATTTGAATTTGAAATTGAAATTAAAATTGTAATTAAAATTGTAATTTGAAATTTAAATTGGAATTGGAATTGGAATTTGAATTTGAATTTGAATTTGAATTTGAATTTGAATTTGAATTTGAATTTGAAATTGGAATTGGAATTTGAAATTGAATCTAAATTTGAATTTGAAATTGAAATTGAAATTTGAAATTGCCTTGAAATTGGGATTTGAAAATGAATTTGGACTTGAAATCGAAATTGGAGTTTGAAATTGGAATTGGAATTGAAATTGAAATTGTATTTTTTTACAAAAATAAAGATGGATTTTCCACATATCCATGACTATGGTCACAAATATGTTTTAAATACATCCTTTTGAAAATATCTTGAAAAACTTTAAAATATACAATAATTTTTTTTAAATAGCCTAAGAGTTTAAGCCTTTTATAACTTAAAAGAAATTAATAAATCTGAATTTCATTCGTATTCTGACTATGGCCAAAAATACAAATTTTATTAAGTTTATTATATTCTTAGAAGAATGTGCACATGACATTCGTGTTGACCATTGTGAGATTCAAAATATGTGTATGCCAAACCATAGCAGTTTAATATTCAAAATTAAACTATATGCAAATGTTGTTTATCTAATGCAGAAAGGAAAATTTCTACTATTTTTTATATTAATTATAATTTACATTGAATAATTGAATTTGAGATAAAGAAATGAAAAGGAGAAATATCTATTTGAACTTTTCTTGCAAAATTAGCAAACACATTAGTGGAAGAATGTCGGTTTTTCTGAAATTATCCAACAATATCCATAAATTAAAGAATATTTTTCAAAAATAAGCTTTTTTCATGCTTTTCATAAAATCAAAATCAAAATCATAAAATGAAGTAAAGGATAAATGCATGATATAATAAACTATTGAAATGAACCTAATTTGGAAAATAAATTTCAAAATTAGGGGAAAATGACCAAATTACCCCTAATTTTAAGACTATGGCCTTAAAATTAGGGTTTTTTGAAACGGATTTTGAAATATTTATCACATAGAAGCTCAAAAATTTATAAAATTCATTGAGGAGCCTATTAATATGATTAAAAACATTATCAAAGTTTTAAATCATGAAAATAATATTCAAAATTTGAGAAATTGAGTGCAAAAATGCCTAATTTATCCCTGTTTTGGCAAAATTATGACTTTTAGAAAATCGGTTTTAAAAAATATAATGAATGAAGGGTTAAATGACCATAGAAATTTATGAAAATTGATGTGGAGATTTCTAAAAACCTTAGGAACACTCTAAAATTGAATATTTCAAGAAAATATTGAAGAAAAACCTGAATTAGGGTTATTTTTAAAATTAAAACAGGAATTTATAAAACCAAAATTTCTAAATAAACTTATCAGAGCATTTTGAGAGAATGAAGGTCTAAAATGACTCAAATCATGGTCAAAATGCATCCATGGATTTATAACATATTAGAGAAACATCTCCTTTTTACATAACTTCAAAATCATTTCTGATAGTTGAGATATGATCGAAACATTAGCGCATTAATTTTAGGAGCATGAGATTAGATTTTAGCAGACAAGCTTCTGTAATTTGGGTGTTTTAGGAGCTAAACCAACTCAATTTCTCTCAAATTTATGAAAAAAATTTATCAACATAATTCTAAAACAACTTCAATTTACAGAAATAGAAAATCAATCCTGATTTAAAAATGGTGACTTTAGGAAGTCATTATTCAATCTTAGAGAATGAGCCTGTTACATAACTTAAAGTTTTGTAATTAGTTCTGGTTTTTAGCAGAATTAAAATAGCAAATAGCATAAAAGTTTATAAAAATTGATTGGGATAAACTAGACACAAAATGGAAGAAATCCCTTTTTACAGATTTTGAAAATGATCTCCCATTATGGAGAGCCAATCTAAAAAAAATTAGGTAATATCTAAGTGATGCTTAAAAATGCAAGATAACAGGGTTCCGATTTTTTATCCAAATAGAATATAAAATATCCATAGAAATGGTTAAACATTTTCAGAGGTAAACTAGACATACAGAGAAAGAAAATCCATTTTATAGATCTAAAAAATGATCTCCCATTGTGGAGATCTGATTCAAGAAAATTTGCTAAAAACCTGTGTAAAGCCTGATAAAGAAAAATGATAGGGTTCTGGTTTTTTATCTAAATAAAATATGAAATGATAATGAAAAATTATGAAAATTGGCATGCATAAACTGAACTTTTTAAGAAAGAATCTCTTTTTTACAGATCTAGAAAATGATTTCACATTAGGGAGATATGACTGCAACAATCCGATCCTGAATTTGAGCAGCGCCTGAGATTGCAAACAGATAGGGTCTCAGTTTTAAATGCAAATGAAACAAAAATCCACCATAAAAATTGTTGAACATTTTCAGAGATGAACTAGACATGCAAAAGAAAAGAACCCTTTTTACAGATATAGAAAATGATCTCTCATTAGAGAGATATGACTCTTACAAAAAGGATTTAAATCTAAACCATTAAAATGACACAAAGTGATAGGGTGGTGGGTTTCGATAAAAAACAGGTATGAAATGACCATAGAAATTACTAAAAATTGTCATGAACAAACTAGATTCAGTCACAAAGACATTACTATTTATGGATTGGAGAGATCATCTTCGGTTATGGAGAAATTACTTTAGAAATTCGGTCCTGATTCTACTAAAATCTCAACAGTGCAGAATGGCAGGATCTGAATCTTGATTTTTTAGTGGGTGCACAGATCCCCAAAAATTGTGAAAACTTCACAGATTCAAGTAGATACAGTCATGGATTACCCATAAAAAATTTAGATTAGAAATTCATGAAAAAAACATTCGAAATTAAGATGATAAAATGATGCCAAAATAAAAAAATGCATATAAAATAAGAAAGAGAATGAAAGCATGTAATCTATCAAAGCATCAAATGAAAAATAAAGCATAGATGATATATTTTCAGATTTTAAAAGAAAGAAAACAGTAAAATAACATTTAATTTAGAATTATCAAAGCAAAAATTAAATAAAATAAGGCATGGATCCATTTTATATGGCCAATTGAAGAGGAATTTGATCTATAGAAGATCAAATTTCATCTTTATGATGGCTTTTGATAAAAATGAAAATGCAGCCAAATAAAAACAAGAAAAACAAAAAAATAGAAAGAAATGAGAGTGAGAGGAGATCTACCTTGGATGGAGAAAGCTTGGTTGCAATGGATCTTCACTTCAAATGAAGAAAGAAGCACCGAGGGGGGGGCTACTAAAAAAAAAATAAAGAAGAAGAAGGGGAAAGAGAGAGAGAAAGAGAGGGCGAGAGGGGTGGCTGGACTCCTCCTTGGAGTTGGTGCCACCCCCTACCCCCATTTTTCTAACAATTTTGTAGGGTTTAGGGTTGGGATTTTTTGAAAATCCCAACCCTACCCTTGGGGGTATTTTTTGTTTTTTTTTTAAGAAAAGGGGGACATGTGGCACCTATTTCATGTGTGTGCACATGTGGGGTTTTAAAAACAAAAGGGAAAAGTTAAAAACAAGTGAAAAAAGAAGTTTTTAAACTAAAGAAAAAGAGTTTAAAATGAAAATCCATTTTGAAATTAAAGAAAATGCCAAGTGTCGCCCTTTTAGAAAAAGGATTTTTTCTTTTTGATTTTAAAATCTAATAAAGGAAAGGATTTAAAAGGGAAAGTAAAAATGAAAGAAGAAAATTTTGATTTTTTTTATTTTAATGGATCTTGATTGGATCCAAGATCCATTTTGATTTATTTGGTTTTTCTTCAAAATCCAAATCGAGTTATAAATTGGATCCAGACTGATTTTCAAAAGATTTTATAAAAAAGATAAATCTGGATTTGAAATTCGAGAATTGATTTTGAAAACTGAATAAAGATTAGATTTTAAATTTGGATCTGGATATGAAATTTTGAATAAAGTGGATCTGGATCTCGATTGAAGGTAAAAATAAAAGAAGTTGATTCGAAATGATATTAGAACCTTGGATATGGTTTTATAAAATGAATTGAAATGAAAGCTCCAAACCCATGATGGAATTTGGATATTGGATCAAGCTTGGAAATAAAATTGGATCTTGGATCTAGATCAGAATCCAAGAAGTGAAATTGGATCTTAGATGTTAGATGAATCTAAGTTCAAATTTCAGAAATTGATTCAGTTGTCTTTCTGAATGGATCAAAAAATGGATCCAGATGGAAATGGATCTTAAATGATTAATTGGATCATAGATATCTAATGAGATATTCTAGGTTTAGAAAGTGAATTGGACTCTGAATATGGATTATTGAATGAATCAGGTGAAAAATCTAAGTCCGGAATGAAAAATAGACATCAGATCCAATATTGATCTAGTATCTGATTTGAAATGTGGATTGGATCTCAGATATTGATAACATATCAGATAAAGGAATTGATCCGAGTCCGAATTGGGACTTGTTCCCGTTTACAAAATTGATAGAAAAGATGTTCTGAAGATTTTTTTTTTTTTTTGCTCTGTAGGGGTAGAAAACACAGAACTGGACTGGTTTGAACTAATTTGAACTGGATAGGATTGAAATAAACTGAATCGAAAGTCTGTTATAATAAGGTGAACTAAATTTGAAGCTAAAACACTAGCTTAATCGACTGGGGTTAGCTCAATTTGGATTGAATTGAGCTAAAATGAAGGTCTGAGAGTGCAGAAAATGACTTAGCACTGAAACCAGACCATTCGAATTCCTGATAAACTCATATTAGACTCATGGGGATAAGATCTAATAGGTTTTAACTGACTCAGAGACAGTTTAGCTAATATTTGAGCTAAAAATGAGCTTATTTCGTCTGAAATGAACTAAATTTAGCCAAAATAAACTGACAAAGCTCATCGTGAGCTCAGTGGAGCTAGAAAAGAATGACATTATAACTCTTTTGAACTTAGAATGAACTTGGATAGGTCTGACTGACAAAAAGAGCTAATGGGTGACTCAGGGGTAAAATGATAATTTTATTATCAAAATGGGGGTAAACTGACTCCTAGACTGGGATAAACCTAGGGGTGAGACTCTTCATCGCCCTGCAGGTGGTTGACATCTGTGAAATGAGATGTCCGGAATGGACCTAAAAATTTGGGGTGTTTATACTCAGCTATCAGACGGACAGTCAAGGTTTGACTCAGTCGGCCCACCATCACAATGAGCAGAGAATAACCCCCCATTAGATGGTGGTGCCCTGTGGCCCGCTAGAGCTGTTGTTGGAATAGAGGCAACGATGGTGAAGAGAGTCTGCCAAAAATTGTAGAAAGAAAAAAAAATAGAAAGAAGACAAGGATTTGAGAAGGGTTGAGAAACCCTTTAGATATCTTTTTCATTTTATGGTATTGCCCTTGCTCTTTTCATTAATTCCTTCTTGTTAAATAGAAATACATGATTGCCCTTGTTCTTCTTTGATATTTTTGTTTGTACTCTTATGTTTTTCAAAACATGGGTTTTATTTATGGGATTTTCTAGGAACAAGTTTGTTCTATGGAAAATACCTGAGACAGGGTTCTAATTTTTATTTCTTCCTAAACAACCCCCAAACTTTCTAAAATTACATAATGGTGCCTAGGACTTTCTGTTTAACTCATAAAATTCTAGATTTTTTTTTAGGGTTCTAGTTTGTTGTTTTTTGCCCAAAACGATCCTCTAACTTTTTTTATTTTACAAAAAAGTGGTTTTGATTTGCTGAAAACTTCTTACTACTTTATTTTGATATAAAACTGGTTTGGATGTAGTTATGATTTGGATTAAGGCTTTAATTGAGAAGGGTGAGTATAAACCTATATTAGTATGATGGGATCCAGAAATTATTTATATTGGCATAAAAGAAATATGTGTGTGTGTGTGTTTTATTTGGTACCTCTTTAGATCCTTTGATTGTATGGGCCCAGATTTGATCCAAATTTTATGATGGATATTGATAGTATCAAGCGGAGTAATTAGACCTAATAATATATTTTGCATGGATCTAGTTTTGATTCAGTTTTATGATAGATTCAGATAATAGCATATTGTTTTGATATGATGTATAACTTGTTCATGCTTGGTCAAATTATATGTGGATATGGTATGGCTTAATATTGGTCCAATTTTTTTTTATGATAAATCAATTTGGTACAAGTAGTATTTTATAGATCTGGTTGGATCCGGTAAAACATATTGGATCTGTTTGAACCTGAATAGATCTAGTTGAATATTTTTATAATCTAAAAAATATCATTAGACATGAGCCTGAATGAAATCTATACATGATACATGTGAATTGAATCCATATTGACATTATGAGATCCAAGAATATTTTTCTGGGTATGCTTTATGGATATTGTGGTTTCAAATTAGTATAATGGCATTCAAGTTTAGTTAACTTGGTTATGTAGGACTATTTATGATTTTATGCATATATAATTTTGAATAGTCCTTTATTGGGTCATCTTATCGAATGAATCTAAAGATGAATCCAAAAAAGTATAATGTCAGATATGGGGTATGAATCCATTTAAAATTGAAACCTAAGAATATAGATTTGAACTACGGTCTTGTGATCTATGGTTTTGTTTAAGCTTGCAACTATAGATAATGTTAGACTTGGTGACAACATCTCAAGACAGTTTTTTGATATAAACTCATATAAATCCAATGGATATGGGTATAGATTTTTTGTTTGGATCCGTTAATGGATTTGAATTTATATGCTAACATGCTTGTGGTTTGATAACTTATTATAATTTTCTATATAATTAAAGCCTTGAAAAAATGAATGAGATTATCATGTTTGGCATATTCAAATGGTTATGGGACAGAAAAAATAACTCTCATAGACTATGGATCCGGTGTGTACCCAAATTGAATATGAGGACTTAAGTTTTATTCTTAATGCATATTGCTTTTAGTTTGTGATGTCTTAATATGCACACATTGCTTAATTACAATATGTTAGAAAAGTGAGAGCTGAATTATAAATATTTATTTGCATATATTGATAAATAATCATCATAAATCATGCTTCCTATGGTTTGCTTTTATGAATGCATGAAAGGATGTTTTCATGCTTTAAAAGCTTTATACATGGTATGCAATATGGTGGTATTCATATTTATCCAAAATGATTAGGTAGTGGTTAATTTGACGAGAGTTAAAGCATGTTGCATGTGATGATAATGCACATGGATAGTGAAAGTATTGACTATGGTAAAATATCTGAAAAGTGAGCATTTGTCATGTTTAGCAAATCATAATTTATCATGAATTCATAAGTTAAAAAAATCATAGTATTTTATTAGTGTGTGCATGTAAACTTTATGTAAGGTTGTTAGCACATGATGATGTCCTATGAGGTGGTCATGGAAGAGCAATATGAAACCCATGGCTAACTAAAAATGTGAAACCCATGTATTGGTTTGAATATGGTATTTTATATTAAGTGTTATAATTTAAATTATGACATGATGAAAAACTCATATGGCTATGTGAAATGAGTGCATGAAATGATGATGTTATGGCTAAACTGATACCATATGTAGAAAGAATTTTCATTCATATGATGATGGAAAGACTACTATATGAGAAATAACCCGTAGTATATGTGAAAAATATCAAATTTGAAAATAAAGGAAAGTGCACATAGCTATGTGCAAAATAACTCATAACATGTGTGAAAACCTTATACTTGAATATGATTCATATGATAAAAAAATTCATATGATTGTATAGGTAATAACCCATGACATGTATGAAAACTTCATACTTGAAAATGAATAATGAAAAACCCACGTGATTATGTAGAAAAATAACCCATAGCATTTGAGAAAAAACATCATACTTAGATATTGATATAACTCAAGGAATTGTGCAAGTTTAGTTTGTGTATATTTTATTTTGAAGTATCTAATATGCTTATCAAGTGAGATGTTGGATCCTGATAACAGCTTCATTATGTGGCTATAGAGGCTCACAAAAAAATTCGAAAGCCACAAAATGGTGGACTCATAACTCATGAAAAACACAAACGTATGCATTGAAAATATATTTAAATATAATAAATTTAGGATGTAAGCAGCTACACCAAGGGAGGTTAAATATCATTCATGTGCATACGCTCATAGTGAGTCATAGCACGAGCAATCCCCCTTGACGGAGGCCGTTTCCCCAATTCAACCATTCCCTTCCCTCATTTCTTTATTTTCTCCTCCCTCACTGGACACACCCCAATTCTAAATTCAGTTCTCAACAATCAAACTCATCTAGGAGGGTACAAAGAGATTGGATATAGAGCATATCATAGTTGATCCATATTCATATCTGAATGTTAAGCTAAGAGTCCCAATCCAAATCTGGATTCAAACTTGATATGATGAAGTGGAATTGAAATCTGAAGCAAATCTGATATTGTAATAATGTATCCGTTTAAGAAACGTTACAAATGATTGTTCTAGACTAAAATATCTGAAAAATCGGATTTCATCTGAATTTTAGCATAAATCAGGAAAAATATCAAACTATATCCAAGTTCCAAAGAGTCCAAAAATAAGCTCAAATGCAATCTGAAGGGATATTCATATTCTATTTTGACATTATATATATATATATATACATATATCGTCTGATTTGGATATAAGGCCCAAAGTAATCCAATCTATTTGTACCCTATTCTCAGGATGTTGTAGACTTTTATGCATAATAAATAAATGTAAAATTTTCATTTAGGGGCCAACCTTTTGCTTATAATTCCAAAAATGGGACACACTTTTCTGAAATTCTAAATACGAGCCAAACTTTGCCTGAAAACAGTCAAATAGTGGCCTTAGATCAACTTCTATCATCTTGAAAAATGTGATTCCTTTTTGGTTTCCTATATTCTCCCTCAAAAATTTTAAAAAAAATACTCATTCATCTTGGTAAAAAAAGAAAAAGTAAACAGTTTGAAGTTTGAACTCCTGATGAAGGTGACTATTATAATTTTACTTGTGATTTAATTTGAGTTGAATGGCAATAATAAATGTAGGCCATTGTTTGGAATTTTCCAGGAAAATAGAGACCTATATTTGGAATTTCAGAAACATGCGCCCCCTAAATAATTTTTTTCTAAATAAATACACGCACGTGCATACACACCCATACATTCAACAAAATTTTACAATATTTGATCCTTATAATTTATTAGCATGCTTTAGATAATGTTTTTTTTTTATGCTTAGACATGTTTTTTAGTAACATTAAAAATCAAAAGTTTTGCAATGCAAAAAAAATGGCTCTGGTGTTTTTTAAGACGAAAACAGACTTTTGTGTTGAAACAACTCAATCCAAATTATTGTTTAAATACATCCAAAATGTCTCATCACTTATAAAACATATGAAATAATGAATGTGAATTATAAATTTTTGGATCTTTTTGGCTGGAGCCCTCCAACACCCCCCCCCCCCCCCCATGTATGTGTGCAATCAACTTTATCTGAAGCATCTATGACATCAACTCAACTATTTGGCAGATTCAATCCAACAGCTTACATTTAAATTTAACATGTGCACCCAAAGTAGTTAGCGTTTATTCTTGTTAGGGATGACCCCTTGACATAGGGTTGCAAATGGGTCGGATCCGAACCGATATCCAACACCCCAATGTATTTTCTGATCCTAAATCCAACCCATTTGCATTTCTACCTTGATATGCCCGTCGAATTCAATATGAGCCTATTTCACAAGGCTGAGGTGAGCTCATACAAAACCCAGTTATGCAAAGCTTGGTTCATTTGTAACCACACCCCAAGTAGGGATGCAAACCGACCAGATCCAGTATAGATATTTTATGATTTTTTGCTGTTCCGACCCGATTCGGGTCCGACTTTTCTTTTTATTTAACTGTTCCGGATCCCATTCGTTTGCATCCCTAACCCCAAGTTCTTCACTCTGCATTCTGTACAGTTTCCCTCACACCCCAATGGTTTGATATAATGTTATGCCAATGAACTCGGTGAGTGAGGTGGATTTTTGTTTTTCAGTTATCTAAAAAGGTTGGTTTGGTCCATGAGAAGCTTTCAAGTGCCCACTACAAAAAAATAGTTGATTAGCGACGGAATTTAGCGATGGAGTTATATCGTCGCTACTTAGCGACAGATTAACGAGAGAAATGAATCCATCGCTATATTTGTAGAATTTTACGAAACTAGCGACAGAAAACATTCCCTCGCAAAATCCGTCGCTAAGTAGCGACGGATTTTGCGAGAGAATGTTTTGTCGCAATAAATACGACAGTTAGCGACGGAATTGCGACGGCTAAGATTCCGTCGCAACATAGCGACGGCCTAGGCGACGAAATATTTTCTGTCGCCTTTTTTGTTTTTTGAATTACGATGGCTTAGCGACGGAATTAATCCGTCGCTAAGCCGTCGCTATATGTCGCATTACCCCTAATCCCAGCCCTCTTTTTCCTTTCTCCTTTCGCTGCTCCCGCCCGCCGCCCTCTCCCTCCTGCCGCCCTCTTCCTTCCGTCAACCTTCCGCTGCCGCCGTCGCTGCCCGGAGCAACCGCAGGTACGTAAATGGATTGGAGGTCGACCCCCTGCTTTTTCCGGCAGGGGGTCGACTCTGCCAGGCGGTCGACCCCCTGCGTTTTCCGGCAGGGGGTCGACTCTGCCAGGCGGTCGACCCCGGTAGGTGGTCGACCCTCTGCCGTGTCCGGCCGGGGGTCAACCCTGGTAGGGGGTCGACCCCCTGCCGTGTCCGGCCGGGGGGGGGGGGGGGGGGTCGACCCCCCGCCATGTCCGGCCGGGGGTCGACCCCCCGCCGTGTCCGGCAGGGGGTCAACCCCTTTTGATGTCCGGCAGGGGGTCAACCCCCTGCCTTGTCCGGCCGGGGTCGACCCCCTTGCCGTCTCCGGCCAGGGGTCAACCCCCTGCCTTGTCCGGCAGGGGGTCAACCCCTTTTGATGTCCGGCCGGGGGTCGACCCCCTGCCGTGTCCGGCCGGGGGTCGACCCCCTGGTTTCTTGCTCTTTTTTTTCTTTTTTCAGAAATTAGGGTTTTTATTTTATTTTTATTGTTTAGTTTTCTTTGATTTTCATTGATTAGGATTTTTTATTTTGATTTTCATTTATTAAGCAATTGAATCAAATTTCTTAAATTAAGGCTATTTGTAGTTAATTTAATTAGGGTTTTTTATTTGATTTTGTTTTATTAGGGCTTTGAATCAAAATTTAAAAATTAGGGCATTTTATAGTTAATTTGATTAGGGTTTTCTTGGATTTGATTAGAGCTTTTATTTTTATTTTCTATGATTAGGGATTTGAATCATAATTTTTTTAATTAAGGATTTTTAGTTAATTTGGTTAGGACTTTAAATCAAAATTTTTTAATTAAGGCTTTTATAGTTAATTTGATTAGGTTTTTTTTATTTATTTAGAGTTTTTATTTTTATTTTCTATAATTAGGGATTTAAATCACATTTTTTTAATTAATACTTTTTAGTTAATTTGATGAAGGATTTTTTTGTATTTGATTTTGGCAGGTTTTTTCCTTGTTTGATTAAGGTTTAAATTGTGGCTTTTTTATTTAATTTTATGGTTTATTTTTCTTATAGTTTATGATGTTTTGGTTTATTTATAATTTATTTTCTTGTATTTTAAGGTTTTATGATTTAATATGGTCGAATAATTTCATGGTGACTTCATTTTAAAACATCATTTTTTTTTGCAGATTTCTCAACAGAACTTGCTTGTGCCCCGCCACCCGTGGTAAGTAAGTGACAAAAACAATGCAAATCGGGTAAATACCCGTGGTGAGTAAGTGATGCAAGCGCATCACATGTTATTTAATTTATTGAATATAACACTTTATTGTTCACACACTCACTTTGTTGTTGATATCTATGACTACTTTGTTGGAGTTCGGAGATCATGCTGAGCATGATTTTAATGTATGAATATGGAAGTGTTCTTATTTTTGGAGTACGGAGTCCATGCTATGCATGGTAGTAGTTAGTGGGATATTGAAGTGTGTTTGCTGCAGGTACATGTTTGATATTTGTTTGATATGAATTATTTCGATGTATTGCAATGTTTGATGTGATTGTATCCATGCTTACATGTAGTTACTTTCAATTTGATTATGTCTTCCATGTGAAATTGTATACTGAAAGCATGCTTCAAATGAATGTATCGTGTCATGAATAGTTTGCACATGAAAATATTAAGTTATCAATGCATGCATCATAATTCTTGTGATTGTATGACATCATATATTGCATGATAAATTTGATATTTTCTTCATCATAGTATTCTGATGGTTCTCTTTTAACTGGTTAGGATACTATTCGTAACATCATACGACAGAATGACTGCAAACCGTGAATGGATGTACCGTAGGATAGTAGACAATGAGTTATCGCATGAATATATGGATGGTGTCGACAGTTTTATTGAATTTGCAACGGCAAGTGTCAGTACGGTAGATCCCACAGGTCGGATTAGGTGTCCCTGCAAGATTTGTAAGAATAATCGATTTGTAGAACCTCATGGCGTTAGACATCACCTATACAGGAAGGGTTTTGTGAGTGATTATCAGAACTGGACGTTTCATGGAGAAGAATTTAGAAACGATTTTGATGCACGGGTGAATGTGGTGCACGATAATCCATATACGAATTTGATATTTGATGCTGCAGGAACAGAACTGGGTTCTGCTATGAGTTCTAGTGATGTAAGAACTGTCGTAGATGAAGAATCACCAAACGATGCAGCTAGTAGATTTTATGATTTACTTAGAGATGCTGATGAGCCACTTTGGAACGGTTGTGAGAGTCACACTATCTTGTCTGCAGTTCTTCAACTAATGAATTTGAAGTCCGAGTATAATTTGAGTCAATCATGTTTTGACCGTTTGTGCATGATTGTGAAGAGTATGTTGCCTAAAGATGAGAAATTGCCACAAAATTTCTATCGTGCGAAAGTTATGGTCAACGCTCTAGGTATGGGTTACAAAAAGATTGATGCTTGTCCAAATCACTGCATGTTGTATTTCAAGGAGCAGGAAAACGACATATCATGCCCGTCATGTGGGCATCCTCGGTTCAAGCCAAAGACAAGAGGCAATGGTAGCACGAGATCAAAGGAAGTTTCATACAAGTCGCTCCGCTACTTTCCTATCACTCCTAGATTGCAGCGATTGTATATGTCTTCAAAGACAGCTAAACACATGAGATGGCATGCAAATAAAGTTCGACACGATGAAAACAAGATCACGCATCCTGTTGACGCTGAAGCTTGGAAGCACTTTGATCGTACTCATCAGAACTTCGCAATGGAAGTGCGAAATGTTAGACTCGGTCTATGTACAGATGAATTTAATCCATTTGGGGGTAGATCAACTCCATACTCATGCTGGCCAGTATTTGTAACTCCATACAACCTTCCACCAAGCTTGTGTATGAAACGTCCAAATCTTTTCTTGTCTCTGTTGATCCCTGGTCCGACCTCACCTGGCCAAAATCTTGATGTATATCTAAGGCCATTGATTGATGAATTAAAAGTACTGTGGGATGACGGTGTTACCACGTATGATGCCCACAAAAAACAAAATTTCAACATGAAGGCCGTTGTTCTATGGACAATCAGTGACTTCCCTGCATATGGTATGTTATCTGGTTGGAGCACACATGGGAGGTTGGCTTGTCCGTACTGCATGGAGGATTCCAAAGCTTTTAGATTGAGGCATGGAAGGAAGCCTTGCTGGTTTGATTGCCATCGTCGATTTCTACCCAGCGATCATCCGTTCCGACGTCAAAAGAATGCATTTACAGCAGGCACAACTGAAATGGAAGGTCCATCCTCAAGATTGTCTGGCATAGAGATTTTAAGAAGATTGCGATACTTTCCAGATGTATTAACAGATGCCCGCAGTCCTACACCCTTCCGTGGATTTGGGAAGGAACACAATTGGACGAAAAAATCTATTTTTTGGGAACTACCGTATTGGCCGACCCTATTGATACGACATAATTTGGATGTGATGCATGTAGAGAAAAATGTGTTTGATAATGTGTTCAATACAGTAATGAATATTAAAGGAAAAACGAAGGATAATCCGAAGGCCCGTATGGATTTAAAATTAATATGTAAAAGACCAGAATTGGAACTCAAAGAGTATAATGGCAAAGTACTGAAACCAAAGGCGAAGTACGTGCTCGGACCTGATCAAATAAAACATGTATGTCAATGGTTGAGACAACTGAGATTTCCAGATGGATATGTCTCTAACATTGCTCGGGCTGTGAAGATTGACGATGGACAGTTATATGGGTTGAAGAGCCATGATTGTCATATCTTTATGCAACGATTGATACCCCTAGCATTCCATGATATGTTAGACAAACCTATATGGGGGGTATTGTCTGAGTTGAGCGGATTTTTCAGAACATTGTGCGCATCGGAGGTCATTGTATCAGATGTAAAGAATCTCGAGGACTCTGTCATCACCACTGTTTGTCTGTTAGAAAAGATATTTACGCCAGCATTTTTCGATGTTATGGAACATTTGATCATACATCTGCCATATGAACTAAGGGTTGGTGGCCCTGTGCAATATCGATGGATGTACCCATTTGAAAGGTATATGTTTTTTTATATTTGTCTCTTTAATGACAGATATTTAAAATTTGAAATGTATATTCTTGTCAGATGCATGTTCGACCTAAAAAAAAAGGTTCGTAATAAAGCAAGAGTAGAAGGCTCTATTTGTGAGGCGTACACTTTAGAAGAGATTTCAAATTTCTCATCTATGTACTTCGAACCTCATATTTCAACACGTTACACATGCCCGCCCCGTAACGATGATGGAGAACAAGTAACTGTAGCTGACAAGCTGTCGATATTTCAACGACTTGGGCATGCATTTGGTAGTTGCCGATCAAGGCTATTGACAGATCGAGAGCAAGATGCAGCACACATCTATATTCTTTTTAATTGTTCAGCGATCGACCCATACATCGAGTAAGTATATGTATATGCAACTCAATTATAAATCCTTTTATGTTCTATATGTGGATACATGGCTCGGTAATATAAGTATTTGTGGTTTGCAGACGATTTGATCTGGAGTTGCAAAGCAAAGTTTCACATCTCACTAATGCAGAAGTACAAAAAGAACGTGAAACTAAGTTTGTGGAGTGGTTGAAACAGTTGGTAAAGAAGCTAACATAAATTTTGTACTTATAAACAACACTAAGTTACTTAATTGATCGTGATCACAATAATTGTTTATGTCTGTGCGTAGGTTCGCCATGGTGATGTTAAAGATCAAGGAATATGTGATTTAGAAAATGGTCCGACCAAAGTTGTGCAATGCTACAACGGGTATATCGTAAATGGTTATCGATTCCATACAAAAGACTACGGTATAAACAAATCAACGATAAATAGTGGCGTGTGTGTCAAGGGTAGCAGCTACGGTGAAAATGAACATGATTACTACGGTGTTATAGAGGAAATAATGGAGTTGACTTACTTAGGCATGAATAACAGGGTTACGGTATTCAAGTGTCATTGGTTTGATCCAACTGCAACAAGACTCAACAAAGCTTCAGGCATTGTGGAGGTGAATCATAAATCCAGGTTTGGAACATATGAACCATTCATATTAGCCTCGCAAGCTCAACAAGTTTATTATACTTCATATCCGAGTATAAAAAAGTCAGATAGAAATGAATGGTGGGCAGTTTGCAAGGTGAAATCCAAACTATACCCCGAGTATGATCAGTTACAAGAAGATGAGTTAGCTGAAGGCAGTGATTACTATCAATCAGATGATGTCTGTGACTTCGCTTATGGTCACGATGTTGCGCATGATATGCATGTCATATCTCCATTGGCTGATGAAACATTCATAGAGGAATGTGATCCAAATGATGTACCAAGTGGATGGGCAAACAATGAAGAAGAAGAAGAAGAAGAAGAAGAAGAAGAAGAAGAAGAAGAAGAAAGTCAAACTAGTGACGAGGAAGAATTCTCAAGCTAGTGAAAAAAATCTTATACTACAAACCTCTATTTAAATGCATTGTAATACTTGATGTGAGTTGTATTGCAATACTTGGTGTGAATGATTAAAAATTTTATTTCAATGTATTGTAATACTTGATACGAATGATTCGAATGCATTGTAATTTATCTGAATGTATTATAATTTATGCAATTAACGAATGATTTGAATTAGTGCAATACTTGATGTCAATGATTTGAATTATTTGAATGCATTGCAATGCTTGATGTGAATGACTTGAATGCATTGTAATACTTGATGTGAATTATTTGAATGTATTGTATGACATATGTTATTTGTTAGAATATGGTTCGTGGAGGTTATAGTGGTCGCTCATCCAGTAGTAGCCAGGCTCAACCTTCATCTTCACGGGCTCCTGTGATAGGTATATCATATAACTAATTAGATGCTTGATTAGTTCAAATGCACATTCTGAGAACTTGGTGTGTATTTTTTTACAGATGATGTTGCGCCTGTATACGACCCACCTACACCAGTTGATCGCACAAGTCAACAGCCAACACAGGAAACAGGGTCTTCACAGGCTGGCACAAGAAGACTCATTCGAATAGTGTATATCGATAATCGACCGTAAGTATTTTGTTTTCAATTATTGCATATCTTTTAAATATTTTATATTGATATTTACTGTGTAACAATTCATGTGCAGCACGAGGTTTGAGCCACAAGAAGTAGTACGGGAGATTAGGAATTCACTTCTTCAACATCTACCAGGACCAGTTGCTCAATGGAAAGAGTACCCAAAGGAGGTATTAGACAGATTGTGGTCCTCATTCATGGTATACAGTTGTTCCTCATAGTTAATGTGTTTCATATTTAATTTATTTAAGCAATGTCTACTAACTTTCTGAAAATATTTGTAGGCTTCGAATCGCTTTGCAACTACGGTGGAAGAAAATGATGCAAGGAAGGTGTGGCAGAAGGTGGCTGCCAATCGATTTGCAGACATGCTGCACACTATGAAGACTGCAGCAAAAAAAGCATCTGGCGTAGTAGATGATCCATTACTGTGGAAGGGCCATGGTCCTATTACTATCAGGAGAGATTACTGGGATGAAATGTGCGATATGTGGGCGGGAGATGCATTTAAAAATCGCTCTGCGAAGGCTTCACAAAATCGATCGAAGATGCCCGAAGCCCATCTACACACAGGTGGATCTAAGACATTTGGGAGCCACCTAAAGAAAATGGTAACTCATCAATATATAATATTAATTTTATAAGTATAGTTGCAAATTTGTGTACTAAATCTTTTGTCATTTAACTTCGCAGGAAGCAGAAAAAGGAGGCAGTGTACCATATAAGGATGTGTTTGTAGAAACACATAAACGGAAGACCACGGGAGTCTTCGTATCAGAGAAGGCGAGAACGACAACGGTATGTATTAATTCTATTAATAATCATTGCAATATATATGCAAGTCATCATAATGTTATCATTAATTATTAATGAATACTTTAAACATTATTTTGTAGGAGGCATATGAGCAACAAATGGTAGAGCGATATGGTGAAGACGTTACTCAGCATCCATCATTTGATCCTACAGCATGGGTGACTGCAGCAGGTGAACCCAAAAAAGGTCGCGTGTTCGGGTTTGGGAGTAATATGAACACTTCACCAGTTATTGGTTCTTCCAGTTACGGCTCACCAACTTCTTGCGCCGACATAAGCTCCAAGCAGCCGACTATTCTTTCCGGTGATGATGTACGCGAGATCATTAATGAATCACTGAATAACTACTTCCAATACACCGTCGCCCCCTTTCTCCGAAATGAGATCAAGGCCGCTGTTCAGGATAGGGGATCTTCGATTCCAGGTCCCTCTCAGGTATAATCACATATATAGTTTTTTTGACTATCTTAAAGCACATCTGAGCATGGTAGAATCACATATAGAGTTTTTCTAGATGCCTTAGAACACATATGAACATGCTATAATCACATATTCAATTTTTTTACTGCCTTAGCACACATATGAGCATGATAGAATCACATATATATATATTTAACTTTTTGTCTGTCTTAGAGCACATATGAGCATGATAGAATCACATATAAAGTTTTTTTGATTGCATTAGAACACATAAGCATGCTATAATCACATATTCAGTTTTTTTACTGCCTAAGAACACATATGAGCATATTATAATCACATATTCTGTTTTTTGACTGCCTTAGCACACATATGAACATGCTATAATAACATATAGAGTTTTTTAACTGCCTTAGAACACATATGAACATGTTATATATCATTTATGATAGAATCACATATAAAATTTTTGGCTTTGCCTGCCTTAGAGCACATATGAGCATGCTATATTCACATATTCAATTTTTTTACTGCCTTAGCACACATACGAGCATGATCGAATCACATATATAGTTTTTTGCTTGCCTTAAAGCACATCTGAGCATGGTAGAATCACATATAGAGTTTTTTTATATGCCTTAGAACACATATGAACATGCTATAATCACATATTCAATTTTTTGACTGCCTTAGCACACATATGAGCATGATAGAATCACATATAGAGTTTTTTTATTGCCTTAGATCACACATGAGCACATGATAGAATCACATATAGTGTGTAATTTATTTCATTATATTTTGTTTATCAATACTGACTGTTCTTTTCTTGTGTAGGCTGCTAGCGATAATCAGGGTAGTGGAGCTGAAGGGACAGATAAAGACAATGAACAAGAAGACGCACAAAATCTTGGCGATGATTAGAGGACTGTGTTGAAGAAGTTCTATTTTTTTTATTTTTCCTAATTGTAATTGTTGAATTGTAAATAATTAAACTTTTTAGTTTTAAGGTGGAACGATTAATTATTATAGATACTTGTTATATGAATTTTTTTGTGTGGTTTGTTTTTTATTTACAGGAAATATAAATTGTACAGGAAATATAAATTGTACAGTTCTCCGTAATTAATTTTTAAATAAATTTTTTTTGATTTTTTTTCGTTTTTGCGACAGATTAGCGACGGATGATTCCGTCGCTATTCATATTAATCTAGCGACGGCTTAGCGACGGAATTAAATCCGTCGCCACGCCGTGGTCGCCGTTTAGTACCGGCGGATTGGCGACGGAATATAGCGCTCGTTATTCCGTCGCAATTAGCGACGGACTTGGCGACGGAATAATTCCGTCGCCAGTTAGCGTCGAAATATTCGCGACGTAAGCATACTGTCGCCGCGTTGTCGCTAATCCGTCGCTAACATGGTTAGCGACGGATTAGCGACGAAAGGTGGTCGTCGCTAATCTACTGCTCTGTTGTAGTGGCCATGATAAAATGCTGTATATGAATCTTGCCTTCAAGTCCCCAATGAATTAACTTTAGTGCTATATGTCAATAGTGGGAGGTCCCTCTTTTGTCTATCTATGATTTGTTGGTAGTGCATGAGCTTGTGGGCCTTTTCATACTTTATTCTTATCAATAATAATCAATTTATACTATCTCAAAGAAGTCCACAAGCAGGAGTCACCTCAATACAATATTCTTTTCCTTTGTAAGTAAACATAAAAATTGTTCATAAAGACCTGTGGTGAGGGTATCAAGTTGCAACAGACAAGCAGCGTTGGTTGACAGAAAGAGAAAAAAGTTCTTTAAAACTCAAGGTGGGGCCTCTTTTTACAAATGTTGCGGTTGGAAGAATCAAGTTTTTTTAACAAAATAAAAGATGCATGGTGTCTTAAAAAAGGTTATTCTAAATTATTTCTACATAGGAACTTGACGTATGGCAAATTTGCATTTAAGCATCTCAGATTTTGGGTTTAAGGTAAATGTCTTAACTTCTTAAGAAATTGCACAGATGACTGCTTGATTTACTTTTGCCTCTTCAATTACTTAGTAGCTCCAAATTATGGTTATAAAAATTGAAAAGATACAAAAGTGACAATACTTCAATGAATGATTTAAAGAAAGGAAAAGATTGAAAGCGGCATTTTTTAGAGTTAACTAGAGTTAGTTGAACCAAAGTAACTCAGGCGGTCATATGAACAATCTCTTAAAAGTTAAAATGTGATCTTAAATATTTGAAAACTGAGGAGGGCAAATGCAAATTTGTCATACGTCAATTGTCCATATATATATATATATATATATATATATATATATATATATATATATATATATATATATATATATATGAACCACTAGAATATAAGAACTATTGATTTTCATGGATTTTTTGTTATTTTATCTTGAATCTAATGAGACTGATGTGATCTACATGCTTGGTTTTGTAAGAATTCACTCTACAATCATCAGATTTTGATGCATAAACGAGATTTTTTTAAGGCTTTAAAATGAATGGCTCATAATCTTCATAAGTATTCTAGAATTCAAAAATCACATTTTTTCATGAAAAATACACTGTCTAATGGTTGATTCGTAGCAAATTCACCATGCCAAACACATCTACAAGGTTGGGTTTGCAAAAAATGTGTTGCAAATGCCTATATTTCGTATTCTAGTGACTCATATAAATATATATATACATAGAGAGAGAGAGAAATTGGTAGCTGCTCACACGTTAGATGTTAAATCGTACATGCTAAATGGATTTTTCTGCCCTTCCCGTGTTTTTTTGCAGTTCCAACCCCATAAATGTGTTAAGCATGATCGATTTACAAGGAATCCACACCTGGATCATATGTTTTCAATAAAAAAAAATGATATTTGGAGCCTCAAAATTTACAAAGATTTTGGACCGTTGTTTTTTTTAAACCTTATAAAAACCCACCCATGTGTCGGAATAGAAGGCTTCAAGAGCTGATACAGTAATTTAAAAATAAAATAAAAAAAAGGCTGAAAACCCCATTTAGCACTTTCATTTTGCACCTAACGTGTGAGCAGCTCTCTCTCTCTCTATATATATATATATATCTATATATATATATATATATATAGAGAGAGAGAGAGATTGTCAATGCAACATGCATTCAAGATAAATACTTGGTCATGTCGAGAAGGCCGTCTTACCTAGCTGGAATCATAAGTGCCGTTGATTTTTTAACATATCAAAAAACTTGTACGTACGTTAATCATATAATTTGAAACAGGTTTTGTACATGTAGATCACATTCGCATAGTTTAGTCTGCCCACAAATTTTAAATAATTAATGTAAAAAAAAGTGTTTTCTACCAAGTATAAATATAACCTATGTCACATGGATACAGGACATAAGACACACTGTTTTGGTGTAATTAGTATCTAAGGGACACGACACGGTAATTGAAGCATCCTTGTGAAGTAAGATATACCATTATGTTAACATACGCAAATATTAACCCCTCCCTTTCCTATCGAGAAAAAAAAATAACCTCCACTCCCTTGCCTATTGAAAAAATTAAAAAAATATTAACCCCTCCCTTAGCTCCCTATCAAACTATTTATAACTTCAATGGAAAAGTCCAACCAAGGATACGAAATATAAAATGTTGGCTGAGTTGCTGTGGCTCTGACCAATTTTCAGTAGCGCAAATTTCGCCGACTTATTCTTGTCACTCAGATTGACTCTTTAAATTCTTTTGTCAGCTCAATGATGCTTGGACCACAAGGATAAGCCTATTCTATTGACTTGAGTTGTATTACTATTATCTTATCAAGTTGAAAGTGAAGAATCAAAGAGGAGCCATGTGAAGACCCCAGAAGATCAGTTGGTGATAGTCTTATTAGAGATCTCTTTGTTATTTATATCTAGAATAAATACTTAGTTCCCTATTGATAAAGCATAATTAAGTGATAACCTTAACAAGTAGAACCTAATGACCTACACAAATTCCCCTATATGGACTCAATGGCTTCAACTTTTTCAATGTAAAGAAGCAGTATTAGTGGCTTAGTTAGTCACATAATGCATCATTTAAACTTTTTTTTCATTTCTTCCCTTTCATGATTCTTGATAGAGAAAGCCACCATCATGAAAGCCCCCACACAACTGCAATGTTTTCTTGCATGACTTGAAGCCTAAGGCATAATCATGATTCTAATGGAAACAGGACGGTTCCCTTAGTTTCACCACCCTCTCCACCACTTACAAGTTTTTAAATATTCCCTGACTTTGACTGTGTCTAGACAATTAAGTCTTACTCATATTAAAGATGCCCACATAATTTTTACCCAAATTAATACCTAAAATATCCGCCCACAAGGGCTCCAACACCTGGCTAGTTAGGTCAGTTTAAAGAGTTTGGGTCCAAGGACATCATGAGTTCAATACACAAGGTACAGGTCCCTTTTCCCAACGTCGAAGCCAACAGAAAACTATTTCTAGTGGGTAGGGGAAAGTACTCCTGGAAATCTTGTACCGCAAACACCAAAACAGGACCACAGTCAATATGGGAACCTCTCGGCCTATTAAGGAACATCCAAGCCATAATGTTGGCTCCCCCCAACCACCAAAAAAAAAAGCCTAAAGGCTCATTGACCAAACCAGGGACCAAAAATTCTTGGCGTTTCACACTCTTTATGACCTAACATAGTCCAAAGGTTCACTGATTCAACCAAGGAGTCAAGGACCAAGCATTCTTAGCTAGTTGGCTGAGCTTCTCTAGAATCAAAAGAGGTCTGCTTAATCTTTCATCGGACCAGCAAAAGTCTAACAAATCACTGAGTTAGACTCAGAACCAAGGATGCTTGGCCTAATGGATCAACTTTTACCCAAAGCATAGTCTGTCTATCTAGCTTAGAATGAGCTGGTTTCTGAGAGCACTTACAAGACCATGGTGAAAGCTAATTAAGAAAACATCCATCGCGTCAGATGAACTATGTTGCTAAAATGGATTCACCAAGTGAATTGGTTTCTTAAGAAAACCCCTGAATCGAATCAAAATGTTTGTGAATTGACAA
The DNA here is from genome assembly GCF_984573655.1 of Nuphar pumila. Classification (NCBI taxonomy): domain Eukaryota; kingdom Viridiplantae; phylum Streptophyta; class Magnoliopsida; order Nymphaeales; family Nymphaeaceae; genus Nuphar; species Nuphar pumila. Next base: position 119,378,075 of record NC_143253.1, on the reverse strand, counting down.
CTTTTTGCCATCAGATGATGTGTTATTAAACAATAAAATTAAACAATGTTTTTAATTCATTGAAAATATCAAATAAATTTGGCTTAAGTGACAGGTGAATGAGCCCCTTCTAAATCAACTAAGTACTGATTCGATCTGAATCGGCCGATTCTGACAACATTGGCATCAGCTTCTGTTGCTAGTTCTTGGCCTGGTTTGACCAAAGACTGAGCTGGGTCTTGGTGCTAGAACCTAGAAACCATGGGACCACAAAACACCTTTCCATAGCCCATCACCTCCACAAGGTGGGTGAGTGATTCGCCTTGGAGGGTACAAGAAACCACTAAGGACCATACTCCCTTTTGTCCCCATAAAGAAAAAGGTGGTCCCCAAGATCACTTTTTTTGTGTGTGTTTTGCAGTAAGGACTAAGGACATATGGAAGTAGGAGACCTTATTTCACTTTTTTTTTTTGACAGAGAAAGCTGAGGTTAGACCAATTATACAATCAGGGATTCGAACTTGCAAAGTCTCAACACAAGGTGACGTGCACTAACTGCTCCTGCCAGACAAGCGGAGCCCCCGTTGGTTATTTCACTTTTTACCCCAACACATGAGATGGCATTCCTCTTTTAACTGCTACAATTAAGCCACAAAGAATCTTCCAAACATATTGGAGAATAAATAAACCATTCAGGCAACTGTATTAACACCACCATAATCTCCAAAACCCCCTTTGGTAAATCTATGGGTGGTGGAAAGAAACAAATATGGGTCATTTCATTTCACCCACCTACTCTTCCATGATTGCTAGGTTTGTTGTGATAATTTTCTTTTTCTTTGTAGTGATACCCATCATATTAAAACATAAAAAAAAAATCCTGTTCTTTTTCACTTTCTTTCAATAATGATAAAATAACAAAATTCCAATATGGTATACGATATCATGATTGGGCTCTTGCCTGTGCAGTGTGCACCAATACTGAATCAGGGTGCCCTCTGTTTTGGGTCTCTGGGATGTGAGGGTGGAGGTGAGGTTGGGTGCTTGAATTTTGCAACTATGGTGGCGTCTTGGAGGGTTTTCTGATGTTGGGCGTTGGGGGGTTTGGTGAATAGTTGGGTTTCTTGCTGTTTGTTCGATGGGGAATGCAAGTGCGAGGGAGGACGGAGGGAGCCTTTCTGGGGTTGGGGCAGAGGAAGGTGAGATGGATGATGGGCAGGAACAGGAGGAAGTATCTTCTGAGTTGATGGGGCAGTCTCCTCCGCACAGCCCTGGAACAGCGGCTTGGTCTCCCGTGATGTTTACTCGTCAGGTTGGTGCTCTCTCTCTCTCTCTCTCTCTCTCTCTCTCTCTCTGTTTATTGTAATAATTGCTAGTTTGTTTTCTGTTTTTTCATTATTTTTTGGTTTGCTTTGAGTTTGTTTCATCGTACTGTATCAGCAGTTAGCGTTGTTAGTTGAGGCACTAGTATAAATGAGTTGCTTGCATATTCAGAAGTCACTTCAATGCAATTTGTGAAACCAGTTTCTTTTGGCCCTTTTACTTTTCTTTTTAATATATTTATTGCATTAGATTTCCTTTTTTTTCTTTTTCTTTTGGAGCTTTTCTAGGATTGAACTTTTGTGTATTAGACTGTGGTAAAGTTCATGGCTGACTTGGTTTGTCTATTATGTTGTGACTATCTTTATGTGTCCAACTTGAATAGGGAAGGAATCACATAATTCATTTGCTAATCTTAACTATATATGAATTGCCGTTGTGAAAGTATTCCATGGCTTCTGAATTTAATAAGCAATAAGCTAAAGGCTTTCATTCTGTATCAGATGGAGTGTTACAGTTGTCATTGGCATAGTCAGCTTTGCAGGTTTGATGATAACTTTTTGTTTTGGTGGGCTATAAGTAGAAACTTTTCCCTTTAAAGTAGTTATCCTCTAGTTCATGTAATTGGGCTTTCATGGTTGGTGCAGGCAGAAACTGTTGGCATGGTATCCCGTTACCCATTACAATGAATTTGAGATGCCAAAATTATGAGGTTGTACTTTATATGATTGTAGTGTAGTGAGTGTTTCTTGGAAATGTTTATTTCACTTTCCTTGTGGAATTCAAATGAGGTTGCTCGATGAACAGTAACATATTACTACCATCTGTAATCTGCTTCCATTGACTTGTTTGGAAATTTACTACTTTGGCATGTATCATCTGGTTCTTATGTGAATGAATCACAAACAGAAACCTTTTCTATGCCTTATATTGCATCATTGCAACCCAAGTGCTTGGGAGTAGATTGATTGTTGGGTGAGACTATCACATGGTGTTACAAATTGTGGTGATGCATTGACCAAATATGATATTTTTGTTCATGTATTCACGCATATCTGAGTCTTGCAATAAGGTGACCCACCATAGTGTCTGTGTATGTGTGCATATTGGATTGACAACAACCTGAAGGTGTTAGGTCATGGAACTAAACTTCCAAGTTATGGGCTACTGCTTTTAGATTTCTTTTATAATCACATCTTGTTATATAATGAATTGAACACACGTACACTTCTCAAGTGGGGCATCTTTTCAGGTACCCATAGAACCATTACAGAGACCGGATGAGATTTACAGTCCAAGTTCTACAGGGACGCATGGTTATTCAGCATATGATGAAATCTGTGACGATCAAGGCATTCCAACAATGCTTACATGGAGCTATGGTGGCAAAGAAGTTGCTGTGGAGGGATCTTGGGACAATTGGAGGACAAAGTAAGTTGTTTAAGATTATTATTCTCCTAGTTTTGACAATTCTTTCAGTCAGAATTACATTGTATTGCCACTTGACCACTTCTATTACTGTAGATATATCTTTGGATCAGTAACTTCCTGCTATAACTTATTTTGTTATGTACTGAAAGATAAAAATTGTCATCATGATCCTCATCCCTAAGGTAGCATATTCTTCTAGAATTGTAGTTATTCCGATGCAATTGAATTGTTCATGGCAGGAAGCTGCTACAAAGGTCAGGGAAAGATTTCACATTGATGAAGGTTCTCCCATCAGGCGTCTACCAGTGCAGATTCATTGTTGATGGAGAACGGAGATACATCCCTGACATGCCATGTGGACTTGATCATATGGGAAATGCGTGCAATATTTTAGATGTGCAGGTAGTATAATCACTCTGCAAATTGTGGGCATTTCATTTTTGTGATTTTTATTCTGTTTTTCTGTTGAATAATACACTGTCATTGTTCAATCACATGTTTTTTAAAATATCTAAGACTGCTTTTTCTAGAATATACTACTTGGCACTTGCACACACAATCATAGGCTGTATGTATACTCTCAAGAAATGCATGAATAGAAATGAAACAGAAAACTTCCCTACTCTGCAATTAGCTTTTCATTCTTCCCAAAAAAAGAAAAAATCAATTCTTGACTTGCATTGAGCCTGAGTTCTATTGTTATTGAAGCTGGTATGCTTTCCAGAAAATTCTGGGCTTGCATTCATCAGATTTATATATTTTTTTTCTTTTCTTTGAAATCTATTTTACAGCATTTTGAAATGGTGTCTTAAATTTAATAGCAAACAATTGTTTGTAAATTTAGACTTAATCCAATAGGATACCCTTCCTGCTACTAAAGTTGCACGACATTTGGAAAAACAGTAACTCAAGATACATATTTACTCTGATATTGATGGCCTTTTTTTGTTTTAGATAATGCCAGTTGACTAGCTTGACCAAGGATGACCTCTTTATTTGTCCAAGACAGAACTTACATATTCAATAATGCACATTTGCATTATGTATAAGAAATCTGTTATGGTTGAACAATGTAAGCTAAAATATTAGTGTCTCAACAAGTGTGCTTGTTCTGTCCCTCTTGATTAACATCTTTTGTGAAAGTCCTAGTTGACCAACTTGATCAAGGAAGCACCTCTGTATTTATCTATAATGTAATGTATGTTAGAAGTTCCATAGTATTAATGTGGCCTTTGTGATGTATTTGAAAAATCTAATATGGTACTCATCCATAATAAGGTTAAATGGTACACTTTAATTTCTGATCACCAACCCTGTAAGTAATCCTGTATATGCATTTGACGTGGTCTATTTGCTGCTTCAGTAGGTGCAATTATGGGTAACAAGTAGTAAGATCTTTCTGTGATGAGCAAAATATGAACGGTCTTATATTAAGTTAAGATTTTCATAGCCAAGAAAACATCCAACCTACCATACTAGACTCAGTTGTGGTGTTTGAATGGGCTTTTCAGAATATCCTAAAAGTTAGTTCCAGCTTTTGCCAATTGGTATATGCAAACCAATCACGTACCCCAATAAGATAGAGCTGTTCAATGTCGAAGTAGATGTGGCACTCAAGCATGAATATGATGTTTGACAATGAAATCACAAGAAGATGGCATGTATGTGTATGACCATACAATGAGGTGACTATCTAGAATAGGAAAGAGAAATGCATATTATGAAACTAGTATCTTTGTGGAAGCTTACTAGCAACTCAGTAAAGGAGAACCAATGAACTGTGAAGATGGTTTTGTCATGTCCTGTGGTCTCTTGTGAAAACAACTGTAGGGGGAAAACTTGATGCAAGGATATGACATATAAACACTTGCAGAGCTACCAAGAGTTGATTCCAGGAGACAAAATAGTGCATAGTTCACTCTTACAGTAGTAAATTAAGAATTAGAACTTGCAAAACCAACCATATAGTCTGAGTGTCAGACACCCATGCCACATGCAATGCACCCCATTCACACACAGTCACATGGATATGTCCTGGCAAGGCAAAATCTGAGGATATTATAGTCTTTTAGATAAATCTCAGAAAAGATTAATGTTTGAAAATTTTAAAATATAAAATCAATAAAAGAACACAGAAATGTTGGAAAATATAGCAACTGTATTGTGATGCTATTGTGATAATACCATGTTATTTTTAAATTCTTGTACTTGACAAATACCATGATTTTTCTCATTTTAATTAATTTTCAAATATATTTGTGACTGTGTGTGTGTGTGTGTGAGAGAGAGAGAGAGATGGTTCCAAAGAATGACTAGCTATGTACAGTTCTAATAAGGTGTAATAAAACAAGCAGAAAGTGAAAGTACAATGTGCACAAGTACAAATATAAATTCACTAAAGGATAATACAAATGCACTAAAGTACTACACAAGCACAAAGTGCATACAATGGCTACAAAGAACCTAAAGATTACAAGAGGCACTAATAAACACATACTAAAGAACACCAAAACATAAAAATAATAATCTTGTATCGAGGTAGAATGCTTAAGAAAAACATTAAATTTACAAGAGGGGGAACACCCCTATTTATACACAACACAGGCAATATAGAGCCATTGGGACCTTCCCAACGGCTAGAAATAGAGCCATTGGGCAGCTGCCAATGACTCTATGGGCTTTTTACTTAAATGCCCTCAACCCTAAACTTAATTACTAAGTTACAAAAATAAAAGGAAAAAATATAAAAAGATTATGGGCACATCCTATTACAATATCGTGAAAAGATAAAAATACCCCTAATGGGTATTGCCTATTACAACATTATAAAATATATATACACATATATATATGAATGTATATATGTACAATGTGAGACAAATATATGTATATGAATACATATATATACATGTACAACTTAACACTCTCCCTCAAACTTACGTGTGATTACCGAAAGTTTGAAAATAAAAAATACAAAGGGAAGGATCCAAGTCTTCATTGATAATCTTCTCCAAACGCCTTCATCGGCTATCTCTATCTTCATGATATGATGCATCAAAAACTGAATTTTCTTTCTCAACCCATTTCATCTTCAGAAACCTACAAAGCGAACAAAACAAAGGTTCCTACTACACAAAGGAAGATATCCTAACTAAACAATTTTGAAAGAAAACGTTTTAATACAAGAGTTAAAAAATAGTTATAGTTTAAATGTATATAATTTCAAAAACAATTATATTTTAAATAAGAATGACACATATTAAAGTAGATGGATATAATATATATATATATATATGGAGAGATGATGGTTAAGTTCCCCTAACAACACATGAAGGTACTATAAACTAAACAATTTTTAAAAGCAAGTAAGCTATGCACCTTAAGCAATGATTTTTAAAATTTTAGAAACATTAGCAACAATTCAAGCAAGGTACAATAACATTAAGATAGACAGAAGAAATATACTTCAAAACCAATTTTAAGAATTTCTCATTTAGACAATCATAATCATAAGAACAACATATTTTTCAAGAAAACATAAATTTTAAACATATATTAGACAAAATATCAATAAGATATAAACAATTTAACAATAAAGCCCTAAGAGTATTTCAAATAAGATACAACTCATTAATCAAAACACAACAACAAGTATATTAAATATAAGAACTCAAAGGAGCTCACAAAAAAGAAGAATTAATTAAATTCATCCAAAAAATGCAAGATAACCAACATGGAACAAATCTAAATATCTTCAACATATATATCCAACATGCAATTAAAGCATATTTAATGCACATAATAATGCATGATAACCCGATAGAGTTCATGCACAGGAGACAAAAGAGTCACTCACACAACCTATATATGGGTTCAAGCATAAAAGACAGAGGACCAAGAGGACACACATAAAAATAATAATTTTATTAAGGAGAGAATGCACAAAAAATGCATGAAATTTTTTCAATGAATAACCTTTTTCCATACAAGGGCAAACGAGCAATGGAAAAGATTAGAAAACACATGGAGAGATTTTAAATATCCCACATACAACAAATCGTAACAAAAGAAATGATATTTGCAAATTTCAACACCAGTTTGCTCACCACAAGCAATCACCTCTTTGACCTTCAACTCAATATCCTCAAAATTCGAGTATATCAGCGCGTAGGATAAGAGATCAAACACAAATATTAGCAATAACTAAACCAATGGCCATGCATCAGCAATACCGGGTATCTAAACTGACAATAAATACCAATCCTTCACTTCACAAATGGTTGCAAAACTGCAAACAACAATATCAGTTTCAATGGGTGCACATAACTCACCACACTGAAAAGCAAAATCTCTTACCCAAAGAAAAATTACTCAAATAATAGGAAAGAGTGGAGAAAACAAGATAGGCAAAAACACTGTAATGAAGACAAACTAATGCCAATAAGATTTGAAAACTATGTCACAGCGGGTGCGGAGCAATTTCAAAATTTTTGGACACGGCTATATATATATATATATATATATATATATATATATATATATATATATAACAATAATAAGATTATAAATTTTAAAGCAAAAATAAAAAATTAATTCTATTGAAGTAACAACACAAACTTACCAAAATATAACACATAAAGAAGCTTATGAGTGTTATATCTTCTTGGATCCGGGTCAGGATCGGATTCGGACCCGACCCAAGTCCAAATTAATTTTAATAAATGGACAAAAATAGACTCGGTTAAAGTTGACCGATTCCAAAATGTGGACGGACTCGGCCTAGGTGCGTTGACCGAGTCTGACACTTAGTTGACCGTGTCTGCCCTGTGTCCGAAGCCGCACCCGTGTCGGGGCATGTCGACGCGGGTGCGTCGACCTTTTAACCGAGTCCGTGTGACTTAGTTTGAAAACAATATTCAAATCAAAGCAATAAATTTTGCAATAATATGGGATTTAATCCATAAGGACCAATATAGTCACATGCAAATAACAATAGAGTCATCACTAATAAAGATCGATACGAGCATCCAATAACCCACAACAATCATCTTTGGTTTCACAATGCCGAGGTGCACATAACTCACTTCGAAAAGGTCAAATAATAATAATATATATATCAAATAAAAAAATAATGAAAAACCTTAAAAGACACATTCCAAGGAAACAAGAATCAATTTGACAATAGTTTTAAATCAAAAGAAGTAAAAGAGTTTAAATCCTCAAATAAGTTTTTGTAAAAGCATGCACTACATACAATCATATGACAAGATAAAATGTCCACCAATGAGAGTCTTCAATTATGAACAAGTATGTTCACCAATAGATACAAAATGAACAAGTACAAAAGTGAACCACAAAGGGCACACTTACAACACCCATAAAGGACATACCCAAAGAAGGCTCTCATAATTCACAAATTAATATTTTATTAATAATAAGTATGCAAAAAGCATAATACTTAAATTCCATGCAAAAACATGTAAGATAATGTTCATTAAAGAGCAATGAGACTAAGAAATAACACAATCACAAGGCACAAATGCAACGAAGGTCTCCAAAGAGAGCCCTCACAAAAAAAAATCACTAAATATTTTTATTAATGATTATGATGCACTAAGCATGTAAAGAGCAAATCATTCAAGTGCAATGAGTGCACTCAGAATCGGCACCTCCCAAGAGGCAAGGACACAAGCCACAAAGGAGCACAACCATAAAGGCTACTAATGGTCCAAGAGAACAAAACATGCATAAAGAAAAATATTATAATATCCAAAGAGGAATATGATCCTATCGATCTAAAGCATGTTAAGATACAATACTCGGGCATGTATTACAAATCTAACCAAGGTAAGAATATGAACATGTCATGTATAATGAGAGCATATCGAAATCTTATAAAATGCTCATGCATGAAAATATTTTCATGCATATATAAAAAAACTTCTCATAATATATATTATCAAATAAGACTACAAAGAACTTTACACAAGGGATAATTTATAAGTATGCAATATACATCCATAGAAACCTCACAATCCTCAAAATGAAAGCACGTGAATTTGAAGTCATACATAAAGGCTTTTTTGACAATTTTAACCACAAAGTGTTTGAATAGAACATCTAAATGTCAATAACACATAAAATAAAAAAACACTAGATCACATACTTACATATCAAATAAAGAGATTTATAAAAGCACATGCATGTGTGAATATTATTTCATAAAATAATATAAGCCTTATGAAAACATTTTAATAAATTAGCACAAATATGAATGCAATTTAAATCAAACAATAATTTTGAAAAAGAAAACATTTTAAAGATTTTAACAAATAACCCCATATACCCAAGGAAATTCAAAAAACTCATTTGCTAATTAACAATCAAAGGAAATTTCAAAAAACAATTAAGAAATAATAAATAATTTTTCAAATATAAGAAAAATGAGTGTTTTTCTCGTGCATAATGCATGAGATAGACAACTCAAGTAAAAATAACTAAAAGATTTAAAATCATACCGAGTCAAGATCTCCCTTAAATCCAAGCCATACATCAATCATGATTTCTTCACGAGGCACGAATCTGAACCAAGAGGTCCTAAAATCCAAAGTGGCAAATTACCAAGAAAAATTTCTTGGCTCTGATAGCATGTAATGAAACAAGCATAAAGCAAAAGTACAATGTGCACAAGCACAAACATAAATCCAATAAAGGATAATACAAAAGCACTAAGGCACTACACAAGTACAAAGTGCATACAATGGCTACAAAGAGCCTAAATGTGCACAAGCACAAGTCCTCAAAGTGACAACACACAATCCAATCAATGACAAATACATAAGATCACAAGAGGCACTAATAAACACATGCAAAAGAATCACCAAAGTGGATACACAAAAGAGCCACAACAATGTCCACCAAAATACTAAAGTAAACACACAAGAAGCCACAAATAGGCTCACACAAAACCCACTAAAGGGACCAACACAAGAGCTAAAGAATAATATTTTATTGATATAAATCCGTGCAAAAAGCATAACAAATGGGAGGGGTTTCACCCCTATATATACATAAATAAGAGCAACTCCAAAGAGACGTTGGGAGATGCCCAACGACTCTGAATAGAGTCGTTCGACCTCCCCAACGACTCTTTTGGTTGACTAGTCAACAAATGTTGACTAGTTCAAACTGAACAAAAATGTAAAAAATAAACTATCCTAACCTAATTAAATATATATATATGCATATAAATACATATATGTATACATATACATATGTATTTACACTATGTATATATATATTTTTAACACTCCCCCTAAAACTTATGGTTGGATAACTGAAAGTTTGTCTAAGAGAAAGTGAAATCTAGGAGCAGCAAGAGGTTTGGTGAAAAAATCTGCCAACTGATATTCGAAGGTAATATAGGGAAGATCGATAGTGCCATGTAGATACTTATCTCATACATAGTGACAGTCCATCTCAATATGCTTGGTACGTTCATAAAAGGTCTGGTTGCTGGCAATGTAGATGAAACTTGTTTTGTCACAACACATCTGTGATGGTCCTTTAATTTTAACTCCCATATCAGCAAGCAATCTTCTTATCCAGACTACTTCCATAGTAATTGTAGTCATGCCTCAGTACTCTGCTTCAGTCGAAGAAAGAGAGAGAGAGAGAGACCTTCTGTTGCTTCTTACACTGCCATGAGATCAATGATTCACCTAAAAATACATAAAAACCTGTGGTTGAGTGTCGATTTTTAGGATCACCTCCCCAGTCAGCATCAATATAAGCAGTTAAATCTAATGATGAAGAAGCAATAAAAGTTTTAATATATTTAAAAATTCGCAAATTTGCTCCCATATGAACAAAAGTGGGAGCATGTTGAAACTGATTTGTTGTGTGAATATCTGCTATGTCACGTCGCGTAATTGGAAGATAAGAAAGTGTCCCGATAAGTTGTCTGTACGATATCAGATTTTCCAGTGGTTCCCTATCATCAATTTTCATTTTAGTATTGACAACTTTGGGAGTGTCAGCCTTCTTATCATCTAAGATTCCAGACCTGGCAACAATCTAAAGCAAATTTATATTGAGTCAATAGATAACCTCTAGAAGAATAAGCTACTTTAATTCCAAAAAAATATTTTAAAAAATCCAAATCAATTATTTTAAAATATTTTTTGAGAAGTTTTTTAATGTGTTCAACTCCCTGTTTGTCCCCTCCAATGATAATCATGTTGTCCACACAGAGGAAAAGAATAATCATACCTGGATCAAAAACTTTAACAAACAAAGTTGTGTCAGTCAAATAAGATTGAAATCTAATATCAAGCATAACTTAACTAAACCTATCGTATAATGCCTTTGGTGCTTACTTAAGACTATAAAGGGATTTATACAAACGAAGAGTTTTTTCTCTATGAATAGTTATATTAGGTGGTGCTTTCATATAAACTTCTTCAACTAAATTCTCATTAAGAAATGCATTCTTAACGTCCATCGGATATATTGGCCATCTTCTCACAGAGGATAGGACTACTAATATTTTAACAATGGCCATCCTAGCAACTGGGGCAAATGTTTCTTTATAATCTATTCCATACTCTTGGGAATATCCCTTGACAATTAATGTAGCTTTGTATCATTCAAAAGTCTCATCACTCTTAGTTTTTACCTTATACGCCCATCTGCAACCTATAAGTTTCTTTCCTGGAAGAATATCTTGAATAGTCCAAGTGTTTGTTCTTTCTAAAGTGTCTAGCTCTACCCTCATAGCTTTTACCCATTCAAAGTGTTCTTTTGCTTAAGCATAGGTCGAGGGTTCTACATATGAATGTATTAATGCAATATAGGCTTGGTACTTAGGTGAAAATGAGTCATAAGACACAAATTTTTTAAGAGGTTTTGATACTCTAGATAATCTTCTAGTTTGTGTTTCTATTTGGTTTTCATTATCACTATATCTTTCTAGTGCACATGGAGGTTTAGGATCACTATGCCTGGAATATTGTATACAACTTTGATCCTTAAGAGGTTGCTCTTCTCTAATCTCATTATCACGATTTTGTTCTTTACTCTATATCATCTCTAAGATCTTGATCTTCATCACGATCAACATTACAATCATCATACTTTATAATTAGATCCAGCAGAAAAGAATACTTAGTTATTTTCTTAGATTTTTTAATTTCAAAAAACCTTTCTTTTTCTAAGAAAGACGCATTTCTTGAAACATGTAGCTCTTTATTTTTAAAATCAAAGCATTTATAACCTTTTTAATTACTTGCATACCCCAAAAAAATACAAGGAATAGCACGGGGAGAAAATTTATCATTCTTATCAGTAAAAATGAAACATTTATACCAAAAAACTCTCAATCTAGAATAATCAGAAATTAGTTTGAAAAGTTTTTCAATTGGTGACACATTTTTCAAAGAGGAGAATGGCATTCTGTTAATGAAATAAACTGCAGTCAATGTGGCTTCAGCTCAAAATTCTTTAGGTACTTGGTTTGCAATAATCAAAGATCTTGTTGTTTCTATAATGTGCTTATGTTTTCTTTTGGCTAAACCATTTTGTTATGGAATGTAAGGGAAAGATTTTTTATGTATAATATCATTTAAATATAGATTGTCTTTAAATTCTTTTGATAAAAATTCTTTGTGCGAAAGATGAAAATATCATTTTTGAATTTATTTTTGGCCAAATTATGAAATATTTGAAAATGTAAGAAAACTTCAGACTTGTGTTTAAGGAAATAGTTCCAAATATGTTTGGTAAAATCATCAACAAAAATTACATAATACATAAATCTATCCTTAGATATAACAGGTCTTGCCCCAAACATCTATATCTGAATGTATTAACTCAAGCGGTCGGGAATAAACGAAGGTTCTTTCTTGAACTGGTAATATCTTCATTTTGCCAAGAATACAATTTTCACATGTAAAGTTTTCAGAATTACAAAAAAAAAAATCATCTTTGAAAAATACTGAATTTTGGATATATTAGGAGGGTCAAGCTTTTTATGCCATAAATCCAAATCTAATTTTTGAACATTACAACAAAATAGTATTATTGGGTATTTCCAAAAAATCCATATAGTGCAAGCCTTCTTCTCTATGGCCTTCCACAATCAGCTTCTCTAACTAGCGATCTTGCACCCAACAACAATGAGAGGAGAAGGAAACATTACACCCATGGTTAGATAATTGAGAAATTGATAAAATATTTAAATTTAATTTAAGAATATATCTAATTTTTGAAATAAAAATCTTTTTAAACTTTGAGAAATATGTTTGAAATTTTGTATTCTTTTTATCTCAAGAGATGTCTCATCGGCATAAACACATTTGACCCGCTTGAGTTACGATATTCGGTTAACATATCACCATTTGATGTCATATGAAAAGAGACACTCGAATCAAGAAGCCAAAGAGATTTACCAGGATCGGAGAAGCTGAAGGAAGACACCGCGACTCTAGTTGATGATGATGTTCCTTTGAGTGGAGGTTGAAGAGCCTCCACTGATTGTGTCAAGGACATGTTTTCAATGGATGAATCTTGTCACTTGACTCTTGTGGAGATCCAACCGAGGCAACCTTCTTCTCATAAGGACTTTTCAACTTAGAACAAAGGTTTTGACGTATGCGGTTCATGACAATAATAACAAATAACTTTTTTTTCTCATACTCATTGCCTTGTTTTTCATATTGCTCATTGTTTGGCCTTCCATAGTGTGGTGGTTTGTAGGTACGAACATAATTTTGTGGTCTATTTATGGCTACAACTGAGTCATCATCACTCTTAGAAATCTTCTTTTGAAGCCTATTTTCCTCTATACTTAATTCCTCTATGGTGTCTTCAATTGAGAAAACTTTTCCTCGATAAAGGAGAACGGATTTGGTGGATTCAAATTTTTACCTCAATCTATTAATGAATTAGTAAAAATACTCTGCATCTATTTGATTTTGGTGGAATTCCAACACAATAGGCTAAAAAATAATATTATTAATATAAATTCATGCAAGAAGCATAACAAATGGGAGGGGTTTCACCCCTATATATGCACAAATAAGAGGAGCTCCAAAGAGGCTTTGGGAGAGGCCCAACGGCTCTAAATAGAGCCGATAGACCTCCCCAACGACTCTTTTGGTTGACTAGTCAACAAATGTTTACTAATTCAAACTGAACAAAATTGTAAAAAATAAACTAACTATCCTAACCTAGTTACATATATATATATATATATATATATGTATGTACATAATACATATACATATGTATTTACGCGATGTATATATACATTTTTAACAATATATATACAATGTGAAACAAATATATATATACAACTTAGAAACTAGAACAATGGGATATCCATGTTGCACCACAATTTTGAATTTGAAGAGTAATTACAAGAAATGGCAATATCTATTCTCTCTATTAGTAGCCAAGCCCGATCTGTCGTATCATAAGGAATTTGCCTTTTCTATTGATTCCTATGTGTTAGATAAAGAAAACTTCTTGAATGAGATATTCAACTTCAGGGAAGCATTGAAAAAGAACTCTTTATTGGTTCTACCTTAGATGGTGAGTTTATGATAGTCATGTGCTACGCTACTGCTGTTACTCCTAGTCTTATCAGTCAATCTCAAGTTGTTCATGGTGCCATTTCCAATGTTTAACAATTATTTTACTTTCTAGCACAAACTTGAATAGATTCATTTCTAATGTAATATCATGTGCCACATGTTGTGGTTAACAAGTATACTGCAAAAACTAGTTGTGTAGCAAGTTGGGACACAAGTAATCTTTGCTCCATACCCGTCAAAGTTTGGGCATATCTATGCCTATCCGTCTCATAAAAATATTAGTGGCAGCAAAGGTTTCGGGCATCAATTGTTCCAAAGGATGTAGCCCCATGATATTAGAGTATTAGTACTTCAAATAATAGAGTTCAAATCTTGAGAAAATTGGGTAAGGTCATTGAGGTTCTATTCTTCTTGTGTCTTTTCTGAACCTTACTAATTTAACTGGATAGAGTTGACCTCTGTGTAACATGGGTACTTCTACCAGCCCCTCGTACCCATTTCATACATGTATTGGTGCTTGTGTACTTCGGGTATTATCATCTGAGTTTTGGACTTGATTCGGCCCACCATTTCATGATCCAATCAATGAATAGATAACAGTTTCAAAATAGTCCAATGTTAACTATATACTTTTCCACTATTAATTGTTTCGACATGTTTTGGACCTTCTGTTTATAATTGTATCCACGGTCTACAACTCCATGTGTAATGCATTTTGTAAAATATTATATAGTTGTGCATTTTTCTGTGTTTATATATATATATATATATATATATATATATATATATATATATATATATATATATATATATATATATATATATATATATATATATATATATATATATATATATATATATATATATATATATATATATATATATATATATATAATTGCACCCTCATACTCATCCTTCTAGAAAATCCTGTTTTTTACCCATGTCATACCCAGTACCCATACCGTACCTATGTGACATTCTGAGCTTCATTCTTAGTCCATTTAGTTGCAACATAATGGGGTTGTTTGAGTTGTTTCTGTCATGGTCTTCTACCGGCCGATCTTATCAAGGTTTGAAACCTTGCAGATGCTTGTCCAAGTCAATCAAAATTTGGACCAAATTGATTAACCTTTATACTAGTTATTCACACTAATTCTACATTGTTTGGACCATGAGTGAAACCAGGATATTGATACTGGTTTAGACAATGTAGACTCAACTACTGAGTGCTTAGCACTTTATGTTATACTTAAAACTCTACTTACCTGCTGTTGGTTAAGATAGTTTGATCATAAGAACCTACTTACTGTATAGAGAATTCCCAGAAGCTTTCACACCAACTGGATCTTGTGATCCTGACCCAAAGAAGACAGTGTTCAGGCTTGAAAGTTCAATACATGGGCTAAAGCAGGCTTTTGAATTGAAAAAATAAAGAAAAAGAGATGAAAACTTGAAGGGCTAAAGAAAGCTTGTTACTGCTGGCTTTTTCAACACATGCCCATTGTATTGTGATTCTTCTTTTATGTGGATGGGAGAATCATTGGTGATCGTTTGGAGAATGTAATTTGAGATGTGATGGATTCTGCCATTTACTATAAAGGACCTTAGTATGATGGTACATTATTTTCTTTACATCCTACACAGTGATGTATTAGCGCATGTGATATTGATTGTTGTGTGATTCTCTAGGTTGTACATCAACACGTTGGCCATATGTTTTCTGGAACTCAGTTGGCATATGGGAGTGGCCGTCTGCCTAACCCCAGCTTACAAAAACAAAGGGAGTGGCTTGTGGTTCTCGTAGCATGTTTGTTCTCTCTGTCCATGCAAGGTTGAACTTTCTTGTCTGTCAAGGTTAGAGTGTTTCACAGTTATGAATGCTCATTTTATGGTGTCTGATAAATATTTAGTTATGGGTGTCCTAGACAAAGGTGACTGGTTCTTATTTTTGTTTTTGAGCATTTAATGTGGCTGGGTTGATCTGCCTTATAGAATTACTCGGGGCAGAAACATCTATGTGTTATGATTAGTTTATTACATTCGTTTGGTAAAAATTTTCCTCTTCTGCCTTGGAAACAGTATCAATAGATAATGACCAATTTTTTTTTCTCGGTGGAAGGAGATATGGATCTTCCATACTCTGTTTGAAACCAGAATGAATTTAAATAAGTTCTGAGCAGCAATAGTGGTCAAGTTATCTCTTGCTAAGGGTGACAAGTGATTTTTACATATGGTAGATTACATAAGATATGCTATTAATGGTAATTCTGCTCTCACTTTTTCAATTCAAGCAAACATTTGATCAAGAGAACTTGTGTAAACATTTTGTTGTTTTTAGTTTATGCTATCTTATTATAACTTGCTTATAATTAAATCCCAGCTCTAGTTTACGTGTTAAGCAGCTATAAGGGGCTCTAGATGAACCCAAGCTGCACTTGGGCATGATGAGATGGTTTAAAGTTTAAATCCTTAAACCATTTAAATGGTCCTTTCCTGTACCACATTTAGTCTGTCATCACATCCATGAATTCTCTTGAGATTTTCAAAGCATATGACATACTGTTAGTAAATTAGCCTGTTCATGTACGGCATTGGTGAATTCAAAGCAGAAATATGTTTGTCAAGTGTATTCTGCATTGACATGTTTTGTTGCTTTAGAGTATTGCCAATTTGGAAATTTGCCCAACTCTCTCTCTCTCTCTCTCTCTCTCTCTCTCTCTCTCTCTCTCTATATATATATATATATATATATATATATATATATATATATGAGTTGGCTCAGGAGTGATGATTGATTAGGTTTATGATTTTCTAATGGATTCAGCAACTTAGAGTCGACAGAATGAATCCCATGTTCTTAGATTTACAGTCCCTGAATGATGATTTTGCAGGAGTATGTACCAGAGCAACTTGAAAGCCTTTCTGGTTTTGAACCTCCTCAGTCCCCAGAGTCAAGCTATGGCAATTTGAACTTGGGACCTGAAGATTTTGCAAAAGAGCCACCTGCAGCACCACCTCACCTTCATCTTACACTCCTCAATGTCCCCTCATGTGCTGATACATCATCACCATTGTCAAGACCACAACATGTTGTGTTAAATCATCTATACGTTCAGAAAGGTAAGGGTGGCCAGTCTGTGGTGGCCCTTGGTGCTACACATAGATATCTTGCAAAATATGTTACCACGGTTGTCTACAAGTCTCTTCAGAGGTAGAAGATATGGATAAAAGTTATAGTTTGAGTTCACATTGGGGGAGGAGATCTACATGTGTATCTGTTGGTATACTTTTCATTAGCGTTACAGTGAAATATATTTTGTTATAGTGTTACAGAAGACTCTCTCTCTCTCTCGCTATATATATATATATATATATATATATATATATATATATATATATATATATATATATATATATATATATATGGGAACTGAACATATTAGGCCCACTTTTCTCATTTGGCCCCATAGTTTGAAGTGTTTTATGATAGATCTGAACCATTAGATGTGTTTAGTGGGAATAGAGTATTGAATCATATTTTTTTGACGAAAAAATGTATTTTTATGAGCCGGAAAAAATTGATGCCTTCATAGCAATTGATTTTGGATCAGCACAAAAACCTGTATACAGGTCAGATTCCGGTGATCAAAAAGCCGGTTCCCACTAAACAAAACCTATAGATCACATGTATTGTGTTAAATGTGAGAAAAAATACCAAAAAACTACGATTTTGAAGGGGCAGAACGAGAAAGTGGGCAGAACCAGTGCTCTCTCTCTCTCTCTCTCTCTCTCTCTCTCTCTCTCTCTCTATATATATATATATATATATATATATATATATATAGAGAGAGAGAGAGAGAGAGAGATTTAAACTAGCTATATCAATGTTAGCAATGTTCGAGTATTCAACTGATCACTAAAGCACTGAATAATGGCTTTTTTCAACACGCATAGCTATTTGTAGGAGTAAAGTAAATCTTTTGTTAAGAAAAAAAATAAAAAAGTAATAAGGTGTACTTTAGTAATTTGTATTTGAAAAGTAAAAATAGCTTTTTTGACATCAAAAAATGCTGTATTTTCAAAATTGCTATTGTTTTTAATGGTGTTTTTGTCATTTCATTAAGTTAGATGCTTCTAACATTAGCACAACTAGTTTAAAAGTTGGATAGTCCAAAGACTAGTTTCTACTTCTTGAGATTAGACCTACATAAAGCAAGACTGTGCTATCATAAGTTAAGTTGGTTTAGTACCATAGTGGATGCATAAATGCAATACACCAAAGGGGTGTAACTTTGTGGGATAAGGCCTAGGCTCCTAGTCAGGCAGTCTAGATTCAAATCCCATGTATGTCGCCCCATTCGCAAGCCGAAGCGTGGCGACTCCCTGAGGGCAAGGGGTAAGCCCATGTAGTTTTAAGTTGTCAAGACAGCGACCATAAAAGCCAGCATTGGCTAGGTTTTTTATCATGGGGGCGGTTCCTCCGTGTAAATATGAAAAAGAAAAAGGGGGTGTGACGGGTACCCATGCACTTGAAGTTGGAGTCATGCTTACGAATGTCGAAATCTCAGCCTCATTGGCTACTAAGAGCTAACATATTTATTCCAATACACAGCCTCTCGGCCAGCCGAATTGAAGGAAATATGTTAAAAGGCTTCTAATTACTTATATAAAGAATAGTCAAGTTGGATTATGGCCCTTTTCTTTCAAATTCCCTCCAGCAGCATCTCGGCCAGCCGAAGAGAAGGAAATATGTTCTTTGAGTAAAAAGCTTCTAATTACGTATATAAAGAACAGTCGAGTTGGATTATGGCCCTTTTCTTTCAAAAGTGGCAGTATTTGGCATGGGATTGGATGAGCGGCAGAGCTAGACTCAATTTGGATCGAGTGCAATTGCTGCATCCCCAGTGTTGTCTTGGGTCTTTGTGTCTTATTGGTTACCAAGAAATCACTTTTTTTTTGCTTTTTTCCATTGGCCTTTTGTTTGGGTGTCTTGAAACGAAGATTACTGTTGGCATTGATGAAAAGCAATCAAACTCAATGTCATTTGCCAATCTATTCTAAGGAAATGAAGGTGATTGATATATATCGTCTGCATTGGAATTAAGATGATCGGAGCTTGGACCGCAGCATGACTGCCTGCGCAAGCTGAAGCATGAAGGTGTATTGTTTGGGGTTCATATAACAAATAATCATCATCATTTCCATCGTATTTGATCATCACCAGGATAATTTAGATGTTCATAACGCAATCTATAGTGGTAGTGGTCTTCAAAAATCTTCCTAACATTTACACTACTTCCTCACGTTCAAGCCTTTGAATATATTTGTACGGACCTCTTGACTTTCACACAAATATGTTGTAAACTTTTGAATATATTTGTATCTTGATGTTCACACAAATATGTTGTGAACCTTTGGGTTAAAATCGCCCAGAAAATTAGCAACATATTTATGCAAATGTCAAGAGGTTTGCATGCGAACATTGGGAGATTCACAATATATTTATGCAAATGTCAAGCAGTTCATCACTTATTTTTGTGAATGTTAGGAGGTTTGCATGTGAACGTTCGAAGAGGTTCGCAAATGTATATATGTGCAAATGTCAGGAGGAGGTTTGCAAATATGTGTGTATGTGTGTCGGGATGATGTTCGCAAAGTGTAAAAAAATGTCTTAAAAATTAAGAATCGGAATTTTAAACATTGGGAGGATTTTGGCAAATTGTGAGGCATTTTCGAAAATGTGTCATTTTACAAGGACAGTACGGTCATTTTCTGATTAAAAAAAATGATCGGGTAAGTCATTTAAATCTTCTCAAAATGGATAAATGCCAATTTTCTTTTCTTTGAAAGAAGTTAAGATAGGTCTGGTTGGATCCGAATCTGATCCAGACCAGATTAGCTGAATGTAACCTGATTCAGAACCGAGTATGATTACACAGTGCTATTTAGTCGGAATCCTTTCAGATTTGGATATATGCTACCTGGATCAGACTGTATGGGTCGGTACTTGAGGCCACACATATGCGACCTGGCAGCGTTCAGGTCAACTGGTGCTTGGCCCCATTTAAATTCCAAACCCAGCAAGGATTACTGTTCAGGTGAGGTAGGGATGTAAACAGTTCAGATCCGAATCAGATGTGGCCAAATACCATATTCGTCTAATCAGATGTTGTATCCGTCAAATTCAGATATTTGTTGGATTCGGTAGCAAAAAATTAAAACCATATCTGCATCCTATTATAACCGGATATGGTTTTGGCTCACCAAATGCAACTAAACGGAATTGAATTCGGTCAGATATGGGTTAAAATTAGATTTGTTGACAATACTGGGGTGAAGCCGGGCATGGAAATTTGTAGTTCAAACCAAACTAGGCCTATTCCGGATTGGGTACTGATGGCCCATCAAGCATCAGCCCAGTATCCAACCCTGTATAGGGGTCGCCCTTACCAGATCCTGAGTTAATTTCTTGTTGTTGAGCCACGCTCAGTATGAACCGATCAAGGGTCCCTTGTGGATCTAAAGACAAACCAGGCTGGGTTCATTAGGGAACCAAATTCTACCAGGCATTTGAGCAAATGACTCAACTAATCCTGAATTATCTTAACCAGAATGGCAACTCAAATTAATTTTAATGTGATAACAATTACACAAAACTTCCTCGTTCATATCGAGCCGAGATCCATATGGATTCAATTCAAATTCTGGCTGGGTGACAGAATTTGAACCCATTTGATCCAACTGAACCCGCTTTTGCACCCATAATTGCAACAGCTATGAGTTAAACCAGATTTCTTTCTCATGATACCAGTTTTGCTATGGTTGAGTGCGGACAAAACCAAAGGGAATTTAGTTTAGACCCTATTTTGCAGGATTTTCACACATCCAAATTCCAATGGCATTTGTGCTTCCACACCCATCTGCACATATGGGGGTTCGCATGAAAACCCGAACCCTAGGACCAAAATGAACAATGATATGTAATGAAACCGACTCTGGAACCTTGAGAAAGCAGGAGATTTTTTTTTAGAGAGAAGAGCAAGCAGGAGAATTGAGCCAGCTACGTGGCCAGACTCCTGTGTGAAAGCAGCATCAATAATTTTTTTGGATTTATAACCCGAAGAAACCGCACGGGCACGAAGACCTGGCCGCGCTGGCTTAGCCTGCCATAATATGAAAAGTAAATTAGTTAAGGGCTCCAACCCAGACTTGAATAGGACTTATGCTGAGGGCCCCAGTTGATGGGGCGGGCCCATACAAACAATGCTTTGTATCACAAAAGGTTAAGATAACACATGAAAACAGAAGTTTACTAGTAGTTCAACCAAGGTCTATCATGGATCATACATCAAATAGCAAAGAATCAATAGAGAGTCCATGACTCACTACAGCGAAGGCACTACTAGTTAGTCGAGTCCCCTGACCAAGTTAGTCAGGTTCTGAATCGTGAACCCATATGAGTCAGAATAGTCATTCGGTCAAAACAACCTTCTCCATCAATTATTGAACAAATTCTGCGATTGTTCTATCAATAAGAATGAATACGAATAACACTTTTATATCAATTTCTTAAGCATCGAAGCAATGCAGAACTCACCAAAAATCTAATACCCAATGATCTGCAAGCAAGCTTGATATTGGCTGTATATGCTCAAAAGAGTAGAAGTATTTACACTGTTTATCAGACTTCAGTTCTCGCATAGGTCCCCCCATCGAACGTTATAATTAGACGCAAAGTAGTGTGCTCCAACTGGGCCTCTGCTGCCATATGGATAAAGCTCAGGAGCAATTTTTTTCTCTTCCATTTCCTTCAACAATGGTGAGAAGATCGACCATGCAGCATCCAGCTCGTCACTTCTTATAAAAAGCCGCCTTTCTCCTTCAATTGCATCAAGAAGCAGCCTCTCATATGCATCTGGTATCTGCCCTTGGTACCTTCAAAGTAGGATAAAACCATATTTAGTATATGATAGTCGACTCTTAGAGTGAATGCCTAAACAAATTGAAGATCATCACATGGCTAGCCTTTTTATGACAGCACTTCAAAGGGCAACCATATGCAGTAAGAGAGAGTTCTAGTCTAGATACATTGCAGCTCAACAGGGTAACACTTGCGTCATCAATTAGTTTAATTTTTCTATGAAAAACTTGTGCCATTGTGTGAACCTAGTAAAGTCAAAACTCCGACAGCATATGAACTTTTTACCTGTCTGCATAGTGAAGATTTAGATTGCTACGATCCAATCTCATGCTAAGACCAGGAATCTTATTATTGATCTTTAAGTAAATTGCCTCATCTGGTTGAACTCGGATCACGAGTTCGTTCGTTGTTCGATCTATATCAGCACCAAATTTACGCTTGTATAGACTCCCTGGAACATGTCTGAACTGAACTCTGATTTCTGCTCTGTTTACCAGTAAAAGGAGAAAATATGTCACTTCCTTTTTTCAGTTGATCGATCAAAATAAATCAAAAGATTGAGGGAATTGTAATGAACAAGGGAAAATGTACCTATGTGTATGTAAAGCCTTTCCAGCTTTCATCAGGAAAGGTACCCCATCCCAGCGTGCATTGTCAATAAAAAGAGCAGCTGATGCAAATGTTGCAGTTAGGCTACTCTTTGGCACAGTTGGGTCATCAGTATATGCTGGAAAAACTTTTCCACCTTTCGTGTGTCCCTTGTACTGTCCAATAACCACATCATCAAGCTGCAACGGCTTAATTGATCGGAGTACTTTCACCTGAAAATGAAACAGTTAAATTGTGCTGTCTTACAAGCTCAAGTATTTAGTACAGATTTGGTGTTGGATGTCAGGTCATGTTTTTTTTCCATATTTTTCCTGGGGAAACCACTTCTGGGACTGGAGATGTCATGGACATCCCGGCGGCATAAAACACCAGGGCTAGGACCCTCACCCCGAGGGCCTATGTTGGGCAAGCTTACACAAGGGGGTAGCACCCACAGGAGTCAAACCCCAACTGCCTGTTTGACAGCCGAGGCCAGCTCCAACTATGCTAACCCCTTTAGGGCAAATGTCAGCTCAGGTTGCTAATAATAGACACACACACACACACACACAACTTTGGCCAAGTCTATTAGAAGATGGAACTTGTGAAGACAGGTCCGGATTCAGGTCCAGACCCAGATGACGTTGAATTGGGTTCCTCCCAATTGGATTCACATGTTGGAATGGATGTAGAGTCCAAGAAGGAAGAAAGATCCATTTGAGACCCATATCTCAGAAGTTGTTCAAAGCAAGGACTCCTCTTCAAGGACACTGCAAAGAAGACCCCCAAATCCAAGCTTGTTTGTAATCAAAAGAACTTTGTATGCCAATGGGACTCCTTGTATTTGGAGAATTCCCCACACATTGTAACTCTTGAAAATATATATAAACAAGGCAAGGGTCTCCTATCAGGGGTGTGAATCCTAGAGAGAAAGAGAGAGGTTCTACAGTGGACGTAGGTCACGTTAGACCGAAGCACTATAAATCATGTGTCCTAGTGTGTGCATGTGTGTGTGTGTTGCAAGCATCAAGCTTTTACAGAAACTAACATCAACTGGGAGATGTTTGGAGTTGTCATGTCCAAAGTTGTTCCAACTAGTCCATAGCAACTTCAGAATCTAGCTAAATGATCTAGGCCATGTTTTTAACATCTCAGATATTTATATTTCATATCAACTACCTTTTCATTTCTGATGTCTTCTGCATCCAAAGTGACAGGTGTTTCCATCGCAAATAATGCCAATATTTGGAGAAGATGGTTCTGCATTATATCCCGAATTATACCGTAGTTATCAAAATACCTGCATGAATAGGACAATATGAATCTAGGCTTTCACAAGAGAATGGTTTGGAAAACAGAATAGATATCTAACAATATATAAAAAAAAAACAGTATAACATACCCTCCGCGGCCTTCAGTTCCAAAATCTTCAGAAAATATCAATTGTACATTCCTTATATAATTTCGAGACCACAGTGGTTCAAAAACAAGATTGGAGAAGCGGAGGACAGAGAGGTTCTCAACAAGCTCCTTGCCCAGGTAATGGTCAATCCTAAATGATGCAAGACAATTCCAGTCAATCTCAGTAAATATCCACCCTGAGAAAACCATGATACTCAGCTGAAGACTGTCGTGTACATAGAAATGGAAAAGACTTCAACACATAAAGACCAAAATGAAATCTATGACGTACAAATGAAAATGAAAAAAACTTTCAAAGATAAGGATATTTTCACTTTTTCCTCATTAAATCATCTTAAATTGTGTAGACTAAGGGAAAAGAAAAGGTTCTAAGGGAATTACCTGAAAATTTGATCCTCTGTCAGATGCTGCTTCAAACCACGGGTAAGCTCTCCAGAGGACTCTGAATCACGACCAAATGGCTTCTCAACAATCACTCTAGTCCATCCAGCAGCAGCAGAAGCAGAACGGCTAGCACACCTAGCCACATCGATGAATACATTTGGAGGAACTGATAGGTAGAATAACCTGTTTGAGAGCCTCCCAGCCTAACAGGTGATAATAAGAGATATCAAAAAATAAGCAACTACAAAGAGTGATGTAGAATTAACATGCCAAAACACGGTAAAAGACATAATAGAAAGTGAGAAAAAACACTGCTCTCTTCAGGTAGAAATATGATTCAAGGTTATGGTGTAACAGTCCTTAGAACTGATCAGAGTTCAACGCTGATTTTCTTTTTCATCTTAAAAGAGGATAGAGACAGGATACAGAAATTACAATACAGTGTCCATTTTACAGATAAAAACTTGAGAAGCCAACCTGGCCTGACAGACACTTATAATTTATATAGGCTACAGTCAGATGATACAGACAGGCATATCCAATCCAGTTCTATGTGTATACAGAAACATTGAGGCTCTCTGATGTTTTTGGGACATGCCTAATACATATGGGGTAAAGTAGAAAGCAATGCAATATGTTTAAGAACTTTGACATCTTCAAAACTTCATATAGCACCAAACTTGTATAAAGGTCCCACTCAGTAGAGAAGATATCTGACAAGAGCTCTAACGTGGTCTGAACTCTGATGCGTGAATAAAGAAGAGCATTGTCTTCTTAGAAGAGTTGATCTTGAATTCACAAGACCCTCTCCGAATTCCCAAAGGGAAAGCTATGATCCCTTGAATCCACAAGGGTTTCCTTACGTCCACTCGGACAAGGAAAAGAGCATAGCTCAAAGAGATCCTTGAATCCGCAAAGAAGAGAAGGGACAAATACCCAAAAGAAACTCACTTTATTAAAAAAAAGTGAATACAAAGCAAAGGATGTTATTTATAGACCCAAGAACCCCTACTTGAAAGTCCAAACTCTTTAAGGACTCTAAGGCATCCACCCTTATCCAAGACTTCTCTAGAAAGTAAAATCCTATTGAGACTCTCTACCTTAAAAGACTCTTTGCACTTTCCTAGGTAAACCATAACTCTAACGGTAAAATCTCATTTGTTTTTTTTTGCAAAAGCAACCATACTTAAAAAGTACCCTCATGAGAAAGTGAATCTCATTTGTGTGAGAACTCGAATCTCATGAAACCTCATGAGATTCGAGTTCTCATGAGATTTAGAAAGCGAATCTCATTTGCACAGTACCCCACAAGCAACCAAACATACCCTAAGAGTTGGACTTTGTTCCCATCTTGAACTTGTCTTGATTTTCTAGAAATTTTCAAGCCATGTGTTCTACATCAGTCCCCTCTACTTGTAGCAAACTCACCCTCGAGTTGATATTTAGGTAGACTGGATCTTCTAGAGGATGGTATGCATATAAGTTGGCTACATTGAAAGTTGGAGATGTTCATTTCTAGAAGATCAACAACATATGCATTATTATTAATCTTCTTGATAATCTGATAAGGCCATACTTCCTATCCTTGAGCTTGTTGAATGTTCCGGTAGGAAAACGCTCTTTTCAGAGATTAACCATTACCATGTCTCCTTCGAATGCCTTTAAATGTCTATGATTATCTACATATTTCTTGTACTTAGCATTTGATTCTTCCAATTGTCTCTTCACATCCGCATGCATTGATTGAATTTTATCTGTCATATTCTCTGTTGCTACACTCATTCCAGCAAGTTTCGACAACTTTACAAGATCTAAAGTATGCTTAGGCACCCTTCCATAAACAATCTAAAATGGGGACTTGTTTGTCGATCTGTTCACCATGTTGTTATAAGCAATTTCTGCTTGAGGTAAAGCAAGATCCCATTGCTTAGGCTTATCTCCGAAAAGACATCTAAGAATATTGCCCAGAGTTTGATTAGCTACTTAACTTGGTATCACAATCAAATGTAAAAGTTTTTGGTACCCCATACAATCTAACTATCTCTCGAAAGAATAAATTAGCAATATTTGTGGCATCTACGATCTTTCTAAAAAGTATAAAATGTGTCATTTTAGAAAATCGATCAATGACTACAAGTACAAAATTCACACCTCTTTGGGTTCTTGGAAGTCCAAGCACAAAATCCATAGACAAATCTTCCCATGGTGCTTCTGGTGTGGGTAATGGCATGTAAAGTCCAGAATTTTGAGGTTGTCCTTTAGCGCTTCGACATACAAAACATCGTTGCACGAACTTGCCAACATCTCTCTTTAGTTGAGGCCAATAATACCTTTCTTCTACGAGAGCAATACTTTTATCACGTTGTTCCCCTAAACCTCCAACATGCAATTCCTTAACAACCCTTTCTCGTAGAGAACACCTTGGAATACATAACATGTTTCCATCCTTCTCGGAGGTATTAATTCTCAGACAAACCTCTTTGACATTTTTCCCAGTCTTCCTTGAAGTCTTCATCATCCATATATAAGTCTTTCAAGAATCTAAAACCTTCTATTTCATTAGTCAAGATGACTAACAAATTTGTTCTTCTACTCAACTCATTTGCTACCTTGTTTTGTTAACCAGATTTATGCTTTATGATAAAAGTAAATTCTTGTAAGAATGAAATCCATCTAGCATGCAAACGATTGAGGTTAGTTTGATTGTTCACAAACATCAAGGCTTAATGATATGTGTACAAATACAAATTCTCGTTGGATCAGATAATGCCTCTAATGCTTCAATGCTTGTACCACTGCATATAATTCTACTTCATATGTAGACCATTTTTTTCGAGTATCGCTCAACAGTTTTTCACTGTAAAAAAGCAAGTTGTCCTTCTTGAGATAACACAACTCCTATGCCTGCATATGATGCATCGCATTCTACTTCAAATATCTTGTCAAAATTAGGCAGAGCTAAGACTGGTGCAATAGATAATGTTTCTTTAATCAAAGCAAAACTCTTTTTTGCTTATTCACTCCATTGAAACTTGTCTTTCTTCATGCAATCTGTAATTTGATCCACAATCAAACTAAATTTTCTTATGAATCTTCAGTAAAAAGTAGTTAGTCCATGGAAACTTCAAATATCATGAGCAAACTTAGGTGTAGGCCATTCCTTAATTGCTTTAACCTTCTATTCATCAGCCTTGATGCCTTTAACACTCACTATATAACCCAAAAATATCAGGTTATTTGTCATAAAACTGCACTTCTTCAAATTGATGTATAACTTATTCTCTTTTAGTACAGTCAACACTTCTCTTAAATGCTCAATATGTTCATCCTCAAATCGGTTGTAGATGAGTATGTCATCAAAGTAAACAACCACGAAGCGGCTAATAAAAGGCTTAACTAAGTACTTGATTCATCAACCTCATGAAGGTACTAGGGGCATTAGTTAACCCAAAAGGCATCACTAACCACTCATATAACCCATCCTTGGTTTTAAATGCAACTTTTCATTCATCTCCATGTCTAAGCCAAATTTGTTGATACCCAATTTTTAAAGCAATCTTTGAAAAGAGACTCATACGATAATGTGGAAGGTTTGGTAAGCTTACACCTGGGATGAGATCGATATGATGTTGAATGTCTCTTAAAGGAGGTAACCCATCTAGTAGATCTTCTAGAGTGATCTCTTCAAATTCTTTTATCAAAGGTACCAACTTAGCATGAATGCTTGTAGGTTCAACTTTTAGTCCTTTTACTATCAAGGCATATAATTCTCCAGATTCTTTAATCTATTTTTCAAAGTCACTAACTGTAAGAAAGAACTTTTCCGCTACTTTAGAAGTTTTGGGTGGAATTGCTTCTTTTATAGGTGCAAGTGTAATCTTTTTTCCGTCCTTGAAACAAATATACACATTCTCTTTTCCTATATGAGTGGCATCTAAATCAAATTACCAAAGCCAACCAAGTAGCATGTGACAAGCATCCATATCGACTATGTTACATATTACTTCATCCTTATAATGCTTTCCAATTGAAAAAGGAATTTGACATTGTTCATTTACCTTTACATCACCCACTTTCTTGATCCATCCAATTTTATAAGGAGTTGAAAACCCACCCTTAAGCTTGTAAGCAACAAGCTTAACCTTCTTATCTTCTCGGATATCCATATAGTCAAAAAATATTTTTACTTCAAAGATCCAGTCTAAGAAGTCCTCAATATGTAATTGGCCATTAAAAGTATGAAGGTCTACTTTCATCTTATAGTCTCTCTGATGTCGATCTCTATTAGGGATCTCCCTAACTTCTCCAACAATCAAAATTTCAATATCTTCATCGCTTGAATAAGATGGAGGCACATGGTTGGAGGTATCGTGAGCACATTCATTGATCAGGGGAATATTGTGTGTGGCATATTGTGCCCATGTCCCTAAGGTCCCAATTGTTGCACTGCTACCACCAATTGTTCTACCATTCTTTGAAGATTTCTAAATTTGGTCATGGTTACAGGTTGATCTTTAGGAATATCATCGCTAGAGTTGCGATCCTTTGACCCATCATTGGTCGTTGAACCAAGAAAGAACGAGGCTCTGATACCAACTAACATAGTCGGAAGCATGAATAAAAAACATTGTATTCTTAGAAGAGTTGATCTTGGATGGAGATGATAGGAAAGGATATGAATGCTTTGAACCTCACCGAGGACATGAGAGTTGATCTTGAATCGAAAAAAGACCCCCTCCGAATTCCTAAAGGGAAAACTATGATCACTTGAATCCATAAGGGTTTACTTAAGTCCACTTGGACAAGGAAAATAGCATATAGCTCAAAGAGATTCTTGAATCCACACAGAAGAGAAGGGACAAATACCCAAAAGAAACTTTATTGAAAAAAAAAACTCCAAGACTCTTACCTTTAAAGACTCTTTGCACTTTCCTAAGTAAACCATAACTCCAAAACTTGGACTTAATGATGAGGTTCTATGGATGCCATCTATATAAGTCGACTAGAAATGTTAAAAGATGCAGTAGTGAAAAATATAGTAACAAGCATTGTGGTTTGTCTGAATGCAGCCGACAGCGAGACCATATAAAATATGTCAACTCTTCCATATTTATGTAAATCTACAGTTTCTACATTTTGTGAAAACAAAGAAGAAAAAGGACTTCTAAGATATGATTCCAACATTACTGCAGCCATTTGATAGACAAGCATGCCACACTCTTTTTTTTTCCTTATCACAATTAGTTCAGAAAGAGGCTTATTTATTTCTCAAAGAAAGAGTGCAAAGTAATGGTCCAATACTTATAAAATACCGTCAAATTCATTTAATATTCATAAAATATGAATATCAACAACACAAAGTTTGTTGTTGATTACAAAAGAAAATGGACAATATCAGAAGGCTGCACTACTAGCAAAGCCATAGAGAACTACCATACTTCTTTGGATACTGAAAAGAGATGGTCTGCAGTATGCTTTTAGCCATTTTCAGCACCCTTGACATAAACTTAGAATTGCCACATCATGATGACTTTTATGTTCAGGATCAACACCACTAGCATTACATGACTACAAGATCTATCAATATAACCAAGAAAAAAAAATGTAAAAGTACAATCAACCAAAATTTCACACATTGAACATCACCAAAATAACTTTCTCCAATTGACTCCAAAGCATATTACTTTGTGCATGAAGCATCTCACAACAACCCCCCCCCCCCGCCCCCCATCAGGCATGCAGAGAGAGTTCTATAGATCTCCCTCATCTTGTACAAAATAAAAGACCTAATAAAGAAACAAGCAAAAGATACTTTAAAATTTCAAAAGCAGAGGATACGCATAAAAAGACAGATGGTAAAGATGGGAGTCAGGAATCAATCCACATACAAAAATATGGAATTTTTATGAAGTAGGATGCTTTATGTCCTTACTCCTTAGCTATTTAATTTATTAAATATATGATTATATATGATGATATACATTAAACATACAGGAACAGGATAAAATTCCATACTAATCTTGAAACATGTCAAAGTGGCCCATCAAAATTATACATATTATGATTTACCATTTACTTTTTCTTTAATAACATCCAAATGATAGTGTATAAGATGTGACAAAAAGACACCCTCATTAAATTTAAAAGGCCAGTTTTTCAGGATATTGGAAAACAATCAGTAGAAAAGAAAGAATCAAAATTGACTGTTTCTCAAAACAAACAAAACCTGCAGAGTATAGGTGAGTATGCACGTCATGTAACAAACACTTCCACAAGATTCATGAAGTTGGTTTTTTTTCTTTTGGATGGCCACAATAAAATGTGGTCCAACTTATAGAACCTTTCTCTCTATAGATGATTTGTTCTACATCAATGATTAGTCTTACAGAGGCAGAAAGATGTTTGTAATGCATAAAACATGAGAACAACTGACAGATCCACCTGCATAAACTAGTGAGGAAAACAATTTTTATAAATATTTATCCATGTAAACGAAGCATCCTCAGAGCATTGTGTTGATAGAATAAAACAGTTCAATGTAGTTATAGATGTCAACTTCCATCTGAATGGCACCAAAAAGCAGGTGGCAATCTAAACAAAACATGACTACCATCATTCACAGTTTCTATGATGTTCGACATGATGAAACCAAAATGGAGCATCTACAAAGATGTAATTCAGGACAGAGCGAAATTTGATTGGGATATCTAACCTCCTTCTCCATCATTTTTCTGTCCAAAATTGCAAAATCCTCCTCGGAACTGTATTGACCTGAATGGTAAAAGCATCTTTGCAAAAACTGCTCCATCTTGTCATCACAGTTTTCTCTGCACACCAGAAAGTAGTCCATTCAGAAGGATAATAGTACATACATAATGTGATCATCTCTTATTGGCAACCACAGTTTCAAATCCAAAATCTATTTGTTCGCTACAACTCTAGTTGTTTGACGTATCTATGTTTACTCAATTTGTTACCCCATCCTTAAGAACGTAAGCAATCAAAGAGCCATGTTCAGAAGCTACCTCTTGTCAATTCTGCAAGTCAAGGTTCTGCTTATTGCCGTCCTAATCTGTTCATCCGTCATCTTACTTCTTGCGTAGCCGAAGATGGTAAAATGCTGAATAATCAGAAGCACGTCAACGTGTTGAATTTCTCAATTGACGTAACCGATCAAAAGCAAACAATTTAGGAGCAACATTAGCTAAAGTCGTCTCTAGAAAAGAACATGATGAAGTAATGAACCTTGGGAAAACAATCTTCGTAATAAAGAGCAAACAATGCTGGAAATATCTTCTTCTTTGCAAGATCCCCAGAGGCACCAACAACAGTAATAGTAAGAGTGGTCTCTGTCTCTGGCTTTCGAAAGATTGTCTCATCATAAAAATCTTCCGATGGAAAGAAGGGGAGTTTTTCATCTTTCCATTGATTCCCAAAATATTCATGTACAGGTAAATTTGCAGAAGAGCCTAACCCAGAACAAAAATTCAGAAAAAAGTTAGAAAAAAGAAGAGAGAGAGAGAGAGAGAGAAGGCAAACAAGATTTAAACTCACCAACCACTGTAACATAACAATTGTTAATCACCTCTGTTTTCTCTCATTTATCTCTTTTAATAAAAAGAAATTGATTTTTCTTTACCATAAACAGAAGCTCACATGCAGTAATACGATTGGTCCAAGAAATTTCCCAAAAAGAAACAGAATATACATATGTAGACACTGATATCAGTATCTCCTACCATCAAGAACAAAACAACCAAGAAAGAAAAGAGAAGCAAAACCAAGAAGCCGAAAGAGTTATGATCACCAACAAGACTCACCATCTTGCATGGAAAGAGCATTGAGTGGATTCCCATTTACAGCCTTGACTGATACCTTCTTTGCAGGAGAGTGAGAGAGGTTGACTGAATCATGTCCTGATGACCAGCATGGTAGTTTTGAGTTTTGACACTTACTCTTCAGGCTCAGGGGAGAAGCCAACTGGTTGCAGGCTGGGGTGGGACATGGAAGGCACCCAGCCATTTGCAAGAATTGGATTTGCTCCCTATCTTAATAAATTCATACTCAGAAGGAGAGAACGGTTGGAGTGGGGGAGTGGGGAACTTGTGGTGGCCAAAGAATGTGTGTCTATTTGTAGCTTGGCTTTCTCTTTCTTCTCTTTCACACCAATATCTTGCTGTTTTATAATGATCCAACAGTCGCCAGAACCAAATTCCATTTTGGGTAGTATCAAGGTGACTTTTGGGT
Organism: Nuphar pumila; assembly: GCF_984573655.1. Lineage (NCBI taxonomy): Eukaryota > Viridiplantae > Streptophyta > Magnoliopsida > Nymphaeales > Nymphaeaceae > Nuphar > Nuphar pumila. Next base: position 119,345,189 of record NC_143253.1, on the reverse strand, counting down.
AACTCAAAAATCAAGATCCCGTGGTGGTTCACCGCCACTTTTGCATGGTCGGGTTGTCGTGAATGAAAGAATGGGCGAATCGGTTTTAGGAGACATGCCAACTTTATTGTGGCAGCTTATAGCTTCAGAATGTATCTTTTAGACAATTACGTGAGTAAAGTATCCTTTTCCTTTGTCTTGTGGGTAGGTTGGATCAAAACCGAAACCTGACCCATTTGAAAGGTTGGTCAATCGTTAGATGAATTTCCTTATGCATTGCACTATTCTTGTGGGTAGGTTGGGTCAAAACAAAAACCTGACCCATTTGAAAGGTTGGTCGATCGTTAGATGAATTTCCTTATGCATTAGCATACCATCTGGTAGTGTTGCAGTCGAGTTGCTTCCCACTACCTTATACATATAAAGAAATGAAAACCTACCATATTGAATAAGTACCTACTCTACCCACTAAGAATTTTTTCCATGTTTTTTTTTAATTCTGACCTAATTAATTTAATATAAATTGATACTTGGATCATGTATTTTGGATGAAAAAAAATATATTTGAAGCATCAAAAATTTATGAAAATTGTAGATTTTTGAACCTTATAGAAATCTATACATGCATCAGAATCAAAAGATCCTAAGTGTCAATTTCTAGTAAATCAATCATGCTAAACACATCATTAATGTCAAAATTTCAAAAAACCATTGAAAATCGACTATCATCTTGTAGTGATGCATAAGGGCAGCTTCCCACTACCCTATATATATATAGAGAGAGAGAGAGGAATAAAAACCTACCCACTAAAAAACATGTCAAACCCACTCACTATACGTTTTATTGGATTTTTGGTATACCTTACATATATGATCTATATATTTATTTTTATAGGAATCACTTATTGGATAATTTGATTCTGGTGCATTGATACGGTTTTTATAAGTTTCAAAAATCAATAGTGTACAATTTTCATAAATTTTTGAGGCTCCAAATACCATTTTTTTATCCAAAATTCATGATCCAAGTATAGATTTCTAATAAATCAATCATGTTGAACACATTTGTAGGTCAGAATTTTGAAAAAAATAACAATTTTTTTTGCGTAGGTTTGGCAAGTTTTTTAGTGGGTAGGTTTTCATTTTCCATATATATAGGATTTTGAAAACCTTCCAATTAAAAAGCCTACCCAACCTACCCACCAATTTTATTGGATTTATGGTATTTTTTTTTAAATTTTGACCGTACAATGTGATCCGTATGCTTCTTTTTATAGGAATTAGTTCTTGGAGAATTTTGATTCTGATGCATGGATAGATTTTTATAAGTTTCAAAAATCAACGGCATAAAATTTTCATAAAGTTTTGAGGCTCCAAATATCATTTTTTATATCCAAAATTCATGGTCCAAGTGTTGATTTCCAGTAAATCAATCATACTGAACACATCTATATGATCAGAATTTTGAAAAAAAACACCAAAACATGGTTTTTGGTGGGTAAGTTTTCATTCCTATATATATATATATATATATATATATATATATATATATAGAGAGAGAGAGAGAGAGAGAGAGAGAGAGAGAGATTGTGATGGCCATTAGATACTAACGACCAGCAATAGCCTTACTTAAAATCATGTTTTCGCCTCTCTCTCTCTCTCTCTCTCTCTCTGCTTCGTCGTTGGACGATCATCGTCGAGCATCGCATCCTGGATCCCCTCCTCTCTATCTCTCTTGTCAAGCATTGTCGGATGTGCCTCCCCTGAGATGAGCTCTTCCTCACCTGACTCGTCTGAAAACAATAAAAACCATGAAAAATTGAATAACAATGGCACCGAGAAATACACGGTCTCGCTATACACGGATGAGACGTTCATAGATATATATTAATAGTTCTCTTGGTTGTACATGGTTTACATGATAGAACAAATTTTACAAAACACTAGGTTGCCTAATATAACGATTATTCATCTGTTACGTTTGCTTAATCTTGAAGAGTCCACAATATCGATGTTGTTACATGAGAAGTCCACAATATCGATTCTGTTACATTTGCTTAACCTTAAGGAGTCCATAGAATGAGAGAGTCTACAGAATTGAGAGATAACAGTCTTTCGGGTTGACTGTTACATTTGTTGTTACGTTTACTAAGATTTAAAAAGTCCATAAAACCGAGAGATAGCAATTTCTCGTTATCCTCGATTTGGCCGGTATCTTTAGCATTATCCTTAAGACGCCCCCGCAGCTCAGTGAGGGGGAGCACACGTTGAACTTGATGCAAAAATCCTGAAACTTTGATGTAGACAACGACTTAGTAAGGCTATCGGCAAGTTGATCTCTGAAGGAAATGAACTGAATTTGAAGGTTGCCAGTGCGTACATGATCCCGAACAAAGTGAAAGTCAATCTCAATGTGTTTCTTGCAAGCATGAAACACAGGATTGGCTGCTAAGAACAATGCACCAAGATTATCATACCATAAAATTGGCGGTTTGAGCAGAGAAACACCGAGTTCCATAAGTAAAGACTTTAACCATAGCAGGTCAGAGGCAGCACAGGCAAGGGACTTGTATTCGGCTTCAGTGTTGGATCCGCCAATTGTACGTTGTTTACGGGAAGACCATGTGACAACATTGTTGCCTAAGAAGACAACAAAATCGTCGATGGACTTGCGATCATCTGGGCAACCCTCCCAGTCAACATCGAGAAAGTCACTTAGAACAATAGACGAAGATGGGCGAAGAAGAAGGCCATACTCATCGGTGTCCTTCAAGTACCGAAGAACGCTCTTGACAGCAGACCAATGCTTATCGAGAGGCTGACGCATATACTGTCAGACTTTGTTGACAACAAACACAATATCTGGGCGAGTGAGAGATAAATATTGTAGACCGCCCATGATACTACGATACATCGTTGGATCGGAGAATAACACAGTCCCAACTTTGGTGAGTTTCAGAGAGGGACTCATCAAGGTGGCAACCGGCTTGGCATCAACCATGGAAGCTTTCTTGAAGAGATTAATATTATACAGTCGTTGAGATAGATGCACACAATTGTGAAGGATATGGACTTCAATACCCAAAAAATAACTTAAACACCCAAGATCTTTGACAGAGAAGGTAGAGCCAAGATTTGCGACCATTAGGGTGACGGCCACTGAAGAGTTACCTGTAATTATAATATCATCTATATAGACTAGTAAAAACAGGATGAGATGATGATCTTTATAAATGAAAAGAGAGTCATCTGATTGAGACATGATAAATCCACAAGACACTAAGTAGGAGCTCAAACGTTAGTACTACGCCCGGAGAGCTTTGGCACGGTCCAATTTACAAATATAGTGAGGGAACTTAGCATCTTCGAAGCCTGGTGGCTGACTCATGTACACCTCTTCATTGAGATAGACATTTAGGAAGGAATTATTGAAGTCAAGTTGACACATGATCCATTTTGAGGAGACATCAAGAGAGAGAATAACCCGAATAGTAGTTGGCTTGATGACAAGGGTGAAAGTCTCAAAGAAATCAAGACCTTCTTCTTGATGAAACCCTTTGGCTACAAGTCGAGCCTTGTTTCGAGCAATAGTATCATTCGAGTGATGTTTGATACAGTAGACCCGCTTACAGTCGACGGCATTGAGACGAGACTGCGGAGGGACGAGGTGCCACATCCGATTACTCATAAGGGCATCATATTTCTATTGCATAGTCGTCTACCACTAGGCAAGCTGGGAAGCTTTTTTAAAAGTAGTAGGTTCAGGCTCAAGGAGGGAGGCATGGAGGTCAGTAAGGACAAGTGGATAGAGAGAGGTCATGAATATTTTGGGTTTTACGGAGCTAGTCATGGATCAAGTGACCATTGGATGGGAGTGATCTAGGAGACGATGAACAGCCAAACTAGTCACGAGTAATGGAAAGATGGGGAGAGGAGGTGAGGAGGGATCAGGGGACATTGAGGGATCCGGGAGTGAAATGGTAACAGGAGAAGAACACTATTGGGATCGGGCAGACTTAGTTCTTATTATTTAACTGAGGACTACTTTAGAGACCGTAGCCTTAATCCAACCCAAGGCGAGTCGGTCGGCTTTACGTCATGCATGATAGTCAGGGTTGACTACCTGTCTTCTTTATTTATCAGATATAAACTCAACGGGTTTTAAGGATGACTTATCAACAAAACCTAATAAATCTTGGCTCACCATGACAGACTTCAGCTGCAAGCGCCAGAGAAGATAGTTTTCTCGATTCAATTTGATAGAGATAAGGCTTGCCACAACGTTCCATTGAGTTGCAGATACAGTGGGTGCCATCGAGCCATAAGGGTTAGATGCGGTTGATGCCATTAGACTGCTCGTTAGAGAAGGTGGCTCTGATACCATGAAAAAAATAAGAACCACAATAAATTGAATAACAATAGCATTGGTCTTGCTACACACAGCTGAGATATTCATAGATATATATTAATAGTTCTATTGACTGTACATGGTTTACATGATAGAACAAATTTTATAGAACACTAGGTTGTCTAATGTAACGATTATTCATCTGTTACATTTGCTTAATCTTGAAGAGTCCATAATATTGATGTTGTTACACGAGAAGTCCACAATATTGATTTTGTTACATTTGCTTAACCTTGAGGAGTCTGTAGAATCGAGAGATAACAATCTCTCAGTTTTTGTTGTTACGTTTGCTGAGATTTGAAAAGTTCACATAATCGAGAGATAACGATTTCTCGTTATCCTCGATTTGGTCGGTATCTTTAGCATTATCCTTAACATTGTCCACCAGTCTCTCTCTTTGTTAGAGTTGTGGTATTCCATTCGTGGTCTTTCGCTCGTGGAACAGACCTTTCAATGTGGTTAGAGTTGTCGTTTGTTGCCTTGTGAAGCTCTTATGCCTGTTCTGTGACATAAAAGCTTGGTTTTGGTCTAATAGCATCAACAAATTCCAGCACCTAAACACATGGGAATAAGAGTTGTTTGTCGTTCACCACTCTCTGTCGTTCCTAGACTCCATTTTTTATTCCTCTATTCAAAGATTAAAAGTCAGATCTGTTGAGCTTTCTCTGCTTTTGCAATCCTGGCAGATCAAGGATAAAATTCGATGGAAGCAGCGGTCGAAAGTGCATTGGCTTGCCGCTGGTTATGGAAACACCAGATTTTTTTACTCCTTCGCTTTGCACCGACATATGAGGCACGCTATCCTTTTTATCTTCATTGAGGGAGTAACATATTCTGCTGACAACATCATCATTGTGGTTTCTCTCTACTTCAAGGCCCTTTATGTTGCCCAGCCCTCCGTCGACGGCTCTATTGCTCCTCTCCTCATTTAGACTATTAACCTAGCTCAATCCAGATCCATGCAATCTCCGTTCGCTGACGATAAGATCTTTTCGGCTATTAAGGACCTGTTAAGTTGGAAAGCTTCTGGCTTCGACGGCTTTCCTATGGACTTCTTCTGTATCTTTTGGTCTTGCACTAAGAATGACGTTATCAAAGTCTTCGCGGAGTTCCATCGCAATTGTCGGTTGCCAGTTCACATGCACTTAGCCATTGTCTCTCTCATCTCTAAGGACGTGGCATCCAGCTCTAATATCTTGAGATTCTATCCTATTTCAGTTTTGGGGGGGCTCTAACGCATTATTGCTAAGGTTTTGGCTAACAGGCTCAGAGTCGTCGCTTCTCAAATTTTTTTGGATTCTCAGTTCGCTTTTATCCCCCTTAGGCAGATTCATCACTTCTTCATCCTGGCCTCGAAAGTCCTGCACTCTTTGAATATCAACGGCCAACCTTTTTTCTCTCTCAAGCTTGACTTTCATAAAGCCTTTGACTCAGTTTATTAGCCTTTCTTATTCCATATGCTTGACAACTTCGGTATCAGTCGTCGTTTCTCTCTATGGGTTCGCAAACTATTTTTAAATGATCATTCTATGGTTAAGATCAACGGAGTTAGAGGCTCACAGTTCAAGCTTGGGTGCGGTATTCGGCAAGGTTGTCATCTTTTCCCTTTGTTATTTAACATCGTTGCTTAAGGCCTCGTGGTTTTGTTCAAGAGGGCTGCAGATTATGGCTGTATTGATCCCCTCGGCATTCAGGAATTTCTCCATCATATTCTCACCTACGCTGATGATATGATCCTCTTTGGTCGTATCTTCGTGCAGTAAATATTGAGATTCAAGCTCATCCTTCAGTTTTTCCTCTCTCTGTCAGGTTTATCTCTGAATGACAATAAATGATGCATGTCCATGTTCAATGCCCCCCCTTCCTTGCTGGCCATTGGGCAGCAGATTTTTTGTTGCGCTACTTCAGATCCTCCAATTTCCTATCTGGGTCTCCCTTTGCAACTAACGTGCATCCCCTCAGTCGCTTGGAATGCCACTCTTCAAAAAGTCTAGACCAAAATTTTCTCCTGTAAAATTTCTTACCTTTCCATCGCAAGTAGGCTTACCCTCATCAAGCACGTCTTATCCTCTATCCTGGTATTCTTTATGTCTATGTTCTTGATGCCATTGAGCGTGGAGAAGAAATTCTTCAATTTGATGACGGATTTTTTCTAGTCTGACTGCCATCCTCAGACTAAGCGTCATCTGGTGGGTTGGAATTCTCCGTTTCTCCCTAAGTGTATGGCGGGTCTGTGGATTCTTGCCCCGAGACTTAGAAGTATTACTTTCGTCGTGAAGCAATACTAGATGGTGCACCATCTTGGCAATCCGTGTGCTCCCTTACTACATGTTAAATATGGCTCCCTTGAGTCATTTTTTTTTATCGTCATCATCACAGGCTTTCTTCTTTGCACCTACGTCGCATGTGGCTTAAAATCATGTCTTTCATCCTCATAAATGAGGGTGATCCCAACCCTGTTGTTCAGCTTTTGCATTGGGCAATTACGCCTAGTGGCGCTTTCTGTACCAAATCTCTTTATAAATCTCTTCTTTCTCCTGGAGCTGATTGGCTACTTGAGCATTTGTTATGGGCTAAAGGCCCAACTTCGTGTTCATGGTCGGGTCAAGAAGGACAACTTCTTCAAAAGAGTGGGTTTTGAGCTTCTGAGTCGGTGCGTCTTGTGCAATGCGGCAGAAGAATCCACCTATCATCTATTTTGGGCATGCCCTATCTTTGTGGATCTCTTCAAGAGTACATGGAACAAACCTGATGTCAACGTGCGACAAGACTCCTTTACGCTCGATCTTTTGTGGGGCTCGTCGTAGGTGTGCAGCGCAGTTGCAAGAGATGACTGCTAATCTGGAGAATTTGGCTCCTCACTACCTAGTGGGTTGTTTTGATGACCCACAATAATGCGATATTTCGTCAAACTCTGGTTGTTTTCAATAAGCTCGTGCATTGCATCTTGGCTGATGTGTACGCAATTTTGCGCCTCTGCTGCCCTGGTCTCCACCGCCTTCTGCCGCCCTCTCTCCCTCCTGACCCTAGCTAAATTTGTCAGATTTTCGTTCTTTTTGGACTTTTGTCCTTATGTTTTTCTGTTTTCTTTCGTGTTTTCGGCCCTTGGTTTGGGTTAGTTGTTTGTTTGCTCGGGGGCTCAACATTTGTTGACCCTTTGTCTTAGTAATGTTGATGTTTCGTTCAACTCTCTCTCATCGATCACAAAGGCTTGCAACCAGAGAAGAATCGATACTCTCTCTCTCTCTCTCTCTCTCTCTCTCTCTCTCTCTCTCTCTAGTTGGGTTTGTTGGGCTCTTTTATTTTTTTATGGAATTCTTTGTTGGTGCAAATGTTTGAGGGTTGCTTACTTCTTGGTGGTTTGTTTGGATGGCGCGAAACGATGCTCATTTTCGTCATATTCGAGTTAACATTCAAAACCTGGTGCATAAAATCTTGGTAGATGTTTATGCGATCTTGCGTATGCATCTTAGTGATCTTCCACTACCTCCTGCTGATGCTACCTATCCTTTGTCGCAATCTGGGCAAGCGGCTCCGGCGTGAGCCCATTTTATCTGTCTAATGTTCTTTTCTCTTGTGCTTTCTTTATTTGTTTTGGCTTTTGTTCTTGTTCAGTTCATGGGTTCAACATTTTGTTGATCTTCATGAGTGGTAATGTTGAATTACTTTCGGCTCTCTCTCTCTCTAGCTGGGTTTGTTGGGCTCTTTTATTTTTTTATGGAATTCTTTGTTGGTGCAAATGTTTGAGGGGAAAAGGTGAAAAAGATTGGCATCTATAGATGAATAACCTTGGGCCTTTTGGGTGTCCATTTTTTTTCCTTTCCAAGGTAAGGTGGGGGTCGATTTTGTCTTGGTAAGAAGCATTCTGGTTGAATTGTTATTTTTCTTTTTCAATTCTGTATGAAACTGTTTTAAATACATGTTGGGTTTCTCTTTCTTTCTTTACCTTTTATGTTTTTGTTTTTGTCCAAACTAAAAAGAGGAATCACTTTGTTGAGTTGCATCCCTGAATTTGTTGCCTGGAATATGAGATTTAAATGCGGTCCTGTCCTGTAGATTTAATGAATACTAAGACTGTTTTAGTATATTTCTCTTTTTTGGGTACCCAATGGAATATGAGATATGTTTGATTTTCTGCGGTAGTGTTTTTTGGGGTTTGTTTGATTTTCTGTGGGGGCGGTTAGAGCTGAGAACCCAACCCTGCTTGTGTTTTGTTGCAGGGGGCACTATCATATGTTGTTCAAAGGTTACATTTGTAACTAATGATATTTTACATGGAAGATCAATTGTTGTTGTTTTAGGTTAACTGAGTTATTTGTGAATCGCATCAGTTGATGGGCTAAGAGTTAAACAATTCCTTTGGGATGTGTATCACTGTCAGCATTTCTTTTGCATATTCGAACATCAACTAGTATTATTATGGAATGGTTGTTTGAAAAGGGGCATTAGTTGTTCGGTAAATTTTTCGTGTTTGATGTTGTCCCATGAAAAATTGGGTGTTGAGTTATTCTCGCAGAGAAGGGTTCAATGTGCCAGCAAAAGAAAAATACCATCTTTCCAGTCCTGTAGTGTTACGATCTTGTCTTGTGAAATTGTGTTACAAAATTGAAAAAATGCAATTGCAAATTTCATTCAGTTGTTCTTATTGCAGGGGGATGCAGTGGGCAGGTTGTGGCAAAAGAATAAGGCAGAAATTTGTCAGTAGGATCCAAAGTATTTAAGAGCTGGAGGGCATATGGTTTTTTGTCATCTTGGATTTTGTAAAACATTTAGGTTAGCCTGGGTTATGAATTTGAATGTGGACCGAATCTTGTTCCGTGTGGTTCTTGTTATCACAGGAGAAGACTAAAAATTGCACAAATTATTTAATCTCAAACATGGATTTAGTCAGCCTGTCTTTTCGAAAATGTTGATTAAACCGATGGGCTTAGAATAGTTCATTTAGTACACTATGAGAGAGAGAGAGTTCTCATAAGCCTCATGGATAGTTGGCACCATTCAAATCTTATCAGTTCAAGCCTGGGCTCAGTAGGATCCATTCCCATAACAAACTCCAATTACATATGTAATTGAGCCAGCCTATTGGGAAAAAATTTGCACCTAGGCCTAGGTCAATCGGGCTCTGCCTAAGCCTGGCCCAACCTGGAGCGACTGACGCCAAGTCCATTGGGTTAGTTGATCCAATATCCAGCCTAACATGTGACCGATACATGGTGTCATGTCTTCTTCTCTTTTTTGCTAGTCCAAGAGAAAACCCCTCCCAAGCAGATCCAGTGTTAACTACTCCCCAAGGGGTTTTTTGGCATAGTGGGGTGGGTCTCTGGCCACTAGACGGGTGGTCAAGGTTTGATTACCACAGTTGTCTCCTCTCTGCCCAAGCAGACTCCCAGCATACATGGGTCCTAGCTTTGGAGTTTTATGACGCTATACCGCCGACGACAGTAGGTTTGGCAGGCTGAGCCGGCATGACCAGGTCTTCGTGCTGGGTGTGGTTTCTTCGGGTTATAAATTCAAAAAAAAAAAAAAAAGAAGAGTGACTTAAAAAAATGGGTGCCCTCCTATTAAAGAGGGGGGCAGTGTATTGCCCTACTCTTAAAAGGTGGGAACACTTATAAAGTGTTTGACCTTGAATACAGAACCACAACTCATTGCCTTGAGTACCCTTAGTTTCAACCTTGCAGCAAGGGATAACTTCTTTGGGTTTCAATGTTAGGTGACAAATCATGGTTACCCCAAACCAAGAAGGCAGAGCCCTCGTGGGTTGTGGTTCTCGTGAAAAACTTATTTATACTTTTTTAGCAAGGCCACCTAACAATCAAATCCATTGCTTATTTTTTTGCTTCATACAGACATGAACATGAAATTAAACTATGGGTTGAAAGTTATACAGATGAACATGAAATTAAACTATGGGTTGAAAGTTAGATGGCCTCTTTAATGTTTGAATCTTAGAAGAAGAGGATGAGAAATAAATAAGCCCACCTTCCTAGTGTTATTTATTCTAATTTCTCGTATCTTATTGGTGAAAGATTCAAAATATTACATGCCCCTTTAAATATTCTTGAATAATTCTTGCAGGAAAGAGGAGCAAACTATCACTACTGGCCTATTGCATATTTATAAGGAAACATAAAACAAAATCTTCTTTCTAAGAAAACTCTACATGAAAAAATAAGCTTGTCACAGTCAAGTGGCCAATTTAAGCACTCTTCTAAGGCTTTTGACTTTAAAATATGTCAAATATTTGTATTTTATACTTTGGCCACCTGCTCATGGAAAACAGAACAAGATGAACTAATATTTGTAATTGTCCCACAAGGGCTTTGCCTTCCTTGTTATGGGTAACCATGGTTTGTCATCTTACATGAATGACCACGGTTCGAAACTTATGGAGAACATCCGTTGCTGCAACCGTCCAAGCTGGGTGTATTTTTCAAGATGGTTAAGAGGACTTTTAAGGGTTTTACCAACTCAAGGACTGTCAATGTGCAGTTGGTGGTGGTGCTATTTTTTTTTTAGAGAGAGGGAGTGGATCGGTGATGGGGTTTTATATTTGAAAGAGGATCATGTCAGAGGCACCTCCTCTGACGGTACCTTGGATGTCGTTCATCTTAAAAATGTCATCAAGATAGTAAATAAGTTCATTATGAGCCACATAAGTTGCATACATTGACTTGGGGTGGCAATAGTGTCGGGTTGGCGGGTAGATTCTTCTTTAAGGATGGCAGTGGATCAAGGAGAAACCCCACCTCGCCCCATTTGGACCAAATATGGAGGTTAAAATCAAAACCTGTGCAAGAATGGAGGCAGGGATGAAGGGCAGGATTTTGAGATGGGGCGGGGGTGGAGACCTTGTCCCCGGCCCTGGTCCACTGCCATCCCTATTTGAAAATGAGTGCTTTGTTTTTAGAGCAAGGGGAGTTAAACTCAAGCCTCTCCTTGCCTTCAGGACTACGCCATCAATGCCATTTTGTTGTGACTAAGGGCCCCACCCCCACAAAAAAATGCCTCATTATTTTTTTCAATTTGCTTCTCTATTTTTGCCGGCATACAAAAGGCCGACCAGGCCAAGCACTCGAACCTTTTGCAGGAGGAGGGATGTGTGGGACCTCCTTATGAAGTGTGCAGTCACATTGCACCTGATTTTTTTGAAAGGATCAGGTGCAATGTGATTTCACACTTTTAGTGTGCTACTGCACCTGATTGCCCTCCACCATTTCTTGGGCCCTATAACTGAAAGGCCCTATCTCGAAGATGGAGGGCGATCAGGTGCAACGACACACTAAAAGTGTGCAATCACAATGCACCTGATTTTTTTTGGGGGGGAAGGAGGAGGAGGGTATGGGCGTGGGATGTGGCAAGCATTGATTGGACCAAGTACTTTTGCAAATTACTGGATCAATCACTGAATCTGCTCTCCTCATGGCTCAACACTGGTAGAAACGTACTTGTGATAGAATGATCAAAAATCCAAAATTATCAATCATCTGGCCAGATTTTATAAAATCGGGGTTTTATTTCCAGTTGATAAGAAAGGTTACATTGACATCATTCACCAGTGAATTATCTGTGATAAATAGTCAGACCTTTTGTGGTTGAACTATTTATGCTCTCTTTTTGGGGATGAAACAAATAATATGGAAGGAAGCAAGGATTATTTCTCTCGTGTGTGATCGAGGTGATGGCCTACACCAAAAAACAGAAATAATCCATCGAATTATTTGTTCTGCCATTCAAACGCCCCTGAAAAGATGGAGATTTTAGGGGATAAATTAAAAGTGGCGGTGAACACTTTTTTTTTTTGGATAATCAAGCAGGGGTTAGGCAGAACCCTACTAGTACAATAAATGAATCAATTACAAAGAACTTAAAGAAGGAAAACAATGGGTTTTATCCTTCCAAACTCTTAACACAATCAACGATTCCAAGTCTTGCTAAGCTCATTGGAAGATAATTGTTCTCCTTTGGAATCCAAGCACATTGCACTGATTAGTTTCAAATTTATCATACAATGGTTAGATGTAATTTATGTAGGAATATAAATGTTGGGACCGTAAGTTCCAAAACTAGGTTTTGATGGGATCACGAAATCAAATGGGGCATGTGAGCTAGAAAGGGGGGTTTGAACCTCCAACATGGACCTTTATATAAGCATCCATAGACTATTGGGATTAACACCACCATTAACATGAAGATAATGCCTCTTATAATTTTGTAACCCCATCTATAACTAATGCAAAGAGACTTGCATGCAACCAATAAATAATATCAAATTTTATAATATAATAACATAAATTAATCTTAATGAGCGCATCATTTTTGTGGCTCTTGAGGTTTCATAGTGTGGATCTGGTACCTGGATCCAACATCTCTCACTTTGTCATATGGGACGAACAAACATATTATATCACAATTGGTGCATGTATCATATATGATACATCATAAAACAAGCATCAAATAAACTTGTACAATTTTTTTTGTTATATCAATATCTAAGTATGATGTTTTTCTCGCATGCTATGGGTTATTTTTCACATAGTCATACAAATGTTTTCATCATTCAATCCTTAAGTATGAGGTTTTTTCATACACGCTATGGGTTATTTCATATATAGCCATGTGAATTTTTCATCATTATATGAATCATGATTTTTTTCACATGTAGTATGGATTTAGTCATGACATCATGTGATTTTACATACTCTAGATAGACTTTTCTTTCATGATATATCTTTATTGTAATACCCACAAAAATTTTGATAATTATTTAAATAAATCAATAATATTTATTATCTAAAATATGACTTTTATTTATTTAAATATGCTTATCAATTACAATTTATGTGGTGCATTGATTGGAAATAAAATTTTAGGTGAATTGAAATTATGTCGAAAGTTAAAATGATATTCGAATTTAACCCCGGAGTCAAATTTGTGTAAATTAGAATTTGACTAGAATTCAAATTTTAATTAGGTTTAGAATTAATTTCACTTAAATTTGGATTTAGCATGGAGATTTGGATCCAAATTAGGTTTGAAAAATTATTGGATTTGAATTTGGTATGAAATCCAAGACTTAATATAGATCCAAGATCCAATTTGAAAATATTGAATTTTCTTAAAAATTAGTAAATATATTAATTAATTTAATTAAGTAAGTTAACCAAGGAGGTTGGGATGCCCTTAAATGGGCCCACACCCTATTGGTTGAACCTTAGTTTCCAAAAATTAAAGAAAGAAAGAAAGAAGGAAGAAGAAGAAGAAGAAAATACACAAAAAGACAACTTTGAAATAACTTATTTGAGATTTATGGAAATGAGAAAAAGGCAAATAAAGGGGGGGTCGACCAGCCCTTCTTTCCTAGCCTTTTGGGCTATTAAAGTTAGCTCAAGTACTTGTCTTAGCAACTCCTAAACTTCATTGAAAGGAGGAGAACTATGGGAGAGCGTCCCACCTTACGAGAAAATAAATTATTAATTTGGAGAGTGAGGCATCTCCCCGATTCTCCATCCTCAGTTTGAATGCAGGTATTATGTTACAGAGTAAGTTAATATTGTTAATTTATCTGGATGCTCAAATATGTATGCATATAATCTGAATCGATGATATATGTTTGATTCATATGTGCATTGTATACTTTGTGTATTTGAAATTTATTTCTCTGCTTATATGGTAAAGTATTACCTACTAGAACACGGTTTGACCTCTTACTTTTATCATTTTTTTGGCAATGAGTAAGTTGATGATGTGGTATGCTTGTGGTAGTGTCAGGTTAGATGTCATGGCTCTCTTCCTGAATACTTAGCTCATGTTTTGGTTCTTGGGCATTTTAGACATTTAATGATATATTAAAACTTTGATTTTATTATGATTAAACGTTAAATTAATAAATGATTTGTTTAGAACTTTTTTTCAATCATATGTGTGATGCGATTTTATTGTAACACACCCAAGTTTATTTGGGTTTGCAAATGGCTTGGATAACCCTTTCATTGGTTTAAAAAAAAAACTCTAAAATTTCTCGATATAAATTTGAAGTGTTACACTTATCACAACAATATTCACAAACTAAGTTGTTTTTATTCATTACGATATTTTTATGCACTCATTTCACATAATCATATGGGTTTCTCATGATATCAAAATTTCATTCATAACTCTTAATATAAAAAAAATTTATTTTCAATTTTCACCATTCATTGCATTCTCAATTATGCAATCTATAGCTCAAGAGCACAGCATGGTGATTATTTTACACATACATCATAAGGTTATCATATTTATTTCAATGCATCAAAATGTCAGTCTCATTTTCTTAGTTAGTTATGGGGTTTCTTATGGTTCTTTCATGACCATATCATAAGACATCATCATATGCTAAAAACCTTGCATAATGTCCAAATATACAATAATAGAGTACTGTGAATTTTTCATCTATTCATTGATTTATGATAAATTATGATTTGTCAAACATAACAAATGCTCTAATTTTTTCAAGATTTCACCATAGACTATACTTTCACTATTCATGTACATCATTATCACGTGCAACATGTTTTAGCTCTCATCAGGTTAGCCACCATCGAATAATTTTAGATTGATATATTCAAATTCAAATAGTCACTAAAAACATGAATGCAATTGTATTGCATACCATGCATAAAGCTTCTAACCATAGAGAGCATGATTTATGATGATTATTTATCATTATATGCAAATAAATACCTACATGCATATGCAAAATTATAATTCAACTCTTATTTTATTAATGTATTGCAATTAAACAATATGTGTGTATTAAGACATCACAAACTAGAAACAATATGCATTAGTAATAAGGCTTAAGTCCTCATATCTAAATTTAATTTGGATAGGGACCAAATTCATATTCAATAGAAGTTATCTTTTTTTGTCTTTTTACCATTTGTGTATGTCAAACATTATAAGCACGTTCATTTTCTAAGGCTTTAATCTTATCAAATATGATAATAAGTAATCAAACTGCAAGTATGTCAATAAAATTTTATATTTAACTCTATTAAATTTATATGAGTAAATATCCAAAACTGACTTGAGATGTTATCATTAAGTCCAACATAATCCATAGTGAAAAATAATGGATCTTCATGCAAGCTAAAATAGCTCAAGGAAAACTATGAGTCACATAGGATATGATTGTTGTCTAAATTCATATCCTTAGGTTTTAAATTCAAATAGATTCATATAACATCATATAATAAAAGGACTCAATAAAACTATCCAAAAGTATACATGCATTAAAACATACGTAGTCTCACATAACTAAGTTAAATAAACTTGGATGTCATTATACTAATTTGAAACCACAATAGATTTTTATATATAACACCACACAAGGGCTATCCATAAACACATGCAATAAAGTAATATGCAATCGTATAAAACGTTCTTAGATCTCATAGTGTCAATATAGATCCAACTCACTTGCATCATGTACAAATTTCATTTGGATCATAACTAGGTTAATGTCACACCATGAGTTTTGAGTCAAAATCGATTTTAAAACTAGATCTCCATGCTTTGATCCATGTTGAGTTATTTGACTCAACACTTAAATAACCTCAAAAAAACTGAATGATGACTCATTCAATTATGATAATTGTACAAGCAGGTCCAATAGGTTCAACTGAATCTAATGGTATTGCTTGGATCCAGAAAAATACAGGTTAAATAAGTTCAACTTAATACAATGGTGTTGCCTGGATTAAAAAAATATTCAACTGAATCTATTCATATTCATTCATGTTCAACTAGATCCAATATTAATTTATTGAATCCAACCAGGTCTATTAGAATTTGACTTGTTCCAACTTAATCCAACATGCTCCCATGTCAACTTTGTTGATCCAAGCAGTAGATCCAATCATATTTGGTTCATTTCAACTTGATTCATATGAATCCAGTCTTACCCAATTTAGATTAATGTGATCCAATATAGACGATCAGACCAAATATCACGATACATTCCACTTATATTGACCCTATCTAAATGGACCGAATATGGTTTTTTCAATCAGATCCAAATAATCAATAAAACGTGAATATATTGAATTCATTTGAACATGATTCATCATAAAAATTAAACTAATACTAGGTCATACTGGATCTACATATTAATAGGATCAAAACATGAACAAATTATAAAGCATATCAAAATAATATGCAATCACACAACGCATTTCAAGATCGCACACAATCAATATAGATACATATTAAAATGTTCAAACTCTCTCTTATTAAGGTAGAGATCTAATCCAGATTACAACTGAATTCAAAACAAAGCATGAGTTTTGAGGTCAAAACATAAAACTGAATATCAAGATTCCAACCCACTACAGATTACCTTAACCAAATATCAAACTCATGAAATGGTTCATCATCCAAATAATAGATTCAAACATGTCTTTGTCAAAATAAATCATCAAAAGGTATTAAGAAAATAAAAAATACTTTTTAAATATTAAAAAAGTTAGAGGATTGTTCTGGCAAAAAATAACAAGCCAGAACCCTAAAACAGGCATTTCATAATTATCTGAGTTAAACAGAAAAAATCTGTAATATCAAAAAAGTCAGAAGGCTGCTTCTGAAAAAATGGCATACAGTAAATCGAGGTTTGTTTCTAAAATTTTACAAAAACAAAACCTCTATGCATAATAAATAGAAGACTCAAAAGGGAATAAACAGAATTTTATGAACTAAGCCCGCAAAACATACATTAAACAAATATAAAAAAAAAACTTAAAAAGAGGAAGTTGAAGATGAAGGGTTTTTGACACTTCTGAAACCCTAACCTCTTAGCCCCTTTCCCTTTTCCGGCGATCACCCTCTTCCGGGAACGGTGGTTCAACCATGTCAGCTCTCTTTACTAGGTGACAACATCGCTTTCAGTAGATGCCTACTCTTCATTCTTGATCCTTGTAAAGCAATTAAAATCTTTGATTGGTGTAGGAATAACGCCTATATATCCAACTGGCTTAACCAAAGTTGCAACCACAACGACTTGATCACTGTCTTAAGTAGGGGTATGGGTGTAACTAGGTTGGGCACGTTTGACCCGATGTGACCCGTCCTTGATAGAACTAAGGGCTTGAATCAAGCCTAGAATCTATATTTTTCTTAGAAACTAGTAAGTTCTTGGGTAAGAAATTTTTTTTATCCCAATCCGTTTACAGCTAACCCATTTTAATTTACATGTCTAACCAAAATGGTTCTAAGCAGTTTATACCCAAACAAATCCAAACCCGAACCTGGTTCCTACCAACCTGAACCTCATTTGTTTTTTTCTTTATCATAGGCAAGCTGGGGCCAGGCAGACCCCCACCAGTTATACAATCATAACATTGGGATTTGAACTTGCAACGTCCCAACTAAAGGTGTCAATGGGTTGGGTTTAACTTGGACCTGACTCGTACCGAACCTTATAGTGTTAGGGTTTGGCGATAAATAAGCAGGTTCGATTAAAATCCAGGTGGTACCAAAAGGGTTCTATTAATATATGGACCCAGGTATGGTTTGTGAAATTTCAAACCAGACCCAGGCTCGACCCAAGTTCCGACTAAGATCTACAATTTTTCAATGTAAAAAAAGATAACAATAGTGTTTTACTAGTATGGTCCGGGTCTGGTTCATGTAATCCTTATAGGTTCCGGGTATGGTTTCTCTTATGGTGAGTCCAATTAGATCTGAGTTAGTACTTGATACCAGCATTTCAAATCAGGTTTGGGTCTGGTTCTCCTTGGATCTGAACCAAACCTGACCCATTGATACCCCTAGTCCCAATAGAAGGTGACATGCACTAACTGCTCCTACCAGACAAGCGGATCCAAACCATTCTAAGTAATGCGCTTTTCATCTATAAATGTTGGCATACTTTAGAACGCGGTTGACAACCTTAGGGCTTCCCTAGTTGGGCAGAACACAGAACACTGGATCTGCTTCCATTTTCAATATATCCTGAGCTTGTACTTTTAATGTTAGACAAGTCACCCTTTGGGTGCTTTGCGTTTTACATATGTTTTCTTTTATATGTAATGTTGATACGTTTTTTCAGGGACATTTGTTAGGTCTGACTTTGGACATCAGAGGAAACATGAGAACTCATCTTTCTATACATGCAATACTTGAAGCAGTTGGATATTTTGGATCGCGTCCAACCAAAGGTGACTCGGTTTGACACAAGGCACACTAAATGATATGGAGAAGTGTGTTGTGGTGGTGGTGGTGTGTGTGTGTGTGTGGGGGGGGGGGGGGGGGGTAGGGGGTTACGGGAATACGAATAGTTCACATTCAATATGGGCATGTGAAGGCATGAATGGCATGCATATAACCCCTACTCTTTCTCCCCTATATAAAGAGAGGCGTGGTTGCTTGATGAGAGCAACCAAGGTGCTCTCTCTCACGTTGGATTCAAGGGTCCTGCTCACCTTTCGATCTGACGGCCTGGGTTCATCATTAGCGATGATAGGTTGAGGAGAATGCCGACCACTCATGTCAACGCAAGCTTCTTTCCGACCAAGGATGACCGCTTCCAGGGTATGTTTCCGTTCTCCATCCAGTTACGCCTACAGAAGCTTCATGAAATCATGAGTAGTGACAAATATGGTTGATATTTTGAAAATATCGTTAAGAAAGCATGGTATTTTGGCCCATTATAAACAGCCAAAATCTTGCTAATTTTTAAATTATCTTGATATTATTGTTCTAATGAAAATCAAAAAAATCATAATCTTATTATGCAATTTATGTTCATATCAGCTAAATCTTGGGAAAAAGGTTATTCTATATTTTAAAATTTTTGGTTCTGTTCCTTTTTGCATATTAACTATTGTTCATAATTTTTTAACTTGTTTATTTTTTGATGTAAAAGCTGCAAGAAAACAAAAAAAAAAATCAATTTCTCGCTAGAAATTGGCTGCAGATATTTCCTGTTGTAAATTTTTTTACCATTTTAATTAAGAGTTCTTGTTGAAGCATTTGAGGATATGAATTTGGCCATGAGTATATATTCATAGGTTAAGTTTGGATATGTACCCATAATCATGGCAACTGAAATATTTTTTTTCTGTTCTTAATGCTACCTAGGGCTTTACTAAAAATCTTAAAAAGTTAAAAATGCATTATTAAAGTGTTAAATATGCCCTATTATGCTCTTGATAATTTCAACATTTTTTTCCTTCAAAATAATTCTGATTTTCACCCTATTACATTTTCATATTGTTCCGTTAAATTATGCGGGCACCATTTAGACCACTAGGAAATGCCACCTACTCTAAGGAAGCAGCCTAATGCACCCATCTGAAGATGGATCCAATGATTGATAAGGTCACTGCATGTAGGGCTGTTGACGGAGCAGGTATCCGACCCATCTAGGTGCATAAGAACCAGCCCAGATAACAAGTAGCCGGTTTGCGATTCAAGTTATGTCAGGTCAGGAAAATGAAATCCCAAATAGGGATGCAAACAGACCCGAAACAGCTAAATACATGGGGAGTCAGATCCAGAACAGTCAAAAATTGCAAAACCTCCATCTTGAATCCGACCCATTTGCATCCCTAACCCCAAACTTGACCCGTATAACTAAAAACTACATATAAAATACCTAGGCCAAGCTGGGTTGGTCGAATATCCAACAAAAATCAAAACCCAAGCCCAACCATGTTCCATTTAAGTTTGGTTCATGCCTATACAGGCGTTTTCAGGTTTAAGTCAGGTGGGCATCCCATGAAAACCCGATCCATTGACAGCCCTAGCTGCATATGCTCATATTATAACATACTCATGAACATAACATAGTGCAAGGTCCAATGGACAATGAATCATTTTTTGTCTTCTAAATGTGATTGGCTCCAAAATAGTAACCATTTGAGGGCTAAATGATAGGTACTGCACTCATTGGGGAAGCTTCCACATTCCTCCCTTGGTTAAGAGAAGCCCACAACAATAACATCACCAACCCCCTTTACTTTTCTATATTTACTTTAAGAGGAAAAATTCAAATTATTAAAAATAAATGACTTAAGGTAGGGCTGGCAGTGGACCGGGGGAAAACGGGTCCATGCCCTGCCTCTCCCCGGTTTGGACCGGGGATGGAGGATATAAAACGGAGATGGAGGTTAAAATCAAAACCCGTGCGGGGATAGAGGCGGGGATGGACTTATGCTTTTCCCTGCCCCGCTCCGCTCCCGTCTTCAATCTCCGCCTTACCCCGTCCCGCACCCTCTCTGATCCTTCTTTAGGGATAGCAGTGGATTGAGGGGAAATGGGGCTCCGCCCTACCTTGCGCCGTTTGGACCAGGGATGGAGAACATGAAATAGAGATGGAGGTTAAAATCAAGACCTGTGCGGGGATGGAAGGCAGGATTTTGAGACGGGGTGGGGTGGAGATCTTGTCCCCCCACCCCCATCCCTAACTTTAATAGACACATGCCCAAACCGACCACATATCTTATATGCCCTAATACAAGACAATACCGACGCTTGACTTTCCAAATTGCAACCTTGCATGCCCTTGAATTTTAACTGCATTGCTCAGTAAACGGGTCACAGTCGAATCCATTTAGGGACATATGGGTTGATTTGGATTGGGTTCAAGCAGATTTATCATGGGCAGATCTGAAACCATGCGTGTGACCCAGATTGCATCCAAGTCTATTAATTTCTTCTTTTTTATTTTACAAGTAAACTAAATTTAGATCTTTATATTATGTTGTATTCGGAGATACCGGATCGGCTTGAAGCAGACTTGTTATACGAAGATCATGGTTGCATTCTCAGCACTCTGTATCGGATCAGTTATACTTAACTCGATGACTAGGACACATCAGGGTATTTTATTTAATTTATTAAAATTGAATAATGAACATGTATTTTATAAGAATATATTCATTTGAAATATATATATATATATATATATAGAGAGAGAGAGAGAGAGAAACCTGCTAAATGAACACGGTGCTAAATGAAAAGTTATTAGATTTTTGGTATTTTTTTTTCAATTCCAACCCCATAGATGTGTTCAACGTGATTGATTTACAAGAAATTGACATTAGGACGATGCATTTTGGATGGAACAAATGGTATTTGGAGCTTCAAAATTAAATTTATAAAAATTGTAGCTCTTTGGGTTTTTTTAACCTTATAAAAACTTATCCATGCATCGGAATCAAATGCTCCAAGAACAGAATTATATAAAAACAATCATATATATCACATCTATATGGTTAAAATTTGAAAAAAGCACTGAAAATCCAATATCATGTTTCATTTAGCACCGTGCACATTTAGTAGGCTCTCTCTCTCTCTCTCTCTCTCTCTCTCTCTCTCTCTCTCTCTCTCTCTCTCTCTCTCTCTCTCTTTCTCCTACTTTCGGTGGTTCAAGCATGCCCGATGTTCCAATAGCCTCCCCCTCCTCTCTACCGCTATCATCGTCTTTGGTAGGTGCTCCCGAAGACGATGAAAATCCTACCGCTGATGAATGCTCTATTGGCGCTCCTTCCAGAGGCGCTTTGACGACGCATGGTGATATTGGTGCTCCTCTCGAAAACCCGTTATTTTGGAATCCGCCCTCCTTGTTTCCAGGCAGGTGGCATATCGGTTCTCGATCCTTTCAGCCGTCAAGAGCCTCTTTGTTTGGCGCTATCAAGGATTTTGAGAATCTAGCCTATGATGATCATACTTATGCCCAACAGTTTGCCACCATCCCATTTTCACATGCTCACATTTCTAATTTCTCTACTGTCAAGGTCGTTGTGCCATTATTTGTTGGTGCCTCCGCCCATGCTCTTGTTTTGCATAATTTTGCGGTGGCTTCTAAAGACATGTGTGGCTCTCGTAAGCATTAATATTTTGGAAACCCGCACTTCATTATTTTCCCATGCAGGTGTTTTGATGGTCTGGCGGTTCACGTTATGGGTTTCAATGCCCTATCTTATAGAGCTATCAACTGCATGGTGATCAACTTCGCATCAGGCAGTTGGCCACAGTTCGTCTGGGGAGCTGGTTACTTTTACCTCTGGAGACTCTCCTCCTGCGGGTGCTGATCCTACAGTAGGGCAAAGTCAACTCTTTTCTATGCTGGGTATCGAAGTTGATGAAGTTGCACGGCTTCTCGATGTTTCTCTTTCCTCACAACAACTACTTCATATCTCAGACATCATGCTCGCATCTATTGTTGCGGTCTCCGACCTTCTCCCCTCCTCTGCGGCAACCCTATCTGGGGTTGTTCTTCATATGTCGACTCCCAACTTGTTCCCTCAATCAGGTGTTGGGGCCAGTTCTGCCCGTCGAGGGCGTCGTTGCAACCTGCACACCTCGGCCTCCCATGTTGGTGGTTCTCCTCGACGTTCAGCCAGAGCTCGCACCCCTCAGAGTTTTGTTGACTTTCAACTATGAAGACCCTATGCTGAAATATTAGAGGGTTGAACTGTCCATACATGCGCTCGTTCCTGGCAAGCTGGATTTGCAAGGAAAAGTGAGATCTTATTGCCCTATGCGAAACAAAAATGGAAGACGTCTCTTACTCTGTCGTTTCTGAAATTTGGAGAGGGGCAGACTTCTTCTTTAAGCCCGCGGTCCACTATGCTGGTGGTATTCTTATTCTCGCAAAGCCTTCTCTGGGTATCTCTCAAGTCAACGATGACATGTTCTCTCTTTCGATTGTCCTTTCCTTAAAAGCAGGAACCCTAACAACGGTGATCACTATTGTCTATAGCCCAAACCATCCTCCCCTTCGCCCCACATTATGGTTTGATTTGAGTAAAATTATTGGTTCTTTTGGGGAGTTGCACCTTCTTATGAGGGAATTTAACTGCTTGTTGTCTATTCATGACTCAAATCCTCCAGTTTCTCTAACTGCCTCTATGCGGGGTTTTCAGGATTTTGTCCAACAACAGTAGTTTTACCATGTTCCTCCTACCGGCGAGCCTTTCTCTTGGTCGAATAGAAGGTCTCGCCCGTGCTATAGGCTGCTAGACCGAGTGCTCGTCTCCCCCGATCTGTTGGAGATCCTCCCTGACATCATATGTTTCCTGCTTCCTCCTTCTGTATCGGACCATAGCCAGGTTGTCACTCGTTGGGGGAAAGGTTTTACTTCTGCAAGGACTTTCATCTTTGAAAAATGGTGGCTGAAGGAGCCTGACTTCGAATCTGTGGTCCATCGTTCATGGAGCAAGCCTTCTACTACAGTCATGGTCGACGTTTGGTGCCATAAGAAGCTTTTTTGCCTCAACCACGACATCAAAGCTTGGCTTCCGAATCATAATATCAGTAAATTCTAGCAAATGGATGCCTGGGAGCAAGAGCTGTCGAACATTCATCATTCTATGTCTTTCCCAGAATCCCTTTCTGATTCAACTATTCATAGCTTAAAGGCCAAGTCCACTGAACTTTCTTTGCTTCTGAAAACATGGCGGATGAAGGATGAAATTAGATGGAAACAACGGCCGAGGGTGCATTGGCTTGCGGCTGGTGACAGCAATACTAGCTTCTTCCACTCCTACGCTTCGCACCACCACAGGAGGAACGTTATTCCCTCTATCTCCATTGGGGGAGTCGGTTACTCTGTCGACAATGTCCTTCCCGCGATTTCTCAATATTTTAAGACTCTTTATGCTGCCCTGACCTCCTCCAATGGCACTATTGGCCCTCTTCTCATTCAGACTATCGATCAATCTCAAGCTAGAACTATGCAATCCAAGTTCGCTAACGCTGAAATCAATGGTCTTTCAGGATGGAAAGCTCTCGGCTACGACGGCTTTTTCATGGATTTCTTTCGTATCTTTTGGTCTTGCATTCAGCATGACGTTATCAATGTCTTCGTTGAGTTCCATCGCAACTGTCAGTTGCCGGTTCACACAAACTTAGCCATTGTCTCTCTCATCCTGAAGGATGTGAGAGCCTCTGATATCTCGAGATTCCGTCCGATTTCGCTTATGAGTGCGCTTTACTGCATTATTGCTAAGGTTTTGGCCAATAGGCTCAGAGTCGTCGCTGCTCAAATCTTCTCGGATTGTCAGTTCGCTTTTATCCTCCACAGGCGGATTCAACACTCATTCATCTTGGCATCGAAAGTCCTTCACTCTTTGCATCTCAACGGTCGGCCTTTCTTCTCTCTCAAGCTTGACTTCCATAAAGCCTTCGACTCGGTCCATTGCCCTTTTTTATTCTACATGCTTACCAGATCGGCATCGATCGGCATTTCTCTTGATGGGTGCGCGAGCTGGTATCAAATGCTCACTCTTTGATTAAGCTTAACGGAGTAAGAGGTAGGCAGTTCAAGCTTGGGTGTGGTATTCGGTAAGGTTGCCCTCTCTCCCCTTTGTTATTTAATGCCATCGTTGAGGGTCTCGTGGTGTTGTTCAAGAGGGCAGCGGATAAAGGCATAATCGATCACATCGGCATCCAGGAATTCTCACATCATATTTTAACCTATGCTGACGACAAGATCATTTTCGGTCATGCATCCGTGCAACAGATGCTGAGATTCAAGCTCGTCCTTCAGTTTTTCCTCGCTCTTTCGGGTTTATCTCTTAATGACAGTAAATGTTGTTTGTCCATGTTCAATGCCCCATCTTCCTTGTTGACCGCCGGACAACAGATTTTTGGTTGCACAACTTCAGATTTACCTATTTCCAATCTGGGTCTTCCTTTACAAATAAAGTGCATCCCCTCAGCTGCTTGGACTGCCACTGTCCAAAAAGTCCAGACAAAAATTTCTTTCTGGCAGGCATCCTACCTATCCATCGTCGGTCGGCTTACCCTTATTAGGCACGTCTTGTCCTCTATCTCGGAATTTTGTATGTCCATGTTTTTTATGCCCAAGGGTGTTGAGAAGAAGTTCTCCAGTTTGATGGCAGATTTTCTTTGGTCTGGTTGTCACCTTCAGACGAAGCGCCACCTGGTTGGTTGGAACTCCTTGGTGTTACCAAGGCGTATGGCCAGTGTGGGGATCTTCGCTCCCAGACTAAGGAGTATTGCTCTCATCGTGAAACAATGTTGGATGGCGCATCGTCCAGGCAATCTGTGTGCTCCTCTGCTCCATGCTAAGTACGGTTTCCTTGAGTCGATCTATTATATTTGTCGTCCCTACATGCTACATATCTCGCACTTGCGTAGCATGTGGCTTAAGGCCATGTCTTTCGTTCTCACGCAAGATGGTGATCCCAGTCCAGATGCGCAGTTTTTACAATGGGCAATTACGCCTAGCAGCGTTTTGTGCACCAGGACTCTGTATCGGTCTCTTCTTCCTCCTGGGGTTGACTGGCTTCCAGAGCGTCTTTTATGGGCAAATGGGTCAACTCCTCACTCTTGGTTCTTTGCCTGGTTAATTTTACACGATAGGGTACATACAGACAGCTTCCTTAAGAAGGTGGGCTTTCAGTATCCGAGTAGGTGCATCATTTGTCAAGCGGCGGAAGAATCAACCTACCATCTGTTTTGGGCCTGCCCAATCTTTGTGGATCTCTTTAAAAGTACGTGGAATCAACCTTAAGTAATCGTGAGACAGGAATCCTTCACGCTCGACCTTCTGTGGGGTCCACCGCAGGTTCGCAGTTGCAGGCGGTGGCGGCTGATCTGGAGAACTTGGCTTCTTCTTGGTGGGTTGTGTGGATGACTCGCAACAATGCAATCTTTCGTCAAATTCTGGTTGCTTTCAATAAGCTCATTCATTGCATCTTGGCTTATGTGTACGCAATTTTGCACCTCTCTTCAGATGTTATCCACCTCCTTCAGTTGCCTTCTATTCCTCAAGACCGTGGCTGATCTTTGTGTTCTTTTATTTTTTATGTTTTGCCTTCGTGCATTCAGCCTTTTTTTTTGGGTATGTTATTTTTTGTTTTCGCGGGCTCAACTTTTTGTTGATCCCATGACTTAGTAATGTTGATCTCTCTCTCTCTCTCTCTCTCTCTCTCTATATATATATATATATATATATATATATATATAAAAAGTGGTAGTTGCCTACCACTTGCCTATTGTGATCTAACGAGTGTTTGCAAATTGTTTAATGTAAATCTGACCCTGCAGATGTGTTAGGCATGGTCGATTTGCTAGGAAATAACAGTTTGATCATGTTTTTTGATAATAATAAAAAGACATGATTATTTACGCCTTGAACATTTATGAAAATCTTATACTATCGATTTACCTACCAGAGTGTTTTAAATATACAATTGGATGATTTAGTACATGTTTTTTACGAAAGAATATATAAATTATTATATCTTAGCATACACACATGTATGTCTCTGCGTGCATATAACGATAAAACATGTTAAAAAAAATGCATAAAGCTTGGCTGAGTGAGGAGTCGATGTTAAGACCTCTCAGTTTAGTCCTAAATCAAGCTGATTTGTTGACTCAGTTAGGTGCGATACGAGGCAACTCAGCTAAGTCACGAATTGGGTTGGTGAGTTGATCAAAAGTCAACTGAGTCAGATAAGTCCATGTGGGTGACACGGATCCCATCTAATTTTAGTAAATGCCTTTTTTTCTTTTCTTTTTGTCAATTTACACACAAAATGGACTAAATCTTGATATTATGTTAAATTCAGAAAACAGATCCTTATCAACTCAGGAAGCTGGCTAATTTGATCAACTGGGCGGGTAGGGTCCAGTATCTCCGGCTCCCAAACAGAGCCTAAGCATTTTCCACCATAGTGGCAAAAGTTTAAAATGGGAAAATAACCCTACTCAAAAGACTTCATGTGAGGATTTGGTGAGTCTGTCAATTACAGTTTCTCAATTATTTCAATCATAATTTTTTCTTTTACTCAGAGAAATCACCCCAGGCGCAGAGACCTAGCTGTGCTGACTCAGGCTGCCGTTTGGCGTAAGACTCCGGGGGATTACCTCTTGACTCCAGGGAGCCGCCAAGCTTCGGCTTAGGCGGAGGTGATGCCCTTGAGATTTGAACCTAGACTGCCCGTCAAACTGTCTACGCTTCTACCCACTAGGCCTACCACGTTGGGTCTGATTCCAATCATAACTTGTTGTAGAGGAAATTGTCAAGAAGCATACCAACTTAGTGTGAACGAGGTACAATGTATCCCACCTTTGCACGTGGTGGGTGCTTCGTAGCATTTTATTTTCGTACTTGGATCTGATCAGAACGCGTTTGGATTCGAAACCCGGACAATCATAACATAGTGCAAGGTCCAATGGACAATGAATCATTTTTTGTCTTCTAAATGTGATTGGCTCCAAAATAGTAACCATTTGAGGGCTAAATGATAGGTACTACACTCATTGGGGAAGCTTCCACATTCCTCCCGTGGTTAAGAGAAGCCCACAACAATACCATCACCAAAACCCCCTTTACTTTTCTATATTTACTTTGAAGAGGAAAAATTCAAATTATTAAAAACAAATGACTTAAGGTAGGGCTGGCAGTGGACAGGGGTAAAACGGGTCCATGCCCTGCCTCTCCCCGTTTGGACCGGGGATGGAGGACATGAAACGGAGATGGAGGTTAAAATCAAAACCCGTGCGGGGATAGAGGCGGGGATGGACATTTGCTTTTCCCTGACCTGCTCCGTTCCCGTCTTCAATCCCCGCCTTACCTCGTCCTGCCCCCTCACCCTCTCTGATCCTTCTTTAGGGATAGCAGTGGATTGAGGGGAAATGGGGCTCCGCCCTACCTTGCGCCGTTTGGACCGGGGATGGAGGACATGAAATTGAGATGGAGGCTAAAATCAAGACATGTGCAGGGATGGAAGGCAGGATTTTGAGACGGGGTGGGGTGGAGACCTTGTCCCCCCACCCGCCTGCCCCGGTCCACTGTCATCCCTAACTTTAAGAAAATGTATTAATAGACACATGCCCAAACCAACCTCATATCTTATATGCTCTAATACAAGACAATACCGACGCTTGACTTTCCAAATTGCAACCTTGCATGCCCTTGAATTTTCACTGCATTGCACAGTAAACGGGCCACAGTCGAATCCATTTAGGGACATATGGGTTTATTTGGATCGGGTTCAAGCAGATTTATCGTGGGTAGATCTGAAACCATGCGTGTGACCCAGATTCCATCTAAGTCTATTAATTTCTTTTTTATTTTTCAAGCAAACTAAATTTAGATCTTTATATTGTGTTGTATTCGGAGATACCGGATCGGCTTGAAGCAGACTTGTTATACGAAGATCATGGTTGCATTCTCAGCACTCTGTATCGGATCAGTTATACTTAACTCGATGACTAGGACACATCAGGGTATTTTATTTAATTTATTAAAACTGAATAATGAACATGTATTTTATAAGAATATATTCATTTGAAATATATATATATATATATAGAGAGAGAGAGAGAGAGAGAGAGAGAAACCTGCTAAATGAGAACGGTGCTAAATGAAAAGTTATTAGATTTTTAGTATTTTTTTTTTCAATTCCAACCCCATAGATGTGTTCAACGTGATTGATTTACAAGAAATTGACATTAGGATGATGCATTTTGGATGGAACAAATGGTATTTGGAGCTTCAAAATTAAATTTATAAAAGTTGTAGCTCTTTTGTTTTTTTTTACCTTATAAAAACTTATCCATGCATCGGAATCAAATGTTCCAAGAACTGAATTATATAAAAACAATCATATAGATCACATCTATACTGTTAAAATTTGAAAAAAACACTGAAAATCCAATATCATGTTTCATTTAGCACCCTGCACATTTAGTAGGCTCTCTCTCTCTCTCTCTCTCTCTCTCTCTCTCTCTCTATATATATATATATATATATATATATATATATATATATATATATATATATATATATATATATAAAGTGGTAGTTGCCTACCACTTGCCTATTGTGATCTAACGAGTGTTTGCAAATCTGACCCTGCAGATGTGTTCGGCATGGTCGATTTGCAAGGAAATAACAGTTTGATCATGTTTTTTGATTAAAAAAAAACATGACTATCGATTTACCTACCAGAGTGTTTTAAATATACAATTGGATGATTTAGTACATGTTTTTGACTCAAGAATATATAAATTATTATATCTTAGCATACACACATGTATGTCTCTGCGTGCATATAATGATAAAACATATGTTAAAAAAATGCATAAAGCTTGGCTGAGTGAGGAGTCGATGTTAAGACCTCAGTTTAGTCCTAAATCAAGCTGATTTGTTGACTCAGTTAGGTGCGATACGAGGCAACTCAGCTAAGTCACGAATTGGCTTGGTCAGTTGGTCAAATGTCAACTATGAGTCAGATTAAAGTCCATGTGGGTGACACGGATCCCATCTAATTTTAGTAAATGCCTTTTTTTCTTTTCTTTTTGTCAATTTACACACAAAATGGACTAAATCTTGATGTTATGTTAAATTCAGAAAACAGATCCTTATCAACTCAGGAAGCTAGCTAATTGGATCAACTGGGCGGGTAGGGTCCAGTATCTCTATTGGATGTAGACTGGGAAGAGGGCTAGATACCAAGTCAATATGGTCCCATTTCAAGTAGAGCCAAAGGACATGTACAGTTAAAAAACTGATTTTTTAGGCATTTACCAATTCAAATCCAATAATCTTCTTAATATACTATTAACCTTCTGTTTGAGCAGCATCACTTCTAGTGTTTGGTAAATTGATCTGCACAATTGATAACACTCGAAAAAATCCCCACTTTATTCTGCCCCCCAACTTCAAGTATTTATACCCCCCACACAGATTTCTTGCACCATTCTGCAACACCTCTCTCTCTCTCTCTCTCTCTCTCTCTCTCTCTCTCTCTCAAGTTCCTCATTTTCCTCTTTCTCCACCAATCTGAGAGGCCACCCACACTCTAGCTAAGAATGGAGATACCAATTATGCAGAGGAAAGCCAAATCTCTCTCAAAACTTCAAAGAAAATCAATGAGCAGAGCACTTCAATTCTTGGTCCCAATCACACTTTTCTCCTTCATTCTTTCCTACCCATACTGGTTTTCATCAGTGCAGAATCTAAGCCATCCTTTGCTGGCTTCTCTTCCCACTTTCCTAGACAGGAAATTCATGTTCCTGCTGTGCAATGTAATTCTGATTTTCATATCAGGAGATTCTCGCCTGGTGATCAGACCTTTGCCACCCAAAGAGGACATCATCAGAAAGAATGAGATCACAGTGACCCAGATGAGAAAAGTTGTGGATGAGCCCAATTCAACTGATAGAAAGATGGGTCCTCCGAAAAAGATTGCAGATATGAAGGAGAAGGAAGAGAAAGAAGCAGAAACAGAAGGAGAAGAAAGGGGAGCAGGAGGAAAAGAAGAAGAAGAATCCCTAGATGGGTTTGAGAGAGAAGAGGAAGAGCATGATGAAGAAATCAACAGAAAATTTGAAGAGTTCATTGCTAGAGAGCATGAGAAGAGGAGGCGTGAACACCAACAACTTCTGAATTCCAGGGCCAGAAGAAAGTAAGGAACCATTGAAAGAGATCTTCAACAGGAAATTATGAAAAGAAGAACAAGAATCATCAAGCAGTATTTTTCAGGATTGCTGTACTCTTTTCGTCTTTATCCCTTTTTTTTGGAGTTTTTTTCCTCATAATTTTGCATATGGTAGTGCCAGATGAGATGTTTATATCTGGATATAAGCTTTTTATCCTGAACCCACCACAACAAACAGTTATCTCGGCTTCCGATTGTGCTCATGCTGGATCCAAATTAGGATTCTAAAGCACATGAGGAAGTATTTGAATGACCCGTGAGTAGGGAGGCAAACGCGTCGGATTCAGGTCGGATCCTAACATATCTGAATCCAAATCCAACATGCAAACAATAGACCCGAATCTGAATCATAACCGAGAAGGTTAGATTGAATCCAAATCCAGAATTCATGTGGTAATACTGGATCCAGAAAAAAATATAAGTTTTTTACATGTAAAAAATGGCATTTAGGTCGAATTTTGATTTGGATCAACTCTAGATCTGACTTACAATGCTGATCCGAATCTGAAAGTGATCTGATTGAATAGATCTGAATCCACATTCGGATTTTATTTAAAAGATCCATATTCAAAAAATTATGTTGGATTTTGATAGGATATCCGATCCGTTTTCATCCCTACCCGTCCTTGACTCTCAATTACAGTTTGTCAATGATTTCAACCATAACTTTTTCTTTTACTCAGAGAAATCACCCCAGGCGCAGAGACCTAGCTGTGCTGACTCAGGCTGCCGCTTGGCGTAAGACTCCGAGGGATTACCTCTTGACTCCAGGGAGCCGCCAAGCTTCGGCTTACGGGGGTGATGCCCTTGAGTTTTGAACCTAGACTGCCCGTCAAACTGTCTACGCTCCTACCCACTAGGCCTACCACGTTGGGTATGATTCCAATCATAACTTGTAGAGGAAATTGTCAAGAAGCATACCAACTTAGTGTGAACGAGGTACAATGTATCCCACCTTTGCACGTGGTGGGTGATCTGATCAGAACGCGCTTGGATTCGAGACCCGGACAACCGTTCTTGACTTGACTTGGGAGTCCCCTCCTCTGTTTTATCAATACGGACGTCAACTGATTGGACCTTCACTTGGACCCGAGTGTGTTTGGACTTGGATCCGTTTCTGAGGTGCTGTACCAGACCTACCATGGACAAAAAAACGTATCAGGATCCTCATTGAAATTACAAGGATAACATAATGCGGGCTGCGAGCAAACCTAGTAAAATATTAAATTTTTTTTTTTGTATAAAAAATCCTGGATCCTCATTGAAATTAGGGTTGGACCAGGGTCTGGTATGAAATTCTCCTATGCCAATCAGATCCTATGGGTCTAGCTTGGATACTTGATTGCATCTCCTTATGACCAAAATTGGACCCCACCCGATCCAGTATACTTCAGAATTGGGTCACACCGAACCCATTGACACCACTACATGATGTTTCTGATGCCGCTCATTGCATGGATGAACGGCATCAGAGAGACCCCTAACAATAATATGTCATGGGCACACCTCACCTGATCGGCCTTCACCCAATTGTGGGGTTTAACTCAGTTGGCTTGACTCATGTCTTTGATCCGGGCAATTTCAACCATTGATTACTTTGAATTCAGGCATTTGTGATTTCCATAGTAAAATTTGATCATACACAGGAGAAGGGTACAAGAGTTTCCCTCTTTGTTTTTTTTAGAGAAAGAGAGAGAGAGAGGGAGAGAGAATTGCTCAAAACTTTGGAAGAAGCAAAGGAAAAGGGTACTTGGAAAACAAGAGAAATTTTTGTAGCCATGAATGGAAAACCTTCCTCAAGATACGCTCAGGCAGTACACATAACGCCTGATAAACAATTACCGTTGATTTTGAGTTTTAGGTTAGCAATGATCAGTATTGGAGACATTACTTGGACATAAAATTGACACTTTTACTTCAATGAACAGTGATGTTTAATGCATGGCAACAATTTGGTGCAAAGATTCTTCCACACTTGTCCTCTTCGCCTTCCGTTTACTTAAATTTCCACATAGCCTTGACCTTTTTGCTTCAACTTTCAATGCGTCCGACACTCGCCAGCAATTTATCATTTATTATTCACTGGTCGCCTCCACGTCAACGTCCCCACCTTTGTATGATGTCTAGAAGAGTTTGGTTAATTGGTGGTCTCTCTCTCTCTCTCTCTCTCTCTCTCTCTCTATCTCTCTCTCATCGACCTTGCACAATTCTACTGTATCCGATAATTGTAAATTCCGATCCAACCGGTACACAACCTAAATCTCAAGTCTGGCTGAAACCCGGTTGAGCTCAGTCCCATACAATGGATACTTGTACCAAGGCAACTACAGCAAATCTGGGGGACCTTTTCAACTTGATCTCACTTCTCAGTACTCCCTTCTCCTGGTAACCGACAAAAAATGACAGTATTGTATGACAAATTTGACACCTTTTCTCAAATACCTTAGAATGTTTGAATAGAAAACTTTTTTGAACATTTTTACCCTTCACACAAGCGGACCTCACTTAAATTTCATATTCGCATATATTTTTTTTTTATTTCAAGAAACACACAACAATTTATGTTATTTATGTTGCCTTTTCTGTTAGTCATAATATCTAAAATATCTTAGCACCTAGTTTTTATGGTTTTTACAAAGCGTACAAAAACAAGTTTTGTAAACCTCCTTATTAGGATAACCTTGTGACTACCTTACTAAAATAGTATATTTTATACCAAAATCATTGGAGACCGTGTAAACCTTCTTTCTTTCTGTAACCCTCACTTAAATATATTTGCACCATGTTTTTTGTGCTCATCACTAAACGTGCAAATATAATTTATGTGAACATCATTTAATTGTAACTTTGCAAATAACTGAGTAAATCAAATATATTATAATAAAATTGTATATCAAATTGTGGACAGACAGGCAAATGTGTTACTAACTACACAAATAACACAATAAGATTATATAGCAATATATAATCTTGTTTCATGTTCTTAGTTCTTCAAGAGTATAAAAACAGATTGTCTGCACCACAGAGCGATTTTCGCATATTTTAATATTTTTTACTGGTGCCCAACTTTTCTTGATCTTTAGAAGAAAAAAATTGACAACTTTTTTGTTCACTGTTTACGGCCACTTTTTTCAGCGATTCATCGACAACACTTCATCGTTGAGTTTTTTATATTCATCGATGATGAGTTTTCCAGTAAGCACATTCTTAATGAGCTTTTCAAGTAAGCACAGTATTTTTTACGAGCCTTTCGTTAACCCTATTCCTCAATGTGTATAAAATATCAAGAACACTGAACCTACATATTCTAAAATCTTTCACATCTTCCCTCTTGTACCTGCATATATATTTATAAAGAAAATAAGCTTACAATCAATACATTGAAAGTAATTTTTATATTTGTTGCAAAATATCTTTTGCTAGGCTCACACTTACATAGCTTGCTAGTGTTGGAGCAAAGCATGAACTCCTAAAAAAGAAAAACTATAGGTCATTCTATGTAATAAGATGCGCGTAAGAAGCTTAGCACAAGGACAGAAAGAGAAAACTTATTGTGGCCAAAATACTAGTTGTTCGACATTTACCACAAAAAATGTTGGGTCAATTATAAGTCACTCCTAAAGAAGCAGCACAAAAAACTTGAAATATTACACAAATTGTCGTTCGCAACTTTGGCATAGTGCAAAACTGAAGCAAAATATGCAAAAATTGATGAAAATTTTGTTGTGACAATCATGCCTTTCATCCCATAAGCATCTAAGGAAAGGAGGTAGAGGGAAACTCATCGAACAAGTTTGACCCATGCACTCACTTTTAGGTTATTGTTATCCTCAATGACCTGAAACATAAAGATGGAGGCATGGCCACTAAGAATGTAAAATGATAGAAAAGCAGAGTAGGCACCTCAGCATGGTGAGGAAGCCCCTCAATAATGGGAAGAGTCCCCTCAGCAAAGGGAAGAAGAAAGTGAAAGCTCTGAGAAAAAGTTCGAAGTGGGAAAGAAAGTTTAATGCTCTTAAACAGGTATTTTGATCAATTGTTGTTTTGCATATATACGGTTTTAAAATGTTTGCAATCGTTTTTTATTTTGCATTCAGTCATTTATTAAATTATCATATATATTGTAGGAGTCGCAAAGCGAGATGAATAATTAAACAGGCCACATGCACCAGTTCTGCTGGTTTAAAGCATAAAAAGTCAGTTTTAGAGAGATGAGTAATCAAACAATGGTTTCTATTCCTATCAAAGGATGCAAACGATAGTCTTGATCGTATGCGTTTTCAAAAAATCTTGGAAAGCACACCATAAAACATCAGTCACCACCTTTTAAAGGTCGTTGTATAGTTCTATAATGTGGCAACCAATGCATTTCAATTTGGAGATATTGAGAGGACCATCATGTTGAAGGACGTGGTGCGAATAACCAGATTTAAGTGTCATAAAGAACCAGTAAGTGGACATTAGTTAGAGATTTCACGCACGTGTGATATTTATTTGAAAGCGAAAGATGATGTGTTCCCAAAAAAAAGTTAAAGTTATCATAGCTGAAAAATTAGCTTGACCGTAGCAGGTCGAGGAGAATGAAAGAGAAACTATTGTGTTAGAGGGTGGTAATATCTGGGATAAAAAACTGAGAGTGTTTTTACTTTATTTCATGGGTGCTTGTGTATTCATCGACAATAGTGGAAAGTTGATTCATAGTTTGTATATTGAACTAGTGAAAAACTTGAATTGTGTCGACCAATATGCATGGAAAACAACCACACTTGCACAGCTCTATACAAGTCTAAGTAATGAGAGGACTGACAAAATCAACATCACGCTTAATGGTGTTATTGAAAGTAATTATTCCTTCATTTATACTTAAACATATGATATAAAGTAAAATATTATTTAACATAAATAATGAAATACACTATGTATTAATATGTGTTAATCCATATATGAATATATGCAAGTTTGGGTATAAGAGTACATATCAATTGGAAGGCCCTAACAAATCACATTTTCTTAAAAAATTTATGTGTTGCAATGTAGAGCCAATCAAGCAACAAAAAGAAAACTTATGAAAGAGCGTTTGGTAATCACATTCTCCATAGTGTGTATTACTTAAAATTGTAAAGGCTGATTAGGGCAAATGTAAGATTTTTTTATAATATTTCATACTTATTTATAAGTAACTTAATATAGAAGTAAACATTAAAGAAACTTTATTATATAGGTAAAGTAATATCCCTACAAAAATGTGGAGGAGAAAGAGGAGGATAATCGAGATGTGATTGTGCAATCAAAGATCATCACAAGGATGAACATTTAGCGTTACAGCACGAAGGAATTTCAGTATAAAATGATCAACCAAGTGGTCTGATAACTTGGTATATTTAGCAATCAACGTATCACACTAGCACAATTAGCAAAATTGTTTAACTGACAATAAAGGATAGGACAACAGATCATTATATTTTATTCTTCTTTGAACATGAAGACTGACACAATGGCAGAGATAACATCTACTTGTCCTCCGTGATACTTGTAAGTGATTATGAGAATTAATTATTCAATACTCACATTTTGAAGGCAATCCTTTAGAAAGAATACTATTGAAAAAGAGGTGCAAAAATGTGAGTCAATAGCACAAAATGATTGTAAGTGAAGCATACACAAAGTTGACTTTTACACAGAACGAAATTCGTGTGCTGAAGGATATTCTTGCTGCAAAAGAGTCTATTATACGAAATCAAAATGAGTTTATCAATAATTATGCTAAGGTTGTGAAAGATGTACGAACATGCATGCGGTATCTACAAAAATGAACATTGTTTTGTAATTGTAAATCATTGTAATTAAGTAAAGAGTGCTTTATAAACGTTTATAAATACAATTTTAATTGAATTTCTATTTCACAGTTAAACTTTGAATACATATAATAGTTTAAATCTACAATGATAATGAATATAAGTAGTTTTGAATATTACATGTGAATTATTTATAGTTTTAAAACATTTTATAAATACCTTTTAAATTATAACAAAAAATATTTGTTGAATTGTAAATATACGCTAAATTATAACCAAAAAATGTTTGTTGAATTATAAAATGTCTTTTGAATTATAACATAAATGATTAATTTGTGATTTTAAAGAACTCCACAAATAATTGTTGTGATTTTAAAGACATACACAAGTAATTGGGGCATTTTTAGAGAACCACGCAAAATAAATTTTGTGATTTTATTGAGATATTTATGAATTTGCGATCTTAAAGTTGGCCAAACTTATTTTTGTGCTTCATGAAAAGCATAAAAAACAAAGTGTGAATATTTATTTGAGATTTAAAAAAAAAAAAGAGGTTTGCACTATATCCAACAACTTTGATATAAAACATGCAATTTTATTACAACATTTGAAAAGTTACAATAATAAAGAGGTTCACAAAACTTGGTTTTGCACTTCATACGAGCAGCTAAAAACAATATGTGAATAGACCTTTAATTAAAGGATACAAAATGTAGGTTGGATCAATCACCCAAGACTGATATAAAATAGGTTACTTCACTTAGATATTTATGAAGTTAGGATCATAAGGTGGTTCACAAAACTTGTTTTTGAACACTTTGTGAAAACCACAAAAAAAATATGTAAAGATGCATTAAATATGGGTTAAAGAAGGTAGAAAAGATGTTCACCCGGTTTTCGTCAACTTTAATACAAAATAAATAATTTTGCTAATGTATTTGTGATTGAGAACGCATAAATAACAGAATTTTTTGCACCCTTCCTGAGGACCGCAAAAACATATGTAAATATAAAATTTAAGTGAGGTTTAGATTGTGAAATTCTGATGTGAAAACAGGATGGTCATAAAAAGTTTTCTGTCAGAAATTTTGGACAGCAATCATATTTCAAAATTTTAGGAACATTTGGAAAAAATGGCATATTTGTCAAGGACATTTTTAGCAATCGAAAGCCTTGTGGCTACCTGAATATAGCTCAGGAAGATATTTGAGAAAAATGACACGAATGAACATTAAGTTGGATATAAAGGTCTGGACCACAACTGGATCCAACTAAAAGATCCATTTGGCATCAAATAGCTGACCTCTAACTATCCAAACCAGTCAGAGATCTAACGGAAGCACAACCATCCGCAGATACCAACTTGGGCTAAAACACGACACTAATTCAATAAATAAAAACCAAAGCCATTGCCCACTGAAAGTAGAAAGAGAACGAGATAGGAACAATCAGGCCCTTTGTGGACCGGCTAGAAGAGAAAGCGACGCGAGATCAGATTAAATGTGTATTACTCTCGTAAATTTAAAGGAAAAAAACATATTAAACGTGTAATAAATTCTCTCTTAGAACCATTCATAAGTGACACACAAGAAGGCAAATGCAAAGGGTATTTAACCAAAATCAATCAGCAATTGCAGCATCAACCACAAGAATCATGTCAGAAAATGCATGATATAGTGCTATTTGTACATAGAAATTGTGAATATCTGGGTAATTGGTTGGGTCCCCATTCAACTTGATTAAAAAATGATTTGAATAGTTCTAGTCCTAAATGAAAAAGAAAAGAAATAAATATGGTAAAACAAACAGTTGCCGGCAACGAACCACGGTTAGTGCCGTCAGATAAGCTTAACCTAAAGAGGAAAAAGTTTCACCTCTCCAAGCAGCATGGTACAAACAAATGGGGCGTTTATGCATCATCTTCCTTCTCACCATCACCATAATCATCGACCTGATCTGCCAGTTTGGTTAGCTCCTCCTGAATCATACCTTTCACCTCTGCTTTCCGTGGCATTAGATCTGTTTCGTAATGAGCAGCTGCACCAAGAAAGATAGTTTGGTAGGAGTTCAAGATGGGGAACAATCATAGACAGTGACTTCTGACGAATTGTCTTCGCTAGTACAATGACCTCATATGGTCCATGATCTGAACCACTTGATCAAAAGCAATAAGCATATAAGACCAGATGATCAATCGGCCACCATCTCAGCCCCAAGGGATTTGGTGCAGTGGGGTGGGAACTTGGCCACTACACAGGTGGTCAGAGTTCCATTCTCATGGGCAACAACCCCCTTGCATATTGCAAGAGCAAGGCAACTCCCTGAGGGTGAGGGGTGGGCCCAAGTTTTACACTGCTGGAGAAGCAACTGTAGGCTGGCAGGGTTGACCAGCACGGCCACGTCTTTTACTCCAGGGGCAGTTTCTCCAGTTTTCATAGGAAAAAAAATGATCTCATTTAGAGGGTTTCATCATCATTGAGTAGCATCAATTAAATGGATTGTTATAAATCCTAAACAAGCTTATGGGAAACAGAGCTGAACCCAAATAGAAATACCCTGCTCAGCTCAACAACACAAACGCATGGGCATGCAAATACCTTACAGAGGAGGCAGACACATAAACTACTTGCAAAGCTGCAATTAAATAACAGCACTTCCACATAAATGAAATAATGATGACCGTTTGGCAGAAATTAGAGGGGAAAGTGAAAAATACTCACCTAAATGTTTGAGAATGTCAGTGAAGGTAGCCTGGAAAAATAAGGAAAAAATACATGTAAATTAATGGACAAGAAAGAAATGCAAATTACATACGCAGTCTTGAAAAAAACAGAAAAGAAAAAGGACAGCATTCTTACAGTGTTAAAATCAACTTCCTTCAAAATGTCACAGATCGCCTTCCTAAGCTCCTCTTCAGTAGGACCAGCTTTATCCTTCTTGTGTGGTTCATCTTTTGCCTCAGCAATCTTCTTGCCTTTAAAAATCCAACAAAAACGGTAAGGTTCAGCTGGATCAAACAATTAGAAGATATATTTGTGTTCTATTTGGGAGATCTTCCACCCGCCACATGTAGAAACGTAGAAATTTATTCAACCAAGAACCAACCCACTATCAACTAAAG
This sequence comes from Nuphar pumila, assembly GCF_984573655.1. NCBI lineage: Eukaryota > Viridiplantae > Streptophyta > Magnoliopsida > Nymphaeales > Nymphaeaceae > Nuphar > Nuphar pumila. Next base: position 119,305,418 of record NC_143253.1, on the reverse strand, counting down.
CTGTCTAAGAACTTGAACTCAAATCAAATGCAACATTATGGATTCAGACTCAGGATAAATCAGTCAGGCATAGTGGCTTCAATCAACTTAATCATGGACATGAATAAATACATCTCATAGTCCAATTGTTAGACCATGACTCCACCAAGTAAATAAAAAGGGCACGAAAGAGTTGAATCCATCAATAAGAAATGTAGAGCCAACTAATGAACCAATAAAATGAAGGCTGGCCCAAATCAAGCAAGCAATATACAAAATGCACATGGCAAAACTAAACAGGTCCACAGGTGAAGTCCATGTTTGCATATGCTTTTAGCCAACAACCATGCCAATCAAATGTAACTCCTCCAAGGGGGGCAGATCAGAGTTTTTTTCATGCTGATATGGTTAACTAAAAGTAGAAACAATGGAGCAATTGTATTACCAGTCCTTTCTTTGGACAAGGGCATTTTTTGAGTCGAGGACTTGTCTTCCTTTTTATCATCATTCTTCTTCCTTGAGAAAACATTTGCCTTAGAATCAGGCTTCTCCTCTGTCATTTTGCACTTTGAAGAATTTTTTGGAGATTTTGAAGGGGTGGCATTCTTCAGATTTGCAGCTTTCTTTGTGACATTTTGTGCTGATCCTTTTGAGACTTTCGCCGAGGCTTTCTTGGAACTCCTGCCCTTTTTTACATCCTCATCCTCTGACTTCTCTTCTGGCTCCTCTTCCTCACCACTCTCATCAGACAGTTGAGCATCACCATCTTCATCAAACACAGGAGAGTCATCTTCCCTTTCTACCTCATCTTCATCACTGCCGTAATCTTCTTCTACCTCTTTCGATGTATTCTTCTTTCTTCCGGTTTTTGGAGTATCCTCATTCTTCTTCTGCCTCTGCAGGAAGCAATACAATCAATTATTAACGAATCACAAAATAATAGTCTGGCAAGAAACATGATATATGCAGCAACAAAATAAACAACCCAGACATACATCCAGAAATCCAGCCCACATCAACAATTGTTGAAATATGACACTTCTCCCAAAAAATAAATTGAGATGCAAATTTTTGGTGTTGATTCTGGTCATAAACTCATTATACATTGTTGCCACTTTCAAAATCATTGGCAATAACATTTTCTTCTGCTACTATAACTTTTAAAAATTGTCCAATAACAGTCTATGGATCTAAAAATAGAAGTATAAATAAAAAATTTAAAAAAAAAACTGCATGCACTCCTGCATGCAGACACAAGTAAGCACCTAAACACATATGCATGCTAGTCTCATTTGAGCATGCACATAACCACAGACCACAGTGACATGAATATGAAAATTTAGCAGATTCAATACATCATCCAAACCAGAAGAATAACTATACAGTCATGGGTCATCGTAATTGCGGAAAGATGCTTAGCCTACTAATGCCTCACATAGAGCCTGTTAAAATACATGTACTCGTACACATATATGTATATATATAAATATATACATATATGTATATATAAATATATGCATATATGTGGGCAATACCTGATAGGGGTATTCCTGTCATTTTGCATAGCCACAGTTGTTTTTAGAAAACAACTATTTATTTATTTTTGGAATTAGTTTATTTTATATTTTTTGTTTTTTATTTCACGAAAGTGGGGGACCCACATGGAGTCGTTGGGGCCTCCAACGGTCACAAATGTGACCGTTGGGGGCTCCCAACGTCTCTATGGGGAGCCCCTTTTGGCCTCTCTTTTTTCACACTTCTTTGTGTATAAATAGGAGTTGCTCCCCGCGTATTCTTCATGGCTTGTCAAGCACTAATTCAATAAAATTCATATATTTTTATGTGTTGCCTCTTTGAAGGCCTCTTGTGTTGTCCCTTAGTGGAGTATTTCTATATTCGAAATTGTCGGTTTGGGCTTGTTCATTCATTGGACCGTGTGAATGCATTAGGCATTCTTGTTATACCTTTCCGCATATTTTCTTTCATGGTATCAGAGATCGATTATAATCATATTAATCTTTCGGTACATCGGGAAGCATGATATTCAAAAATTCGTAAAAGTGGTCTTTTCCTTCTCTACGTTTTGGTGAAGTGTTTGTTATATCTTATCTCTCTTCCTTCTACTTGGAATTACTAGGCATTTATTCTTACACTTTCCAAGTATTTAGCCCATGCATTACGCATGGGAAAAACACTTGTTTTTTCCTTTACCATTGTATATATATATATATATATATATATATATATATATATATATATATATATATATATATATATATATATTGCATGATTAAAATAAAAACAAAATGTATGGTTTTTGAAAATTCTAAAACGGTATTTTAACCATCATTGAACTTGTTTTAAGAAAAACTAGATATATGAAGTATGTTTTGAATCTTGAAGAATTTTTTAAAATAACTCTAATATATATATATATATATATATATATATATATATACAATATATATATATATAACCATGAATTATTAATTCTAGATGTTTCATCAATCATAATCTTATCTTAATGATTTGATAATGATGTCTTATTTTATAAAATATAAACATGTTTTCATATATATATATATATATATATATACATATATATATATATATATGATAATCGTCAAATACATAGACATGTGTGTTCATGTTTAAAACTTTTTTGGACCCATTACATGATTAAAATGTAAAATTTTATATAAATCCTATCATTTGCATTTATTTAGTTAAAACATGTCTTTTGTATAAGATGTGTGGCTTTAATTATTGCATGAGTGCTTTTTCTATGAGAATGTTGTAATGAAGTGCCAAATGAGTGAGGCGATATCTTCAAGAGCAAGCACGAAAGCACGCACATACACAAGAAGACACAAATGGGCAAGATTGCAACAAACCACAAAAATGGTTAAACACGTGAAATAAGGTGAAAAATATATTTCACTCATATAAGGTTAAGCTTAAAGAATACATGGGGCCAAGCCCCTTATTTATACACACTAAGGGACCCAAGAAGGGGCTCCCATAGAGTCGTTGGAGCCCCTCCAACGATCATAAGTATGCCTGTTGGAGGGGTCCAACGACTCTATGTGAACCCCTCTCAACCAATAAAGAAAGAAAAGGAAAAAGAAGAAAAGAGAAAAAGGGCATATCCTTTAGGATATGCGTGTACAATGTGAAAAGACTAATTTGCCCGTATTGGGTATTATAAAAGAAATATATATATATATATATATATATATATATATATATATATATATATATATATATATATATATGTGTGTGTGTGTGTGTGTCATAATCTATATATGCAGATATATATATGTATAACATATTTTAACACCCCCCTCAAACACATGGTGAGATCACCGAGAGTTTGCTAAGGAGAAAGTATAAACAAGGCGATGGCCAGGCTTTGGTGAAGAAGTCCACCAACTGATACTCGGTAGAAACATATAGTAGTTGAATGGTGCCCCGTAAGAACTCATCACGAACATAATGACAGTCTATCTCAATGTACTTTGTTCGTTCATGAAAGGTGTGATTGCTGCCAATGTAGATAGAACTCTTGTTGTCACAGCACAACTTCGAAGGAGTTGAGAATGAGACGCTCATATCCTTAAGCAAGCTTCTTAACCATACAATCTCAGTGGTAGTAGTGGTCATCGCACAATACTCTGCTTCGGTAGAAGAGAGAAAAACTTTATGTTGCTTCTTACACCTCCATGAAATAAGTGACTCTCCAAGAAACACACAATAACCTATGGTGGAAATACGATCATCGGGGTAACCCCTCAATCAGAATCAATATAAGCAAGTAAAGTAAGAGGTGAAGAAGGGAGTAAGAATAATCCTTTAGTTATGTTGCTCTTCAGATATTTGATAATTCTCATGAATGCGGCCATGTGAATGGTAGAAGGAGCAGTCTGAAATTGGCTTGCACTATGAACCGCATGAGAAATATCAGGCATGGTGATAGATAAATATGTTAGTGACCCAATCAACTGACGATAAGGTGTAGGATCTGCTAAAAGTATGTCATCACTGGCTCTCATCTTAGTGTTCATCACTTCTGGCGTTTCCACCTTCTTATCATCTGTCAGCCCAGACCTAACAATAATGTGGGAGGCAAACTTCATCTGAGAGAGAACATACCCCTTAGGGGAGTACGCAGCTTCAATTCATAAAAAAAAAAACATTAGACAACAAAAAGCAGACATATCAAAATTTTATTTAAGAATATTTTTAATAAGATCAATACCCTTTTTATTATTACCTGTGATAATCATGTCATCAATATATAACAATAAAATTGTAATGTAATCATTAGAGGTTTTAACAAACAAAGCAGTATCAGTATAATATGAGGAAAAACCATTATCGAGAACTACTTTGCTAAAAAGATCATAATAAGCTTTTGGTGCTTGTTTAAGACCATAGAGAGCTTTATTTTACTTTAGAATATTTCTTTTACCAATTTTAAGACCTGGCGATGCATCCATAAGAACTTCTTCACATAGAATTCCATTTAAAAATGCACTTTTAACATCAAATTGATATATTGGTCATTGCTTAATGGAGGCTAAGGCAATTAATGTTCGCACACTAGTCATTCTAACTACTAGAGCAAAGGTTTCTTCATAATCAATCTCATATTCTTGAGCGTAGCCTTTTGCAACCAAACGAGCTTTGTATCTTTCTAGAGATTCATCACATTTAGTTTTGACTTTATATACCCATCTACACCCAATTGCCTTCTTTCCTAATTGTTGACGAATAATGCTCCAAGTTTAGGCTTTGTTAAGAGCCTCTAATTCAATTTTCATAGCTTCAATCCAATGTGAATGATCTTTAGCTTCTTTAAATGAAGTAGGCTCATGATACGAATGTATTAACATGAGACAAGCCCTATAATTAGGAGAAAAGGATTCATAAGACACAATTTTTTTGCGGTGGCCTACTATTACGAGAAGATCTCCTAGGTGGATCAATAAGTTCTTCTAAAGAGAAGTCTTGAGAATATCGCTCAAGAGCAAGTTGATGTTCATTTCCTAACCGCCGGGTATATACATTTATATCATTAAGGTTCTCATTTTGAGAAACATTACCATGTTGTGGTATATCATTATGATGTGAAATGTCATCACAAGTATCATCGCAAATAATTGCATCAGGGGACTCAATTCTAGGAGTTAAGTCAAATAGGAAGGAACAGTCAATGTCTTCTCTAGATGTTCGAATATTAAAACCATTTTGTTCTTTAAGAAATGTTACATTTCTGGACAGATAGAGTTTATTGTTTCGAATATCATAGCATCTATAGCATTTTTTATTTTCACCATAGCCAATGAACACACATTCAAGAGCTTTGGGTGATAATTTATCTTATCCTTTAACAAGCACCAAGCATTTACATCCAAATATCCTTAGTCTATTAAAATTTGGAATAATTTTAACTAATTTTTCAAAAGGTGAAACATTTTTTAAAGAAGAAGAGGGCATAAGATTGATAAGATATGTTGCGGTAAGAAGAGCTTCGGCCCAAAAGTTTTTAGGAATATTTTTAGAGACAAAAAGTATTTTTATAGTTTCAATTAAATATCTATGTTTCATTTCCGCAAGATCATTTTGTTGTGGTGCTTTATGATAGGATCGTTATTGCAAAATTTTAGTTATTTTGAAATAATTTTGAAAATCTTTAGACATGTACTCACCTCCAGAATCGGATCTAAATATAGCTATATTGTTTTAAAATTGATTTTGAATAAGAACATGAAACTCTTTAAAAATAATGAAGACATTGGATTTGTTTTTAATAATGTATACCCATGTATATCTAGTAAAGTCATCCATAAAAGTAACATAGCAGGAATATCCCGCTTTGGACATAAGGGGTGTCGGTCCCCATACATCGGAATGCACAAGTTCAAAAGGTCTTTTTGACACAAAATTACTACGTGAATACGAAAGCGAATGAATCTTTCCAAAAATACAATTATTGCATGTAAACGTATTTGTATTACAAAAAATTTTCAAAAAATGAAAGAGATACACCTTGGGAATACTAGGATGTCCAAGCCTCATATGCCGAGTCTCAATAACTTTGGATTAAACATGATTACAAAATGATTTAGATGGCAAAGACAAAAAATTCGTATAATAGAGATCCCCTCTTAACCCCGAATGTGTATAACTGTTTAGCTATACACTGTCGATCCCAAGCCCGGATAAAGGAAGAGGGTTGCGGTAGGCCAGAGACAGTCAGCATAAAAAAACTTAGTCATACCCTATGAATATGAACCAATACGAGAATTTCGTTGGGGCATTCCCTACTGAGTGACGCGATGAAATCTATAGGCCCGGAGGCAGTGATAAATGGGCAAGGGTTGCTAGGTCGTCGCCCGGAAGCGACACGTCACACCGGCGCCCTGGTGTGGTGTCAAATAGGCAAGGGTTCCCTCACTTTATTGGACGGGTGGGGGTAAAGAAGTTAGTCCAAGACCATAAAATTAGGTTAGCCACTTGGAACATAGGGTCTTTAATTGGTAAGTTGGTAGAGTTAATAGATGTTATGTGCAAGAGAAAGATTGATATTTTATGTCTACAAGAGACCAAATGGGTAAGTGAGAAGGCAAAAGTGATAGAACCTCGAGGATATAAGATTTGGTATACAGGAATAAATAGAAATAAGAAAGAAGTAGGAATTGTTATGAGTCGTGAGTTTATAGATAATGTAGTTGAGGTTCGTAGGAAGGGTGATAGGATTTTACTTATTAAATTAGTATTAGGTACGGATATTATTAATATTATAAGTGTTTATGCACCTCAAGTAGGTTTAGATGATTCCATTAAGCGTCAATTTTTGGAAGATTTAGATGGAGTAGTACAAGGGATATCTTATGGTGAAAAACTTTTCATCGTCGGTGACCTTAATGGACATGTAGGCATTAGTAGGGATGGATTTGAGAGTATCCGTGGAGGCTATGGTATAAGAGAAAGAAACGAAAGTGGAGAAAGGATTTTAGATTTTGGTTTGTCCTATGATATGATCTTAACAAACATTTTGTTTAGGAAGAGGGAGTCTCACCTAGTAACATTTAAAAGTGGGGTTAATACGAGTCAGATAGATTTTTTCCTACTTAGAAAGAGAGATAGGGGTTGTTGCATCGATTGTAAGGTTATACCGGAAGAAAGTATAGCTACACAACACAAAGTCTAAATTTTAGATCTTAGGATTAGACAATGCCGCAAAAGGGATAAACATAGGATAGATCCTAGAATTAAGTGGTGGGCATTGAAAGGAGCTAAACAAAGAATGTTTGTAGAGCAGATAGTTAAGGAAGTTGTTTGGTGTCTCGAGGAGGATTCAGAATCAATCTGGAATAAGATAGCGGGTGGCAAGAGAAAGGTGGCTAAGAAGGTATTGGGTGAGTCTAAAGGCAGTGCACCGCTAGGTTAGGATATATCATGATGGAACAAGGATGTCACATTAGCTATTAAGGTTAAAAGAGAGTGTTATAGAAATCTAAGAGTCGTGATAATGAAAATTCGATCAAGTATATGATAGCAAAGAAGGAAGCTAAAAAAGTAATTTGAAACACGAGGGATAAGATATATAAGGAGGTTTATGACAAGTTGGATACCAAAGAGGGCGAGAGTAATTGTAGTAAAAAATACAGTCGCCTAAATATGTTACTAGGATACAATAACAGAAATCCAATCAAAACAGCCATTCGGTGAAAAGATAAACTTTGTCCGGAAAAATGACATTGACTAAATGTAGAATTTACAAGGGTCCAAACGTGCGAAGACAAACAAGAAAGAGGGCTAAGTGAAGCAATATTTGTAGTGTAACCATCTGCAGATACAAATTTCATCCAAACATGATTTTGATCGAAAATCCAAATACAGAGAATCAATGCATAAGTGATAAAACTGAGCATGAGCCTAACCAAACCCAACCAAACAATATTTCAGATGGGTGACCAACTCAAAACATTACCAGTTGAATCCCTAATGTCCATCATGCCAACCCAACTCAAACAACAAGATTTCCAAAGGCCACAGCTACCATCCTACCAGTAAATCAATTTTATTTGCAGAAACCAATACTAAACTGTAAAACACCCACAAGAAACCACTATATCCAAGGATCAGGTAAAACCTTCACTGAGCCTTTCGCTGACGAACTAGGAGATTTTCCAGATGACCTTCTAATAATCCTCTTACGCTTTTTGCTTGACTGAAATGTGAAAAGCAGACTTTAGTAGATACTCAGGAAAAAGGAAAACTGCTTCATAAACATGAAAGCATATTTTCAGAATTTTCATTGGCAAAATTAAACCTGCTCCTTTTCAGCAAGTAAAACTTCCGTTGTAGCATGTGGAGCCTCCATGAATTCCAACAGCTTCACAACAAGTTCTTCCTGCAAATCAATAAGCTTGATTAAAAGACAAGCATTGACTTACAACATAAGCTAGATAATGAGATGTGCAACCACGACAAAGAGGCTGACATGCAGGACAAAGACAATTATCAACCTTCTTATCAGTGGTCTTCGCAACAGGCACATCAAGTAGTTCACAGAAATCCAGCAACCTAGACTTGACACATTTGTCAAGCTTCTCTCTAATCTTGCTTCTTTGTTTTTCCTACACCATTTCAGCAAAAGAACATATAATTGAATCATGATCGCCTTTGCAAAGTCTGACAAGAACCATGACACTGTATAAAAATGTGTTCATAAAACTCCTAACAACATCACACTACACAGAAGAAACTACAGAAAATCTTCTCAAAAAAAAAGGAAAAAAGAAACCACTGCTAACAGCATGCTTTGAAATGTAAATAAACAAATAGCTCACCTCACAAAGACAGACAGCTTACCTCAGTATCACCCCACACAAAGCCCGAAAACTGAGAAATATTGCCTTTAATATGGTGATTCTGCAAATTAAAACACAGTTGACATCTGATAAATTAAAACCAACACCAAAACAAACAGGCAATACAATCACAGTGCTCACAAAGCATGAAATCATGCCATTGAATCAAAACGAAAGAATAACAGAAAAAATAATCATAGTATCACCCTCACCTTCCCCCTCCTCGCATAAAGAATAACATGCAACATCTTCATTGCATCATCAGTTTTTCTTTTGGATAACTTATATGCAACTGAAATGGTAAATAAAAAAAACAGAAACACTGGTAAATAACAGGCAAATGTTCCAAATGCAAAACACCCCCAACAATCTTGGCAATCCAATATGTAAAACAGGGAACAGAACAGAAACTCATGTTTAACTTCAGAATACTTGTTAAACATTCATGGCATGAGCTAGTTTGAACAATATATCAATAATAGAAAAACTATATTTTCCCTTCCTCTCTCGGCACACCTCCTCCCTTTGTCTTCTTTCCTCTTCCGACTATAAAAAGAGTGTGTATAGCTGTTTTTCATACATTGAATACAATTTATACATCTGTTCAGGCCAATTGTAGATACAATTGATCATGCTTGTAATTTTTAAGTTTGGCTTTCTTCGGTAAGTCTAACCCTCCTAACGTGATCTGTGTGATCCATTTAGTGGGGATCAGCATTTGGATTGTCAAATTTCAACATGTGATCTGGTTTTCACGGATGACCCAAAATCCATAAATGCATCATAATTTCTCGATTTAATGAAGCAAATTTTTTATTGAAAAAAAAATCTAATGGCCGATCACAGCAATTCAACCATGTTGAACACATCTGCAACATAGGACTGAGTCAAAATGACTTCCACCTACAAGATCTCAGGTTGATTATAGCTACACATATACATACCAATTGTACTTAACGCACGCACACACGCACGCATAAAAGATACATAGATATATATAGGGTTTATCAAACAATAAAGTAGTTATGATATACAACGAGCAATTATGGCTAGTTTGGGATTAAGAAACTAGGTATCCCTTGAAATGAAGTGGATTGAATCTGATACACATGCAAGAACACACTTTCAATCAAGTAGAATACTTGATTGAATCAATGAAACCACCCACACAAGGGTCATAACAAATTCTTATTGCATAAAAGGCACTCAAAAGAGTAGAGGAGAATACAAGGCCCATTAGGGCTATTTATAATACCAAGGGGGAATAAGGGGCTGAACATGTGACTGTTGGGGCTGCACCCAACTGTCACATTTGTGACAGTTGGGGCAGCTCCAACAGTCATATGAGCTGCTCGTTTTGCATAAAAGACAAAAGAAAAAAAAAAGAGATGATCCGTTTGCATAAAAAGACAAAAGAAAAAAAACAAAAAAAGTAAAAGTACAAAAGACAAAATAAAATGTCAGCCCATTAGGGACTCACGACTATTTGGGGAAAAGACCGAAATACCCCTAAAACAAAAATAAAAGATGATCCTTTTGCATAAAAGAGAAAAGCAAAAAAACAAAAAAAGTAAAAGGACAAAATAAAATGTCAGCCCATTAGGGACTCACGACTATTTGGGAAAAAGACCGAAATACCCCTAATGGGTATTTCGGTTTACATATATATATATATATATATATATATATATATATATATATATTAACTATATATATTAACTATAACTTAACACCGCCCTCAAACTCATGGTAGAACAACCGAGAGTTTGCCAAGTAGGAAGTGAAATCTGAGTGACGGAAGCGTTTTGGTGAAGAAATCCGCTAGTTGATACTCTGAAGGAACATAGGGCAATGTGATAGTTTTTCAAAGAAACTCTTCACGAACATAATGACAATCCATTTCAATGTGTTTTGTCCTCTCATGGAACGTATGGTTGCTTGCAATATACACAACACTCTTGTTATCACAACATAATTTGAAAGGTTCTTTGATGTGGATTCCCAAGTCCTTCAATAATTGTCGAAGTCACATTAACTTTGATGTGGTCGTTGTCATGGCTCGATACTCAGCTTTAGTTGAGGAGAGAGACACCTTATGTTGCTTTTTGCATCGCCATGAAATTAGAGAGTCATATAAAAAACACATAAACCAGTAGTTGAGCGTCTATCATTCACATCCCCTCTCCAGTCAGAATCTGAATATGCAATGACTTCTAATGAGGAAGAGAATGACAAAAACAGTTCATGACGTAGAGAGTTATTATATCTAATAATTTTCATTACAGCACTCATGTGTACTGTTGAAATTGACTGACTGAATGAATAGCATGAGAAATATCAGGACGAGTAATAGAAAGATAAGACAAAGCTCCAATCATTTGTTTGTATGGGGTTGGATCTTGTAGAGGTTCTCCATCATCCTTCTTCATTTTTGCATTTAAAACATCTCGAGTATCAACTTGTTTCTCATCTGAGAGTCCTGATCTCTCAATAATCTCTACTGCATACTTACTCTGTGACAAAAAATAACCATGAGGTGAACAAATCACTTCAATACCAAGAAAATATCTTAAAAAACCAAGATCTGTCATATCAAAGTTGACTTTAAGCACATCTTTGATATGATTTACTCTCTGCTCATCACCTCCTGTGATTATCATATCATCCACGTAAAGTAACAGTATGACCATCCCTTCATTAAAAGACTCAACAAACAATGCAGTGTCAGTAAAACAAGATTTAAAATAAAGTTGAGTGATTAGATTACTAAATATATCATACCAAGCTTTGTGAGCTTGTTTTAATTCATACAAGTCTTTTCGTAACCTAAGAGTTTTTCCATAAGCTAAATTCAAACATGGTGGAGGATTCATGTAGACCTCTTCATCTAAATTACCGTTCAAAAAGGTATTTTTTACATCCATTCGAAAGATAGGTCATTTTTTAATTGATGTTATAGATATAAGGGTTCTGACAGTCGTCATTCAAGCAACTGGAGCACAGGTCTCATCATAATCAATTTTATATTCTTGACTATATCTCCTAGCTACTAATCGAGCTTTATATATTTTCAATGTCCCATCCCATTTGGTTTTAATTTTGTAAACACATCTACACCGTATAGTTTTCTATCCTTTGGGTAATGTTTGAATTTCCCAAGTTTTTGCAATTTTTAAAGTTTTTAATTCATCATTCGTTGCTTTAACACATTCTTGATGGTTTTTTGCTTCATAATAGGATGATGGTTCAGTATATGAGTGTATAGTCATTAAACATGCTCGGTATCTTGGTTCAAAGGAATCATAACATACAAATCTACTAAGAGCCTTAGAAAATCTTATTGATTTTCTAATACTAGCAGAGTCTACATCTTGATTTTGTGAGTATCTTTCTAAGGCACATGGTGGGTGATCTTCGGTCAGTCGAGTGTATGTTCGTATGGTAGTATGAAGTGGATATTATCAAGACCATTGTCTGCATTTTAACTTATATCATGAGTGTCTTCATTTTCACTCTCATGCTCATTGCGAAGGTTTTCATACCTATTATGTTCATTAATAAGATCAAAAAGAAATGAATAATCATAGTTTTCTAGAATTTTTTATTTGTTAAAACCATCTTCATTTTCCAGAAATGTAACATTTCGTGAAACATAACTTTTTTATTTCGGCATCATAGCATCTATATCCCTTTTGATTTTCAGCATAGCTTAAAAAAACACAATGGATTGCTTTTGAGGAAAGTTTGTCATGTCTATGGGTAAAAATAAAACATTTACATCCAAAGACTCTCAACCTTTTATAATAAAGGGAGATTTTAAACAATTTTTCAATGGGTGATATATTTTCAATAGTTTTTTAAGGCATTCTATTTATCAAATAAACTGTCGTAAGAGCGGCTTCGGCCCAAAACATTTTCGGAACATTTCTTGATATAAGAAGTGTTCTTGTGGTTTCAACAATATGTCTATTCTTTCTTTCAGCTAGACCATTTTGTTGAGGAGTGTATGAACAAGATTTTTTATGTATAATCAAATTTAGGTCAAGAAAGTTTTTGACTTCTTTTGATACAAATTCCCCCAGAATCATATCTAAAAATTTGAATGTTGGTTTTGAACTGAGTCTTTACATAAAAAGAAAAATTTTTAAAGCATTAAAATACTTCTGATTTTTGCTTAAGAAAAAAGATCCAAGCATGTCTACTATAGTCATCTATAAACACAACATAGTATGATACCCCACCTTTAGATATAACAGGAGTTGGTCCCCACGCATCCGAATGTATCAACTCAAAAGGATTTTTTGATATAAAATGTCTTTGTTCAAAGGGCAAAGCTTTCATTTTGCCAAGAATGCAATCTTCACAAACCAATTTTGTTTCCTTTATAACTATTAACAAATGGAAACAAATGTAATTTGGTCACGTTATGATGTCCTAGTCTTTTGTGCCAATTTTCTATATCTTTCTTTTCCACAAAATTACAAAAAGATTATTTTGATAACTCAAGACTGATCATTACATAAAGATCTTCTCTTCAATAGCCTTGGCCAATCGACTTCACGGACTGGAGATCCTGTATTAAACAATCATTAGAAGAAAATAAAACTTTGCAACCATAATCTGTAAATTGTGAAACTGATAAAAGGTTTAAATTTAGTTTTGGCACAACTCTAATACTTGGTATGTGAAAGTTTGTTTTTTAAAAGTTCCAAAACTTTTGATCTTTAAAGATGTTCCATCGGCGGTTGAAACATAAGAATTATTTGGGCTAGAATAACATTCGGATAATATTGACTCATTTGGAATCATATGAAACGAGGCACTGAAAATCTAAGATCCAATAAGTCTTACCAGGGTCACCACTTGTGGAAACGGCCGGCCCCGAGAAGGAAGAAACTTGACCTTTGAACATTGGTTGTAGCGCCTTCATTAATTGAGCTAAAGAAAGTGAGCCAATGCATTTGGAGTCATCTACATCATTTCTTTCCACCGACGCAACTCTATTATCATCACGGTGATCTTCTTTCTTTTGGAACAAAAAGGCTTAATGTGTCCAGGTTCATAGCAATGAAGGAATATGATTTTGCCACCTTTTTGTACTCATGATCTCCTCTTCTATCGTTTCTTTCATAATTATTGGGATTTTTGCCATTCTCATTCTTCACAAAGTGAAGCGTGTAACTCCTAATGTGACTGTCGGGCTTGGACATAGCAAGAACGGTTTCTTCAGCTTTTGAAGTGGATGGCTTCTTTAATCTATTCTCTTTCATAGTCAATTCTTCAAGAGTTTCGACTATGGATGGCTCACCTCCTCTATGAAGGAGAGTCAATTTTGTTCCCACAAATTTGAGCCTAAGCCCATTCACAAATTGGTAGAAATGCACCATTTTAATTTGATTTTCACGAAGTTCTACATATTCAGGACAATGTCATTTTGGCTCAAGAAGAGTCAATTAATCCCAAAGAAGAGAGAGAGCATTGTAATACTCTTTAATATTCATCTCTCCTTGAGTCATGGTTCTTACTTTATTTTGGACATTGCATATGTGGGCAAGATCTTTAAGACTATATATATCCTTAACATATTTTCAAGCATCGCTAGTAAAATCAAATTTTGCTAAGCTAGCGCATTTATGAATATCCACACTATTGATGAGACATCCAATAATTTTAGAATGGCCCATCCTCCACTCTTTCCATTTTTTCTCATAATCGAAAACGGCTTTACCCATTTCCTCACCTTGAAGAGCAACCTCCTTCCCATTCTCAATTTTCGTAAGAATGAGCTTGGGCTCTTTTTCGTTACCATCCACCAAACCCGACAACCCCTTTTCCCATATCTTGTGTTTTACTATGGATGCCCACATCATACAGTTGGTATCGTTTATGCGTACGAGAATGGAGATTATAACTTCTCTCTCATTCTTCATTACTTTACAATGCGAAGAGAAAGGGTAGAGAAAGAGATAGTCAGAAGAAGAGAGAAAGATTAGAGATACTAGACTTGTTTGAGAAATGACACGTTTCTCAATGCAACAATCCTTGATTTGTAGTATCGGCTAATCCCACAAGCCTCCTCTTGATATCGTCATGATCTTCCTTTTAGAAAAATGCCTTTGGATTACCAAGGCTCTGACACCATGAAATGAAGTGGATTGAATCTGATACACAAGCAAGAACACACTTACAATCAAGTAGAATACTTGATTGAATCAACGAAACCACCCACCCAAGGGTCATAACAAATTGTTATTGCATAAAAGGCAATCAAAAGAGTAGTGGATAACACATGGCTCATTGGGGCTATTCATAATACAATGGGGGAATAAGGGGCTGAACATGTGACTGTTGGGGCTGCACCCAACGGTCACATTTGTGACCGTTGGGGCAGCTCCAACAGTCATATGAGCTGCTTCTTTGCATAAAAGACAAAAGGAAAAAATAAAAAAAAAAGGAGCTCCTTTTGCATAAAAGACAAAAGGAAAAAAATAAAAATAAAAAAGTAAAAGTACAAAAGACAAAATAAAATGTCAGCCCATTAGGGACCGACGGCTATTTGGTGAAAAGACCTAAATACCCCTAATGGGTATTTCAGTTTATTTATATATATATATATATATAATAACTATATCTTAACATCCCTCTATGACCCCAACTCGACTATGTTTGACTCCGGGACTCCAACTTCACAACCCAGTGTCTTAGACTGGTTTTGGTAACTTCTAACACACATGTTTATATGGGTAGTAACAATATAATACTATTAACAGAAAGAAAAGCGTATAGGGCACAAATGTCTATTTGCTAATGATACTTTCACACACCTACCACATGCTGTACATGAAATACTAATATCAGATGCACACACGTACCACATGTTGTATGTGATATACTAATGTTGGATGATTCATAAGTTATCAACCTTTTCATGTTACAAAGGCAACACAGCATGCCAGCCATGTTTGGAACCAACTTGTTAAAAACAACAAAAAAAGTAAAAAAAAAAAAACATACTTCATTCGAAGGCCTATTCTTATGCCCAAACAAGCAATAGCAAAGTTGAATTTAGACAAGAGATGAATGTATATGTTTATTTCCAATACCAGCCCCATGACAACAACCATGGGTTATTAAAAAGCATCTTTTAATAGATCACAGTCAAACCACTAAAATGTACACACAATCATTTAGATATGTTTGACTGACATGTCCATAACCTGCAAGACTTGTCCTTGAAGAAAGTACAATTTTCACAACCAATATTTTGTTAACACAACCTTGCTCTAGAAATAGCCATAGGTATTCTGGAATCTAGACAAAACCATAAAACAAACAAACATTGAATAAGCACAAGCGTCAAGCAATGTCACATAGGTACAGATGCGGGTATGTAGTATGACAAGGGTACAGCTGGTACAACATGCTTGTTTTCCAAAACAAGGTTGAGAGGATGCGGCTGAGTTTTATCATTTTTTATGAGCACGAATGCACAGAACACACAAAAATACATTTTTTCTGCAAATAGAGAACTCCACTAAATGATATGGAGGAAAAAGTATAGCCAATACTGCTATAGAGTACAGATCCTCACACACTATAGTTGTGTCTATATCTAGCAGCACCAGCAAGAACTCAGTAACAGCAAGCCAGCATTACACAGGTATGAACGGAATTTTGAAGCACCCATGTTACAAAGGCAACAAGGCTAAGTCACCGTGAAAACAGAATTTGTGTGCTTTAAAATTAAGACTTAATGCTAAATGGATCAAAAAAAATGGAAAAATAAAATCATCAACACCCTCAACTAAGCAACTTAAAGAAAAGGAATTATGGAAAGCCTATCCCACAATCTAAGCATATAATAACTAGATAGATACAACAGAAAGCAGGGAACCCATACAAATGCCTTACAAGAAGATGGAAATGGCACTTTTTGCTTTTACTTGCCATTGAGTGGTGGTGAGAAGGATGTCTATGCAGAAATTTTGTTTTTTTTTCCTGAGATGCTTTATACACACACACACACACACACACACACACACACACACACACACACACACACACACACACAAGATAAATTTCTGATCATAAAGAAAAACTTTAACATATTCCATAAAAGTCAAAAAGAACACACACACACACACACGAGCGCACACGCGGAAACAAGATAAATTTCTTATCATAAAGAAAAACTTTAGCATGTTCCATAAAAGTCAAAACAGAACCAAGTACCCCAATGTTCACACTTGTTATGACTGCTTAAGATCAGGAGACACACGCACACATACAACAATAACAAGAAAATAATATGTACAAGCATAGCTTAAGATAAGAGATGGGTATATGTGCACACCATTTGGTATGTCCTTCAGTTGAGTTCCACGGCCCTTCAAGAAAACAAGCACAAACACAAAGCCACCACAAACTGGAATGTTATAAAACCAATCTGAAATAAATTTGAACACAGGGAAATCAACAATTCAAAACAAAACAAATAAAGAAAACCTTTTCAATGATGAACTCCTTCGCTGAGTCCTTCTCACTAGAAATTACAAACCGCTCAACTGATTTTCTTTCTCTTGTTGGGCGTTCTATGGTAGCAGCTGAAGGTGTACTAGGCTCTTTCCTCTTCTTATCATCCTTCGCCTTTTTTTCCTTCTCATCTTCGGTGCCCTTAACTTTCTCTTTGACTTCCTTCTCGTTGGTTTTTCCAGCACCATGCCCGCGCTTTTTTGGTTCTTTCTTCTCCTCACCATTTTCCTTCACATCGACTTTGTCACTGCCTTCCATTCCATTCTCAGTACTCTCAACTACCTCCCCTGTCTCCTCTTCCCTCATTTTTAAATCATCCACTTTTCTCGTGCTCTTTCTATCAACAACTTCTTCATTCCCACCCTCTTCTGCTTTTTCTGAGGTCATATCATTCTCTTCCTTCACAGGAATGTCACCATTGGCTGAATCCCCCATAACCTCGGCCTCCTCTTTATCGGCCATCTCAAAACCCCAGAAGCAACTAAAAGTCTAAAGAAAACAAAACCGAATAGAAGATGTCACAAACCCAACCACCTCAACCGCTTCCATCCCCTGACAACAGAAAACTAACACTGAAAATAATATTCATAAAGTCAAACTGAAAAACTGAAATCGGAATTGCGACTGACAAAAATAAAAGGTGCCCCTTCACAATAAAAAAACAATGCATGCTAAGAAAACACCCAAACTTATCTGCTAACAACCAAAACCCACGATAGCATAACATAGTGAAATTAAAAGCATGCAAACAATGTTTTTCCATGAAACACGTAAAAAACTGCTAAGGATTTCAGACATGAACAGAAAAAAAGCACAATTTACAAAGAAAACCATGACACAAAAGGAATATATAAAATGACAAGCAGTAGAAAACAAACTCCACACAGCAAGACCCTAGAATAGCTTCACAAAGTCAATAACTAAAAGAGAAGCTCCAAGTTTGCATTGAAAACATGAAGAAGAAAAAAACGTGAAGCTTCAAAAAATTACTTTAACAGTGACAAATAAAAGGAAAATCGACAATAATGCTGCGAAAAAAAAAAACAGAAAATATGGAAAAACAAAAGGATGTCACAAAAAATTGGAAAAAAAACAACAGATTTAAACCAACACAGTACAAAATCAATTTCTACAGTAACAAAACGGTTGAATAACTAATGAAAGTCAAATTGATAATAAACACAAGAATATCAGAAAATCCTCTACAAAACAAAGAGCAACGAAAATATTACATAATAAACATGAAATTAGACAACTATTGGAAGTATTTAGTGATGCGCAGAATTGAAGTAGGAAAAAAACGCCAAAACAAAAACTGGAAAAAATTTAGTGACATGAAAAACGGAAATGAAAAACGAAAAAAATGAAGAGTGTGCAACTTGTACTAATATGAAAGAGTTACGTGAACTAGCAAAACCCTACACCTATAGTAGCTCATGAGAATCAAGATAAAGCAAACGCTACATTTAGCATAAAAAACAGAAGACCTCGATGACAGTCGCGCAATAAAGATTAAACGTCAGAAATGAAATTCAGATATGCCTACAAAACCAGAAGTCGCAGAAAAAGGAAAAAATCAGTGAAGCAAGAATGTAAGGGGGAAAAACGTAGAGAAAACACTAAGATGAAAGCAACAAACAGCGAAAAACGCATAAAACAAGCTCAACCTTATCAAAACTCTAGAATTGCTCAGGATAGCCAAATTACGAAGAAACACTTAAATTTTGCATCAGATAGGCGATGATCGTGTTCAAATCTGATTAGCATGCCTTCAATATGCAAAAATCAACAGAAAAAATGGCTAGAACGTCTCAAAAAAAAACATTCACAGAAAAATGGTTAACATTTAGGGGTATAATTAAATGAAGCAAGAAAATCCTAGAATTTGCGATCTCCCCCGTACGACAGAAGAAAGGGAGAAAAACTCATACCGGAACAGCCAAAACCACCGGAATCCGACGAAATCGCCATCAGCGAGATGACGAGATGACCTTCTCTCTCTCTCTCTCTCTCTCTCTCTCTCTCTCTCTCTCTCTCTCTCTCTCTCTCTCTCTCTCTCTCTCTCTCAGTTTTGTTTTCTATATTGTTCGGTTCATGGGTTCAACATTTTGTTGATTTCGGCTCTCTCTCTCTCTCTCTTAAATTTTTCGCTCCCAAATTTTCCCTCCATAGCGAGGGTTTTAGCTTTTATAGGGCGGACTTCAAACAGGATTTCAAAATGGCTTTTACTAGGCGGGCCGGTCTCAACTCTCAACGTGGGCTCGATTCTCGAAGCCTCGAAGGTTTTACACTGAGCAGATCGGACGGCCTGCGTTGCTTGGTCCGAATCCGACGGTCCTCTTCATCGTTGCCCTTGTGGGATTTCAAATTTGGCTTTGGAGGGTGATCACAGAGAGGGTGGGACCACACGTCAGGGAGGAATTCGCGGGTTTGGACTTTGGACATCTGGACTAGTCATAGCAGCGGTTGTCTGAAATAAACAGTTGAAAAGTACGCAACTTGCTCTGGATAACAACAAATTGTCAGTCGGATAACGATCCAATCCAATATCCATGATTCAAGTATCCAGGCCCTCAATCAAACGTGGTTTAGATCTGCTTTTCTTAATAGGACTGGACCCTGAACTCGAAGTAGACCGTGGGTCCAACACACATCTGACTCGTCCTCATATGCATGAAACATGATTCTTATCCCTCGCAGCAAATCAATCCAAATAAGGATGGGTCAGCCTCAAAATCAATATCCCAGATTTATAACCAAAAAATACCCAGATAATGAAATCGATTCAAACATTACCAGTTTTGGATACCGTCCGAATCCAAACGCGATGTTGGCAATAATTCATCGACGCATTGTGAGTCGGTAAGTTTCTTTGCATCTACGTTGGGTAAGTCTTTTGGTGCAGATTTATGCACTAAGTTGTGTCAGTGAATCGCAGGTTTTTATGGCTTTCTCAAATTTCTGATATTACACGCTTGTTTTTATTGGAATCAGTTATTGGAGCATTTGATTTGTATGCATGAATAGGTTGTTATAATGTTTCAAAACTCAACATCCTACAATATTTATACATTTTTTAGGCTCCAAATACCATTTTTTTATACAAAATGCATTATTCAAGTGTCAATTTTTAGTAACATAATCATGCTGAACACATCTTAATGGTCAGAATTTAAAAAAAACACCAAAAATCTAATAAAATTAATTTATTTGGCACAATGTCACGATACACGAGCCTATTTCGTCAATAGGCCAGTGCAGCGCGACGGTCTTTTCTTACTGTGGCAAGTCTTTTGGTCGCTCGCTTGTCGCTGCTGTGAAAGCTTTGATAATAGAGAGTGCAAGAGGGAATAGAGAAGGAGAGAAATTACATTCACTTGGAAGTAATCACAACAAGAGTAAACAAAAGAAAGCTCAAACCGGGTATTTAACTCTTTCTTTTTTTTTGCAAAACTGAACCTGAAGAAGTAGTTGCCATGGTCCATTTGCTCGGAATCGATACTTTCATTGAGCTTTTCCTAAAAATATATATATATATATATATATAATTTTTTTAGTCTCAAATATTTATGAAAACTTTGCATCGTTGACTTTTATGCCCTAAAAATCTTGCTCTTATCTTTTAATGAACATTCAGTCAGATTTCATGTTTGCAGAACATTCAGTCAGATTTCATGAACATTCTAAATTCACCTAAAAATAACAGCTGCCATAAACGGATTCAAAGGACAAAACTTTCACATATTTACTTAATTTGAACTCACATATGTATTCTTTGCAGCTTATTTAATAGCAAGTAAATATTATATTACGATTTTTTGCGATTAAATGATTGTTTAGAGCTACTCAAAATCAACGATAAAGTCTGAAGCAATCGATTTGAAGCATGTTTTTAGTGAATATGCAATGATGGCTACATCTACGTGTTAGGATCATAGTTACCTGGAAATTAGATGGATACCAGAAGCAATGCATGAAGCATAAGTGGGGAAGTGAATGTTAAAAGGTAGTATGAAGCGTGATTCGTTTGGGAAGCGATTGTGGAAGCATGTGATAAGCAAAAAGGAAATATTGAAGAAAACAAGTGTGAATCGTAGGAAAATAGAAAATTATAAATATTGACATTAAAAAAAACAAAAAAAATAAGGGAGAAGCTGGAGGAAAACAATTTGAAAGCAATAGAAATAAAGCGAACAAAAAGGATTTGAAGCAAATTGAGAAGCATGCTTCGCCACTACGGGGAAGCAAGTTCCCCCCACGCTTCCTACTTCCGGAGCGCACTTCCCCCACTAGTGAGGCGCTTCTGTTAACTATCGTTAGGATCAATGTCACAAAGATTTGTGGACATGAAGATACATGACATGAATTTGAGTTGCAAGTTTGCAAAATAAGAGACGAGAGGACATGAAATATTTATAAATTTTAATCAATAACAAACTTTTTGGTATTTTAATAAAAAAACTTGTTTTTGACATAAAAATATTATGGGTGCAAACAAATGGGGTTTGATCAGATGTATCATCCGAGTGACCGAGTCCAACATGTTATTTCTAGATACAAATCCATAAAGATAAGATTAGAGTGTGCATTTAGATCAGATCAGATAAGATTTGGATTTTCCTAATCAAGCTATTTGAGATTTGGATCAGCATTGTATATAATTAAACTTTGTTCTGCCATAGATCAAACCTAATCCAATTTGTACGTTTCTTTTTTTGACATGCAACAAACATGTTTTAATCCTTTCTTTTACCAAATCCAGCATTTCATGGGTATTTTGGATCCAATTTCAGCCCTGCCACAAAAAGTACGACTCAAATCCGGCAGGACACGGTCATATGTGAACCATTTTGCCCCCCATCAAAGACGCTTGGCCTGGATGGTATTTCATCAAGAACCATGCCCACAAATGCTCAACTAAATCAAGGTCTATTGAGTTTCACATCACAGGGCTCATATAGTGCTTCCCATGGAGCATGAAATATCTCTCATTTGGATCGGGTTTTAGGTGTTTGCCTTTCATTTTGGTGCCCATGCAAGTTGAAACTGAGAATGTTGGATCATGTGTATTAAGGGTCTGATCCATAACTGACCTGGATTCTGTTTAGATGTCTCACTACAAGAATCCTGTGGATTAGCCACGACCTAAAACCGCCGCTAATCTGCTGCTAATCCGTCACTAAACAGCTCAGTGACGGATTAGCGTCAGATTAGAGACGGATAACTTTCATCACGAATTTTTCGATGCTAATTAGCGACGGAATATATTTGTCGTCAATTCCGTCGCTAAGTTGCGACGGAATAACGAATGCAACATCTGTCGCAAGGTCGTCGTTATTGTGCAATGACTTCGGTTTGGCGACGAATTTATAGTCGTCGTTAAAATTAACGTTAATAATAATTAGAGGAGGATATATCCGTCCCTAATCTGTCGCAAACAAGGAAAAAACATTTAAAAAATTTATTTGAAAATTAAATATCGCGAAAAAAATTCTCGTGATACAATTTATATTTCCTATACAATTTATATTTCCTGTGAATAAAAAACAAAGTACACATCAAAATACATATAAAAGGAAACTAAAACAATTAATCGATCCATTTTAAAATTCGCAAGTTCTAATTATTTACAAATCAAAATTTATATTTTTGAAACAAAAAGAAGGTAGAACAAATTCAACACATGAATTTAATCATCGCCAAGATTTTGTATGTCATATTGTTCATAGTCTTGATCTGTCCCTTCAGCACCACTACGCTGATTATCGCCAGCAACCTACGCAAGAAAAAAAAAGTCAGTATTGGTAAACAAAATATATTGAAATAAATTATACTATATATATGATTATATCATCCTCATGTGTGTTCTAAAGCAGTAAAAAATTTGTATATATGATTCTATCATGCTCATATGTGTTCTAAGGCAATAAAAAAAATTATATATGTGATTCTATCATGCTCATATATGCGCTTAAGGCAGTAAAAAAACTTATGTGATTCAATCAGCCTCATATGTGCTATAAGGCAGTCAAAAAAAAGTATATGTGATTCTACCATGCACATATGTGTTCTAAGGCAGTAAAAAAAATATATGTGATTCAATCACCCTCATATGTGTTCTAAGGCAGTAAAAAAACTGTATATGAGATTCTATCATGCTCATATGTGTTCTTAAGGCAGTAAAAAAAACTTATATGTGATTCAATCATGCTCATATGTGCTCTAAGGCAGTCAAAAAAATTGTATATGTTATTCTATCATGCTCATATGTACTCTAAGGCAGTCAAAACACTTTATATGTGATTCTATCATACTCATATGTGTTCTAAGGCAGACAAAAAACTATATATGTGATTATATCATGCTCATATGTGTTCTAAGGCAGTAAAAAAAACTCTATATGTGATTCTACCATGTTCATATGTATTCTAAGGCAGTCAAAAAACTTTATATGTGATTCTATCATGCTCATATGTGTTCTGAGGCAGGCAAAAAACTGTATATGTGATTATATCATGCTCATATGTGTTCTAAGGTAGTCAAAAAAACTATATATGTGATTCTATCATGCTCGTATGTGCTCTAAGGTAGTCAAAAAACTTTATATGTGATTCTATCATGCACATATGTGTTCTAAGGTAGACAAAAAACTGTATATGTGATTTTATCATGTTCAGATGTGCTCTAAGGCAGTAAAAAAAATGTATATATGATTCTATCATGCACATATGTGTTGTAAGGTAGGCAAAAAAATGTATATGTGATTCTAACATGCTCATATGTGTTCTAAGGCAGTTAAAAAACTTTATATGTGATTCAATCATGCTCATATGTATTCTAAAAGCAGTAAAAAAACTATTTTTGTGATTCTATCATGCTCATATGTGTTCAAAGGTAGTAAAAAATTGTATATGTGATTCTATCATGCTCATATCTGTTCTAAGGCAGTAAAAAAACTGTATATGTGATTCTATCGTGCTCATATGTGTTCAAAGGCAGTAAAAATATTATACTAAAATATTATATAAAAGGTCAGTATTGATAAACAAAATATATTGAAATAAATTATATCTAATGCACCAAAGTTAAGGCAAGCAAAGTTATATAAAATCTAACGACATGCAATATATCATATGAAACTTTCATACCTAAGAGGCACCTGCAATCGAAGTTGCCCTATTCTGCAAAAAACTGTTGAACTCATCTCGGAGAACGTCGGCAATTATTTCATGAAAGTAGTAACGCATTGTGTCCTTAACGATCTGGCGTACATCATCACCGGAAAAAATAGGATGATTGGAGCTGATGTCGGTGGGAGAAGTCTTTGAGCCGTGACTGAAGGAAGCAACGACTGGTGAGGTGTGCATATTACTCCCAAACCCGAACACACGACCCTTTTGGGTTCACCTGCTGCAGTCACCCATGTTGCAGGATCAAATGATGGATGCTGAGTAGAGTCATCGCCATATCGCTCTACCATTTATTGCCCATATGCCTCCTACAAAATAATGGTTACAGTATGCATTAATAATTAAGAATTATAATGTTTATGACAACTTAGATATTAGAATGATTATTAATACAATAAATACATATCGTTGTCGTTCTCGCCTTCTCTGATATGAACTCTCTCGTGGTCTTACGTGTATGTGTTTCAACAAATACATCTTTGTATGGTACAATGCCTCATTTTTCTGCTTTCTGCGAAGTGAAATGACAAAAGATTTAGTTAACAGGTTTGCAACAATACTTATAAAATTGACAATATATATTTGATGAGTTGTCATTTTCTTTAGGTGGCTTCCAAAAGTCCTAGATTCACCTGTATATAGATGGGCTTTGGGCATTTTCGCTCAATTTTGAGCAGCCTTCAGTGAGCGATTTCAAAATTTATCCCCCGCCCACATGGCGCACATTCCCTCCCAATAATCTCTCCTAACAGTAATAGGGCCATGGCCCTTCCGCTATAGTGGATCATCTATTCCGCCAGATGCTTTTTTTGCTGCAGTCTTCATATTGTGCAACATGTCTGCAAATCGATTGTCAGCCACCTTCTGTCACACCTTCCTTGCATCATGTTCCTCCATCATAGTCCTGAAGCAATTCAAAGCTTATATATATTTTCAGAAAGTTAGTAGACATGACTATAAAAAATAAATAAATATGAAACACATTAACTATGATAGATGACAGTAACACGAGGTCTCCGGAGGCAGTGATTGTCCCCCGAAGCGGCAGGCACGGGGTGATGTCGTGGTTCAGGAATCCAGCGATCGTCGGGCGCCACCGGGTCCGTCGCCCCCCTGCCGAAAAAAAAAATGCAGTAGGTGCGACCCCCTGTAAAAAAAAAAACAAGGCAGGGTTGCCCCCCTCCCCCCTGCTGGAAAAGCAGGGGGGCGACCCTGCCCGAATAAAAAAATAAGGCAGAGGGGGCGACCCCCTGCTGGAAAATACAAAGGAGGCAACAGTCCCCCCCCCCTGCTAGAAAAAAAAAGGCACGGGGGTGCCCCCTGCTCGAATAAAAAAATGAGGCAAGGGGCGACACCCTACCGGAAAAAAGAAATTAGGCAGGGGGTCCCCCCGCTGCTGAAAAAAAAAGTGGCAGGGGGGCGACCCCCTGCCTGAATAAAACAATGAGACAGTGGGGGTCGCCCCCCGGCCAGAAAAAAACAAAACGCGGTAGGGGGTCGCCCCCTCTGCCGAAAAAAACAAACGAGGCAGTGGGGGGACCCCCTGCCAGAAAAGTAGGGGGGGGGGGCGACCCCATGCCCGAATCAAACAACGCGGCAGAGGGGTCGCCCCCTTGCCAAAAAACACAAAACGCGGCAAGGGGGGGGGGGGGGGGGGACGGGACCCCTGTTGGAAAAGCAGGGGGGCGACCCCCTGCCTAAATAAAACAATGAGGCAGGGGGTCGCCCCTGCTGAAAAAGTAGGGGGGTGACCCCCTGCCTGAATCAAACAACAACGCAGGGGGGTCGCCCCCTTCTACAAGAAACCTGTGGATTAGCGACAACCTAAATTCATCGCTAATCCGTCGCTAAACTGTTTAGCGATGGATTAGCGACTGAAAACTTTCCTCGCGAAATTTTCGACGCTAATCCGTGCCAGAACTTATCCACCGCTAAGTTCGTCGCTAATTTGCGACGGATTAGCGATGAATATGATCCATCGCGAGTCCTTCGTTATTTTAAATTAGCGATGGATAATATCCGTCGCTAATCCATCGTTAAATTTAAAAATAAAAAAATAATAATAAAATGCTCGCTGCCGGCGCGTTCTCCGGCACAGAGCAATTTTTTTTCACAGAACCGGCGCGTTCCGGCAGGCTGCGAGTCCGCGCGGATCCGAGGGAAGCTCCTCTTCAAGTTCCAGGTCTGCCACGAGAACCAGCCGAAGAGATTCACGGCAATGGCGCGTTTCGGGGGCAGCTCCTCTCTTCAAGTTTCAGGTCTGCCACGAGAACCAGTCGAAGAGCTTCACGGCAGGGGCACTCAGCTTCAGCTGAGACTCTGCGCGGATCTTCGCGAGCTGCAGGGGGAGGAGCAACGAGTACGACATCTTCGCAACTCCGGCAGTCTCTTCGCGACTTCGCGCGGATCTTCGCGACTCCTGCAGGCTCTTCGCGACTTCGCGCAGATCTTCGCGACTCCGGCAGGCTCTAGTGGCTCCCCAACAGCAGCCACCTCTTCGTCGCTACTCTCTTCGACTTCGGCAGGCTGCAGTGGCTCCCCAACGCCTCCTCTTCGTCGCCCCCTTGACGTCTTGGCTCCGACGAAGCCACAACGGCTCCATCTGTGACTTCTCGTGGGGATCGACTCTTTGTGCGTGTGTCGTCAGCGGAGCTTCGGGGATGGTTTAAATTGAACGGGGGGGGGAACAAAGGGCAGAAAATTTTTGAACGGAGGGAGGGAAATTTTCGGGCCTCAGGTGGGACGAAAATTAGCGACGGAATTTTTTCGTCGCTAATTAGCGACTTAGCGACAGATTAGGGACAGAAAAATTCCCTCGCTAATTCCGTCGCTAATTAGCATTTTTTTTGTAGTGTTTTGGCAACGAAAAAATGTTGTCGTTAATCCCTCGCTAATTAGCGACGACTTTAGCGACAAAGATATTTCCGTCGCTAATTTTGCAAATATTTCAAACGTTAGCGACAAATTGTTTTCGCTCGCTAATCCGTCGCTAATTGGCGACGGGAAAAATCCGTCGCTAAGTAGCATTTTTCTTGTAGTGCCCTTGCCGAAAAACACAAAACGCCGCAGGGGGGCGACCGCCTGTCGGAAAATGAGGGGGGCGACCCTCTGCTCGAATAAAACAATGAGGCATGGGGTCGCCCTCTTGTCGAAAAACAGAAAATGTGGCAGGGGGTCGCCCCCTTTGTCGGAAAATACAAACGAGGCAGGGGGCCGACCCCCTGCTGGAAAAAATAAAAGGGGCAGGCGCCCCATTTATCAGAAAAAAAAACTAAAAAGGGATTTACCTGGGAGACGACGGGGGGGGGGGGGGGGGGGCGGACCGAGGGGCGACGGCCGTGGAGTGCGTCGGGCGGCGGAGGAGTACATCGGGCGGGCGGGTGAGACGAAACAGGAAAGAGGAAAAAGGACTCTGATTAGGGATTTACATGAAAATTAGCGATGGATTTGGCGACGGCCGAATTCCGTCGCAACGCCATCGTAAATTTAGATGACCAGTTAGCGACGAAATATTTTTATCGCTAACGTTGTTGCTATGTAGTGACGGAAAAACGTCCGTTGCCAAATCCGTCATGTTTGTTGCGACAAAAAACTGTCGTCGCTAACTAGCGTCGGTAGTATTTCCGTCGCTAGTTTCGTCAATATTACAAATCTTAGGGATGGATTAGTTTCTCTTGTTAATCCGCCGCAACTTGGCGACGAAAAATTAAAATCCATCGCAAATATCCGTCGCTAATTGGCAATTTTCTTGTAGTGTCTCTCACATAAACCTGGATTGTCCTAATTCACGTATACAGTCAAACATGCTTTCATGCAATTTCATCTTTCCTTTCTCACTGAGTTGTGTGTAGGGCTTTGTTTAGTTGCTAAGAATCATTTTTTATTTTGTTCAACAACTACAAACGGCTTTACAATCCTATCTAATTTGGACCTTGGATCAATCTTTTGTTGTGTTTGGAATTTGGAACGGGGCTGTTGACAGTGAACCCAAATCCGATATTGATCCAGCGAGACCTAATTTAATCATGACGGAACATATCCAGATGATAATAATTTTCCGTGCAAATTGCTTTGACAATTAGTATTTGGAAATTTTAACTGAATTCAGATATTGAGTTCGAATTTCCAGTCTTGTTTCTAATTAAGCATCTAAGCCGTAACCTGATCAATACATAATTGGACTTATTTTTCTAGGTTTCAACACCAAAACTTTTTGGATTAGTATCTAGTTCAGATTGGTTGGACCTGACTCATTGAAAATCCAAACTGGAAAAATCCCAGATTGATCCACAATCACAAATATTGGACATTTTTTTGAAAATTGCAATTTTATTGTGAGTTATTTTCTAATAACTAATATAATCCCGAAAAGAAGGCATAGGGGTATGCATTATAGTTATATGCATTTTCTCATATATATATTAAAATCTAAATATAATGATATTTTCTCAACAATTTTTCCTGAGAAAAACGTATTTTCTTAATTTTATGGTTTGACCCTAGTCCAGTTGCGTCTATAGACTTTTCAAGGGCTTAACATTCTCAGGCAGCTAATTGACTCAACCCAACGTAATGTAGTACAATATACTGTCAAAATTGATTCCTTGTCAGGTGCCGCGAGAAAATTCTCACGGAAGAAAAAATCTTGCTATTTGCAAAATTTACTTGTCATTTTCGCCAGTTTCGTCATGGAAAAATGAATCCCACATTCACAAACTTTGGGAAAACTTTTTTTTTTTCTGATTTCACAAGAGAAAATGAGAAGTATTTTTTTTTCTTTTGATATTTACACTGCCCAACATCAGAGATCTAGCTGCGCTGGCTCTGCCTTGTACTTAGAGTCGTTATCCTCACCTCCATGGGCTTACTCATTGCTCCCAGGGAGTCACCATGCTTCAGCTTGCGCAAGGGGTGATGACCATGGGATTTGAATCCTAGACCACCTGCCTAGCAGCCTAGGTTCCATCAAACTATGCCAAACCCTTCTAGAGCGTAGTTGCATTGTCGAGTTAGATCGGGTCAGCAATTCCGTATCCGATTCACCAATTTTGATAGATAAACAATGATCTATATTTCCTTGTCCACAGTAACTTTGACAAACTTGGTTCTTGATTAGCTATTCGGACTTTGGATGTAGTTTTATACATAAGATCCAATCCGTTCAGCTAATCAAATCTTCGGGGCCATAAAAAAGCAGAAACACACATTTTGGTTGCTCGGGCAGGGTCTCAGCTTCAGGTTGAATCCGATCCCGTTCCAGACCAACTTGGTGCATATACATGCATGGCGAAGCACAGATTGGCCAGGAATGACATAGGACCAGTGGACTAGGATGTGATCCAACTAATATAAAAGCAGTTGGATGCATGATGAGTGTCACAATATTTTTAAACATATCGCAAATATATCGTGGTAGTCTGTTCACGATTTAAATATGGTGATATTTTGAAAATGTCGTGACATAATCATCTTTTGAAAATATCATGATTTTGTGGTGATGTTTTTGTTTTTCTTGATAATATCTCAAAAAGATTTTTTTTTTTTTTTGCAATACTTCTACCTAGTTTTATTTTTATCCCGCTTCATCTATTGTCCCCCAATCTTCAAATTTAAAAAACTAAAATATCTCGGGTCGAGTCTGGATTTAGAGGATCCAGTACATTATATATATATAGGTGGCCTTGTAAGGTAGAAGCTTCTAGAAGATCCTGATGTTGTTTGCTTAGACAAATTGCATGACCTGCTTAATCTATTTCTAACGTGTGTTCTTTGTTGAAGCCTCTTCTTAATTTGTTTTTGTTACCATTAGGATAAATATAAAGTTTTGCCCAGTGATCGGAATCCAAAAGAACCATTATTCTAAGCATGATTAGTGCACAATTTAGTAAAAGAAAGACTTGCTACCGAAGAAAGCGCTTTTTTTTTTTAAAGAATTTGATGACAAATTTGTATTGCATTCCCCTGCTTTATGCCTAGGATTTTATAACATTTAAGTGATAAAATTAAAAATACTAAGGCATAAATATATTAACGTAGCAACATCTTTTTGCCCTTCCCCTTTTCCTTTACCAATTATTTATTTCCACTTTCATTTTATAATGTTTATAGTGGAATGATGCATATAATACAACCACCTTGTCCCTTCCATTTCTGCACTTTTCTTCTTTTTTCCTAGGAAACCATTTGTGTACTTTTCAACATGGCCCATGAAACTTTTTCAACATTCCCCCTTTAATTACATGACCAATATACCTTTCACCTTCCAGCACATTTTTTTTTTTTTATATTACACCGAGAAACCACCCTTAGATTAATAGACCTAGCCGTGCTCGCTCTGTCTACCATACTTATGATCACTGTCTTAGTAGCATAGAACTCTGTGGGCTTACCCCTTGCCCTCTGGAAGTCACCACACTTCGGCTTGTCGAAGGGATGATGCTCATAGGATTTGAACCTAGATTGTCTGCCTAGCGGCCTAGGCCCCCTTCCCACTACACCAAACCCCTTTGGGGATCACCTTTCAGCACTTAGAACCATTGAAACTTTGAAAACCATGTGATAGTTATCAGTTATATTTTGAGCATATGACGGGTTTTTCGTGATATTTTGAAATTCTGGTTTTATCTCACAA
This sequence comes from Nuphar pumila, assembly GCF_984573655.1. Taxonomy (NCBI): domain Eukaryota; kingdom Viridiplantae; phylum Streptophyta; class Magnoliopsida; order Nymphaeales; family Nymphaeaceae; genus Nuphar; species Nuphar pumila. Next base: position 119,274,204 of record NC_143253.1, on the reverse strand, counting down.
ACCATAAGATCTTCCAACAATCTTTTATTTTAAAAATATCATGATTTGTCAAGAGGTTAACTCAATAAGAACACTTCCCTTGATTACATAATTTTTGCACATTCATTTTAATTTTTGGTATTGCTTATATTTTCTCAAGATTTTCCCAAGGGTGAATATATCACGAGATTCTCTTGCCGAGACTTTTCAAGCTACTGACATTTGCCGAGACCTTCAACGATTCTCATAGTTCTTATACTGCTATTTCCCGCGGATGTTTATCTCATGGCTAGTAGGAAATGGAGTTTTGATCATTGTCATTGGCTTAGGCCAATTTTCATGAACTGTACTTTATTCTTCTCTCTTCTGGCTGATCTCTCGGATCTGATTCTGAGTTGATCCGCTGTACCCCAAACCCCCACCAGTTATTATTCAATAGTACCACTGGGTTTTGAACCTGCAACGTCCCACCACCACAAGGAGACATGCACTGACAGCTCCTACCAATCACGTGGAGCCCCCAGTTGATTGTAATGCTCTATTTTATCCTTGAGGAATGAATGAACTTTTTTTCTCTCTAAAAAAACATTTGTGACATTTTGTTTTCAAGATGACCAAGAAAAAAACGCCCCCCATTTCTCTCTTGCCCTCCATAGAGCATACCTGGCTTGAGGCTTGCCGCAAAGAATATACACCCATGGGTTTCGAACTTGTGATGAACCCCAGCTTGGCGACGTTTAAGGGCTGCTCTTATCAGACGAGGGGACCCTCGTGGGCAGGGATTATTCTGAAGTTGAAATAGGGCCATCTTGGTCATTTAAAACCTAAATGAGTGCTAGGTCTCTGATTCTGAGGTTGGTTTCTCCGTGTAAAAAAAAAAAAAAACACGACTTAGAATTTCAGTCCATGAAGACTCTGGTCATTTGGTAGGGGCTACTTGTAAACATCATCAAGCTGACAAAATGTGATAAGTTCAAAACCCATGATGAGCATCCTTTGCTCAAAGTTGGATGTACTCACTGATGGGCACGGGGGAGTCGGGATTTTACCAACCAAAAGCTTGCCAAAACGCAATGCTGATGGGTTTTTTCCTTGGCCTAGCTCAAAAAAGAAAGGAGAATTTCAGATATCATTGATTCTTTTGACCGAGCCAAATCAAACATTTGTACAAGTTGGAAAACCAATTTAACTACTAATAACAACAATAGCATTTCAGATCACATAAATCAGTCAAACAATCAATCCTGCACTACCAAAAATATGGAAAATTCATTGAATTCTGCACATCCCGAATATTCAAGGAACAACAAACCCCAAAAGAATTAACCTTCCAAACTTGGATCCACATTATTACGGCAACATGATCTAGATCATTCCAACAAACTATATACAACCAAAATCCCATCACCCCTACAATCAGGGGCAAAGTCACATTGGGGCCAGGGTGGGCACGTGCCCACCTTGACCCAAAATTTTTCACTAAAAAGGGTTCCGATAAAGGTGGGCACGGTCCACCTTGTCTCTATGTAAAGTTGGGCCAGGGTGGGCACACCTAGACTCTCTCTCTCACACACACCACCCTCATTTTCCCCAGTGCAGGATGTCTGCCACTACGACGGCCCATCCGTTGTCAAATGAAACCAGTAGTGGATCAACACCCCCTTGAGGTTCTCTTTTTCTCTCTCTCAACTTTGTCAAAGTAGGCATGTTCGTCTGGCGGACGGCCCTAGCCTTGGTAATTGAGATGCTGAGTCTCCTTCTTTTCAAACTTTTTTTTAGAAAGGCTTGGTAGGGTTTTAATTTTAGGGTTTTGTAGTTTTTTCAGTTAGCATAATATATTGTTAGGGTTTAGGTTTTCGATGTAGTTTTTATTGAAAATACTATGAATGTTTAGTTATGTTTTTTTGTGTTTTTTTTTATTTATCATAAAGTATGAGTAATGGTTTAATTATGATTTTAGTTTTTTTTTTGTGTTTTTAAAATTACTATTAGACATGAATCTATGAATATTCTATGATTTGATTTTGATTAGAATATTGAGATTTTTTTATCAATTAACATAAATGCATAATCTATAATGTTTGAAAGAATTGGGATTTTGATTTGGTTTTTTTACAATTACAAATGTTTAGTTGTGGTTTTAGGGTTTTTTTGTGTCTTTTCTAATTACCATTAAGCATGAACCAATGAATATTGTTTAATTTAATTTTGGTTAGAATATAGGATTAGAAATTTGATTTATTTTTTAGTATATTTTATTACTAATATATATATATATATATATATATATTTTACTTTGCATTTGTGTCCACCCTAATTTAGAATCCTGGCTCCGCCCCTGCCTACAATTAAATCCCTGTTCTTAAATTTCAACTCCATTCATCAGTTAAGAAACTCGAATGCAAGCAAATTCCTGTTGAAAAAACCGTAAAAAAAAGCTATCCTCATTGTTGTTCTTATCTTATCTGAAAGACAATAAGGACAACTCTCATAAACTAAAAATATATACAAGAAACAGAGAAGTCACATCCTCCAAGTGAATCAGCTAAAGTTTTTACATATCATCAACCCCAAAATCTAACATTCTCCACTCCCAAAATCCAAAAAAAAGGACCATCAAATCCATCTCTTCTGCTACACCAAAATCTCAGAAAAATCATAAACTGTATGGTCAGAAAAAAAGCAAAAAACACCAACAAAAGAAGACTGATCTCTTAGTAAGCACTTTCTATCATACTTATCCATCCACCGTTTATATATATATATATATATATATATATATATATATATATATATATATATATATATATATATATAGAGAGAGAGAGAGAGAGAGAGAGAGAGAGAGAGAGAGAGAACCCAAAAAAAAATGAAGATGTTACAAATATGGTATGATACACCCTATCCATTTATATTCCCAAATTACAATACAGATTCCCCACCAGATTAACAAAAAAAAAAGAAAAAAAAAAGGCAAACAAAACACATAACCCTAGAGATTTCCAACCAATTACCCTCTAGACCTACCCTGCTGCCCGGCGGGTCCTCCTCCGGACGCAGCCCCGCCCTTCCCGGGCATCGGAACCTGATACCCACCAACCATCCTCCCCGTCTGCTCGTACATCACCCCTCCCGGATTCTGCCCGACCATCATTACCGGCATCCCCCCATAAACTCCACCGCCACTACTGAACCCATTCTGCCCGCCACCGCCACCGTTCTGATTGCCGTCCTTCCCACCTTCCCCCCTCCCGGCGGAGCTCTTCTCGCCCTCCATTTCCCTAAATTTCTGGAGGTAGATCTTGAGTGGGTCGACGTACTCCGCGAATCCGAGGGTGGTCATCGCCCAGAGGAGGTCGTCGCCGTTGACGGTCTTGCGTTTCTCCCTCTGGCACTTGTCCGACGCCTCCCCGGTGATGAAGCTGATGAATTCCGACACGCACTCCTGCACCGTCTCCTTCGCGTCCTTCGAGATCTTCGCGTTCGCCGGCAGCGCCTTCTTCATGATCCTGCTCACGTTCGCGATCGGCAGGAACCGGTCCTGCTCCTTCGGCGACAGCTCGCTGCTCCCTCCCGCTCCCCCGCCCGGCCCCCCTCCCCCGGACTCGTTATCCGAATCCGCCATCAACCACCTGAATTTAATCGATCGATCGACCGATCAATCGGTCGCCACCACCGCTGCGACCGAGCGGGCACAAAATTGTACAAAAACACTACCACCACCACCACCACCTAATAGGAAATCACAGCAACCAGGCTGGAGAAGTCCCTAATTCCATTCCTGCTGCTTTTTCTTTCTGCCTCTTGCTTTCTATGTGTTGCGTTATGCTGGAGAAGTCCCTAATTGTGATTCCGTTGCCTCTGTGTGAGAGACAGACAGGCACTGAGAGGGAGGGCAGGAGGAGGGAGAGAGAGAGAGAGAGAGATGTGCAGCGTCGGATAGGCGGGTAATATCGTCATCAATGGTCGACGCTTGGGATTCTCTTGGCCGTTGGTTTTTGCGATAAGTTTGCGGGTGTTGGAAGGATTCCTATCCGTTGGATGCTCCGCCGAGGAGATCTAGGCCGTTGGCTTTTGTGGCCACTTGGCGACTGGCTGGATTTTTTGAAAAAATTTCAAAAACGCTCTTAATGTTTGGGCATTAATAAAAACGCACCTAAGTTTTTCCTTTTTTTTTTAAACTCAGTTAAAAATAGTGTGGTTAATTAAAAAGAACACCATGTTTTTTTTTTATTTACACCAACAAAACTGCCTTCAGAATCATAAACCTAGTCATGCGTGCTCTGCCTGTCGTACTTACAGTCGCTGTCCTAACAGAATAAAACTCTGCGGGCTTACCTCTTGCCCTAAGAGTGTCGAGTTTTTGGCTTGTGCAAGAGGTAACACTCATCGGATTTGAACCTACACCAGTGGCCTAGGCTCCATCCCACAACACCAAACCCCTTTGGGCAAAGGCCCAAGAGTTTGCATTGGTCATGTTTGCCCGATAAATGTGAGGCAGAATTACTATTTTACCCTTAATATCGTGTTTAGTGGCCCTTTACATGTTTGAATCATGTTCCTTTGGCAACCCTAAAAGCAAAAAGCAAAAGTGAAAGAACGTCAAACGCTAATTATAAGTTTTTTTTTTTACTAATTCTGTCTAACAAAGATCACAGAAAAGTCCACAATGTAAATTACTGCCATTGACAGGCAAAAACATGCAGTTCCTTAGAGAGAGAGAGAGACTTGGTATGGATGTTGCAGGGATATGTTGGAAAAACTTTGTTGGAGAGACTTTAGTATAGAAGGAAGTTACAGCAAACAGGTAAGAGCCATAGGTGGGTGAGAATTTTTGGAAGCGAAATGGCTAAAAAGAGGAAAAACAAAGAGGGAAAGGAGGCTTTGAAGGGTTAATTAGTAAATTTATCCTCTTAACTCATCTTGAGTTAGTAATAAGCGAGGTTAAATAGACATAAGTTTGTTTTTTATTAAAGGCTTTAGGTGCACTTTAAAAAAAAAAATCAAAACTTAGGTTGTTTTTTATTAATGGCCAAACTTTAGGTGCTTTTTGAAGATTTTCTCTTTAAAAAAAAAAAAAACAAAACTTTGGGAATCCCATATTTTGTGTGATATAAGATGGCCCCAAAGTTTTCTTAAAAAGTTTTTTTTTTTCGCTCTCACTCAGACTTTAACTGACTGATCGAAGGGCAAAAGCAATTGACTGACTGACCGAAGGGAATGAACGAGAATGCCCCGGTCTTAAGAATTGAGTTTCGGAAAGGTTAGGCAGACCTCTACCAGTTATACAACTATACCATTAGGTTTTGAACCTGCAACGTCCCGTCCCAACACAAGTTGATGTGCACTAGCTGCTCCTACCAGACAAGCGAGCAACTCGTTGGTCATTTTGTGCCGCTAATTATGTGTTAGGTTAAGGGCACCCTTATGTTGTTCACAAAATTTGCTAAACTGCCGCTATTTGTTACTAACATAACCGAAGTATATTTTGTTAAACTAAAAGTAAAAAAATAAAGAAAAAGAATATTTCAATAAGACATTGGTGTTTTTTGAAAATATGAAGCAAAAGATGGACCTTTCAATTGTTTTTTTCTTTTTTCCGGAGGCCTGTAGATTAGGATTTTGATTAAAAAGTGTCGGAGGACTGCCCTGATCAGTGTTCCCTCCCTGTCTGTGTGCAGGTTCTATCGACCAAGTTGTCCCCTAAAAAGTGACTTAATAAATTGCCCTTAATGGATCTAATCTGGATCAGAGTCGGCACCAGGTCAGTTTCATACATGGGAAAAGTGCTGTCAACGGACCAATCAGATTTATCCAATATCCAACCCAAATTTCAATTTCGAATCTGATTCAATTCAATTTTAGTCTTTCCCTAAATCTGAGTTTGAATAGTCAATATCTAATTGGTCGGATTTGGTATTGGCTATATTTGACCCGAATATGGAGTTGGGGATGAATAAGCCTGAGGGTCCAGCGCTGTTTGTTGCAAATTAAGGTTCGACTTGGACTATTACCGATCCTTATCTGACATTCATCCAAGACTTATTGGCTCTAAAGTTACAGGGTTCGGCACTTTGTTGGTTCGGGTCATTTTCTTATTCAATCTGGGTCTCAATCGTTTCTTTGCTTCACCAAGCCACTTATCTAATTTAATTTGTTAGATGCTTAAGATCTCTCGAAACGAATTTGGTATAGTTGGATACTGAACCCAATTTATTGCTCTGATACCTGTGATAATAATGTCTGATAGACAGAACCAGCATGTCGGGTCCAGATCCACATCAGAATTCTGCGTCATCCAGCCGAGTTTTTTATCTGGTAAAAGCAGGTAGGCCAAATGGGTCCAGGTACTCGGGCTATCATTGTCCTGTGCCTTTAATATTGAAAGCAACCGTGCCCCCGTGACGAGGATCGTCCATCATACGATGAATGACCAGACAAGTACATCTAGGCTTTTCTGAACTGTGAAATTGACACGTGTCCCAAGATTATATCATATGATATGAGGCCAAATCCTTTAAGACTTCACATTGTATGCAGCATCGCTGCATGGAGTGCATGCAGCGACCATTCTATCTCCAGAAATGTTGAGACTGATGGTCAGCAGTAGTGGAGCTGCATGTTAACCATGCAGCGCTGCTGCATAAAAAATGACCTCATCCTCTACACCATGCTTTTTTTTTATGATCTAGACTCGTGAACTCATTGGCGTAAAAATCCCAGGTCCCTCATGGCCGAGAGCAGATCAGGTGATCTGTCAAATCAACTTAAGGAAGTGATTTGACATCTTCACCGTCCATTGATTCATCTCACAAGGACCTCGTGGTCTTTGTGCATATTGTAGACCGTGAGGATGCCCAATCACTTTCCTAAAAGTGATTTGGCAGATCACCTGATCTGCTCTCCCAGATGAGGAGAACCCTCATGGTCAGCACACTCATTTTGTATATGACATAATGTAAACCTGCCAAGTTAAATAATCATAATGTTCCCCTAATTTCGATTATACCTGTTTGGAATTTGGGAAGACAAACAGGATGGACCTGGACCTGTAGAAGAACCCAACAGGTTGCAAACTGATCGGAGGTAACCTGGATTATGGATGATCCGCATTAAAATCTGAATTCCAAGCAATCTGAATCCAGTTTTAAATCTGTATAAGGCCCGATAAAGCTGAATCGAACTTGGATATGAATTATATAGTTTATCCGGTTATAATAGATCCAGGGAGACGCTAGAAACAAGTGTTATCTCCTTGCAAAATTACATGACTAAGAAGATTTGTGTTCTGATTCCAAATATGAACCTATCCGAATATGCACTGGGATTAATTTTAAATCCCACGCCTTGGACCTGGCTTAGGCAGAATGATACCCAGTTTGGATAGAAATAACAGGGCCAGATAATATCTCGATTTTAAAAATCCGGGATCTTAATACGATTTTAGGCAAGGCGGGTCTGGTTTATAAACTTTCAAAGTGGACCGGGTCCACACACTAGGCTGATTTTCTGGTCTCACCCCAATTTGCAAATCAGGCCTACCTTAGTAGGTGCCAAGCCTGCTTCTGCCTGGTCTGTAGACCCCAGCGTTGACAGGCCAATTCTTTAGTGGTGCAGATTCGTTTGCGGGTTTACTAGATTTGGATTTCAGGATCCCAAATCGGACCTGACAGTAGGAATGCAAACTGATTGGATCCGGAACAGCTAAATATATGAGGAAGTCGGATCCGGATCGGATCAGATCAACCAAAAATCATCATCACGGATCTGACCTAGATGGACCACATGAGACAGATATCCAAACCAGTCACTGGATGTCAACAATCTGATCCCGGTCAGGTATCCTGCTGAACCTGAATCCATTTAGTCAGGTTCAGTAGAACGAACAATGTCTGACTAATAGTTGGGTTCGGGTTTGGTATAGAGTATTATTACATTGAAATCCAAATCTCGATCTAACAGATATTCAAATCAAAATACATGTAAATTAAAGGTACATACAGTTAGCTCTTTATTCTAGTCGGATACAGTTTCAATATTATATTTTCTCATGTGAATCCAAATATGAGTCTGAGTCTGATTAGTTGGGATTCCAATAATGCCTACATCCGAACCGAATGCGACATTTCACATTCCTTAATAATGCCTACCAGCAATGGGACCATACTTTGGATATCATAAATGGATAAGAATAAACAATGAATGGCCCTCAAGGATTTCACTCATCTGGTAGGGGCAACTTGTGAACGCCCAGCTGAAGGATGCCATGAGTTCGAAACCCACCAGGAGCGTCCCTGGCCGCAATTGGTAATGGGGGTCCTCGAGGGTTTTTACCGACTAGTAATTGAGCCAACCGAACACATGTCTGTGTTTGACTTGTCGAGCCCATTTTACGAGCTCGAATTAGTTCTTTACAAGCCAAGCCACAAGCAGCTTCTCTCACTTCCCAGCCCTTCTGACTGCATAGCCACAACCAAGTGTTTTTTTTTTTTTTACAAAATTTACTATAATCATCCACTAAAGGTATGCCTTAACGGCAGTCAAATCGATATTTTCAATAGATCATGTATCGAACAGTAATTAAATTTGAACTGTGGGTAATGTGATGTAAATATGATTTATTTTATAAAAGTAGTAATAAAGGGAATGGTGCAAACATGTGAGATGAAATATGCTAAATGGAGTTTTTCAGGCCTTTTTCTTTATATTTAAATTCTGACCATACATGTGATCTAAGTACTTCGTTTTATAGGGATCAGCTCTTGGATTGTTCGATTGGGACACATGGATGAGTTTTTTAAGGTTAAAATAATTCAGTGGCCCAAAGTCTTTTTAAATTTTTTTAGGCTTCAAATATCATTTTTTTAAATGATTATATTGTACAACAAAAAATAATGTGTTCTTAAATAAAACCTCGAATTTGCAATAATCCACTGATATTCAAAATCACAAATATTAAGCGTTAAAATAACTACTTTAACCTTCACATGTGTGAACCTTTTAAGGATATGCAAACTTCTTGTGTTGTAGGCTTTACTAGTGATTTTCGACCCAAAAATTGAAGGGAGAAGAAGTTTGCTTATATTTTATGAGGACAAAAAAGTTTTCATAAATTTTACTTTGATTTCGTTTATCTCATAAAATATATGTAGGTTTTTTGGTCCTTGCCTATATTTTATATGGACTTTCTCATCTTCTTGGTCATTTTTTGCATAAAATTTATATGGATTTCATTATCCTTTAATTTATAGGTTGAAAATCAATAGTAAAATCTGTCATGAAGAAAGTATCAGGGGGCTCGCACATCTGAAGGTTAAAATGATCCTTTTAATGCGCAATATTTACGATTTTGAACATCGACAGATTTTGACAAATTGTAAATTTTTAGAAAATGCATCATTTTTTTGTACAATATGATTATTTTTTGTGTTTTCATAAAAAATACATAATTTGAGTGTCAATTCATAGTAAATTGACCATACTGAATACATCCATGGGTTGGAATTGCAAAAAAAGCTCCAACAAAGCGGAAAACTCATTTAGCATGTTTGCATCACTTGTAATAAAACTATCTGGTGATACAAGCTTTTCTTTTTTGCATTATGGGTATTTAGGGTGCTTTTAAGAGTGGAATACAGACACAAGGACTGTCCACGTACTCTTATACTAAGATAAAGAAACAAAAAAAGGAATCGGACTCTTCCTGCTATCTCATATTCACAGTCTTGCTTTATTTTTTCCTGCAGATCAAAAACCATTTTTCATCACCAAAACTGAAAATACCAACATGTATAGATAAAATAAGACTTGGCTAAATATACAATGAGGTAAATAATAAACTTTTAAAATTTTAATCACCTTATTTGATTTGAGCCCTTCTGTTGTAGTAAATATAGGGGTGGTGCAATGGAAGGGACCTTGGCCACTAGACGAGTGGTCATAGTTCCATTCCCATGAGCATCTGTCACAGGCAACATCAGTCTCTTGCATTAATAAGGGCAAGGGATAAGCTCTTGCTCAGCCAAAGCTTGGTGATTCCATGGGGACGAGGGATGTGCCACGCGTTCACACTGTCGGGACAATGATTGTAAATACGGAGGCTTAGCCATTGCGATTAGGTTTCTGATTCAGAGGGTGTTTTTTCTGTTACATGAAAAAAAAAGAATCTTATTTAAGCATATTTTTTTCACTGAAAAGAGCTAAACAAGGAATGTTTGTAGAGCAGGTAGTTAAGGAAGTTGATTGATGTCTCGAGGAGGATTCAGAATCAATGTGGAATAAGATAGTGGTTGGCATGAGAAAGGTGGCTAAGGAGGTATTGGGTGAGTCTAAATGCGGTACACCGCTAGATAAAGATACATCATGGTGGAACGAGTATGTCAAATTAGCTATTAAGGTTAAAAGAGATTATTATGGAAATCTAAGTAAGAGTCGTGATAATGAAAATTTAGAGAAGTATATGATAGCAAAGAAGGAAGCTAAAAAAATAGTTCGAAACGATAGGGATAAGGTATATAAGGAGGTTTATCACAAGTTAGATACCAAAGAGGGCGAGAAGGATATTTATAGGCTTGCAAAGATGAGAGATAGGAAATCGATAGATTTGGGTATGGTTAGATGTATCAAAGATGAAACACAAAGGGTTTTAGTCAAAGACGAGGAGATTAAGGAGAGATGAAAAAATTATTTTGATAAGCTATTTAATGGAAGTCATGCTCAGGATCTTGGAGACTTCTCCATTCCTTTTCATGAGATGAATCGTGACTTCATATGCAAGATTCAAAAGAAAGAAATTGCAGAGGCTTTGAAGGCCAAATGGTATACCTATCGAGGCTTGAAAATGCTTGGGTGAGAAAGATTTATAATGGTTGACAAATTTTTTTATTAAGATTTGGTGAACAAATACGATGCCTAATGAGTGGAGAAAGAGTACTTTGGTACCTTTCTATAAGAATAAAGGTGATATACAAGATTGCACAAATTATCATGGTATAAAACTCATGAGTCATACTATGAAACTTTGGGAGAGAGTGATTGAGTATAGGTTGAGGAAGGTTGTTATGATATTGGAGAATCAATTTAGTTTTATGCCTGAAAGATCAACTATGAAAGCTACACATCTTCTTAAACAACTTATTGAGAGATATAGAGAGAGGAACAAAGATTTGCATATGGTTTTTATTGATTTGGAGAAGGCATATGATAGAGTACCTAGGGATGTTCTCTGGTGGACAATGATAAAAAAATGTGTTTCTCTCAAGTACATTAGTATAAATAAAGATATGTACGAAGAAGTAGTAACCAATGTCCGCACTTGTGGAGGGGTGACAACCAATTTTTCTATAACAGTTGGGTTATATCAAGGATCTGCATTAAGCCCTTTCCTATTTGCTATAGTGATGGATGAGCTTATGAGATCAATTCAAGAAAATGTGTCGTGTCAATAATTTTTCTATAACAGTTGGGTTATATCAAGGATTTGCTATAACAATTGGGTTATATCAAGGATTTGCTATAGTGATGGATGAGCTTATGAGATCATGTCATAACATTTCACAAGCTTTTTTTTAAAGCCTAGTATCAGTATTAAACTTTTATCTCTTTCAAAATTGATGTATCTACTTTGTTATCGACACAACAAAGATGGACACCAGTAAACACCTTAGCAAAAAACTTCATTTAAAAATAAAGCATTTTGAATCCTAATGCATTTTTGGCCCCCCAAAATGATATCTTTAAGATTTTTAACAATAAAAAAAACTAGAGTCTTAGCTTTTAAACAAGACAAAAGCATTTGGCTCGGATTCATGTGGAGATTAAAGATAGACCTTATCCTAACTTACATTCTCAGCCAAGATTGAGAATCCAATTAACTTAAACTTCAGTCAAATCCATCATACCTAACTTGTCAAATCTTAAAACCTTAGCTCTTAAGAAAGGTAACCTGGCAAATCAGAACGAGAAATTCAGCCTTAGCCAACACACAGTCCTTTTGGCCAATTAAGAGCTAACTTTTGTGCAGCAGCTAGCTCTAGATATCCACATCCAAACAACCAAAGACCTAGACTAAATCCATTAGAAGAACTATAAACATGGCCCACCCCTCTAATTCTAGCCATATAAAACAAGAGTAAAGAGCCTTATTATACTGAGAGCCCACCCTACCGTATTGAGCCATTAGCTAACCTCCTTAGTTCTAAGTCCAATCCTAGGTCCACCCTATCGGACTTGAACCTCCCTAAGCCCATGTCATGCGGAGGTGTTGCCAGAATCTTTACACGCTTGTCATTTTCATAGAAAAGGGCTATTGAAGCTTGAATTGAGATTCAATTCTCTTCATATTTTTTATTGCATTTAATTTTTTAATAAAAATATGTGATTTTCTTCTAGCATTTAGTATATTTGCCTAACTAAACGGAAAGATGGATGACCAAAACGTTGGTGTCATTGCTCCACCATTATCTTTTCTTCAATCAACACCTCCTTCGCCAGCGACTTAAACTTAATCCAAGGTAGACCCTCCTCAGTCATTATGGTGATGAGAGTCCTCCCCATTATTTGATCCTTAACATAACATGGGTTAGGATAAAATTCAAAAAAGACATCATTATCTTGAGTAAACTTACAGAGAAGATTTTTAGTGATTTTTTACACGTAAAATATTTTTCAATGAAAACATGAAATTTGACATAGCAACATTTGTACATCCCGTGTGAAGAATCTACTTTGACTGAACCTCGCCCTGAAAGATTGTTCAACTCATTAGTTATATGATGGCTCTCCTCGAATCAGGGTACCAAGAATCATCTCCAGAAGTGAGAGATCTTGTGTGATATGCTTGCAGTCCAGCTTGATACAATAAGGCATATTGAGTGCATTGCCTTGCACCATGACCAGGTGTGACATAGGCCTGACACAACCTTCTCTGATTAGGAGCAGCAGATTCAAAGGGAACTGGTAGTCAATTTTTGTGTTGGCTCTGATACCATATAAGAACACAACCATCACTTAGAAGAAGAATAAGAAAAACACACAGGTAAGAAGATTGCTTTGGAAGTTTAGAGAAATTTTCAAATTGATTTTTGGTAAAATTGGGATGTCTACAGGCTCCCTCTACCACGTATTCATAGTTTTGTTTCATTTTTCACTATAGACCAAAAACCATTTTTCATCACGAAATCAGAAAAGATCAACCACCATAGATCAAGCCTGACTTAATTAAATATATAATGAGGTAATTAATAAAAATTTTGGAGCTTTTAATAGCCTTCCTTTTTTTATTTGAGCCCTTCTGTTTGCACCATAGTAACACTATTGCTCATGTATAGGGGGAAAACTCAATATATAGCAATACAGTAAAAAACCTTTCCAATACAAAAAATATATATATAGACTAAAATTTTTTTATCACGATATATTATGATATCTAAAGTAAAATGTTCACGTATTTTTGCTGACATGCATCTGTTTCCTAATTTTCTTCTAGAGAGTAAAAAAAAGTACAGTCATAAATTTCTTATAAAAAGTACAATGAGAGAGAGAGAGAGGGAGAACTACTCATGTTTTAATTTCCAAGTTTCACATGAAGAAAAGGATTAAAGGCTCTTAATTGCAAATGGGTCTGAATTCATTTTTCCTTTTTTCTGATTTTTTGTGATAATTATTATATTTAATCGCTATTATATTGTTGTCTATGTATTAAATGTGTATTTTAGAATTTGAGTGGGCCCTGAAAATCTTCATTTCTGCATTTTCATTGTTCTAGATAAAAAAACTTCAGATTTTTCTTAATTCTTTAATTTTTTTCAGTAGCAAATTTTTATGTTTATTAAATCAGTTTTTTAATTAGACAATTCATGACGATTGATTCGATCATATTCAGCCCAATTTTCTGAATCTTTTTAAAAAATGGTTTGGATAAGAAACCCATTATGACACCGTTGCTTCCTAAAACGATCATCTTTGGTCAACTTATATAAATTGAGAACCTGCCCACCAATGTTAGACCTCATCGTTGGTCAGATTCAGAATAGACCGAGGTTGACTCGGGCTTACTGAGCCCAAAGTGATTTCCAAGGTATTATGACTCGGAAACATAAAAACCTACTCTTGTTTTGGGGTAGAATTCAAAAAGGCCGTAGCCTTGTTTTTGAAATGCGTGTTAGATCAATACCAGCAATAGCTCCCAAATTATTGAAATTATCCTTAATTTGTTTCTTTCTTCATTAATCTACCTTGTGGCGTGGCGAGAAAATGTTTAAAATGATAACTAAGTTAGCCCAAATTAAAATGATAACTAAGTTAGCATAAAATCAGTGACAGAATGAAAATGTTTGTGCCATATTCTGTGGAAAGTTAGCCCATATGTCTTTCATACACAACACAGGTGCGTCTTAGAACCTAACAGAACAAGGTCAAAGGAGATTTCGCCTACACTTTACACCACTCGAACACACTGACATGAACACATACGAACATCATTTTAACCGCTTTTAATAGTTTTTAATAATATTTTAATAATTTACATTTTATATATATTCAGATTCTATTGATAAAAAATTAAAACCCCGGTACCCTCAAGTCCGTTTTTTTTTTAAACCTTTGAACTCGTGTTCTGTGTCGGTTTCATACCCATATCTTTGTGACAGGTGGCAGCATGCAACTGTTCAAACATGTGTCCTTTAACTCTGACAAGTGAGTCAGTAAGGGAATGCTTGGTTTCCTGCACCAGAGATTATTCCAAATCACATGTAAGTCATGATTTCAGAACACATTTACACAGTTAGTTGGAAATTTAATCACATGAGATTGATTTCAACACGTTCCATTCCAAATCACATGTTTGGTTAGCTGTGCAAATGAGATTCCAAATCACAATTATATGCAACCATGTGACATGCAAATGAGAAAACTACTCATTTGCCATTGCAAACTAGTGGCTTCTCTCACGCTCCATTTTCTAAGGTTTGTTTTGATGTGAGAAAATGGACCCCACATGAGAATCATTCTCTCATTTTGGATGAGAGAATAAAAAGAAACTAAATTAGTTTCTGGATTGATTCAGAGGATGGATTAGAGTACAGACTTTTGGAGTTAAGGCTAGAGTTAGTCAAAAAGCAAGATGAGGAAAAGAACTTCCAAATGAGTATCAGAATCATATATACATTGGTAGGCATCTAAAACCTGAGGAATCAATCCAAAATGATTAATCTCCATCTATGCTACATTCTGAAGTTGGTGTTTGGCAGAGTCTAAAATCAAGCTGGTGTGTTCCCTGCCACACTGTAAAATTGGGAGGATCGTGTTAGCACATAGCAGCAACATACTGGAGGGCTTGTTGCCAAAGACGAGGTGAATTATGCAATCATTCTCCGTGACTTAGTTGAAGGGTGATGGAACGGGAGCAAAGAAACAGAGCTGACTAAATTTCTATACCAGTACAACCCTTAGGAACATGATATTGTCAGAGATTAAACCCCCTCCACATCTCTGGATTTCCCAGTATCATGTTTAGTTACCAGGTCAGGTGATTCCTCACCCAACTCGGGAATTGGTGACAATGGATACTTTGATGCTAACATGTAAAATTCTGGGAACCTTCTCTTCTTCAGCTTTTCACGTTTCAACTTTCGCCGCGATGGATTCAGGCAGATAGGCTTCCTGCCATAGTGGCGCTTCACAAATGAAGTGTAAAATTTAAGAGCTTCCAGTTTGTCCAATCTGTGAGAAGGAAGTTCTTCCCGTAACAAGGACACAAGGTCGTATCCTGCATCCTCCAGTAAGTGTATATGCGACACTGATAAGCACTGCCCCATTGTTCCACACCACCAGAGGAACCTTTTTTAACTACAACATAAAGCATCTCAATTTCAGCTTCAGCCATCGCTTTTCTCACAGATTCAGTAGAATCTCTTCCATTCATGGAGAAAAAGACCCATCCCATAGATCCAGCACTGCCATTTTCACCATTCAATAGGCGATGACCTCGTTTAGAGTGGAAATAACTGAACACCTCAATTTCAAGCTTGGAACTGAGAACCTTCCCCCACAAAGGTAGGATCCATAAAGCTACGAACCCTAAATTCGTACTTCTTCTCAGAAAGCCTCCTCTTGAAAACACCATAGGCATCAATCTTTAAAAGTCTTCGATCACTCATATATTGGTCCCTGATAAATGCTCCCTCCAGTTTTGGGATGCTCTCCAGAATGGTCTTTGCAGGATTTTCAAACACTAGATCATAGATACGTGGTGACCGTCTCTTGTAATCATCTTTCGCTCTCCGATAAGTCTTTGATGTTGGATGACAACGAGGATTCCCAACATATGTCTCTGGAAGCTTCTGCATGCATTGCTAAGTTTCTTAAAATCCATACAATATGGAGAATCTTTGAAATAGTAATAATTATACAGAACGTTCTTTGGTCCTAACTAAACCACCAAGAACCATCCCCAGAAAGCATGGGTTCAACAAGTGAGAAAATCTACATTGATACTTCTTCTCCGAAAGTATTCTTGCAAAATTATTGTAGTGGTATTCATCCCTTTCCCAAGCATATATATCATCATTCAGTTTGCAAGATCCAGATGCTTTCTGTTCTTTTATTGCTGCTTTGATTACTATTTCAGCTTCTTTTTTAGCAGAAATCTCCATAGCTCTGCCGAGAAATGCATGCATAAAAAAAATAAAATAAAAAGGTGACAGACATTCAACATTAAAAAGTAGGGTTTTTTCCAAATTAGTCCCTGTCTTATGGGCTAATTCCATGTTCACACTTGCCTTATAACTAATCACAAAACAATCCCCACTTTTTGCATAATCATGCTAAATCCACCCTTGAAGTTAATTCCCGTCAAAGGAGAGGATGGAAACTGTTTAGGCACAGCGAAATGCTGCTTTTGCCCATGAGAGAGGGACAATTTTGAGGAAAGACAACAAGGACTGGTTTCTGAAGATGGGTTCTGATAGTTTCTTCAGAGAGAGGACATAAGAGAGGAAGACTGAGCTTTGTTCTTATTTTTTGACTGGTTTCTGAAGACTGGTTATGATAGTATCTTCAGTTAGGGAGAAAGCTCCATTTCTAGTCAGAGTTCAGAATGGGTAGAAAGAGAATGAAAGACAGAAAAGCTGTATTTCTTCCTGTTGAAGCCTTTTTAGGATTTCTTTTCCCTTCCATTGATCCTGTTGTCATGAATGAAAAGCATGGTTCTTTCTTTCCTGTTGAAGATGAACTTGCACACATAGGCACCTCCGGATCAAGGCTGTTGTTGAACAAAACCTCCACCAGAAAAAAAAAACATTGATATAAAAGGCAGGAGGGAAGAACCAAGCAGAACCTGGCACATGCCACTGAGAAACCCTCGCACATGCCAGAAAAGAGTGAAGGAAGAAGCGGGGATGAAGTGAAATGGAAAAATCACAGAGGCCCATATAGGTGCCATCAAAAAAAGGGAAACCATGTAAAAATCAGACCCAAAACAACTTGTTGGCAATTTTAGAAACCCATTTAACCATGGTAAACTCTTAACAACATCAGGGTTTTTAGCAGAAGGATGATTTTATCCTAAAGCTTTAAAAGGTGGGGGTGATTTTAGGATTAGGTACAAGGCAAGGATGAATTATTGAGAGATAATGTATTGGGATCTGGATCCTGGATTGGGTCCAGATCCGTATGTTGTGTATACAGCTTTAATGTTTTTGTTTTAATATTTTTCTTTAGTCTAAGTTGCCCTTCATAACTATTTTGGTGTAACTTGTTTAATGAAGACAGTTTTGTAACTTTATGTAATATTGATGATTCTTTTAATAGAGGAACCATATCCACAATTTTCCTATTGGGAATCGTGCAGTTTTCTGAGGCCTCTCCATATCGTCTTCTTCTTCTTCTCTTGGCTGTTCTGGAACAAAGGATACCTAAATCTAATATGGTATTAGAGCAGAGATGGGTTGATTGGAAAATTTGAGCCAAGTCCTAAGAGACCTTGGGTTTATACATATTTGCTTCTTCTTCAAGTCTTCTTTTTTCTCTCCCAAGATTTCCTCTTGATTTTCTTCCTTCTGTTTTTTCTGTCTTCTTTTCTCTCATCATACTTTTATTTGATTCCCAATCTTGTTGTTCTGCGGTGTGTTTCTTGGCTTTCTTTATCTATCTCATTATTTTTCATCTGTTTCCTTTGTAGGACTGCAATATTGTCTCATCGTCATTCTTCTTCTGTGTTTGTAATATCAGCTGGTCTTAGTTCTGATTGATTTCACATCAAATCAGATCTGAGTTGATACTTTACCCTGCGCACTCTATACTTCTTTCTTCTTATATTGGCTTTCATCTTGCAAAAGCATAGTTGCAGATTTGATCTAATCTCATATTAGAGCAGATCTGAAAATATTTTCTATGTTAAAATATCCTCTTTGACCTCTATTGACTCTGCTATCTTCTTCTGTTCCTTTTGGGTCACACACACACACACACACAACACACACACACACACACACACACACATATATATATATATATATATATATATATATATATATATATATATATATATATATATATATATATATATATATATATATATATAACAACAACAACTACGCCTTCATCCCAAAACAATTGGGGTCGGCGATATGAACCAAAAAAGAAAATCATTCTGGGTCTTCCACATGAATCCTTCTCCTCCAACTATCCAATGCCATGTCCTCGGTGAGGTTCAAAGCATTCATATCCTTTCCTATCACCTCCATCCATGTCTTCCTAGGCCTACCCCAACCTCTTTTAACTAATATATTTTCCCATCTCTCCATCCTTCTAACTGAAGCATCATTAGGCCTTCACCATATTGTCCAAACCACCGTAAACGATTCTCTCTCATCTTATTTTCAATGGGTGCAACGCCTACCTTCTTACGTATCTCCTCGTTCCGAATCTTATATATATATATTTTTATTTATTTATTTATTATTATTATGTCATACATACATCTTAAGAAGGGCCCTTTGAGAAAATTTGTGAGTTGCTGCTCTACAGTTTATATCTGAGCCATCACATTATTTTTCAGTGATCTGCAAAAAAAAAGAAGAAAGGCAGATCAGTTTTTATTCAGAGCTTCCAATATTGTTGACCTAATTGTTGGTTACATTATTCAGTGTGATGTGTTCCTCTTTCTTATTTGCTTCTTTGTCATTGTTTTCATATGGATCCTAATTTTCAAGCTCCATTGTCCTCCAACTTTTTGCCTCAACTCGTTTCTAAAAAGCTTAATTGTTCCAACTTCTTGACTTGGAACAGGCAGATAACTCCTTTTATTAGGAGCCAAGGTCTCACTGGACACCATGATGGGCCCATCGTCCCTCCACCAAAGTATGTCACGAGAGAAGAGAAGGATGACAAAAGGGTTGTTGTGAATCTATTCCTCTCAAGAATCCGGCTTTGAGACCTAGATGAAAAAGGACCAGGCCTTGGTCACATACATTACCTCCACCTTTTCCCAAGAGGTACTTATCCGAGTTCATGATAATTGCATTGCCTTACAGCTTTAGACAAAGTTAGTGCAGAGATTCTCTCAAATATTAGAGTCCAAGGTTATGTTCTTGAAGGAGTGTCAAAATCTTAAGAAGGGTTCAATGTCAGTCTCAGAATATCTGACCAAAGATTAAGTTTATTACTGACCAACTTGCCAAGGTGGGGTATGAAGTGCAAGAAAAGGATGTAAGTTAGCAACCTATCGCTGGCATTGGCCTTGAGTACCGCGTTCTTTCCACAACTGTGCAATATTCCTGTTAAAATATATATATATATATATATACTTATTTTTTAGTCTTGTAATAGTTAAATGCCCTATAGGGGTATTTCTATCTTTTCACATGTAACAAAGACTGTTTATTAAAAACAATATTTTTCTCTTTCATTAATTTTCATTTTATTCTTTTTCTAAAATGTACATTAGAGAGACCATTGGGGGCTCCATGGTCATTTAAGACCATGAGTCGTTGGGAGCTCCCAACAACTCTCTTGGGAGCTCCTAAGGGTCTCCCGCTCTATTGTCTTTGTTTGTATATAAATAGTGGTTTTCTCTCTTCTTCTTATGCTTTTTCAAGCATATATTCAATAAATAATATATTTTTTACTTGCTTGTATTGCCCCTTGGCTCTTTGTATTGTCCCATAGTGAATTGCTTTTGCACTTTTATGCTTATATTGTGCCTTTGTATTGTCCACTCTTGAACTGATATGTGCTTTTGCACTTTGTTTTTACAATTCTACGTACTTCATTACATGGTATTAGAGCTACAATGCTCTTAGTCTTTTGGGAAAGTGGCTATTAAAAGATCATGATTGTGAAATAGCATTCAAAGTGTTTGTGGGTTCATGGAGCTTGCAGAACTCAAGGTGGAGGGGCCTTTTCGTGTTCTTCCATATTTTCTCTTTCTTCTTCTATCAAGTCAAAATGGAGAATGAACAAAAAATAGATCTCTTCTTCAAATTAAATGGTTTCAACTACATGATGTGGCCATCCGCTATGAAAAATAACCTCAAGGGCAAGACGCTTTAAGGATACCTGATGAGCTCTGTTCTGGAGCCGTAACTCAAACTCATTAAGTTAAGAAAATCAAGAAAAAACGTTGGAAAAAGATGCTTGAATTAAATCCATTGAAGATCATCAATCCAAGGTAGAAGATTGGGAAAATATTGCATGGTTTATGAACAATGTTGAGCTCAAAATATGTGCCAACATTGCTAAATTCGGTAAGGCTAATGAGGCACGGTTCTTTATGAAGGGTATGTATACCCAAAAAAGCCTTGTAAGGCAATTTTTTCTACAAGAAAAAATACGTACCATCAAACAAGGGGACATGAATGTTCGTGACTACTTTAGTACTCCTGATCCTCTATGGGACGAGTGATCCCTTCTTGAACCCAAATATGTCGCTAGTGAAGATGTTGAGCTAAGAAGGGAACAAATGAAAAAAAAATACTTTTTTCAATTTTTAGATGAGCTTAGGCTCGAATTTGAACAAGATCTTCTATCTTCCATCGATCTAAACCTCTTCCTTTAGAAGACATGGTTGTTGAAATATGCCAAGAAGAAACTCGTTTTGGTATAATTAAGGAAAGAGATGAAGTGTTGGCCGTTTCTAAACCCGACAATCATGTGAAGTCTTACGAGCCTCCACGCTTTGGGAAGCAAAATAGTTATAGTGGTAGATATAAAAAGGCTATTTGTCATCATTGCCATGACCCAATTATCCCAAGTTGGATGACTCCTCCAAGAATAAGGTGGCTTCTGTTGAAGAACCTACACCAAAGAAGGATTAACCAATTAAAGGAAGAGTCTTTTTTCACTTGCTTAACTATCAGAGGCATTTCAACAATTACTCAAATCTCCATCTACATCGGGTGTCGCGATAGCTTCATCTTCTCCTCCAAGTATGTCTTCTTAGATCCTTGATTCGGGAGGCTCCTTTCATATGACACCTTATGAGAATGGTCTATCTGATTTATGCACTAACTCAAAAACCACCTATGTTTCCACCGCCAATGGAACATCTTTGTAAATTAAAAGTATTGGAACATTAGATTTTTTTCAAAAATTTTGTATACCTAAAGTTAGGGTTGTTCCATAACTAAATTTAAACTTTTTTTCCGTTTCTCAAATTTCCGATCATGGATGTAAAATCTCCTTCTCATCTATGGGTTGTTTCGTGCAGAATCTTCGGTCATGGAAGCAGATTGGCAAGGTCATAGGAGGGGAGATCTCTACTTCATGAACTATTTAAATCTTCCTCCAAATTATTTTTGTAATTGTCCAAGATAAGGATATTGAAACTTGACATAAAAGACTTGGACATCCAAGCTACTCAAAGATGTATCTTTTTCCTTTTGGGAAAAAATTTTGTAATGAAAATTATTTAATTTGCAAAGATTGTATCTTTTGATAGATGAAATCTTTCGCTTTTCCTAATAGAACTTTTGTCTCTAAAAGACCATTTGAATTAATGCATTCAGATATTTGGGGACCATTTTTTGTCATATCAAAAGGAGGATATTCATATTATGTTACTTTTATTGATGATTTCACTAGATATATGTGAATCTACTTTCTTAACTTCAAATCCGATGTGTTTTCTTTTGAAAAATTTCATATGCTTGTTAAAAATCAATTTCAAAGCAATAATTTTATTCTTAGATCCGACTCTGATAGTGAATACTTATCAAATGAGTTTCAAAATTATCTAAAACAAAATGGGATTTGTCACCAAAATTCATGTCCTAGAACTCTCCAACAAAATAGATTAGCCAAAAGAAAACATAAGCATATTATAGAAACCACTAGAACACTACTTATCTCTAAAGATATTCCAAAAAGTTTTTAGGTTGAAGTAGCTCTTATATCAACTTACTTGATAAATAGAATGACATCATCATCCTTAAAAAATGTATCTCCATATGAAAAATTATTTGAAAGAGAACCCGATTTCAAGCGGTTGCGAATTTTTTGTTGTAAGTGTTTTGTACTCTTACAAAAAAGAGATTTATCTCCAAAAGCCATTGAATGTGTATTATGGGATATGGAGAAAACAAAAAATGATATAGATGTTTTGACCATAAAAGTAACAAACTATAGGTTTCTAAAGATGTAACCTTTTTTAAAAATAAAGATGGGTTCGAGAAAATTAAGGAGAACGAGGAAGTAGATTATAATTTTCTATTTAATCTCTTAATACAATAAGAGTTGACTTCTTGTGATGATTCTTTGAATGATATCGGTGATAATGATTTGAATGATAATGAAGATGGTGATAATAATGGGCATTCAAATGATGAGAATGCAGAATCACCAATACGAAATAATGATATTGTTGATAAACCAATACAAATATATACCCGGCGTGAGCAAAGGAATCCTCTAAGTGCTTTAGAAAAATATTCACAAAATTCTTCTATAGGAGAAACCTCACTTAGAAGATCTGTGTCTCCAACCCACCAAGTAAATTTGCATTTTATAACACATTGACACCAAATTATAGAGCATGTTTAATAGCTTTACACTCCTAACATGAACTATCGCATTATAATGAAGCCAAAAATCTTCCACAATGGATTGAAGCAATGAAAATAAAACTAAATGCCCTTGAAAAGGCTAAAGCATGATAAATAACTTCATTACTCAGAAAAAAAATTTATAGGATGCAGTTGGTTTTAAGGTTAAAACCAAGAATGATGAGACTCTAGAAAGATATAAAGTTAAGTTAGTGGCCAAAAGGTACTCTCAAGAATATGAAATTGACTATAAAGAAACTTTTGCCCTATTAGCAAGAATGACTAGTGTTAAGACAGTCATAGTCGTTGTATCTATTCAAAAATAGCCCATATACCAACTACATGTTAAAAATGCTTTTCTAAATTTTGAATTAAATGAGGAGGTTTATATGGATCCGCCGCCGGGTTTTGTATTGAAAAAGGTAAAATCCTTAAACTTAAGAAAGCTTTGTATGGACTTAAACAAGCTTCTAAAGCTTGGCATGATAAATTTAGTAATGTAATGACTCATCAAGCTTTTTAATCCTGCTACACTGACACTGCTCTTTTTGTCAAAAGTATAGGTTCTAAAGTTGTTATTCTTCTACTTACGTAGATGATATGATAATCACTGGAAGTGACGGGCAGGGAGTTAGTGATATTAAAAATATTTTTTTAAAAAAAAAATTGATAAGTCTGATTTAGGCTTTTTAAGATATTTCTTAGGCATTGAAGTTGTATCCTCTTCCAGAGGGTACATTTTTTCTCAAATGAAACTTGTTGATATTTGCACCAAGTCTGGCATTTCATATGATAAGGTAGAAACCCCTAAAGTGATTAATGCTAAATTAAGGCTAGAAGATGGGACTCTACTCGAAGAACCTACACCTTACCGCCAACTTGTTGAGTCTCTTACTTATTTGTCTATCACTTGATCAGATATAGCTCATGCAATTCACTCTGTCAACCAATTTCAGCATGCTCCGACCACTATGCACATGAGTGTTGTATTAAGAATTGTCAAATATATCAAGAATACTATAACAAAAGAAGTTTTTTATCCTTATCTTGTTCATTAGACTTACATGCGTGCATATAGTGATGTTGATTGAGGTGAAAATCCCAATGATAGTCTCAACTACAAGTTTTTGTGTATTTTTAGGTGAATTTGATTTCGTGGAGATGCAAGAAGTAACAAAAAGTATCAATATCTTCAATAAAAGCTTAATATTGTGTAATAGCTACGACAACTATGGGGCTTATATGACTAAGAAGTCTCCTTAGAGATCTGGAGACAATAATCTCAAAACTTTTGAAAATGTGTTGCGATAATAAGAGTGCAATTTATATTGCAAGCAACCACACCTTTCATGAGCAAACCAAACACATTGAAATGGATTGACATTATGTTCGTGATGAATATTTGAGAAGGATCATTGAGTTGCCGTATGTTACATCAGAGTATCAGTTGGCTTATCATTTCACCAAAGTTCTTCCTACTCTTACATTTATCTTTCTCCTTAACAAACATGAGGCGGGTGTTAAAATATATATATGTGTATATATATACATATTCATATACTTATTTTTTAGTCTTGTAATAGTTAAATGCCCTACAGTGGCATTTTTGTCTTTTCACATGTAACGAATATTATTTATTAAAACAATATTTTTCTCTTTTATTATTTTTCATTTTATTCTTATTCTAAAATATAAATTAAAGAGACCATTGTGGGCTCTATGTGTAATGAGATATGCGGAAGTACAAATAGTGCTATAAGCACTTATATTGTCCACCAATGGACAAACAAAAGAGATAATAGTCAAGTCCTCAAAGGGACAACACAACACAAAATATAAATGCCTCTTTATTGAAAGAGGGAGATCTCAAGAATGAAAATATACAATGGGGTTCACCCCTATTTATACAAATAAAAATGAGAGAAGGGGGAGGTCAAATGGCCTTAAAAGAAGAGCCACAAAGGGGGCTCCCATGGAGTCGTTGGGGGCCCCAACGACTCAATTGTGGGCCCCCCTTAAGTGGGTAAAAAGGAAGAAAATAAAAAAATAAATGTAAAAAATAAAAAGAGGAGAAAAACAAGTACCCCTATTGAGTATATATGAAAAGACTAAAATACCCCTATCGGGTATGATTGAATATATGTATATATATATATATTGATTACATGTATTTTAACACCCTCCCTCAAGCTTTACGGGGATATAACCGAAAGCTTGCTGAGAAGGAACATAAAACGAGGAGTTGCAAGGGCTTTAGTGAAGAAGTCTGCCAACTGGTACTCGGAAGTAACGTAAGGCAGTGCTATGGTTCCTCTTAGGTATTCAACACGAACGTAGTGACAATCCATCTCGATGTATTTAGTACGCTCATGGAAGGTGTGATTGCTTGCGATATAGATTGCGATTGCAATTTTGTTGTCACAACACATCTTCGAAGGAGTAGAAATGACTATGTTGTTAGAAAGTGAGTTGGAATACATTGGGTTCAATAATGAACCCATACATATGCACGTGAAGTGCAAATATACCCATTAAAGGGAAACAACACAAGCACATAATGTGCTAACCCATAAAACCCATAAAAAGAGAAAAATATGACATAAAATCATAAGGTGCATATCATTGAAGAAACAATGGACAAGGGGTAAAAACCCCATTACAAATGGAGCATAAGGTCCCTCAAGAACTGAGAAAATACAAAGGGGAGAGCCCCTATTTATAAGCAAGAAAAAAAGCCACAAAGGGGGCTCCCAAGAGAGTCGTTGGGAGCCCCCAACGGTCACATATGTGACCGTTGGAGGCTCCCCAACGACTCTTTGGGGAGCCTCCCTATGTGGCACAAAAGCCGAAAATTAAAAAGGGAAAAAAGAAGAAAAATAAAAAATAAAAATGGAAAATTATAAGCAATATTCTAAAGTGGAATATGCGCAAAACAGGAATTTACAAAAATACCCTTTTGGGTGAATAAAGAATATATATTTATATTCATATATATATATATATATATATATATATATATATATATATATATATATATATATGTATATGTATCTATATATATATATATATATGAATATAAATATATACGAGATTACAAATGACGATAATACACATATTTTAACATCCCCCCTCAAACTTTGCGGGGAAAAAACCCGAAAGTTTGGAAAATCAAAGGGAAGTCTTGAGACGAAGTCCAATTCTTCAAAAGTCTTTAAGAAAAAACTCCATCTTCATGACAGTTTGAGCTAGGTCTTCAAGTCCAATTCCCCATCGATCGAATCCATGATGCATCTAATGTTCCACATCTTTAGCGATCCTGTAGAGAATCAACAAAGAAACAAGTAAAACATATCTTTGCACTTTTACTCAAATGGACCATTTCTAACTAGCATAATTATGGATGACCTATGTAAGAAATTATGCAAATTACGCAGAAATGACACTTAAAGTTTCAAAATCATACATCATGTTAAAACAAACTGAGCGGAAGCAAATTATGCAAAAATAAATTGTAAGAATGCATAATGCATTCATAAGGTCTAACATTGGACAAATATAACCCCATAATGAGGAATAACAAAATGATCCACAAAGGGATACCACAAGAAGCCTACGAAGAGGCATAAAATACCTATGCTTTATTGAATGAGAGCCCAAAAAAGGCCATAAAGAGCATATGCATATACTTATCATTAAATGAATTAATACTCAAAGAACTCATTAATGATCATGCTTCAAACATGTAATGAAGTCCCAAACAAGAAAAACGAAGTTTCCAAGCATACTTTAGGCAAAATAAACCCAAGAGTTCACAAGGTTTTAAAATTGATTATGAAAGTCATACTTAATTGACAAAAAACGCATTCTACATATAAGGGTGGCAAAAACCATAAGCACTTAATATATCGATTAAATGCTAAGAAATCAACTTGATATGCATATCAAAAATATGATTCATAAAAAACACAAGTCATGAATGAAATTTTGCAAATTTCAACAATAGTTCATCCATTACAAACAACTACTTCATTAGTCCTCCAAGACCCATAAATCAAGTGTATAAGCTACTAGATCAAGAATATAAAAGCCATTAAAGGCCAAAGAAACACACAAAGGTGTGTAAAAGAACCTCTTGTCTACATATAATAATACTTGAAATAAGTGCATCTACGACAAGAACAAGAGAATACATGTCAATATGGACTAAAAAGTATCTCTTGTCTACGTAAAAAATATATTTAAAACCAAGTATGTTCAGCTACTAGAACAAGAGTAATAAGCCAACCATGGGCTAAAACACAATGCATATCTTGTCTACATAAGATGGCACTTGAAATGAGTGAAATAAGCCAACCATGGGCATACTTCTAAGCGACTAGAACAAGAACACAAACGCCAACATAGGCTAAAAATCACACACCATGGTGTGAATCAATGTGCCTTGTCTAAATATAAAAACACTCAAGTCAAATGTGTTCAGCTACTAGACCATGAGAGCAAAAAGCCAACAAAGGGCTAAAAACACACGAAGGTGTAATAAAATTCTTGTCTACATATGATGACACTTAGATAATGGGCATAAAAGGAAAAGACTTTTGAGGCAATAAACTTGTAATGAAAATAAACCTCGAATAAAACAATACTCCTTTTAAAATGAATTCTCATAACAATAACATGCATGTAAAAAAAATATCTTCAACAAGATACTATAATCGATAAAATAAAATTCTTGAAAATAAATGTGTGAACATACGCACACCAAGAACATATGAAACACTTGTGCAAAAAAGCACAAAATCACAAATGTGCAAATGCACTCATAATTTTCATAAACAATGGAAGGTTGGGCAATAATCCCTAAAACCTTGATTTCAATATACCTTAAAACATTTTAAGGTTTCAAACATCATATATCCATCACATTTATATATAAATAAGAGCATCCATAAGATCAATGGCCAACATCAAACTAGTAACACACTCATATACCAAATCATTCTAGAGTCCCAAGGTGCCCATAACTCACCTCAACCCCCATCTATAATATGGTAAGTGGACAATCTAAAAAGACATAACAACGAGTGTCACACTCATAATTAGAGATCATATACCAAATCATTCTAGAGTCCCAAGGTGCCCATAACTCACCTCAACGACCATCTATAATATGGCAATTTGGACAATCTAAAATGATATAACACGAGGTGCCCATAACTCACCTCAACAAACATCTCTAATAAAACAATAATAAGGCCAAAACAATGATGCATTAAATAACATGTGATGGACAAATATAAATGCCACAAAAAGGCAATAAACACTTTAGGAATCATTTTTCAAAGAAAAGAGGACCGATTAAAAAAGGTCCAATAATCAATAATGTGCTTTATAACAACAATTTTGCATAAACACAAATTATGCTTAATCTTCAAACAAGTCATTTATACCAAAAACTTATTAAGCAATAAACACAACAACATAAAGAATTCATCAAGACAATCAAGCTTTTAATCAAAGAAATCATAAGAACCGTAATGGTTCACAAAGAAGGCTTTAACACAATACTCAAGGAAAGAATATTTAAAACACTTGAAAATTTATAGATTTAGGGATTAAGTCCCATACAACAATTTTAAAAAACCTTTGATTGTGATGAGATATGCGGAAACATACAAAGTGCTAAAAGCACTTACAATGATTTAAAAAGGACTCAATATCTAAATTCATTATATTTTTCACAAAAAGAAATGTGCATAAAGGCTCCATAATGCAAAAATGTCTACGAAGAGACAATACACATGTAAGCACAAAAGGCTTTATAAAAGATGTGCACGAAGGCACTCATACAATACTTGAACAAATACACACCAAGGTGTAAACAAACATGCACTAAGGCATGTATTTCATAAAAAAGAGGGAATGCATACAAGCGCAAATATTTGAGAAACAAATATGCACAAAATACAAAAATACACAAAAGTGAGCAAGTATGCACTTTATAAAAAGAGCAATGCTTGAAATTCTCAAACTTTAACAATTGCAATTGAGGACAAAGAAAACCATATTATGGCCAATATAGGCATTTTTAAAAGATATTATTAAGAGGCTTCGAAACCTTATGAAAAATACAAACCAACAAGTTTATAAAGATGAAAAATGAAATTATTTATACCAAAAGGATGCAATAGATGAACTATGCACTCTATGTAGTGTGAGAAATTCCTTTTAAAAAATCTTTCCTAATGGTTTATCATAAACAATTTTTCAAAAAAGAAACATTGAAAAACTTTTAGGAGTTCTTATAAGTTATCATTAACAAGAACTATTTTAGGATTCAACAAAGATTTTAGATGTGAGAGATTTTCATATAAGGATTATATCAAATTTTTCAAAAAATGCACTAAAATTCATAATAAAAAAGAAGAACTCAAATCAAATTAGGGTTCACATGAGAATTAAGAAATTTTAAGCAAAGATCATTACTTTAGCAAGAAATCATATATATAATTTAAAAATTAACTTATAGGTCAATCATGAGATACTTATATAGGAATTATAAATCTCACATAATTGAAGGTAATTTTAAAAAACATAAATTGCTATTATATGCGATGAGTAGTTAGATAGACGCAAATTGTATATTTGAACAACAAACGAGTTCACCAAATTTGAGGGAGATATTTTTAAAATATACGAGCATACGAAATGTGAAAAGACATAATTCAACTATCATAACCATTAAACGAACAAACTATATGCAAGAAACATATTTTCAAATGCATAATACTTTAAGAAAAGGGATACATACCGAATAACTTCAAAACAAAAAGGAAGAGCAATGAATACTTCACCATTTCTTGAGCGACACGCTTTCCGTTGCACCCAAGGACAACCCCATCGTGACCTTGCTCTGATACCATGTTAGAAAGTGAGTTGGAATACATTGGGTTCAATAATGAACCCATACATATGCACGTGAAGTGCAAATATACCCATTAAAGGGAAACAACACAAGCACATAATGTGCTAACCCATAAAACTCATAAAAAGGGAAAAATATGACATAAAGTCATAAGTTGCATATCATTGAAGAAACAATGGACAAGGGGTAAAAACCCCATTACAAATGGAGCATAAGCTCCCTCAAGAACTGAGAAAATACAAAGGGGAGAACCCCTATTTATAAGCAAGAAAAGGAGCCACAAAGGGGGCTCCCAAGAGAGTCGTTGGGAGCCCCCAACGGTCACATATGTGACCGTTGGAGGCTCCCCAACGACTCTTTGGGGAGCCTCCCTATGTGGCACAAAAGCCGAAAATTAAAAAGGAAAAAAAGAAGAAAAATAAAAAATAAAAATGGAAAATTATAAACAATATTCCAAAGTGGAATATGCGCAAAACAGGAATTTACAGAAATACCCTTTTGGGTGAATAAAGAATATATATATATATATTCATATATATATATATATATATATATATACGAGATTACAAATGACGATAATACACATATTTTAACATATGCCCATATCACTGAGGAGACTTCTTAGCCACACAAGCTCCATGGTTGTAGTGGTCATAGCACGATATTCTGCTTCTGTTGAGGACATTGATACTTTGTGTTGCTTCTTGCATCTCCAAGAAATCATAGAGTCACTTAAGAAAATACAAAAATCAGTAGTTAAGACTCTATCATTGGGATTTCCTCCCCAATCAGTATCATTATAAGCAATTAAATCAAGTGATGAAGAAAAGGAAAGAAAAACTCCCTTAGTTATGGTGTTTTTGATGTATCTGACTATCCTTAAGACTACACTCATGTGCACAGTTGTAGGTGCATATTGAAACTGACTGACTGAGTGGACGACATGAGCTATGTCTGGCCGAGTGATGGATAAGTAGGTCAGAAACCCAACAAGTTGGCGGTAAGGAGTAGGATCCTCGAGGAGTGTTCCATCTTCCAACCTTAACTTTGCATTGATAACTTCAGGGGTTTCTGTCTTCTTATCATCAGAGATACAAGACTTGGAACAAATGTCAGCAACAAGTTTCATCTGAGAGAGAATGTACCCTCGAGGAGAGTACGCTACTTCAATTCCTAAAAAATATCTTAAGAAACCAAGGTCAGACATGTCAAAGTTTTCTTTTAAAACCTTTTTAATATCATTGATTCTTTGCTCATCACTTCCAGTGATCATATCATCAACATAAAGTAGTAAAATAACTATTGAAGACCCTGCACTTTTCACAAACAAAGCAGAAAATTCAAACTTATCATTACATTGCTAAATCTATCATGCCAAGCCTTTGGAGCTTGCTTTAAATCATATAATGTCTTTTTAAGTTTGAGAATCTTATTTTCACCAATACATACTCTTGGTGGAGGATCCATGTAAACTTCTTCATTTAATTCACCATTTAAGAATGCATTCTTAACATCTAATTGATAAATAGGCCATTTTTTAACTAACGCAACTGCAATAAGAGTCCTAACACTAGTCATTCTAGTTACGGGCGCGAAGGTTTCTTCATAGTCTATACCGTATTCTTGAGTGTATCCTTTTACTACCAACCGGGCTTTATAGCGTTCTAATGATCCATCACTTTTAGTTTTAATTTTGAAGACCCGTCTACATCCAATAGATCTCTTTCCAGTGGGTAATGAAGTTATTTCCCAAGTTTTTGCCTTTTCAAGGGCACTAAGTTCTAAGTCCATGGCTTCAACTCATTGGGGAATGTTTTTTGCTGCATGATAATGTGAAGTTTCATGAAAAGAATGTAATGCAATTAGACACACTCTATACCTTGGAGTTAGAGACTCATAGGAAACAAACCTATTAGGAGGATTGGAGATTCGGCCGAATCTCCTTAAAGAGGTTTCTTCTATGTTGGAACCTTGTGAGTATTTTTCTAGGGCACTCATTGGAGCTCGTTGACCACACCTAACATAGGTTTGGATGGTTCTATCACTTTCATTTTCAACATTGTTAAGAGGAATATCCTCTAGATCATTCAACAAATCATTAGAGATTTCCTCTTCTTGAGGAGTCTCATCTTCTTGAGAGAGAAGATCAAATAAGAAAGCATATTCGCTTTCGTCAATATCTTTAGTTTTCTCAAAACCATTTTCATTTTCTAAAAAGGTTACATCTTTGGATACATAGAGTTTGTTATTTTTAAGGTCAAAACATCTAAAACCTTTTTTATTTTCTCCATATCCTAAGAAAACACATTCAATAGCTTTATGAGATAATTTGTCTCTTTTATGTGTAAGGACAAAACATTTACACCCAAAAATTCTTAATTTATTGAAATTGGGTGTTCTTTTAAATAGTTTTTCATGTGGAGATGTATTTTGTAAGGATGAAGATATCATTCTATTTATCAAGTAAGTTGAAGTTAAAGCAGCTTCGGCCCAAAAACTTTTTGAAATTTCTTTAGAAATAAGAAGTGTCCTAGTGGTTTCTAAAATGTGTCTATGCTTTCTTTCGGCTAGACCATTTTGTTGAGGAGTCCTAGGACATGATCTTTGATGACAAATTTCATTTGTTTCCAAATAATTTTGAAATTCATTTGATAGATACTCTCCACCCGCATCGGATCTAAGAGTAGAGATATTACTTGAAAATTGATTTTTGACTATCATATGAAATTTCTTAAAGAAGTCAAAGACTTCGGATTTTACATTGAGAAAATAGATCCACACATATCTAGTGTAGTCATCAATGAAAGTAACATAATGGAGTATCCTCCTTTCGATATGACCGGAGAAGGGCCCCAAACGTCCGAATGGACTAACTCAAAAGGTTTTTTGGATACAAAAGTTCGATTTGGAAAATGAGTGAATTTCATTTTTCCAAAAATACAATTCTTGCAAACAAAATGTTTCTTATTACAAAATTTATTTCCAAAAGGAAAGTACATTTCTGAGAAACTTGGATGTCCAAGTCTTTGATGTCAAGTTTCAATATTTTTATCTTGGACATGATTACAAAAAGAGTTAGTGAGAAGTTTCAAGTTGCTCATATAATAGAGATCTCCCCTCCTATGGCCTTGCCCAATCTGCTTCCCGGACCGGAGATCCTGTATAGAGCAATCCTTAGTTGAGAAGGAGATTTCGCATCCATGATCACACATTTGAGAAACAGAGAAAAGATTTAAATTAAGTTGAGGTACCACTCTTATGTTTGGCACAAAGAAATCTTTGGAAAAATTTAAAGTTCCAAAACTTTTTACTTATAAAGATGTACCATCGGCGGTTGAAACATAAGAGTTTTTAGAGTTATTACATAAATTGGAAAGCCCATTTTCAAGAGGGGTCATATGAAAGGAAGCTCCAGAATCAAGAATCCAAGAAGACATACCTGGAGGAGAAGAGGAAGCTATGGCGGCACCCGAGGTTGATGGCGATTTGAGTAGAATTTGAAGTGCTTCCGATAGTTGAGCAAGAGAGGACTCCTTCCCTTCGATAGTTTCCTCCTTTTGAGTAATTTCTTCAACGGAGGCAACATTATTCTTTGGTGCTTCATTTAGCTTAGGGCAATTAGGTCTTATATGACCAGGTTCTTGGCAATGATGGCAAATGGCTTTTCTATAGTTGTCATTATAGTTATTTTGTCTCTCAAAGTGTGGAGGCTTATAGGTTATCACATGATTGTCGGGTTTACACACGGCCAAAACTTCATCTCCCCCTTAATCATACCAAGACGAGTTTCTTCTTGGCATATTTCGGCTATGGCATCTTCCAAAGAAAGAGGCTTAGATCTATGAAGAAGAGAAGATCTAACTTGTTCATATTCGGGCCTAAGCCCATGTAGAAATTGGAAAAAGTGTTTTTTTTCCATTTGTTCTCTTCTTAATTCCACATCTACACTAGAAACTCACTTTGGTTCTAGTAAAGATAGCTCATCTCATAAGGGTCCAAGAGTGCTAAAGTAATCTCTTACACTCATTTTTTCTTGCTTAATAGTCCAGTTTTTTTGGAGAAAGAATTGACGAGCAAGGTCTTTTTGAGTATACATACCTTTCATAAAGAACCATGCTTCATTAGCCATCCGAAATTTAGCGATGGCGCAAATTTTGAGCTTCACATTGTTCATGAGCCAAGCAAGAATCTTTGCATGCTTGCTTTCCCAATCTTCCACTTTAGATTGGTGATCTTCAATGGCCTTCATGCAGCCATTTCCTTCAAGAGCTTTTTCTTTATCACCATCCATCTTGGTGAGTTGGAGTTGTGGTTCCGGAATGGTGCCCATAACGTATCCCCAAAGTGTTTTACCCTTGAGGTTGTTCTCCATGGCTGCGGCCCACATCATGTAGTTGAAACCATTAAGTTTGAAAGAGAGATCAATCTTTTGTTCTCCTTCCATTTAAACCTCTCTCAAGAAGATAAACCAAGAAAGGGAGATACAAAATAAAAAATATAACTAGTCAACTAGTTATATCAAAAACCAAGAGCACGCACAAGGCTTTGATACTATGTAATGAGATATGCGGAAGTACAAATAGTGCTATAAGCACTTACAATGTCCACCAACAGACAAACAAAAGAGATAATAGCCAAGTCCACAAAGGGACAACACAACACAAAATACAAATGCCTCTTTATTGAAAGAAAGGGAGCTCTCAAGAATGAAAATATACAAAGGGGTTCACCCCTATTTGTACAAATAAAAATGAGAAGGGGGAGGCCAAATGGCCTCAAAAGAAGAGCCACAAAGGGGGCTCCCATGGAGTCGTTCGGAGCCCCCAACGGTCACATTTACCGTTGGGTGCCCCAACGACTCAATGGTGGGGCCCCCTTAAGTGGATAAAAAGGAAGAAAATAAAAAATAAATGCAAAAAATAAAAGGAGGAGAAAACAAGTACCCTTATTGGGTACATGTGAAAAGACTAAAATACCCCTAGCGTGTATTATTGAATATATATATATATATTGATTACATGTATTTTAACACTATGGTCATCAAGGTTTTAAAACCCGTGACTCGGAACTCGACTCGTTCTTTATTGACTCGTGACTCGGCGGGTCAACTCGATGACTCGGACCGGGTTTTGTTAACTTTTGATTTTAAAAGAAAAACAATATATAAATTATCATTTAAACATATAAAAGTTTGTAGAATGACTTAATTACTAGTGTAATTGATTAATAAGTAAAATAACATCAAGCAAAACTATATTTAACTTATAATTACTCATCTAATAGCAAGAAATCGAACAACCAAGCAAAACAATAATTCAATATTTCAATAGAAACAAACCCTAAAGTAAAGTTAAGTTAAAAACTTACAAGAGTAAGAGTAAAAACTAAAGTAAAGATAATCATACTTCAGCAATCTGCCAATGCATCTCAGCAATCAACTTTCGCATCTCAGCAATAACCATACTAGACCCATGGCCATATAACAAAATTACAAAGTTCATAAGTATAAAGTTAATGATCATAACACAATGACAAAATCAAATTTTGAAGTTTCAAACATCCAAAATTCATCCACGTTTACAAAATATGATATCTATATTCTCAAGTCAAGAGTTAATGGCTCAAATCTCAAATAGAGGCGAAGTGCTATTATTTGGAACTTCATTTGAATCAATTCTTGAGTTGGAAGTAGAAATTAATGGCTGAATTGGAGTACTAGTGGTTGCATTTTCCCTTGCATCTTCATCTTCAACTCCATCACCACCTTCGTCATCAATAAGATTAGTTTCTTCAATGTTTTCAACTTCCATCTCCAAGTCTCTTAAGAAATCCTTCATTCAATAAAATATGACACATTTGAGTTAACATGCAATAGAGAAAGACAAAAAACTAAATTAAAAAAAAATTAATCAAGTTAAAATATCAAACAAACTTTTACGGTTTTACCTCATCTCCATCTAAAACTCCTTCTTGCATGACCCATTCATCCATTGGTGTTTGCAAATATATATTGTCCAAAGAAATTGGGTCAAGACGTGTTCTCGTTAATTGCTTTTCTCTCAGACGTAAATTATAATGGACAAACACTAAGTCATTAAGTTTCTTTTGAGCTAATCTATTTCTTCTCTTAGTGTGAATTTGATCAAAGGTACTCCAATTGGTTCATATCCAGATGAAGAACATGTTTGACTAAGTATACGAATAGCAATTTTTTGAAAATCGGGGGCACATATTCCATGAATTTTCCACCACATTGCTGCATAAAGCCAAAACACACAAAAATGAAAAGTTGATTAAAGAAATATTATTTTGCACAACACAACAATAATGTTAAAGATAAATCACCTGGCTTATGCTCATCTCTAGTCATAACAGCTATAGAAGTACCAAAATCTGCACTTGCGTCTTCAAATAACTCAAGTTGCTTGCATGCTCTTACTCTAGCTGAAATATTTGGCTCCAACTTCTCAATACATTTAATTAAACCACGCCTTACTTCAGGATGCTTTGTGAATTACATGAAATAGTGCAAATAGTCAAATACATTAAATTGATAATTGATAAAAGAAAGTTCATATTCAAAATTTAAAATAATTAATAAAAAGATATAAACAAATACATACCTTAGAAAATTGTGGACTATAGTGGTATTTGGGATTGAGATAGTATGATGTTGCATGAAAAGGGTGATGAAGTTGATTTTCCCAACGATTGTCAATTATTTTCCAATAAGGTTTATATTTTTTCTCCTCATTGTCATGAATTTCTTTTATAGCCTCTTTGGCTCTATCCATAGCTTCATAAAGATAACTCATTGTAGGATTTTCTTCTTCATCGACCATTCTCAAAACTTTGACCAGAGGTTCTATAGTTTTAACAGTTGATTCTACGACTCTCCAAAATTTACTATTCAATATAATATCCTCCATCTCTTTCCCCTCAGCAAATGATGAATATTTTGAATTGTTCCATTCATCTGATGCCATCATTTTTCTAAGACCACTTCGATGTTCTAGCAAAGATTGAAGCATGATAAAATTAGTGGCAAATCTTGTAGTAACCGGTCTTAGAATTTCTTTCTTATTAGAAAATTGAGTCCTCATTAGGTTCAAAACAAAAGTATGATTGTAGATGAACTTCATGATCCTTTTTCCTTTTTCCTTTTTCTTTTTTCCACACATCCAACTATGCTTTTTATCTTAGACAAATCTTCAAGCATGAGATCTATGCAATGAGTTGCACAAGGAGTCCAAAATATGGTTTTCCTCCTATCCTCCAACATCTTTCCAGTTGCTTGATAGTTGGCTGCATTATCTGTGATTATCTGTCATTTTTTAATTTCAAAACATTATTAACATACTAAACAAATTATAAATATCAATGTTTAATAGAAAATTACAAAAGAACAAAATAATATATCTGAACAACATTCTCTGCACCTACTGTTTCCACCACTTCATCAAATAATTTTAATAAATTTTTTCGATTCTTCACGATACTTGTTGCCTCAACTGATTTCAAGAAGTAAATGCCCCTTGGACAATGAACCAAAAAAATTATCAATGTCCTTTATGTTGCATCTTTCCAACCATCAGTCATAATAGAACAACCCATTTAAGCCCAAGACTCCTTGTATTCTTTGAAATAATCATCAATTTTTTTAATTT
Organism: Nuphar pumila; assembly: GCF_984573655.1. Classification (NCBI taxonomy): domain Eukaryota; kingdom Viridiplantae; phylum Streptophyta; class Magnoliopsida; order Nymphaeales; family Nymphaeaceae; genus Nuphar; species Nuphar pumila. Next base: position 119,236,597 of record NC_143253.1, on the reverse strand, counting down.
CTTCTTGTATCAATCTTCCAGAAATCTCAGATGAAGAAGGCGGCTTCAATCCCATTCCTACTGAGGAACAAACTTTCATCATTTTCGTAAAGTAAGGAGAATTGGCTGCGTTAAAAGGAATGACTGAATGATAAAAAAATCTCGCAATAGTTGAACATAACTTATCTCTAGCTTTTTTATCCAAAGCTGCTTTTATTCCAAGTTGTTTCATTGATGGAGACCCTGCCTTCACTTGAACAAAATCATCAAGATTATGCTTTTGGGCATCATTCATCAATTTTTTCCCTTTATATATCTTTTCTCAGAAAACTCATCACTTTCATCTGACAAGTCCATAAGATTATCATTTACTTCAACAAAGGAACCAATCTCATTTACAATATTTCTCTTATATAATTTGTGTTCCTTAAATGACTCCAAATTCTTACAGATTCTTCGACTTTGTCTCATGGTTCCACCTCTCCTTTAATACCAGCAAGATGATACTTAAGTCTATTAATGTCACCACTCATTTGTTTTGTACACCAAGTACATTGTACCCTCTTCTTTTTCTTATCAAGTGGTAAACCAAAATCCCACACAGGGTCCTTTCCTTTAGTGAATGTTGTTGGAGTCCTTGAAGATCCTTCTTTTGACATTTCTTTGATGATTTGATAAATCTAAAACTGTTAAGTTTGAAAAGTTAAAAACATATGTACGGTTAGTAGATTATGCACAAACCCACCAAGGAAAGTTAAAAACATAGTGTCATACAAGTATAAAAGTAAAACTATACATGGTACACTACATAATGCACACAAACTGAACATTGTATATGCTCATCAGCATAAGCAAGTTATCATTTTTTTTTACTATTAACACTAGCACGATCAAGTTATCAACAACAAAAAAAAAACCATTAGTGCATGCTTCGTTGCCAAAAAAAATAAATTATACAGGGAGAATCCAAAATTGAAACCAAATCAGAATCCTAAAAACTTGTACCCGTTACCCAAAACCGACAGATTTGGACTTTTCAGAAATCATGCCCCTTGGTCTCTAATATTCTTCATTAATTGTTTTTGTGTTCCTTGGTCTCTGAAGAGAAAAACGGCCTAAACAAAAAAAAATCTTACTGATGCATATAAATATTTTTTTCTTGGACATATCAAATGCATGCATGCAATAGAACTATCATGAAACTATAGTTTTTCAGCAATGCACTTTTGCGCACATCTCTTACTTATATACAGGTATATGTAAATTTAAGTTAGTTATACTAATGCAAGATTTTTAGTGGTTTACCACCACACAATTAATCGGGAGCTATTAATGCTATTGAAACTTGCATCAAACATTTAGCTGAAATCATAGTGAGGGCAATCCAAACAGTGATATATTTGAAAGTATTTTAGATAATTATGTATTCAAACTTTCAACAATCAGCCATCTTAAGATCTATTGATCCATTGCGATATTTTTATCTTCATTTTTTCAATTTATCATGATATTGTGAATTTTTTATCAATTTGAATGAATAAACCTTTAAAAGTATGATAAAATTAGAATATCACAAGATTCAGTGGATGTAGCACACATGTACATGGTAAGACTCCCAACTCTTACGCGCAGGCATTCATTTTGAAGTCAAGAGTCATGGTCATAAAGAAAAAGCTCAACAGAAAGTCGTAAAGATGAAAAAATTAACTGTCAGAACGCATGTGGAACATGTTTGGCATGTCAATGCCACTTGTAGCTCAAAATCATATATGTCAACATCTTATTCAATGAACCCCACATAACCTAGGACATCATGGACATCTCTCTCTCTCATGTGTGCACATGCACACATGTCCACAAATTTCTAAGTTTACGTAGCATCGAAAGCTACCTCCATGTCAAAAGCTACCATAGCGCATTTCAAAGCAATTCCAGAACGCTTCAAGTACTGAGGGTGCGCCTCAGTACCTAGAGCGTGCGCCTCGCCTGTGAGGCGTACGCTTCAAGTACTGAGGCGTACGCCTCTCACAAAACTGGTCGCAGCAGCCGAAGGACCACCTTGAATCCTTGAATCCTTTACAAAACTCGCCTGAAAATCTTGTTGGAAATTATCGCAACGGCAGAAAGAAACACAAAAGGGGAAAAATTGAAAAAACATACCTGGTGGAGTAGAAAAATCTCGTTAATGCACTATTTTTGCTGGAGAAGACACGTCGGAGCTGCGACGATGCCTTACTATTCAGTATTCACCGTCGATGTGCCTTCGTCGGCGTCACTGTTCACGCCGGAGTTACTGTTCGCGATGCAAATACAAAACGCAAAAAAAAAATAAACAATGTTCACGTCGGCGTCACTGTTCACGTCAGCGTCACTTTTCTCGCCGGAGTTCTCGTCGGATGGCTGGAGCTGCAGCCACACCTTCTCGGCTTTTCCTCTCTTCAGTCGAGGGTTGAATACAATGAAACAATATTGCAAAAATGCCATTAACACAAACCATCCGAGTTGTCTGATTCTATTTGACCCATGACTCGTCTCGAGTCGCGCAAGTCCAAGCGATCCCTCCAGCGAGTTTTGTAAATCCGAAAACGACAAAACTCGCCCGAGTTCAACGTGACTCGTGACACGGCCGAGTCAGGCCGAATCATGCCCGAGTCATGCCCGAGTCTTGGCAACCCGAGTATGCCTTACCGGGTTGACTCGCTGGAGGGCCGAGCCGAGCCGAGTCAACGAGTTGACTCGACGAGTTTTTAAACGTCGAACCATAGAGTCGTTGAGACCCCCAACGGTCACAAATTGGGAACTCCCAAGGGTCTCCCTCTCTCGTCTTTGTTTGTATATAAATAAGGGTCTTCCCCCCTATTCTTTTTATGCTTTTCCAAGCATATATTCAATAGAGAATATATTTTTTACTTGCTTGTGTTGACCTTTGTTGGATCTTTGTATTGTCCCATAGTGGACTTATGCTTTTGCACTTTTGTGCACTTTTGTGCTTATATTGTGCCTTTGTATTGTCCACTCATGGACTTATATGTGCTTTTGCACCTTGTTCTTACAATTCCGCATACTTCATTACAATTCCAATGTGACTTCTTCCTTCGATGATCTAACTTCGAAGTTGTTGAATTATGAGATGGAACTTACAAAGTTTAATTCCGCATGTGATGCCTAGGAAGTCTTGGTCACCAATATGACTAGAGGGCGTGGAATGTTTCAGGGAGGCAAAGGGGGTAGTCATGGAAATAACCAAGGAGGTAGAGGCATTCTTCCCATGCCAAATATGCCTCCTAATGCTAATAATCAAGGGACACGCCCTATTTTCACTTGTTTCACTTGCAAGAAATCAGGCTATGTCAAGGCTAATTGTTGGTTCAAAGATGACCTAAGATACACTCCGACAACAACACAAAATAAGAGTCAAGCAAAGAATCAAGTTGTAGGTCGGAGTAGTAGGCAAAATATGTTAGAAAATAACATATATATGTATATACTGGAATATATATATAACTATATATTTAAAGTATGTACGTATATTCTTGTAATATTTTTTTATTTATTTATTTTTGTAATTTTATTTCTTTCTTATTTTTTATGTTTTTTTTTGTCTTTTTGTCAAAGAATCATAATTGACTAGAGTTGTTGGGCTGTCAAAACAGTCCAACATTCTTTTTGTCAGGTTCTATCAAACAATCAAAATGTTGATCGTTTGACTAGAGCTGTTGGGCTACTCCCAACGGCTCTAATTAGAGTTGTTGGGAGTATCCCAACAGCTATTCCAATAGCTCCTCTCATGTAATCTTTCTATAAATAAGGGCATGCTGCCCATTGTAATTTAATTCAAGGGTAGAGGGCTTTACCTCTCACATATTCAGATTTGAGTGCATTTGTGCGCTATTCTTATGTTTGTGTCGTGGAGCATTTTGTATGCTATTTTGGTTTACCATATTGGGTGAATGTATGTTTTGTCAAGTTGTTTGCAAACTTGGTGTATGATCAACCGTGCATTGGTGAGCTGCCTCGTAAAGCATGCCTTCTCTCTTTCGTGATTGGTGGGGGGGGGGGCGTTCTTTAGATTCATCATGAGTGAATTTTTTCCACACAATACAAGCAACTCCAACTTCATTCCGCCATTCAAACTTGAAGAAAGCAACTATAACATTTGGGCAGGACACTTGGAGACATTCATCAAGGGTCAAGGTTTGTGGGGATTTGTAAAAGGTATTATTCTTGAACTCACTCACAAAATTGCATTAGGTGAAAATGATGTTGAGACTAGTCTTGAAGAAAGAAACAACGCCATGGAAGAATATTACAAAAAATTAGATGAATGGGAAATGAAAAACGCCAAAATTCTTTTATGGATGCTTAGTGGAGTTGAGATAAAAATTGCCCCAAACCTTTTGTATTACAAAAAGTCAAATGAAGCATGGGAATATCTTAGAGGTATGTTTACCGAAAAAGATATGGCTCACAAGTATTATCTCCAAGAAAAAGTTAAAAACATTAAACAAGGAGACAAGAATGTAAGAGATTATTTTATGGAGTTATCTTCCATTTGGACCCAACTTGCTCAATTTGAACGCAAATGGGAAGGAAAGTGTATAGAAATGCAGAGAGTTCAAGTTGAAGAAGATAGACTTTTCGCTTTTCTCTATGGTTTGAGACCCGAGTTTGAACAAACAAGGGCCTTCTTGCTATCATCTTCATCACCTCCTCCTATTCATGAGATTCCCACTAAACTTAGTGGAGAAGAGATAAAAATGTTAGTATGCTTGTTACTTCTAGCAATGGTCGAGAAGATGATTGCGCACTTGCCGCATCAAAACCAGAACACTATATCAAGCCATATAAACCTCTTCATTTTAATAAGAATCGAGGAGAATCAAAAATCATTTGTCATAATTATAATGAGCTCGGTCATATTAGGCCTCAATGTCCTAAATACAAATATAGGCCTCAAGAAAAACGTGTTGCCGCTGCACCATCAAAACAAGATGAAGATACTTTGAATCTCAAAAACCTCACCAAATCATTATCTCAACTAACGGAGGCATTGCAACCATTGCTTAAAGGATCTACCTCAAGAGTGGCCATTGCAACATCTTCTACTCCTGGTATGTGTTCTTGGCTTCTTGATTCAGGAGTTTCTTTTCACATGACCCCACATAGATCTATATTATCTGAATGTCAACCTAATTCAAATACATCATTTGTTTCAACTACCGATGGTACTGCTTTGAAAATAGAGGGTGTTGGAATTTTTAAAAATGATTTATCAAAACATAACTTTTATATTCTAAAAATAAGACTTATACTAAAACTTCATCTTAATCTACTTTCTATTTCTCAAATCTCGGATCATGGATGTGATGTCGTTTTCTCATCAAGTAAATGTTGGGTGCAGGATCGTCAATCCGAGAAATTGATTGGAGAAGGTTCTAGACAAGGAGATCTCTATTATATGGATTTCTCTTGTATTCCAAAGGAATTATTTTGTAACATTGCCCAAACAAAAGACATACGGACTTGGCATCATAGACTTAGGCATCCAAATATAAGGAAATTGAATTTTGTACCTATTACCAAGAATCATTGTAAAGATAATTTTGAATGCAAAGAATGTTTACTTGGTAAAATGAAAGTCTTGCCTTATGGTCAAAGAATTTTATATTCCTTAATGCCTTTTGAATTAGTTTATTCGGATGTACGGGGTCCTGCTCCTATAGCCTCTAAAGGAGGATTCTCCTACTATGTTGTGTTTATTGAAGACTTCACTAGATATTATTGGATTTACTTTCTTAAGTTTAAATCAGATGTATTGCAACTTTCAAAACATTTCATAATATGATTAAAAATCAATTTGAAAGTAAACTCAAAATTCTCATAACTGACTCTGGAGGAGAATATTTGTCAAATGAGTTTAAACAATTTTTAGAAAACGAAAGAATTTTACATCAAAGATCATGTCCTAGAATCCCACAACAAAACGGAATTTCAGAAAGAAAACACAGACATATTATGGAAACTACAATGACTCTTTTTATTGCTAAAAATGCTCCAAAACAATCTTTGGGCAGAAGCTGCATTAACCTCAATATATCTTATAAATAGGATGCCTTTTGAAAAATTATTCAAATATCAAACTGTCTATCAAAGACTGAGAATCTTTGGTTGCAAATGTTATGTTTTGAATGATAAAGGAGATAAACTAATTTCTAAAGTTATCCCATGTGCGTTCATTGGTTATTCAGAAACACAAAAAGGATTTAAATGTTATGATACCAAAAATGATAAACTTCTCATTTCAAGGAATGTTAGTTTTGTTGAAAATGAAAGTGTATTTGAAGAAAACATGTCGGAAGACATAAACTCTGATTATTTTTTCTTGTTCAAACTATTGTCTAATGATGAAAATATTTATGTAGAACCTCCTGTTGAAAATAGAACAACAGTTGAACAATAGTATACACTAGAAGAAATCAAAATGCATCCAATGAAGGTATAAATCAAAGTAATCATGAAGCATCAGAAATTTCTTCAAAACAAACCACTATTCGTAGATCTGAACGAACCTCAAGAATCCCAAATAACTTTGTGGCTTAATCTCATAATCCGTCAGGGGTCTGCCTAACCCATGTTGTCAATTCACCAAATAAAAGAAAATCAAGGACGACCCAAAATCATCTCCATTTTCGAGGGGCTACTAGCCTCGTTTTCCGGATTTCCATGACCAGAAGACTCGTTTTCATTCTGCTTTTCCCCAAATTCTACATCTCCGCCACTACAGAACAGAGAGCCAAATACTATAACCCAAACTTTCGGAGCGTTGCAGTATCGAAAGGACAAAATCAGCAAGCATCGTTTCAATTTTGGAGCTATTCATTCACTCGATTGAGTTATGCGGTTGTAACAGGAAGGAGGAAAAAGGAGAAAGATGAAGCGAAGGGAAAATTAAATAAAAATAGAAAAAAGGTGGGATAACTTAGGCCTATGATAATGAAATATCCCAACTTATCCCAGTTTTCTGGATAATTGGGTGCACAGAAAACAGTTGAACGAGAACAGGAACAGAGAGAAGAGGATTATACTAACAAATCTCGAGGGGGAAGAAGGATCTCTCGTGGTCTTCTTCGTGATGCTCTATCTCTCTCTCTCCCTTTTTCCTTTTGCCTTCTCATCGAAACCCTCGGCCTCCCTCCTCTTCTTCTTCTTCCTTCTCATTATTGTTAAGCTCCACCGGAAACTAGAAAGTCTGGAATTTGCGTTTGCAATGCGGTAAGGTTTCTCTTTTAGCAGAAACGCACCGCCAGTTGGAGCGTGGTAGGTTCGGTAATGGGTTGGATCCGATTCGAATCCAACATACGTTGCAGACTTGCAGTTGCCACTAGTAGCCGGTAGATGTTCTTTCTCAAAACGAAAACCGATGTTGTCAGTATCGTCTCGGGACATGAATCGTTTTTCAAACGAATCATATGAACCGGGTGATACCAATGCTGAATCGTTTTGAATCGCCCAACTTTTAACCACAAAAAATATCTGTCAGAATAATAATAAATAATATTTAATTTTATTGAAAACATTAAAAAAATGGCCATTTTCAAAAAAAAAAAATGAAAATTAGCCAGTTCCAGCCACTTTCATATCGTTTTTCTGGCAATATGATACGAATCGGGCGATTCAGGCCGACCTGCACCGATATTAACAGCATTGCAACAAACCAAAGTGCTACCTAAGCCACAGGTAAGTCTTGATCTGTACAGTGAAGGTAACCAAGCTGAAAGGACGTCATGAGTTCTAAACATGGTGTACCCTCAAATGACAAAGGAGATATCAAGATCACTTATATTATTGCAATGGTTTTATTTTTTTAATATATTCATATCTCACATCCCATATTTTCTGAGCCTCGGTGTTGTCCACACAATCGAGAGCTCTACAAGCATGAAAAGGAGATATGCAGATATGGGAAAAATAATCTAAATTTTATAAAAAAATAAGGTTGACTTCCTTAGTGGCTCTGTACATTCGATAGTACCAACTGTTTATGTTGGAAATTTCAATTAACTGAATGGCTTAACCATTATTTGGAATTTGGATGCTTGCAATTTTGAGCAAAATATGGAACTTTGTTACCTTACACATAGAAGACCAATGTGAATTGCACCCCCAAACAATGTCAAATGCACATAAATGAGGTCATCATAACTGAATACAAACTTTAACCACCAATGTCAGAATACAAACATAAATGAGGTCATATTTTACCATAACCTTTGGGAAACATATAAGCTAAGTAACAGCAACTTGCACACATGGCTAGTTAAGTTGGCTTAAGGCGTTTAAGTTGAAGGTCTTTTTGTTTACAAAGCTCAATTTATTTTTTATTTTATTAACAAATTTTTCTTTATTTTTTGTATTCTGCCAAAAAAATGCAAGACAACTAATCAAATGTTCATTTTATCATGATTTTAGTTGTCGGTATTTTCCCAAAATGAAGTTTGCCGCTATATTGAGCAGGGGGAGTACTCGTGGATGGGGCAGGTAAACGAGACGAAAGAACCGAACATGGCATGTTCAGGCTTGGCTCATTAACAAGTTGACCGGAACATGGGTTTGCTCATGTAAAATAATCACTTTTAATTATTACATATAACATATTATTATATAATGTTTAATATTACACTTAAAAGTATACATATTTTGTATAACACATGATAATACATATTTTATATTATTTTATTTATTGTTTTCTTTATATATTACACTAAAACATATGTTACACGTAAAATATATACATATTTATAGGGCTGCACCAAGAGTCGAACTAGCTCGAACTTTGCTCAGGCTCGACTAGTTTAAACCAGGTTAAGAGGACTCATCTAAGTAAGTAAATGAGCAGAGCTTGATCATGCATTAGAATTTGATTAAGCTCGGCGAATAGATACATATAGTGGACAATTCTAAGATACGTAGATATTTTGTCTATGATAAACACACTATTCTCCCAAATCCAGCCTTTGTGTGTAAGGTTTGAGGTTCAATTCCTACAAGTTTTGCATGCTATGCACTAATTCCCGTTATATTGTTTAAAAAAAAAAAAATCCACTCGAGCCGAGCTGAGCCACACTCAAGCTTGAACTCAAGCATAGTTTGTACACAAATAGCTTGGCTAGAGCTTGAGCAAGTCAAGCTTTTTTAGCCAAAGCTCATCTCGAGCCCCACTCGTGTGCACCCCTACATATTTAATCCAAAAATTTATTGTATTGTCCTTGTAAAATGGCACCCTTATCAAAATACCTACCAATTTGACAAAATCCCCATATACCCAAAATCGTAGATGCTAAGCTTTTTTAGGATATTTTTGCCCTTTACACATGTGAATCTATTGAGGTTTGTTTGATGTATATGTACATTGTAGGAAGTTCACAACCTTTCAGTCAAAGGGAGATTTTGAAAACCTTCGCGAATATAACTTGTGAACCTCACTTAAGTAAATACTCTTAAAGGAGTTCTTCAAATGTGTGTGACATTCACAATCGCTGTGAACGTTCCTAATGTTTGCACTTTTATGAGACATTCACAAATACAATACAATCTTCGTGAATATAACATGCAAACCCCTTTTAACTAAATACTCTTCGAGGAGGCCCACAAATGTCTTTTGACATCCTTAAATACATGTTATGAATGTTCTTAGTAATTTGCATATGTTCGCAAGATGATTTCCGAACATCATCTGTATATGTGAATCTTGTGCCTCATTTGTGAACTCTTTGAACATTCGCATATTGGATATGAGATTCACAAATTTTTCCAAGACTTAAATGTGAATATCTTATTGTTTTTGTGAATGTTTGTACAAGCATTAAATGTTATGCTTCATTTTTTTTAAAAACAATGGTTCGCATTTTAGGGCATTCTGTTGTGGTTTCCAAGCCCTTTCGGCTCATCGTGTTTTTTGGTGACTATTTTTCAACAAAATTCTATGACGTTATTGTTTGTTCTTCATCGCATAATGACACTTTATCAGTGACTTCTTTAGCATTCAGAACATCATCGATGATGAGATATTTCGGCAAGCACATCTTAACTGCTAAAACTGGGGATGGCAGTGGACCAGAGGACAACGGGGCCCCGCCTCGCCCCGTTTGGACCGGGGATGAAGGGCATGAAACGAGAATGAAGGTTGAAATCTATCCTTGTACGGGGATGGAGGCAAGGATGGACTTATGCTTTCCCCTGCCCCATCCCCGTCTCAATCCCCACCTTTCCCTACCCTGCCGCGTCCCCAATCCTTTAAGGAATGACAATAGACCGAGGGGAAACGGGGCATGCCTTGCCTCACCCCCGTTTGGACCGGGGATAGAGGCGAGGGTGGAGGTTAAAATCCATCCACGTGTGGGGATGAAGGTTCAGATTTTGAAATGGGGCGGGAGTGGAGACCTTGTCCCCCGCCCTGCCCTGGTCCACTGCCATCCCTAGCTAAAACCATTGTTTTTTAAACTTTTTGGCATGAATAAGTTGTTTTGTGAAATAATTGCATGGTTCCCAAGTTATCTTTGTATGCTCAATCGCTTATTCTGTTTTTTTTTGTTTAATTCATTTTCATATGAGTATTTGTCTCACAATATGATTTTGTAATTTGGTATGCCTTCATTTTCATGTGCTTATTTATATGATATGGTTATGAGCTTTACACTATATAAATTTTGTATTTAGCACATTGATAATTAAATTTATTATTTATAATATGTAATACCCCAATATTTTTAACTTATATAAATTTAGGAAAAAAATCAATTTTGTAGTTAAATCCTTTTTTTAGAGTTGAAACGCTAATACAACGAAATATTTATTCAAAAAGATCAAGTTAGTGAACCCATGACCAAGAAAAATATCCAACAAATAGATTTGATCCCCAAATGTCTCGAATTTGGGTATGCATTTCCACATAATTATTCAAACCCATGAAGATTCAAACCAAGGATTTAGATAAAAATTGTTTTACACAAAAAGTTCATATACAAAATGTCAAAACGTGCCTCAGAGAGAACAACGTAGTGAATGGAATTTTGACATCATCGCGTCAACATGTCATCGCATGTAGCAGTTGTTTACTCGTCACCTGGATCTCATAAAAAGGGTCAGATTCATGAAAGGCTGATAGGTACAACTATGTTACACATTTATATAGAACTAATACAAGTACTAAGCATACTTTAATAACATTGTAACGCATGCAACTAAATGATCCATGAATTTGTATCATTTTTATTTTGATTAGCAATGTAATGTCAGGACTTTATTTTGATATTACCCTACTTAAATGTACTCACATGACAAAATTGTGAATACAGACTGAGACCATCTAGGGGTTTATTATTTCATATAAATTAATACTCTGAATGATTATCTGAATCCAATCCAAAGGTGACAGTATAGTTGCTGAGAGAGAATTCTCAAGAGGCCAAGAAAAAATGATGATATTTCATAACTTCTGCAAAAGTTATGAGCCTACCACTTAGGACAACAATTAGTAGTTCGGTTTCCTTACTTCGATAATTGAGCATGCCGAGTCATTGTCACTCGTAGAGCATAATTACTAACAACTTGTCAATTAGAGTTTGTACCTCATATCCTCTTCAGATAGGCATTATGTGTGAATGGGTTATTGAGTCATCTATTATTAATGAGTTTTAACACATTGGTATATGCCTTGCTCGGGTAGGAATCGCCTACCCTTCATGGGTAGGTTCTTAGGTCTTTTATTATTATAACTCATTCACCATACTTTGGTTTTTTAAACTCATCGCGCATCTTGCCCGTGAAGTTGATCCTTGAATTTTGCATGTGATTTTTTCGTAAGACGATGCATTGTGGCACCACGAGGTTTGCCAAAAACCTCAACTCATTTATCAGTGTACGAGTATGTCTTGCATGTCTTATAGTACACAATGGTGACAATTAACTCGATTTTCATAAAGGATTAATGATTTCATGTTTTTAAAACCAATAAGGGTGTGCTATAAAAATAACATAACAATCTTCAAATCAAGGTAGATCTAGGTTCTTCCCAAATGCATATCGAGAAACTCGATATACGTGATACTGAAGTCCACGTAATCGAAGTTTAGTATTTTGCTTGTTCAAAAATAGTTTCGATTGCAAAATTTTGAAATGTATCGAACTTATTCTCTTTGAACAATCTTTTAATGTTTGAACCATGCAGGGTTAATGTCTTGTAAAGTTCGATAATTGAGAATGTTTGATACATGCGAACGTAAAATCTCGCACATGTGCTTTTTGAAAATACAGTTAAAGCATTGTAGGCATATTAAAGTGTGTGTACGTAAGTAAATCATGAGTAATTTAATAAAGCAAATGTATGCAAAATTATGCATGTAAATAGATGCACACGTAATTTAAAGAAAACAATGCTCGCATAAATGCCATTGTAAATAAATGTGCATGTAATTTAAATAAAGCAAGCGTGCAGTACACCAAACTGCATATGTAAATAAATGCACACGTAATTTGAGAAAGTTACATCCATACAAATACCATCGTAAATCAATGCATGAGTAATTTAATAAAGCACACATATGCAAAAATGCATGCGTAAATAATTCATACATATATGTATGTATATAAGTATATTTACATACATATTTGTATATATGTAATATGTATATTAAAATCATGCAAATACAGTCATCGCGTGTATTTTTTCTACCTGATAAATTATGTGATCCTCGGAGAAGTCCAAGGGTAGGTGACTGTTTGCTCAAGCCTCGCTATTTATGTTGAAGATATGGGAATGTGTTGATGTGCATGTTTGAAGCCCTCAGAGAGTTTTTGTGAAACTGCAGCTAGATTAATGGTTAAAACATATTTTTGGCAGAGTTGTTGACTATGGTGTCACTAAGGTTGAACTCAAATTGTATTCGAGCCGACACGACCGAGTTGGGCTCTGTTAGGCAGAACCAAGTCAAGCTCAGTTGGGTTGAGGTGAGTTGGGCTCGATTTTGGTTAAACTAAGTTGACTTGGTTGAGATCAGATTGAGCTTGGCTCGGTTAGTCTTTGAACTGAGATGGCTCTATTAGAAGTGAACCAAGCTAGGCTCAGCTTGGTTGAGCCAAGTTGGGCTCGATCAAGGTTTGAACCAAGCCAATCGGATAGGGGCTCGAACCGAGTTAGGCTCGTTTGGAGCTCTCCAATAGGGCTCGGTTAGGGGGACAAAAAAGGGGGACAACAAGGCTCTACTAAGACAAACTCGGTTAAGTTGGAGCCGAGCTCCAAAAACTAAAAGGGGTGCACAGCTCTGTTGGGGCTCAATTGAGTCGAGCTCAGTTTAGCTTGATTTCTTAGTTGACACATGAGAAAAAAGTCTCATTATAATCAATGCCCCCTGTCCTTGTGAATCTCTTTGCAACGAGCCTAACGTTGTACCGCTTCACTCATTTTTTGGAGCCTGTTTTGATCTTAAAGATCCACTTACAACCAACCGACCTTACTCCATCAAGTTGATGCATAAGATCTCGCCCTTGGTTATTTGTAATAGAGTCAATCTTTTCTTTCATGACATTGATCAGATGTGTTAGATCTTTCACTTTCAATGACTTTTGCAAAGTTTCAGGGATCATCATCAATGTATATGAAATTATTGGGCTCTTATAAATACACCATATAGTCTAGATGGATATCAAATTTTCTAGTCATCATTGACCTCCATTCAAGTGCTACAGACGGTTAAAAAAGAAGCTCACCATCTTGTTGTTATATATCCTCATCAATAACTTGTTATACGTGGGATTGATGTTCATTGTGGGTTTTACAATTTAGCTTCCGATGGACATCCTTATATACACATATATGACAATGAAGTGTTTCTACCATTCCATAGCTTATAGGGAGTCTTTCGGGCAACCTTCATAGAAACCTTGTTTAATATGTACATTGTTGTCCTAAGAGCTTCACCCCACAAAGTCAGGGTAAGGTTTGAGTGATTCAACATCGCTCAAACCATCTTCTTAAATGTATAATTTCTCCTTCCAGCTACATTATTCTGTTAAGCACTACCCGTCATTGTATATTGAGACATAATGCCTTCATTTGTTATAAATTATGCTATTGGCTCTTCATTTTGTCCTATTTTAGTAAAACGATCATAATACTCATCATCTCTATCAGACCTAACCACTTTAATAACTTCATCAGTATATTCCTCTATTTCTTTATTGAAGTTCTTAAAAACTCGAAAGTCTAAAGATTTCTCAAACAATAAGTAGATATATGTACATATTTTGAGATGTGTTCTAACCTATGATGTCAAAGCAAATAGAATTGATTATCCTTTAGACTACGTTTATTGTCACTCAATATGTTTTCAATAGAGTGAGATTCTCGAAATCAAAATATGGTTTTTAAATTATATAAACTATCACACATATAACATGAACAAAAAAAATAAATTTTTTAACAATAATAAGCATGGAGTTTTTCAAAAATAAATGCAAACCCAAACTTATCAAGTCTTGAAATAGAAATTAGGTTTGGACTATAGGATAAAACATAAAAAAGTATTAACCAACTCCAAAATAAATCCTGACTCCAACACAACTATGCAGGTCCCAACATTTTTAACATGCAAACACATCTTATTTCCTGAAAAGATACTTCTTATTTTATGTTTTGTTGGTTCTCTTTTGTTCGAAAATACCTTCAAAGAGTTGACACCAGAATCAATCCACCAACTATGCAATTGGATATAGATTAAATTGCACTCATGAGAAATGAATGACTTGTTACCTCTATTCTGGAGTTATTTCTTATATTTCAGGCACTCCACCTTCTTATGTCCCTTTTTCTTGCAGAATAAACACTTTATAGAATAACCTCATACCTGAGATTTGGCTTTTGCCTAAGAGTTGAAACTCTCTCGAGAAGTTTTCTTTTTGTTTTTTCGTTTTAAAGGAACCCTTATTTGCCCCCGACCTATACTTTCCCTATTGAGAAGTTATATGTGCACTCACCACATTCTCACCCTTTAATCTTTTTTCCTCCTCAACACACTTGATCAATAAGTCATTGAATGATCACTCATCATTATATGTGTTGTAAGAGATCTTGAAGGGTTCATATTCAATAGGCAACAAGGTCAAAATAAATTGGACTAGAAAAGAGTCTTAAATGGTGAATTTCATGTCATTCAACTCAGATGCAACATTTCTCATTTATAGGATATGTTGTCGGATGTGACTATCACCATAATATTTTATAGACAGGGTGTTGACTCTAGTCTTATTAGAATTGACAAACTGAGCCTCAATGGTTAAGGAATTCCTTCGCTGTTTTATAGTGAGAGATCACATCGCGAATATTCATAGCTACTCTTGATTGCAAAATGAACATGCTAAGACTATTCGAGTGCTCTCACTTCTCATAAGTAGCCTTTTATTTGACTGTACTTTTCTCTGTAAGAATGGGGGGTCACCAATTCTAGGAGCCAAATCTAGGTTCATGTAACTGAGAGTGGATAACACTATTTATTTCCGATGAAAGAATTGAATTTGTTTAAGATAGAGATATTATTAGAACCATCAATGATAAAAAAATCCGATACTGCAGGAACAAAAGGAAAAGATCATATAAATGTTTAAACAATACTCATGTTGAAACAATATTGAGGTCTGGTCTGGGTCAGATTCATTGCAGATGCTATAGTGAATCCCTACTTATACATTGCTGAAACTAAAAAAAAAAGCAGTTTTAGCAATTTCGCCCCCCTGCCCTACACTCATTCAACTTCTGCCATATGCGTCTGCCTTCGACGGCTGGCCCCAAGTGTCATCAGCAACGACCACCCTCCAGCGGCTAGCCATCGACGAGCTGGGCCATCCGTCAACGGTGGCAATGGTGGACGAGGTTGTGTTATGGTTCTGTCCCCCTTCCCCTGCTCCACCATCCAGCCATCGTCAGCTGCGATCGCCTCCGACGGTCGCCAGCTTGAGTCTTGGGTAGTTTGATGGTGGTTGTAGAGGTGAAAAGAAACACTGATGCATAATGGGGTTTACCTTCCACCACTGATAAAAAAAAGTCCACTTGCCTTATGTGGCCGCCTCCAGCGGTCGACCACGACCCTTGACGGGGTGGGCCAACCTCTAACGACCAGCTGTGGATGACCAAAACCCTTTGCTGCCGGCAAATTGGCAGTGGAAGGTGGTCTCAATGGGGTTGACCCTCTCCCACCTGTAACCAAACAATGATCGTCGTCGGTGACCACCCTCCACTGTCAATGGCGAGGTATGGCCTCTGACGATCTGCTGTCGACCATCACTGCCATCTGTTGGCTATGACAGCCAACAGAGTGGCTCGCTCAGCGCTGCGTATGGTGGCAAGGCTCCTTGAGAGGGCTAGTAAAAGCATGACAAAAAAACTATGGGATTCTGGTGAGCTTCAGACATCCACAAAGCGCATCAACATACTCACACGCGTAACGAAAGCATGAGTTGTGGGCCCATAACTCAATGTTGGTGAAAACAACATGGAGAACTAAAACATACCAGAAGCGGCCATCCTCAGTCTGAATGAAGCTTGTGTTGACATGAGCGATCAGCGTTCTCCTCATCATATCAATGACCGCAATGAGCCCAGGTTGTCAAGTCAAAAGGTGAGCAAGACCCTTTAACCCAATGTGAGATAACACACCTTGGTTGCACCCATCAAGCAACCATGCCCCTCTATTTATAGTGGGAGGAGAGTGGGAGTTACATAAATGGTATTATGAGAAGAACTTTGTTTAGTTGAGTTGTAAGATCTTGTTTATCGAATGGGCTCTGGGAGTTGTTTATCAAATATTCAATTTAACTATATGGGGCTTTTTACTTCTAAAGTTAAGCTTCATCTGTTTCTGGTTTGCAGATCCATTTTGGTAGTTAAAAATACAATCATAGGATCTTAATACATGCAAAAACCAAACCTTTGTCCCTCTGTCTTTTGTTTGGTCATTGGACTTAAAATCTAAATAGCTTTGAAAGAAAAAGCACAAGGAGCATGGCGGTTTGAGGCTTATAAAGGTCTAAGATATGAGGATATGGATGTAATGAAAACACAAGTGCACAAGAACAATGCCACCAAGGGCTACAATGTGTGCACACACACAAAAACCTCTAATGGAAAAAATATAATAAGCCACAATGGGCTAATACACCACACTCACAAAAAGAGCAAGAGAGCACAATAAAAAAAAAAATAATTTGTTTTCCAAATGCTTAAGAAAAACATTAACAAGAGAGGGGCTGAAACCCTCTTTAAATAGGCCACAAGGCAGCTCAACAGTGAACCCTTCACATGGCCATGTTGAATGTGAACTATTCACACTCAGTAACATCCTTTCACTCTTTTTTCTTGTCGTTTGGTGTGCCTTGTGTCAAACCGGGTCACCTCCGATTGGACCCAATCCGAAATATCCAACATACACCGCTTGAAAATATCACAATTTCGATAACATGTTCTCAATGCACAATACTTGAATCAAAGCTATCACAATCTAAAAAAAGTGAAAAAAACTATTTACTACCAGGTATCCAAACGGTACTGTGATAGACTGAAAATATTACGATTTTAGAAACGTTGGTATTTAGTATATAACACAATATTTAAAAAAACACCATATTAAAAATGGAAAAGTATTAACCACACATTAGAGTATCATACTCTTTAGCTAAAACTCATATGTGGAAGCTTTATTTGATCAATTTGACCAAACAAATGCACTCAACATAGTTCATTTACTAGGGAATGCACCTTTCAATGGGTGGTTTCAATGTAAAAACATGTTTTTCTCCGTCATCAAAATTTTACATTACGAACTACTGAATCTTGAAGCGCTTAAAAGTTTTGCTTATACAATGTGATTAAACAATTTAAAGCATGTATTTGAATGGACAAACCACATAGATCATACCTGTTGGGATTGATCTACAAAAAAAAAATGATTGGACAAAGGTGTTTATATTATAGGGTATGGCTGGACATTGGGTTGGGCGGGCTATGGGCCGACCTGAATGGATTGGGCTTGAGCCTAGTATTCGGGCTATGGACTCAAACCCAAATATCCACATGGGAGCCCAAGCACAAAATATCCTTATTTTGTTGGTTCAGGTTTGAGTCCATCTTGGACCTGATTCAAAACCAAAAATTGATCTCACAAAATCTCAAAATCTCAGGTTAGGCTGGGCTAGCCAGTGGTATATATATATATATATATATATATATATATATATATATATATATATATATATATATATATATATATATATATATATATATATATATATATATATATATATATATATATATATATATATATATATATATATATATATATATATAGTGAGATAGAGGATATATATCGGGTCAAGCTCGTTTTGCAAATAATAGTAAGTGGTAACTTTAAACATAAAAACAACCTAGCCTGCCATTCCCCAGAACGAGACTTTTTAGATTAAGAATTTTTTTAGAGTAATATCCATAAAAATTAGAGTAAGACTCTTAGAGTAATATCCATAAAAATTAGAGTAAGACTCTTAGAGTAATATCCATAAAAATTAGAGTAAGATTTTTTTTAGTTGAAAACCTGCCAAATGTGATTCAAAAGATGGATCTATCTTGAATTCCATCTAGTTTTTTGTACTTTTTAAAATTTTGTTAAAAAACGTGTGTTAAAAAAATGAATGAGCAACGTTGTGAACATAAGATGACTAACAACCTAGCCTGGCCCGGTATGAATTAGGTCCGTGGGATCAATAGGTGAGCTTTGAACTTTGCACCAATCCAAACTGGGCCTAGGACTTGACCAGGCCCGGTCCATTGATAGCCTGGTCAAGTCCGTCCACTAACCGGGCCGGGCTAACCTGGCTTGCGCATTGTCCTGCTCTAGTTGATTGTAGCCTATATTTTCTCATTAAAGATCACGTTTCTAATAAGATTTAAACTTGATATTAACATGACGGGAAAAAGTTATTTGCAATATTTTGGTATGATTTATATGTTTAATATATTCATATATTTATATATATACGTTATATTAGTTTTTAAAAATTTTTAAACCGATAATTTTTCGAGTTTTTCTCCAGAACGAGACTGGTGCGCGTACCGTCACAACTCTCCTTATTTACCGGGATCTCAAGAAATCATAAATTCCAAGAAATCATAGAACCCAAGAATCCCCTTCCGCAAGGACGCGAGGGGGATTTTTTCCATTTCTCATAAAAGCCTTCACCGACCCTCCGACCGGCAGACTCTCTCTCTCTACCCACCCCTTCTGCCCTAAGGGTCTCTCTCTCTCTCTCCGGGAGACATCGCTCCTTCGTCCATCTTTTCGCTTATTTGCTCTGTCGAGATTGAACGAAGGCGTGGAATTTGTGCCCTAAGAGGTGCGTTTCTCTCTCTCTCCATCATGGATCTCCCGTATCTTTTGTATTTTTCTGCGTCTTCTTCACCCCAATCGCTTTATCGAGTTCAGCAAAGGAATACACATGATCTGATTGAAATCTTCTTGACTCATGTTTTCTGTGACCATCCAATCCGCTGTAATCGATGCCATGGTTAAAATGCTTGGTTTTCGTGAAACTTGGGAACAGAGTGTTGTTTTTCATGGGGGTGTTTCGTATACGTGCCAGCGTCAATGGGTGATGTTTTGTCTGTGATAGTCACGGTTTCTTGAAGTGTATTCAATTCGTATCCGATGAGTTTCGTGCAATTGGGTATCCGTGGTTTGACACGCAATTTAGAATTGATATTCGTGTACTTTATACCAACTAATTTAATGCAATCGAGTGATAGGTTGTTTCTTTTGTGTCTATGTATCTATTCTTACTGGGGTTGTTTTAGGATTTCTATGGAAGTTGGTGCCTGAAATTGGTCTGCTGAGTCTTTTAGTTGCTTTTGTTTCATTTTTTTTTTTTTTTTGTGACATGGGTTTGTGTATACATCAATCTTTATTTCAACTAGTTGCACAAATGGGGTTTGACCTGTTAATTTCGGAACACATTAGTGCTAGATTGATCTTTGTTTCCGTTCACTTTTCTTTGCGCCTTGGGCTTGCCTACAATCGTTTATTTGATTTTGCTACCTGAAATTGACTTTCCTCCTCCTCCCCCCCACTCTCCCTGTTATTCTTCCATTACATTCTTTCTTTCTACTGGTTCTGTCCTATGGGGTGTCTACAGGGCTGTGTATGTGCATGACAGCCTTGAGACTGTTTTCCTGTTTATGAAGCCTAAGTCTAACTTTCATTTTCATCTATCAACGATCCATGATGATGTTGTTTTGAACGGGTTCCAGTTTTTAACCGGAGCAAAACAAAGAACAAGACAACCGGATGAATAATATATGTTATCTGTGTTGGTGTTAATTTTTTCCCTTTTTGATCCTTAACGAGCCTTGGTTCACGCATAGTCTTGTTTCTGTGGCATCTATTCTGGTTGATTGATGTTTAATTTTAACTTTTTAGGTTTGTCAAATGGGTCTTTTTGGTTTATCTAGGTCTGTCTCGCATATACATCTTCCTTGATTCATGGATGTGACTGATATCGTTTTCGTACTTAAGCATAAGCCAGAGTTTGCAATTTTCTTTAACTCTTTCAATAAATTTTCCCATAGAAAGTTTTTTGGAGTATTTCATTGAATGCTAGTATATAGACCAGTAGACTGACGTTGCCAATAGTTCGGTCAGTGTGTTGGATGCATGTGCCATTATGCATGTATTTCTGTAGGACATGTATTTGTGCTTATGCATGTATTCTGTGTGTGCATTCTTTGGTAATCATTATTGGTTATATACCAAAGTTTAACATGTTTGTAATGTTTTCGCTGCTTTCATCCCACTGTTGATTTAACAATCTTGTTGACCTTGTTTATATGATGAGATTACCTAAACTTTTCTCCATAGTTGCTCTCAATGAAGCCAGTGCAATGAATAAGGTGCACATGTTGCAATTTTTTGAAATGAAATTCCATGGCATTCATTCACATTTCACTATAGCAACATTTGTGAAATTGATGGATCCATTCATATCACTCTTTATTTAGGATCTTCGCCTACCTTGTTTTTGTGAGGGACATTGCACATTTAACCATAGTAACATTTGTGGAATTGTTGGATCCTTTCATACCACTCTTGATTTAGGCCTTGCTTCTATGAAAGACATTGCTTTAAGCGTTCTCGGTCATGGCTCCCAAGGAAATGGGTGCCAACATGCTGTGTGGACATAAGATGGGGATCCGAGGTTTCTCTGGTTTATGAGCTTTAGATGATAGACATTTGACAGTGAAGAACAACTTGGATTTTGGAAGCTAATGCTGCATGTCCAAAAATTGTCATATTCTGATCTCTTCTTTAAGATTGCAGTGTGTTGTTTACTGCTTCCATTTTTTATTTGGCTGAATTTTGGGTTTTATTAGGGACTTTATTCTTAATCTTGAGCAATTGTTTGCTGAATGGCCTTTATGCTAAAATATGTTTGAGCTTGCCTTGGATTATTCAATTGTAAACTGTATCTTTGGAGAAAGTTCATGTTTAAGACATCATGTTTTTAACAAAGCGATTCTCTTCCCGGGAATTTTGTTTTGTTACGATCCAAAAATATGATTCTTTAGGATCTCAGAAGGTAGAATACATGCCTCTTGCTACTTGATTTAGTATTGGTTCCAAAACTTGTCTGGCAATTTGATATCTATCAATGCTACTTTTCTGTTTCCCTCTCCTCTTGATTTAGTATTGGTTCCAAAACTATTGGAAAACCAAAGTTGTAGTGTTCTTTTCACTATACTGAACTTTAGACTTTGATGCATCTTAGATAAAAGTTCATTTGTGGATGTGCCCATTTTTCTGCTTGGGCATATGACCTTTTTTTTTTTAAATTGGAAAAAGTTTGTTTATGATTCAATACTATTTTCTTTCTTGGTTACAAGAGTCATTTGATATTTGTCAGTATCAATGCCTTCTCAATCATTTTTAATGGTCATTTTAAAAGCAAGCAGTTATATGATGATATCTTACTAGAGTGGCAAATTCATGTGGCAGTTTGGAGAAATGAACTGTTAAACTGTGGCCATTGAATGATTGGATTCGTTAATGGACTTGAATGCTTCACCTTTACCTGAAGATGACGAAGAAGAGCAAACTCTAGAAGTTCATGTGCAAGATGAAATCTATGGGGAACATGCAGAAACAGCAGTGGAGACTTTGCGCAGGGTAATGTGATTCACCCTTAGTGTTCTTGAGACTTTTTTGCATTTCTTGTATTTTCAAAAACCTATTCAATTTTATGCCTGAAAATTTATTGAACTTTTTATATTCAACAGTTACAACATTTAGAGTATTTAAAATTTTAATGTTGCAACAGTGACAGTATCCATATGCTAGTAACGCTGTGGAGTACTTTCCAAACTCAGTTTAACTAATGGCCATGTCGGTTATTTTACATGCTACTGTTGATCATATTAACTGTAATGTATAAGTAATCATGTATGCATTTTGTTCATCCTCACTGGTGTTTTCACATCTAATATGTGGCTCTCTTGTGTGGGCAATTTACAAGGACAATAAGATTTCCAAGTTTTAGCATGTTATATAGTGGGTTGCTTTCCACTCTTGATAAAAAAAGTGAAATGATAAATCATTAAGATTGACGTGAAAATTGTTATTATAATTATACCTGAGTCCAAATCATTGTATTCTGGAAAATAATTTGGGTAGGTTTCACAGTGTCCTTTCTAAGAAAATAATCAGTTTTCTTTGTTTTTACTTTTTACTCTACTCCTTGGTATTTTTTTAATTTTTTTATTCAATATATCAAGGCTTAAACCTTTTGTGTCAGTGGACTAACTAACTCTCCTTTTTAATGTCAAACGTAGCATTTTGATGTATTAGCTTATTTTATTGCTGGCCGTTAAACCAGGTTGCTTTTGTCAAAACACATCTCATGGCTGTTCTGTACAAACAATTTATCATTCATTATTTTATTCTCTGTGTTTTGTATATTATATGTCAATCATTAAAGAGCTTCATGTTCTATTAGATTATGAAAATTTTCTGCAATGTGGTGCCATCATGCTGTTGCTTATTTACTAACTTAAAGTTCATCTGTCTCAGGAGCGTGAAGAACGGCGACAGAGATTGAAGAGAGAATATCCAGATGATTTAACAAATCGTGGTTCTGCCCAAATACCAAGAGGCAACATAGCTTTTCAATCTAGAAATAATAGATCCAATGAGAGAAGGAAGCAGGTGCCCAGTGGTAAGTGTGTACAATTTCTTGCTATTGTCGCCTGTATATCTTAGAGATGCATCATCTTGTTGTTTAGGTCAGAATGCTTTGTTGTGGTGGTCTTTTGTGAATCCGTTGTGCATTCTTCCTGTTTTAGGGCATTTAGTTCATTGACAATTTTTTCCCAGTTTCAGTAGTACTCTATGAATAAATTGTCATAATGTTAGTTAGATCTACCTTTGCATTCTATAACTGTTTGGGAGGTTATTCTTGAAAATATCACTGTGATTTTCTTTCTGGCTCTGCAATTTTTTGGTAAATCTTTTATATAGATCCCCAGATAATTGGCATCTCTAAGGAGGCACAATTGATGTGAGGGTTGCTAGAATGTGTTCTCTTATATATATGTATGTATGTATTTTAGGGGTTTGTAATAGATAATACCCTTTAGGGTTATTTTGGTCATTTGACCTTGTAATAGGTTCTGCCATTAGGGGCAGAACTGTTATCTCATGTTTCTTTGTTTTTTTATTTTCTTATTTCTGTGTTTCTTTTTTGTTTTTTTTGTATTTAGTTGGTATTGTCAAGGGCACTTTTGTCCTTGACAATATGACTGTTGGGGGCTCCCCAACAGTTAGGAATCTAGCTGTTGGGAGCTCCTCAACAACTAGTTTTTTGTATAAATATAAATATATGGGGCTATGGCCCTTGGTAATCTATGCATTTTTGTGTGCATTTGATCATCAATAAATAATACATTTTTAGGCCGTGTTTTTTTATCCTGTGCATAACTGTTTAGTTATACACTGTTTGTCCCAAGCCTGGATAACGGAGGAGGGTTGCGGTAGGCCAGTGACAGCCAGCGTAAAAACTTAGTCACACCCTATGAATATGAACCAATATGCGAATTTCGTTGGGGCATTCCCTACTAAGCAACACTCTGTACTCTATAGGCCCGGAGGCAGTGATAAGTGGGCAAGGGTAGCTAGGACATTGCACAGAAGCGATGCGTCAAACCGGCGCCCGAGGGTGGGGTAAAATAGGCAAGGGTTCCCACACTTTGTTGGACGGGTGAGGGTGAAAAAGATAGTTCAAGACCATACAATTAGGTTAGCCACTTGGAACATAGGGTCTTTAACTGGTAAGTTGGTAGAGTTAATAGATGTTATGTGTAGGAGAAAAAATGATATTTTATGTTTACAAGAGACCAAATGGGTAGGTGAGAAAGCAAAAGTGATACAACCTTGGGGATATAAGATTTGGTATTCAGGAATACATAGGAATAAGAATGGAGTTGGGATTGTTATTAGTCATGAGTCTATAGATAATGTAGTTGAGGTCTGTAGGAAGGGGGATATGATTATACTTATTAGATTAATAGTAGGTACGGATATTATTAATTTTATTAGTGTTTATGCACCTCAAGTCGGTTTAGACGATTCCATTAAGCGTCAATTTTGGGAAGATTTAGACGGAGTAGTACAAGGGATATCTCATGGAGAAAAGATTTTCATCGGCGGAGACCTTAATGGACATGTAGGCATTAGTAGGGATCAATGTTGTGAAAACTGTTGAGGCGTAGCGAGGCGCTCTACCAAAATCTGAGGCGAGGCGTAAGCCTCGAGGCGCAAAGCGTAAGCCACAATTTTTTTTTTAAAACTTAAAAAAACTCTGAAAATTATCTAAAATTATAAATAAATAAAAAATGCTTTATTGATGAAGCAACAACCAACAAAAAATAAAAAATCTCAAATAAATATGGAAAAAATATCCAAAATGGTAAAATGGCCACAACCATCTAAATTGGTTTTCATGTTGTGCTGGATATAAAAGAATAGTCTTTGAGGCACCCACAAGAAGCACCAGCCTTTTTCAGGTGGGGATTTGGGATTTCATTAGCACCTCCTTTTTACTTCACTTTTGGAAAAGAAGAATCTAATTCTTATGAAGATACAATTCCGGAACCGAACTATCCATGTCACTCTAGCCAAACATTCCCCATTTGCAGTTATTTGGGACAGTGCAAGTTCAAATCTAAATGGTATGGTTGTTTTAACTGGTAGGGGTCTCCCTAACCCCAACTTTCTTTGTCGGAAAAAAGTAAGGAGAGTTTATCACCTTGTAAGGCGATCACTTCATTAAGAAGCAATTGACAGTCCTGTTTACTCAAATAGAACACACAAGATCTTATGTCACATGGATACACCCAAAAGGACACGAACATGTCATTATTGTGCAATTTTCCTTATAAGAGGCAAATGTGGTTTGTTCTTTTTTTTTTCCGAAAGAAGTGGTGCATAGTTCAATAACTCGTTATATTGAAAAAGAAAATTCGGATAGACAAAAGGCAATTTGAATTATAAGCGATTTATACAGCTACTGAGTTTTGTAAACATTGAACCCATAATAATGCCCTTAATAACTTTGAAGAAAGGGGTGTCTACTTGGTCCCCAGGAGAAAATACTTAAGGATCTGATTTTATCACTCCATTTAGTTTTATTCAGTTAGCTAAAACCATATCTGATTATAATCAGATGCAATTATACTTTTTGACTTTTGTTACAGAATCTCATTACATGTAAAAAAATCACATTTGGTACGAGCTTTTCACCATCAGAATCCAAATCCACTTAGCCAGTATCATTTCAGACGTCTTCGACCTGAACCAATGGTTTCTTCCTTAAATATCAACAACAACAAAGAAAACTTTTGGTGATTAAGGGAACCGAACAGTGAAATCATGGAGAACTAAGTTCAAGATCCAATCAGAACGGGACCCATTTCCAACCGCAGGTCCATCCCGAGTATTTGTAGTAGTATTTTACTGTCTTATCTTTTATTTTTGAGAAGGATCACTTGGTAACTTCAAAACGCTGAGGGACATGGGTACCAATGATTAAGGACGAGCAGGAGAGCAACAAAACAACCTTTGCCCCTTCCCTCCTACCGAACCCCGTTTCGTTAAAAACAAACAAACATCACAAATCCTGGAGGAAGTGTAACACAGGAAAGGCTTGTCCGGGTCGGAATCGTCGAAGCCACATAACCCTTTCTGCAACCGAGAGAGTGAATCACTGTGAGAGAGAGGGAATTCGACGCGTGCACGTTCGTGAGACCCATCGACAACTTCATAACCAGCCCGACGACCGTGACTCTCAACTCTACAAGAGAGCATTACTTCCTCTGCAGTGTCGGCCAACACTGCACCTTCGGGCAGAAGGTCGTCATCAACGTCGTCGCGGTCACCGCCTCCTCACCTCCACCGGCTAAATTCCTTGCCTCGCCCGCTCCTGCTGCTGCTGGATCTCCTCCTCCAGCTGCATCACCTCCTCTTCCTTCCGCCAGATCTCCTTCTCCTTCTGCTGCATCTCCTACTCTTCCTTCTGCTGGATCTCCTCCTGTTCCTTCTACCAGATCTCCTAGCGGGTTGCCCAGTGGTCCTGCTCCTTCTGCTCCTTCACCCAATCAACAGAATTTCACGTCTTCCCTCATCGACGGCCTCAGATGGGCTACCCTTTTCGCCGTGGCTACTTGCCTTGCCTTCGTGCGGTAATCAAACACCCTTCTTTCCTTCCTTCCAAAGCCGGTGTCTTCCTGTAGAGATGGACACATTTTATTATGGTTTTTTTTAGCTTCTGGGAGTTCGGGACCGGTGGATGATTTCTATTCTTCTATGTTTTGGGTGTATAATGGCACTCCCATCTTGGGAGAGACCTGATGTTTTGTTAGCAATATGATGATTTGGGTGCTTTTTGTGTGCAACTCTTAGCATTAGCAGTAGTGGCCAGTGGCCAACAACATGAGGCGTGCATGCCTCACTGTGAGGCGCGCCTCGTCTCGAAGCGTATGCCTCAAAGCGTATGAGGCGTACGCCTTGTATGCTTTTACGTTTCATGCCTGCGCCTCAAGGCACAAAGGCCCTCGCCTTGAGGCGAGGCGCGCTTTTTGTGCCTTGAGGCGCGTTTTTAATAACACTGGTAGGGATGCATTTGAGAGTATCTATGGAGGCTATGGTATAGGAGAAAGAAACGAAAGTGGAGAAAGGATTTTAGATTTTGGTTTGTCCTATGATTTGATCTTAGCCAACACGTGGTTTAGGAAGAGGGAGTCTCACCTAGTAACATTTAAAAGTGGGGTTAATAAGAGTCAGATAGATTTTTTCCTACTCAGAAAGAGAGATTGGGGTTGTTGCATCGATTGTAACGTTATACTGGGAGAAAGTGTAGCTACACAACATAGAGTTTTAATTTTAGATTTTAAAATTCAAAAATGCCACAAAAGGGATAGACATAGGATAGATCCTAGAATTAAGTGGTGGGCACTGGAAGGAGCTAAACAAGGAATGTTTGTAGAACAGGTAGCTAAGGAAGCTAATTGGTGTCTCGATGAGGATGCAGAATCAATGTGGATTAAGATAGCGGGTTGCATGCGAAAGGTGGCGAAGAAGGTTTTGGGTGAGTCTAAAGGCGGTGCACTGCTAGGTAAGGATACATCATGGTAGAACGAAGATGTCAAATTAACTATTAAGGTTAAAATAAAGTGTATTAGAAATCTCAGTAAGAGTCGTGATAATGAGAATTTGGAGAAGTATATGGTAGCAAAGAAGGAAGCTAAAAAAATAGTTCGAAACGCGAGGGATAAGGTACATAAGGAGGTCTATGACAAGTTGGATACCAAGGAGGGCAAAAAGGATATGTATAAGCTTGCAAAGATGAGAGATAGGAAATCGAAGGATTTGGGTATGGTTAGATGTATCAAAGATGAAACGCAAAGGGTTTTAGTCAAAGATGAGGAGATTAAGGAGAGATGGAAAGATTATTTTGATAAGCTATTTAATGATAGTCATGCTCAAGATCTTGGAGACTTCTCCATTCCTTTTCATGAGATAAATCGTGACTTCATGCGCAAGATTCAAAAGAAAGAAATTGCAGAGGCTTTGAAGAAAATGAAATCAAGAAGGGCAGTTGGCCCAGATGGTATACCTATCGAGGCTTGGAAATGCTTGGGAGAGAAAGGTTTAGAATGGTTGACAAATCTTTTTAACTTGATTTGGCGAACAAATAAGATGCCTAATGAGTGGAGGAAGAGTACTTTGGTGCCTCTCTATAAGAATAAGGGTGATATACAAGATTGCACAAACTATCGTGGTATAAAACTCATGAGTCATACTATGAAACTTTGGGAGAGGGTGATTGAGTCTAGGTTGAGGAAGGTTGTCATGATATCGGAGAATCAATTTGGTTTTATGCCTGGAAGATCAACTATGGAAGCTATACATCTTCTTAGACAACTTATTGAGAGATATAGAGAGGGGAACAAAGATTTGCATATGGTTTTTATTGATTTGGAGAAGGCATACGATAGAGTACCTATGGATGTTCTCTGGTGGACAATGATGAAGAAAGGTATCTCTCTAAAGTACATTAATATAATTAAAGATATGTACGAAGGAGTAGTAACCAATGTCCGCACTTGTGGAGGGGTCACAAACACTTTTCCTATAACGGTTGGGTCTGCATTAAGCCCTTTCCTTTTTGCTATAGTGTTAGATGAACTTACGAGATCAATTCAAGAAAATGTGCCGTGGTGTATGTTGTTTGGATGATATTGTTTTGATTGATGAGTCTAGAGCTGGGGTTAATGCTAAGTTAGAATTATGGAGACAGACTTTGGAAGCAAGAGGTTTTACGTTGAGTAAGAGTAAGACATAATATATGGAATGTCAGTTTAGTAAGCAACGAAGTAGTGATGAGAGTGTAGTGAAGTTTGGTGAGCAAGAAATAGCGGTGGATGACTGTTTCAAATATTTGGGATCTATCATTCAAAAGAATGGAGAAATTGATGGAGATGTAAATCATAGGATTAAGGTTGGGTGAATGAAATGGAAAAGTGCAATTGGAGTGTTGTGCGATCGTAGAATGCCATTATGGTTGAAGGGGAAGTTTTATAGGACGACAATTAGACCCACTTTACTATATGGTACATAATGTTGGGTTGCCAAGAGACATCATTTTCAAAAAATGAGTGTAACTGAGATGTGTATGCTTCGATGGATGTGTGGAAAGACACTAAAAGATAAGATTCGAAATGAGGAAATACGTAAGAAGGTAGGCGTTGCACCCATTGAAAATAAGATGAGTGAGAATCGTTTACGATGGTTTGGGCATATTCGACGAAGGCCTAATGATGCTCCGGTTAGAAGGATGGAGAAATGGGAAAGTATATTAGCTAAAAGAGGTCGGGGTAGGCCTAAGAAGACTTGGATGAAGATGATAAGAAAGGATATGAATGCTTTGAACCTCACCGAGGACATGACATTGGATAGAAATGATTGGAGGAGAAGGATTCATGTGGAGGACCCAAAATGATTTTCTTTTTGGTTCATATCGCCGACCCCAATTGTTTGGGATGAAGGTGTTGTTGTTGTTGTTTTATGCTTGAGTGTTCTTGATTATCCCGTAAGTGGTTTTTGTGTTTATACCTCTTTGCGGGTTTGCTTTGTGTCTCTTGTATGTGGTGTGTGGAGAGGCTTCTTGATTTCATTACATGGTATAAGAGCCATCAATTGTGAAGCTTGTTCGTGTGAACGTGAGTTTGTGAATCGTGTGATTGTGAACTCGTGGTGTCCAAGAGAACTTCACTTTCTTTCTATCTTTTTCTTTCTCTATCTCTTTTCTTCCTTTGTACTTGTGGGGGGTGATCGAGAAGTCAACTTTTTCATTCCTGTGAGAATCAATGACACAAACAATGTGATGTGGGCATCCATAGTGAAACATAAAATTTGTGAAAAGGGTCTATGGGGTTTGGTTGATGGCTTCGGGAAAGAACCAATGTTTGTGCTCGCCAAAAACGAAAATGGAAAGGAAGTAGCGCTTCGAGGATACGGCATGACTAAAGCAGTTGCCGATTACTAAAAAAAATAAAAATAGTGGAGGATGGGTCATTCCAAAATCGTAGGATGACTCATCAATAGTGTTGATATAAAGAAATGTTTTAGTTTGACAAAATTCAATTTTGCTAATGATGCTCGAAAATATCTCTAAGATATGTACTCTTTAAACTTTAAAGGACATAGGCCATTCATGTAACCTCCAAAATAAAGGACGATGACCTAAGGAGACATGCACCCAAGAGTATTATAATGCTCTTTCACTCCTTTTGGATACATTAGCCTTTTTAGAGCCTAGGTGACATTGTCCCTTAGATATAGAGCTTCATGAAAAAACAAGTTAAAACATGACACTTCTATCAATTTGTAAATGTTCTTAGATCCGAGTTTGAGGGGACCAAGTCGGCATTCCTTCATAGATGATGCGTTCCTTTCATAGTCGAAACATTGGAAGAATTAACTATGAAAGAAAATAGTTTGAAGAAACCTCCTCTACCAAAGATTAATAATCGGTGCTTGCTATTCAAGACTCAGAAGAGATGAAAAGAGTGGCCTCTATGGGGCTATCATTTGAGAAAGGTGACAGATCAAGGCTCAAAAAGTATTGGAGACATGCATCTTGCTCAACTTATGATAGCTCTACAACCACTACTCAAGGGTCAAACATTTTTTTTTTCGGTGCGGCTGTTTCTACGTGCATGGATCTCGTTTAAACTTCTTGGATTTTTTATTTTAGTGTTTCTTTCCATATGACTCCTAATGAGTTCGTACTATCCAAATGCCACATTAACCCCAATGATTCTTATTTTTTAACCGACCGCCAATGTAACATCTTTAAAAATCAAAAGTGTTGGTACTTTGAAAAACTCTTCTAAAAACTACCAAAATTTTTATGTTTCAAACATTATAGTTGTATCTAAACTAAATTTAAATCCTTTTCATCTAGCGGTTACTTGGTACAAGATCTCCAGCTCGAGAAGCCGATTTGACACAACCATAGAAGAGGGGACCTCTACTACATGGACAATTTTGAACGATCCAATCAAATATTTTGTAATTTTGTTGAAATGAAGGATATTTAAAATTGGAAAAATGAAATCTTTTGGACCGAGTCATTTTATTCCTAAAGAACCATTTGATTAATTACATTCGGATGTATGGAGATCGACACCGATTAGATCTAAAGGTGAAGTATCTTATGTTATATTTGTGTATGACCATAGTAGGCACACATGAATTTAGTTTCTTACACTCAAATCCGAAGTATTTGATTCTTTTCAAAAGTTTCATAGTTATGTAAAAAATTAATTTAAAGCTTTTATGAAAATCTTTAGATTCAATTTCGGAGGAGAATTTTTATCTAATGATTTAAAAAATTACCTTGATCTACAAGGGATTATACATCAAAGGTCATGTCCATATACCCCACAACAAAATAGGTTGGCCGAAAGAAAACGTAGGAACATCATTGAAACCACTTGGACTCTTTTCATATAAAAAAAATGTTCCAATATTTTTTGGGCCGAAGCCGCCCTTACGAGAGTCTATTTAATCAATAGAATGCCTTCAACTATTCTTGAAAATATTTCTCCTATTGAAAAATTATTTAAAATACCTCCCGATTATAAAAGATTGAGAATCTTTGGTTGTAAATGTTTTGTCCTTTCCAACAAAAAAGATAAATTCTCCGCTAAAACCATCCTTTGTGTTTTCTAAGGCTATGCCGAAAACCAAAAATGATATATGTGTTATGATATTGAAAAGTACAAACTTTATGTGTCAAGAAATGTGACTTTTCTTGAAAAAGAAAATGGCTTTGGAAAAATTAAGTCCTTGTGTATATTTATTCTTGTTTGATTTATTTAAAATGCATGATAATAATATTGGGGAGCATGATAATGGTATTGTTGATGATAATGTGAATGATAATGATGCTATTCAAAATGTGCATGAGAGTGACAATGATAACACTCATGATGCACATGAGAATGATATTCCCATTGATATAGTTGAACCTCACAATGAAATGCAAGTCTATTCTCGTCGTATCGAAGACCATCCTTCATGTGCATTAGAGAGATATTCCCAAGGTCAAGACTTAAATCAAACTAGTATTAGATGGGAATATCTAAAACACCTAGTAGGTTCGTATCATATGAATCCAATTATAAAGCTTGCCTTATTGCAATTCACTCTTGTATAAAACCATCTTCCTATAACGAGGCTAAAACTTAGGAGATTCAATCCTTACCTGTAGGGAAGAAAGCCATAGGATATAGATGAGTTTACAAAATCAAAACTAAAAGCAATGAACACTAGAAAGATACAAAGCTAGGCTAGTGGCTAAAGGATTTAGTCATGAATACAAAATAGACAATGAGAAAACCTTTGCCCTGGTAGCTAGGATGACCACGGTTAGGAGCCTCTCTTAAAACATATGTAATAATATACATCTATATATAAATAAATATAGATGTATATTCACCATAATACCCAATAGGGGTATTATGGTCATTTCACAAGTACCCAATAGGGGTACTTGTTTTATTTCTTTCATTTTGCTGTTTTTTATTTTTATTTTTTTATTTTTTAAAATATATTTTGGATACCGAAAAGAAGCCCCACAATGGAGTCGTTGGGGCCCCCAACGGTCACAATTGTGACCGTTGGGGGCTCCCAACGACTCTATTGGGAGCCCCTTTGGTCTCCTTTTCTTATAAATAGGGGGAACCCCCCTTGTATGTGGCATTGCTCTTGAGAGCTCCTCTTCAATAATAGTGATATTATTTTTCATGTGTGTAGCCTTTTTATAAGGCCTTTCGTATATCCCTTAGTGGATTTCCTCTCTTATGCTTGTTGCATTTGTCCGTGTGGGACATAGTGAATGCTTTAGCATTCTTGGATTCTTCCGCATATTTCATTACATGGTATCAGAGCCATACGATCTTCTAAGGTAAAATCGTGTATCTCTCTACTTTTTTTCTTTTCTCTCTCACCTCCATTTTGTAGCAATGGAAGTCAAGATCGATCTATCATTCAAGCTCAATGGGAAAAATTACATGATGTGGGCATCCGCAATGGAGAATAATCTCAAAGGGAATTACATGATGTGGGCATCCGCAATGGAGAATAATCTCAAAGGGAAGAAGCTTTGGGGTTATGTAATGGGGACCATTCTGGAACCCCAACTTAAGCTCACAAAGATGGAAGAAGATCAAGAGAAAGCACTTGAAGGCGATGATCGTCTCAAGGCTATTGAAGATTATCATCATCAAA
This sequence comes from Nuphar pumila, assembly GCF_984573655.1. Lineage (NCBI taxonomy): Eukaryota > Viridiplantae > Streptophyta > Magnoliopsida > Nymphaeales > Nymphaeaceae > Nuphar > Nuphar pumila. The sequence goes on along the minus strand of NC_143253.1, from coordinate 119,203,181 downwards.
TGGAAGATTGGGAGAGTAACCATGCAAAAATCCTAGCATGGTTTATGAATAATGTTGAACTTAAGGTATGTGCAAATATTGCAAAATTCCGCCGGGCAAATGAAGCTTGGTTTTTTATGAAGGGTATGTTTATCCAAAAGGATCTTGCAAGAGCTTATTTTTTGCAAGAAAAAGTGAGAACCACAAAACAAGGTGACATGAGCATACAAGACTATTATAGTGCTCTAAATCCTTTGTGGGATGAATTGACTCTTTTAGAGCCTAAATGGGTGTCTATGGAGGATGTGGTACTAAGACAAAAACAAATGGAACAAGATAGATTGTTTCAATTTTTATTTGGGCTTCGTCCCGAATTTGAACAAGTTAGATCCTCACTTCTCCATAGATCCACGTTTCCTCCCTTAGAAGAGGCTATTGCCGAGATTACTCAAGAAGAGACTAGGCATAATATGGGTAAAAGCATTGATGAAGTTCTTGCCGTATCTAAACCCGACAATCATGTCAAAACATACAAACCACCTCATTTTGGTAGGCAAGGGAGTGGTGAAAGAAAAATGATTATATGTCATCATTGTTATGAGCCGGGACATATTAAACCCGTTTGCCCAAAGCTAAATGGAGCATTCAAGCCAAAGGTGGCTTCCGTTGAAGAATCATCCACCAAAGAAGATGACGGCAAGAACGGGGATCTCAAAGATACTCTTGGACAAATTTCCTTGGCTCTCCAACAAATTCTAAAGGCTACTTCTTCTACCTTCGGTGCCGCAATTGCCTCATCATCACCTCCCGGTACGTACTCTTGGATTTTAGATTCCGGAGCTTCTTTTCACATGACCCCTCATGAAAATGCATTAACCAATGTGCACACCAATTCAAAAATGTCTTGTGTCTCTACGGCCGATGGAACTTTTCTCAAAATAAATGGTGTTGGAACTCTTGATTCTAAAAATGTTCAAAATTTCCTTGTTCCAAAAGTTAGAATAGTTCCAAAATTAAATCTTAACCTCTTTTCCGTTTCTCAAATAGCCGACCATGGATGTGAAATATCTTTCTCATCCCAAGGGTGCTTTGTGCAGGATCTCCGGTCCGGGAAGCGGATTGGGCAAGGCCATAGGAAGGGAGACCTTTATTTTATGGATAATTTAATGCTTCCAAATACCTCATTTTGTACTTATGTCCAAGACAAAAATATTGAAACTTGGCATAAAAGGCTTGGACATCCAAGTTACTCTAAAATGTATCTTTTTCCTTTTGGACACAAGTTTTGTAAAGAAAAAGATATCAATTGCAAAGATTGCATTTTTGGCAAAATGTAGTCTACTCCTTTTCCTATTAGATCCTTTGTGACTATAAGACCTTTTGAATTGGTGCATTCCGATGTTTGGGGGCCATCTCCGGTTCTATCTAAAGGTGGTTATTCATATTATGTTACTTTTATTGATGATTATACTAGATATGTATGGATTTATTTTCTTAACTTTAAATCGGAAGTTTTTAACTTCTTTAAAGAATTCCATGCAAAAGTTCAAAATCAATTTCAAAGTCAAATATCCATTCTTAGATCCGATTCGGGTGGAGAGTACTTATCAAATGATTTTCAATCATATCTAAAACAACATGGCATTTGTCATCAAAAATCTTGCCCAAGAACTCCTCAACAAAACGGTCTAGCGGAAAGAAAACATAGGCATATTTTGGAAACCACTAGATCCTTACTCATTTCTAAAAATATTCCTAAAAATTTTTGGGCCGAAGCCGTGTTAACCTCCACCTATTTAATCAATAGGATGCCATCTTCAAAATTGAACAATATCTCTCCTTATGAAAAACTTTTTGATATGACACCCGACTACAATCGTCTTCGAATTTTTGGGTGTAAATGCTTTGTTCTTTTACATAAAAGAGATAAATTGTCACCTAAAGCAATAGAATGTGTATTTTTAGGATATGGTGAAAATAAAAAAGGCTATAGATGCTTTGATCATAAAAACAATAAGTTATTTGTCTCCAAAGATGTAACCTTTTTAGAAGATGAAAATGAATTTGACATATTGGAAAAATCAAATGAAATTGATTATATGTTTATCAATGATCTTTTAGAAGATTCAAATGATGACTCTTTGAGTCATCCAGAAGTTTTAGAAAATACTCATGATTCTCATGATAATGATGTATCACCAACTAATGGTGACAATCTCCAAGTTTACACTCGGCGTGAGGAAGCCCAACCTATTAGTGCTTTAGAAAAATTCTTGCGGCTTAATGAACCCCTAGAAGAGACCTCCCTTAGGCGTTCTTCTAGAGAATCAATTCCACATAATAGGTTTGTCTCATATGAAACTCTCTCACCTAAATATAGAGCTTGTCTAATAGCCTTGCATTCTTACTATGAACCCTCCCATTATAATCAAGCAAAAAGTATACCTCATTGGGTTGAAGCAATGAAAGTTGAACTAGATGCTTTAAATAAAGCTAAAACTTGGGAAATAGTTCTCCTTCCTCCAAAAAGTCAAAACAAAAAGTGATGGTTCCCTAGAACGTTATAAAGCTAGATTAGTTGCTAAGGGATACTCACAAGAATATGACATCGATTATGAGGAGACTTTTGCTCCTGTGGCTCGCATGACAAGCGTTAGAACTTTAATTGCGGTAGCATCATCTAAGAAATGGCCTATATTCCAATTAGATGTTAAAAATGCCTTTCTTAATGGTCAATTAAATGAAGAAGTATATATGGACCCTCCGCCGGGGATCAGTGTTAACTAAGGTCAAACCCTTCGGTTATTAAAAGCTTTATATGGTCTTAAACAAGCCCCTAAGGCTTGGTATGATAGATTTAGTGCTATCATGTTACAATTGGGATTTCGATCATGTTATACTGACACTACTCTTTTTGTTAAACGTGCAGGTAATAGTATCATCATCATTCTGCTTTATGTTGATGATATGATCATCACTGGCAATGATGAAAGTGGTATTCTTAAAGTTAAAAATATGTTAAAACATAATTTTGATATGTCTGATCTGGGTTTTCTCAGGTACTTTCTTGGTATAGAAGTTGCATACTCTCCTCGAGGGTATATATTGTCACAGATGAAGCTTGCTGCAGACATATGTTCCAAATCTGGGATTTCAGATGATAAAAAGGTGGAGACTCCCGAGGTTATCAATGCTAAACTACGACTGGAGGATGGAGTTCTGCTGGATGATCCTACGCCCTATAGGCAACTCATAGGCTCCCTCACCTATCTGACTATCACCAGGCCGGATATTGCTCATGCTGTGCACTCTGCAAGCCAATTTCAGCATGCACCTACATCTGTGTATATGAGTGCTGTGCTCCGGATCATTCGATATATTAAAAATATTTTGACTAAAGGGCTTTTCCTATCCTCAATCTCTTCCTTAGACTTACTTGCTTATACTGATGCTGACTGGGGAGGAAACCCAAATGATCGAATCTCAACTACTGGCTTTTGTGTTTTCCTAGGAGATTCGCTAATTGCTTGGAGGTGCAAGAAACAACAGAAAGTCTCATTGTCTTCTACTGAAGCAGAATACAGGGCTATGGCAACTACTACAATGGAGCTGGTGTGGCTTCGAAGTCTTCTTCAAGATATGGGAGTCGAAATTACCAGGGCTTCGAAGCTTTGTTGCGACAACAAAAGTGCCATCTACATTGTCAGCAACCACACTTTCCATGAGAGGACTAAACATATTGAAATGGACTGTCATTATGTACGTGATGAATATCTTCGTGGGACAGTTACACTGCCATATGTCACTTCAGAATATCAACTTGCAGATTTCTTCACCAAAGCCCTTCCTGCTCCTCGCTTCTTGTTCCTTCTTGGCAAACTTTCGGTCATTCCCCCGTAAAGTTTGAGGGGGGGTGTTAAAACATATGTAATAATATACATCTATATATAAATAAATATAGATGTATATTCACCATAATACCCGATAGGGGTATTATGGTCATTTCACAAGTACCCAATAGGGGTACTTGTTTTATTTCTTTCATTTTGCTGTTTTTTATTTTTGTTTTTTTATTTTTTAAAATATATTTTGGATACCGAAAAGGGGCCCCACAATGGAGTCGTTGGGGCCCCCAACGACTCTATTGGGAGCCCCTTTGGTCTCCTTTTCTTATAAATAGGGGGAACCCCCCTTGTATGTGGCATTGCTCTTGAGAGCTCCTCTTCAATAATAGTGATATTATTTTTCATGTGTGTAGCCTTTTTATAAGGCCTTTCGTATATCCCTTAGTGGATTTCCTCTCTTATGCTTGTTGCATTTGTCCGTGTGGGACATAGTGAATGCTTTAGCATTCTTGGATTCTTCCGCATATTTCATTACAACCTCATCACTATATCATCTATTAGAAAATGACGTATATTTCAAATGGTTGTTAAGAATGCATTTCTTAACGAAAACCTTAACGAATAAGTATATATGAAACCTCCCCCGAAATTAGGGTTGGTACATGAAAAAGTCCTTTCTTTGCGAAAGACTTTGTATGGTCTAAATTAAGCCAAGCTAGACTGAGTATCAATTGGCAGACTTCTTCACTAAGACACTTCCGTCTCCCATATTTCACTTCCTTCTTGGCAAACTCTCGGTTGTCACCCCGCGAGTTTGAGGGGCGGGTGGTGTTATAATATGTGTTCTCTTATATATATACATATATATGTATTTTAGTTTATAATAGATAATACCCTTTAGGGGTATTTTGGTTATTTGACCTTATAATAGGATCTGCCCATTAGGGTCATAATTGTCATCTTATGTTTCTTTATTTTTTTGTATTTTCTTATTTATGTTTTTCTTTTGGTATTTAGTTGATATTGCCAAGGATACTTTTGTCCTTGACGTCATATTGGGGTCTTCCTGACAACTAGTTTTTTTTTATATATATATATATATATATATATATATATATATATATATATATATATATATATAGCCCTTTTGTAACCTATGCATTTTTTGTGCATTTGATCATCAATAAAGAACATATTTTTTATGCTTCACTGTTCTTGATTAGCCCTCAAGTGGCTTTTGTGTTTATAACTAGGGGTGCACAACAAGCCGAGCTAGCCTGAGCTTGGCTCTGGTTCGGCTTGTTTAAGCTTGGTTCGAGCTTGTCCAAAAGGTAAATGAGCTGAACTTGAACATACGACCATGCTGGTCTTAGATAAACGAGCCGAGCATGATCAAGTTACTAAACTCAGTTAAGCTGGATTAGGCTCGGTTAGGCAATATTAATATATATAAATTTGTTTATCATGTGATGCATAAAGCATTTTTACCTTAATGGCTATGGTAGCAACCTTTTTATCAAAAGTTTATAGCATCAAATCCCGCAGCTGTGAAATGTATTTTTATATAATTTCTGTCTTTGAAATGAAAAAGGTTTCGCCTACCCTAGTGGCATCAAACCCCACCCCTTGAACAACAACAACAACAACTATGCCTTCATCCCAAAACAATTGGGGTCAGCGATATGAACCAAAAAAGAAAATCGTTCTGGGTCTTCCACATGAATCCTTCTCCTCCATTCATTTCTATCCAATGCCATGTCCTTGGTGAGGTTCAAAGCATTCATATCCTTTCATCTCCATCCAAGTCTTCTTAGGCCTACCCCGACCCCTTTTAACTAATATATTTTCCCATTTCTCCATCCTTCTAACTGGAGCATCATTAGGTCTTCGCTGAATATGTCCAAACCACCTTAAACGATTCTCTTTCATCTTATTTTCAATGGATGCAACGCCTACCTTCTTACGTATCTCCTCGTTTCGAATGTTATCTTTTATTGTATTTCCACACATCCATCTAATCATACACATCTCAGCTACACTCATTTTTTGAATATTATGTCTCTTGGCAGCCCAACATTCCGTACCATATAGTAAAGCGGGCCTAATTGTCGTCCTATAAAACTTTCCCTTCAACCGCAATGACATTCTACGATCGCACAACACTCCGGTTGCACTTTTCCATTTCATCCACCCAACCTTTATCCTATGATTTACATCTCCATCAATTTCTCCATACTTTTGAATGATAGATCCCAAATATTTGAAACAGTCATCCACCAGTATTTCTTGCTCATCAAGCTTCACTACACTCTCATCACTACTTCGTTGCTTACTAAACCGACATTCCATATATTCTGTCTTACTCTTACTCAACTTAAAACCTCTTGCTTCCAATGTCTGTCTCCATAATTCTAACTTAGCATTAACCCTAGCTCTAGACTCATCAATCAAAACAATTTCATCACAATTTCATCAGCAAACAACATACATCATGGCACATTTTCTTGAATTGATCTCGTAAGCTCATCCATCACTATAACAAATAGGAAAGGGCTTAATGCAGATCCTTGATGTAACCCAACCGTTATAGGAAAATTGGTTGTCACCCCTCCACAAGTGCGGACATTGGTTACTATTCCTTCATACATATCTTTAATTATACTAATGTACTTGAGAGAAACACCTTTCTTCATCATTGTCCACCAGAGAACGTCCCTAGGTACTCTATCGTATGCCTTCTCTAAATCAATAAAAACCATATGCAAATCTTTGTTCCTCTCTCTATATCTTTCAATAAGTTGTCTAAGAAGATGTATAGCTTCCATAGTTGATCTTCCAGGCATAAAACCAAATTGATTCTCCGATATCATGACAACCTTCCTCAACCTAGACTCAATCACCCTCTCCCAAAGTTTCATAGTATGACTCATGAGTTTTATACCACGATAGTTTGTGCAATCTTGTATATCACCCTTATTCTTATATAAAGGCACCAAAGTACTCTTCCTCCACTCATTAGGCATCTTATTTGTTCGCCAAATCTTGTTAAAAAGATTTGTCAACCATTATAAACCTTTCTCACCCAAGTATTTCCAAGCCTCGATAGGTATACCATTTGGGCCAACTGCCCTTCTTGATTTCATTTTCTTCAAAGCCCACCCCTTGAAAAATGTAAAAAATATATTTTTTGGAATTCGGTCAAGTTTGTTTTAACAATTATTCAGTTGTGTAAATCCCTCAACTGACAAGGTGTACTCTTTTGGTCAATCCTGTTGTGAAGAATATTTTTATATAATTTTTGAGCCTTTAAAATCAGAAAGTTACAGCCTACCCTAGTGGTAAGGCTTTGCACCAAGCCTTTTTAGATGTTGTAGGTTCAAATCCTGCCTCCTAAAAAATGTAAAAACGATATGTTTTTTGGAAATTGGTGAAGCTTGGCTCGAGCTCAAAGGCGAGCCGAGCTTGGATAGTGTTGTTCAAGCTCTCCTCCGAGTTCGAGCAATGTTTTTTTTTGGCTGAGCCGAGCTTGAACAGCCCAAGCTCGGCTCGTGTGCACCGCTATTTATACCTCTTTGGGGGTTTGCTTTGTGCCTCTTAATTGTCAAAGGCGCTAAGCGGTGAGCCCTTAAAAAGGCCAGGCGAAGCCTAGGCGGTACCCCAAATAAAAAAATTAAAAATACATACAAAATATGTAAACAAACTACTAAAATTATTAACAAACATGTAAACAACATAAAATTAATCAACAATAAGCAATAGACAAATAATATGTTGTCGAACACTGGAAAGCAATTATATTACATAAAAACAGTCAAATAGATAACTCATACGCATATAGATTATATATGAATTAAGTACACAAATATGTATATATATAATATAAATACAAAATATTGTAAATTTATACAATTACACAAAAAACATATATATATATACATATATATACATATATATATATATACATATATATATATATATATATATATATATATATATATATATATATATATATATGCGTGTGTGTGTGTGTGTGTGTGTGTGTGTGTGTGTGTGTGTGTGCAACTGTGCCTCCGACCGAGAGACTTCGGCTAGTCCACCTAGGCTGCGCTTAAGCTCTACCTTTGACAACCAAGCGGAGGGGTGAAAGGAGGAGGAAGAAGAAAAAAAACAAGGTAAAAAAGAAAAACAAAAGAAAAAAAGAAGAGAATAAAAAAAGAAAGCTTTTGGGGTGGGAGAACGAAGAAAAAAAAGAACAGAGATTTAAAAAAAAAACAACTATGTCGCTGTGGCTTAGGCATGAACAACCTAAGCAGCCTAGGTAAAAAAAAAACAGAGCCCTACCGCGTAGACCTATAAGCGTAGGCGGTGGCCCTACGCCTAGCCTGCCTAGGTACAACTTTTGACAAATAAGGCCTCTTATATGAGGTGTGTGGAGGCTTCTTGATTTCATTACAACGGTTAAGCTAAATTTTTTGGTTAATCTGGTAATTGATTTTTACTTGGTAGATTGGTTTTGGATAGACAACTAAAATTGCTTCAATGACACATAACCATGCTCATCATCATCATCATGGAGCTTATTCTCAACTCCATCCTCATGCTCCACCATCAGTCTAATACCTGTTCTATTCTCTTTAAGTATCCTTTCGTAGTGGATAAAACTGTTAAACGTTTCAGGTGTCTGAAGGTACTTCAAGCATTATTCTACAAACAACACAAACAACATAAATGACTTGCTGCACCATCAACAAAACCAAAAATATGTCATACAAATTTGTAGAATTACTTAATTATCCCTTGTTGTGGCAATTAATAAATTGGACAATGCCACGGTGTTTTGGAATGCAAAATGATTTGTCTGACCTTTTACTGCCTACTACAAGCAGAGGAAAAAGGGAAATTGTATTACCTGATTTCAGAATTAAAAATAAGAAATGGCAAACTCTACTGAGTCAAATAGAATGTCATGACAGCATGTTTTACATGGGTTTGTTGTTTTTAATTTCAGAATAAGAATAATCTCAAAAGAAGATTAATTTCTATATACTAGTGCTTGGTTGCATTGCATGATTCAAAATTTTACACCGAAAAAGCCACATAGATTGTTACTTTTGGTGGTTGCACTTTATGTTAACAAACTTCCGAATTGAACTTAAATTTCAGCAGCCACATCTTCATTTTGTGACAGATGTTGCTGTCGTATGAACTTGTACATGTGGTTGTATGTGTATGTTTTGTTTTTAATTATGCATATCTGTACTTGTTTACAGATTCCTACTCTGTTGTATGAGCTATTTGTACCGAGGGTTCAAAACCCTCTCTTTGTCTGTTTGTTATGCTTACTTGATATTTTTATCTTACTAATTTTAGAAATCCCAGGCCCATTTTGGCTTGGTTTGATAATAAAATGTATGGAATAGATCAAATTTTAAGTTGAGAAGATGGATTTAGAAGCCTGTGTAGTTATACACTGCCGGTCCCAAGCCCGGATAAAGGAGGAGGGTTGCGGTAGGCCTGTGACAGCCAGCATAAAAACTTTGTCATATCCTATGAAAATGAACCAATATGAGAATTTCGTTGGGGCGTTCCCTACTGAGCGACGCGCTGTACTCTCTAGGCCCGGAGGCAGTGATAAATGTGCAAGGGTTGCTAGGTTGTCGCCCAGAAGCAACGCGTCACACCGGCGCCCGGGTGTGGTGTCAAATAGGCAAGGGTTCCCTCACTTTGTTGGACGGGTGGGGGTAAAGAAGTTAGTCCAAGACCATAAAATTAGGTTAGCCACTTGGAACATAGGGTCTTTAACTGGTAAGTTGGTAGAGTTAGTAGATGTTATGTGTAGGAGAAAGATTGATATTTTATGTCTTCAAGAGACCAAATGGGTAGGTGAGAAAGCTAAAGTGATAGAACCTTGGGGATATAAGATTTGGTATATAGGAATAAATAGGAATAGGAATGGAGTAGGGATTGTTATGAGTCGTCAGTTTATAGATAATGTAGTTGAGGTCCGTAGGAAGGGTGATAAAATTTTACTTATTAAATTAGTATTAGGTACGGATATTATTAATATTATTAGTGTTTATGCACCTCAAGTAGGTTTAGATGATTCCATTAAGCATCAATTTTGGGAAGATTTAGATGGAGTAGTACAAGAGACATCTTATGGAGAAAAGCTTTTCATCGGCGGTGACCTTAATGGACATGTAGGCATTAGTAGGGATGGATTTGAGAATATCCATGGAGGCTATGGTATAGGAGAAAGAAATGAAAGTGGAGAAAGGATTTTAGATTTTTGTTTGTCCTATGATATGATCTTAGCAAACACTTGGTTTAGGAAGAGGGAGTCTCACCTAGTAACATTTAAAAGTGGGGTTAATACGAGTCAGATAGATTTTTTCCTACTTAGAAAGAGAGATAGGGGTTGTTGCATCGATTGTAAGGTTATACCAGGAGAAAGTGTAGCTACACAACATAGAGTCTTAATTTTAGATCTTAGAATTAGACAATGCCGCAAAAGGGATAGACATAGGATAGATCCTAGAATTAAGTGGTGGGCACTGAAAGGAGCTAAACAAGGAATGTTTGTAGAGCAGGTAGTTAAGGAAGTTGATTGGTGTCTCGAGGAGGATTCAGAATCAATGTGGAATAAGATAGCGGGTGGTATGAGAAAAGTAGCTAAGGAGGTATTGGGTGAGTCTAAAGGCGGTGCACCACTAGGTAAGGATACATCATGGTGGAACGAGGATGTCAAATTAGCTATTAAGGTTAAAAGAGAGTGTTATAGAAATCTAAGTAAGAGTCGTGATAATGAGAATTTGGAGAAGTATATGATAGCAAAGAAGGAAGCTAAAAAAGTTGTTCGAAACGCGAGGGCTAAGGTATATAAGGAGGTTTATGACAAGTTGGATACCAAAGAAGGCGAGAAGGATATTTATAGGCTTGCAAAGATGAGAGATAGGAAATCGAAGGATTTGGGTATGGTTAGATGTATCAAAGATGAAACGCAAAGGGTTTTAGTCAAAGATGAGGAGATTAAGGAGAGATGGAAAGATTATTTTGATAAGCTATTTAATGATAGTCATGCTCAAGATCTTGGAGACTTCTCCATTCCTTTTCATGAGATAAATCGTGACTTCATGCGCAAGATTCAAAAGAAAGAAATTGCAGAGGCTTTGAAGAAAATGAAATCAAGAAGGGCAGTTGGCCCAGATGGTATACCTATCGAGGCTTGGAAATGCTTGGGAGAGAAAGGTTTAGAATGGTTGACAAATCTTTTTAACTTGATTTGGCGAACAAATAAGATGCCTAATGAGTGGAGGAAGAGTACTTTGGTGCCTTTATATAAGAATAAGGGTGATATACAAGATTGCACAAACTATCGTGGTATAAAACTCATGAGTCATACTATGAAACTTTGGGAGAGGGTGATTGAGTCTAGGTTGAGGAAGGTTGTCATGATATCGGAGAATCAATTTGGTTTTATGCCTGGAAGATCAACTATGGAAGCTATACATCTTCTTAGACAACTTATTGAAAGATATAGAGAGAGGAACAAAGATTTGCATATGGTTTTTATTGATTTAGAGAAGGCATACGATAGAGTACCTAGGGACGTTCTCTGGTGGACAATGATGAAGAAAGGTGTTTCTCTCAAGTACATTAGTATAATTAAAGATATGTATGAAGGAGTAGTAACCAATGTCCGCACTTGTGGAGGGGTGACAACCAATTTTCCGATAACGGTTGGGTTACATCAAGGATCTGCTTTAAGCCCTTTCCTATTTGCAATAGTGATGGATGAGCTTACGAGATCAATTCAAGAAAATGTACCATGGTGTATGTTGTTTGCTGATGATATTGTTTTGATTGATGAGTCTAGAGCTGGGGTTAATGCTAAGTTAGAATTATGGAGACAAACATTGGAAGCTAGAGGTTTTAAGTTGAGTAAGAGTAAGACTGAATATATGGAATGTCGGTTTAGTAAGCAACGAAGTAGTGATGGGAGTGTAGTGAAGCTTGGTGAGCAAGATATACCGGTGAATGATTATTTCAAATATTTGGGATCCATCATTCAAAAGTATGGAGAAATTGATGGAGATGTAAATCATAGGATAAAGGTTGGGTGGATGAAATGGAAAAGTGCTACTGGAGTGCTGTGCGATCGTAGAATGCCATTGCGGTTGAAGGGAAAGTTTTATAGGACGACTATTAGACCCACTTTACTATATGGTACGGAATGTTGGGCTGCCAAGAGACATCATATTCAAAAAATGAGTGTAGCTGAGATGCGGATGCTTAGATGGATGTGTGGAAATACAATAAAAGATAAGATTCAGAACGAAGAGATACGTAAGAAGGTAGGCGTTGCACCCATTGAAAATAAGATGCGAGAGAATCGTTTACGGTGGTTTGGACATATTCGGCGAAGGCCTAATGATGCTCCAGTTAGAAGGTTGGAGAAATGGGAAAATATATTAGTTAAAAGAGGTCGGGGTAGGCCTAGGAAGACTTGGATGAAGATGATAGGAAAGGATATGAATGCTTTGAACCTCACCGAGGACATGGCGTTGGATAGAAATGATTGGAGGAAAAGGATTCATGTGGAAGACCCAAAATGAATTTCTTTTTTGGTTCATATCGCTGACCCCAATTGTTTTGGGATGAAGGCGTAGTTGTTGTTGTTGTTGTTGTTTGTTGTTGTAAGATGGATTTAGAAGCCAAATAATGAAAGAAAAAATCTGTTAATCTTTAATCCTCACATCTAGGATTATGATGTGAATTCCTCATTTTGGGAATTTGGATCGACCATTCGAAGGTCCAATTCAGTTACATCCAATTTGGATCATGTTTTGGGAATCGGGCTGAGGACCCATTTTTTGTAATAAAGGAACCAGATCTGGATACTTGTCCGATTCTCCTTGGTGTTAGGATGGGCTATGCCCTAGGTCGTTGGAATGAAAGTCTAGAGTTTTCATTTATGGTGGTAGGTGGTAGCTATGTATTTATGATGGCAGGTATGATTGAGGCCTATATATACCCCCATCAGTGAAGCATTTAACTCATTCTGTCTCCTGAAATGCCTTGTGCAAGCTTGAAAGTAGCTTCTCTCTAAACAGCCGTGCGTGTGTGAGTTGTGTCATGTGTTAGTGTGAATTTTAGGTGGCCAAGCCAGCCTACCTCTCTCTCTCTCTCTCTTTCTCTTGCCCCTAGGCCATCCTTGCCCAGCCCTAGCCCATGCCTAGGCCAGCTAGACTGGCCCGACCCAAGTCCTCATCCCTCACTAGCCCTATCCTTCTTTTTGCCCCTTGACTCTCTAAACAGCCATGCGTGTGTGAGTTGTGTGTCATGTGTTAATGTGAGTTTTAGGTGGCCAAGCCAGCCTACCTCTCTCTCTCTCTCTTGCCCCTAGGCCACCCTTGCCCAGCCCTAGCCCATTCCTAGGCCAGCTAGACTGGCCCGACCCAAGTCCTCATCCCTCACTAGCCCTATCCTTCTTTTTGGCCCTTGACTCTCTAAACAGCCATGCGTGTGTGAGTTGTGTGTCATGTGTTAGTGTGAGTTTTAGGTGGCCAAGCCAGCCTACCTCTCTCTCTTGCCCCTAGGCCACCCTTGCCCAGCCCTAGCCCATTCCTAGGCCAGCTAGACTGGCCCGACCCAAGTCCTCATCCGTCACTAACCCTATCCTTCTTTTTTGCCTGTTGACTCTCACTATCTCCCTCTAGCCTCGTGACAAGCCCAGCCTGGGTCATTTCCCTAGTCCTACTCAGGCTTTACCATTGCATCTTGTGTTGCTTAAATGGATGCATGCTGGGAATTGCAGAGGAAAAAAAGTGGCAAGATCCAAATTCCTAGTGGCTAAGTTAGTATAGATCACCCCTCACCTTTTCTCCCCTTTTTACCTTATTCATATCAAATCATTGTGTTACTGAAATTGGTTATTTATAATCATGTAAATTCTGATACTTGACTTTATTTACGATGTTGCCGCTGCTGTCCACCAGCTAGTAAGGTAGAAGACGAGAATGAGAATGTCCATAAATTCCTTATTGGGTCATACACTTTTATATAATGCTATAGAACCGTGATAAAGGCAAAAGGACTAAACAATCCCTGTACTTATTTTGGGAATACAAATGAGTTTAAAAAAGACAAGACAAGATTGACCATAAAGACACACAAGACAGTCTAAGATCTTATGTAAAAAATAAATAAAATACAAAATAAATTTTATAATTTATACACCTCTGCCTCAATTGTAAGTTATAGCGAACGTAAACGTGGTCATTGAGCCTTTTGTGTTCCAATTTATTCTTCTTTTGGTATGGATTTGCTAAAAAACACTCAAGTTTTCTCACATCCACTTGCACTATATATTTGGCTAAGAATGCGAATGACAAAAGCTCTCAAATTTGGAACATCACTTCTAAATCTAGCCTACACATGTTTGAAAAAAAAACCAAAAAATGAGAAATCAATAAGACAATAAAGATACAATCATACAAAACATCATAACTAAATAACAATATGAAATTAAAATTAAAATAGACAAAATAAATTACCTGAACTTATTGTGGCATGGTTTCGCGCTACTGCAGGTCTCCCCATATCATATAATGCAATAGCATAAGTTTTTATTTCCTTATAAATTTGATCTTGAATGTTATAATCAGGGTTCAACCTTTTGATGCAATCCAAGTCCCTTGTTGACTGCTGTCCATTTTTTAAATATAAGGGAATATCTAAATGCAAGATTTAAATAATATGCTACAACATGAAGAAGTTGCCCAGTCCACCTATGATCAATGATGTTTCATATAGGTATGTACAATTTTTTCTTGCTCTTCAAATTATCTCTAATGACTTCTTTTGCCCCTCATAGAAATCACACATAGCTGGTATGTCTTCATTGTTAACCAATCGAAGAACCTTAACCAAGGGTATAGTTATTTTCAACAACTTTACTCATGAATCCCAGAATTCACTTCTAAATACAATATCTACAATTTCTTTGACCTTTCTTTTTTGTGCATGGGGATATACATTCCTTTCATCTAATGAATTTTTTTTATTGCAGATCTATTCTTTATTAGACTTTGCATTGTCAAAAAAATTCATAACAAATCTAGTAACTTCACTACAAATCAACTCAACACAACCAACTCATGTATAATTGTAAATAAATTTAGTAATTTCTTGGCCGCATTCAACTGTCTGCTTTACGTCACCTATGCTCTCGATGTCCTCAAGCATAAGGTATATGCAATGGGAAGCACATAGGGTTCAAAAGAATGACATAATTTTCTGCCAATTTTTTACCTGTTGCCTTATAATTTGCTGCATTATTAGTAATAAATTGAACAATATTTTCAGGTTGATCCTCTTTCACAACCTGATCAAATACCCTGAGCAATACATCTGCTGTCTTGGGTGTATCAGACAAATCATTTGACTTAAAAAACATAGTTCTTTTGGGGTAGTGGACAAAACAATTTATCAAGGTTCTTGACTTTCTGTCTATCCACCCATTTACCATGATGCTATATCTAGTTTCTCTCTATGACTTCCTCATCTCATTACAGTATGCTTCACTTCTTTCACATTGGCATCTAAAACTTTTACTCTCAAAGCATGATATGAAGGCATTTTATATCCAGGTCCGATACTGGTTATGACATCTGCCATGGCCTGGAAATGAATAGAATTTGCCCCATTGAAAGGAATGTAGACGTCATAGAACCATCTACCAATCGTGACATCCGCCTGCTTGACTAAATGTTGAGGAATCATAGCAGTACGATTGTCGGGCTGTGCCCTAGGGGCAATCTTGGGAGGAAGAAAACTCCTAATAGAGCCTCAAGCTCTGCCTCCTCTCGAAGAACTTCCTCCTCGTCCTCTTCTTTTTGTTCTCGCGGCGACACTACTATTGAGACCAACCACACCTTTCCCCTTCGCTATAAAACTTTCTACTTCTGATCCTATGCTATGAGTTGTAGGATCAAAAGTAGAGAGCTCATCTTCGTAATACACATCTTCATGTGGCTTCATATACCCCATTTCTGCTTCATTCATCTCTTTTGCTTGTTTTTTTCTCTCAGATTAAGTAATTGTTGGCATTGCCATTTCGCGACATCCGACAATTTTCTTGACGTGAATTCTTGCACATTATGATTGTCTCGGCCAAATGATGCTTTAACCGAGAGATACCACCCGAAAAAGAATTGACAATAGTTTCCTTGAGTTTTAATCGGTTTTCAGTCATTACTTAAGTGCCATTTTGCCATGCGTAATCCTCTGATACGGGTCTAACACACTTAAAAACTCAATAAGAAGCAAATAATAAGTTTTTTTTACTTTAACCAACTTCCTTGAGTGAAAGAAATGGTGAAAATGCACTCTTAAGAAAATCGCAAAATCCCTATCCCTTACACACCAATTGGGCCCCAAATCGATCTCACTGCTCTTAGGGTGTGTAGGTTACCTTCTAACAACCTCTAGAGAAATGTAAAAGTCGCCCCCCAAGAGGCCTTTAAAACCCTAAACTTTAAAATCGAGTTTTGGGTCATTTTTAAGTGCGTTAGACCCATATCGATACAACACGATATAGGGGTGTATCATACGATACACCTGATACGGGTACAATACACACTCGTATCATGATAGGGGTGTGTCATATCAAAAAACGCAAAAGTAACAATACATATCGTATTGTACTATACAATACAATAATTACAACACTGATAATGACTATACACATGAAAGGTTTGATTTCTTGCAATGTTGATTGCACTTTGTTGTCGCAAAATAGTCAATATGGTTGATTAAAAAATATTCTCATGTCTTCAAGCCTACACCTAAGCCATATTAGTTTAGTCATAGTTGCCATAGTTCTATATTCACCTTCAATGGACTAAAGATATACTTTTTGTTGCTTCTTGCATTGCCATGAAATGAAATGCTTTCTTAGGATAGGTAATACCTAGAAACAAAGTGTCTATATGCAATATCCCCTTCCGATATGCACCATGTATTCATATAGGTCAATGGATGACTGAGGGGCAAGAGGAGACCTTTGGTGATATAGTGCTTGATATATGTTACTATGCGAAGAATTGCAATCATATTAGCTGTAGTTTGTGTGTGTTGATACTAACCATATGAACATCAGTAATAACACGACAAGTGATGATCAAATAAGTGAGAGCTCCTTCCGATTGATGATAAGTCATAGGGTCTACTTATAATGTAACGACCCCAATCCAGACCCTTTAAAAATGCGAATATTTTTTTTTCTTCTAAGAGTTGCGGAAACCTTCCCAGAGATCTGGGGTCCTCACAGTTTCACTTTCCATTGGATAGCCCAACCACCACAAACGAAGTTGTAATCATCATCCATATCAACCAACTAAAGCTCTTTTATTAACGAGTAAGAAAATTTCAAAGACAAGGTTTTCTTCAACTGAAAGTAAAGTAACAATTGCAGAAATTAAAAGAACTAAAAAAAGCAAAAATAGAGCCACTCTGTCCTCTGCTGAAGCCGTCAAGCTCAAGTATGACTCTTATCCATCCCCCGATGCATGTCCAACTTCACTGTTCACCAATTCCTGTGAAAAGCCAACAAAGTGGGGTGTCAGAACCGAAATTCTGAGCACAACTACTTCTAAAGAAACCAGGTGAGAGAAAGAACATGAATAAAATTTCATATAGTGATTTGAGTGAGTGCAGATATAAAATTTGCAACATTCAAATATCCATAACTACCAATAATTTCATATACTCACCAGTCAGGAACAGTAAAACAGTGTCATATATCAATAACGAAATAAACAAACCTTTCAACATGATTTCACAAAGTAAATCATATGCTACCACCACATGATGTCATGATATCAAGAATGATTCAAACATGCATGAGCTAATGCATAACAGAAAAATACATGATTATGTGCAATGCATGATTCCCTTTTTGTTATCTTTCATTTAAGTTCCATCTTTCCATATGCATGCCCTATTAGATGCACACATCCTTAAGTTCTTTTTAATTACAGTTGCTTGCGGATACACCAAACAGGTACAATCCCTGAGGTCAAGTAGGTTCCCAAGGTAGCTTAACACACAAATTGTATTTTATTACTGGGTTCCAACTTAGCTCTCGACCGATATCAAGAAACAATACCATCCATCGGAACATTAGACCTCCACATCTAATGTTGGGGACACAAGGGACACCCCACGCCCACAAGTGCCACTTTCTTGGTACCATAAACTCACAGCTGTGACTAACACACACCACTCCCGGGTAAAGTGACGGACTCTCCCTAAAACCGAGGCCAAGAGAAGAACCACAATATCGGGTTCTGGGGACCAAATTCATGCAAACAGAGTTTTTGTATCCTCACAGTTTCCCCCAGACCGGATATCCAAGATTCTCATACTCCAGATGAGATATCCCAGAATGTATATTACACTGTTTTTATTCATTATATTGATTTAAAGTTCATTCTTTAAGTTTGCAACACCATATGCAAAAGTAAAGTGAAAACCCGTATCCTCCCTTGCGGGGACCCATTCGGGACTCCAGCCCGTGTAAACACATAGAACAGTGTAGTAAATGTGCCAAACCATCTTATGTGGTTCAAGTGATGCATTTAAAAACATAAGTAAAAGAAAACCAAACCCAGGCTCTCCAGGCCGGTGATGGTCCAATTAGGCCATCAGTGCATCACATAATAAAACCAAATTAGTGTTTCATTCGTAACACTAGGCCAAAGTGCCAAAAGCATGTGCACTTATGAAATCATAAACCAAACATATGCATTTTCAATATGTGTGTTACCTACATCACATATGGGCATTAACCAAATCCATGTCTTCTTTTGAGTGTGTGAGTTTACATGTACCATTTCACACAATAATCGAGCGTGCATATTCAAGAAGAATTACTAATGATTGAATCATGCTCACACTCATGCGCACCATATTCATAACAGTCAAGTGAAAGCATAAACCTCCACGACAAGTGTTTTCATACAATCCAATACACAAGCTTTTAAATAACACATGGACTCTAGACAAAAATATAATGTTCAGCTAGAGACATGCAAGCAAGATACATTACATATAAAATTTCAGTTTTATGTATCTATCCTCCCTAAACAGTGTAACATGAGCACTATTATACACAACTGAAAATTTTCAGGTTATGTTTCAATGATCCCACGCTGCATCTTACAAATTTTGAGCTTAACCACACTCAAGAACCAACTTGAGCTACTTTAGAACAACTCAATTTACTTCAATTCATCAAATTGCACATTCTCAGACCAAAACTCAATTCAACATAAACTTTCAGAACACAGATTGATGAAACTCAATCATGTTTATAGAACACAACATGCCTAAACCAAAATTTAACATAAACCAGCCCTTGTGGATTTAACACACATGCAACATGTCTAAACCAAAATTTAACATACACCAGGATATTCAACTGACCCATTAATGATTACTAACAAGTATAACTAGTTAGTCATGCTTCATTTTATTCATTTAATGTCAATAGATTGCCTAACAGAAAAATACTAATGAACCCATTCTCTAATGATAACAATTGTGCCCAGTTTACCGAATATGAATGGGGAACTGTACAAAAGAGTGGAGGTCGGCTATGTGTACCAAATAATTCTGTCCTCCTATTTGGCACATCACAATATGACATTGCAAGACAAAATTTGAAATAGATTTCTGAGGCTTGATAACCCCAAATGAAAACAACAAGAGCAAAACAAATCATTCTTCACATGAAACAGGTTACAGATTCCTTTCTGGTATAACTATGCCATGAAGACATTAGTTTAGTAATAATCAAGCGCAGGTAAAAAGAATAAAGGAAGCAAGAGTGTGAAAGAACAATATGATTTCCAGCTCAACTCAAGTGAAAACTCCATTCTGACAGGTCACGGACTTGTAATGAAATATGCGGAAAAGCAAAGAGTGCACTAAGCACTTACAACATCTACTAATGAACAAACAAAGAGGGGCTAATACCCAAACCCACAAGAGACAACACAACATAAAAATATAAATGCCTCTTATTGAAAGAGAGAGAGCTCTCAAGAGTAAGTAATACAAGAGGGGAGCATCCCTATTTATACACAAGAGAAGGAGAGGGCCAAGAGGCCTTAAAAGGAGAGCCACCTAGGGGGCTCCCCATGTAGTCGTTGGGAGCCCCCAACGGTCACTAATGTGACCGTTGGAGGCCCCATCGACTACATGGTGGGGCCCCTTTTTAGTGAGCAAAAAACAAAAAATAAAAAATACATTTTACAAAAAATAAAGAGAAAAATAAACTAAGAAAAACAAGTACCCCTGTCGGGTACTTGTGAAATGACAGAAATACCCCTATCGGGTATTATATATATAAATATAAATATATATATGAATTACATATATTTTAACACCCTCCCTCAAGCTTTACGGGGATATAACCGAAAGCTTGTTAAGGAGAAACAAAAACCGAGGAGCCGCAAGAGCCTTAGTGAAGAAGTCCGCCAACTGGTACTCTGATGTGACGTAAGGTAGTGCTATAGTTCCTCTTAGGTATTCATCCCGAACGTAATGGCAGTCCATCTCAATATGTTTAGTACGCTCATGAAAGGTGTGATTGCTTGCAATATAGATTGCGCTTTTGTTGTCACAACACATCTTCGAAGGAGTAGAGATGACAATGCCCATATCACTGAGGAGGCTTCTTAGCCACACAAGTTCCATGGTTGTAGTGGCCATAGCACGATATTCTGCTTCCGTCGAGGATAATGATACTTTGTGTTGCTTCTTGCATCTCCACGAAATCATAGAGTCACCTAAGAAAACACAAAAACCGGTAGTTGAGACACGGTCATTGGGATTTCCTCCCCAATCTGCATCAGTATAAGCAATTAAATCAAGTGACGAGGCAGAAGAAAGAAAAACTCCCTTAGTTATGGTATTTTTGATATATCTGACAATCCTTAAGACTGCACTCATGTGCACGGTTGTAGGTGCATGTTGAAACTGACTGACAGAGTGGACGACATGAGCAATGTCTGGCCGTGTGATGGATAGGTAGGTTAGAGACCCAACAAGTTGCCGGTAGGGAGTAGGATCCTCGAGAGGTGTTCCATCTTCCAACCTTAATTTTGCATTGATGACTTCTGGGGTTTCTGTCTTCTTGTCATCGGAGATACCCGATTTGGAATAGATGTCAGCAGCAAGTTTCATCTGAGAGAGAATGTACCCTCGAGGAG
Source organism: Nuphar pumila (assembly GCF_984573655.1). Lineage (NCBI taxonomy): Eukaryota > Viridiplantae > Streptophyta > Magnoliopsida > Nymphaeales > Nymphaeaceae > Nuphar > Nuphar pumila. The sequence goes on along the minus strand of NC_143253.1, from coordinate 119,182,078 downwards.
AGTACGCCACTTCAATTCTTAAAAAATATCTTAAGAAACCAAGGTCAGACATATCAAAATTTTCTTTCAAAACCTTTTTAATATCATTAATGCCTTGCTCATCACTTCCTGTGATGATCATATCATCAACATAAAGTAGTAAAATAACTACAGAAGACCCTGCACTTTTCACAAACAAAGCAGTGTCAGTACAACATGAACGAAAATTTAAACTTGTCATTACATTACTAAATCTATCATGCCAAGCCTTTGGAGCTTGTTTTAAACCATATAATGCCTTTTTAAGTTTAAGAATTTTATTTTTACCAATACATACTCCTGGTGGGGGATCCATGTAAACTTCTTCATTTAATTCGCCATTTAGAAATGCATTCTTAACATCAAGTTGATAGATAGGCTATTTCTTTACAGACGCAATAGCAATAAGAGTCCTAACACTAGTCATTCTAGCAACAGGTGCGAAGGTTTCTTCATAATCTATACCATATTCCTGAGCATATCCTTTAGCTACTAATTGTGCTTTATAACGTTCTAATAAACCATCACTCTTGGTTTTAATTTTGAAGACCCATCTGCATCCTATTGATTTCTTTCCAGTGGGTAACGAAGTTATTTCCCAAGTTTTTGCTTTTTCAAGGGCACTAAGCTCTAAGTTCATGGCTTCAACCCATTGGGAAATATTTTTGGCCTCATTATAGTGTGAAGGTTCATGAAATGAATGTAATGCAATTAGACATGCTCTATATCTAGGAGTTAGGGACTCATAGGAAACAAACCTATTTGGAGGATTGGAGATCCGACTGGATCTCCTTAAAGATGTTTCTTCAATGTCGGATCCTTGAGAGTATTTTTCTAAGGCACTTATCTGAGTTTGTTGACCACGCCTAACATATGTTTGGATTGGTCTATTATTCTCATCTACAACATTATCAAGAGGGATTTCCTCTAGGTCATTCAAAGACTCATTAGAGATTTCCTCTTCTTGAGGAGTCTCATCTTCTTGAGATAGAAGATCAAATAAAAAAGTATATTCACTTTCGTCAATATCTTTAGTTTTCACAAAACCATTTTCATTTTCCAAAAATGTTACATCTTTGGATACATAGAGTTTGTTATTTTTCAAGTCAAAACATCTAAAACCCTTTTGATTTTCTCCATAACCCAAGAAGACACATTCAATAGCTTTAGGAGATAATTTGTCCCGTTTATGAGTAAGGACAAAACATTTACATCCAAACACTCTTAATCTATTGAAGTCAGGTGTTCTTTCAAATAGTTTTTCGTATGGAGATGTATTTTGTAAGGATGAAGATATCATTCTATTTATTAAATAAGTTGAGGTTAAGGCCGCTTCGGCCCAAAAATTCTTTGGAATTTCTTTGGAAATAAGGAGTGTCCTAGTGGTTTCCATGATATGTCTATGCTTTCTTTCGGCCAAGCCGTTTTGTTGAGGAGTCTTAGGACACGATCTTTGATGACAAATCCCATTTACTTCTAAATAGTTTTGAAATTCATTTGATAAATATTCTCCACCCGAATCGGATCTAAGAGTAGAGATATTACTTGAAAATTGATTTTTTACTATCATATGAATTTTTTTAAAAAACTCAAAGACTTCAGATTTTAAATTGAGAAAGTAGATCCATACATACCTAGTATAGTCATCGATGAAAGTGACATAATAGGAGTACCCTCCTTTAGACATGACGGGGGAAGGGCCCCAAACGTCCGAATGGACTAACTCAAAAGGTCTTTTGGATACAAAAGTCCGGTTTGGTAAAGGAGTAGATTTCATTTTGCCAAAAATACAATTCTTGCAAACAAAATGTTTCTCATTACAAAATTTCTTTCCAAATGGAAAGGAGTACATTTTTGAGAAACTTGGATGTCCAAGTCTTTGATGTCAAATATCAATATTTTTATCTTAGACATGGTTACAAAAAGAGTTCATGGGGAGTTTCAAGTTGCTCATGTAATAGAGATCTCCCCTTCTATGGCCTTGCCCAATCAGCTTCCTGGACCGGAGATCCTGTATAGAGCAATCCTTAGTTGAGAAGGAGATTTTACATCCATGATCGCATATTTGAGCAACAGAGAGGAGATTTAAATTAAGTTGAGGTACAACTCTCACGTTTGGCACAAAGAAGTCTTTTGAAAAGTTTAAGGTTCCAAGACTTTTAACTTGTAAAGATGTACCATCGGCAGTTGAAACATAGGAGTTTTTAAAGTTATTACATAAATCGGAAAGCTCATTTTCAAGGGGGGTCATATGAAAGGAAGCTCCAGAGTCAAGGATCCAAGACGACATACCTGGAGGAGAGGAGGAAGCTACGGCGGCACCCGAAGTTGATGGAATCTTGAGTAGAGTTTGTAGTGCCTCCGATAGTTGAGCAAGAGAAAAAGAGTCCGTTCCTTTGATTGCTTCCTCTTTCTTTTGAGTAGCTTCTTCAACGGAAGCAACTTTATTTTTTGGTGCTTCATTCAACTTAGGGCAATTAGGTCTTATATGACCCGGTTCTTGACAATGATGGCAAATGGCTTTTCTATAGTTGCCATTATAGTTATTTTGTCTTCCAAAATGTGGAGGTTTGTAGGTTTTCATATGGTTGCCGGGTTTGGATACGGCCAAGACATCATTTCCTCCTTTAATCATGCCAAGACGGGTTTCTTCTTGGCATATTTCGGCTATGGCATCTTCCAAGGGAAGAGGCTTTGATCTATGTAGGAGGGAGGATCTCACTTGTTCATATTCGGGCCTAAGCCCATGTAAAAATTGGAAAAAGTGTTCTTTTTCCATTTGTTCTCTCCTTAATTCCACATCTATACTAGAAACCCATTTTGGTTCTAGTAAGGATAGCTCATCCCATAGAGGGCCAAGAGTGCTAAAGTAATCCCTAACACTCATTTCTCCTTGCTTGATAGTCCGGATTTTTTCTTGAAGAAAGAATTGACGAGCAAGGTCTTTTTGTGTAAACATACCTTTCATGAAGAACCATGCTTCATTTGCCATCCTAAATTTGGCAATGTTGGCGCAAATCTTGAGCTCCACATTATTCATGAACCAAGCAAGAATCTTGGCATGCTTACTCTCCCAATCTTCTATTTTAGATTGGTGATCTTCAATGGCCTTTATGCGGGCATCTCCTTCAAGAGCTTTTTCTTGATCGCCTTCCATCTTAGTTAGTTGGAGTTGTGGTTCCGGAATGGTGCCCATAACGTATCCCCAAAGCTTTTTCCCTTTGAGGTTGTTTTCCATGGCGGCGGCCCACATCATGTAGTTGGAACCATTGAGCTTGAAGGAGAGATCAATCTTTTGTTCTCCTTCCATAACAACCACTTACAAGAGAATATCAAGGAGAGAGAAACAAAAAAAACAAATATAGCTACACCACTAGCTATATTAAAAAGAAGAGCATACACAAGGCTCTGATACCATGTAATGAAATATGCGGAAAAGCAAAGAGTGCACTAAGCACTTACAACATCTACTAATGAACAAATAAAGAGGGGCTAATACCCAAACCCACAAGAGACAACACAACATAAAAATATAAATGCCTCTTATTGAAAGAGAGAGAGCTCTCAAGAGTAAGTAATACAAGAGGGGAGCACCCCTATTTATACACAAGAGAAGGAGAGGGAGAGGGCCAAGAGGCCTTAAAAGGAGAGCCACCTAGGGGGCTCCCCATGTAGTCGTTGGGAGCCCCCAACGGTGACTAATGTGACCGTTGGAGGCCCCATCGACTACATGGTGGGGCCCCTTTTTAGTGAGCAAAAAACAAAAAATAAAAAATACATTTTACAAAAAATAAAGAGAAAAATAAACTAAGAAAAACAAGTACCCCTATCGGGTACTTGTGAAATGACAGAAATACCCCTATCGGGTATTATATATATATATATATAAATAAAAAAAAAAAATATATATATATATATATATATATATATATATATATATATATATATATATATGAATTACATATATTTTAACAGGACTAACTATCAGTCCAGTGAAATTTCAGTACAAGAATACAAGGCAAAATACGCAGGCCCATATACACAGTTTTAAGTCTTAAACCGAACACACGTTGAGCTGTGTAATGGCATTCCAACATTCAGTTTTAGATTCTCATTCTAATACTCAATTTCAGTTATATCATGCAACCTTTCATAAGTCTGGGTGTTATGATTTCAAATTTGAGTATTCAGCAGCAAGTATAGCAGTACATTATCATACTTATCAAAATATGAAGGAATGATATTCAGCAACCTACCACATCAATGTACAGGGCTTAATATGAACATTTCCATAAAACCAACAATTCATTAATCACTAATAACAAAACCAAATTACGCAGGCTGTTCTACCTCCTAAAGACATATGAACTTTTTAATCCAATAGCATAAAAAGATTTGTCTAAAAGAAACTTCATAACGATTTATATGATGCACATAATGCACATCGTGTAACCTACCCAAGTCAGGTTATACATGACTCTCCCTATGCACATTCAATGATAACGAAACCCCATGCCCTAAGTTGTATACCTAAACAGAATTTAGAACAACCTAGATTCGGGTTATCGGTTCCAAGATCGAAAACCCCCCAAAATCAATTTTATTTTATTTTGATCATGGCAGTCGAATCCCCCAAATCCGATTGATTAGGATTTCCGTCAACCCTCATAACCTCCTCCCCCTCCTTTATTCATGCCGACTGAAACCCCCAAATCTGGGGTTGTCCATTTCAGGAAATCGGAAACCCCACCACTGGGGCTATCCGATACCACAGTCGAATCCCAAATCGATGTGATTTAGGGATTCTGCAGGGTAGGATTTGGCAAGAAAATCCCCAAATCAAATTGGGTTGGATGTGTTTTCGGTTTTAGGGTTAGGCACAGAAACCCCAACCATAACTAGGGTTCCGAAATGGGGTTGTCAGCTAAACCCCCAAATCGGGTGTCGTTACTACTCAAAACCCCCGAGATTTTCTCCTCTCGAAACCACACGCACGTAATCGAATCCCTATTCGATCCATCACCCTGTTTCCAAGAAGACCCGTACCTTTTTGAAGCTTTCCCCGACGATAGAAGGCTGGGGACGCGAAGGCCGAGCTGCTGGTGTCGCTCCACGCTGCTGCCGTGACAGAGGGCGCTCGAGAAGCCCTTGAAGGTTGCAGATGGCCGAAGCTCTGCTGCTGATGGCTCCTTCCTCCAGCGTGCGCACCAAAAGAGAGAGAGAGACCGAGTGAAGAGGGCAAGAACCCTCTCTCCACTCCCCCTTAATCGGCTAACCTCCTCCCCTCATGCCGAGAGGCACGGGGTCGGTTACGCCCTGCGTAACCCCCCCTGACCCTTTCTTGATTTTGCGATCGGGGTTAGGGTTCTCTCAGAACCCTAACGTCTGCTAAAGATATCGGGCAACCCTTATCGGGTTGCCTTAATAAAACCTAACTTTCCCCCTTTTAAAATCAAGAGGGTCGGGTTCGGGTCCGAGCCTGTGACCCGCGACGCTGGGTCCATTATTAAAATGGACCCGGTTCGTCAATAATAACGGATCCTTAGTTGGATCCGGGTGGATCCAACTGTGGGTCCGACCCCCTTGTTCCAAAATTTCTCTTTTTTTTTATTAATATTAATTATCTTTTAAATTTAAAATTAACATTATTCTTTAACCCCCATCAATATGGATCCGCAAGTTGGATCCAAGTGGATCCAACTGTGGATCCTCGAATTCGCTCAATATATATATATTTATGTATATTTCTATTTTATTACTAATATTAATATTATTTTAGTATAACGCAAATATTTAAGCGTAAATACCCCTTTATGGGTCCTAGATCCGAAATGTGGATCTAGGCCCAATTTGCATAATTTGAAATATTTTGTAACAAAATTTTTTGGGTTGGTTCATTTACAACTTCTAAAGTGTCTACATGTTTATCATCCGATGTGTTAGATCGAGAAATAATATCAACGTAAACTTCATCTATGAGAAAAAAATAGCCATGAGATGAGAAGGTGATTTCTATGCCCAAGAAATAATGAAGAAGATCAAGATCAGTCATCTCAAATTAAATTTGAAGTTGCTTCCTTACATTCTCAATAATCTTTTTATCACTTGATAATCGTGTCATCAATGTACAATAGAAGTATAAGAATACCTACATTGTATAATTTGTGTTAGTATGCCATGATTTAAAACTGACCTCTAGCATGGTATCACCAAGGCACATGTTTTAATCAATACAAAGCTTTGTGTAAATGTCATACATGTCCATTAGGGACATTCAAACTTGATGGAGGATCTATCTACATTTTCAAATCCCTAGTCAAGAAAGCTTTTTTAAGATTTAATTGACATGAAGAGCACAATGCAATACAATTTCTTACCATCGTCACAAATATTGGCAGGATATTCAATTTCTCGGGAAAAACCACAACATAATAAAAAACTGGGATTTTCCTGATTAAAACGTGATATATTTAAAATATCGCTTAATTTGAATATCTCGCGAATTAAGCACGATAACTAACACAAGATATTATTTCTTCACATGGCAGGCAAGCGTGAAATGCTCTAAAGCATCCTATGCTGCCTGCTTTCCCAGCATTAAATGCTATACAACATTCAATGCTAGCATGTAGCATGCCCATGGGGCAGACTTGTACGAGCGAAAAGAAGGAGGTGCCCTCCTTTTTATAAGATGAGGAGGGTACTCCGTCCACCACTTCCTTCGATATGGGACTATCCTAATTAGTCCCTATTGAAGTGGTAATGTGCTATGACACAATTAAACGCCCCAATGCACGTAATGCCCTTGCTTTGGCTTAAACCAACCACTTTCTATCTAACCAACCTCTCTCTCTCTCAATATATACTTTTAATTTTTAATTTTTCATTTTACCAAGATTTTCCCGAGGGATTCATTTTCTGAAAATCTCCCGAGATATGCCTTCGTTGAGAATATTCTGAGAAGGAGATTTGTGACTATGGTTCTTACAAGGTTTCTTCATGGTCTATACCATACGGTTCAACAAATCCCTTTGTTACAAGTAGGGGTGGCAAAATCTGACCCGACCTGCCAACCCGGCCCACCAACCTGCTTCTTAGCCGGGTTCGGGTTTGGCTTAAACGGGTTCGTGTCGTAAACGGGTCGACCCGCCTAACCCGTTTATTAAATGGGTCGGGTTCGTTTTAGGGGTATGCCAACCTGCCAACCCGGCTGACCCGTTTAATAAACGGGTTAGGCGGGTGGGTCAACCCGTTTACCCGAACCCGACCCACCAACCCACACGCCAACCCGTTTACCCGAATCCGACCCGCCAACCCGCCTGCTAACCCGCCAACCCGTTTACCCAACCCGACCCGTTTATTAAACGGGTTAACCGTGTCGTGTCGGGTTACCCGTTTAATAAATGGGTCGGGTTCGTGTTTGCCACAGCTGACCCGTTTAATAAACGGGTCGGGTTCGTGTTGAGGTATGCTGACCCGCTGACCTGACCCGATTGCCACCCCTAGTTACAAGTGAACTTTGTATCCACTCTCATATCACAGTGCTCTTGATCTTAACCTTAGATACCCACGTGCATCCAATTGTCTTCTTTCTACATGGAAGAAGATGAATTTCCCAAGTTTTTGCCTTTTGTAAAGCTTTCAGATTAGATGATATGTCTTTTTTCTATTCGAAGTGATCCTTAGCATCCTAATATGGCATAAACATGATAGGGTTTATGCTTAGGAGTAAAAGATTCTTTTGGCCCAAACCAACTAGGAGGAACATATATTCTACTTGAGTTATGCACATTAGCTTAAGAATCATAATTATTTTCACAAGATTCAACATTATTTTCTTGTGTATCAGGAGTATCATTCACTACATACACATCTAGAGTTAACAAATTTTGATCTTATGGCCTTCTTGAGTATTGAATTAAGCTATTTTCAGAGGGTGAGCTTCAGTGATCTACATCTTTTGTTTTTTTTAAAGATCTTTGTGTTGAAAGCAAACATAGCATAAGCAACCAAGGATACATAATCTAGAGTGATAAGATTTTACCTTGAACATTTTCTCGAGTGGGTTTATGTCCCCAATAGGTGTAGATGCCATTCTATTGATGAGGTAACTCATTGTCAAGACTGCCTCTGCCAAGAACTGCGTAGTGCAAACATGGTTAGCAGATGGATAGAGGCAATTTCAATAATATCTATCTTGATCTTTTGTTGGGAGTATTCAGACATGATCTTTGATAAATAATATCTATCAAGACTCTGTAATTTTGTGAAGAAAAAGAATTCTGACTTGTATTTTAAGAATTACACCCAACTTTATCTAGAAAAATCTTGATCAAGATCATATAGTAGGTTAATCCTCCTTCAAAGGTTGCAGAAGTATGAACAAGCTGGGTGTTGGATGATTTTAAAGCTTTACTGAAGCCAATCTGGAATAGGTCTGTTGCAGTTTTGCAAAGAATGAAAGGTGTGGTCATGGTATTTGCTTTCCCATTCTATAGAGTAGCAAGAGACCAAAATTGTTTCACGAGGGCAGAGGGCCTGTTGGTTTCCCAACAATATGTGATGAGCTATCTGTATAAGGAATCTTGAAGATTGTGAATGTGCTTTCTCATACAATGATCTTACAACCATTTTTTCCCCTTATTTCTGGTGAGGTGATAGATGATGATGATTATTATCTGTGTACACACACACATTTGCGTACATGCACACAAACTGTGTGTGTTTCTATTTGCATGAATATATATGTGTGTGTGTGTGTGTGTGAGAGAGAGAGAGAGAGAGAGAGAGAGAGAGAGAGAGAGAGAGAGAGAGAGAGAGAGAGAGAGAGAGAGAGAGAGCTCACCTTCACCCACCTAGTAGAAACTATACTTTTTAATAATTCTTGATTTTTTTTGCCTATTAAAACCCTACAGATACGATCTACATGCATTTATTCAGAGCGAATAAATTTTGGATCATGTGATTGTGATAAGCATATAGTTTTTTAAGATCTTCAAAAGTCAGCAACCTACAATGTGCCAAAATTTCATGATTTAAAAAATCCCATTTTTATGTCCGTAAAACGTGATCCAAGACTTTATTCCTATCAAATAAACCATGTTGAATATATTTACCAGGGTTGATTGAGAAGATGGAACCTACACCCGGGTTTCTTTCTATTAGATAGGTATAGGTGCTTCCGGAGCAGTATGGGAGAACTCTGTGTGTGTACACCTATGGTTTAGGTACACTTGTATCTCTGTTTTGTGTGTGTACTTGCGTATGTGTTCTTTGATTCTATCTTATTCTTGTTTAGTATTTAACTCTTTCAACTTTTTCTTTTGTTTTTGGTGCATGGTTATGATCTTGAAAATATTGTTATTTCAAATTTTAACTATTATTATGTTTGATTGTTGTTTGCTTGTTGTTGGTCATAAATATTTAATGTTTTTGGTTGTTTTTCAGGGTGGACTGATTGTCCTCCATGCGGTAAACCTGTATATAATATTATCCCGTCTAAGGTTCCACTCAGCGAGTTTTTCAATGAGTATGTTCTGCCTGGCAAGAGATATAATTTTACAAGAGTGATTAAACAACAAAGAATTGCGGGAAGAGAGGTCTGTATGCTCTTGAGAGTTTTGTATTTGTTTTATTTCGTATTTGATTGCTGTATTGGCTGAGCCTTTTTTTTCTGGGGTTTCTTTTTTTGTTGGGGGTGGTGGTGAGGGAGGTAGGCCTAAAGGTTGTTGATGAAGTAGAATTACCCCTTTGTTTCTTCTTGTTTGTGTCTAATTTTTATCAGTTTGCCCTTCTGTTTTATCAAGGAATGGATAACATACATTATTTTATAAAGAATTCTATATATGTATAGAATAAAATTAATAGACCTTGGCTGAGACAAATCCCTTTGAATTCCATATGAGAAGTTGCAATTGGAGCAATTCATATAAGGCTCTGTTTGGGAGCCGACCGTTGGAGGACGCCGGAGTGGAAGCATGGAATTCACAGCAGTCACTCTACATTTGGGAGCATGGAAAATAGGCATTTGAGGGGGTTTGGAGTGCATTTACGGATCCCAAATCTGTGATTCGACTACCACCACAGGGAGGTGGTAATTTCCAAAGTCTATCCTGATACCCACCTCTGATGGTGCTCTGGCTGTCTCCGATGACCCTCTCACCTGCCTTCTTAATTGCCTAATAACTTCAACTAGATGCCTTTGTAACCCTAACGACTTTCCTCTTTCCTTTCCCCCTCTCTGCCACACTCTCTCCCATAGCAAAAGTGGAACAGAGCTACCGTCTGTTGTGCATAGTCATGAGGGACATCTCAAGCAGAGCCACTGTCTGCTGTGCATAGCTGTTGCTGTGCTTGCAAGATGTCTAAACCTGCTCGTCCAATGAGGGGACTCCAAATCCCCAAGGCACAGTAGTGCATTTACAAGCATTGCAACAACTGCAATTTTAAGAGGCAACCCATGAGTGCAAGGTAGATTAGCTTATTCCATTACCTGACTAACAAGTTGTTTTATAAGGAAAATAGCTTTGCATTAGACTTCCTCTTGTATGCACACATTAGTATCATCAAAAGCTCAGATGAGCAATGGAAAAACATGAAAAACCAAATCCTCACGGTTAGCCTTTCTGATAATCAGTTCAACATATTTCAGTAGCAGCAAGAATCTCGTTTGTAGCTGAGCCCAGTGCAGGCATAAACACTTGCAAAGTTGAGAGCTCAAACTCATTTATATCTTAACTGCCATTTCTTGCACCTAGTCTAGAAATAGAAGCAGGTTTCAAAAACGTAAAATTTTGCATGTTGGGTAGTTCAGGACAATGGATAGATGCTATGCTGTAAAACTTATTTCTTCATGTGATGTACACATTTGCACATCTAAATACCACACTTGCACATCCAGAATTTTGATGTTGCTCCCAAACAGGAAGGTGGGAAGTACCAAACCCACAATATTGTGGATTTCATACTTCCTTCCCCAGCTACCTCAAACTGCCAGCTCCCAAACAGAGCCTAAATGTATTCCATAGATTGCTTATGTACCTCTTAGTTGTCAAAGGCGCTAGGCAGTACCCCAAATAAAAAAATTAAAAAACATACAAAATATATAAACAAACTACTAAAATTAATAACAAACATGTATACAACATAAAATCAATCAACAATAAACAATAGACAAATAATAACATGTTGTCAAACACTGCAAAGCAATTATATTACATAAAAACAGTCAAATAGATAACTCATACGCTTATAAATTATATATGAATTAAGTACACACATATCTATATATATTATTATATATATAATATAAACACAGAATATTGTAAATTTATAATACATGTTTATAATATGTTAATATATATAATTATATATAATTACACAGAAAACCTATAACTATGTCCCTGTGGCTTTGGCATGGATAACCTAGGCAGCCTAGGTAAAAAAACAGAGCCCTACCGCCTAGACCCATAAGCCTAGGCGGTGGCCCTACGCCTAGGCAGCCTAGGCGGAGCCTAAGAGCAACTTTTGGCAACTAAGATGTGTAATGAAATCGTGGCCTTCCACAAATGCACTTGAATCCACCAAAAGAATGTCTATAAAGACACTTCAAGCAAACCCATAAAGAGGTATAAAAGGAAGAACATAACAATAAATAAATAAATCTTTATTGATAATAAAAATGCTTAAGAAGCATTCAAAAGTATCTTTACAATGGAGGGGTTCACCCTATTTATACAAAGAGAATGAGGTTGGGAGAGCTCACTTTGAGCTCAACCCAAAGTGACGTTGGACTATGTCCCTGTGGCTTAGGTATGGATAACCTAGGCTGCCTAGGTAAAAAAACAGGGCCCTACCGCCTAGACCCATAAGCGTAGGCGGTGGCCCTACGCCTAGCCAGCCTAGGCGGAGCCTAAGAGCAACTTTTGACAACTAAGACATACCTATAGGTGCTATATTGGATTTGAGTCAGATTTCAGGTCAATCTATAGTGATTGACTGCCAACTTGCCAAGTGTTGAGTTGAGACCAAATGACTTGACGAGTAACTGGATTTTCAAACTATGGTTTCAACTAATGTTTAACTTTAGCCTTCTCTCATTATAATAAGGATTCTGACCTCGATATGAATGCAATATTATGGAGGTAGGATAAATTCCAATTATTTTAGCTTTATTATGACCACAAAGATTCTAATCTAGACATTGCATTGTCAATCACACATGCATTGTTCTTTATATTATTCACTTAGTCTTGAAATGGAAGACATAGCTGGTTCTGTTTGCTTGGATAGTTCTGGGCTTTTACTTTGCATTCTATATTTGTTTGTTGTTTACTTGCTTTTGTATGTCTCAGCTTGGGTTGGTTATTGACCTGACAAATACTTCTCGCTACTATTCACCAATAGATTTGAAGAAACAAGGAATAAAGCATTTCAAGGTGAGATTTGCTCGTTTGTGCAATAAAGTATCTTTCATATCACTGAGGCCTTGTCTTATGTTCATATGTTGGCTTTCTTTACCATTTCTTTTGTAGATTGCATGCAAGGGACGTGATGAAGTGCCAGATAATCTATCTGTGAACATTTTCTGCTATGAGGTAATTCTTTGTCAAATTATTTATTCTATTGGTCATTTCCTGTTCTTATGAATGACTATTGTGAAGAGTCTGTGATTTGCATATAAAAGGAGTAATGAGTAAAAATATAGAGAAAAGAATCAGACGAAGATGATGACTGGTTCAGTGGTACCCCAACCTCTGTCACAGGGATTCGGCTAGGAGGGTGCCGCACCCGCGTCGACGCGACTCGACGCGGGTGCGGGTGCCGCACCGGGTGTGGTCAACTCGATCCTGGGTGCGTTGACCGCACCCAGGATCATTAATGTCCATTTTTTTTAAAAAAAAAATTTTTGCCCAAATGGGCTTCGAAATTTTTTTAAAAAAACTTTATGCTAGTCTGTCAGCTGCTAACAGCAGCAGCAGCTGTCAGCACAGCTGCTGACAGCAGCTGTCTGTCAGCTGCAAAATTTGAAAAAAAAACCCTGCCTATTCCCCAACCCCCTTTATATATATATATATTACATTTTTGCCCCTGCCGCACCCCCGCACCCGGGTTTTTTGGAAGTGCCGAATCCCCGCACCCGCACCCGCACCTGCACCCGCACCCATGTGACATAGACCCCAACACTTTTTGCTTTGAAAAGAGTTACAGTATAATCAGTTGAGGGTGGCTTGATAAGCGGTTGTCTACTTTGTGGCAGATGTCAATGGTTCAAGTTGAAATCCACTTATCTCCAGCTTCTAATCTTAGCCAAAGCAATTGTGTAAATATAAACAGGAACTGTGAGAATCCATGACATTAGTAGGCGATCTTTTCTCAATACCATCAGTAGATCAATAGTCAAATTGACTGATGGAACCAGGGGGGAAAGATTTTTTTTTGTGGGGTTTTAAAGCTGGGTTCTACTCTCATACCATCTGTTCAGTAAATGTTGATTCTCCAATGCTGTTTTTTTGCCTTTTTGGCAAATATTCAGGCAATGCTAGTTCTTTGGTGCTGGTATTCGGGCAAAATTTTTAATCTAAAAGCCCTTGGAACTTAGAATCATGAAACCTCACTTATTATTTATTAGATATTAGATTATTAGCTGAAATGAAAAGGCCATAAACAAACTGTAACTCGTTCACTGAAATAACAAAGCTGAAGAAAGTAAACGGACGGAAACTCTTCTGAAGTTATATGCTAAGTTATATGACAATAAAGAAAAGTGGGAGCCAAGCCCGATCAAGAAATCCGTCTGGAATCACTGCTCCACCGACGACTGGTGCACAGGCATGGAAGATGGTCTAACATTATGGCTAGGTTGGATGAGACTAGCACTATGCTCTCTTTTTGTCATGATGGCCTTAAAAATATCGTTTCCCCTTCTCATTTCAATTGCCACATTGCCAAATTGTACTTCACATTAACTTTCCTGCTCTTACGCTCTGTTTGGAAACTGGTTGTCTCAGAGAGTTTATTCCTTTGGAAAAATGGTAGCTGCCAAATCCTGGAATTGGTAGCTACCACCCCTAGGAGGTGGTAGCTACCAAATCCACTCTTTAGTGCAAATATAAAGGGGAGACAGTCTCACTTCCTCTCCCAAATGCATAAACTCCCATCCCAGCTGCCAGTCTCCAAACAGTGCCTTAATGACTTTCACTTTTCATAATACTAACCCATGATACCCCGCCTTCACAAACGCATTTCCTCAAATCCCCATCCTTGGTACCTTCTCCAATGGTTTATACATGTGTGCATGTCTCATTTGCAGGATGACCTTGATATCATTAGCTTTTGCTTTGCTTGTGAACTTTGTGTGTGTCACTATTCTCAGGTAATGCAATTTATCCAGCGACAGAAATCAAAGTATATATTGGTCCACTGCACTCATGGGCACAACAGAACTGGATTTATGATAATTCATTTTCTTGTTCGGTATTATGGTTATTCTGTCAGTGAGGTACGCATTTGTGCTCTGTTTATTATGAGATTTTCATATTGGAAAGTTTTCTATGCCTGATGGTAAATTGACTGGCCTGATTTGTACAGGCACTGGAAATATTTTCCACTGCACGCCCCCCTGGAATATATAAACAGGACTATATTGATGCACTGTACACATTTTATCATGAAAGAAGGCCTGAGTCAGTTGTATGTCCTCCTACACCTGAATGGAAAAGATCTTCTGAGCTTGATCTGAATGGAGATTCTGTCCCAGATGAGGAGGACGAGGAGGGTAACAATGGCATTTCTGCTGCATTGCATGTAGGTACCAGGTGGAATAATTTAGAATATATAGTTTATAACTTTATATTCTTCTACTGGCATAAACTGTGCATTTTCACTCTTGTGTTGCGTTTGTTTCTACCTGTTATAGGATGTTATATTATATGTCCGTTTTGCTGAAGTAATCTGTTTACATCTAATCATAGTGACTAAAGATATCAGTGATATTTTGAAAATATCGTGAAAAAATATGATATAATAGCTCACCGTTTTCAACTTCAAAAATATCACAATATTTACATTAAATCATAAGTACTGCATTTTTGTCGCAATATTTTACGTTTGAATCATGAGATTTTCAAGAAACGGAGATGTTAACTGCTTTAAATTTTATTTAAATGCGTTGAATAACATCATTTTGGCTGTTCATTACCCAGCTCTCTCTCAATACTAATAAAGCGTAGGAAACATTTTTGAAAAGATCCAGCTTTGGAAAGTGTTGAGATTCTATTTTTTCCCATATATTTTAAATGTAATTTATTTGTTTTTAGCTGATATTTTCCCGAAAAAAATGTGAGGAAAAAAAATATTTTCCAAATCTTGCGAGAAAAATCTAGGCGATAAATTGAACTTTTAAACTTTTGTCATTATGTATCTAATTATCTATTTAAAAAAACTCTCTACATGTTGCATTTTTTCTGTTCTGTTTCTGCTTGAAATTTTGATATAAGTTAAATGGTGCTTGTAATATGTGGGAAACCGGCCTATCCAGGAGATGGCTGTCATATATTGTTACTTTACCAAAAGTAAGAACCAGGGCTTGCTGATGCATAATGAAATGTTTGGCTTCATGCCTCGGGCAAAAATGAAAAATACAATGCCATACGCAACACACGTAAAACACTATAAGAATAAAGTAAATGAATTCAAGAGCCTTTTTTATTATGATATTTATTTACTTTTTTTGGTGTTGAGAGAGAGAGAGCATCTGTTCAGTTTCTTCCTTTTCTTTTCTGAACTGAAGAAAGCTCATCGATATCCTATTTAGTTTAACCCTCTTTTATGATGAATCCAATTGGAAAGTCCAGTGGCAAAAGGCGACTAATTAGCTTGATAGGTGTGAGTTAGTAAAAACTGGATGGTCAGTTACCAAGGAAATGGAACAGCAAAGGGCTATCTTTTGTGTGTGTTGTATCAATAAAAGGATATGTTGAGAGAGAGAGAGAGTAGTTAACTATTCGAACTGTTTCCTCCTCAATCCTGTCCGTTTCCTTTTATTCTAATAAAGTTTAGAATTGCTTTTTTTTTCATATTTAGAAATGCCATCGACGTATTGTTGTCAGAAAATTGCTAGTCATAGACCACTAAAAAGAAAGTCCTTTTAAATTTAAAACACAAAATAATCAGACCAAACACAAGGAAAAAGACACACATGCGCCTCCAGAAGATTCAAGGGAATGGTTATGAATTAAATATTTTCAGCATATTCCTATCAACATCTTGTAAATTTCATAAATAAGCAACATTTCTAAGGATTGATGTATATGTTAAAATATGTATATATATATTCTTAAATATGAAAGAATATATATATATATATATATATATATATATATATATGTATATATATAATGCCCAAGAGGGACATTTTGATCATTTCACATTATGTAACTCGGTTAGTGCAATAGGAATAGGGTAGTTAGATAGTTTTTTATTTCTTTTTATTTAAATATGTTTTTGCCCTAAAGGGTGTTGAAATGTAAACATCACATATATAATAATATTATTAGTATATATTTTTGTATTTATACTTTTTACTTTTTTTGTAATTTTTCTTTTTGTTTTTGGTATCTAGTTCTATTAGAACTTGATACATCTAGTTTGGTCTTCTAGCTGGTGGAAGTTCCAACAGCTAGAAAGGGAGAGCTCCTTATGAGCTCTCCTTAATACTCTTGTATAAATAGGGGTGCATCGCCTTGTGTAAATCAGTCCTCTAAATGCTTTTTAAGCATTTTGCTCTCATAAATAAAGTGTTATTTATTTTTATGCTTTTCCATTTATACTCTTTTATGGGTCTTGTCTAAAGTATCTTTTAGATACTTCCTTTTGAGTAGATTCAAGTGCATTCGTGGAGCCTACCATTTCATTACATGGTATCAAAGCTACGAAACTCTTAGATCTTGAAAAACTTCTGCCTCGATTTTTGTGCCTCTTGTGTAAAGGTGTGTTATTACCTTGTTCTTACAAAAAGTGTTTCGTCACTTGCAAAAGAGTGTTTCATCACTTGCCAAAAGAGTGTTTTATCATTCTTCTATCGACTACAAGAGGGTCTATTTGGAGAAAAGGACTTGAGCAACAACATTGTATTGTATCCCTTCCTTTTTTTTACTTCTTCTCCTTACTATCTTCTTCACACCCTTGTAAATGATGGATGTCCATGATAAGGTCACCATCATACCCATGAAGTTGAATGATACTAATTATGTGATGTGGGCTTCAATTACGAAGCACCGCATATTGGGAAAAGGCTTATGGGGAATAGTGGATGGTTCCAATTCAGAACCTAAACTATCTCTCACCAAAAAAGAGGGTGATAAAAGAAGTCCCTCTAACGGAAGAGGAGAAGACTAAGGCTATAGCCTCTTATGAAAAAAAATGGAAAGAGTGGAGGATGGGGCATGCAAAGATAATGTCATGGCTTATTAATAGCATGGACATTAAAAAATGTTCTAGCCTCGCTAAATTTGAACATGCCGATAAGGCATGGGAATACCTCAAAAATATGTATTCACTTAAAGATATTGCCCATGTGTGCAAACTTCAAGAAAAAGTTCGGACATTAATTCAAGATGACAAAACTATTCGTGAATATTATAATGAGTTGTTCGAACTTTGGAAAGAGTTGACTATTCTTGAGCCAAAATGGCATTGCGCCGAAGATATCGAGCTTCGTTAAAAAACTACTCGATATGGAACACTTTTACCAATTTGTGAATGGATTAAGGCCGAAATTTGAATCCACCACATCGGTTCTACTTCATCATGGTAAAATCCCTACTATTGTGGATACTATTGAAGAACTAGCTATGGAGGAAAATCGTCTTAGAAAGAGTACTCCAAAAGTTTATGATGATTCAGTTCTAGTTGTGTCTAGACCAGGGAATCATACTCGCACGTATAGACCACCTCATTTTGGGAGACTGAGTGGTGAGTTTGACAAAAGAAAAGTTATTTGTCACCACTGTCACGAACCGGGGCACTATATGCCTCAATGTCCGAAGCTAAAAAGGAGAGACGAAAAGAGGGTAGCATCTATTGAAACCAAGCCAAAAGATCAAGATGCACCTGTTTCCATGGCTCAACTGATGGAGATTCTTCAACCTCTTCTCAAAGGGGTATCCTTTTTGACTGAAGCCTTAACTGGAGCGGCAATTGCATCTGTATCCGGTCCAGGTAACTTCCCTTGACTCTTAGATTCTAGTGCTTCATTTCATATAACCCGAAATGCTAAATGTTTATCCGAATGTCTTAAAAATAACTCAAGTATATCAAAAGTCTTTACAATAGATGAAACATCTCTTGAAATAAAAGGAATAGGATGTTTTGAAAGTTTTTAAAAATCCAAAACTTTTTGTATTCCAAAAGTTAGATATATCTCAAATTTAAATTTGAACCTTTTATCTGTTTCACAAATTTCTGATTATGGATGTAATATATCCTTCTCTTCTGATGGTTGCTCGATACAGGATCGCCAGTCAGGGAAGCTAATTAGGGAAGACCATAGAGAAGGAGGACTATATTACATAGACTTTTTGGAACTACCAAAGAATGTATTTTGTTTAAATGTTCAGAAATTAGAAACAAAATTATGACACGAAAGACTTGGCCATCCTCATATGTCAAAAACCAATACTTCCCAAGTTTGGAAGAATTTTGTAAATCTGAAAATTTTGCTTGTAAAGACTGCATTCTTGGTAAAATGAAAAGAATACCTTTTTTCTAGTAGAACCTTTGTCTCTACAAAATCTCTTGAGTTAATACATTCAGACGTTAAGGGACCCACACCAGTTATCTCTAAAGGTGGTTATGCGTATTATGTCATCTTTGTTGATGAATTTTCTAGACACACTTGGATTTATTTTCTTAAACATAAATCCAAAGTTTTTGCTCACTTTCAAGTATTTCATAAAATTGTCACAAATAAATTTCAAAATAATATTTTCATTTTTCGCACCGATTTAGGGGGAGAATTTATGTCTGGAGAATTTAAAAACTATCTTAATCTATATGGCATTACTCATCAACGATCATGCCCACACACCCCTTCAACAAAATGGTCTTGCGGAATGCAAGCATCGCCACATTATGGAAACCACTCAGACTTTGCTAATTGCAAGTCAAGTTTCAAAAGGTTTTTCGGCTGAAGCCGCTCTGACTGCCACCTATCTCATCAATAGAATGCCATCTTCTTCATTAAAAAATATATTTCCAATTGAAAAACTTTATCATTTAACTCCAAACTACTCTAGATTAAGAGTTTTTGGTTGCAAATGTTTTGTATTTACAAGCAAAAATGATAAATTCTCCCATCGTGCAATCCCATGTGCCTTTTTAGGATATGCTGAAAATAAAAAAGGCTACAGGTGCTATGATCTTCAAAATGACAAATTATATGTATCAAGAAATGTGTCTTTTCTAGAAAAAGAAAGTTCTTTTGAAAGTGAAAAATCCAAAGATATTACTGAATATTCTTTTTAATCGATTTAACTTCAAAATTCAATGAAGCGGATTTTGAATATAACTTTGACAATGATCAAAGTCCTATTATTATTGAAAATGATGGCGAAGACCAAACCAGTAGTGATGTTGGTCTGCAATATTCAAGACGAAGAGTTGGAGAGCAACACCCACTATGTGCATTAGAAAGGTTTTCTGAAGTTCTCCCTCGTAGGACTTTTAGAATTTCTCGATCTCCCAAAAAATGTCTCTTACAAATCTTTTTCACCCTCGTATAGGGCAGCCCTTGCATTAATCCAATCATTTGTTGAACCTTCCTCCTATTCGGAAGCCAAAAACCATGAAGAATGGGTTGAAGCTATGAAAATAGAATTGGATGCATTAGAGAAGGCCAACACTTTGTCCATTCAAGACCTTCCTCTCGGAAAGAAATCTATAGGTTGTAGATGGGTCTATAAAGTCAAAACCAAAAGTGATGGGACTCTAGAAAGATATAAGGCACGAATCGTAGCCAATAGTTATGCTCAAGAGTATGACATTGACTACGAAGAAACCTTTGCCCCTGTGGCCCGTATGACCACTGTTAGAACTTTAATTGCTTTGGCTTCTATCAAAAAATGACATATATTTCAAATGGATGTCAAAAATTTCTTCTTAAATTGGAGTCTTGTTGAAAAAGTCTACATGGAAGCTCCGCCTGGTATTAGTATTCTTAAGGGTAAAACACTTCGCCTTGAGAAGGCCCTTTATGGCCTCAAACAGGCACCAAAAGCCTGGTATGACAGATTTAGTCTGATGCAAGTATCATCATCCTTCTTCTTTATGTGGATGATATGTTACATCACTGGAGACAACAAACAGGGAGTTTGAAATGTCTGATTTAGGATTATTGAGATACTTTTTAGGAATAGAAGTTGCTTATTCCCTTCGTGGGTATTTGATATCTCAATCTAAATTTGCTTTTGATATTGTTTTCAAGTCTGACATTACAGATGATAAGGTGAACACTCCTGAAGTGGTCAATGTTAAAATGAAAATTGATGATGAAGAGCGTCTTGATGATCCCACTCCGTTCAGACAACTTGTTGGAGCACTTTCCTATCTTTCCATCACTCGGCCAGACATAACACATGCTGTACACACAGCTAGCCAGTTTCAACATGCTCCCACTTCTGTTTACATGAGAACAATTTTACGTATTATTAGATACTTAAAGAGTTCTCTCTCACGAGGACTCTTCTTGTCTGCATCGTCATCATTAGATTTAATTGCTTATATTGATGCAGACTAGGGAGGTGATCCTAATAATAGGCACTCAACCACTGGTTTATGTGTATTTTTAGGTGAATCTCTAATATCATGGAGGTGCAAGAAGCAGTATAAAGTTTCTCTTTCCTCCAGTGAAGCTGAATATAGAGCCATGACAACCACCACAATGGAAGTTGTTTGGCTCAGGCGACTGCTCGTTGATATGGGAGTTGAAGCAACACATGCCTCATGAATGTGTTGTGACAACAAGAGTGTAATCCACATCGCAAGCAACCAGACTTTCCATGAGCCCACCAAACACATTGAGATATATTGCCACTGTCAGATAGGAGTACTTGTATGGAACCATTGATCTGCCATATGTGACGTCAAAATACCAATTAACAGACTTCATCAAGCCTCTCGCGGCTCCTAGATTTTACTTCCTCTTAGACAAACTTTCACTCATTGTACCGTAAGTTTGAGGGAGAGTGTTAAAATGTAAACAACACATATATAATAATATTATTAGTATAATATTATTATTATATATTTTTGTATTTATACTTTTTAATTTTTTGTAATTTTTCTTTTTGTTTTTGCATCTGGTTTGGTCAAGTTCCAGTTGGAACTTGACCAACTTTCTAGCTGTTGGAACTAGTCCAACAACTAGAATTCTAGCTGTTGGAACTAGTCCAACGGCTAGAATTCTAGGTGTTGGAAGTTCCAACAGCTAGAAAGGGAGAGCTCCTTATGAGCTCTCCTTAATACTCTTGTATAAATAGGGGTGCATCGCCTTGTGTAAATCAGTCCTCTAAATGCTTTTTAAGCATTTTGCTCTCATAAATAAAGTGTTATTTATTTTTATGCTTTTCCATTTATACCCTTTTATGGGTCTTGTCTAAAGTATCTTTTAGATACTTCCTTTTGAGTAGATTCAAGTGCATTCGTGGAGCCTACCATTTCATTACAAGGGGCTCTATGGGGATTACCCATAGAGACATTGGGGATGCTCCCAACGTCTCTGTGGGAGCTCTCAAGGCTCCCTCTCTCTTGTGTGTTGTATATAAATAAGAACATATTGCCCCCATTTATTTTAATGCTTCTCACTAAGCATTTTATCAATAAAGGCGATATTTTTACATTCTGTTGCAAGTCCTAGTTGGCTTATTGTGTTATCCTTAAGAAGATTTGTGGTTGTGCACATTGTATTGTGTGTTTGTATGCCCTTAGTTGGCTTGTATTTGTTTTCGACTCATATCATTACATGATATCAGAGCTCTTGATTTTGAGGAAAGTGTTTGTGCTCGTGAAGAAACATCCAAAAGTGTTCGTGAGATCATGGTTCTTGCAAGTGGTCTTATACATTTCTCTCTTTCTCTATTATTCGAATGAGACATGAACAAAAGATTGACCTTTCCTTTAAACTCAATGGTACTAATTACATGCGGTGGGCTTTCGCTATAGAAAATAACCTCAAAAGAAAGAAGCTTTGGGGATACGTGATGGACACGATTCCTGAACCTCAACTCAAGCTCACCAAACTTGAAGGAGGTCAAGAAAAGTCTCTTGAAGGAGATGCTCGATCCAAAGCCATTGAAGATCATCAATAAAAAATAGAAGATTGGGAGAGTAATCATTGCTAAGATTCTTGCATTGTGTATGAAGAATGTTGAAATGAAAATTTATGCTAATATTGCCAAATTTAAAAAGGCAAATGAAGCATGGTAGTTTATGAAAGATATGTACACTAAAAAAGATCTTGCAAGACAATATTACTTGCAAGAGAAAATTAAAACAACCAAGCAAGGTGACATGAGTGTCCGTGATTTCTTAGTGCATTATCCCCTCTTTGGGATGAATTGGCACTATTAGAGCCTAAGTGGGTGGCCATCGAAGATGTGAAACTTAGGCTGAAACAAATGAAAAACGAACAATTTTCCCAAATTTTTTATGGATCACGTTCGGAGTTTGAACAAGTAAGATCTTCTCTCCTGCATAAGACATCTTCACTTCCCTTGGAAGATGCCATTGCCGAAGTATGCCAAGAAGATACTCGTCTTGGCATGGCTAAAAGGGGAGATGAAGTAATGGTCGTATCTAGGCTCGAAAACAATATTAGAAAATATAGACCTTCACAATTTGGGAGTCAAAATGGCTCATGGAACAACAACTATGGAGGATCAAAAAAGCCTATTTGTCACTTTTGCAATGAGCCGGGTCACATTAGACCTCTTTGTTCAAAGCTTAGAAACAAGGTGGCATTTATAGAAGAATCAACACTAAAGAAAGAGAAAGAAGGCAAAAGTGGAGGAGAAATAAAGACACACTTTTTCAATTAACTATGACGCTTCAACAAATGCTCAAATCTCCATCCTCTGCATCGGGTGCTGCCATTGCCTACTCTTCCTATCCTGGTGAGTGCTCATGGATTCTTGATTTGGGAGCTTCCTTTCATGTGACTCCACATGAGATTACTTTATCCAACGTATGCACTAACCCAAATTTGCCTTGTGTTTCCACCGCTGATGGAACATCCTTAAAACTTGAAAGTATTGAAAATTTAGATTCTCAAAACTTTTTTGTTTCAAAAATTAGGATTGTTCCTAAGTTGAATTTAATTTTTTTTCCTTTTCTCAAATTACCGACCATGGATGCGAAATCTCCTTTTCATCTAAAAGTTGTTTTGTGCAGGATTTTCGGCCCGGGATATGGATTGGGCAAGGCCATAGGAGGAGAGATCTCTATTTCGTGGACTCTTTATCTCTTCCAAAAATTCTTTTTGTAATTTAGTCCAGGATAATGATATTGAAATTTGGCATAAAAGATTTGGACACCCAAGCTATTCAAAAATGTATCTTCTTCCTTTTAAGGAAAAATTTTGTAAAGAAAAAGATATAGTGTGCAAAGATTGTATACTTGGCAAAATGAAATTTATTCCTTTTCCAAATAGAACTTTCATCTCTAAAAGATCGTTTGTGTTAGTGCATTCAGATGTTTGGGGTCCTTCTCTGGTTATATTGAAAGGAGGTTATTATATTATGTGACATTTATAGATAATTTTCCTAGATATGTATGGGTCTACTTTCTCAATTTAAGATCAGATGTATTTTCTTTTTTTAAAGAATTTCATATGATAGTAAAAAAACTCCCCAACAAAATGGACTAGCGAAAAGAAATAATAGACATATTATGGCCTTGCAAGGGTGTCTTAGATGAAGCTTTATGCTGATATTTGTGCTAAGTTTGGTATTACAAATGACAAGAAAGTTGAGACACCTAAAGTTGTCAGTGCAAAACTGAGACTCGAAGTGTGACACTTTTGGACAATCTTATTCCATATAGACAATTAATTGAATCTGTTACTTATTTAACAATCGTGAGACTAGACATAACTCATGCTGTTCACTCTGCCTGTCAGTTTCAGCATGCGCCAACCACCGTAGAATGAGTGTTGCATTGCCAATTATGAGATATATAAAGAATTCTATAAATAAAGGAATTTTCTTATTCTCATCCTCATCTTTAGATTTGCTTGCTTATACTGATGCTGATTGGGGAGAAAATACAAATGATAGGGTCTCAGCTACTGGTTTTTGTGTTTTTTAGGGGATTCCTTGATTTCATGTCGGTGCAAAAAGTAGCAGAAAGTCTCACTATCATCTACTGAAGCTGAAATATAGGGCTATGGCTACAACAACTATGAAACTTGTATGTCTAAGGAATCTTTTCAAAGATATGAGAATAGACATCTCCAAACCTTCGAAGATGTGTTGTGACAACATGAGTGCCATTTATATTGCCAACAACAACACCTTTCCTGAGTGTACCAAGTATATCAAAATGGATTGCTATTCTGTACGAGATGAATATTTGAAGGGAATCATCGAGCTTTCATATGTTACTTATGAGCTATGTCACATGGGTGCGGGTGCGACACTTCCAAAAAACCCGGGTGCGGGGGTGCAACAGGGGCAAAAATGTAAATATATATATATATATATATATATATATATATATCTAATTTTGAAGTTTTAACAGTTTAACATTTAACAGTTAACATTGTCATAATATCATTCATCATGCATGCAACTCAAATCTTCCTTACTGAGTTACAGACAATGCAATATGTCTTGTGATGTAATGGAAGCAGGTTATGTTCTTTTAGTGAGACGTGAATTATACCGGATTTTTACACATATTGCTCTTTTCCACATCTATATATCTCTTTCAAATTGCAACAACCATCAAATCCATGTCCCAAAAAACAATAATATAAGAAATAAAACAACATCAAACCAATAGTGGAATTACCCCAAATAACTCTGGCGGGTATCTATAAAATCTCACTTGCCCTCTTTCTTACCTTCCGGTGCTTACAAGGTTTACACAAATATTAAAAGCAATCTCGAAAACTATAAAACCATATACACGATCACTTGGTTCTAGCATGGGGAGCCCAAAAGAAAAAAAAATCTTCACATTGTCATCAAGATTAAAGTGCCAAAAATGCTAACATGGTGATTTGGGTAATCGTGTATATGCACATAAGCAACAAATCCGCAGTGATGAGTTCCAATTTGTTGAAGAAAACAATGTTTGAAGAGGAAAAAAGGGTACCTTGAGAGAGAGAACATCTCGGATAACTAGCCGATAGTCGACAACGATAGCGAGGAAGCGCGAATCGGGGGAGAAGCAACAAGGGCCGGTTTGTTTGTAAGAATCTGTGAATTCCATGTGAAGAAACAACAGGGTTTCTTCAGATATGTGATTTCTGAACCACCCAACTCGTACTGAGATGTTGGTGAGCGAGATGTCAATGCCGATCTTATTTTGAAAATCACTCCTCTCCTCTCCTCTCCTCTCTCGAGCCCCTCCCCCGCCGAAAACAGAGGGAGTAGGGGGGGCTCAGCGCCTCCCGTGCCGACCCAACAAGAGAGCGAGAGGGCGGGGCTCGGCCCCTCCCCTGAAATCAAAAGGAGCAGGGTGGGGGGCTCGGGCCCTTCCCTGCCGAAAATAGGGAGGGGCTCATCCCCTCCCCTGCCGAAAACAAAGGGAGCAAGGGGGGGGGGGGGGGGGGGGGAGGCTCAGCCCCACCCCTGTCGACCCAACAAGAGAGCGAGAGGGGGGAGGGGCTTGGCCCCTCCCCTGCCGACCCAACAAGAGAGCGAGAGGGGGGGCTCGGCCCCTCCCCTGTCGAAAACAAAGGGAGCAGTGGGGCTCGGCCCCTCCCCTGCCGAAATCAGAGGGAGCAGGGGGGGCTCGGCCCCTCCCCTGCCGATCCAACAAGAGAAAGAGAGGGTGTAGGGGGGGGGGGGCGCTCGGCCCCTCCCCTGCCGACACAAGCAGAGAGCGAGAGGGACATACCTGCGACGAGAGAGAGGAGCTTAGGAGGTGGCATCGGGGCGTCGAGAGGAGAGGGCTCGAGCTGAGCTGCGCGGGAGAGGAGAGGAGTGATTTGGGCAATTTTTTTTTGCCCTAATCAATCATTTTCATCATTTTTTTTTAACGTCCGAAATATGGACGAAATCATGTTGACCGCACCTGGTGCCGCACGCGCACCCGCATCGCGTCGACGTGGGTGCGACACCTGCTTTGCCGAGTCCCTGTTACTTAGCTTATGAGTATCAACTTGCCGACTTCTTCACCAAAGCTCTTGCTGCACCACATTTCATATTCTTACTTAACAAACTTTTAGTGTATACACCGAAAGTTTGATGAGAGGTATTAAAATATGTATATTCTTAAATATGAAAGAATATATATATATATATATATATATATATATATATATATATATATATATATATATATATATAATGCCCAACAGGGGCATTATTTCTTTTTATTTAAATATATTTTTTGCCTTAAGGGACTCTATGGGGATTACCCATAGAGACGTTGGGGATGCTCCTATCGGCTATAGAACCCTACATCTGTATGGGAGCTCCCAAGGCTCCCTCTCTCTTGTGTGTTGTCCCCATTTATTTTAATGCTTCTCACTAAGCATTTTGTCAATAAAGTCTATATTTTTACATTGTGTTGCAAGCCCTAGTTAGCTTATTGTGTTATCCTTAAGAGGATTTGTGGTTGTGCACAATGTATTGTGTGTTTGTATGCCCTTAGTTGGCTTGCATTTGTTTGTCGCTCTTCTCATTACAATATATGGGCTTTGCTTTCTTAAAGCATTTTAAGTGGGTCATATTTTGGCAATTTGTCGAGAACTGCTATATTTGCCTTTTGCTTATGGGGAACCTTGGTGCTCGAAAGTGACTCATCAGTTGCTGTAGTTGTGGGCCTATGACTAGTTGCAATCCTATTGGCTAGAGTGTCTCTAGTTGAATGATGAGTTAATGTAGCTGATGACTAGGAGAGTTTTCACATAATCGTTATCTAGTTTCTCCCCTCTTATAATTCTGTAAGTTTAAAGCATAAAAAAAGCAGGGAGGAGGCGTGACAACCCTTGTTCTCTTCCCATTGAACTTATAGTCATGCTTGTTTATTTTGTTATGTTGTAGTTTTTAATTTATTGTCAAAACTTTATATTAAATAGAAGAATAAGGAGAAGGAGAAAATTCCCAATCATGGAAGGGCCATCCTCCACTAGTGTGATCTTTGTCATGCATTTACTACATTGTCAAAAAGAAAATGAGATAATTTTGGTTGCAGATCTGAATGTTATGGCATATAGCTGTGCCAAGAACCAGTCCGTCCGTGTGATTGTTCTACAGAAATGATCAAGAAGGTAATGTTTAAATTCATGAAAGAAGCAAACAGTGGAGAAAAATATTCTCGTGAATATTTATTTAGAGGATATGGAGGCTGTGGAAGTAGTTGGGTTCAAACATCAAAACTAAGGGGCATTTGAATGACAACCCCCAAAACCATGGTTTTGATTAGGCTTTGGGTTTGTTTTGGTGTTTAGACGACACAGACTTGGTTTATTAGAATCCAGCTTTTTATGTTTCTTTGTCATATTCTGGCCATCTAATGGCAAAAAAACGTTACGAGTAGTTTTGTCCAGCATGAATAGGATGATCTCAGTTGTTTTCAGTTTTGGATGGCTGAAGGATAGCTACAAAGCTATGTCACATGGGTGCTGGTGCGGGTGCGACACGGGTGCGGCGCAATTTCAAAAATTTTGGGCACGGGGACTCGGCTATATGTATAATTTTTTTAAAAAAAATATATAACAATAAATTAATAAGATAGCACCTGGAACGATCAAAGTAATAAGATAGCACTGGCCATGTGACAGTGTGCACACAGTCTGTGACTGACAGTGCTATATATATATATATATATATATATATATATATATATATATATATATATATATATATAAGATGCGAGAGAATCGTTTACGGTGGTTTGGACATATTCGGCGAAGGCCTAATGATGCTCCAGTTAGAAGGTTGGAGAAATGGGAAAATATATTAGTTAAAAGAGGTCGGGGTAGGCCTAGGAAGACTTGGATGGAGATGATAGGAAAGGATATGAATGCTTTGAACCTCACCGAGGACATGGCGTTGGATAGAAATGATTGGAGGAAAAGGATTCATGTGGAAGACCCAAAATGAATTTCTTTTTGGTTCATATCGCTGACCCCAATTGTTTTGGGATGAAGGCGTAGTTGTTGTTGTTGTTGTTGTTGTTGTTGTTGTATATATATATATATTTTAAAAAAAGATAAAAAATGATTTTTTTTTTAATTTTTCCCCTAAAAAATGGATGAATATAGACTCGGTCAAAGTTGACCGAGTCTATAAAGTGGACGGACTCGGCCCAGGTGCATTGACCAAGTCCGACACCTGTTGACCGAGTCCGCCCCGTGTCCGCACCCGTGTCGGGGCGTGTCGACGCAGGTGCGTCGCCCCCCTAGCCGAGTCCGTGTGACATAGCTACAAAGTTGGCCACATTATTCCATTATTCTGGTCTTCTTTTGCACCCAATGGTTGGAAAATGATCAGGGTAGTTGCATCCAATATGTACAGAACTATTCCATGTGTTTTTTGTCTACCGAGTCACTGAAAAATAGTTGAAAATTCATCTACATCACCTCATGATTCAAGTTGATCTCCAAACTTTCGATGGCCAGAAAACACTAAACACTGGGATTGCTGGAAATGATTTTCTGGTTGCTTCAGCTTTCTAGTTATCAAAATAGTAAACAAGTGTGAGATCAGCAATTCCAACCACACCAAAAAGTACTCTCTAACAAAGGTAGTGTGTTACATGT
Source organism: Nuphar pumila (assembly GCF_984573655.1). Taxonomy (NCBI): domain Eukaryota; kingdom Viridiplantae; phylum Streptophyta; class Magnoliopsida; order Nymphaeales; family Nymphaeaceae; genus Nuphar; species Nuphar pumila. The sequence goes on along the minus strand of NC_143253.1, from coordinate 119,153,070 downwards.
GCATCATTTTTGGTGATGGTATTGGGATTGGGGTGGATATGGGTTGGATTTCCATTATATGGGGTCCATCAGTCCATCTTAAGGTGTTTATTTTATTTTGGACTATTGTCTTGGGTTTTCATTTGTGCATAGCTTCTAAGCGAATCCATCCAAGGTGGAAGATGCGAGCACTATTTCTTGCTTTTGTCTTAGCATAGCTTCTTTTCTGACATTCATGCAACTTTTTCTGTTAAATAATCTATTCTTGTTTCATGAGTATCCTTATGTTTTGTTCTTGAGCCTACTTTATTGATGCTCTGTTTTATTTTATGACAGTTTCTACGTTGTCCTAGTGATGGTCATCATTTGTTTGTATCTTTGAAATCCTTAAAAATATTCCCTCTCATATTTTATGCTTTATGCATGAAGTCTTCTCATGTAAGTGTTAGGATCTCTGTCAGGTCGGCTTATCTGTATTGTTTGCTTGCTTCATGGTAGGCTGTTGTGAGATGGACTCAAATTTAGATCTCAGAAGTCTTGCATTTTTTTTTGTCACCTTTAATCAACACTTTTACCTTTGGCAGGAGATGGGCATTGATAATGAAGTGATGACAAATGATGATGTTTTGGGAGATGAGATATCTTATGACCATCAAGTTGAGTTGCAAAAGATCTGTTATCGAGCACTTGGTGTGGTGGGTTTTATGGGTCCTTTTTTGACCAATTTGAGATTGCTGGACAAATTGCTTCTTGATTGCAAGTACATATTGAAATGCAACGTTGATAATAAAATGGATCATATATGGTGGCCTACCTTGTGCTAATCAGATTCAAGCATTCATGTTGTTCTGTGTGCCTACTTGTTTGTGAGAAGCATGTCATGTTCCTTGCATCTCATCCCAATCACAAGCACCGGTTTTGAAGATTTATCATGACCAAAACTATATGCAGGAACTCAGTTTAGTGCTTTCTGCTTTATCGTGTCTATGTATTATTGCCACTTTTATTTAATGATAATTATCAGCATCAAGCTGCATGAGTCACTTTTCTTTCATATAGTTTACTTTAAGCCTAAAGTTCCACTGGGAAAATAATCTGAGCATTTTGATGTTGCTGTGATATCACATTCTGTTAGAGTAAAATAGCTGTGTGAATTATACATTTTTCTTGTTATGTGAGATCTCCTTGGTATGCTGATCTCTCTCTCTCTTTTAGTTCATGTAATGATACGGTTGCACTCAAATTTGCTGATCCAATTCTTATTTTCTTGTGGTTCTTAGGCACATGGGAACTTGAATTTTCCAGGATCGCAGCCAGTTTCTCTTGACAGGTTTACTAACCCCCATTCTAATTACTGCAATTTTCACTAGGGCCATGCTTTTATCATGTCTTCATAGTGAATCTAATTTTGATATTTCACCAACGTTTCCATGTATCCATCTTTAGGTCAAGTATGAAGCATGATTTTCTTATGAAAATCCATTTTTTTCCTTATTTGATAAACTTGTAGCCAATCACAAGATGTGCTGAATGCAAGCCAGTTTGAATATGTTAGCTAGTAACTGAAACCTCATGTGATTTTTTGGTATATATATATATATATATATATATATATATATATATATATAGCCATGTCCAAGTGTCTAGGTCACTTGTGGAACTTTAGGTGTTAATGGAAAGGCAACAGTATTTTAGACTTGATTTTGAAAAGCCAAAATGCCTTCATGTGATTCTTTTCCTAATTCTATATGGTTCCGTTATACTGCAGTTGTTTTTCAATTTGCTGGAAAAATCTGTGCTGGTGACGGAATCAAATGATCCAAATGTAGATCTTCACTAAATAAAGCATGTAGATCACATCCATGGGGTTAGATTTATAAAAAAGTTTGTATATATATAATGTACAAGAAAGTGATTAGTTCCTCCTAATGGTAGGAGGTTGCAGATAGTCTTAGTTTTCGCTTTTTCAGTTCTTTGTTGGAGTCAACCTTATGGATGTGATCCACATGGTCTGACTAGTAAGAATAGGCTTTTGGATCATCTGATTACGACATGTGAGTAGGTTTTTATAAGGCATAAAAAATTGACGACTTAGAATTTTTATAAATTTGAAAACTCATACAATCATTTTTTTCATTGAAAAAACACGATCCAATAGTCGATTTTTAGAAGATGGATCATGCTAAACACATCGTGGGGTTAGAATGAGCTAACATGTTTTTTCCCCATAAGGATGGGGAAACCACCCCCGAAGGGGTGTAAACCCGGGTGCACCACTCTACCCCAGGGAGCGACTGGCTTCGGCTTATGCAAAGGGGATAATGCCCGCGGGAATCGAACCTCGACTGCCCATCTGACTGCGGAGGCCCTTTCCAATTATGCTAACCCCTCGGATCTTTTAGCAAACATGGTTTAAAACATCAAAATTCAGCATCGTCCATACTGTATGGACAGTTAGGAGGAACCAATTTTCCATGTATAATATATATATATATATATATATATATATTTTTTTTTTGTAGGTATATATGTATGAATGTATGTATGTACATATTATTATAGGTAGATAGATAGGGTTCTTATATTGTGGTCCTAAACCACCATTACTTATGGTGATAGACACCATTTTCATAGATCTAATTTCCAAAAGCAAAAACTAACCCTTGGATGATGTTTAGCATGTTCTATTCTCTTTTCATGTGTCAAAGTTGTACTTCTTTACTAGTATTATGATAACTAGTAAGAATTAATGAGTAAATTTCATTCATAAAATATATGAATATTGACTAATACTATAAAACTATCACACAAGATGTTTATATTTCTATATCTGAATGCATAAGCAGGTTGCTTTTAATGACATAATAGCATAAATAAAGTTCTTAAATGCAACATATTGTTTAGTTCGAATAGATTCAAGAAATAAGACAAAAATAATGCAGTTCCATTAAATTATGAGATTTCTCTATTTCATCCAATAAATTACATCTTTCTTAACGTGAAAAAATAGTATAATATTTGTTTTTTAGAACCTTAAACAGCACGTGAATCTCAACTTTTGTTATTATAAAAAGTATTTCTTGTCTAATGGAAATGCACGTGAAATGTATGGGAAGCATGTCAGGTTTCTTGTATAAAGTAGGTTTTTCATGTGATGTGAAACAGTTTTCTCACTGGATGAGAAATGGATTTCCAAATCATTATTTACAAGTTTTTTATAAGTTTCTATAAAGTTGGATTTCTGATTTTGGAAACAGTTTCTCATATATAAGTAAGGTTTTTGGTAACCTTGCCAAAAAATTCCCCATGTTTTTCTTTAACCCTTCCACGAGCATCCTTTGGGACAACAACTGTGAGAGGCTGAGAGCCGTTGAGGGAAACCCATGTACTTTTGATAAAATGACAATTTTGCTATTTACTTAGGGTTAACAGAAGTTGGTGATTTCCTATTCTTGAATGTGAGTTACAGCAAAACCAGATGTCACCATCTTCTTGTGAGTGGCTGGCGGTACTACCTACCTGAACCATTGTAATTTTCCCTCCCTTGATTTGCTTGAACACTCTTCTCATAGCTTGAAATGGATTATTATTTTCTCTTGGAAGGCCGCTCCCAACATTTGAGTGAGGACTTTGGGTTGATTTATGGAAGTGGGGTTTTACATCCCATTCATGTATAGATGATAGACAATTATGCTGTATAGATTGGTTTACCTAAAGATGGCATGAGGTAGCTGTGGACTGAAGTTTTTAAAGCTAAAACCCCAGAGAAGTTATTGGTAGGTATCTTAAGCTCACAGTAAAGTCTCAATATGTAATCAAGTGATTGGTTGACAGAAATGGGTAACTTAAAAAGGAGACTGGCAATGCTAGAATGGAAGACTAAAGGGGTTAGATGGAAATGGGAAGCCTCAAAGGTCCATCTGAAAACCATTTCCCCGATACTTGAACAAACTAAAAGCCAATCACAAGAATGGTTGATTATGAAAAAGGTGATATAGAACACGTCCCAGTGAGTACTCAACCCGGTGGCCCATGAGCATTTCACTAGAGAGAGAAAGGGGAAAAAATGGATGCATTTGAGCTGGTAAACTCAGGGACGAAATTTTTAGGATATTAGTGTGATTTCAACACCTAATCAATGATATTTTAGTTATTTAATGATCTGAAATAACCATAGTCAAGCCTCCACCATGGTTAACTTGATAGAAGGATGCATCCTAACAGTTTAAAACTTAGGAGTGTTTATGAGAAACAAAACAAGGGAGGGATAGATTTGGACAAAACACTTATTTTTGCATCATTTATGGGTTATCCTATGCATGGCAACTGATTCATGAATGTCATTAAGGTATCATCTGTGTCATGCACAATGTTGTGAAAAGCGTTGAGGCATAGCGTAGCGCTCCACCCAAAAATAAAGCGAGGCGTAAGCCTCTAGGCATAAAGCGTAAGCCTAAAAAAAAACTTAAAAAAACATTTAAAAATATCTACAAATACTAACAAATAAAAGAAATGCTTTATTGATGAAGCAACAACCAATAAGAAATAGAAAATCTCAAATAAATACCGAAAAATGTGAGATTAACATGTAAAAGTAATATTAATGCAACTTGATGTATGTAAGTTTCTAAAAAATAAAATATGAGCATTCTTCTTCTTCTGAACCAGTCCAGAAGCCAGATAAATCTGAACCAGCAGCAAACTCAAACCAAATCCATAAAAGTAGCCCTACCCGATAACTAAAATAGGCCAAAACTGGTTTACCACCTATTATAGAGCTCACAAATAATCACAAAATCATCATCAACACCAAAACCCATACTCAGATCAATTTTAATAGCTGCTAGACTTAAAAAAACACCCGAATACAAGTGATTTGCACCATGAAAAAGCCCTTATCATATCAGAAATATCAGATTTTATAAATCTGGTCAGAAAACCACCCTCCGTCCAGAAATTACAGAAAAATATGTAGAAAATCCAATACTGCCTCAAAATCCACGATTTCATATTCAATGAACTTCTAAAATCTTTATCTTTGAAAACCCTAACTCAGATTATGCAAAAACCATATTTCATGCCGGACGTCTGGTGCAAGGAATGATGCCAGGATAGATCCCAGAATCCTGCCAGCTGATGATGACTTCGCAGGCAGCCGAGACCTGAGAGAGAGAGAGAGAGAGAGCATACCTTGTTCTTTTTTATGCATCTAGAAAGGGGAGCGAGCGACGAGCGGGAGAGAGCAAGAGCGGGGAGAGAGACAAAGAAGGGGAAAAGAGAGAGGCCCCGTGTATCTCTCTATATATGTACACACACACAGAGAGAGAGAGAGAGAGAGAGAGAGAGAGAGAGAGAGAGAGAGAGAGAGAGAGAGAGAGAGAGAGAGAGAGATGCACAGGTCAAAATGTGCACTTGGCAAACAACCTCTCTCACTCAATCTGACCCCATAAACGTGATCAGCAGTCAGTTTGTTATAGTTCACACCTTGGTTCATGTTTTTTTTTAATTTTAAGATTTTGGCCTACTGTGGGCTGTTAATTTTTGAAACTTTGAAAATCCTTCTCACGCATCCCAGTCACCTTATTCAAAATTCTCACTAAAGCCATGTAGATCACATCTATAGGTTTTCTTGACCATCCGATCATTTGTTTGCACCATTCAAGGTCGGAGCACACAAGTGCTGAGACATGGTGCATTACCTACCAATTTGTCTCTCTCTCTCTCTATGTATATATATATATTATTTATTTATTTATATTTATATCCATACTTTTTCAGCTGAGAAGATGCCTTTTTTCTTTTCTAAGATTATCATGCCTTTGATGTAGGGCAAATTTGCAGCTTCTGAGGCAACGCTATTACTACGCAACATGGAAAGCTGATGGGACACGATATATGATGCTTATCACACATGATGGGTGTTATTTGATTGATAGAAAGTTTTGTTTTCGAAGAGTTCAAATGCGGTTTCCTTTAAAATCTCCTTGCCAGGTTTGTACGTGTCCTCTTTCTTTCTTTTTTTCAGTTTCCCTCTGTGAATATTGATGTTGCATTGCTCTAAAAATTAGACATTTATTGGTTAATTGAAACCTCGTGTTTTTCAAGGATGAGAGGAACCATCATCAGCTCACATTACTTGACGGTGAGATGATAATTGACACAGATCCGGGAACTGGGCAGCTGAATAGAAGATACCTAGTTTATGATCTAATGATGCTCAACCAGAAGTCAGTTATACAGGTTAGATTTCTGTGTGAATAAAGAAAATTTTAAGCAGGAAATGGCAATTTCACCAATCTGGGATTCTGGATATTCATAAAATTACATAGCATTCTTGTTGAGATGGGAGTCTCAACAAAAGTCTTTTTTGTGCCTCATGTACTTCCTGTTGATAATAATTGACACATCTCAGCACATCTTCCAATATGACATTTCCTTAGAATTTGCTAATCTACAATAAGTATCAAAAGATGTTACACAATTTGAGTTAAATTATCCACATAATTCATTCGACTACCTGTCCTACAAAAAGAACTGTATTCATGATTCAAATGAGTGGTAGCATTTTGCAAAACAACCACTATAACATTATGTCCTGGAAATGGGAAGCAAGTCCATTTAATTCTGTATAAGATAAAATGGTCTTATGCCAAATGTTTCATGATAAAAAAGATACAAAGTGACCCCATTGTGCAGTCAAAGTTTATAATAACATGGTGTTCTAATGACTAAAAACAAAACTAATCTGGGATGCGCTTGTGTGATCGTTAGCCACCGTCTAGCTACTTGTGAAGTGCCTACATTGAATGCACGTCTTATTTTTCAAGAGTTAGACTTGAGAAGGGGGTTATATTTTGGAGTTCTTAAATTTGTGGGTAATTTATTCAATGTCTTAATTTTCTTCAAAATCCTTCTACTTCTATTAAGCTTCCCTGTTCTTCAGATGATCTCAACTATGGAAATACAGTTATTGTTTTCCGACTGTATAATGCTAGAGTATTAATGAATAGTATATTCCTTATGTTTGACCATTACCAAGGCAATGCATAGAACATATCCTTTGGAGTACGATTAATTATGGTAGTGTGGATATTTTGTTTCCTGGTCAGGGTATCCTTAGATGTCTGGTCAATGTTTTATATTTGACCACCCATTTGGAGCAACACATACACAATGTGTTCCCCATCAGAGAATTACAGGGCTAAGCACTTGTTGGATAGAACTTAATGTCGTGTACAAAAGAATTGTTAGTTTTCAGCTCATATTGGAAAAAAAAAACACATAGGAGTACTTGATGCCTCATAAATTGGTGCGTGTCATTTTGATCCTTTTAAATATATTCTAATTTACTCCTGACACATTATATACATTAGTGGAAGATACCAAGCCCTCATGACATTTTGTAACTTGCTGCATGTACTCGGCCATGCATAAATTGAATTGTCATTAACTCACTTTCAATATAGAAGATAATGCATTATCAGTGGCTTGCACTCTTTCTTTTTAGCATCCCTGTGACATAGCTTCGTTCATCTAGTAATGGGATGAAAACCTTTTGGAGCCTTGTGACTCTCACGAACTGGTACGGATTCCATTGCACTCCATGATGAACTCCAAGAATCAAAATATTATACATTTGGACACAAACTTAAGAGCTAAAAAGACACATGAAAATGTGAATGAATAACTCTATTCATAATGAACATTAAAAATACAAAAAGAAAATACATTGGTGAATAACTCTATCCATAATGGACATTAAAAATATAAAAAGAAAATTACATTCAAACCTCACTACAAATATACTAAAAAATAACACACAAACCTAATACTACTCGTCGCTTTCTCAACCCTTACACATATATACACATCCCTATTTATGGAGGGGAGAAAGAAGTAAAGTGAGGAAAGAAGTCCTCTCAAATAACCAAGGGAGACACCTCCCAATGACTAGAATTCTAGCCGTTGGGAGCTTAGTCAAATTTATTTGACTTAGTCCCTATATATACTATATATATATATTGAGATGCACACCCAAATTTTTTTTTGTCCATGTATCTGTTTCTGATAAATACTCATAAAATTAGGCTTTTAAGAAACAAGTTTTAAGCATATATTAATGTTTTTACATGATCTGACATTTTAGAGATTTTTAAGTCCCATGTAATTTTTTTTTTGCAGAAAGAGTGGTTATTTATGTGGATTTGAAAGAAAAGATTGTACATGAATGTTAGAGTTTGTTTTGAATCACAAATATGAATATGCACGGTCTGTTTTTGAAAAACTAAGCAAATAAGAAATATAAAGAAATAAGAGCCTCAAAGAAAAAGAACATATGCTTAGTTTGTTTGATATATATATATATATATATATATATATATACACACACACACACACAAGGTTACATTAATCTTAACGCCCCTTCTCAAACTTACAATCACTCACTATAAGTTTGCAAATACAAATAAATAATCCTTTACATAAAATATCATAATTTGTCTTTATTAAGTTCTTCCATTCATCCCTTAAGGAGGTGCTCTATTATATGCTCTATCACAGAGAGGATCTTCAATATCACTAATTCTTGGAAACATGTAAATAGAGCTAACAGAACATCCCAACTATACACAAATATATCATAAGAAGATTTCAAAGGATAATTAGATTAACTATATATTATAGAGAGGATGGCCAAACACACATACAATAGATATAAAAACTATTTAAGAGTTCAATTTAACAATTTTTAAAATCATTTAATGTGAGAAATCATTAATCTCAAACATGATAGACACTTATCACTTTAATCATTCACGAAAATCATGCACACATATATCTACTATAAAATATACATTAATGTATAACATTCATCGATTTTCAACATTATTAATACTAGAAATAACTCACAAAAAGAGAATACATAACAAATCATTTACACAATGGAAGATAAAAAATAATTTCAATTACTCAACAAAGATTTGAGAAGTCACATAGTTCAATTTTATTTTAGGAATAATATAACTAAAAAGGATTACTTCTGGACTACACAAACAATTCTCAAGGTAAAAATAATATATCCTTCAAATGCTTAGAAAGCAATATAAGCGAAAATACAAAAGTGATCACAATGAGGATCAACCTAAATGTAAGAGGAGGATCATAATGAATGATATTTGCAAATCTTAACATTAGTTCGACCACAACGAGCAGTTACCTCACTGGACCTCCAAACCTTAAAATTTAGGTGTATCAGCTACTAGAACAAGAACACAATTACAAATGTCAGTAACAATCATCTCTATGATCATGCATATGCAATACATGGCTCATTGACAATACAAATTAAGCGATCAATCACAAATGTCAGCAACAATCATCTCTGTGACCAAACAGAGGCAATACAGGGCTTCCTGACAATATAAATCAACTATAATTCACAAGAGGTGCACATAACTCACCTTACAAATGATTGTAAAACTATAAACACCATCAATTTCTACGGGTGCACATGCCTCACCACACTGATAATCCAAAATCTCTTATAAACGTCAGTTTCAATAGGTGCACATACCTCATCACACTGATAAACGTCTCTTGTCTCCATATGGAAACAAACTAATGTCAATAAGAATATCAATTTTTAACAATCTTTAGAAACATCATGGTTTAAAAAATAGATAGCCATAATAGATGAACAAAATTATAAGTATCTATAGCAATAACAATGGCAAAAACAAATGAGTGATACAACACACTCACTGATCCAGAGATCAAGCAACCGCCAGTTACAGCCAAACCATAAGTTGACAATCTAAAATGATATAAAACGAGGTTCATACAACTCGCCCCAATAAACATCTCTGATTCAACAATAATAAGGTCAGGAGATCAAGAGAAATGATGCATCATTTGAAATTTTGCGATGGACAAAATCAATGCCATAAGGCCATAAATACTCACAAAAATAAATTTCCAAATAAGTGTGTTCATATACAATAGCCGATTTGAAAAGACAGTTTCAAATCAAATCCAAAAGGTAGATGAAAACTTAGAATAAATATAGTGCAATCATATGCATAACAATATATCAATCGATGGAATTATATGCAATACATGATGTTTCATGACAACTTTTACAAACTTGAATAAGCAAATAACAAGTTATATCCAATATAAGCACTCTACATAGAGGTGATAGAATTATGAAGTTTAATAACCCTTTAAAAGATCATAAATTCATCAATCAAGAAACAAGTGCACTAATCCCATCACATACAAAAGGTCAATAAATCTCATTAAAGAGACAAGAATACATATGATCTTAAGAAGTAACAAGAGTTTTTTCTCACAATGTAACACTTTCCAAAAAGCATAATATAAAATATTAATACACGAGAGAAACCACTAAAATAAACACATTTATTATATGATAACAAGTCATGCTTGTGCCATTCAATAAAGACTTCTTGAGGCATATACCTAAAAAAGGCCTTAATCTAACACATCATTTGAAAATAATCTTACTTAATAGAGCAATATAGCTCAAACATATATGAAATAACATATTCAAATGGTGATAGAAAGGCCTCCTTAGAAATAGATCATAATAAAAGTTTATGCTTGATCACATCACAATATATTAAAAATTCTAAAAATAGTTCATACATATGTTAAGGGACATTCAAATATGAATTTTAGTATTTTGCAAAATACATAATATTTTAAGAAGCTACCTATTCAACTTTAGTGGATAACAACACAAGTATTCAATCACGAACCAAGAATTCACCAATATTCAACTTGAGTGGATAACAACAAAGGTGTTCTAGAGAACACACTCACAAATCCCACAAAGAGGATACACATCATAAGGCACACAATGAATTTTATTCAATAAAATGAGTGTGCAAAAGCTCACATATCTTTGCAAAATATAATTTTTCACTACACATCCATAATCTAAGACGTATATTTCATATATCAAAACACAATAATTGGTACATACTTCAAAAATATTTATTTTTAACATTACTCCTTAAAAAAATATATTTTACCAAACATATGAAAATTGAAAAGCTAAAAATACATGCAGGAATGTGAAATCCTTGAATGCATTCCATTCATTAATACAAATCTTTTTCTAGACCCCGATGGCTTGCTCTGATACCATGTCACGAAATGGTACGGATTCCAATGCATTCCAAGATGAACTCAAATAATCCAAATATTATACATTGGATACAAACTTAAGAGCTAAAAAGACACATGTAAATGTGAATGAATAATTCTATTTGTAATGGACATTAAAAATACAAAGAGAAATTACATTGGTGAATGAATAACTCTATTCATAATGGATATTAAAAATACAAAGGGAAATTACATTGGTGAATGAATAACTCTATTCATAATGGATATTAAAAATACAAAAAGAAAATTACATTCAAACCTCACTACAAATACACTAAAAAATAACACACAAACTTAATACTACAGTACCCATCACTCTCTCAACCCTTACACATAGAACACATCCCTGTTTATAGAGGAGAAGGAGCCGTTTGTTTGACTTAGTCCCTATATATATAAAAGGATACATTAATCTTAACAGTGACTTCATTCATCTCGTATTAGGATGAAAACCTTTCTGGAGCCTTGTGATATGGTGGCTTATACCTTTCTGTGATAGTCAACTTTGGTGATAGCTCTTGGTATATGTGGACCTTCGACCGCTTTGTTAGGATGCCAGAACTTTATCACCCAGTCTTTGCATTCAACCCAGTGTTGTGAAAAGCGTTGAGGCGTAGCGAGGCGCTCCACAAAATCTGCGGCAAGGCGTAAAGCGTAAGCTTCAATTTTTTTTAACTTAAAAAAACTATCTAAAATTATAAATAACTAAAAAATTCTCTATTGATGAAGCAACAACCAACAAGAAATAAAAAATCTCAAATAAATACTGCAAAAATATGCGATTAACATGTAAAAATAACATTAATGCATTGACATTTTTATCAGTTGTTGCAGAAAAAACCATTGACATCATGATATCTTCAAAATATAGTCAATATTGGTGACTGGTATTTGTATGAGTTTAACACCAAAACAACAGCCTAGTAGAAGTGCCCACATCACATAGATTATATTAAATTTTTATACCAATGTAAAAAGTGTACAAAAGACACTGATACGTAGAAAAAATAATTGCTTGAGCGTCCCAAAATATTAGCAAATGGTCTGCCTCTGCTTATTTTTCTAAAATAACCATGTTTGATGTCACCATTTTCTATAGCTACTATTATCTTGTAATATAGGGATGGGAATGAGTCGAGCAGCCTGTGGCTTGTCCAATTCAGCTAATTTTAAGATCTCATAAAAGGGGCTCGATTAGCCAAGTCACGAGCTGATCGTGAAGGGTTGTCAAGCTGAGCATGTGCAAAGGGAGCACAACTTCGCGAGTCAATTCTTAAACATATATTATATATTTTTTTACAAGATTCTTATGTCATGCACAATGTCGTAGAGCATTTGAATGGAGTATGTGGTTTGAAAAGGGATGATCCAGCATGTCGATTCCTATTACTAACAATGCTAAAAGATACAATACTTTTCATATGAATCCAACTTGAGATCTACTTGTTGGCTCTGTTTGTCATGATTTCAAGCTCGGGTCAGCACCAACACCTGAGTCTGATCTCTAATTGGGGTTGACCCAAATGAACAAGGCTGAGCAGGCCAAGCTCGGCCTATGCAATCCTAACATGACCACCAAGATCACTCGACACTACTATGAATGGATACCAGCTCACTAACATTGTCCAGTTCGTTCAAAAACAATCAAAACCACCTGGTTCCTGCCAACACCTGATGGCAACAAAGACTTAGTAGACCACATAGTTGCATGGATTGACACGGGCAACTCAAGCAAGCTGGTTGCAAGTTGACAGCACAACAATCCGCCAAAATTAGCCTAAATCAGTCACATTTCACAGGAATTTGGTGTTCTGCTCCTGATTGAATTGCTCCAATTCGGAAAACCTCCTTTTCTGAGAGAGAGAGAGAGAGAGAGAGAGAGAGAGAGAGAGAGAGAGAGAGAGAGAGAGAGAGAGAGAGGAAACAACATCCCTGACCTCTGGGAGAGGGAGAGCGAGCGAGTGCAGTAGTGGAAGTGGTGGCGATGGTGGCAAAAGAGGAGCGTGAAGAGAGGGAGAGCAGGCGGGAGAACAGAGGGTAAATGCCTCGACTTGGTTAAAACTGATTAAAAAAACTCCTAATTTTTGGTCAAATGAGGGCTTTGACCCTCATTTGACTAAAACATTTGAGGCGTGTACGCCTTGGCTTGAGGTGCGCCTCTCCTCGAGGCGTGCGCCTCAAGGCGCATCAGGCGCATGCCTCAAGCCCCTCGCCTTGAGGCGAGGCGTGCTTTTTGCGCCTTGAGGCGCGTTTTTAATAACACTGATTCAACCCATGTCTGCCAACAGAATAATAGGAAGTTATGAAATTAGGATGCCACAACTTTATCACCCAGTCTTTCCATTCAACCCATGTTTACCAATGGAATAATAGGAAGTTATGTAATTAATCAAAATGATTTAGTCACTATTAATTGTATTGTTGTTAATTATGTGTGCTTTCCCATGAAGTGCTCCTCTAAAGCTTCCATAAATTTCTTGATTTAGATGTCCCCCCAAAAAAAAGAGAATATCTTTAAGTTCTAGATACAATCAAAAGCTGATAGTTGAAGAGAACGTGCTTGGAAGATGCTTTCAAGGTGTTGGGAAAGGCATGGTGTATGTTTGGAGATTCTGGCTCTTAATGACATTGTGGGCTTTGTGGAGGGAAAGAGACAAATCAGGTATTGAAAGTAGTAGTCGAATGCTACCTCCCACTCACTTCTTCTTTCAAGGAGGTTGAGAGGATGTGGCTGAGATTGGGTCATTCATGTATTGGGACTTGCCAGGTGGACCCACCCGTTAGATCCTAGTTCATGATTCTTTCCTTTGTTGCTTGACCTTTCCATCACTTTTCATCCTTCTTTTAATCAATGAAGTTTTTCTCTTCTTTCTTTCTAAAGCATATAGACACAAAATATGTAAAAATGAACAATTTTCCCCAAAAATTTGATATTGAATTTTAGGTTATTTGTCATTGGTTGGCTCCAAATCTTTGTGAATCCTCACAACCTATGACTTTTTTACGATTTTACAATGGTATACTGTGTTAACATTCTTTTTGTTTCATTTTTATTGTATTATTTTGTCATCAATGCAGCTGCCCTTTTGTGAAAGGTGGAAATTAATTGAGAAGGAAGTGATTGAACCACGAAATATTGAGCGCTGCACTCCTTCTCATTACAGATATGAGATGGAATCATTTCGTGTATGCTTATAAATCCACTTTGTCTACTTACATTTGTCCTGTTAAGATTTATCAATGTGTGTGCCATTAGCATGGATTTATATGTTTAGATGTGACAGGTCAGAAGAAAGCTGTTCTGGATGCTTTCGGCTGTTCAAAAACTTCTTATGGAGTTTATTCCTAACCTTTCCCATGATGCAGATGGTCTTATTTTTCAGGTACTTTTGCTTAGGATTGAGTGGTTTATGCCTTGTTTCTACGACATTGGGGCTCATTTCCCTTATGCAAGTAAAGAACATTGTTTTAACTTCATATATGGATATCTATTTTATTGTGCGTAGTATGGTGATGTTGGACAACACAAGGTTGACCTAAGTTTTGATGATGTATCCCTCTCTCTCATAAAATTTCACCACTTTATTCTAACCAATAACCAGCCATATAATGGCTGGAATGGTGTTTCTGAGATCAGACTGCATATCTCTACCATTTTCCTTCCCTGCTGTTGTAGGAATGGTTGGAAGATGAGGTTTTTTTTTTTGTTGTTGAGGTATGTTGCAGTGGAATCAATAAATTGGTCACTTTTTATTAAAAGGGATTTTGATTGAGATTGAACCAGGTTGACATCCTCATTCAAGGACGCTGCTGACATTGTTTGTGTTGGATTTTAACCCAGTTAATTCCATTATTCAAACAATGCCCAAGAATGTGAATCATTTTCATCTTATCTGGACCAAAATATTTTTAGTGACATTGATCAATTTAACTATTTCTTTAGAGTAGCATTGGATGGCAAGACAATATCTTATAGTCGTCCATTTGGGTGTATTGTGATGTCCTGGCCAACTTGAATACATTACTGGATTGCCAACTTTGTAATTCCATTCATTTTCCTGTTTATTATCATCTAATGACAATAATGCTATTAATATTAAAACCTGTTGGACATTCAGTACTTGAGCAATAATGACAGAATGTTCACACATGATGGCTTATGTAGGATATTCCTTGATAATTCTTGGACTTCTTGCCTTCTCTTTGCAAGCTTTTTGTTGAAAATATTGTCTTCCTGTGATTTATGTATTCTGAAGTCATAAGTAATCAACCTTATTATTTCTTCTGGTTTTATTGGTCAAAATCCCTTTGTATCTTTGTTTAGGAGAAGGCACGTGGGGAAGGATTTGGGACTTACAGAAGTGACTGGGAGGGTTTTGGCCTTTGTATGTTCATTGGAGAAGAGGCCTCCAGGATGCTCTGCTAGAGAGGCGTGTTTTATTTCTCTGACACGTAACTCCTCTCACTGTCTCTGAGAGCCATCTAAACAAATAGCACCATAAAAAACTTTATAGCTTCTAGAGTCAGTAGTGTGTTTTATTTCTTTTTCGTGTTTTTACTATAAAAAGCTCATGGTTGTGTCTATAATGTTCTTGTGCATTATTTCAATGGGTTTTTATTTAAACCTAAAAGGTAGACTTCTTTATACAAAAGTTGCTAGAGCAAGAAGCAGAATGGGGGCATTAGAAGCTGGAAGCAACAAATTGAACTTTTAGAGGGTTCTAGTAGTATGAAGCAGAAAGGAAGTGATGCAGGGAATCACTTGGGAAGTGAAATAGTATGTGTGTGGAGTGATGTGGACGCTAGGAGACTAAGTAGAGATAAATAAGAAATAAAGGAAATCAATATATTAATCATAAACTATATTAAAAAATTACTAGAGTAAGATTCAAGATTTCTAAGTAAATATCAAGAATTGTGATCCGTAGTAGTATGAATTTTTGGTTCCTACTCATCTGAATGTGTGTTGCTTCCTTCTTCAGCTTTGGGTTCCCTACTGTGCCTAAGTGCTTCCTTCAACATTTGATGTAACTTTATGCTTGCACTATTCTGTGCTTGTTGTTAGTGCTTATGCAGTAGTTTTTCAAGCTGAGCTTTTAGAAGCTGTCGATATGATAATGTGAATTTCCTTGGGATAGAAGATGTTGCTTATTGCTGAGCTTTCCATTGCGGCAGCAGCAAAATGATGTGAAATTCATCAACATGCTTTAGTATTTGGTTCACAGAGCTTCTTGCAACACTTTCATGATAGTAATTATTCGTCATGTGTGAAACATTTGGGTTCTCTTCAAGGCACTGAGCAGTCACTTTTTCAGCCATGGTGTTGCCGTCTGTTTTTCGTCTAGAGTAATGAGTTGCTGGCTGTTGACCAGGTGCCCAGCAACTGTGGCCACAGCAGTTCACTGGAGTTTAGTGTTGCAGGTCACAGCAAAAAGAAGTGAATTCTGTGATTTTTGTTTCCAAGAAAGGGTTGCAAGCATGATCAAACCAGGACCATACCCTGTATGCCTTCTGGGAGCATATGCCTCCTATCGATCCCGTATACATATCATTGTTTTTCATGTGTATGGTGCTTACTAGGTTCCTGTGCATTGTAGACAAGTCTTTGTGATAGAAAATGGATTTCTAATGATGTCACATAGCCACATAGGTATTAGTGCAGGTGTGAGGCACAACACAGGATGGTCATATCATAATCACATTTTAATGAGTAGAAAATGCCATTTTTTTTCATTTTTTTGGCAGATTAAGCCCTACAGATGTGATCTACACTGTTTGTTTTGTATGAAACAGGTTTTGGATCATGTGATTAAAACACAATTAAACCCTACGTATGTGATCTACATGGTTTGTTTAATAGGAATCAGGTTTTGGATCATGTAATTATAACATGTAGAAAACACGATCCAAGGTGCGCTCCATGGCAAACTGGCCATGCTGCGAGAGAGAGAGAGAGAGAGAGAGAGAGAGAGAGAGAGAGAGGAATGCATTCATTAGAACCCATCAAAAAATCACAGCTGTGGTGTATGCCATTTTTTTGGGTTGAATTGATTTAAAAAAATAATTTAATATTTTGGTTTCAAGTCTTAATGTGATATGAACGATTGATTTTTGGTCTCTAAGAAACACATCTGAGAATGAAAAAATATCATATCTAATTTTGATCAACACATTTAAATGTTCAGATTGAGCAAAAACACATGCAATGCAACCATAAGTTTTTGCAGTGGTCCTGACAACAGTCCTAACTGAAACTGGTCCTAATCAGTGCATTCCACACACACACACACACACACACACACACACACACACACACACATATATATATATATATATATATATATATATATATATATATATATATATATAGAGAGAGAGAGAGAGAGAGAGAGAGAGAGAGAGAGAACCGCACAGTTGTGCTACATCATACAAAATCCTTTGCATTTAAAGCTAGGGCTGGGAAACAAGCGAGCGACTTGTCTCGTAAAGAGCTCGTTCGAACTCATAAAATAGGCTTGGCAAGCCGAATATGAACAATAGGTACTTGGCTTGGCTCAACTCGTATAAGCGCTTGTTAGATAGTAAGAAGTATAATTTTAGATATATTTTACATATTTACATGTACTTTTTGTAGTCCTGTTTCTTCCAGCTGTAAAACATTTTGAAGAAATGGAAAAAGGAAGAGTTGAGAAGATATCAAGATCAGATGAGAAGAGGAGTAAGGGGTAAGGGAGAAGAACACCCTTTCATTTTATTCATCGAATGAGAGCTGCATTTTTCATTTGAGAAATACATTACAATACAAAGGCCTTCTCAATCAACTCCAACATTCTGTGGTCAAACCTGATAGAGGACAAATATGACCTTATTCTACATAACAGTAATCTATAAATGTCTAGGTAACAATGGGTGCTTTTTGATCCCATTCCTTGGCTAAAACTGCCTGGATCATAAAATGGATAAAATGGACTGTTTAGGTTCAAAATCCAGTCGACCCATACCCAAAAGTACCCAGTACCAGCATCCATGTTGAGTCGGTATGATAACGGGTATGGGGGCTTGATAGAAGTGCCTGTGTTACACATGTTTCTATTCTTTTGATTCTGACAAACTTTTGCTTACAGCATATTTGTTGTGGTTTTATTTTGATTCAATATTGTTCCCCAGCAATAAATATAATTGTAAAGCCTAGACGTTGAGACTGGATTTATGTTTGACTTTGTCACAAAGCATACACTTTGTTAAGTGTTTCTGATCTCCTATCTCTCTCTCTCTATATATATATATATATATATATATATAGACTATAGTGTGTGTGTGTACTTATATATGTATGTATCTATCTACATTGACAGTTTCTTCTTCCTGTTAGGGATGGGATGATCCATATGTACCCCGCACTCATGAAGGACTTCTAAAGTGGAAATATGCTCATATGAACTCTGTGGATTTCCTCTTTGAGGTTCTATATTTACTTTACTGTGTTTAATTTGTTGTTGATATTTTTTCAAAATCTCTCTTGTCATATATAGCTATGGTTTTCCATCTTGTGGTTTTAATGTGTTGAGTGTTGTTAGTCTGGAGATGAAGATCATCATGGACTTTATCTTTTTGACAAAGGGAGGAAGAGACAATTGGAAGGGGCTCGTGTTGTATTTAAAGGTGATTCTCTAACTCATGCTGATTTCTGCAAGAACTCCCTTTCTTTCTCTTTCATATCCTGGACATCTCTCTCTCTCTCTCACACACACACCTGTCTAAATTTTGTTATATCTCAATTTTGTGGAGCAATATAACTTGGAACAAGGTCTAATTTGAGTTTGCTCATTAAGATTGGACGTTCGCTGGCTGTTCAGTTAGTTCAGCATTGCTAATCATATAGTTATTATTGTGAGATTCCTATGGTTACCAGAAGCTGTCTAGGGTCTCAATAAATGTGCTTCCCAAAGAAGCGTGCTTCAAAAGCATGAAATTATATGCTTCCGAACCCTTATGGCCCTATTGGACCCTGCAGAAAAGGTGGAGTGCACTACCATGCCACGTGGTCCACCACTTTTCCACTACATCCTTTTATTTCACGTGCTGCGGCCTGCATGAATGTCCTTGTTTTAAGGGAAGCAACAGTCCGTGTCTGCTTTAGCTGCTGTTGCTTCTATGTTGCTTTCTACTTGCTTGCATTTCTGTTTAGAAAGCTGAAGAGCACGTCTGCTTTAGCGGCTGTTGCTTTCTATGTGCTTGAACTAGCCGCTATCCACTCTGATTTCCATGTCATCTCCCACATACTTCCCTTGATGCTTCCTAAGCATTTCAAGCTGCACAAAAATTAAGGAATCTCTTGGACATCCTTTTCCCACTTTTTTATCATTTCACATCCATTTCTTGCATCTGCAATGATGGATTAACATATATATATAAGTCTGCAAAGTGAAGCTTCATTTGTGGGTGTTTTTTTCTGGTGTCAATGCTGGATATCAAATCTTAGTGGGCATTATTCAGCTAAATTAGTCTGCGCCCTTTAAATGCCAGCATTGCTCCAAGTGCTTAATCTGCTAATATTATTTTGGTATTTGGATTTAACTTCAGGATTGCTTTTTGAACACTTTTCTCATGCTGGCTGGTCTGGAATGTCTATGCTGGTGATGAAACCCACTCAGGACGTCATCATCCTATGGATTTGATGTATCCAATTGTATCGACATTTTCACTTAATTTAGTTACCTTTTCAGTTGGGAAGTAAGACATAAACTCAATGCCTGTGTTTATTTTGTCAACCCCTGGCAGTGTTATCAGTATTGTAGCATATCAACGATACAGTATGTTGTATCACAATATCGGCTTTTATCTCAAATACGATAACCACAAAAGAATCGTTATATTATGGGTATCAGGTTGTACCATACAAATTGATTCTTTTTTGGCAGACAGAAAAGTGCTGACTGACCTTTTGGGTTACTTTGATCCTATTTTCATTCCCCAAACCCTATTTACACCTCTTGTGTTTTTGGATTAGATCACCTCATAAAAATAGGGATTTGCCCAAAACCTAGCCCTAGATGCCTTTCTTTACCTCTAAGCCAACCGAGCTCTAAGAAGTTAAGGTATTTTGTGCAAGATCCTCTGTGATTGAAGATAGTGGAGGGGCTCTAAAGTGCTTAATCGCCGATAAGGCCCCATTTTTTGATGTTTCTGAAGGGTTTTTTGTGTGTTTTCAACGTTTCAAGGTAATGACTACATCAAAAGACCTGGCGTGAGAGCATTGTGTTCTCATTTATGAGGCTAAGATGCTAGACTTTAAACTTGTTGATTGTTCGAGTGGCTCTTAATAATAAGCATTTTGTTTTCTTAGTTGTTAGGTGTTGTTCAGCATGTTCTACTAGTGCATGTCCATGTCTAATTGATGTCAATTCTTAAATTTGATTCCCTTTTTTCCTATTGAGATATTTTATTTTTTATTTTTTATTTTTTTTCATTCTTTATTTTTAATCGAGCACCTGCATCGTTGGCCAGTTCTATTTAGGTTTTGGTACGTTTCTTACATTGATCCTTGGGCCAGCTCTAGCGTTTTGTTACTATTCTTGCGTTATTTTTGTTTCTTTCTTTATTATATATAAAACAAGCCCAATA
The DNA here is from genome assembly GCF_984573655.1 of Nuphar pumila. NCBI lineage: Eukaryota > Viridiplantae > Streptophyta > Magnoliopsida > Nymphaeales > Nymphaeaceae > Nuphar > Nuphar pumila. The sequence goes on along the minus strand of NC_143253.1, from coordinate 119,132,277 downwards.
AAAAGCGTGCATTCTTAACAAAACTTTATTATATATAAATAAGCCCAATAAAAAGAACACATTGTTGACAAAGCTTCATCATGCAGAGTGTGAAGATGTCTTGCAATACTCTGGACAGATTATTGAGTGTGCGTGGAATCCTCATGAGATGTGCTGGGAGTACATGCGGGTCAGAGTGGACAAGACAACTCCAAATGCTTGGAATACATATGTAAAGGTAATCTTGTATTTCTGGCTCTTTTTTACTGGTTTTAACCTGTAGGATTGCTGAGTGGCATTTCAAAACCGCAGGTTAAGAGAAGCATTGAGGACAACATAACACAGGAAGTTTTACTTAACGAGATAGAAGAGATAATAAGGCTGCCAATGTATGCTGATAGAATAGCTAGGGAAAGCCAAGCCCACCATCACCATTCACATTCTGTAAGGCGCAGGTGATTTTTACCATGAATAGTTTAGTCTATTGGCAGTCGTACACCTGACAACAGACACCTTGTAAAGAAGTAATTTAGTCCTGTTAGTTTCTCTGCGCCCCATGGCTTGGTTGGATGCTTTGCTTCCGTGCAGATTATTCATTTATTGCCATGTGTTAATCGGGAAGTTAAGGTCGCCTTGTAAATCTACCAATCTTGATATAGTTTTAAAAAATATCACCTTGTAAGTCATAAATTTCTCTGTTGTAATCTAGTTTCGGAATCAAAGATCACGGTGTAATCTAGCTTCAGAAGTACTGTGATTTGGTTTCTTCAATTGTGCTTCATTTCTCTGGTCTTATAGCGTGGACTCTCTCTCTCTCTCTCTCTCTCTCTCTCTCTCTCTCTCTCTCTCTCTCTGCATCCGGGACTGGTACAGAAACAAGTTACGGTTTGGCTTGTAGGTTGTTGCTTCTTGAGGATATACTCCTGCTGAAATGTTGGCTACGTTACCTGCTTTTGAAGTCCTTGTTTTATTGGTTTTTGTTTTGATTGTGTGGAGCATTTTTTGAATTTTTGTTCTGTACCGCAAACATCAAATACATATACAAGTTTTGTCCTTGAAGTTTATGAGGTGGTATACCATGTGGTAAGCGGGGTCCTGGCCTAGCTGAAGGCCCAGGTTCGAATCCCTCATGGGGCTTAAGAGATATCTGGTAAGGGTCTGCCTAACCCCAGCTCGCCTTTCAAAAATAAAAAACATGGCATGTCCAATTCAATCTGACCTTTTTGTGTGTGTGTGTGTGGGTGGGGGCGAAGCCAGGTGGATCCATATGTGCGTTTGCTAATCATTGTGAATCAGGAATCAGGTCTGGAGATCAGTCTGGTTACAAAAATAAAACTTGTTGATTTTAGTAGAACCAGGGGTTCAGCTCGGGTTCAAAATGTACTCATAACTCAAAGATGTTCCACATAATGTGAAACAAAACTGCCATAAACCCGACCGTGTACCTGAATCCATTTTATTCTTGAATCGACATGAACCCAAACCTCTTTCGTATTGAAAGTAATCCCAACCTGAACCAATTATGTATCCAAACTTGTTTTATACAAGAACTGGCTCAAACCGAGCATGCTAAATGCCAACCTGCAATTAGAACCTGAAGGGACCAAATGACTTTCAACTGTTTTAGATTTTAAAATGTATATTTGACAAGAAAACCTTTGATGATTGAGATTTCCCCCAAACTTGTGTTCTCATTTGTTTTCACAAAAACTGCTTGCCTTCCATTTTGTAGACTCGAGCTGAAACCCGAGCTTTTAAGACCTGAGCCGATCACACCCGAACACAATAATATATATGATTACATTTTTCAGTCATACTAAAACCCAACCTGGAACTGAATCAAAATGGACTGGGTCTAAGTTTAATTATTAGACTCGATTAAAAAATGGGCATATTAAAGAGCCAACTCGATTTTTCCTGACTCAATACACCCAAAATCATTAGGTTATATGGTCTACAATTTTCAGTTATACCTGGGCTTGGACACAAATTAGATTGAGTGGCTTTGGGTATAATTTTTCACCCGATTTAGAATAAGAAAATGATCTTACTGTACGACAAAATCGACATGTGTTCCGAAATGCCTCATAATTTTTTAAATTTGTTCCATCTCCAAAATCACAAATAGACAATTTTGTTATGACTTTTTTTACCTTTTGTATGTGTGAAACCCATGAAATTTGCGTAATATATCGCTCCGCTCATTGGGTATCGCAAACTTTCACTTAAAAGGGGGTTCATACATTTTTTTTACGAACATCACGAAGTTCGCATAATCATATTTGTGAACATCTTGTTAAACTCAAACCTCGAAACTTCGCAGATATCTGACTAAATTTGCATGTATAATACAAAATTCTCATAAAAAATATGAGAACCTCCTGTTAAATTGAACCACGTAACCTCACAAATATATGAGTTAATCCACATATGCCTCACAAAATTCGCATAAAAACATTTGCTAACCTTTTGTTAAACTGAACTTCGTAACTTTTCAAATATTATACTAAAGTCGCATATATGACACTAAATTCATGGGATATCGTGCAAACATATTTTCAGTAAAAAAGGATATCCACAAATATATGGCAATCTACGTAAATATTTGCATGCTTGCCAAATCATATATAAACTCATTTTTGTTCATTTTTTTTCTTTTGTCATTTACATCCGAAAAGAATCATATTTTCTCTATATAACATTTAGCATTGTTCATCTCTCCTTGCGGTGAATCTAGGTTGCTTTTTTATATTGCATTCCGACGAGGTTGTGGTATCATCCTTCTCTTTGACTTTCCCGATTAGGTCAAAATGTGAGTTATATATATATATATATATATATATATATATGCATCATGTCTTATTTCACTCCAAATTCTTTTTTTTGTAGATATGATCATGTAATAGCCTCATGTGTATTTTTGTTTGGTTTTGGATGTGGATGTTTTTGTATATTTTTTTTGTGTTTTATTTAATATTTGCCACTGAATTTACCATTTAGGGTTTACTATGTTCAGGGTTTTTTTCATACACACACATATTATGTTTGTTTGCTTGACCTTTAGTTAATATTCATTGCTTTTGTGTAGATGTATTGTGGTTAGATTTCACTCTGTACAAGCATTGAATATGGGATAGTTGGTTTTTAGAGTGTTTGTTGTTGTTAGTTTTGTTAATTAAATGTATGAAGTGTATACATATGGTCTTTTTCACATGCAAGTTTCTAAGGATAAATAAAATGTTGTGTGGTTAGTATAAGCAATTAATGGTAGCCTATGAAATGGTTAAAACAAACTAGTGTAGCATTGATTACCCTACTTGGAGATCTATAGTGGTCACTAAAAACAATAGGTTTAAAAAATGTATAGCTTTGTTATCTCGTAAAATCAGATATGCGAAATAGTCAATGATCCTACCATATAGTTCTCCAAAATTAGGTGGCCAACATTTATACATTGATGTCTTGGATGATGTTGGTGTAAAATTCATGTTATTTAGCAGTGACGTTTACTTAGTTATTCAGTGGCAATCAACCTCACTTTATGAGTTTTTGAAAGATCATGTGATCAAGAATAACTATAAAACAAAATTCTTAAATAGCTGTAATAACAAAATCACTGTCGTATGCACTAAAAGGAACCCAAAGACTACGATTGATTGCCCCTAGAAGATCCATTATACAAAAGTGTGAAAAATATCATTCTTTAATGTGAAGTATCAAAATGAGCATACATATGATGTTACATTGTGTAACGCCCCAACTTTTTATAGTGAAAATTTTGGAGTAATTTTTTTTTCTTTGAAATAGCGGAAGTGCGAAAAACACAAGTCGGATGCATTACAGGGTAAAACATAGAAGTACTAAAAGCATACCATTCATTAATTAAAGCATTAATGCCATTAATTACATCCCATTACAAAAATGTAAATCTACTAATCAGAGTTCAAACAGAAAACACTGAAAAACTGAGATCTCTTGACTACTTCCAAATGCGACGCCACGATGCTCCATTTATGCGTTGCCTGAAAAACATTTAAAGCAGAAGGGTCAGACTCCTTTGTCTGCGTAAGAAGCAATGTATTTATATGTGGTGCTCAGTGTCCTGTGTATAAATATGTGCAACAACTGCAGATATAACTAGCATGGAAGTTTATATCATTTTAAGAAGATAATTATGATTTCTAATTCATGATACAGTGCAAAAGATGACTGAACTAAAGGTATATTTATTTACATTAGTACAAGCTGTAGATTCTACAAGTTTCACTAAAGCCAAATCAACAATATATAATTCTTCAGAGATAAGTTTCCAGTCAACTTAAATTATCTAATGCTTAACTTACTCTTACCTTGTGGGTACGCACAAGCATAGACCTCGTAGTGGACCAAGACCATACGGTGAGACGCCTAGCTCTCACGAAAACACGAACGTCCACGAAGTTCGTACCACCTACCCTCTCCAAGGTAGACCATGGGTCCAGTAACATACACCATCTTTCAGGTGTACCCAGAGCCCGAAGAATCCGGTAACATATACCCTCTTTCAGGTATACCCAGAGTCTCGAAGGTTTTATATTTCATTTTACATTTTCTTTATAACCAAGTGCGAGCTATCGCACTACAAGGGGTTCGGTAACATACACCTTCTTTCAGGTGAACCTAGAGCCCTGGGAAACCAGTAACATATACCGTTTTTAGGTATACCCATTATCCCGGGAAACAAGTAACATATACCGTCTTTCAGGTATACCCAGAATCCCATAATTATTATATATGTGCATAATTTTCATTCTTGTTTTGTTTGGATCCAGTAATATACATCGTCTTTCAGATGTACCCAGAACCCTGGGAAACCAGTAACATATACCATCTTTCAGGTATACCCAGAATCCCATATTTAGGTTATGTAATGCATATTTTGTATTTTGTTAAATTCTTAGTGCGAGTCATTGCACCATAGGGGTTTTCCGAAATCTCAACCCACATTCAGGGTGATCTTAGTGTATATACATTACTCACTAGAAGTCCAATAGGCGACAACCATAATTTCTCAGAATTATGGTTCAATTTTGTGTCGAGTACTTATACATTTGGCATTTTAAGATTTGTTTATGAGCTCGAGTGTACGTTTCATACCCCCACTGGTTACGCCGCAAGATGACATTATCTAACTTTATCATTTCTTAAGTGCTTGTTTGGCACTCCCAACATTTAGTGAAACCACATGTTCATTCTTGAACTCTTATATTATCCTGAACAAGAAATGATCTTCATTGTGCAAATATATGTATCATGTGTGTTTCATGTATTGGACATAATCCTAAAGTCCATATGTGAATCACATATTTAGTTTACCATCGTACTATTTCCTTCATAGATATTTCAATTGCATTTCACCTAAAAAGTCTTTAGAAAAACTTTTCTAAAAGAATCTTTCATGAAAATCATTTTAGAAAACCCTTTACTTAATTTTTCATGTTTATTAGTCGACCAATAGACTCACCGGTCGACCAACCTTTTTGTTTCAAATCTTCTAAGCAGAAACATTACTTTTCTATAAATATAGTCGACCGAAAGTTTTATCAGTCGATCGGACAAAATGTCTGTTTTCTGGAAAATTTAGCAGCAGTCGACTGAAGGGTTTATCAGTCGACTGATCATAAAATTAGTCGACCGAAAGTTTTATCAGTCGACCGGACAGAATGTCTGTTTTCTGGAAAATTTAGCAGTCGACTGAAGGGTTTATCAGTCGACTGATCATAAAATTAGTCGACCGAAAGTTTTATCAGTCGACCAGACAGAATGTCTATTTTCTGGAAAATTTAGCAGCAGTCGACTGAAGGGTTTATCAGTCGACCGATCATAAAATTAGTCGACCGAAAGTTTTTTTAGTCGACCGGACAAAATGTCTGCTTTCTGGAAAATTTAGCAGCAGTCGACTGAAGGGTTTATCAGTCGACTGATGATATTATCAGTCGACTAACTACTGTTCTAGTCGACTAATTTTGTCGTTTTTCTATAACTTTTTAAAAGGGCGTGACTTTTTATTTTTTTCTTTGTGAGCGTTCAATACAAGGCTAATACTACCGATTCCATTGTATAGAGTGGATCGATGCACAAACCAAGGCGTTTTCCGACAACCCCTCATAGGTTCCATGCCATTCGCCTACCTAAGATTGTTTCGACCTTGGATCCGTTATGGCTAACGCCCACACCAAAATATATGTATTTCTCTACATATATTTGAACTATAGATTTTGATATGAGTACTACACATCACCAAACATACACATAGGAACATAATTCCCTTACTAAGAACACCACAGTGCCCCAACGTTGGCCAAGGGTGAGAACCATTGGCTGAACCACTCCATATTGACCTATTGGCGAGTAGGTGTTTCAGCTCATGCCACATCAGTCTCGAGGCCCTAAACGCACCCACATATAGGTGGTGTTTGTCGCGTAAACTCCATGATATTGCAATATAGATGTGCAGCGAGGCATCAACCACTTACATACAAATAGCAATGCTCCTTACCTCTTTGGAGTCTCACGACAGCAAGGCTGCAACTTCGTACCTTCGTCAGAGCAGCACACACTTCGACAATGGAGTCCACACGTCCAGCAAAGATGGTCCACACGACTAGCAATGGGGTCGACCCTCACGATGGGAGAGGAAGAAGACGGTGAAACATTGAGAGAGAGAGAGAGACGTCTAGTGTAACTCCTTACCAAAAATCTCTCATTTAACTCCTCTATTTAGGGGAAGTTACTAAATTTTCAAAGCATTAAATCTTCACCCTATTCTCACGTTTTTGGTGGGTGATGTTTATTTCCAACAATGCCCCCTCCTCTCTTTGGCATGATTTCCTCTAACTTCCCTCACTATTTGCTTTATGGGTACCCCTCTTCCATGTCACATGGGATTCTCCTCAATCCTTGGTAGAGTTAGATGAAAAAGCCAAAAATTTAGGCTTAACTTAATCCCATGTTTTTACCCTTTTCACCAAGGTAGAAATCATCATTTTCTTGTGAAAAAAAAATAATTTGTGCAAAGGGGGTTTTGAACTTGGGTTTTCAACCTAAGGGGTAACGAGCCTCACCAGTTGTGCTACATTGTTTTTTGTTGCAAAGTTTATGGATTAAATTGTATTTAACCCTTTCAGTTTCGTTCCGGATTTTATGAAAAAGCAAGGTTTTTCACTTCTACGTGGACACACCATGAGTTTTGAACTTGGGTTCTGGCTCCACACAACCATGTGTCCTACCACTACCCCACAACACCACTTGGTGTTTACTTTTGCAAAAAAAAAAATTTTATGTCATATTGGGACGTTTTTCCTTGTTGATGGATTTCTTTCATTTTCAAGTGGATTTTTCACCCGTTGGTTTTAAACTTGCACTCGCTTACTTTAAATGTGCTTCGGATCTCACGCTATCATCTCGAAACCATCGGGTTTCCTTGGCCTCGTGAACCGGGTCGGATCATCGGATCTCGTCAAAGTCCGGATCCAAGTATCCTTTCCAGTATTCGTTATTGGGTTCGCTCGACTGGCCCGCAAGCCTCAAAATCACATTGAATATCTCATAAACCATATTATCTCACGTAAACACACATTTTTATTTCATTGAAAATTCTTTAAAATTCATGGGTTTTACACATTGAGTAACCTTATAGTAAAAAACATGTCTTCTAAGTAAATTTTAGGTGTTATTCATAAATGCATGTAGAATAATCTGAATGGCAGCTATCACGGGGAAGGTGTAAAAGTTACTTACAAACAAGCATGGTGTAGATGAAAACATACTACAGAGGTGTTATATGGTTCATTTGAAGAGTCCTTCAGGACACTTTCTACTTATTTGGATCATTTGATGATGGCTAATCAAGGATCACTTGTATACATTTAAATTAATCAGAAAGATCAATTTCAATACATATTTTTATCTTTCCGTCCAAGCATCAATGAGTTTTTGAAATGATGCCCTCTAGTTCTTATGATAGATGGAATGTTTTTATAAGAAAGATACGCGAGTATATTTTTTTAGTAGCATTTGTTGTTATTGATAAAGAGTCAAAGAATTCATGGACGTAGTTTTTGAAGCATCTAAAGGAGAAACTTGTACGCTTCAATGAACATAAAGAAAGATTAGATATTATAGTTATCATAGATAAACATGAAGGTCTAAAGTATGTTGTTTCACACACATGGATTACATGTCGTGTGGGATATTACATGAAACATTTAACGGAGAACTTTTCTAAGAAATTTGGTTCACCACTCAGTGCACTGGTGGATTGCAGCTCGAGCAGCCATGATACGATAATGCAATTATTTTCTTAAAAAAAAAATTATGAGCATGATGAAGCTGCATACAATTATATTACTATTGACGTGAAACCAAAATATTAGGCTAACATTTACTTTTCAACAAAAAGATTTGGGTGCTTAACATATAATAAAATAGAGTTTCAATTCTTAGATTCTCGCCATTTGTGACAAACCCCTAATTCCTTTTATTAAAAGGCTTTGTCTCATGCTGATGAAACCCTTTAAGAGACAAAAGAATATTGTATAGCATATGTCTTACATATACAAGTAGTATATTTAGTGATGCTGGTACAAAGCCTGCGACCGATCTCATGATTACAATATTGATCTTAAAAAGCACTTGTGCTCTTGTGAAGAGTGGCATGTCAGCGAGATTCCTTGCAAACATACTATCACATGCATTTTGTATGGAAGCATGTTGCTAGAAGATCATTGCAAATTTTTTTTTATAGTTGAATCGTATCGAGATGTATATAATGAATATGTATTTTTTCTTATGGCAAATAGTGTCCCATATATCGCTCTATCAACTCTTGTACTTGTATATCCAACAAAAGTGGTTCGCAAAGCAACATAACCTATGGTAAAGACATGAAGAACAGAATACAAGGATGTTGTGTCATACAAGTACAATGTATATAGTGAGGTTAACAATAACAATTTAAAGCACAAATAAAAGTATGTTAGAGTACATATGCTTTACAAAATATAGGATTTGTTAAGAGTTGTTTAACTAAACGCTTCTTTCTATTTATCTAGTATTTTTTAATGAATTATTACAATGTCTTGTGTCTTTTATGTATATGTTAGATATGTCTTACGCAAAAACATAAAGAAAAATATGACAGAAAGGGAACCAAACCTCCATTCTCACTCTCAAGTAAAGAACCAATTTTGGTGCATGAGGTATAATTAATATCTCGAGTCATGTATGTATATTTGTCCTATTGTACATATAGGTGTTTATATAAAATTTTAATTGGTGATGAGAACATATTATTGAGAGGAGAAGCTATGCAACAAAACACAAAAGAGTCGAAAGAGTATGAATTTGACGTAAAAACTCTATTGGCAAATGATGTAAGTGTTAGGTTTGCTAGTTTGTATAATTGTTCTTTTGTATATAAACTAATTTTAATATAACATAAATATACCTCATAATTTGACTATATAGCATCTAGCAAGATTCATAGAAAACTCCAAGCGGCCACAACGAGGATATGAAAAGATGAATGTAACTGTCAAGGACCCTTTATCTTACTCTGTATTTCTATATGAGTATGAAAAGTCATGTTTCTATTGTTTTTCTACCTACTAATTAAAACTAACTAGTATACATTTTATGTTCACAGAAAATAGTCGCAACTAAAGGGTAACGAGATGGGGTAATTCAATGCTTGGAGAAAAGTCAGTTATTGTATAAATTCTTTGAAGCTGACATGGTATCTGTTGAACAACTTTGCATACTATATAACTTAAATTTTATGTACACAATGACCTTAAACTTGATTTATGTTGAAGATCATAATTTTCATCAAGTAGGACAACTACAACTGTGTTCTTTGGAAAATGAACACTAAGGAGCAGGTGTTCAAGTTATACAATTTCACAGGGTCCATAAGTTGTGCAAATGAGAACGCCATACAAATAATGCGATAATATTACTTATTCAATAATGTTCTCACTTTTTGCATATGCTTGTTAATTTGTTATTTTGCAGGTTCATTTTTTTTCATCCCAGTTTGTCTTCGATTTTTATAACGATTGGACAACTAAGACCATTGAGGGCTTTCCTCAACAACAAAACAGGTAATTAGTTTGCATATATTTGTTAACTCAATTCGTACATATACATATTCTTGACTTGGTATATGATTGTTATAGACATGATTATGGTATATTTGTCCTACTGTATATGTAGTATTTGGGCATAAAGTGAGAATTGAACTTCACGCATGTATGAATTTATGTGTCATGTTAGTTCTTTGGGATGTATAGTTAGTTGATTGCTAATGACTAATTTTTCAAAAAGATACCAGAGAGTACAAGTAACGTATAATCAAGTTCCATAAACACATGAAGAAGGAGACTTTGGAGGGTGTAAAAAAGAACGATGACAGAGACGCAACGAACAAAAATGAATCATAATAGAACGTAGATGGTACAAAAGCCAATGAAAAGGTGAATGTTGAGAAGACATCGGTCAGTGAGGTGTCGACTACCAAGGGTTCAATCATTGAGTTGTGGACAATTATGGAGAGTTTAGTTTTAATAGTCAATGTAAATTTGTATGAACTGTCTCACAACACTTATACAATTCAGTTGTTTACAATTACAATCTACAGATATAAAATGACCAATATTTACGAGATGAGAAAGTCCACATAAAATATAGATGAATAATGACCAATATTTGTGAGAATAAAGAACTCTGTATAAAATATATGCAAACAATGACTAATATTTGTGACGGATTGGAATTCCGCAAAAATAATTGCGAACAATTGACTAATAAGTTTATGAATTCCTCATAAAAATATAATTTTCCTCCTATAAAGAGTTGTGAGGATCTGGAATTTTGCAACAAAAATCACGCGATTTTTCTCCCATCTGCATATTCAAGAGGAATTCGCGCATTCAGGAAAAATCATAAACTTTAGAGTAAATTCGCATATGTAGGAGTAAACCCATATATCTCAGACAAAAAAAACATAAAGGTTCAAATGATCTCAACCATCCGTACATGCAAATTCGTATATTTTGGAGGAAAATCACATATTTAGAAAAAAATTTAAATTTAGGCATAAAATCACATATGTAGAGGAAATCCACATATTTTGTAGAAAAACACATAAAATCCCAAATTTCTTTATCTTTGCAAAACTCTATTGTGAAGTTCTCCATCTTCGCAACACTTTGTTGCAAAAGATTTATGTTGAAATCGTATACTATGAAAATTGCATATTGTCATTTTTTTTGCGAATAATGTATTCCAACTTCCTCATCCTCACAAATATTTATCATTTTTACCTATTATTTTATGCGAACTTTCTCATCCTCACAATTATTGGTTATTTTTTCCTATTATTTTATGGGCTTCCACATTCTCGTATATAGTTGTCTTAAATAGTTGCCAAAAAAATCACCAGCGGGAAGTAAGTTGAAGACCACAAAGAACCCTATTTTATGCAAAAATAGTCCTATGGTGCGAACAATCGGTTTTTATACTCAATTGTTTAGGACTGCGACCTTCATGTATGGTATATGCGTTGATTGCTATATATATGAAACTTTTGTCCAATATTTGTGAAGTTACGAGATTTAGTTTAGCAAGAGGTTCTCAAATATTTTTATTTGAATCTCATGAGGCATATGCGGATTAAGTATGATATTTGTGAGGTAATGATGTTTAGTTTAACAAGAGGTTCGCACATTTTTATGTGAATTTTATATTATAAAAAAGAATTTAGTAAAGTATTTATGAAGTTTTGATGTTTGAGTGTACAACATGTTTACAAATATGATTATGAAAACTTCGTGATGTTTGCAAAAAAAGTGTCTGGACCTTCTTTTAAGTGGGAGTTTGCGATACCCGACAAGCGAAAAGGTATATCGCGTGAACCTCATGAGTTTCGCACATGCGAAGGGTAAAAAGGTCCTAACGAAGTTGGCTATTTGCGATTTTGGACATGAGCCAGATTTCAGAACTTATAGGGTATTTTGAGAAATGTGTCATTTTTGTTGTATAGTATGATCATTTTTCGATTTTGAATTATGTCTTATAAAACTAGACCCAAACCTAACCCAATGCACCTTTAATTCTGGCTTGACAATCTTATGTTTGGTGGTGTTCAATTTCGCTTGAACTCGACCTCAGACCTTAATCTGGGGATACAAGTTTGGCTGACCAGTTTTGGTTGGGACACCTATATTTAACTTGTCCACTGTCCTAAGGTCATACTAGGTGATATGCTTGGCTCAAACCTAGTAGCATGTCAAAAAGACAAGAACTGGATCTTCTGAGTTTAAGGACTTTCTGTTGGATCAAATCGACCCTAGAGACTAAAACTATTGGTACATGCATTCTGTACTAAAACAGAAAATACAGAGAAACAGAAAATGCATGTACATGATGTCCCTACCATTTCCCGATGATGAAACTCGAACGTCTGAATAAAGCGGGAGAGCCTTCTCCTCTAGTTTATTCTCTGCTTTAGGTGAGTGACAACACAAGAAGAGAAGAATAGAGCAGGGACCCTAATCGTATGTAAAAATCTCTGATTACCATTTCTAGAAAACCTTTAGAGAATCGGATGAACTGCCCTCAACCATGCAAGTTCATTTATAAGATTTTTCTGTAATTGATTAACAGTTATAGATAAGCCCACGACTAAATGGGACTTATCCCTATTTTAAATTGCCACATATTTGACGTTCATAATTGTTAGTTAGGGGAAATGGATCTGGATCTAATCCAGATCCAAAATACTAACAATCTCCCACTTGGACAAGAATATGCTATTCTCAAATGATTTGAATTATAGCTCGAATAGATTGGCCTTAATTCTATTCGGGTCCAATTTATATTACGCAACAAAAATTCTATACACATAGAGAACTTTTATGCAATATAAATAAAAGAATCAACCTGTATTACAATATGTGATCACATGTACAAAAATGTGTATCTGACTACAACGAAATGGATAAACCCATCACCTTTACATGTTCAGCATATAATTTTGGGACCAAACCCTTAGTAAGAGGATCTGCAACCATTTCTTTGGTACCAATATTGGCAATACACACGTTGATTCTCAGTCATTACCTTGACAACAAAGTACTTTAATTCCATATGCTTGCATGATGTAGTACTCCTGTTGTTGTTAGAAAAGGACACAACGGTTTCATTGTCACAATATACCCTAAGTGGTCTCCCAACGGATTCAACTACTTTGAGTCTAGATATGAAGTTTTGCAACCAGATGGTCTGTGATGTCGTCTCAAATAGTGCAATGAATTCAGACTCCATGGTGTGTGCAACAGTAGTGGACTGCTTCCCACTCCTCCACGAAATGACACCACCAGCAAGAAGGAAGATATATCCTGTTGTAGACTTTCTACTATCAGGACATCCTCCTAGATCAGCATTCGAATAGCCAATCACTTCAAGGTGCCCTGATCTCCTGTAGGTCAACATATAATCTTTTGTCCCTTGCAAATACTGCATGACCTTATTTGCGGTTGTCCAGTGGGTATGACCTGGATTCGACTGAAATCTGCTAAGAACCCCAACTGCATTGGATATGTCAGGTCGGGTGTAGGTCTGCGCATATTGCAAGCTTCCAATAACTGAAGCGTATGGTATTTGGTTCATGAGTGCCTTGTCTTCTTCAGTTTGAGGATAATCCTTGAGGCTCATTTTATCCCCTTTAAGTATGGGTGCCGTAGTAGGAGAACAATTCTCCATCCCATACTTTTTGAGAATTTTATTTATATAGGTTCTTTGAGAGTGGCCTAAAACACCTTTTACTCTGTCTCGACGGATCTCTATGCCAAGAACAAAAGCAACCTCTGCCATGTCCTTCATCTCAAAATAAAGGAAAAGAAACTCCTTGGTTTCTGTGAGCATGACCTTATCATTTGTTGCAAGTAATATGTCATCTACATATAATACCATGATTATGAACTTACTCTCACTTGTCTTGAGGAACACACATCGGTCAATGATGTTTTCTGTAAATCCAAAAGTTAGAATAACTTCGGTAAATTTAATGTTCCATTGGCGGGAGGCCTGTTTAAGTTCATATAATGACTTATTTAACTTGCAAACCAAACGTTCAGACTCACCTTTAGAGAAACCTTGAGGTTGATCCATATAGACTTCCTCATCAAGTTCACCATTTAAGAAAGCTATTTTTATATCCATTTGGTGTAGCTCTAAATCTAAATGAACTACTAGGGCAAGTACAATCCGTATTGACTCTTTATTTGAGACAAACAAATATGTCTCACTATAGTCAACGCCCTCCATTTGGGTAAAACCTTTTGCAACAAGCTTTGAATTATACTTATCAACATTACCTTTGGAGTTCTTTTTTATCTTAAAGACCCATTTACACCCAACGGGTTTGAGTCCCCTAGGTAATGTAACAAGGTCCTACACTCTATTTTTGGCCATAGAGTCTAGCTCTTCTTTCATAGCCTCAATCTAAAGTGAGGATTGCTTACTTTCAACAGCTTCCATAAATGTCGTGGGATCATCATCTATGAGATTTATGGGCTCTTGTAAATACACCACGCAATCCGGATGAATAGCAAATCTTCTAACTCTAGTGGATCTTCATACAGGTGGAGATTCCTGATCCTCCTGTATGTCTTCTCCAATATTATCCACTATTGGTTCTTCTGTAGTGAGTACATCACATGTGGGTTCAACATTTGGTTGAAAAATGATAGGCAATCTATCATCTATCTCAGGGGTATTATCCTTATCCCGAGATTCCTTAAAATTGAGGTTTTGTAATGCATCTTTCTCAACAGAACCATTTTCTAAAAATTTTGCCTTATTCGTTTCTACTATATGTGGTGTATGCGACGGACAATAAAATCTGTAACCCTGACTTTTCTGGATAACCAATGAAGAAACCACTGGTTGTCCTAGGGTCAAAAGCCTTTATGTGAGGGTTATAAAGTTTAGCCTCTACAGGATAACCCCATATATGCATGTAAGAAAGGGTAGGCTTTCTACCTATCCATAACTCATAAGGAGTTTTTGTAGGAACCATGTTCAAAATATGCACAACTGTCCTTAGGGCTTCACCCCACAAGGTTACAGGTAATGTTGAATAATTTAACATTGCTCGGATCATTTCTTTAAGTGTTCAATTTCGCCTTTCGGCTACACCATTCTGATATGCACTACCGGGCATGGTGTATTGAGGGACAATGCCCTCTTCCTTCAAAAATCGAACTAATGGTCCTTCTTGTTGTCTTATATCAGTAAATCGCCCATAGTATTCTCCACCTCTATCGGATCTAATAATTTTGATTATTCTTCCTGTTTATTTTTCTACCTCTTTCTTGAAGTCTTTGAAAACTTGATAGACCTCAGATTTTTCAAATAGGAGGTATAAATACATAAATTGTAAATAATCGTCAATAAAGGTGACAAAATACTTTTGGCCCATAAAACATGGAGCAAACGGTACACATACATCGGTATGAATGATTTTCAATAATTTATCACTTCTTTTGGCATTTTTCTTATATGTGTTTGTCTGCTTAGCCTTGATGCAGTCCAAACACGTTTCATTATCTGTGAAGTCTAAGGATTCCATGATTCCTTCTTTCACAAGCTGTTGGACTCTCTCTTTAGGGATGTGTCCTAAATGATGATGCCAGAGAAGATAGGATTGATCATGTATCAGGTTACGCTTATTGCCAATTACCTGACTATTATGAGTTTCCTGGATATGGATTTGGGTTTCCAAACAATATAATCCATCACACAATAATGTAGAACCAATCAAGACATTATCTTTATTGATATATAATTTGAACTGTTCAAACTTCATACAATATCCAAATTTATCATGTCATGATACAGAAATAAGGTTTCTGCTATATGATGAAACATAAAAAGTATCTACCAAATCCAAAATGAAACCACTATCAAATACTATTTTGAAGGTCCCAACAGCCTTCACATGAGACCACATCTTATTTTTGGAGAAGATGCTGCTTTCATGACTTGTTCGTTCCCTTTGGTTCAGAAATGCCTGCAGAGAATTGACAATGTGCAGAGTGGTACCTTAGTCAATCCACCAACTATTAATTGGAACATCAATCAAATTACATTCATAAGAAACAAATGACAATTTATCTTTCTTGCTCAATCAGAGCTGGTACTTTATACACTGCCTTTTTAAGTCCCTTCTTTTTGCAAAAGAAACACTTCACTGCAGGAACATGAGACATAACATGCGCTTGGTTGGGCTGGGAGGCTGACTTTTTCTTGGGCTTTTTTTTATTTGGTCCACTATTATGCTAAACCTTATGAGAAGCCATATGTGCACTATGCACCTTCTCACCCTTCAACCTCTCCTCTTCCTCAATACACGTGGACATGAGATCATTAAAAGTTCATTCATCATTATGTGTATTGTAAGAGATTTTAAAGGGACCGTACTCAACTAATAATGATGCCATAATGACGTGGACAAGGAAGAAGTCCGAGATGGTCAGCTTCATGTCATTAAGTTGCGTGGCTATGTTTCTCATCTCTAGTATGTGTTGTCGAATGTTTCCCCCATTCATGTATCTCATATATATTAACTTAGATACAAGGGTACTAGACCTAGCCTTGTTGGAACTTACGAACTGTGCCCTGTATAGCAGCCAGAAAATCCTTTACAGTCTTACATGTGGGAATGGCATTCCTTATGTTATTGGCCACCCTAGACTGGAGCAAAAGCAGACTGAGGCGATTAGAGCGCTCCCACTATTCAAAATCATATTTCTATTTCGGAGTGCTAGTAGGTGTTAGTTCAGGAGGTTCTTCCTTCCTGAGGGCTAGGTCTAAATCCATGTACCCTAAAGTAAATAAGATTGTTTCTTTCTATTCTGAGAAGTTAGATCCGTCGAGAAAAGAGATACTAGATGAGTCAAAAATGGTATTAGGCACTATATAGACAAAAGACAATATTATTGCACGTAGTGAGACATGTAAATGGAAAGATAAATACATGAATAAGGCCCTTAATTATTTACTCTTTCCTAGGTAAGTGCCAGAGGTCATTATGGTCTAACTTTGGTGGGTACTCTTAATACGCAAATGCACTTCACTTCCTACTATTCGATAAAACTGAGGAAACATGAACCCAGAGACAATCAACATGGTACCTTTGGGTACTACACATCTCATGTGCTAAGAGACACTTTCATCATTTTATTCTACTAGCCTCTGAACATAATAATACCATCTTTGGATGACATATTATTTCTATGAGGCCAATACAATTTCAATAATAAAAATTTCTATCTAGACATTTGCAAAATATACACCAGTTCACTTTGGTGAAAACAAATACATATAAATACAAATTTCATTTTAATCCCTATATCAATATTGATTTGAACGCTTAAACAACCATGCATACTAAAAACAATACTACACATATCTTTATGCATTCAAAAAATGTATATACATATGCATGAAACAAGCATAGCATCAATAGAAGTATGTATATAATCATTAAAATTGACTCCAAAACATAATGAATCACTAATATAACTAAATATGCATCAAAATACCTCATAAATATGATATGCATGCTCTAAAACATATATGTCAGCCCTAGAACCCAAGAACTAATCCAAAAATATGATGAACAATCCCAGAAATAAATGTATCGGTTCGAAACTTGATGAACCATAAAAGAAACACCCTCAGAACAATCTCAAAACGAAAAACAAGTTATGCCAAATGAAAGAACCGACTCCAAAACCCCAGGAGCCAGTTTAAATTCACTTAAATCCGGTCCCAGAATGCCCCATATCGGTGTCAAAAGCCATATGGACCAATACGATTTGTTTCGGGTTGTTCTGTTTGTTCCAGAATAGACCGTTCTGTTCAGATATAAATGGATTTGTTTCAAGACAGCTATTTCGAATGTTTTGTCTATTCCAGAACACCATGTTTCGAGACAGTCGCACAGGGTGTCCGGAACAGATGTTCCCGATCTCCGGAACATACTATCTATTCCAGAAAAACATGCTCGAGACAGACATACCTGGTATATTTGGACTTTGGGTCTATGGATCCCAAAACAAGCCAACCCGGGTCCAGACCCGGACCCGTTACTGTAGCACCGCCTTATATAGCGGATTCGGGTTGAAACGATTATTCCGGATCGGGTCCAGACTTGATCCGATTATTGCTTTCAGATCCAGGGAAAATCGGGTATTCCAGATCGGGTCCAGACCCGATCCGGTTTCCTGAGTATATAAACATCGTTATGATGTTTACGAAAAAACCTAGCCGCCTCCAAGCCTCTTCTCTCTCTCTCTTCGTTTTAAAGCATTCAACGATGTGGCAGGTGGCTCCTGCGAAAAAAAACGGCGACGCCTCGGTAGAACAGATGGTGGCACCTGCCGACATCTTCCATGCTAGAGGCTTTCAGAGAAATTGGAAAACAATAGAAAGAAGAAGAAACTACCGACCAGAAGTTTCGTCGGGCTCCGACGAGCTTATCCGGCCAGCCCCGACCCCCTTCTGTCATCCGATGGCGAGCCAGCCCCGATCCCTTTTCGCCATCCGACGCGGTCTGGACTGTAGGTCCGGCCAGAACTGACTTCCTTCCCAGCTCCGGTCACCACACAGTGACAGAGGCGAAAGTCGGTGAAAATGAGGAAAAATGCCCTCTATAAGCATTTTTTATAGAGGTTTTTTCAGCGAAATGGTCAGCGGTCAGAGCCGTCTGCGATTTCCGGGAGGGTTTGGGTTTAACCCAAAACCTGCTTCCCGTCTTTTTCGGCGAAAATCCCCTTGAAACCTGAATGGGATTTTCTTCGGCGACCGACGCGAAAAAGAATTCGAAAAATCATAGTGACTCGACACGAACCGAACGGTGCACTCCGGCGGGTCGTCCTTCGAAAACAGCCTCTTCGAACCAAAGTTGCAGAACAACCCTCTTCGGGATATCTCAGGAAAAGGAGAGAGAGAGAGAGAGAGTAACAGAGAGATGGGAAATCGCAGAGCTTCGGCCAGAAATCGCCTGTCTCAACCCCCCCCCGTAACCCCAGCCCTCACCACGCTTTTATAACCCACGAACGGTTATGAAACGTGGAAGGACCCGTTACGGATTCTGAGGAGACGTGATCCGTTAACAGTCTTCGAAAGATCGAGACCCGTTACGGAATCCTAACATAACGGGCGTGACCCGTTATCCATTCCCATAACCCGTTACCGAATCCAAAGAAACTTTGGGTAAAAAGATACTTGTCTTAATTGGATATGGCCCTAAAGGGCCAATTACCCGACCCGACCCGGCACGGCGGGCGGGCGCGTGTGTGTGGTGGTCATCCCACTCCCTTGTTCTCAGGAACAAGTGTATGAGTTCACTAATTGCTTATAAAGCTCTCAGAAAACTCATGCAAAAGCAATATGGGACTATTCCACCTCATCAAGACCTTTATCTTTAAACACCCCTTTACTTCTTTGAATTTCTCTCCCTTCTTTCTTACACCTAACAGTAAATAATACCCAGCGTGATGTTGATGGGTCTCATAAGAACCCAGATGACGTTGCCCACATTGTTGGGTTGCATGGTGACCAGGAGACTCCTGTCGTTAATGCTGTGGTGGCGACCCGTTCTTGGGCGCAGATCGTGGGGTGAAAACCTATTGAGGGGAGTGCTCTTTTCCCAGCGCCTACTGTTATCAATGGGAAGAAGGTTTTGTGTATTCCTCAGAACATCTGTGATCAGAAGACGAAATTGTTTAGCCACTCCCTGGTGTGTAAATGAGATACTCAGTCTATAGAGCACGAGTTTTACGTAGCTGAACTGTGTAAGATGTGGAAATTGAAGCCCGTTTTCTCTGCTTTGCCGAAAAATGAGTTCATTGTTAGATTTGAGAGTCACGAAGAGAAGTTATCAGTCTTGCACAGAGAACCTTGGTCTCTTGCAGACAAAACATTATTAATGGAACAGTGGGATGGTGTTGGGATCCCGAAATTAAATGGTATGCGCTCGATTCCAGTTTGGGTGCACGTGCACGATCTCTCGTCTGTGATGTGGTGCAATGACATGTTTCTTATGATTGTTAAGGCACTTGAAGGAAAACTTATTAGTGTTGATGATCGTATCCTATCGAAAGTAAGGCTCTAGTTTGCAAGAATTTTAATCGAGGTTCCTATCAACTGCGAGTTAGCCGAGTCGTTGCCTCTTGAGTTGGGAGATTCGTACTCGGATGAAATCAAATTCGTGTATGAGTCTTCCTCTAAGATTTATCATTTTTGTCAATCTCACTCTCATGTAGTTGGTAAATGCCTGAAGAAAAAACAATTCTGTTATTAAAAAGGGTTAAGATCGAAGCAGGTTATATGCCCCCCCCCAAGATGCACTGTTTGCTACCGTGCATGTTCGGGGTTCGAATGAGCACCACGTATATAAGCACATGGGGCTCATATCCCCGTGTGTATCTCCATCACTTAGCATCAAAGTTCGGTGCGGTTGCAAAGACTTAACTACCATTTGCTGCCATTCTTGCCATGAAACGATGGTTCGAGAAAAGGACAAAAATACCCTTTATCTAGAAAAGCGAAACGACAGTTCGAGAAAAGAACAAAAATGTCCTCTATCCAGAAAGTCGAGGACGATGTTAACTCTTCAAAGTCCAAACGTTCTGTTTTTGCCATAAGCAGTAAACTTTTGCACCATCTGCTATAACAGGATCTTCCTTTGACGACACACCCTTTATCGTCGTCTGCTTCCACCGAAACACCCTTTGCCGTCGTCTGCTGGGAGTTATAGAACGACAATATGACCCCAACTATTTCAAAAATTATTGAGAACCCATGCATCAAAATTTGGAGATTGAGAATTAGCAACGTGAAAATGTTGGGAACCCATGCGTCCCTCCTGTCCCCCATCATGTCATCTCCCAGCATAAAAAATATGTTCATTGTGTCCCTTCGGCTACAACAATGATTCTCTCAGTTGTAGTATACGATGAAGAACGAACACAACTCACAAAAAAAGAAGGTAGTTTCCGCCACAAAGTTGGAGACGTCGGAGAGGGAGAATAAGGAGTTATAGAAGCAGGTGAGGAATTTGGGGAGACAATATGATACACTGGCAGAGATAATGACCAATATTTATAATAAGATCGAGGGAACTAAGAGGCCACCGAGGAAAGAGAGCCCACCAAGAAAAAGAAAGAGACAATTTGTATGTCATAGTCCATATGAGTCGTCAAGTGCCACTGAATAAACATTATATGATTTTTTTATACTGATATTTAATTATTATAATTTTATAATTCTTTGTTGTAATTCTATAATTCTTTTTTATAAACTGACATTCTACAAATGTATAATTCTTTTTTTAATAAGCATAACATACAAGTGCCACTGAACAAATCGTTATAATGTTCGGCCTTCATAAAAAAAATTGAAGAAGTGTTTAGCGTTGTGTACTGTGTAAATTATGAATTGCTTTTGTGAGCTATCTTCATATCGTGATTTATACAAATATTGATAAAAGGCAGAAATAATTTATATGTATAAAGACTACGTACTATCGTGATTTGTTTGATTCTGATTGCCTTGCAACCAATTCTATAAGAGATCACGATTTGTTTTTTAAAAAGGTGCTCCATCACGATCTGTACAACCATCCCACCAAAACCCATGAAATAATCGAACCAAATCTGTTTGAATATCCTATTGTGATTTGCCTTTACGAGCTTTGTCTAAGCAAACGATACATTCTATCAGGATTTACACAATGACTGATTCATAAATGGTGGAAAAGAAAACTAAACAAATCGACACGATGTTAACTTAAAAGATACAGACTTCATTGGGTAAATTGAGTTAACTTCAAAGATACTGACGTCATTGTGTAAATCACTATGGGACAATATCTGGTATAACGATTCCATTACAATATATGTACAACGATTTACCTTATCGTGATTTACACTGACTGATAAAAGGCGAAAAGTAGAAAGGAAAAACAAATTGACACGATGTTTATTGGTGAACCACAAATCTAGGTAACACGATGTTTATCGCGATTTGCTTTTATGAGCTATGCCTATTTAAACAATATATCTTATCGTGATTTAGACAATGACTGGTTCATAAAAGGCGGAAAAGAATAACAATAAACAAATCAACATGATGTTTAGACTTAGTAAACTATAAACCGAGTTAACTTCAACGATACATTACAACCACATTCATTTATAAAATATATGAGTATTTATTTACAATACATCATGACCAATGATTTGACTTAGATACAATACATGACCATCATCATCAAAGAAAATCAACATCATCATCAACATCACCCCCACGTCCAAATAGTTATGTGCTTCGAGTGCAATCCAGGTGCGCATGAAATCAGACTTGCTAGTGTAGAAAACAGATAAAGGTATAGATCCCAACAGACAGAAAAGATGCAGCCCACACAACTAGCATATTTGTCATAAAGTATATCGAAGATTAAGCAAATATTTTTCCAACTGTGAAGGATGGTTTGCGAACGATGAAAGATAGGTTAAATAGATTAGGGTTTTAGACATGATGTTTATTGGTAAACTACAAATCTAGTTAACTCGATAAATACAAATCGACTTATAACCAAAAGAATTTAAAATTCATAATATAACAATATTTATCCTATTGTGATTTGTTGTTACAAGCTTTCTCAATGTGAACGATATGTCAAGAAAAACAATAAACAAATCGATACGATGTTTAGACTTAGTAAACCACAAATCGAGACTTAGTTGCAAATCGATTTCACTGTAATGATACGTGCTGTTGTGATTTTCTTGATACGTCCTATTGCGTTGACTATTTTTGTAAAAGGCAGATGAAACAATGTTTTTTAAATTAATTAATGCGCAGTGCAATTTATTTGTGTGTGGCTTTTGAAAACAGATGGTATGTGAAACGACATTTTCTTTATATATTAATGACACATCACACAAGTTCAGGAGGGTTTCGCTTTGCTTTGCTTTGTGATTAAGGAACAAACAAACCAACATGATTAGGGTTTAGGGATTAGGGTTTGTTGTCCTATCGCAATTTGGGCTTACGACCGTTGTCTATGTGAATGATATATTGTATCATGATTTACACAATGACTGATTCATAAAAGGCAGAAAGCAAAAGTAATAAACAAATCGATACGATGTTTAGACTTGGTAAACTATAAATCGAGGTAACTTCATAAATACAAATCGACATAACTTCGTAAATACAAATCAACATCGTTCATAAAGACAAACAAAGATATATCATTGTCATGGTAACTTCATAACTATAAATTGACCTGATGTACAATGACATTCATTTACAAAATATATGAGTATTTAGTTACAATACATCATGAACAATGGTTTGACTTAGATACAATACATGACCATCATCATCAAAGAAAACAGACATTATCAGCAGCATCAACCCCACTTCCAAATAGTGATGTGCTTTGATTGCTAATGCAGAAAGTTTCAAGGGAGAACTGAAGTATATCAAAGGTATGGATTGCAATAGGCAGAAAAGATGCATCCCACACGACTAGCATATTTGTCATGAAGTATATCGAAGATTAGACGAATATTTTTCCAACTGCGAAGGATGATAGTTACCTTAGAGAGAAGTATGGAAAGCACTTTCAGTTTACTGAGTGGCCTTTGCTAGTCAATGGGAATAATAAAAGGCAAATCTATCTACCAATGGAGGTCCTTATCTCTTTGAAAGTTTTTTTTTCACCACATAGTGATAATTTCAGATGTTAGTTCCCTTTTCTATGTGAATCAATGGAGAAGATGAAGTTCACATGACTGCAGCATATTTGTCATGAAGTATATCGAAGATTAGGCAGATATTTTTTCAACCATGAAGGATGATTTGCGAACGATGGAGGGTACGACAATAGGAATAGATCAAATATATGTATACAAGGAAGAAGAAGGAAGATGAAGGTGGAGGAGAAAAAAGAAGAAAAAGAAGAAGTTGCGTTGCTACTGAAAAGAGGAAGAGTTGTTAAATAGATTATGATTTTATACATGGACCACGGGTCGGGTAGGGTTTTACATAGAATAGGGTTTTACATAGATCTCTATTAGGGTTTTACATATACAAGGGTTTTATGCACATGTACACAAACTGACATGATGTTTAGACTTAGTAAATACAAATAGAGGTAACTTCATAAATACAAATCGATTTACAACTTGAGACCGATTTAAGTAACAGTTGCAAATCGATTTTACTGTTTCGTTTATAATATTTTAGTAACAGTTGCAAACCGATATAAGTAAATCACAATAGTTTAGGGTTCAGGGTTTGGGGTTTAGGGCTTAAGTTTTGCATCTATCTAAATTCCAAATGGATCCTACTTAATATATATATATATATATATATATATATATATATATATGTATCTCTCTCTATATACCTAGTAGTTTAGATCAAGGTTGTTAAATGCGATGAGGTGAAGCGAGGCGTTCAGCATGTTATGAAGCGAGGCGTAGGCCTCGAGGCGTTGAAGCGTAAGCTTCATAATCAAAATAATAAAATATATAATATTAATAAAATAGCACTGGTAAATGGTTTTTTAATATAAATATACATATACGAGTTTGTTATATACATATATGAGTTTGTTTGATGGTTGATTTAGTAAATATAAGGTTTTTGAAGGACTTGAAAAATAAATAGCTCTCAATTTTTTTAAATTATAACCTTGAATTTGTTTCCATCAAAAACAGCCTAAACAAAAAAAAAATCTTAGTGATGCATATAAATATTTTTTTCTTGGACATATCAAATGCATACATGCAATAGAACTATCATGCAGTGTTGTGAGAGGCGTACGCCTGAGTACTTGAAGCGTACGCCTCACAGGCAAGGCGCACGCTCAAGGTACTGAGGCGCACCCTCAGTACCTGAAGCGTTCTGGAATTGCTTTGAATACATAATTATCTAAAATAATTTCAAATATAACACTGTTTGGATTGCCCTCACTATGATTTCAGCTAAATGTTTAATGCAAGTTTCAATAGCTTTAATAGCTCCCGATTAATTGTGTGGTGGTAAACCACTAAAAATCTTGCATTAGTATGACTAACTTAAATTTACATATACCTGTATATAAGTAATAGATGTGCGCAAAAGTGCATTGCAGAAAAACTATAGTTTCATGCAAGGTGGAAAGGTAAAACAATAAACAAATCAAGACGATATTTAGACTAGATAAAGTAAAAATTGAGGTAACTTCATGAATACAAATTGATTTATAACTTGATACCGATTTAAGTAACAGTTGCAAATTGATTTCACTCTGATGATTTGTCATATAGCGATTTACGTTGATGAGCTTTGTCTATGTTAACAATTTGTTCTATCGTGATTTACACAATGATTGCTAAAAATGAAAAAGACAAAGAAAAAACAAATCGACATGATGTTTGTTGAAAAACAACAAATCTAGTTAACTTGATAAATATAAATTGACTTATAACCAAAAGACTTAAGTTTCATAATATAACAATATTTGTCCTACTATGATTTGTTGTTACGAGCTTTGTCATTGTGAACGATATGTCAAGAAAAACATGGAACAAATCAACACGATGTTTATACTTGTAAACTAGAAATTGAGACCTAGTTGCAAATCAATTTCGCTGTAACGATACCTGCTATCGTGATTTGCTTGATATGTCTTATCGCATTGACTAGTTCTGTAAAAGGCAGATGAAACAACATTTTTTCATTTAATTAATGTACAATGCCATTTATTTGCGTGTAATTTTTTAAAATGGGTGGTATGTGAAATGAGGTTTATTTATGCGCAGTTTTTGAAAATGGGCAGTATGTGAAACGACGTTTCTTTTATATATGAATGACACGTTCATGAGGGTGTCGCTTTGCTTTGCTTTATGATTAAGAAACAAACAAATTTACGTTTCCTTTATAAATAACGTGTTCATAAATTCAGCATAAAACCTGAGTTGTATTTTGCAAAAGGGGTATCGATGTCGAGGAAGTAGACGACGACAGCTACATGGCCAGCGATGGTGAGGAATGAGACGATGACAGCTACACAGCCAACGATGGCAAGGAAGAAGACGACGACAGCTACACGACCAACGATGGTGAATCATGCGTATATTGTCTAAACCTCGTGATGAGTTTCTTCAAAATCTATCTCTTTTATGGCCTAAATTTGATTTGTGTTGTGTACTGTAGATAGGAATTTCAATATCTTTTCTTGAATATTCTGCTAATGTCAGCGGAACATCCCAAAAAATTGGTGCCCAAAAACTCAACAAAGAGCTCCAAGATAATATCAAGTTGCAGCAAGATGAATTTATAGAAGGAAACACAATCAGTAATTTTGTATGTATAAAGCCGCTATCAGTTATATATTTACGTATGCCATGGGCATGTATGTTAACATGTGCATATTTGTTGCAAACAAACTATATCCAATTTCATCATGTATATTCAAAGCAACACAACAACCAATACTAACACATCGTCACCCCTTATTTCATGGTATATTGATTCTCTTATATGTTTATTTTTTTTTATTTACATTTGTTCTTCGTGTTTTAACCTTACTATTATCCATGTTCCGTTCAACAGAGTTTCGTCCGTTGAATGCCATACTCTATTGGATTTCAAGATATACTACCATGCTGGGTAACGATGATCACTATAGAGACTTTTGGTCAAGTGAAAGGTAAGTGAAGAAATCGCTTGTCCAAGGTTTAGGCATAACAGTCCTAACATGATTTATACTATCGATTTGTAAGACATTGTTGCAATTTGCAGATATTGATTCCTACACTCTCACAAACTGCTCAACATTGGGTCTTATACGTGATGGATTTATGGAAAAAACAACTATGGTGCTACAACTCATTGAACTTTCACACTGGTGCGGAACGTGACATTATGCATTTGGTAAGTTTTCATCTATAAGTGTATTGTAGCTTGTACGGTGACCCAGAATTGAGTTGCTTCTGCATTAACCATAGGACGGATTCATCAAAGATGTTTTGGGTGTCGACATTGACGAGTGGAGGTTTCGCTCAGCACACGATGCTTCTTTATAAAATAATGGCGTCGATTGTGACATATTTGTAATGAAGTATATTGAAGCAATATACAATAGATGAGAACCTGATTTTGACGTATGCACTATACTTAAATTTGTTTTATTATTCTCTACTATTGGGGACTCAATTTATATATTGGTGTCGCATTACCTTTTTATTGCATGATGATATACCTGGATTCTACAGAGAACTATGCAAAAAATTGATGAAGTTTCTAATTGCGAAAGAAAAAGAAACTCAACTGGCAAGAATACCTAGAAGGCAACGAACGATGCGACCCCTCCAAGAGTAATATGATGTACATAGACTTCTAACAGATTTTGTAGGTTGTATACAAAAATTTTGTATAAAAAATTTGTAAGACTGTGTACACAAATTATGTAAATCTCTCTGGGTTGAAATAAAATTTCAATTTCACTAAACACGCCAATAAGTTGGATTGTTATTACGAAGGGAAAAAAAAGAAGAATAGGTTGCACTGCCGCAGAAAAGAGAAAGAGAGGTTAAATAGATTAGGGTTTTAGACCTGGACAACGGGTCAGGTCGGGTAGGGTTTTACATAGAACAGGGTTTTACTGATATCTATATTTGGGTTTTACATAGATTAGGGTTTTACACACGTGTACCTCTTCTTCTTCTTATATCGTTCTTTTTTCTTCTTCTTATGTCGTTCTTTTTTTCATCTTTTTCTTTTTTCTTCTTCTTTGTTCTGTCTACCTGTGCATGATAGATGGAGGGTGATGCTGATAATCAAGGATAGATCTATTTCGTCTACTTCGATATACTTCATAACAAATACGCCACATTTGGTACCTCTTCGTTGCCTTGGTCGTGCTTGACCATTGGATCAATTCTAAATGGCATGTCAGGTGGAATGTTGACATATACTTTGAGGATGAAAACATCTATATTTTCTTCAATGATGATGATGATGATGGCATCTTCTTTGTAAACTTCGATGATGATGGTCATGTATTGTATCTAAGTCAAACCATTGGTCAAGATGTATTATAATTGTAAAGCGATGGAGTATCTAAGCCAAACCATTTATGTTTTCTTTGATGATGATGTTTTAACTTCGATGGTGATGGTAATGTATTGTATCTATGCCAAACCATTGGTCACGATGTATCTATGAAATGTTTGTGGTTGTAAATCGCGCAGATGAACTACAATATTTGTTGCAATATTTATATCTCACAACTAGCTTGGATCAATACATGCTACTTGGATCTGCAAGCACAAGTTGGCATGTTACTTTATGACTTTAAAGTACAAGTCAGAAATGAGTTGTCCTATCATGATTTACACAATGACTGATAAAAGGCGAAAAAGAGAAAGAAAAAACAAATCGAATGATGTTTATTGATAAAGTACAAATCGAGGTAACTTGATAAATACAAATCAACTTACAACTACATTGATTTAAGTTTTATACTATAACAATATCATTGTCGTGGTAACTTCATAAATACAATTTGACGTCCTGATAATTATTTGTTGGGATTCTATAATAAAAATTATAAAAACAATTAGCGTTGTGCATAGTGGAAATCATAATTTGCTTTTACTGTCTAGCTGCGATTTACATAATGATTGATAAAAGGTTGAAATGATTTGTACGTATGAAGGCTACGTGCTTTTGCGATTTGATTTTATGGGCTATATATATGTCAACGATATTTCCTATTGCGATTTACAAAATGACTGCTTCAACGGTACAAATCGATGCCCCGTTTAGAATTAGTAAAGTACAAATCGATGTAACACTAGTGTCGCTAAACAATGTATTCTTTTTTTAAATAGATTAGGGCTTTAGTCCTGGGCAATGTACTTTTTTTTTAATAAGTGTAAAACACTAGTGCCACTAAACAAATCGTTATAATGTTTGGCCTTCATAAATGAAAATTGTAAAAGTGATTAGTGTTGTGTACAATGCTAATTATGATTTGATTTTATTGTTTTCTTATCGTGATTTACACAATGATTGATTAAAGGTTGAAATGATTTATACGTATGAAGGCTACGTGCTATCGCGATTTGCTTGACATCGATTGACTTGCAACCATTTATAATTCATTATGTCACGTAACATTCTATTATTATATAATTCTTTCTATAACAGTCTCCAAATTGTTTTTCATAGAGGAAGTGTCTGATCACGACATATACAACCACGAACATAAAGCGGAAAAGATTTTTCCTATCATGATTTGTTGTTACGGGCTTTGTCTATGTCAACGATATGTTCTATAGTGATTTACACAATGACTGCTTCAACGGTATAAATCGACGTCCCATTTAAAATTAGTAAAGTACAAATTGAGGTAACTTCAATAATATAAATCGAGTTAACTTCTTAAATACAAATCAATTTCATTCACAAAGACAAACAAAGACATATTGTTCTTGTCGTAACTTTGTAACTACAAATCCACATGATTTACAACCACATTCATATACAAAAAATATTAGTATTTAGTTACAATACATTATGGCCAATGGTTTGGCTTAGATACAATACATGACCATCATCATCAAAGAAAACAACTATCATCACCAGTATGAAACTCACGTTCAAATAGTGATGTGCTTCTAATGCAATCCACGTCCGAATAGTGATGTGATTCTTAGAGACTCTAGAAATGGTGCACTCTGGAGAATATGCCTCGCAAACTTCAGCTTAGGCACTATCCCCTTGAAGAAGTCGATGGGCTACATGATAAATCGCTTTTACGATGTAGGAACGAAGTTGCAGAATATATGGGATACGAACAGGTGGAGAAGATGAAACTCACATGACTGTAGCATATTTTTCATAAAGTATATTGAATATTAGGCTGATTATTTTTCAACTGCGAAGTATAGTTTGCGAACGATGGAGGGTCCGACAGTAGGAATAGATGAAATAGATGGTCATCAGCATTATCCCCTATCTATCATGCAGAATATATGTGCTTGCTCTGGTATGGCAGCAATGATTGAAGATGATTATGGTTGTTATATTTTGCGTAAGCTTTGATATACTTCACGACAAATACGCCACAGTCGTATATGTCATGAATGTATCAATGTATACATAGAAGATAACCAACATAATCATCACCAAAGGAACACTATCTATACAGCAACGGACGAAGGCAGCGAAAAATAAGAAGACGAAGGCGGAGGAGAAAAAAGAAGAAGAAGAAGTTGTGTTGCTACAGAAAAGAGGAAGAGAGGTTAAATAGATTAAGGTTTTAAACCTGGACAACGAGTCAGGTCGGGTAGGGTTTTACATAGATCTATATTAGGGTTTTACATTTTGCAGGGGTTTATGCATGTGTACACAAATCGACATAATGTTTAGACTTAGTAAAGTACAAATTGATTTAAGTAACATTTGCAAACCGATATGAGTAAATTATGATATTACATATCGATTTCATTCATAAAGCCATATCGTTCTCGCCGTAACTTCGTAAGTATGACCACTTGATTTCTAACTGTAACTTCATGATGGTATTTTATTTTTTTGATGATGATGGTCATGTATTTTATCTAAGCCAAACCATTGTGGTCATATAAAAAAAGACTAGGTTTTTTCATAAATGATTACGGTTGTAAATCATATCGATTTATAGTTTTGAAGTCACCACGACAATGATATGTCTTTGTTAGTCTTTGTGAACGAAATCAATTTGTATTTATAAAGTTACCTCAATTTATATCATTGCATTATTCTCGATTTTTACTTTACTAAGTCTATACATCGTGTGACTTTGTTTATAATTTTTCTTTTTGGCCATTTATTAATCAATCATTGTGTAAATCGTTTCATGGCCAAACCATTGGTCATGATGTATTGTAACTAGATACTCATATTTTTGGTATATGAATATGGTTGTAAATAACGTTGATTTGTATTTAAGATGCTACCGCGACAACGATATGTCTTTGTTTATCTTTGTGAACGATATTGATATAGAATATCGCGATTTACTCATATCGATTTGCTGTAAAACGTAAATCGGTATCACGTTGTAAATCATGTCGAATTTACCTCAAAAAAATTTTTGTTGAATTTCACATCGATTTGTATTTATGAGTTTAGGTGGGAGAGTGATTGGATTAGGTTGTACAACAATGTGTAAATTTGAAGGCTAGATGAGACAACGATTTATCTGTGCGCTATTATCGCGATTTGTACTCATGCACATTGCGATTTTCATTCAGTTGTGGCTGACATAGACATCATTATGTATATCGCGATAGGACACTACATGGTATAATGATTTATATACTAAATAAATCGCTATACAGGCAATTTACTAATGGTGTAAAAATTAAACAATTTATTTACAAAATAACTTTTTGCGCAACGATTCAACTATAATATATGTTTAACAATTTGTATATGTTAAGGCTAGATGAGACAATGATTTTCACTAATGGTATAAATACTGAACAACGGCAATTTACCTACAGTATCAAAATTGAAGCTCTGTAGGCTAGATGAGACAACGATTTATACATGTAAATGATACATATTACAATGATTTATACATGTGAAAGATACATTATTAAACAGAATTCACATGTGATTTCTGTGTTATATAGTTTTTTTGATGATGTCATTTTAATGAACGGTGATTAACAAAATTATTAACAATTCTATTTTTGTGGCTCACGATTCATGAAAATGGATTCATCCAAATACTCTTTCTTAATAAGACTGTCCAGTGTATTAGCTTATTTATCTCTTGTTTTGTTAAACTCTTAACAAATCCGATAATGTGGAAAATGGGTCATGCAAAGAGGCATAACAACTAATTTTATGGTAAGACTTAAATAAAATTCGCATGCGATTCCTGTGTTTCATAGCTCCCTTTCGAATTGATTATGTTTCACAAGAAATGCAAACATCCTCCCAACATTGATTACATACTAAAAGACTTGTAAAACTGAAGTTATCATTTCAAAAAAACTGGTCGGGCGGATTGAAGGTTACAACATTGTAGTGCACGTCTGTAGGGTATTGCTGCATATTAGAAATTACACAAGTTAGATATTGATAAGCTGCACGTAATGCAATTTACATGGAATGCAATATAATGTATTACATACATGTTCATGCGAAGGGCTTGGTTGCTTTGGCTTAGAGGTTGTTTGTTTCTTAGACCTTTTCTTGTCAACCAATTCTAGTGTACCCTTTGTCCTTCGACGACTGCGATCAGATTCAGGTTTTCTTTTGATACCCTTCGCTAGGTAATTTTTTTTATCATAATCTACAGCGTTGACTCCTGACTTGTTGAAGATGATGTTTACACTTCAACAAAACTTTTCATACGGGTCAAGGGAAGCATGATTTTCACCTTCGTTATTCATTCTCATTTTCTTTAACTGGTCTTCATGAGCTGCAACAGACTAATGGTGAATTAATTGCACATTTTTAAGTAACTCTCTTGGCACTTTTCTCATGCATACATAGGCTTCTTTACTTTTTTATGCTAAATTTGCAACATGTATAAGTGACCTACATAGTTGTTGGTAACGGGAATCTATATGGCACTTCTTATCAACAACAGATTGACTGACATTATCTGTATCCAATAGTTCAATCTTTGTTTGTCTTGTCCATCTTCGCATTAAAAATGACTCAGGTATTTCTTGTATCTTCTCTTAATTAAGTTCTTTTAATGCATGACGACATAAAATACCTTTGAATTCATACTTTTTGTATGTACATTCAATTGTTTTGTTGTCAACATTATACGTAACATGTATTTTTTTCCTTTTTGGATGCTCTTCGTCCTCCCATACAATATGATATTTGTGCATATTTTCAGTTTGCACGCATCCTTTTATGTTTCAATTCATGACCTGTATAATCTCTTTCTTAATTAATTCAAATACAGTTAGTGTATATAGATCTGTAGGTCACATCAATATTTTACTGCCCAAACTTACAGGGCATGTATTGAAGCATTTCACATCTTGTTCAAGCTCATTCTGTCTAAGATCGTTAATAAATAATTCATATTGTTCCATGAAGCAAAATATTTTTAAACATAAATACAGGGTTTTTTTCAGTGTGACATGCATAGATTCAGCTCTTTGTGTGCTTATCATACCTGCACAAAAGTATTATCTTTCATATGCCAATGCCCACTTTTCTTTTTTTGTATATAAATTTTGTAACCACACACAGTCTTCAAGGTTGTACATCTCAATCATTTCCTCCTAATCAGACATAAAGGTGACATCGTCTACGCTCTCAAGTACACACCTTGTAAACTTTTTGTCAAACCCTGTCTTCTGATTAAATATGTGTCATATGTTCTTTGCTACATTTTGAAAGATATGCCACAAACATAGGCAATGATGTGCATCTGGCTATACATGAGACACTGCAGCCTCAATTGCGTGATCATCATCTGTAAGTACAGTTTCAGGTTGCTTCTCATTTATTCTTGTGTAAATACTTTGAACAACCACTCAAAGCTTTTCTTGGTCTGGTCATACAAAAAGTATCAAATAATATATAACTCTGTGAGTAATGATTTACTCTGACAAACTACGCAAATGGTCATTGTTCAGTATTAATCTTCACTGTCATATAAAAAAAATACATTATTGAAGCATTCATAATCTACTCTTGACTTTAAATCTGCCCAGAACATATTCACAGCATATCCATCTTCATCCAGTTGCATTGCACTAAAGAAACCAGGGTCAATGCTTGATTTTTTCTGTAAATAATCAACCAAAGAACATATTTCTCCATTCTTCATGTTATCTGTCATCTTCCTTCTCAAGTGGTTTCTTAGATCCACAAGTGTGAATGACACATTCTCGTGACCACCATCTATGTGCGCACACAAATTGCATGTCTTCCTTAGTGCAATGTCGGTGCTATCAGTTATTTCAGCAATTGCAGCATGCACTTCAGTTACTTTATAATGTGATCTTAACATAGAAGTTATAAATGAAGCTGCTAAATCATCGTTATGATCACTGATTAAAGTACGAACTGCATATTTCCCATTCAGAAGTCTTCTTAACACCATTCTCGCTGGACATCCACATCTTGAATATGGCCTGCTCCTTGTTGGACTTCCACTTGACTTCTTCCAACCTTCCTTAAAACAAACACATGTCTTTCTCACTACGACACCCTGTGCATTTTTTAACCAAGAATACCTTTTAACACTGAAGCCAAGTTTTAAGGCATAATAATTGTAAAATTTGTATGCAACTTCCTCATTATTAAACTGCATTCCTTCTACAGGAACAAGGTCAAGTGTACTATCATGTACATTCCCAGTGCCTGCACCTTTATCAAGTGTACTGTCATGATCGTCTACCTCATTATCGAAATGCATTTCTTCTGCTGGAACATTCAAGTCAATAGTGAATCAAATGCCTGCACCCTTCTTATCATGTGCATCATTAGTGCACATATTCACTTTTTTTGGTGTGTTCACTTCTCCATAACTTTCCAATGATTGAAATACATCATCTTTACTGCAACCAGATGATAAGCTCACCACTGTCATAAGCAAGATATAAATTTGTGTTAGCCAACGCATACATTTACTACAATTTATTTAAGATGCATATAACAACAGATACCAATAAGGTTAAGCAAGTCAAAAAAATGATTGAATGAATCACAGTATAAAAGCAACAACGATTTATTATTTGCTTATACTATGCATCGAGTTGTTACTTACCATGGCAATAAAATAAATGATTTATCGTATATGTGTGTTGACGATAGCGATTCATGTGACAGTGATTTAATTATATATACGACGTTGTGAAGCGATTTTAATAGAAATCGTTAAATGAGCAGCAATTTGAATATGAAAATTGTCACCGCAAGTGCGCAACAATATATTTTCGCACGCACATGTTTTAAAATTTTTTCTATAAATATCTTACAAATCGATATACATATCGCATAATATATTACAAATCGATACGACAATTCACCATAATAGCTTACAAATCGATACTACAAAACACATATCTTATAAATCGATACAGAAATCTTGCATAATAGCTTACAAATCGATATTAACAAACAAAATAATATCTCGCAAATTGGTAGTATGTTACTACAACCGTGATTTACAATACATTACATATACTGAGTGAATGGACGATACTGGATGGAGTAGAGGCCCTTCCTCGCATATGTAAACAAACATTCTTGTCAACAGGTCTCAGTGTCTTACAAATATCTTTGATTTTCAAACCGTTGAAAACACAAGATCCACCTGCAATAACAAAACAACGCCTTAATGACACTTACAATGACATACGTTCTTCAATAATAGCATGATGACATGGAAATGTACTCATGACGCCTTAATGACACTTTTGAAATGTTTGTGCATTATTGCTTTTTTCTATACTGCCTAACGAAAACGAAAAAGAAGATAAGACTTTAAAAAGAGATGGTCGTCAAATGCCCCTATAATGCCCACCAATGATCGAACCAGTCGATCAATTTATAGATATCTCCATGAGGTTGGAACAACCCCATGAATGTTTTGTAACACAAGGCTGGAATGAGAAGGCGACAATGTGTTGTAATACAAGCTAAAAATCAAGGCGGGAACCTGGACTCGAGATGATGGCAAAGGCTGCTCCAACGACAACAGATGACGGTAAAGGGTGCGTCGTCAAAGGGAGCTCCTGTTACAGCAGATGGTGCAAAAGTTTACTGCTTACGGCGAAAATAGAACGTTTGGACTTTGAAGAGTTAACATCATCCTCGGCTTTTTGGATGAAAGACATTTTTATCCTTTTCTCAAATCATCATTTCCCTTTCTTGGATTAAGGACATCTTTGTCTTTTTCTTGAGTCGTCGTTTCATGACAAGAATAGCAGGAAAGGGTACTTAAGTCTTTGCAATCGCATCGGACTCCGATGCTAAGTGATGCTGATACACACGGGGATACGAGCCCCACATGCTTATACATGTGGTGCTCATTCGGACCCCGAACACGAAGTGTAGCAAACAATGCGTCTTCAGGGGAGAACACGCAATACCCTCCCTGTTCAGGTAGTAGGTGGCAACAAACTCGTTGAAAAAAAAAACCACGAAGGTTTTGGTGCCTAAGGCTGTTGCGAAGGACGTTAGAGGTTCAAGAAGTGGATGTAGCTGCATCTGGTGCTGCTGACATAGTTGTGGGGAAGCAGATCGGGTCATGTTGAACATGAGCTTTTTGCTCATGCCAACATCGTGTCCGTCTGTTTGCATTTTGGATGAAAAATACAAAATGGACGACCACGATGTTGGCATGAGCAAAAAAGCTCATGTTCAGCATGATCTGATCTGCTTTCCCATGGTGGTGGCATTGAAAAAAATCATGTTTCCCAATGAAAGTATTTTCTTGGAATATTCGAGGGTTTGTGAAGCCCTTAGCCCATAGAGAGCTTCAAATTTTCATTTGGTCTTCCATTCGCTGATGATGGTCATTATTGAACCTATGATCTCATTCCATAGGTTTTTTGCATTTAAACAAGGGTATGGTCAGTTTAATATTATTCATGTTATGTGCTTCAGGGGATCCTCTGTATGTGGAGTGCTCTAAGATTCATGTCAATGACGATTACATTTGGTGTTCAGTTTTGAATAAATTGGTGAATAAAAGGTTCATGGTGGTGGGTTTGTATTTGAGTAATCATCATGGGCATCGTGCTATGACGTTTTTGCTACGATGGAATCCTTTTGTCAGCCTTGGGTTATCCATGGCGACTTTAATTGTGTTCTTGATGCTTCAGAAAAAACAAGGTTGCCTCCCAATATTTCTTGCTCAGCTGATTTTAATGATTTCATTTATGCTGGGGGGCTCTTTGAAATAGGCGACCTTGCTGTTACGTACACCTGGACGAATAACCAGTTGGGGGGTTCCAATGTGCAATGTAGATTGGACAAGTGTTTTGTGAATTATCAGTGGTTTGATGAAGTGGGGATGAGAAGTACATTGAAAGTGTTTCCAAGATCGATCGCGGACAACAGTTTATTATTATTTGATTCAGAGGAGGTGGTGAGGCAGCGGAGGAAACCACCCTTCAAGTTCTTTTCTTGGTGGTTGTCTGAACCTGAGTGCATTCAGATTGTTGCTGAGTGTTGGGATTCACCATAGTATGGCTGCTCAATGATTCACATCCTAAATAAATTGGACGCTGCGAAGAACCGGATATCCTTATGGTATAAAAATGGATTGTGTTGGACAGAGAATAGAGTTGCAGCTATTCGGGAGAAGCTTCTCGTGTCGCAACATAGGATTGATTGCTCTCAGCCTTCTTTCATGGATATAGAGAAGGAATTTCCTCTTAAAAAAGAGCTGCAAAAAGCTCTCTCTCAAGAAGAATCTAAGTGGAAACAAAAATCTAGTGTTCAGTGGCTCAGGGAAGGAGATAAGAATACAAAATTCTTTATGGCTTCCATCAAAGACATTTCAATACTATTAATAAACTTTTGATCGATGATCGTGTTACACATAGTGCTCATATTGACACTGAACGCTTTAGATTATTTCATGACTTATTATCGAAGGATGATGATAGGGTGGACATCTTTCTGATACAAGGTCTCTGCGTTTCCCATGCTGAAAATGAGTTGTTGATGGCGCCAGTGTCAGATGATGCTATTAAGAACATCGTTTTCCAATCTAATGGGGATAAGGCCCCAGGCCTGGATGGTTTTCCTGGCATGTTCTTCTAAAAGTGTTGGGATATAGCTGGACGAGATGTCACTGCTGTGGCAAAGGACTTCTTTGCAAAAAGGAAGATGGTGCACAAGGTGAATTCTACCCTTAATACTCTTATTCCAAAAGCTTCGGGTCTAGTTGAAGAATTTGAGACCAATCTTCCTCTGTAATTTTATTTATAAAATTATCTCTAAGGTGAAAGGTGATGGTGAATAGAATGCTAGGTATCCTTACTAGAATTATTTCAAGAAAATCAAGGGGCTTTTCTCAAAGGCAGGGATATCCTTGAGAGTATTCTTTTTACCCATGAATTGATAGAAGAAAATTCAAGCTTTGTGTCTAAAGTTGGACCTATCTAAAGTGTATGATAGAGTCTCATGGACTTTCTTAGAGAGTTCCCTACTTAAGTTGGGGTTTTCTCCACATTGGGGTTAAGCTCATCACGTTATGCGTTAAGACAGCATCCTTTCACATGGTTGTTAATGGAATTTCGGGAAAACTGTTTATGAGCACTCGTGGGTTGAGACAAGGTGATCCTATACCCCCCTATCTCTTTCCTGTTGTGATGGAGAGACTCTCACGTAGACTGGATTTAAGCGTTGCTGAAAATCAGATGCAAGGGGTTTAGATTCCCCATCTTGCCAAGCAGGTCTCTCATCTTTTTTTGCAGATGATGTCCTCCTCTTTTGCCGGCCATGTGATCCTCAAATCAGCCTCATGAAGCATACTTTTAGCGAGTTTGAGAAGGCGGTTGGTATAGTGGTTAATGACATTAAGTCTGTTGTGGTTCCATTTGATATTGAGCATATAGATGCTATGAGGTTTTCTGAATTGGCGAATTGGAGATTTGAGTAGCCTTCTGTTAAAGTATTTGGGATTCCCTCTTTGTACCGGCAAAATGAACTCATATATGTGTCAACTGATGATTGCCAAGATTCAACGACGTATTGAATTGTGGAAAGAGAAATTTTTCTCGTATGCAGGACGTATCCTCCTCATCCAAAATACTCATCCTGATGTTTTTTTGGTTATTTGCGCTCAAAATGCCTAAGAAGGTGATTGGGCAAATTGAGACATTGTTTCATAATTTTTTATAGCAAGACGATGATTCTGGTAGAAGACCTCATCTTGGGATGTCATTTGCAAACCCAAAGAGGAAGGTGGTGTTGGGCTAAGAAAGATTGAGGAAGTGAATGTTGCATGTTTGGCAAAGTTGGCATTGGACATGGTCTGTAGTGATTCAGATTATGCAAAATTTATGCGAGCTAAATATCTGTAGAACCAGAGTTTTTGGGGAGCGAATACGGATGTTAGTTCGGGTGCTTGGAAAGGAATTTTCTGGGGTTGGAAGCACATTGTTGTTGTTTGTTGTAGTTAGGGATGGTAAATCCACTCGGTTTTGGATTGACCCGTGGGTAGGACCTCCCCTGATGTCTCTGTTAACGGTGCAGGATGCTTCGTGCCTGTCCAATGTTAAGAAGTTACTTGTTGTAGATGGACTTTTCATCCTCCAGGGATGAGACCTTGCACCATTTACTCATCTGATGGGGACTTGGCAGCAAGTGGTGTCTTTCCTTTGTGGCCAAGGACCGGACTTAATATATTGGAAAGGATACAAGTTGGTTGCTGATGTAGGGAGGAAAGAACTGTGGACCGCCATCCAAAGGGGCTTCACAAGATTGGTGTAGACTTTGCTTGGGCTAGGCGGGTACGGCCTAGGGCATCATGGGTGGTGTACCTAGCATGCTGGGGGTAGACTCTTAATGCAGGACTGTTTGCAAGGATTTGGGATCACACTCCCTAACTGTTGCCCTCTATGCTTCAAATAGGAAGAGATATTATCATTTGTTTTTTGGTTGCAAAACTTAGCAAAAAATCTGGAAATATATTTGTGCGAAGTTTGGGAGTAAGAGAGTTCTGCACTTGAATTTCATTTCTGAGCTTAAATGGTGGATATCAGTTTAGATTGAGATGTTGTGGCTTAAAACTGGCTGGGATATTATTAAGAATATGGTTACACATATGCAGACTGAGAATAGAGTTTTATTCTCTGAATTCGATTACAAGTATGATATATATATATATATATATATATACAAATTTAAAGATAAGATACACGGTTGTAGATAAGATACACGGTTGTTGTATCTCCACTAAATTAGCTGGGATATCACGATAAGGTTATCGTGATCTTAGGCTGGATATCTTATCTGGTCTATTAAGGTTGTCACGATAATTCCTATCGTGATCTCATGTTGTAACTAATAGCTAAAATATTGCTTTAACATGCTCCCCTTCAAGTTGGAATGTGGGGATTGATGACGCCCAACTTGCTTTGGAGTTGAAAAAACTGATCTTGTCTCAATGGCTTGGTAAACATATCTGCGCACTGTAAATTTGTCAGAACAAAATAAGTTCTAATTGAGCTATTTTGAATTTTTTCTCTTATAACATGACAATTGATCTCTATGTATTTAGTATGTTCATGGAACCAAAGATTTGTCGTAATTGCAATGTCGCCTGATTGTCACAGAACATCAACATAGGCTGAGGATGCTTGATTCCTAAGTCAGTCATAAAATTTTTAACCATATTAACTCACAACTTGCAAGCGCCATCGAAATGTACTCTGCAGCTGACGATCTTGATATTGTTGTCTGCTTCTTTGTTATCCAAGATATTGGACTTTTTCCAAACATGGTATAATATCTTGAGGTAGATATTCTAAGCATGATGCCCAATCTGAATCACAATAGACAGACAATTGAAGTTTGCTATCAGATGACAACAGTATGCTCTGACCTGGTGTGGACTTAAGATATCGTAAGAGCCTATATGCAGCATCAAGATGTAGCCTCTTTGTTGTATGCATAAATTGGCTTAAAATATTGACACAATAGGCTATAACAGGCCGTGTAATGGTGAGGTATATCAATCGACCCACTAGTTTTCAATAATAAGTTGGATCATTCAATGGTTCTCCTTCCGCTGAATTAAGTTTTATGTGTTGTTCCATAGAAAAATCTGACAGCTTGGCCCCCAAGTACTCGTGATCTCCAATGATGTTCAATGTGTATTTATGTTGTAATAAGAAAATGCCCTTACTAGATCTTGCCAGTACTCCTAGATCCTTGATGCGAAAAGCATTATTTACAAGTACCTTTAGTTGACTGATTGTTGAAATATCGTCTCCAGGAATGATGATATCGTCAACATATATGAGAACAAATATACATAAGTGATCATTGCAAAAAAATTTCTTTCTTTTTCCTTTTTAGGGGAAGAAGAAGAAAAACTCTCGCAAGGTCTCACTTGACCTTTTAAAAAAAGATTTTAAAAATTTACTGACCTTCGTTTTTAGAAATTTGTAGGAAAAATGGAGAGATAGGGCTCGCTCGTCGGTACGAGGTTCAACTGTTCCTGGCACATTTACCAGGGGTAATTGAACCAATGATCGAATGTATGCCTTTGTTTTGCCTAAATTTATCTAAGTCATTATTCTAAGTCCTAAATGCACATTGACTCAGGCTTGTGCTATGATTTTGAATTTGAAAATATATATGCTTTTGGAAATGCTTTAGAAATTTGGAGTTTTTCAAGTGATTTTAAAATGGTTTTGAAAATATCTTTTTAAGAAATGACTTCAGAAATCAAGTTTTAATTGAAAAATTGGAACTTGAAATGAATTTGAGTTGAAAATTTGAAATTGAAGATTTTAAAATTGAATTCAAAGTTAAGTTTTGAAATTTTAAAATCTGAATTGATTCGAAATAGGAAAATCAAAATTGGAGTTTAGTTGAGAAATGAATTCAGATACCAGACTTGGAATTTTGAAATTATATTTGAAATTTTTAGGATTTTGAAGTTGAAAATCAGAATTGGGTTTGAAATGTGAAATTGAACTTAACTTCAAACTTAGAATTTGAAGTTTGAATTTTGAATTTAGGATGAAAATCTTGAATTTTAAAAATTAGAATTTGAAACTTGAAATCGAATTGAAGTTTGAAAATTGAATTTCAAATTTAAAATTGAAATTGGAATTTAATATTGAATCGAATTCGATTTTTATTTTAAATTTTGAAATTATTTTGAAAATCAAAGTTAAATTCTAAAATAAAGAATTAAATGGAATTTGGAATTGAAATCTCAAAATTGGAAATTGAAATGAATTTTTGAAATTGAAACCTGAATTTGAAATAGAATTTGAAGTTAATTTAGAAATTTGAAATGAAAATTTAGAATTTGAAAATGGAATTGAACTTTGAAAATTAAATTGGAAATCAAAAATCAAAATTGAGATTCAGAAATTATATTGAATTTAGAATTTGAAATTCAAAGTTAAATTCAAAATTGAATTTTAGAATTTAAGTTCGAATTTAAATTTGAAATTATAAAATTGGATTCGAAATAAAAATAGAATTCAAATTTTGGAATTTTGAAAGAAATAAAGAATTGAATTTAATATTTGAAAATGAAATGAAATTCAAAGTTAAAATATGAAATTCGAAAATGGGAAGGTTAGAAATAAGAATAAAAAATTGGAAATTAAAAAATAGATATTTGAAATAAGATTTAAAATTGAATGAGATTGAAAAGAAAATTAAAAAATAAAATAAAAAAAATAAAATAAAAAGATAAATTTGAATTTATAAATGGAAATAAAAAATGACTTTGAATTTAGAAATGAAAATTATTTTTGAAAACTTATTTTGAAAATAACTTGAAATAATTTGAAAAAGATGGAAAATAATGATGCAATTCTATCTTAAATGATGAATGCATTAAAAGAATTTATTTGAAATTAGAATTAAAAGCAAATTTTATTCTTTAATAAAATTAAAAATAAAGATTAAATTTTAATATATTCATGACTATGGTCACAAACATATTCTAATTTAATCTTTATTTAAGTTCAAATAAAGAATAAAATAAAATTTTGTGCCTTTATAAAATTAAAACAAGATTAAATTTTCATATATTCATGACTATGACCACAAATATAATATAATTTAATCTTTATTTTGAATTCTAATAAAGGTGAAAAATGTATTTTTGAAAATATGATGATTTTAAAATTGACTTAAGTGTGTAAGTCAATTTTTGTATTAAAGTATAATAATTCTAAGTATTGTTTGTATTTTAACTATGACCGTAAATATAAACTTTACTTAGTTTTATTTATCCTCTATTAAAGGGTGCATGTGTCATTCATGTTTTTTCATTGTGTATTTGAAATAAAATAAAAAGAAATGGAACAAGGTAATCATAAAATTAAGCTTAAACTAAATGCTCATTCATCCCTAAACAAAGCATCAAATAAAAATTCTCATTAAGTATTTAGTTACAACCATTGAATTGAATATAATAATTGAAAAGGGAAATAACAAAGAAAATAAAATACCTACAAAATTGAAAAAACATATTAGAAATAAATGTAGGCTTAGTCGGATTTTCCTTCAATATTGGAAAATTGAAGGAAATCATCCAAAATAAGCTTTTCAAGCTCCAAAATAAAAAAATGAAACAAATGATATACTAAAATGCTCATAATTATTATAAAGACTGTGAACTTATCTAAAAAAATATTTAATATTAAAGATTTTTGAGAAATCATTTAAGGAAAAATCAAAATTGTAGGCTTTTTGTCAAAAACAGGAATTTGAGAAAAGTGAATAGATTGTTGCAATTTAGATGTTTCATAGACTATACGAATTAAACATGTACCAAATTTATGGGAGAAGTTTCCTAACATCATTAGAAAACTTTCCCAAGTTACAGAATGGGAAAATCAGTTCTGGTTTAGAAATGGTGACTTCGAAAAGTCATTGTTGTATTTCAAGAAATAAACTTGTTACAGAACCTGAAGTTCTGTAACCAGTTCGGTTTTTAACAGAATTAAAATAGCAAATGAGCATATAAATTTAAAAAAATTGATAAAAATAAACTATACACATAAAGGAATAAAATCCTTTTTATAAATCTGTAAAATGATCTCCTGTTAGGAAGATATGACTCTGACAAAATTGGCTGAAACCTGAGTAACTCAAAATGATACAGAATAATAGGGTTTTGGTTTTTGACCAAAATCAGACATAAAATGACCATAGAAATCACTTAAAATTGGCAGAAATAAACTAGATTTAATCCCGAAGATACTTCTTTTTACGGATTAAAAATACGATCTCTGGTTAGAGATATACGCCTCTGGCAAGTTGGCCTTGATTCGAATTGCAATTTACACAAATCTTACATCAATTTGCTGAATAACACCATAAATCACAATAGCGATTTGTTACAGACACTGTAAATTGCAATAGCGATTTACTGAAGACACTATAAATCACAATAACGATTGTGATCATCGCAAAAATTTTCCTCTCTTGTGGTTTTCTCTCTCTTCCTTCTCTTTTCCTTTCTAGCCTTTATTTTCCTCCTTTTTGAAGGGAGAAGAATAAAAGACAGAAAAGAAAGAGAGAAGAGAAAAGAAGGGAAGAGAAGAGGAACTCTTTTGCGGGGTCTCACTTGACCTTGATTTGAAAATATTTAGAAATTTAACTCGCCTTCGTTTTGAAAATTTGCGGGAAAAATGGAGAGACGGGATTTG
Organism: Nuphar pumila; assembly: GCF_984573655.1. Lineage (NCBI taxonomy): Eukaryota > Viridiplantae > Streptophyta > Magnoliopsida > Nymphaeales > Nymphaeaceae > Nuphar > Nuphar pumila. Next base: position 119,087,785 of record NC_143253.1, on the reverse strand, counting down.
CTCGTTGGTACGAGGTTCGACCGTTTCTGGCGCCTTTACCAGGGGTAATCGAACCAAGGATCGAATTTATGCCCTTTTGCTTTGCCTAAATATTATCTAAGAATTTATCCTAAGTCTAAAATGCACAAAGAATCATGCTTGTGCAATGAAAGGATGTATGCTCTTTTGGAAAAATGTTTTAAAAATCTCCAAGTTTTTCTCAGATAGACTTGATAATAGAATGAAGAAATGATTTCTTAATGATTGAATCTAACTTAGAACTTGAGATAGATCAGAGAAGTTCTAAGTCTTTGAAGTAATTTAGAGTTAGAAGAATAAATTTGTGTTACTCGTGACTTTACTTTATACCCACGTTCAGATATTTTAAGCTATCTCAAGTTTCTTTCTTGACTATAGAACAAAGTATGCAGGAAGAAGAACCAACAGGGGCAAATTGGATGGTTAATTTACCAAAAAAAAGAAAGAAATATACAGGATTAAAGCTGGTTGATTATCAAAGCAAGAGGGACAGAGATAGATCATCACGGCAATAGTACAAACAGCCAAAAAAAAAGAACAAAAATCAAACAACAACAAAAAGAATGCCAAAGTAATGGGGTATGGGGATACAATGAAATGTGAATACAAAGAATCAATGGGTCCATACAACAAACTAGAGGTACCTGGAAATTATAATACTTGATGAAATGTCAAGACATAATAAATGAGCATGTTAAAGAAGGCATAAACAATCAATAATCAATCGTAACAAGGAAAAGGTCATGCAGAACAAGTAGTTTATGGGGGAAAATATGACAGGGGTTTGTGCAAACAGATAAACAAAGCCTTTTATTGACTCTTCTTTTTCTGTCATGTCATTAACCTCAAAGGACGATTCCTCTCGTTGATATGAAACTTGAGATTCCCTACTGAAATCAGAGATCGGGCTTTCAGGAGATGCAGAAGGTTTGGGTCTGATGATGTTAAGACAGTTGGACAATTCAGCCGTTGAACTCTGGGCTTTCTTCAGCAGTCCACCACTGATTGATTTTTTTTTATGCTTGAAGCATGCAGTGAGCAGGCTGTAGATAATATGCCAGTAAAATATCTTGGAATGACATTATTTATTTATTTTTTTGTTACAAAAGGTATAGCGATTGTCTACAACCCCACACCAGAGAAGGTTGATAATTTTCACTCGAAAACCTTAAGGGGAGATTTCATGACCCTCTTATGCATGATGGTGATTGAACAGAAATTTCAAGATCAAACTTCATGGTGGGATTCTAACAAGCATTTTACTACTTCATAAATAGATTCAAACTTCATGATGTCATTCTTCCAAGAATCAAAGTAATAACAGAAGAAATAACTATTTTCATCCATGGATTAGTTCAACTGAAAATAAATTCAGGGGTTGCAAGTTAAAGGTACTCACCTGTTTGGTGTAAAATTATCACCGATCATCTTTGATATCATCAGTCGATGGATGCCTCAAAACCAACAGTAGATGTATACCAAAATGAAACGATTGAGGATCACTCAAAAAGGCCAAGTAACTTCCATGCATATCATCTTCACTTTCGAATGCTCTTTTGTTTTTATTTTTGTTTATTTTTGTTTTTTTGGATAACATCAAAACCAACAAGTTAAGCATAAACATGAAATGAGAGTGAACGGGAAATCAAAAAAAAGAAATGAGGAAAGGAAATGGCAAATCGATAATATCAACCGAAAAAAATCAAGGTCATAAGATAGCACAAAAGAGAGAAAAAAAAAGAAAATGCTGGATCGATGAATATTCAAAATCGCTTAAATATAAAGAAAATTTTGAAAAGGGAAGAATAAAACAAGTTTTGGAGTCCGATGGCTCCCTTGATGTAGCCGCAGGTGGGCCGATTTTGCTATAGGCAAATTGATCCCACTCTGTTGCCTTACGAAAAGGAAGAAAGTAAAAAAAAAGAAAAAAATGAAAATCAAAAGAAAACAAGACGATGTAATGAAAGGGAAAGGGTTTTTTTTAAATCAAAGAAGCGAGAGTTACTCACTTGTAAGGGCAGGTGCTTTGTAGTCGGCTTTCTTCGATCGGATGAACCAAAGCTCAGGAAATAAGGGGAAGAAGAAGGGAGGAAGGAAAAATTGAGAAGAAGAAACTGTGGTAGGGTGAAGACGGGTCGAGATGGAGGCCAGAAGGGGGAAGGGTGAAGATGGATGAAGATTGGGAGCCCTGCGTGCTCTTTTTAAAGAGAAAAAGGGGAAAGTTCGGGAGGGTGGTCGGTTGGAGATGAGCGGAGGAGGAGGGTTTCGGTGGGTTCGTTGGAGATGGGCGGCGACGGAGAGAGGCGATGGGAAAAAGGGTTTCAAGGGTTTCGTGAAAGGGAAGTCGAGAAGGGGAGAGAGGGAGAGAGAAGAAGGGAGAGATGTCGGCCACCCGACCTACTTTCGAAGGTTTCTCAAAGAGAAACCCTAAAAATAAAAGGATTTTCAGTGCCCCCTTTTTAATATCATACATTTTCCAAATAGAGACCCCTTAGAGAAAGGGTTTTCATATGAACCCGAATTTTTCCAAAAAGGTGCTTTAAAAGACTTTCGATATTTTTATATTTTTGACATAGAAACTTTAGAACTAGAAGAACAAAGGTTTTTTAAAACTTTTTTTTTTGTAATCTTTGAGAAATATTTTCAAAAGGAGGGTTTTCTGAGAGTTCGGGTTCGATTTGGGAATTTTTCTTCAGGATACGGGTTTTTGGTCCGATTCGGATCGAAACTGGGTCAGAGATAAAATTGAGTCTGGATTCCAGTGAATCCGAGAAATGAATGGAATTTTTTTTAAAAATTGACCCAATCATTCAGATGACGGAAGTCAGGGGCGAAGAAGGAATTTTGGGATTTTTTGGAAAATTTGGGATGTTCACAACGATTTACTGAAGAAAATTATAAATCACACAGCGATTCACTGAAAGACACTGTAAATCGTAATTGCGATTTACTGAAGAATGTCGCAGATCAATTAATGATTTGCTAAAGGAGACTACAAATCACAATGGTGATTTGTCGAAAGACACTATAAATCGAAATAGCGATTTGCTGGAGAAAGTAGCAAATCGAATAACGATTTACTGAAGGACACTATAAATCAAACAACAATTTGTTGAAGGATGTTGCAAATCGAATGACGATTTGTTGAAGGACATCATAAATCGAACAACCAATTGCTGATGGATGTTATAAATTGAATGATGATTTGCTGAAGGACATTAACAATTATAATATAGGGCCAGAATCAAAATGCATACAAAATTATTCCTATAGAATCAAAATACAGAGTCTTGGTATTTAATCAAAATCAAATAAAAATTGACCATAAAATTTTTTGAAAATTAGCAGAGAAGAACTAGACATATAAATGCAGAGAACCCTTTTTAAAGAATTGAAAAATGACCTTCCGTTGAGGAGATATGACTGACAAAACGGATCAAAATATGAGCCGTTAAAACAACACAGAGTGATATGGTTGTGGTTTACGACCAAAAACAGGTATGAAAACACCATAACAATTGTTGAAATTTGGTACGAATAAACTAAATTTAATTTTAAAGATTCCACTTTTTACGAATCGAAGAGATCATCTCTGGTTAGGGAGATATCACTCTGGCAAGTCGGTCTTGATTCTGCTAAAATCCTGACGGTATAGAATAACAGGTTCCGAATCTCAATTTTTAAAGTGGGTCAAACGAACTTAGAATGATCTGATTTTTGGTAAAAATCCATAAAACATATGCATGAAGTTTCAGTAAAAAATTCATATGAAAATGAGCTCTAATTACAGTCAAATTGATAGATCTAAAATGAGCCAGAATTAAAAATGCAATCTAAAGGCAATTGAACATGATAAAAAGCAAATTACACATGTGTGGATGCTCAAAATGTGAGATGTAATATTTTAGATCATGAATGAACGAATGTATGAGGAAAATTTAAGACAAAATGCATTCATAAACATAATCAAAATACTGGAGCATGAATTGAGATTCATTTGGCCGATCGAATATGAGATCTAATCTATAGAAGATCAAATATCATAATTCTAATGGCTAAAACGAAATTGCATGAATTAAATAAAAAATTGAATGGATCAAAAAGCATAGAATCAAAATTAATACAGAAATAAAGTAAATCTATATTGCTACTTATGAAATCAAAAAGAGATTGAAAGAAGAAGAAGAAAGAAGGAGAGCGATGCTTAGAGAAATTAAAAAAAAAAAGGAAAAACTAATTGAAAGAGTGTGAACACCCCAAATTTTCCAGAAATTCAAAAAGTCCTTCTTTGCCTTTGACCTCCGTCTTCTAAATGATTGAGTCAATTTTTAAACCAAAATTCCATTCATTTCTCGGATTTGCTGGAATCCAAACTCAATTTTTATGCTTGACCCAATTTCTGATCCAAATCGGCCTCAGATTCATTCTGGAATCCTAATTTTCAAATTTAAACCGATAATTTCCAGAAACCTCATTTTTTAGAAAATCCTATAATTTCAAAACAAATATTTTGTAAAAATACTTCAAATGCCTCGTTTTGGCCCAATCTGTTAAAATCCTCATGTTTTCGGGTTTTCTCCTTTCAAAAACTCAAAATTTTATTTAGTCTTTAAAAATCTCCTTTTTTTTAAGAAAACCTTTTAAGAGCCTTTTGAAAATTTTGAAAAATTCAGAGGTTTTCTTTTGAAAAAATCAAAATGGCTTTCTGTTAGCCGCAGTAGCCCTCTCTCCCTCCATCACACCCTCTTTCTCCTCCGCTCATCTCCAACAATTTCGATCCTCCAGTTCCTTCTTCTCCATCTTTAAAATGGGCATGCAGGGTCTCTTCTCAACCATCCAGCTTCACCCCTCCATCCTTCTGATTTCTGGATTTTTCCTTCCTCACGCCTCTTCTGGCTCCCGATCTCCTTCTCTTCCCTTACTCTTCTTCCCCTTCTTCTTATTCCCCTGACTTTCCCCTGAACAGCTGAAGGAAGCCGACGAATCCCACAGCAAAGCCACAGTAAGGATTGTTGTCACTTCCCTCTTTCTTTCTGTTTTACGAATTTCTGAATTACTTTTATTTTTTATTTTTTAGCAAGCCTCTTTGTAGCATTGTTCTACGTATTGTAGAATCAGCTTACAAATGGCAATATTAATAGGAATGTTCTCATTCTGACATATTGTTCATTTTTTTTTCTTTCTCTTTTATTGTTTCAGTCCTGATTCCAATCTATAGTCAGTATTATGATTTTTTATTTCTCTTCATTATTATGATTTTCTGTTTGTATTTGATCTTTGATTCCATTTTCTGTAATCAGTTTATATTTTGATTTTCTTTTGGTTCAATTTCTTTTGATCTCTTGTTTACATCTATTTCCTACTTCAATATGTTTTGTTTACCATTCATATGGCCCTACACTGCACCATCGATTGCCTGTTGATAGCATTTTGCATCATACAGTAGATGTAGCCAAGATGCTGAAGGCTCATGATAGAACGTCAATTGTCATCCTATCTCATGGCATTGTCTAATCTCACCCATTCATTGGGTCCCCTTTTACATGTTCATCGCATCATCTTCTGCTTCAGTTTTACATTATTATATAAGTTTTAATTTCAGCATTATTTCTCATCTGTTTTTTCTTTTCTTTTTTTCTTCTTCTTTTTTATCCTTAGCTGCATTCTTATCTTTTGCATTGACTTTTACGGCCTTCTGATTACTTCCATTATCTGTTACATTTTTTTTTGACGTTAGAGTTCTTGCTTTGGTTTACAGTAGATCATCCTCCTAATTACAGTTTGTGGTTCATTATATTTCACCCATCTTAACTATCTTTTGCTTCATTGCATTTCTATGGTGTTTGATGTCTTTTTTTTTTAGTTTGGTTTGTTGTTTTGTTTTACTGGAAATTTTCTTTGCTTCACTCGTTTATCTGCATCTTTTCTCTGTTGTAATTAGCACCGATTTTCCTGCATCATTGTCCACTCTGATTTTGATTCTTTGTTGTAGCAACGTTACTGCACCTACTCATCACATTTCATAACAACATGCTATGTTTATTGGATTTCATCAGCAACATGTTTTGATTCTGCAAATCTTGGTTTCCTGTTTCTGCATTTGTTATCTTTCATGTTAGGTAGATACCCATTTTTCTCTGTATTTCAATTTTCATTCTCCTTCATTGATTTCCTGTCATTGTTGATATTCATCCGTGATTGGCAATTTTCTTATATGTGTACCTATCGTAAACATCACCTACTGCGCCTACATCTGCATTGTATCCCTTTGCAAGCCAAAACTCACCTGCAAGTCTCTCGTCCTCTGCACAAGAGGATGATAGTGCTAGTTCCTCTAGGCGTAGATCATCTCCATCCCTCATTGAGGTTGGACTAGTTCCTGCAGTTTCTGATTTAACAAAGAGAAACCTTTTGGTTACTGATGAAAGAATTGGAGGTGGTGTGACATCATCACTTGTGTCCCCTTTAGCTACTCGAGTTCTTTTGCAGCAGGCATCTAAGACTGGTGAGGGATCAACTTCTACAGAATTGAATAATGCTGAAACTGGTACTGTTGGTGGAAGAGTTTTCAATCCTGCAATAGTTACAGGGGTGCAATGGAGATCTCACAGTGCAAATGCATTTTAGAGTTAGAATGAAATGTTTCAAGGAAGAACTGAAATCGCACTTGATCAAAGGAAAAAATTCTTGTTGCGTCTTCAACAAGTACAACAAGGGCATAACAACCCTTTTGGGGTGTCTCATCTTTCTGGAGTCAATTGCAAGCAGTTTCCAACCCAACAACAGAGTTCTCTTCTGCAGCAATTGAATGCGTAGAGTTTTGCTCTCTCATCCCCACCTTCACATCAGCCCAACATCATCCATTTATACCTCAAATCTCCATTGCTACAGCTCAACATCCAGTCCACCCTCACGGTCATACCTACCAGCTATTGTATAACATCCACCTTTTGCTATACCACCACAATATAGCTCCAGCCATCACATCCCAGTATCGTCTCCACCTGTAAGTATATCTTCATCACTTCATTCTCCTCTTTCTGCACCATTTTTTATATATATATGTCACCACTTGCTAACACTTCCAAACCTCGTGCAAAAGACACCATACACAACACCGACATATCTCAACCCCTACTTACAGTAGCACATTGTTGCATCTCTCATTTTACCTCCATTGTCGCTACACTACACTCAACATACAGCACCACCAGTTGATTCCTGTGGTACCCCTAAACAATCCTATATATCATTTTCTCAAAAGAGCATGCATCTTTTGCATTTATACAAACATGATTCTTTGTGCATTTTTTAGACTTAGAATAAATTCTTAGACAAAATTAAGGCAAAACAAAAGACATAAATTCGATCCTTGGTTCGATTACCTCTGGTAAAGGCATCATGAATAGTCGAACTTCGTACCGATGAGCGAGCCCCGTCTCCCAATTTTTCCCGCAAATATTTCAAAAATGAAAGCGAGTAATCTTTTAAAATCTTTTTCAAAATTAAGGTCAAGTGAGACCTTTGCAAAAGAATTCCTCTCTCTTTTTTTTCTTTTTTTTCTCTTCTCTCTTCTTTTCTGTCTTCTATTTCTCCCTTCCAAAAAGGGAGAAATAGAGGTTAGAAAGGAAAAGAGAAGGAATAGAGAGAATACAAAGATAGGAAAAAATTTGCGATGATCACAAAGAGAGAAGAAAGCTCACCTTGGCTGAGCTTTCTCCTTTCTCACTTCATCCACCAACAGGAAATTACAGTAAAGATGAGAAAGAGAGGAGGATTCAAGATGATCAAGATATCATCGACCCCTCCCTTTTGATGTCTATTTATAGCCTAAAGTGGGGGTTGTTTAGGTATAAAAAGTTTGAAAATTGGTTAGTGTAGGACTAATGTGGCAAGGCCTCAAGAAAGCTCTTGCCACATGGCGTTCAAAGGGGATACAAGGGGGGGGGGGGGGGGGGGGTCAACCTCCCCATGTGAGAATTTTGAAAATTTTGAGATGGGTAAAGTGGGTATTTTGCTAAAATATTGACACATGGCACCGTTTTCAAGTGTGTGCACATGTGGGTTTTAAAAACAAAAGGGGAAGTTAAAATCAAGTGAAAATGAGGTTTTTAAAGCTAGTGCAAAATTTTAAAATGGAAATCCACTTTAAAATTTGAAAAATGACAAGTGGCCCCTTTACGAAAGAGATTTTTTTCTTCTTTTCAAAACTAACAAAGATATGAAAATGAAAGAAATAAAAAGAGGAAAATCTAAATTTTGAAATGGATCTTGACTGGATCCAAGATCCCTTTTGATTCCTAAAATCCAATTTAAATTATAAATTGGATTCAGGATATTTTTTAAAATATTTAATAAAATGTTGGTTTTTTAAAATCCAAGAATTGATTTTGAAATTAGGATAAAAAATGGATTTCAAATTTGGATCTGGATACAGTTTGATATTTAAAAATCCAAATCAATGTTTTAAAATAGATCCTGTTTTGAAATATCAATTTTGAAATGAGGAAAATACTAAATTTATTTTTGGAATAAGAGGATTAGTTTTGAATCTTAAAAAGGATCTGGATTCGAGGTTTTAAATAGAAATTGAATTTGGATCTCGATTGAAGATAAAAATGAAGGAAATTGGTCTGAAATGGTAATCGAACCCTGAATATGGATTTCTGAAAATTGAAATAAAAAACCCAAAATCATGATGAGAATTAGGATTTGAATTTGGATTAGGCTTAGAGAATTGAATTGGAAAACAAGAATGAAATTGAATCTCGAATATCAGATGATGAAATGGATCTGTGGTTGAGTTCAGAAATAATAAAAAATGATCCAATTGTCCTTCTAAATGACTCAAAAGGTGGGTTCTAGGGGCAAAAAGGGAAATTTTAAAACTTTGAAAAAAAATTGGGGTGTTTACAACGTCCATGTTTTATGGAACAAGAGAACAATGAATAATCCCCCCTAGATTGAATAAAGTCAATTCTTTTAAGAAAGCTTGAAAATTTTGCGAACCAATTTTGAGATGACTGTTTGAGACCATAGATGAATTTGTTGAGCCGACAAACTTGTTGCTCCCCTTGTCGGCAAAAACCATAAGGTAGTGTCATATAGATTTCTTTGTTAAGATCATCATGCAAAAACGTATTGTTGACATCAAATTGATGGAGAGCCCAATGTTTGATGATGCCAAGAGGCACCGAACAATGACTAGCTTAGCCATAAGAGCAAATATTTCACGGTAGTCAAGACCTTCAATCTGTGTATAACCTTTTGCAACAAGACATGCTTTGTAATGCTCAACGGTCCTGTCTGATTTGTACTTCACTTTGTAGACCTATTTGCAATCGATGAGACATTTACCTGGTGGAAGATGTGTAACCATCCATGTGTGATTGTCTTTAAGTGCGCGGATTTCGACCGCCATGGCTTCCCTCCAAGAAGCACAACCTATGGCTTGGGAAAAAGTTTGGGGCTCAAGGTTTTCGGTAAGAGCTACTATAAAGGTATAATGAGATGGAGAGAAATTTTTATAAGTAATGAGAAAGATGATACTTTGTACCTTTCTGGTGAGCACTCAAAGCGTTTGATTGGGGCAAGCAAAATACAACATAGCATTTATAATTTTAAAGATGAATCGGTGGAGCTCTTGCCTCGGAGAAATGCTGAACAAGGACTCGGGATTTGGGGTATGTCAAAGGAGGACTTGGAGTAGCTGGAGGAATAGTAATATGTGGTGATGGACTTGGATAAGTTTGGAAATTTGGGATAGTCTGGAGTATCAATTATTTGGATTGAATAAGAGCCATCTAGTGAAAAGGCAGGAAAAAAATAGGTAAAACAATATCTTCAGAGTTAGATGGCACACACGCAACATATTGGAATAAAAAAATATGTTCATGAAAAATCATGTCTCTGCTGGTAAAAATGGCGTGTGACTCAAGGTCATATAAATGGTATGCAGCTTGGCTATATGAATATCCAAGGAAGATGCACTTTCTCGCTCTACTATCAAATTTGTGGGAGTGATGAATATTATGAGCATAACATAAGCACTCGAAAACCTTGAGGTGTTGGTAATTAAGACTTCTATGGAATAAAATGTCATAGGGTGTTTGCCCATTAAGGGTTGTGCTAGGGACACAATTTATGAGATATGCAGCAGTCAAAATACATTCTTCCTAGAATTTTATAGGGAGATTGACTTGAAAACACAAAGTCTTAGCCATATTAAGAAGGTTTCAACGCTTACATTCCACCACTCTATTTTGTTGAGGGGTATATAAAACTACGTTGAGGAAATATACCCTGATTTTGAAAGAATATTTGCATATCATTTAAAAAAAAAATCACTCCCATTATCACTTCTAACCTTTTGTATTTGGATTTTAAATTGGGTTTTGATCATGGCAAAAAAATCTTAGATAAGGGAAAAGGTTTCAGATTTATAACGCATTAGGTATACCCAAGTAGAGCGAGAGTAATCATCTACGATGGTTAGAAAGTAATGTGCACCAGATAGGGATAGAGTTTGATATCCTCCCCATAAATCAATGTGGATGAGTTCAAAAGTTGATGTTGAGTTAATAGCTCTGTTTAAAAAAGGAAGATGTAATTTTTAGCTAAAGGACAAATTAAGCATATTCCATCAAACTTGCAAGAACTCAATTTATTAGAATTAACGAGATACTTAAAACAAAAAATTCAAATGTGTTTGAGCCAATAACGCCAAAAATAAGCATGACTCAAATTAGAAAGACCGACTCCACTCTAGATTTCAATCATATAAATTCTATTTTGCATTTTATTCACTCCAATCCTAAAAAATACAAGATTCATTGGTGAAAACGACATCACATTGTAAATCTTTGGTCAATTTGATAACATATATCAAATTGTATTCAAAACTATGGACACATAAGACATCAATAAGGCATATTTGTGAATTTATGCTTGCACTGCCAATGTGAGCGACTGAAACAGATAGTCCAGTGGGTAATCTTGTTGGTGGACAAACGATGGATTGTGGAGAGTGTAATAAGTCTAGACTAGAAACTATGTGGTCAGTAGCCCCAATGTCAATTATCTAACAGGAAGAGTAAGAAATAAAGGCTAAAGTTTTACCTGCTAAATTGGCTTGAGGTTTCAATTTACCATGTGACATAAGGGTTATGAGATGTTTATATTATTCGAGTGTGATATGTGGTCAGGCAGCCCCCTCACTTGTCATGGTCGAATTCACCCTTTCACTTGTGTTGCTTGAATTGGGGAAACCATAAAGTTGATAGCATTTAGCCTTGACATGACCCAACTTATTGCAAGTCTTGTGCAATTTGGACGTGATCTTGGTTGAGAAAATCTTGGATTCATGCCCTTATTGTCCTTACACTCAATAGTGACAACCAACATGTGTTGTGTTCATTGGATGACGAAGGAAGATCTCTCATCCCTCTTTGTCTCTCTTCTTGAATGATAAGGGCATATGCTTTCAAGACAGAATAAATTGGTTCGATCAATAGGCTCTAACTTCAGATAAAACTATAACTATCTTTAAGCCCCATCAAAAATTGCACTCTTTGTTGCATATCTTGGACTGCTTTTATTGCTCCACAAGAGCAATTCAGATATGAGATGTATGAAGCCAACTCATCCCATATTCCTTTAAGCTTTGTATAGTAAATGGTGATGAATGAATGATGTTGTTTATGATTGATTATAACAAATTGAATTTGATAAATGTGTGGTGCATTTGATTAAATGAATTGCTCGTGACGCTCATTCCAAATATCAAATGCAGTTTTAAAATATACAACACTTGAAAACATGTTCTTATGAATCAGGTTCAAGATCCATGAAAGAACCATGTCATTGCATCTTTTTCATCCTGCAAATGAGATAGAGTGAATATCCGGTTCCATTAATGAAACTGAGCTTATTCATGGCACTTAGGGCCATACACATAGCATGTTTCCATATAGAATAATTGTCTCCAGTTAAAACTTGGGATACCAACATTGTACCTAGGTTGTTAGAGTGATTTAAAAAATATGGACTAACAATAGACTCTATCGATGAATCCCCTTCGGTGTTGGTGGATTTTGTAGTTTTTGCAGCCATGGGTATTGTGCAAAAGTTGATTTAGACGGCAGAGAGGTGTGCACAGATTGGGCATGTGCGGACCGTGGATCTAATATGGATAGAAGCAGTAGACCGATTAGAGGGTCAGTAGAGTCGGGTCAGCAACAGGGTGATCCTGATCTGCCTAATCGGACTGATGTAGAAAAATGTATCTTTTAAAAAAAATGGCCCCGTTTGTGAGCACAGAGAGTGTGCGTGTAGCAACAGATGTTGAAAAGTAGGACCTATTGAGATGAAAAAAATCTCAAATAGGTTGTTGTGGTCCTATGATATATGTCATCTGTGTGCCTTGAGGATGAAGGTGATGCAACACCCTTTCACTCTCTGTAAGAGAGCGATGCAACAAACATAGATGATCTGTGAACAACAACAGAGGGCACCAACGAATTTTGTAGGATGTCAAACACTGATAATTAGTGCCAAGCGTCATCAAAGAAGCTGGGCGACTAATAAAGAAGACTGAGCTTGATCTTGATTTGTACAAGCTTAGGCATTGAATGCGATGTGAAGAATCCTAAGTCGATCAGGATATCGACTGCTCTGATACCATATTAAGAATATGGTTACACATACGCGAGAATAGTGTTTTATTCTTTGAATTTGATTATAACTATTACAAGTATGACATATATATATATATATATATATATATATATATATATATATATATATATATATATATATATATATATAATACACGGTTATTGTATATCCACTAAATTAGTTGGGATATCACGATAAGGATATCATGATCTCAGGCTGTTAAGGTTGTCATGATAATTCCTATCATGATCTCTGAACAATTTTGTTATTTTATCATGGCCTTCAGTGTTGGAAGGTTAGCCTCAACCGTTTGCAAAAAAGTGGTCGTATCTCATATTAGTATTGGATGAGAAGTGAGAATGATGTCATTATTAAGTTTTTATCTTACGATTTCAAAGATTTTCATTTGTTGTCCTTTGATATGTACAACCAGAGTAGGTATATCTGTATTGGGGGTCTAAGAAAACACATATCCTCTTTGCCAATTGAAGGACTTGTGATGCGATCTACTGGGAAGTGCAACAAGGTTCTGCTATGAGAATGATCTCTAATAATTATTGTTGGTGCAAGATGATTATGGCTGGTTTGGAAGGTCGTAGACTAATTTAGTGAATTATGCTTTTACTAATTTTTTTTATTGTGTAGAGTGTTTTGCATAAGGGCCCTCTTTTGGCCATGGGTTTTACTCTTCTTTTATTGAGATCATGTGATGATTTGTATTAGAAGGATAAGCCACTGGGCTGGCTACCCAAAAATGGGTGATCATTGTATTTAATTATTTATCTTAATAGAAAATTGAGAGTGTATTGTTTAAGAAAAAAAAACTCATGGTTCTAGTGCTAGGCATGAATCTGGGCATTGTGTGAAAATCTCCATATTCATCAACTCTTGTCTCCTTTGATGAACTTATCCTTTAAGGCTTCATGTGATTATACATCGAGTTTCTAAATTTTTCATATCTTAATGTTTTTTTCATAAACAAATATTCACATGTTTAACATGCAATTAATGTATTAGAACACATAATCATAGCAATTAACATCATGATGCATGCTCTAACATCATGTCATAAACATATGTTGCATATCATTCTCATTTAAGCATGTAAACATAAACATTCTTTTATTCAGCTTCGTAATTAAAAATTACAACATAAGCATAGTCACTTGTTCATAACCAAACACCAGCATAATTAACATCATAAAGACCACCCATAATACTTAAACAAGGTATGTGTCCAATTGAATAAGCCCTGTAGCCCATTATGTCAAACCAGTCCATACCCGAAACCATAACGTAACATGAGTATGCATTTCAATTTTTGGACAACATGGACATAATTTATCAGACATTGTAAATTCTGCCATGGTCCGAATATAAGGCATAAAATTCTAAAAATTTCAGAGTAGGTCTTCAAATGTGTTAGCTAACTATAACCACAAACCTTGCATCAAACTCATTTCAAATAAGAGAGAAATAAATGTTTTACTGAAACTAGTTTTCTATAAACTGAGCAGACCTATTTGGTTCGATCTTACCGAAGAAGCATCAACCAACAAAAACTAATAATAAAGCAAATTATTCAATTTTATTGTAATTAGATGGACATGTCTGTAAAAAAATTTCATAGAACTAGACTTGCTGCCATCTGAGAATTAAAATTTATGCACTACAGTATGTTCATGTTCTTGGACAGACTGTAGTTAAGAAATTTTAGGTTTATGGAACCAATTTTTACGATTTTTAATTTACAAACCAAAATGAATCTATGTCTAAAATTTTTACAGGGTCTTTATCAAGATAGAAACTAATACTGATAATTTTTTTTTCATAAACATGAAACATACTAAGAGAAATAAAATTAACATTACCGTATAGCATTACAAAATTTTTGTGAGGACATAAATTATGCTTTGATTTGCAGAGATCATATTTCCCAATCCAAACATCAAACAAAGCCAAATTTTCTTTGAAGACTTCTTTTACGTGTTTTAAATACCATCTTAAAATTTTAGAATTTTTGGATTTACCGTTTGAGATATCAAATCAATTTTTTCAAACTGGTCAGAATAAAAACCCAAAATATAATACATTTTTCAATATTAAATCCATGTTTTTATTAACTAAACCATACAAACATGCTTATATATGATTTGATTTAATGCAACACATTATAAACATGTATGCCATTAAAGTATGCTGACATCTCAGAGTTCATACTCATAATAAGGATCCACACAAAAAACAAGAACTCCATATAGCCGATTTTCCAAAAAAAAGTTTTTTCACAAACCAAAAATCGATTTTCATAAAAATGAATCATGTTCTTATCAATCATGTGTGTCTAATATAAAATCAAACATACATTTAATCTACCACATGTTTATGATTTATCTAACACAAGGCATGGATCAAGAATAAAACAAATCTATTTTATGAAAGAATTTTATTGATTTTATAGAACTCTCCAAAAATAATTTCGATACAAACGATTTTGAAGCTTAAAAAACTCCATCCTCAATACAATACCCGCCCTCCCATGGTTGATATTCATATTGATGTGCATTTGAAAATCCTTCCATATCACTCACATGCCCCTTAACATTATACATACATTCGTAGTTGGGATATACTTAACTCAAACCGAAATATAACACCAAAACAAAAAACTGGTGAACACCTTTCTCCACTTGGTTGCACCAGCAATGAAGGACCTCCAAGACCAACTCCATACCTCCCAAGGGGTGTGTAAGGGGAAGAAGAAAGAAAGGAAAAAGAAAGGACAAGGGATAGAGAGAGAGTGAGAGAGAGCAAAATAGAAACACGGGGGGGCATGAATAGGGTTTTTTATAACCCATATGGTGCCTCCCAACCCATATGGTAACTCCTTCATTTCTTTCCTTTTTGTGTTGAGTGCCATTTGGTTTTCAAATTCTCAATTTTCTTTTGTTTGCATTTTATTTTTGCTTTTCTTTATATATATATATATATATATGTCCATTATAGTATGGTAGGTGGGGACATCCCACCCTCCCTTGGAGCTTAGTTACCATATGGGAAAATATGCCACATGGATTCCCTCCCATTTAGGAGGACATACTTAGGGGGCATCCCACATAGAGCGTAAAATTGCTTAAAAAAATTAAATATCCTAAACTATCTACTTAGCTTAAATTTTAAATAAGAAACATATGAATTTTGGTTTAGATATGAGATCCTAGGTAATTCATTATCTTAGAGTAGAAGTCATGCCGAGTAGGATTGACCCACATAGGGGGTCGTCCTACCCTTTTGGGATACCTTTTTATTTCTTTTAATTTAAATTAACTAATTAAATTTCTTAAAATTCTTACTTTGTATTTCAAATCCAAATACCAAATCCAATTAAAGTTTATATCGTATATCCAATCCAAATCCAAATTATTTTTAAATTAGATCTAGATCCATATTTAAATATCAAGTCCAAATCCGCACTTAATTAAATCCAAAATTTAAAACCATGCTTAATTAAATCCAAATTCCAATTTACGTAAAATTAAATTCAAACTTCAAATTGGATTCAATTAAAATTCACATTCACTTGAGATTTATATTTAATTTAATGTACATACTAAATGCACATTCAAAATTAAATCCACTATTAAGACATAAAATTTATCTTTATTAATTTTAATAAACGCCAAAAAATTATTAGTATTAAAAAAATTATGAACCTCATGTTAAACTAAAACCTCGAAACATTGCAAATATCATATTAAATTCACCTTTATAACAAGAAATTCGAGAACTATAGTGTGAACCTCATGTTAATATATCGTAACTTCACAAATACTATACTAAATTCGTGGGATATAGTGCAAACTTCTTGTGATCCTCAAGGAGTTTGCAAATTAGGTACTAACTTCACAAATCATGTCATTGTAAATATGCTTGTTTACGATTTTTCGTACACGCATTAAATGTGAATTCCGTTCATTTATATACAATCTGATTGTCGCACCCTAGAACTATTTTTGCTTAAACTAAGGTTTCTCATGGTCTCTAATGTACTTTCTCGACAACAATTTTAGGCGAATCATCAATACCACTTCATCAACGGAAAATAAGAAATTGAAACATTTTTTCGGTAAGCAAATATTTAATGGTTGAACTTGTTATTTTTTTTGAAACAACAGTTTGAATAAGTTATTTTTTTGAAACATTGGCACAAGTTAGTTATGTTGTGAAAGAATTGTATGGTTTTCGAGTTAACTTTGCATGTTTAATAGCCTTTTTTTTCTTTGATTAAATCATTTGCGTGTAAGTGTCTATGTGATTATGTGTTGCATATCTTGTATTATAAACATGATTAAAACACTTTATTTTTTTTTGTTTTCTTAACCGTTGGAGTTTTTGTTTTATGTTTTTTTGCAATAATTTTTTCAATAGCCTATGCCCTATTTTTGTTGTGTATTTGTTTATCTATATTTCCCGTGTTGTTACTTTACAAAATTATGAATTTGTTTAATATAACGATTGAGAAGACTGACTTGAAGGGTGCCACACCTATAATAAAAAAACTAAATGAAGAAAAATTATGTATTGGGTGATAGTTTGTATTATGAAATATGAAGTAAGTTTGACACATGGGTAGAAAGGGAATCTGCTCCATGGCCAAAAGCCTAGGTGTCCAACAATTTTCAAAGAAAATGCAACATCGATAAATTGAAACCTAGACTTCTATGCTGAACCAAGTCCAACCAAGAATTGCTTAATTCATTACCGACCTTATTTTAAACAAATAATTCCAAGCTTAATATGATCACCAATTGAGCCTTAGTATAGTCAGAAGAAGTGTCAAATGGGAAAATAATGGTAAAAACGAAAGCTTGATTCATGTTCATTATAACAAAAATGTTTTCTTAAAATGCATTTATTTATTTATTTTAATACACGGATAAACTGCACTCAGAATTACGGACTTGGCTGCATTGATATTAGCCTATTGTATCTACAGACGCTCTCCTGGTGGGGTAAAACTCCGTGGGCCCCACTCTCCACTTCAAAGAATCACTTGCTTTGCCTTGCTTTGTTTTTTCATGCTCAAATCTGAGTTACCCATGCCTACAAAACTAGTACAAAACTATTGATGTTTGGTTGGCTACTTTTCTCGCTCTCAACCCATCACGAACATCAATGTTATTTTGAAAATATCACGAATTTAATAATTGTTTTTAATTGCTAGTATTATATTAAAACTATAACAATATTTTGGAAAACTACCTGTACGTATCATGCTTTTTTAACACGATTTTAACTTGTTATTAATATGATAAAAAATACTTTTATGTTATTCATATGTTCACTATATATATATATATATATATATATATATATATATATATATATAAAGGGAGAAAAACCCATCTAGCACGTATCATTATTTAGCACCTAATTTTATGATTATCGTTTTTATACATACGTGGTATTTTGTCCAGAGTCTCTCCGAGCACATCACAGCCCTACTGTTGGGTTGGGATTTTAAGAAAAATCATAGAAGCTAGAATTCCCTATTCTCACGAGTAGGAATTTTCCCACACCCATCCGAACGGCGGTCCCTCTCTCTCTCGTTCCCATCTGAGAATTGCTCCCTCGTCTATCTTTTCCCTTGTTTGCTCCTTCGGGATTGAAGGCAGGCGTCGACGTTCTGCCTAAGAGGTGCGTCTCTCTCTCTCTCTCTCTCTCTCTGTTTTGGTGCTTACTCTTGGCATCCTGCCAAGGAAACCCTTTTTCTTCATCTCTCTCTCTATCTATTATGGATCTCCCGTCTCTTCGTTGTTTTTCCGGTTCTCCTACTTCACCCCATTCGTTTTATCGATTCCAACGAAATTTTTTGGTTGAAATCTTTTGACACATGGTTTCTGTGATCGTTCAATCCGTTGGAATCGGCCTTTCTTAAAATTCTATGCGGGTGATGTGGTTAAAATGGTTTTGTTTCGTGAAATTTAGGGATCGTCTGTTGCTTTTTACGTGTGGCGCATTGGATTTGTGATGGTGTGAACACGTGATGTACTGTGTGCATTATCTTGGTTACTTGAAAATTTCTTACTTGATGGTTTTCATGGGTTTCGGTGTTTGTGTCTTGATACGCAAATTATAATTGATTTTGGTGCACTTTGTGCCCATTAATTGATTGTAATTTGGTGATAGGTTGCTTCTTCCGTGTCTCTGTCTCTATTCTTGCTGAGGTTGTTTGTAAGCTTTCTACGGAACTTGGCATCTAAAATTGGTCTACTGAGTCTTTTATCGCTCTTATATCGTTTTTTTTTGAGTTTCTGATGGTTTTTGATGTGCATCAGTCCTATAAATTATAATTTCAAGTATTGGCATGAACGAGATTGGACCTGTCAAATTTAGACCAAATCGGTATTTTTTCTTGTCATTTTAAGATTGCCTGCAGTCACTTGTTTGAGTTTTGGCACCCGAAATACTATTTCCCTACTCTTTATTCTTCTTGTGCACTCTTTGATTTTACCTGGTGCACCCTATGAAATGTTTATTTCGGGCAATGTTCATTATTAGTTTCTTAAACTCATATGGTCTTTTTTCCTTTTTTTTTTCTTTTTGAAGAGCTGAGACACTGTTTTTTATGAATCCTAAGTCTAATTTCATTTTCTTTGCAGTTTCTTCCTAAAGACGCAGTAGGATTTGATTTTGTGGCCACCAACCATGCTGATGTTACTTTTGGTTGTCTGAAAGCATTATGTGAGCCGTATGTGTGAAGTTTGTTTTTGACTCGAGCAAAACTAAGAACAAGACATCTGGATGAACAATCT
Organism: Nuphar pumila; assembly: GCF_984573655.1. Classification (NCBI taxonomy): domain Eukaryota; kingdom Viridiplantae; phylum Streptophyta; class Magnoliopsida; order Nymphaeales; family Nymphaeaceae; genus Nuphar; species Nuphar pumila. Next base: position 119,068,277 of record NC_143253.1, on the reverse strand, counting down.
TTGTTGCTCATGTTGGTGTTATTTTTTTCCTTTTTTTTCCATAATAAGGTTCCGTTCACTTGTAGTCTTGTTTATGTAGCATTCATTTTGGTTAGTTGATGTTTAATTTTAACTTTTTAAGTTTTCCAATGGGTCATTTTGTTCTAGGCCTGCCTTGATTCATGGATGAGCTTATATGCTTTTGTTTCTCAAGTTTTCTTTCACTTTTTTAAGAATTTTCCTCTTGTCAAAGTTATCTTGGAGTATGTCAATCAATGCTAGTATAGAGGCCACTAGACCAGTGTTGCCAATAGGTGTTTTGGCAGGTTGGATCTGGTATTGGGTACCTGGCTTGACCCAGCTTTGATGTCGGATTTGGAAAGCAGACAGGAGGTGGGAGCTACTCAAATCTGATGGGGTACAGTTTGGATTTGGGTAGGATAGAAAAATAGCTGGTTGGATACCCAGTCCAACCATCTTTTTTCATATCGTGTATTTTTTACTGTATATATTGCCACAAAAAGAATGAAAAGGAAATGGTTGAGCTTGGGTTTGTCAAATAACTGTTAGTCTGTTACAATAACTTGCAAGTGTTAGAGACGTTAAAAGTTTAAATAACTACATTAGCAATTTAGCATATTTGTGAATATTAGGGTTTGGTCAACCTAAACATATTTTACAAATGTAACAGATCTAGGATAAAACAAAGAATATAGTCGGATATGGTGCTGGCCCATATGTGAAGTTGTGAGCCAAGGAGACATGAACCTGAACCAAAACCCAAATCGAAACACAACTTCCATAAGTATGGGTGGATTAGGGTCATCCAACTTGATCCTAATCCAACCCATTGGCAGCATCAGTCAACAGGGTAATGGGTTCTAAGTTTTTGTCAGTACAAAGTTAATAAGATGGAGTAGAACTGCAAGGCATAAGACTGTTGGACAGAAGGGCCTCATGTTGAGTTTTTGCAAAACTTAGCAAGGTGAGAGCAAATTGAATAACTCAGTGCATTAGCAGAGATTTTGAGAGTTCTTACATTTTTTTGCCTACACCGATGTCTACCAAATTCTAGATCTGACAACCGATTTGTTAATTGAGCATTGGAAGCCGAGAACTAAGTGGGAATGGTGACAAAGAGAGGGTTGTGTGTCTTTCTTGTCTGAAAGAGTGGTCTCATTTCCATTTGGAGGGCGAAGGTGGCAGGGGGAAGAGGACTGAGTAAACAAATTCCTCAAGGCAGTTCAGTGCTAAAACTTGAGAAAGAGTAGCTGGATCCACCTTATTATGCAATCATGAATCCGTCTTTGGCACCTGGTTGTGATATTTCTCATTGCAATTAATTCGTAAAACTTCTCTTTTCCTAACCATGAATGCAAACTGAAACATAGCAATTAATTTTCTCTTTTGTTCTCCTTTTCCTCCCATTTGGCAATTCTACTGCACGTGCAAGAGATTGTAATTAATCTAAAAACTAAAAAACTGAATGATTCCCTATGCATTGACAATATCTAACAAAAGTGGTTCTGCATGCATTTGAATCGGTTATGCAACATGATCTACATCTAGCTGGATGTAATGAAATGCTTCAATGTCTCTTGTGGGCTGGCATGGATACTTTGAATGTAGCCGTGGGCGTGGCCTCAAGATTAAATAGTTTGAATGTATTTGACTTCACAGTTGGCAAATGCATGAGATCAGTTGTACGTCTAAGAAAATCTATATTCTGATGAAAAGAGAGGAGCATCTAGTCTTATAAAGTACCACAAGAAGTCAAATTGCTTACAAGATGAGGTATGATATGATGGATTGAACAAATTGGTCTGCTCATATCTTCCACACAGAAAACACTACCATAAAAGTCAGATAACAGTGTATGGAAAATGGAAGAAAAAGAAAAAAAAACAGAAAAGAGAAGTAAGATCAATGCTCGAGATTTTCCATTGTAGAATTATTTGATGGTGGAATTTTTATTCCTCTCTTCCTTTACTTTTCTGCTTTCTGTATACTCGAAGAACAAGATGCCTCCTCCTTTCAAATAACTTCTTGTTATTATTCAAATTCCCCTCTTTGTTTATCCCAAGGTTGTAAGTATTGTATCGTTACCCCTATCGGTCGAGCCCAAAGTAACAACATATCGTATCGTAAATTTTTAATAAAAAAATTCCAAAAATTTTAAAAAATCTAAAAAAATAAAAATTTAGCATAAAAAAAATCATATCACATAAAACAATGATGAATGGCACAAAATACAATCATAAATTCACATATGAAAGCAACTACATAATTTAAATTAATAACAAACCATGCAACTGATAACTGACAATGTAAATAAAAGAAACTACATAATTTAAATTTTAAACACAATTAAAGCCTTCATTTAACCAATAAGAGTTCATGATAACTAACAACATTATATTTAACCAACGTCTTATATGCCAATTTTCTTCATTTCTAAAGTTTGAAAGTTCTAAACTATAAAGATCCTAAAACTAAACTATCTTCTAGAGCCTATTTGTCAAACATCAAGATAGTATTTCCTCAGTTTTGCATCCAACTATCGCTCGGTGGTCTTTTTATGTTGGAAAATTTTGTTGGCAAGTGGGTCATCATCATCATCTTCAGAATCTGGAACAATGGTTGGAATTCTTTCATCTTTGCATTTTTACAAAATTCTTCTTCTTCGAATTTCTTCTATTTTAGCAATAACTTCAACACAAAAAGTTGCAGGAATAAATAAAGAATTACATGGGCGTACATTTTGATCTTGACCTGCAATATGTTGCTTAAATCTATGCATCCCACCTCTAATAATAGCACCACAAAACAAACATTTCAAATTCAATGGTAACTCTAATCGTGGTACATCATCAATGCTTGTGCAATATTCTCATGCAGGATCATTTGTAATATGACATGAACGTGAAGACGACATCGAAGGATCTAAAATAAAACAAAACCCATTAAAAAACTCAATAAGTGAAAAATAAGAAGTACTAAATACACATTTCTCCCAAAACGCTCAATAAAAAGTAAAAAATAGAGATTTTGTACCTTAACCCACTTTGAGTAAAAAAATGGTGAAAATGCACTCTTGATAAAATCGCAAAATCCCTCTCTCTTGCGCACGAATTGACCCCCCAAATCGATTTCACGGAACTTAGGGTGTGTGAGTTCCCTTCTAACAGGCTCTAGACATATGGAGAACTCGACCCTCAAGAAGCTTTTTAAATCAAAAATGAAAAAAAGATAACTTTTGGTCTTTTTTAAGTATGTCGACACTGTATCGTATGATACACAGTACACCTGATACGGATACGATACACACTCGTATCGCGATACGAGTGTATATCGTATCACAAAATACAAAAGTAACGATACATATCGTACCATATCGTATGATAATCTTCAATCTTGCATTGTCCTTTTGAGTTTTGTAGATCTAGAAATTGTTTTTTTTTTTCAGGTATCATTTGAGTTCTCATTTCCTATTGAGAAGTTGATCACCATGCTGATTTCATATCTTAGAAATGTGAACCCTGTGTTTTGTTTGTCGAATTTTAGCTCATGAAGTTTCATTTTGATGAATTTTGAGGATCAAATATTCATGATTTTTCTGTATTCATGGCTTCTATGATGTGGGTTTTGTAGAATAGGACAAAGATGACATCGTTCTCGGTTACTCGAAAGAAGACCCCTTTTCAGAAGCACAGAGAGGAGGAAGAGGCGAAGAAAAAGGTACTATTTTGATATTCTAGTTATCTTTCAACTACCTTTCTCCCATTGTGTTCGTGGTGTTTTGTGTTTTGATTTTAGAAATTCGCATTATGATTTCTTGCTTTTATTTTCTTTCTGGTTGCATTAATTGCATTTTGATATTTTCTTTTCATATTCATAATTCCAGAGAGCGGAGGATGAAACTGCTCGCTTGTATGAGGAGTTCGTGGAGTCATTTCAAGGGGGGAATGCGCCTGGTGAGAAGACTTTTGTTAGAGGAGGAACCATTAATCCTAATGAGCGGATGAAGTCGGTTAATGAAGGTTTGCATCTTTTATATTTTTCTTACTGTTCTTCCTGTTTTTGGTTTCTAGTTTCATAATTCATGTTTCCTGCAAATTCTTTTGGATGCAAATATCTGCGGTTTTGTCAATTTGTTATTACACATTAATGAGAGCATGGGCCTTCTATTCATTCAACAATCGCAGGTGGGAATTCCAAAGATGGGGTATCTGTTCCAAAGAAGGGAACTAGGTAAACGAATATGCTTAATTTGTTTGAGGATGGAATCTTGGTGTTTGCCATGAGTCCATGTTTAAGATGGAGCAGTTTATCATCATTAATATTGGATCACAGTTCAGTGTTTCTTTGCTACTTATTTCTTATGTTGCTCTAAATAAGGTTGTGTGCAAACCTTCAGTTTGTATCAATGTTAGTGTTGGTTGGTGGAGAAAAACAATTAAGAGGCTGGAAGGGTCTCATCTACGAAAGAGTAACTGGTGCCAATTTGGATTGCCATCTCTGTTGGAACTGCTTGAAATCAACAAAAGGAGATATTTTGCAGCTGTTTTTGAATCTTATGTTTGTGTGTTTTATGTTTATTATCAATTTTGATTCTCATTGACATTTTTGCTTTTAATGAACTCTATTGTACTGTAATTTGCTTTCATCACTGGTAGGTTCTGCTTATTCTGAAGTTTGGAATGTGCAATATCATAGCCTGTATTTTGGCCCATCAAGATGTTAGCATGTTGAAATTAACTGAATAGTCTAAGACAATATATTCCAATTGTGTATTAAAAAGTAAGAAATTGATTGAATGTTGACTTTATGACCAAGACATAGAGATGATGGATCCATTTGAGCTGTCATTATGACTATTTAAAAATTTAAGTAGATACTCGGTTTTGGATGCAATAAGTTGGATCTGATTGGACACTTTTGGTGATGGTGTAAAAATTATAAGATACTAGGCAATGTTAAAGTTTCAATAACCAATAAATGAAATGAAAGCAATTTTTTGTTATTACCTGCATGGACACATTTTGTACAACCCAAAAGTTTTGTAAGACTAGGGCATGGGGACAAGGCACATATTATTTATGTGCATTTATAAAATAATAAAGCATGAATATCATATTAACTGGAAATTCTTGAACAAAAATTGCAAACCATTATAATAATAAGACTCGGTTGAAGATTGTAACAGTGTAATAAATGACAAATTTTAAAAGAAAATGGGCACAAGTAAATATGAAATAAGCAATGAAGATCATCAAATGAAATAAATAAAGTTAAGGACACGGTGTTGACCATGTTTGACACATGTTTGGTTGTGTCAATGAACTGTCGTGGTGTGTCCTGTGTTGTCCCTTGTCGACATAGTACATAAAACTAAGTGAAATGTTCAACACATAGTTAAATGTCAACTCGACAAAGGAATATCTCCGGGTATTTAAAAAAAAAGTTATCTAGGGGCTATTCGGGAAAATATTGGCAAGTCAAAAAATGGAAAACATAAACATATATTTGAGAAATTGAGAGAGAGAGTACCTTGGATTGGATAGAAAAAGAGAAAGAGGTGGCCAGAGGCTTAAATTCTAGCATTCATTGATATGGAAATAGTCCCATATCGAGTAGAATGTGGAGGGAAGGCCTTCCGACAAGTTATGAAAAGGAGGGCCTCACCTCCATCTCATACAAAAAATGTCTGTTGCACATCATGTGGAGTGGGCAGCATTTAATTCTTCCCATCCTAAAAAAAGGAGGCAGGAACAAAAAATTGCTTCTTATTTGACTGTGTATGTCTATTTATCATGACTTTTGTGGAAAAAATTTCATAAATATACAATATATTCAGCTTAAGTGGTACATTGAGGATCACATTTATATTGTGTAATGGATATATCACATTTTTTTTTGCATTGAGTTCAAAATATCTGTGATATTTGTGATGATTCAACATGAGTTACTACTATGTCTATAAAAAACTATTTATATTGTAAAAAAATTCAACGCTTTTATAAGAATTTTAAATGTTAAAAAGATTTGATTGGACACTTTTGTTGATGATGAAATATAATATAGTTCTATCTATTAGCAATGTGACCATGCAAAAAGCGTATACATTTTATGTCAATTTAAGAAGCTTATGAGGATGCTATTTTGTTCAGTGGGAAGGTGAGAATCAAGGCTTGGAAAAAGCCTTTTTTTATTTGTCAGCTATGCTGTTGAGATAGCTTGGGAAAAAGGCTTTTTTATTCTTTGAAATGATGGATAACCTATTATGTATCATAACTTATATTAGCGCTTCAGTAATTGCGACTTGGACTGTATTGGGTGTGAAAGGAATATGAGAATCATGATCTTTGTATATTTCTGCATTGCGATGGTATTGACCAGTCCTTGTGTGGTCTTTGTATGCGTTTATTAGACCTAATCTATGTCACATGGGTGCGGGTGCGGGGATTCGGCACTTCCAAAAAATCCGGGTGCGGGGGTGCGGCAGGGAAAAAAATGTAAAATGTAAAATATATATAAGGGGGTCGGGGGGTTCCCCCGACGCGGGTTTTTTCAAATTTCATTTTATATACAGCTGCACACACCCATCTCGTCAGGAGAACAGTGAATACTAATAGCCAGCAAGGCTACCACCATCATTATCATTTATTATGGAGAGAGAAAATCCTTTACGAAAAAGAAGGATTAGGAGCAGCAGCTGCTGTCAGCAGCTGTCTATCATTTATTATGGAGAGAGAAAATCCTTTACGAAAAAGAAGGATTAGGAGCAGCAACTGCTGTCAGCTGCAGCAGCTGTCAGCAGATTTTTTTTTTAAAAAAATTTCGCAGCCCATTTCATAGGGCAATTTTTTTTTTAAAAAAAAAATCTAAAAAAAAATGGACCTAAATGATCCTGGGTGCGGTCAACGCACCCAGGATCGGGTTGACTGCACCCGGTGCCGCACCCGCACCCGCACCCGCGTCGAGTCGCGTCGATGCGGGTGCGGCACCCTGCTAGCCGAATCCCTGTGACATAGGACCTAATAGACCACCAACATGGTTAAGGTAGCTTTAATAGCAATAACAATAATCATATTAGTATATTACTATCATAAATTGAGGACTAATATGGTTGCAGCCTTGCAGGCCTTGGTTCAATTTAAGAAGTTTGTTATGACTCTTGATTAGTATTAGTAAATATATTTAGGACAAAAAAATTCAAGTTGATGCCATAGAGGATAAGAAAGTTACACTCTACTAGCTTACCATGTTTAATAAATATGGTTGAAAATTGTATAAGCTCTCTTCTCATCAAGTCTTGACAATCTGAAGGCATGTAATGCAAGTTAGAGTAGATGGATGCTAGAGCATGGTTGGATTGTCTTGATTCAGAATAACTTTGCATAGAGCCATGCCTCTAATCTTGAGGCATTACAAGTGAACATCAAAAAATGGGGGAGAAGGCAGCTTAAAATTTTGAGGCATGAGTTAAGAGGTGGAACCATTAGTATGGAGTCAGCAAAAGAGATGCTAGAATATGAAATGCTGGGAAAACAATGAATTTGGAACAAATATGTAGTGAAACACATATTGAACCTAAGATACAATGCTCTAGAGTAAGCTCTGCATAGAACCTCTTGAATAAAATAGGTAGCAACAATATGTCTTGCTTTTCAAAGATATTGTTATGCTTATATCAACATCAATATGTCAAAATATAGAAACTTAGTAGCTCATAGTAGCTGTGCTAGGTACCTAACCGATATGTTGAAAAGCCCTACATTACAATGATTAAGGTGCGTAAGGTCACACCCTAAAACTACCAGGATCCTAACAACCCACCACACCTGGCAGCCGATGTCTTAGGTGGCCAACTACAGGACAATTTTTACTCTGGCCTTAACTGTAGGTAGCCCTTTCCATCTTTTGGCGGCTCTCACTCTGGTCCAGGTAGCCCTTTTCCTAGGTTGCCCCCTTCTGGGATTGGAACTCGATACATGATGGTTTCTCTGATACCAAATGTTAGCTGCCTAACCAATACACGTAAAAGCCGTAGGGTGATTAAGGTCCGTAAAGTCAAGCCCTTAAACCACCAGAATCCCAAGTTCCTAACAAGCTGGAAGCATGTAAAGAAACTGAACTAGCACTGTATTACTATACATTGGCTGGGTTGAGTTCCTAAATATTACCTAATGTTTTGGAGGATATATCAAATTAGAGATCACGCTAAGGCACAAACCTCCTACTGAAATAAAATGGGTTTTAATAAATAAAATGGAAATAAAATGATTGTTCAAGGTTAATTGTGGTATAGATTGGGTGTCAGATAACTGGTATTTTAGCAATAAATGGAGGTTGACCTAAAGAATTTGAGAGGTTGTTTTTGTATTTTGGCAGAATATAAGGACAGAGTTTAGATGATGTTTGGTCATTGAAGGAGAAATAGATTTATGGGGTGATTCATGGCCAATATACCCCTTACAGCTTTGGTCCTAGGGGTGTCATATTCAGCTCCTTCAAGTATCTTGCACAGTATCTGATTGTTGGCTGGTAAATGGGTTTTGGCATGTAAATCGTAGGAGGGATCTCATGGATCCAGAATTGTGTAAATGGTGAGAGTAATGTCATCCACTGCAGATCGGTGACTTGATGATGGAGGGCGAGTTATTATTCATTTTGTTGGCCATGTACTTTGATTGGTTTTGCAATAAATTCACTTTACCTATCTCAGCTTGAACTGTTGGTATAACCCTTATGCTTATCTTAGCTTGAGCTGCTGGTACATCCTTATACCTGTCTTATTACGGAGGGTGAGTTATTATTATATTGACCATGAACTTTGATTGGTTTTGCAATAATTCACTACCTCAGCTTGAACTGTTGGTACAACCCTGGTGCCCATGTTAGCTTGAACTGCTGGTACATCCCTTATACCCATCTTGGCTGGAAGTCTGGAACTACTGGTAAACCCTTTCTAAGGGAAGCTATTTGGGGGGCCTAGATTGAACCTGAAGGCAAGAATATTTGCATGGATAATATCTTTAAACTCTGCTCACTTTGTACAATACCTGATGGAAAGGGAATTAGTTATTGTGCATTGTGTGACATGGTGGTAGAAACATCCATCTATTTGTTATGGGATTGCTCCTTTTAGTGGGAACAAAAGGGTTGGGCTCAGGCTATTTGGAATCTTGACCTTTTGAGGCATCTTGATTTGGGACTAATGACTATCATATTGGCACCTTGGACCAGAAGAAGTTGGACATATGATTAGTGGCTTCGAGATGGAAATTTATGGCATGGTGGTAATTGCCTAGTTATAAGGCATTTGACGACATCACAAGTGCTGCTATATTATTGCATTGGCCTACTCAGAATTTTGACTGTGCAAAAGACAAATAGCCTATCGAAGGACTTCAAATGGGAATTCCTTTGCTAAGAGTCAGGCATTAAGGATCGAGGTTGGGTTTGATGTTTGTTGTGGATGACATCTTCTCATCATTGTTCTAATAAAGTTTACTTGTTTATTACAGATGGCATTATCCTCTGCACACACATGTGCACATACCCACACATATCGAGTATAGCTGGAAAAAGCAACTCAATGAAGAAAGTGGTGAAAAAGAGCTATGCAGCGTTAAGCTTATTTTTAGTTTTATTCACAAAGTTCCCAACCCAAGAAATTGTGTAAAATAGAGGGGAATCGTACTGAACCAATCATTTTTTTCTCTCTAAAGCATGGATTCAAACAAGTGATGGACATTCTATATTTGTATTAGCACAATGTCCATTATTTGGGTCAACGTGGTGGCTGGTTGGTAACTTCCAAAGAATAGGCAAGGAGTTGCTCTCAATCTATTTCTAGGTTGTGATTTGATTGAAATATCATGCTGCATGGCATGATGTATTAGAACTGCCTCTAGTTTGGCAGACCTTGTTGAGAAAACCGAGAAAGAATGGAAGGGGAGAGGAGAGAGAAGAGAACTCGTTCTTTTGGGAAAATCGGTAGGCACTTCCTTGCTTAGTGGCTGCACTAAAACATCATTATAATAAATAGGTTTACAATGCTTTTACATGGACAAAACTGGCCCAATGTTAGTAATGTATATGACATTACAATATAAAACATACATGTGAACTATATGGAGCCTCTACTGGATCCATATCCGATCCATATTCTAATATCCTCCCTCAAGTTGTGCATGGGAGTAAACCATGTGCAACTTGTTCTTTAGATACCAGAAACGGTTACTTGTAAGACCTTTTGTGAACATATCAACAACTTGGTCTTCTCAAGGCACATAAATTGGTTCAATCTCTTTGTGTGCTACCTTTTGTCTGATGAAATGTTGGTCAATCTCAATATGCTTGGTCCGACTGTGGTGAACAGGATTGAAGGCAATTTGTATAGCACTTCTAATATCACACATAAGAGTCGAACTTGAGATACTGTCTCCCATTTCTGTAAGTAGATGCCTGATCCAAGTCACTTCTGCTGTGGTGGCTGCCATAGATCTATATTCTGCCTCTGTGCTAGATCTTGCCATAGCTTTCTGTTTTCTGCTGCTCCATGAGATAAGGTTGCTTCCAATAAAAACACAGTATCCTGAAACAGATCTCCTTTCATCTGGGACCCCTTCCCAGTCTGCATCTGTATATGCCAATATGTCGTGGTTCGGTGTCACCCATAAAGATTGTACATATGTGAGTCCATCACCCACCGTGCCCTTTAGATAACGAAGAATACGTTTGACTGGCATCCATGTGACCAATCTAGTAAAGGTAAGGTATTGCAACATGCCCACTAAACTGCGATACTTGCTTGCATCAAGATATAACTCACCGTCACAAATACTGAGTTTTTGATTAACAGCGCTGGGGTAGGTACAGGTTTGCAATCTGTCATTCCTACTTTGGCTAGAAGGTCAAGAGTGTATTTGTGTTGAGTCAATGACATTTTTCCATCCTGTCTGTCCACCTCTACACCAAGAAAATATCTCAGTTCTCCAAGATCTTTCATCTTGAATCACATATTTAGTAAAGCTTTAATTCGTTGAATATGATCTGGAGCATTGCCAGTGATCACTATATCATCAACATATATAAGTAAGAAAACCACAGTGGTTCCATCCCTGTATATGAATAGAGAATGATCTAGTTGGGAGCGAATGAAACCGTAGTTCTGAACCTCTAAGGAGAAGCTGTCAAACCATGACCTGGAAGCTTGCTTTAAACCATACAATGCTCTGGTTAATTTACATACATATTGTTTTGTGTCTCCCGCTGCATAACCTTGAGGTTGCTCCTTGTAGACCTCTTCCTTTAACTCCCCATGAAGGAATGCATTTTTAACATCAAGCTGACTAAGGGTCCACTCATGTTCAACTGCCAGGCCAAGGATAATACAAATAATTTCCATTTTCACCAGTGGGCTGAAAGTCTCTTCATAATCTTGACCGTATTCTTGAGTAAAACCTTTGGCAACAAGACGTGCCTTGTATCGTTCAATACTGCCGTCCAATTTATACTTAATCTTATACACCCATTTTGAGCCAACATTTTTATCTGGGGGACGACTAACTATCTCCCATGTTTAACACTCATGAAGTGCCTCGATCTCCTCATTCATCGCTTCAACCTATTTGTTAAATTGAACAGCTTGACAAAACCCAAGTGGTTCCTCGTGTTTTTCAATCTTGGATAGAAAGATCTGAAAATCCATAGAGAAGTTATCATAACTCACCCATTTTTCAATAGGGTGCCTTATCCTGCCTGATCTTCTTGGTGTCTCTCTGTTACTGGACAATGCCACGTGTTCTTCAACAGGTGCATCTGTTTGCTCTCTGGGTCTCCTAGTATAAACATTTCCTTTGTATCTCAGACATTCTGTTTCCGATACCTTATCTGAGATCGTCTCATCATGTATGCTAGCAGGAGCCAAAGTGGTATGTTCAGCAGCATTTGAAATAAGTTCAGCACTGAGCCTGGGTCATACCAATTAGCAGCTGCGTCACCATGTTCACAATTGGGATTGACTTTATTTTTCAGAAAATATTTTCATCAAAAACAACGTTTCTGGAAATTCTGATCTTCTTATTGGCAGGGTCATAGCGCCTGTAACCTTTGTGTTCATTTGCATAACCCACAAATTGGCATATAGAGGCTTTGTCTTGAAATTTAGTTCTCATGGATTTGTCAATATGTACATAGCATGTGCATCCAAAAACTCGTAACTCATTATAATAAGGATGTACACCAAAGAGAATATAATAGGGAGACTGATTTTCGAGGATAGGCATAAGAAGATGATTTATCACATAAGTGGCAGTGTGAAAAGCTTGTGTCCAAAGACTAATGGGCAAGTTACAACCATGCATCATACTCATTGCACTTTCCACAATATGTCTGTGTTTACGTTCAACAATTTCATTTTGTTGTGGAGTGTAAGAGCAAAAAACTCTACGATGTATCCCATTATCTTTGGAGAAAATCTAAAAATTCTTTGGAGGAATACTCACCACCTCTATTATATTGGAGAATTTGAATATTTTGGGAGAATTGAGTTTTAACGTAGGCATGAAAGTGACGGAAAATAAGAAAGACCTCTGATTTGTGTTTCATAAAGAATATCTAGGTAAAACGAGAGAAATTGTCAATAAAAGACATATAATATTTACTTCTAGAAGAAGAAGGATTGGGGACTGAGCCCCAAACATCCGAACATATTATCTCAAAGGGCATGGAAGCTCTTTTATTTATTTGATGAAAAGGAAGTACATGACTTTTGCAGACCTGGCAACTAGGACACATTTTATTCTTCAATGAAGGTAAAACAGACTCTGAAAGAAAACCATTGGACACTAACTTTTCAATAAAGACTTGACTACAATGACCAAGACGAGAATGCTAGAGATCTGGCTTATTACATTTGGATATACTTAGGACACTTTTAGAGACATGATCAAACTTGGACTTCATGACACTGGAGGCTGGATCTTCATTGAAGACATACATGTTTCCACGTCGCTTCCCTTTAGCGAACATCTTCTTCGTTTGAAGATCCTTGACAAAGACAAAAATAGGAGTAAATTTCAGAGATGAATTGGTAGAGTCAACAAGCTTAGAAACAAAGACAATATTTTTCTTTATGTTTGGTGCATGAATAACATCAGATAAAGGAATTGATGACTCAGACAAAGGGATGAGGACATTGCCTATGTTTGAAATAGGGTGGTGAGTCCCATCTCCAGTTACAATATTAGATTTACCAAAATAGGGAGTCAAAGTAGAGAACTTACCTGCATTGCCAGTAACATGAGTTGCTGCCCCAGAGTCAACATACCATATTCCATTATCATTTTGTTTCAGATTTAAGTTGGCCATCGCAGATAGGAGAAGATCCTTAGCATCATCACTGACCCAAAATGTACCTGCAGTTCCTGATGTAACAACATTTCTATTGTTTTGCGTTCTATTCCAATTTTGTGGGTTGAACCAGCAGTTGGCTTTGATGTGACCTTGTTTTGAAAATTTGACAGTGGAATTTGGTGTAGGTGGTAACCCACGTCCACCCTGGATTGGAGTTCCCCTGCCTCTGCCACGTCCTCCTCGTGCACGATCAGCTATCATTCCTGTGGCAAGAACCTCATGCGTAAATGATTGTCCTACTGAAGCATCAAACATGCTTTTCAAAGTCATCTCGTACTGAAAGAGTTTGGCACGTAGTTCCTCAAAACTGAGCAACGTAGGCAAGCATAATAAAGAGGTAACAAGAACGTGATACTCTGATCCCAGGGCATTCAGTGTCTGTTGCACCTTTTCTTTATCGGACACTAGATACCCAACCATGGCTAATTGATCTGTGATGCTTTTGACTTGATTTAAGAATTCAATAATGCTCATTGCACCCTTTCTTAACATTTGAAATTCACGTTTAAGGAACAACACTTTAGCCTCTAATATCTGGGAGCAGGTCTGAGCTAAAGCCTCCCACAAAACTTTAGATGTGCAATCATCAGGAATGAAAATCAATACTTCTTGTGACAATGTGGAAGTAATGTACGTGATGAGGGCCTGATCACGCTTCATCCAAGTAACAAAAGCAGGATTGCGAATAATATTCGGTAATCCTCCGTCCTCTTTGGCTTAAGTTGTGATGAATTTTGGAGGCATTGGAGTGGAGCCATCCAAGTGACCTGAAAGATCTTAACTTCGAATAAAAGGATCAATTTGCCTTTTCCAGGTCAGATAGTTGTCTGTAGTTAGCTTTTCCGAAACTAGCTGCCCCATGAAATTGGAAGAAAGACCCAAATTGGCTGAAGTATCCATTTATAGACTGATTGACAAATTTGCCTTTTTTTTGTACTAGTCACTGAAACTAGACTGTTTTATCATAAACTGACGCAGTTGACAGAAATTGGTATTAGAATGGGCAGGCGTGACCAGCAGATTTAGAGCTCGTATTGGGATAAGATTAGGTATTAGGGTGGCAGCCACAAAGAAGATTCCAGACCACAAAAACAAAAAAAATATGAGAATGAACAGATTCCAGACCACAAAAAAATATTAGAATGAAAACAAGAAATAAGTGAAAAGAAAGGAAAACGAGAGAAAAAGGCGAGCCTGTTTCTATTTTTTTTTGCAAGAAAAGACAGAACCAGATTCACGTGACTAGGCAGGTCATGTGATATGAGAATGAAACAGGAAAGGAACTCGGCTTTTGCATAAAAGGAAGGAGGCAACGAGAAACGATGACAACAAAAATAAAAATATTTCAGATCTGCGATATAGAAACTCTGCAAGTGAAAATAGAAGAAGTAGAATAAGAAGGAAGGAAAGGAGTTTGGTGTGACCTGTCGACGATGAGAGGAAGCTGACCTCTCACGTTGAAGAAGCGACTCTTCATGCCTGGTATGAAATAAAAATATTTCAAATCTGTCGACGATGAGAGGAAGCCGACCTCTCACGATGAAGGAGCGACTCTTCATGCCCAGAACCAGCGCCGCTCTGATACCATATTAGAACTGCCTCTAGTTTGGCAGACCTTGTTGAGAAAACCGAGAAAGAATGGAAGGGGAGAGGAGAGAGAAGAGAACTCGTTCTTTTGGGAAAATCGACAGGCACTTCCTTGCTTAGTGGCTGCACTAAAACATCATTATAATAAATAGGTTTACAATGCTTTTACATGTACAAAGCTGCCCCTGTGTTAGTAATGTATATTACATTACAATATAAAACATACATGTGAACTATATGGATCCTCTACTGGATCCATATCCGATCCATATTCTAATATGATCCAAGTCAGTAGCACTTGCATTTATGCATATGAATTTCTTGTCTTCCTCATAGTATGTTTATACTTTATGCTTATCTTTTAGGATGTAGAAGGGGATTATTGGGATAATTTATTAAGATACAAGGTTATTTTGAACCTCATATTTTTGGTTTTGCTTCTCTACTTTATCTATATGGATCATGGGTTCCAACTTGCTTATAGAAGGGTTTGAGAAGTCTTTGGAGTTTTTATTGATCCTTGGTCTAGTTGGTCTAGATCTCCCCTTGGGCATATCACTTGTTGGATTTTGTTTGAATTCCAAAAATTTCCAAAAACATGAAAAATCAGAAAAAATTAGCAAAATTTAAAAAAAAATTATAACACATGAAACACTGATGAATTGCACAAAATACAACTATAAAATCACATATGAAACATTCATGTCTCTATGAGTTGTATAAGACATCATCAAACATCTTGCAATATATTAAATATCTTGCAATTAAGAACATGCGACAAGACATACTTTCATATTACATAAACAAAAAAACAAAATAACCAAGTATATGAATACTTAAGTGCTATTAAATAACCAAGTTTTTTTAAAAATATAACCTAAATCATCATCATTATGATTATTATCTTCTTCTCTTTTTTTTCTTTGACGTTCACATCGTCTCCAATATACGTAGGATCTTCATCATCTACCTATTGTGCTCCTTTTACGTTGATCCATTGAATGTTCTCTTCATTCAAAATGTCCACGTCTTCTTGAACCCATGCATCCAATACATTAAAAAATTTCAAAATAATGGGGTCAAATTACTCTTTATGCCTCCTTGACGTTAACTTTTCTATTTGCCTAAAAAGCTGACATAAAAAATTTAAAATTAGTTGAGTTTTGTATGATATATATATATATATATATATATATATATTTAAATGCACATGAAAATGAAAATAAACTTTATAATTTTATATACCTCTGCCTCAGCCGTAAGTTGTAGCAAAACATAGACGAGGTCATTGAGCCCTTTTTGCTCCAATCTATTTCTTCTTTTTGTATGAATTTGCTCAAAGACGCTCTAGTTCTCTCACATCCACTTGCACTACACGTTTGGCTAAAAATGCAAATGACAAAAGCTCTCAAATTTGGAACATCAGTTCCAAACCTGGTCCACCACGTGTCTGAAAAAAAAAAGGAAATGAGAAATCAATAAGACAACAACAGATATAATCATACAAAATATTATAACTAAATAATAATATGAAATTAAAATTGAAATAGACAAAATAAATTACTTGGACACATCATGACAGTCATATCGCCGACCCCAATTGTTTTGGGATGAAGGCGTAGTAAAGAAGAGAAGAAGAAGATGAATTTGATCTTGAACGCCATAATTAAGGTTCAACCTTTCGATGCAATTCAAAAGTCCCTTGTTGACTTTTCTGTCCATTTTAAACGTAGGAGAGTATCTAAATATAAAATTTAAATAATATGTTGTAGCATAAAGAGGTTGATGAAGTTACCCAACCCAGCTATGATCAATGATGTTCTATATATGCATGCACAAATTTTTTTTTTCATTCAAATTATCTCTAATGACCTCTTTTGCCTTATCTATGGCCTCGTACAGATAACCCATAACTGGTTTGTCTTCACTTTCAACCAATGAAAGTACCTTCACCAAATATATAGTTATTTTCAACAATTTCACGCATGAATCCCATAATTCACTTCTAAATACAATATCTATAATTTCTCTTGGCTTTCTTTTTTGTGCATGTGCAGTTCTATTCTTTACTAGACTTTTCATTGTTAAAAAAAATTATAGCAAGTCTAGTAAATGCACTATGAATCAACTCAACACCATTAGTGTACTTTCTCATTATGCTGAAAATTCATGCATGATTGTAAATAAATTTAGTAACTTCTTGACAACATTCAACTATGTGCTTTATCTCATCCATGTTACCGATATCCTCAAGCATGAGGTCTATGCAGTGGGAAGCACATGGGGTTCAAAATAATGACCCATAATTTTTTGCCAATTCTTTACCTACTGCCCTATAATTTGTTGCATTATCAATAATGAATTGGACAATATTTTGGGGTTGAACCTCTTCGACAACCTGATCAAATACCTTGAGTAATATATTTGCTGTTTTGGGCGTATCAGAAGGATCGATTGACTTAAAAAACATAGTTTCTTTGAGGTAATAGACAAATTTTTTTATCAAGGTCCTTGACTTTCTGTCTATCCACCCATCTACCATGATGCTACACCCAGTTTATCTCCTTGACTGCCTCATCTCATCTTAACATGCCTTCACTTTATTCACATTAGTATCTATTTTTTTTCTCTCAAAGCATAATATGAAGGCATTTTATATCCTGACCCAATATTGGTTATGACGTCTCCCATGACCTGAAAATGAAAAGAATTTGCCTCATTAAAAAGAATGTAGGTATTATAGAACCATCTCCTAACCACGATATTTGCCTGCTCGATTAAACATTGAGGAGTCTTAGCAGTACGAATGCCGGGTTGTGCCCCAAGGGCAGTCTTATGAGGAAAAAAGCTCATAATAGAGCCTCAAGCTCTATCTCCTCTCGAAGAACTCCTCTTTTCCTCCTGCTATTTTTTTTGTGCCCACGACACTACTATTACTAACACCAACCACATTTTTTTCCTTCGCTGCACAACTTCATGCTTATGCCCGATAGGGGCTGTAGGATCAGTAGTAAGTTCATCTTTGTCCTCTTAGGGCTGCACATACTCCATTTCTGCCTTATCTCTTTTTTTAATTTTTTTCTCTCAGACCAGTGCATAATTGCAAGCATTTTCATTTCACGACATCCGACAAATTCCTTGACATGCAGGAGGAAACATTGAGATGTGTCCCTACTAAATGATGCTTCATTCGAAAGATACCATCTGAAAAAATATTATGGCAATAGTTGCACACTATTTTCAATCGATTTTCATTTATTACTTGAGTCCTCCGTCGCCATGCCTGATCATTTGATATCTTCCCCCAAAAAAGCTTAATAAGAAGCAAAAAATATGATTTTTTTTACCTTAACCTACTTCCTTAAGTAAAAAAATGGTGAAAATGTATTGTTACTTGAGCAAACCACAAAACTCTCTTTCTTGTACACGGATCGGTCTCCAAATCATGCTCACGACTCCTAGGGTGCGTGGAAATGCCTGTAATAGCCTTTACACAAATGAGGTTGTCGACCTTCAAGAGGTTTTTAAAACCCAAAAAGAAAAAATTATGATTTGATCATTTTTAAAGTGCGTTGAAAGTGTATCATACTTACACCCTCTATCGTACGATACAAATATGAGTGTGTATCATATCATTATTTTTCATAGTAACGATATGTACCACATCATACGATACAATACGATACTTACAACATTGCTTTAAATTATAGTTACAAATATCAGAGATATTTTGAATTGGGATAACATTTGCCACCCTCGTGGGTAAGGAACCCTCTAGTTAGACCTCATAGGAAGTGGTTGTTTTGACCAAATCTGACCTCATGGATCTGTTCAACATGGTCAAAATAGTAGAAATCAACTCTTGAAACATAGTTTTTGGACATAAAAACATGCTTTTTTGAGGTTTTAAAATTTGGTACATTATAGGCCATTGATTTTTCAACCCTTATAAAATATGACATATATGTTAGAAAAACATGATCCAAAGGTCAGTTTAGGTTAAACTTGATATGCAGATCACATCTGGAGGGCCAGATGTGTAAAAAAAACAGAAAAAATATTACATTTTTTCACTAAGGGGTTCCTTACCTACGAGTGTAGCCAATATTATCCCTTTTGAATTTTTCTCTAGAAAAAGATGATTTATTAATCTCGAGAAAACACAATATATTCAATATACTGCCTAGGTTGAATATATCATGTTTTTGTCCTGATTTTCAAAAATCCTGGAAAATATACATACACAGTCAAACAACTTGTTTTGGTTTTCCACTTTTACCTCTCTCCCCCACCCATGTGATGTGGGGGAGACACTTTTTATCTGAGATAAAGGGTAGGTAGGCTCCTATGTTACATGGGTGCGGGTGCGGGGGTGCGGCACTTTAAAAAAACTTGGGTGCGGGGGTGCGGATTTATATATATATATATATTATAAATTTTAAGTTTTAACAATTAACAACATTAACACTAATGAAATAAAAAACAATTATCACAATATCATCAAATCAATTCATCATCATGGATGCAATAAATCAAATTAACAATCTACAATTCTATTCTACATCATAAAAACGAACACCACAATTATAAAAACCTCCTTGCCCTCCCTCTTTGTGCAGGGGAGGGGCTGAGCCCCCTCCCTGTCCTCCCTCTTTGTGTAGGGGAGGGGCCGAGCCCCCTCCCTGCACTCTCTGTTGGCAGGGGAGGGGCTGAGCCCCTCCCTGCACTCTCTGTGTGCAGGGGAGGGGCCGAGCTTCCTCCCTGTCCTCCCTCTTTGTGCAAGGGAGGGGTCGAGTCCCCTCCCTGCACTCTCTATTGCCAGGGGAGGGGCCGAGCCCCCTCTCTACACCCTCTTTGTACAGGGGAGGGGTCGAGCCCCCTCCCTGTGCCCTCTTTGTGTAGGGGAGGGGTCAAAGAGGAGAGCAGAGGGAGTCAGAGAGGAGAGGAAGAGAGAGCATACCTGAGGAAGAGAGGTCCGACGGAGCGGTCGTCGTCGTCGGCGGGGTCCGGCGGAGGTCGATCGGCATCGACTTCAGGAGGAGAGGTCGGGATGAGAGGAAGGGAGGATTAGGGCAAAAAAAATTTGCCCTAATCCTCCCCTCTGCAACATATTTCATCGGGTGATTTTTTTTTTAAATCTAAAAATTGAACACAAATGACCCTGGGTGCGTTGACCGCACCCAGGGTTGGATTGACTGCATTGGGTGCTGCATGCGCACCCGTGTCGCGTCGCGTCGATGCAGGTGCGGCACCCGGTTTGCCGAGTCCCTATGACATAGGTAGGCTCTCATTTTTATAACTTGTGGGAGGGCCTTCCTTCACACACTGATTGTTATGGGACTATTCACATATCAATAATGTTACACGTCATTCCCATGGCATACCTCTTTCACTTTTTCCTATCCCATCCAAGGTAATATATTTCTCTCTCTCAAATATCTTTTATTGGCCTATACTCTCTCTCTCTCTCAAATGTGTCATGTTTTTATTTTTTTAACTTACCGAAATTTTCTTGAGAACTTATTTTTTGAAAACATCCCAATAATCATTTTTATGACTGGTTTAAACTGATGCTCTGATCTTGGTTGAACCTAGATCAAGGTAAATGAGTCAACCACAGGCACAGCCTATACATGCTTGGATTTGGACCTTTAATCCAATCTTGAATGCTTTGGGTTAGACCTAGATCAATGTGGATTTTGTATTGCATGACAGGTTTGGATCTAGACCAAATATGGTCCTGGGATTTGAATTTGTTTGTGCCATACAAGATATCATTTTGGGATATTCCCCCCCCCCGCAAAAAAGATATGATTTTGGAAAAATGGTGGCTACTTTTGTTACTGCTGTAGTACCTGGTAGAAACCATTAGTTTTTGAACATGTTCTGGATGTTTTGTGGAACAAGCTCCACAGATTTGATTTGTGTGGTTTATTTAGGAAAAAACATGTTTGATTATCTGATTATGATGTTTAAGTCGGTTTTCTTAAGTTCATAAAAAAACAAGGGCCCTCAATGGACGATTAAAAGATCATGCTTATATATGAAAACAACTTGATCGGAAGAGTGATCATAATAAATAAAGCACATTGAACACATCTGTAGGGTTATATTAAGCTGGTAACACTGACATTATGCTTTTTTGCTATTACTGTATCAAACTATCAACAGTTGCATATATGTTCCCTATGAATTTAGACTTGTTTCAATCAACCCATAGTCACCAATACATTTTTGTGTTAACATTGACAATGTTCTTGCGAGAACTTAAAAGTGATTTTTCTCGAAACATCTCATATAATCTTTCAACTTCTAAAAAATGAAAAAATTAAAACTAAAAAAATTCAAGATAAAAATCTTAATGTTTTTTTTGAAAATATTGTGATAATATTATGGAATAAATACATGTTAAGTGTATTTTTTATTTATTATGATACTTTACTTTTTCTATTGTTGGAGAAAACCTTTAAAATGTGATAAATAAAAAATATCATTATAATTGGTGATTTTTTAACCATTTAAACTTTCAAATTTTGACCATTTACCTTTTTAATACATTATGACTGTTAAAGCCTTTTAGCGTGTGTAGAACATCTAGTATGATATCGTGCTTTTATGAACTTAGAGTTTTTGCTCATATAGAGAGTAAAGTCATCATTGCAGTAGTTGATCATATCCTCTTTTTTGGGTTTTGTCCTTTTCTGGACATTAATTATTCTATAAAGAGAGTCTATTGCATAAATGGATTGATCCCAAAAAACTTGTTTTAATTAATGAGTTAACAATGCCCAATTTGGATTTTGGAATTAGTACAGCAGTTAATTGAGCTTGTGGCCCAGCTTTGGAAGGGACATGCTGGATCTGGGATTCTGGACATTGACGATTGATCCTTGAAGGATAATTCTTATTTGGTCTCAGATCCTATTATTTTCTACAACAAATTTGTTTATCTTGTTTCTTAGTATACCTGGCACTGTTTGCTCTTGGACACATGTTTTTTCTCCAATGTAGGTTATGCTTCCCTTCCAAAAGAAAAGTGGTCAGATATTCATCTTTTCCATTAGAAGTGTCAAAAATGGAAAGTATATCTTACTTTTCCTTACCAATTGAGAGTTTGATTGCATTATAATTTGTTCATCTACGTTGTGTTTTTTTATCTCCAATAGTATTTTGTTTGAACTGTGCAGTGTTTTTTCTGTTCTATTGGATTGTCTGATTACCAAATTGCAATAATGAATATCTTTCTTGTGTTTTACTATTTTTACAATAGTTGAAAGCAAAGTATGTGTAAAAACAATGGTCCTTTCTCTATATTTGAAGCTTATCATTCAATGGCACTTTCCCCCCTTGTTTTCATTGTATTTTTGCAGATATGTACCTTCTTTTGTGCCAGTTGGTTTGGCTGATTCACTCAGTAAAGGAAAAGAATCAGAGAAGGTCTGTCGTTGTGTTGAATGTTTGACATTTTCTCTCTCAGCAGCTTTCCATTATTCTTGTGATTCAGCAATCAGTTTTTTCATTTAGTCATGTCTGACCTATGCATGTATCGTCCCTTGGATGGAAATATCTTAGTAATTTGTGTAAGGGCACATAAGAAAATCAATTCACTGCTGTGATGAACCTTTTTTTTTTTTAAATTAGATAACCCTGCAAAGGCATTTCTTTTTTTCCAGTTTAAATTTTAATCTATATAATATGGATACTTCTAACAGGCTCCCCTTACCCACGCTATGTCATATCGCCCTTGGTGCTAGTACTGGGTACTCTTGGGTAAAGGTCAGCTTGGTTTTGGGCCCAGTCCCACCTTCCAGCCGATTTGTGATCAAGTGTCCAATGCTAATTGTTGATTACTGATTGTTAGTTAATCATATATCTTTGCTGGCAGTTTATAACCTCATGAATAGAAGTTTTTGTTATTATAGCATAATTGTGCAATTTTTTAATCCATATAAATTTGCGTGTACTTATGTATATGTAAAATATTATAGCCATACCCTTGTACATGTGGTGTACCTCATACCTGCACCTGTACCTAGATGACATGGTTTCATTTTTAACAAGGCTGTGAACAAATCCACTTGCATATGCAAATGATGTCATTCTGTAAATCTTTTGATATTTGGACCACACAAATGATTATCTAATTTAATTACTGTGGTTTTAATAAAGTACACAAATGATCATCTTATTGTAGATTTAACCTTTTGTTTTTCTTTTGATGAGATTTTCTTTTGTTAGTTACTAGGTATTTTGTATCGATGATAATTTAACATGTTTTTTTAGCTGACAAGAAAGGTGTTCTACTTCTGCATCGAACGTTGAGTTTGTTTGATTTTGTGTGCCATACACATCCAATGACAAACAAGGCTTGAAACACAACTCACTTAAATGGTGTTACTTGATCTTTGTTTTTTACTAGGTCCCCCCCTTGCTCTAATATGTTAATTTCTTTGTCCTTTTTTAACAGTCCAGACATCCTCCTTTACATGCCTCTAACTGTCTGCATTATTTCCTTGTCGTTTTTTTCTTAGTGGTTTGTACTCTTAGTTTCTGACTATTTAGGTCTTTGGATTTTCTTTATCCATTGAATGAATAACCATTTTTCATACTACATATCAAGGGCTTGTTTCTGCCATTTGACTCGTGGTTTTCTCAAACATATTATCTTGCTTTGTAGAAGAGCTTATAGACGTCAATATCTATACTGCTACTTAAAGACTGATGATGGGCAGTTCTTAGCAAAATTGTAACTGTGTTACACCTTTTTTTTAATGACCTGAGGTGTGTTGCGGGTGTAGATGTCTTTTTTAAATTTGTTAAAAAAAATTCATGCTGAGAAAAAATGGCCGTCAAGCACATCTCTTTCATTAATTGAAAACAGCCAACTTGATACCATTTTGATACTTTCTAACCTGACCACATGTAAAGGTGATTCCTTGCTTCTTTAATTGTAGTGGCTCTACAAGTTCTATTTTTGTTAATATATATATACCAAACTACCCAAAAGGGGTATTTCGGTCTTTTCACTGTAATAGGCATCAACCCATTAGGGGCTGACCACCTTTTTATTTCTTTTATTTCTGTACTTTTTAGCTTTTTTGTATTGATGGGGCAGCTCCAACTAGCTGTTGGAGCTGCTCCTAACGGTCACAGATCAGCTCAACAGCTAATTTGAGCTGCTCCCTTGTGGTCCCTTGTATTATAAATAGGCCTTCAAGGCCTTTGTATTCTTTACTCTCAAGAGAGCTTTTTCTAATGCAATAACAAGAATATTTTGACCCTTGTGAGGGTGGTGTGGCTTATTCAATCAAGTGTTATTCTTGATTGAAGTGTGTTCTTGCAAGTCCATAAGTGACGCCTTTTGGATTTATTCCATTTCATTACAATTTTAACCATAACATTCTTCATATTCTCATAAGCATTGAAGTTGCATCATGGAGTTCTTAAGGTCTTTAGACATAGGGTTTTCCTTCGTAATTTTAAGTTCCATCTCATCTTGTCCACTTATTTAGTTCTATTTCATTTGCAAGCAATATACACCACTGGGAATCATCTATGATATGTTGTCACTGGGTTGGACAGTCTTACACGTGACTGGCTTGGCTCGGTGGATAGTCAGGGCCTAGGGCTTTTTCTTTCTTTTTGGTTAGGGGTGCATTGGACAGGATGAGAACTGAGCCTCAACCTGTCTGGCTAATTATCTCGTCATGTCTGGCCAGTATGTTGAGCTAGTGGCCAGTGACAGTAACCCAGTATGGATTCAGAAAATTCAATGAAGAATGATCTTTGTCCCTTTATTACTTGTATATGTTGATAAAAAGGTCGTTACATGTTTGCAATTCCTTTTTGGCCTTATTGAGAGAGTTCTAAAAGTTTATATAAGCTTACTTTCACTGCATCTTTTTTATGTCGGATAAGCTTTTTCTTGTGAGTATAATCTGACTTATTTTTAAAATTTTGTTGAACTTTTAAACTACGGTCTTCTCTGGATTCATGTTGTTTCTGTGTTTTAAATTGATTGATTATGTTTTTCTTATTTTGTTATGTTATTGTGAATGACATGTAGTGCTTGTAGTTGTCTCAACTCAATCAATCATGGAATTGAATCTAGATCTTTTTTTTTTATAGTTTCTTATAGATGTATCTTTCTCTTCAGAAGGAGGAGAAACCAAGGGAGAAGGAGAAAGGAAAATTGCGGAACATAGATAATTTTATGGAAGAGTTGAAAATGGAGCAAGAGATGAGAGAGAAACGTAATCAAGAACGTGAACAATGGCGTGAAGGACGTCAAAATGACAGCTCTGCTGTAAGTAGCTATATTACCTCATATTACTCGTCAGTATAATTCTAGTGTCACATGTAGAGATTCATATTGCCGGATTTGAGCTGATACTGTGCTGTTCAAAGCTTGGATTTTTGCCATGAGCTGTATTTAGGCTTGGATTGAGCTCAACCTGAGCTTGAACAGCATTGTTCAGGCTCAGTTTGAGTCAAGCTCGAGCTGCAATATTTTAGTTAAAACAATATATGTTCTAAAGCATTTTGAAATGAAAAGAGGGGGTGTAATTCAAACCCCCCACCTCTCTTGGCTGAAGCTCAAGCTTGGCTGTTATAAGTTATAACCATAGTGACAAACGTTTTTATCGGCAATTTCTCATTTTCAAAAACTCACGAGAAATCAAAAAATTTCATAAATCTCGTATTTTTTTCGGCAAAATCTCGGCAATAATAAAATTAATTAAAAAATGTAAAAATATTTTTTATAAGAAAATATTAATAAAACTTTTTTAAAATAAAAATACATGATTTTTTCGCGATAAATAGCTGTTTAAAACGTAAATATCGCGTTTAAATAACGGTATTTATGTTTTTTCCACAAATCTCGCGATATTTTGAAATTCTTGCGAGAAATTGCCGTTTTAACATGCAATTTCTCGGGTTTTTATCACGAGATTTTCATAAATCTTGCGATATTTTCATAAATCTTGCGATATTTTCACAAATCTCGCGATATTTGTCACTATGGTTATAACTAAGCAAGCCTCAGTTGAGCTTGACCTATTCATTAAACAAACTGAGCTTAACCAAGTATTGCCAAGCTCAACCGAGCTTTTCATGAACAGCTCGGCTCATTAGGTAGCCCTAGTTACACATGCTGTATATATATATATATTATCATATGTTTCCTTCCTGTGTCCTAGTTGCCATTTATAATGGCTTTATTCCCTATTAGATTAAACGGGGATTGGTTTATTTTGTTTTTATTCATGAATCATAAGAGATCATATTTGATGGCTGTATCTATTCAGGTTTTTGTTTGCATAAGAAACCATTTTTAGAAATGCAGTTTTTGTCATTATATATATATATATATATATATTGTGCGTGTGCATAGTTTAGTATCTATGTCACATGGGTGCGGGTGCGGGGATGCGACACTTCCAAAAAACCTGGGTGCGGGGGTGCGACAGGGGCAAAAATATAAAAAAAATTATATATATATAATTTTGAAGTTTTAACAGTTTAACATTTAACAGTTAACATTGTCATAATATCATTCATCATGCATGCAAAATATCAACCTAAATATCAAATTATCAATCAAATAAGTAAAGCAATTACATAAATCGACCTAAATATCAATCAAGTAAGTAAAGCATAAAAGAACTAAATTACATACCAAAGTATATCCTGATGAAGTAATGAATGTTAATAATTTTCTTCTTCATCATCAAATGCATCATTAGAAAGAATACTGGGCTCAGCTAAATCCATGTTTGTTATGTTGAAATCATGTTCTCCCTCGAAGTCACACTCTTCTGGGTTTACATCCCAAAATTTGGATGTTCCTTGTCTGCGTTACAAACCCAATTTGAAAATGCTAAATACAATACAAGTATATTTAAATGAAAACTAAGAAATAATAAAATAACTAAGAGAGCAAATTAGTACCTGTATTCATCATTGCTTCACGAAAGTAATCGAAGATTTGAATGAACATATACTAAATCATCTGCATGCTTGCTGGTGAGTTTATTTCTCTTCATGTTGTGGATTTGAGAATATGTGCTCCAATTTCTTTCACAACAAGATGAACTAGCAGACTGTGATAGCAATATTAATGCAAGACGTTGGAGAAGAGGTATTTCTTATCCAAATGTTGACCACCATGTGATATGATCTATATTATCTTCTTCTCTCACGAATAATGCCGGTCCATATAATCTCGAAGATGAAAATTTTCCAAACTCTTGTGTGACTTGATGTAGAAGATATGCTTCTGAAAAAAGTCTTGTCATACACATATTTCTATGTTTTGATAGTTCTGGGTCTAAATTTGGAGGGACACAACCAATACCACTAGCCTGCTACTTATTTGCACAATATTTTGGATTAAGAGAATGTGCGATGCAATGCAAATGAGTGTTGCTCTTATCCCATCTTCTGATTAAAATTGAATGAATATAATTAAAAAAATCTGAATCATCCAATGCAGGATTTTTTTCTTCATGCTTGAAAACTATAGCTTGTATTTTTTCAATCATATTATCCCACATTTCATAAACTCTGAAGCATGGGCTCATCCTTATCAACTTCTCTTAACATTTCCCAAATAGGTTGCGTAAATTGAAGGAAGTATACCACTCTGTCTCAAAACTCATCATCAAGAATGAATTTTTTAATTTCTTGAGCCTTGATATCATCATCAACACGATAGAATGTCCAATTTTCTCAGTCACCATGTTAATCAAAGCATTCTTCACTCTTTTAATCCTCTTTATCATCACAATGATGGACGCAAAACGTATTTCAGCGACCTTCAACAATTTCAAATCAGAATGACTATTAAATATAGCATTAGCATGATGGTGGTTAACAACAAAATTCCTAATACTTTTGACATTGCTTTCTAAATCTTCAATCCATGAACATAAAACATATGCTTGTAAATTTTCTTCTTCTTTGGGGTTGCAGATGCTCTTTAGGGCTAGATTTAAGCTGTGTGCTACACAAGGAGTTCAAAAAATATGAGGGTACTTACTCTCCAAACTCAACGCTGCACTTTTACAAACTGGAGCATTGTCTGTAATGATTTGTATCACTTTCTGATCACCCACTTCTTTTATCACTTCTATAAACAATCCCTTCAAATACTCTGCATTTTTATATTTTCCAGATGCATCAATTGCTTTCAAGAATATTGGGCCACTAAGCGAACAAACAATGAAATTGATTAATGGACGCCTTTGAATATCTGTTCATCCATCAGACACAATAGAAACTCCATTTTGCTCCCATGAATATTTTTTAATCTTTAGCAACCTCTCCACATTTGACCTCTCTTTTGCAAGAAGTGTGGTTCGTATTTTTTCTGAACTTGGAGGCACATAACCACTCAAATTACAATTTGCCAAAGATGTTACTAAATCCTTCCAATAAGGATTTCTAGCCGCATTAAATGAGTGAACCAAAATAAAAATACCTCTCAACTTTTCTATCAAATTCTTCTCTTCCATATGTATTGAATGCTACTTGTATCATTCCTCTACCTCCTACATTGACTTTTTTTTTAATCATCTTCTTGGTGGCTTGCAAATGACACACTAACTGCAGAAGAATCGGCCATTGCCTTTCTCTTCTCATATTCTTCTTGTATTTTCTTGTATTGTCTTCGCATTGCCTCATGAACTTTTCTGTAAGCTGAAATGCCATGTCCTGGTATCTTCAATAAATGAGCCTTCACTCTTGTGTAAGACCCAACAAAATCTCTTTCGCAGAGCTTGCATCGAAATCTCTTGTTTCCACCACCTCCTTCTCCAGTTTTTGCAAGTTTATCTACATGTACCCATAGTGGCCCCACATCATCAATCCCACTGTAACTATCTGCAAAACTAGCAGCAAAACTCACATGTTGGGATGAGGATGACGCAAGTCCTTTCCCTTTATCCGTCATTTTTATCCTAAAAACACACAAAAAAATACATTAAAATTTTCAAATCAATTATACTTGACCCCCTCCCCCTGTCGAAAACACAGGGAGAAGGGGGGGCTCAGCCCCTCCCCTGTCGAAAACAGAGGGAGCAGGGGGGGCTCAGCCCCTCCCCTGCCGACCCAACAAGAGAGCGAGAGGGGGGGCTCGACGCCTCCCTTGAAATCAAAGGGAGTAGGGTGGGGGGCTCGGACCCTCCCCTGTCAAAAACAGGGAGGGGTTCAGCCCCTTCCCTACCAAAAATAGAGGGGGCAGGGGGTGCTCAGCCCCTCTCCTGCCGACCCAACAAGAGAGCGAGAGGGGGGGCTCGGCCCCTCCCCTGAAATCAAAGGGAGTAGGGTGGGGGGCTCGGCCCCTCCCCTGCCAAAAACAGGGAGGGGCTCCGCCCCTTCCCTACCGAAAACAGAGGGAGCAGGGTGTGAAGAATCCTTGCAAACAATCAAGTTTTCAAATAACTTGATACTTCAAATACTCAATACACAAAATAATGCACAGTGTTTATAAGCTTTACACCACAAAAGAAGTGCAATAAATGCACAGTGTTTATAAGCTTTACACCAAAGAAAGTGCAATAAATGCACAATGTTTATAAGCTAAAGGAGACAACTCCTTACTCTAATACTTGCATATAATGGGCTCACATAACCCTTATTTATAAGCAAACTTAAGAGACATTGGGCTATTCCCAACAACTCTTATTAGAGACGTTGGGAATCAGCCCAACGTCTATATTTTTAAAACTGTGTACACAGTCAATGGCTGACTGTTGTACACTGTACACAGTCAGCCACTGACTGTGTACAAAAACATTATATAAAAAAAACAAAAATAAGAAATGAAAAAAAATTACAAAAATAAAAAAATAAAAAGGAGGAATTACAATCATATTAAAAAACATGAATATGCGTAAAATGTAGAAATGACTAAAATACCCCTACAACCAATACAATAAAGAAATATATATTTTATATATACAAGTAGATGAATACATATACATATATGAAATATATATATGTATATGTATCTTCTTTTATATATAAAAAATATATATAGAAAATACATTTTCTTATAAATTACAATTTAACACCCCCCCTCAAACTTAGGGAAAGATGACCGAAAGTTTGCCAAGGAGGAAATTGAACCGCGGAGCACACAAAGCTTTGGTGAAGAAATCTGCCAACTGATATTCTGAAGTTACATATGAAAGATCTATAACTCCTTTCAGATACGCTTCCCGAACATAGTGACAGTCCATCTCAATGTGTTTAGTTCGCTCATGAAAAGTATGATTTTTGGCAATGTATATTGCACTCTTGTTATCACAGCATAGCTTGGTGGGCCCTTCTATTGAGATTCCCATGTCTTCTAATAGCTGATGAATCCATACAATTTTCATGGTAGTAGTCGCCATGGCACGATATTCAACTTCTGTTGAGGATAGAGACACTTTTTGCTGCTTCTTACATCTCCATGAAATCAACGAGTCTCCTAAAATCACACAAAAACCAGTGGTGGAGTGACGGTTATTTGGGTCACCTCCCCAGTCAGAGTCAGTATAAGCAATTAATTTTAATTCAGAAGAAGAGGATAAGAATACTCTATTGTTTAGTGTGCCTTTTATGTATCTCACAATCCGCAAGATGGCACTCATGTGAACTGATGTTAGTGCATGTTGGTGCATGTTAGAACTGACTTGCAGTATGAACTGCATGAGAGATATATGGTCTAGTAATACTCAGATACATCAAAGATCTCACAAGCTGTCTGTAGGGGGTGGGATTGGAGAGAGGAATACCATAATCAATCTTCATTTTGGCTCCTACTATAGCAGGAGTTTCACAAACCTTATCATCTGTAATACCTGACCGGTCAATAATCTCAGAGGCAAACTTAGTTTGAGATAAAAAATACCCTCTATAAGAGTAAGCTACTTAAATACCCCAAAAATAAGTTAGAAATCCCAAATCAGACATTTCAAGCCTATCCTTCAAAATTGATTTTATGCTTTTAACCTCTTTAGAATCACTTCCGGTTATAAGTATATCATCCACATATAAGAGCAGAATGACAATCCCTGCATTGGTTTTTCTAACAAATAAGGCAGTGTCAGTGAAACAGAAAGAAAAACCATTTTTTAACATTACGAAGTTAAATCTATCATACCAAGCCTTAGGGGTTTGTTTTAAACCATAAAGTGCTTTTCGAAGACGAAGCACTTTCCCTTTGGGAGTCTCCATTCCTGGTGGAGCATCCATATATACCTCTTCATTCAGATCACCATTTAAGATGGTGTTTTTTGTAATGAAATGGTGGTCTTCAACAAATGCACAAATAACTCACAAACAAGTGTCTATTGGAGACACTACAAGCATGACCCTTGAAAGGGTATAAAAGGAAGAACATTTGAAAAATAAATAATACTTTATTCATGAACAAAATGCTTAAGAAGCATGGTTGTTTACATTGAAGGGGTTCACCCCTATATATATACAAAAAAGTGGAAGAGAGAGGAGAGCTCATTTTGAGCTCTCCAAAAGAGACGTTGGATTCCAACGTCTCTTAATATAGCTGTTGGACTACAATCCAACAACATTTATTATTATAGTTGTTGGACTATAGTCCAACAACATTTATTATAGTTGTTGACTACAGTCCAACAGCTATTTGCACAGTCAAGTTCCAACATGAACTTGACTGGATCAAATATCTAGTTTCTATTGAACTAGATGCTAAAAAAAAAAATAGAAAAAGAAAATAATAAAAGAAAATATAATAATATTAAATTATATATATATATATATATATTACAGTTTACATTTTAACACTCCCCCTCAAACTTACGGTACAATGAGCGAAAGTTTGTGTAAGAGGAAGTGAAATCTGGGAGCAGCGAGATGCTTGGTGAAGAAGTCTGCTAATTGATATTCTGATGTAACATATGGCAGATCAATGGTTCCATGTAAGTATTCCTCTCTGACATAGTGACAGTCCATCTCAATGTGTTTAGTGCGCTCATGGAATGTCCGGTTGCTTGCAATGTAGATCGCGCTTTTGTTGTCACAGCACATCTTTGAAGCTTGCGTTGCTTTAGCTCCCATATCCGCTAGCAATCGTCTGAGCCAAACAACCTCCATAGTGGTGGTTGCCATGGCTCTGTATTCAGCTTCGGTGGAGGAAAGAGAGACTTTCTGCTGCTTCTTGCACCTCCACGAAATTAAGGTTTCACCTAGGAACACACAAAAACCAGTAGTTGAGTGTCTATTATTGGGATCACCTCCCCAGTCAGCATCAGTATATGCAATTAAATTTAATGAAGATGAAGCAAACAAGAAGAGTCCTCGTGAAAGAGAGGATTTTAAGTATCTAATAATACGCAAAATCGCTCCCATGTGCACGGAGGTGGGAGCATGCTGAAACTGACTGACTGTATGAACCGCATGAGTTATATCTGGCCTAGTAATGGAAAGATAAGAAAGAGCTCCAACAAGCTGTCTATAAGGAGTAGGATCATCAAGAAGTTCTCCATCATCAATTTTCATTTTAACATTGACAACTTCTGGAGTGTCTACTTTCTTATCATCTGTAATTCCAGACCTGGAAACGATATCAAGAGCAAATTTAGATTGAGATATCAAATACCCCCGAGGGGAATAAGCAACTTCAATGCCTAAAAAATATCTTAATAAACCTAAGTCAGTCATTTCAAAGTGAGTTTTAAGAAGAGATTTGATATTTGCAGCTCCCTGTTTGTCGCCTCCGGTGATGATCATATCGTCCACATAGAGAAGAAGAATAATGATACCTGCATCAGATTTCTTAACAAACAAAGCAGTGTCAGATAAACAAGGTTGAAAACCAATATCAAGCATAACATGACTAAATCGGTCATACCAGGCTTTTGGAGCCTGTTTAAGACCATAAAGAGCTTTTTCTAGACGAAGAGCTTTACCCTTAGGGATACTAATACCAGGTGGGGCTTCCATGTATACTTCTTCAACGAGATTCCCATTCAGGAAAGCATTTTTGACATCTAATTGAAAGATAGGCCATGTTCTAATGGAGGCCAAGGCTATTAAAGTTCTAACAGTGGTCATACGGGCCACATGAGCAAATGTTTCTTCATAATCGATGCCATACTCTTGGGCATATCCTTTTGCTACTAAACGGGCCTTATATCTTTCCAGGGTCCCATCACTTTTGGTTTTGACTTTGTATACCCACCTATAACCTATAGGTTTCTTACCCGGAGGAATATCTTGTATCGTCCAAGTATTGGCCTTTTCTAGTGCATCCAATTCTATTTTCGTGGCTTCTATCCATTCTATATGATTTTTTGCTTGAGAATAGGATGATGGTTCAACATATGATTGTATTAATGTAATGACGGCCCTATACGTGGGTGAAAAAGATTCATAAGACACAAATTTTTCTGGAGGTTTAGAGATTCTAGACGTTCTTCTAGGTGAGACTTCAGAGTATTTTTGTAATGCACGAAAGATTTTGCGCTCTACGTCTTGAATATTGTAGACTAACATCCCTATGGATTTGCTCTTCATTATCATCATTTTCAACAACAATAGGACTTTGATCATTGTCAAGGTCACATCCAACATCACATTCATTGGATTTTGAAGTTGGATCAATTAAAAACGAGTACTCAGTGACATCCTTGGATTTTTCAAATTCAAAAAAGCTTTCTTTTTCCAAAAAAGATACATTTCTTGACATATAATTTGTCATTTTGAAAATCGAAACACCTGTAGCCTTTTTTATTATCAGCATAGCCTAAAAAGGCACATGAGATTGCACGAGGAGAGTGTTTGTCATTTCTGTTGGTGAAAACAAAACATTTGCATCCAAAGACTCTTAATCTAGAATAATCTGGAGTTAAATTAATAAGCTTTTCTATTGGAGTTGTATTCTTTAATGAGGAAGATGGCATCCTATTAATGAGGTAGGTGGCAGTTAGGACCGCTTCAGCCCAAAAACTTTTTGGAACTTGATTTGCAATTAGCAATGTCCTATAGTTTCCTTAATGTGTCGATGTTTGCGTTCGGCTAGGCCATTCTGTTGTGGAGTGTGTGGACATGATCTTTGATGTGTAATACCATGTAAATTGAGATAATCTTTGAATTTGTTGGACATAAATTCTCCCCCTGAATCCATGCGAAAAACAGAAATATCATTTTTAAACTTATTTTTAAGCATTTTATGAAATATTTGGAAGTTAACAAAGACATCAGATTTATGTTTAAGAAAATAAATCCAAGTATGTCTAGAAAAGTCATCAACAAAAATGACATAATATGTATAAACACCTTTGGAAATAACTGGTGCGGGCCCCAAACATCCAAATGTATTAACTCAAGTGGTCGTGAGGAAACAAAAGTTCTACTAAGAAATGATAACCTTTTCATTTTGCTAAGAATGCAGTATTTACAAGAAAAATTTTCAGAATTACAAAAAATTTCCAAACTTTTAAAATATTGAATTTTAGACATATGAGGATGGCCAAGCCTTTTGTGACATTTTTAACATCCATTTGATAGATGTTCTATTTGTTGATAAAGGCAACGGTAATGAGACATCGGACATTGACCATTCGGGCCACAGGGGCAAAAGTTTCTTCATAGTCAATCCCATATTCTTGACTATATCCCTTTGCAACTAATCGAACCTTATATCTCTCAAGAGATCCATCGCTCTTAGTTTTTACCTTAAATACTCATCTACACCCTATTGCTTTCTTACCCTTAGGAAGATCTTGGAACTCCCAAGTCTTTGCCCTGTTGAGAGCTGAAAGCTCACATTCCATTGCTTTCAGCCATTCATCATTCATTTTGGCATCTTCGAAGTTTTTGGGTTCTTCGAAGTTTTTGGGTTCTATATAGGAATGAATGGCGCTAAGGCATACTCTATGTTTAGGAGTGAACGAATCATATGAAATAAACCTATAAGGCATCTTTCTACTTCTCTCAGTTCTTCGTAGGTTTTCATCATTTATTGAATTGGACCCACTAGGTTCACTGTATTTTTCAATTGCACTCCTAAAACTATTTTTATCTCTATGGGTATATGTTATAGGATCTCTCAATGCTCCTTCACTTCTATGTTGGGAGATAGGTGGATGGGAAGAGCCATCTTCTTTATCATTGACATCATTATAAATGAAATCGTCATCACTATCATCATCATGTGCTAACATTTCAAATAAAAAGGAGTAATCCATGTTTTCTTCAAAGGGTTCACTCCTTTCAAAACCATTAACATTTTCCAGAAAACTCACATTTCTGGAAACATACAGCTTGTCATTCCCAATATCATAACAACGAAACCCTTTTTGGGTTTCAGAATATCCAAGAAAAGCACAGGCAATGGCTTTTGGCGAAGGCTTGTCATTCTTGTCAGTAAGAACGAAACATTTGCAACCAAAAATTCTCAACCGACTATAGTCGGGTTCTTTGGTATACAATTTTTCAAAAGGCGAGATATTGTTCAAGTTTTTAGAAGGTAGCCGATTTATCAGATAAACAGATGCTAAAGCCGCTTCAGCCCAAAAACGTTTTGGGCTGTTTTGAGAAACAAGTAATGTTCGAGTTGTCTCTATTATATGTCTATGCTTTCTTTCAGCTAATCCATTTTGTTGAGGGGTTTTCGGACAAGATCTTTGGTGAAGAATACCATGACTTTCAAGATAATTTTTGAATTCACTTGAAAGGTATTCTCCACCAGAGTTAGTTCTAAAAATTTTTAGATTCTCATTAAATTGATTTTTAATCATCATATGATAGGTTTTAAAAATTGAGAAAACTTCATATTTGTGTTTAAGAAAATAAATCCAACAATATGTCGTGTAGTCGTCAACAAAAATGATATAATATGCAAAGCCTCCTTTTGATAGGACGGGTGCCGGTCCCCATACATCCGAATGGATAATTTCAAAAGGTCTTGTTGTAAACATAGATCTTTCACAAAAGGCAATTTTTTCATTTCCCCAAGAATACAGTCATTACAAGTTAAATCACTTTTACATAGACTTTTAACAAAAGGTAAATGAGAAATTTTTATAATACTTGGATGTCCAAGTCTCGTGTGCCACACATTAATATCCTTTTGTTGGACAACATTACAAAACGGGTTCTTTGGAATTTGAAGGGAATCAACATAATATAGATCGCCCTTCCTAGAGCCTTCCCCAATCAATCTCCCGGACCGACGATCCTGTATCCAACATTTGTTAGATGAAAACTTTATATCATACTCATGATCCGAGAGTTGAGAAACAAAAAACAAATTTAAGTTTAATTTGGGTATAAATCTAATTTTTGGAATAAAGAGTTTTTCAAAATTTCCTATTTCTTTTACTTCAAGAGATGTTCCATCCGCAGTTGAAACAAAAGATGGAGAGGGATTTTTTGAGTATTCGAAAAAAGAACTAAAACTTGGGGTCATGTGAAAAGAAGCACCCGAATCTAAAAGCCAAGAGGTCTTACCGGGAGGAGAAGAGGTTGACATGGCGGCTCCGGAAATAGCCCCTTTTAAAAGAGGTTGAAGTGTATCCACGATTTGTTGCAATGAAAGAGCTCCATTTGAAGATGACGAGCACTCTTCTTTTTGAGGTTGGGATGTAGTAGCCATGTCAAGTAATTTTTTCTACTTTGGGCAAATAGGCTTGATATGCCCCGGTTTCCTACAAAAATGACATAAAAGCTTGCTATAATCCTTCTTCCTTCCTTGACCACTTGAGTTTTGATTCTTGAAGTGAGGAGGCTTGTAGGTCCTTAAGTTGCTTTGAGACATCATTAACTCCTTCATTTTCTTCATTATAGGAAGATGTAGCTAGAACACTTGGGTTGTTCTTGCTTATACCCATACGAGTTTCTTCCCCACTTAGTTTAGTAATTACATCTTCAAGAGAAGGGGAAGTGAAGGCGGATAAAAGAGAAAATCAGATTTGTTCGAATTAAGGCCTAAGCCCATTCAAAAAATTAAAAAATCTATCTTCTTCTAATTGTTTATAACGAAGCTCTATGGCTTCTCCACTCCACTTGGGTTCAAGCATAGCAAACTCATCCCAAATAGAAGAGAGTTTGGCCAAATACTCCCTTATAGTCATCTCTCCTTGACGAAGAGTCAGAGCTCTCTTTTGGAGGTAATATTTATGAGACAGGTCCTTAGAGGTGTACATCTTCTCAAGGTACTCCCACGCTTGAGAAGCCTTTTTAAACTTGATAATATTGGCGTTAATTCTTGTTTCTACGGATGAGAAAATCTATGAGAGAATTTTAAAATTCCTCATCTCCCATTCTTCATGCTTTTTGGGTTAGTCTTAAAGAGCCTTGGCTCTTTCTTCGCCTTCAAGGATTTTTATTTTGCCTTTCTTCATCAAGGTTATCTTTGGCTCCGGTTCGGGAATCGAGCCTTGAACATAACCCCAAAGCCCTTTTCCTTTAATATGAGCCTCCATGTTTCCGGCCCAGACGTGATAGTTGGACCCATTGAGTTTGAAGCCGAGAGAAAAATGAGAGTCTTTTTCACCCATTAGAGAGGAGAGATGATAAAAAAAATACGTACCACAAAGGATTTTTAGACCTTTCTTGATAGAAGAGTCTTCTAAAATATTGGATGAACAAGTGAATCCACTTCAATCACCAAAAAAATTGAGGGCACACTTTTCGAGGCACCGAAAAACTGAGAATCCACACGATCCTTTTTTTTTCTCCAACCTTGCTCTGATACCATGTGAAGAATCCTTGCAAACAATCAAGTTTTCAAATAACTTGATACTTCAAATACTCAATACACAAAATAAATGCACAGTGTTTATAAGCTTTACACCACAAAAGAAGTGCAATAAATGCACAGTGTTTATAAACTTTACACCAAAGAAACTGCAATAAATGCACAATGTTTATAAACACTAAAGGAGACAACTCCTTACTCTAATACTTGCATACAATGGGCTCACATAGCCCTTATTTATAAGCAAACTTAAGAGACGCTGGGCTATTCCCAACAACTCTTATTAGAGACGTTGGGAATCAGCCAACGTCTATATTTTTAAAACTGTGTACACACTCAATGGCTGACTGTTGTACACTGTACACAGTCAGCCACTGACTGTGTACAAAAACATTATATAAAAAAAACAAAAATAAGAAATGAAAAAAAAATTTACAAAAATAAAAAAATAAAAAGGAGGAATTACAATCATATTAAAAAACATGAATATGCGTAAAATGTAGAAATGACTAAAATACCCCTACAGCCAATACAATAAAGAAATATATATTTTATATATACAAGTATATATAAAATATATATAAAAAATACATTGTCTTATAAATTACAATTTAACACAGGGGGTGCTCATCCCCTCCCCTGTCGACCCAACAAGAGAGCGAGAGGGGGGAGGGGTTGGCCCCTTCCCTGTCGACCCAACAAGAGAGCGAGAAGGGAAGGGGGTGCTCGGCCCCTCCCCTGCCGACCCAACAAGAGAGCGAGAAGGGAAGGGGGTGCTCGGCCCCTCCCCTGCCGACCCAACAAGAGAGTGAGAGGGGGGGGGGGGGGGGCTCGGCCCCTCACCTGTTGAAAACAG
Organism: Nuphar pumila; assembly: GCF_984573655.1. Taxonomy (NCBI): domain Eukaryota; kingdom Viridiplantae; phylum Streptophyta; class Magnoliopsida; order Nymphaeales; family Nymphaeaceae; genus Nuphar; species Nuphar pumila. Next base: position 119,029,698 of record NC_143253.1, on the reverse strand, counting down.
TGGGAGCGAGAGGGGGGGATCGACTCCTCCCCTGCTGACCCAACAAGAGAGCAAGAGGGTGCAGGGGGCGTCTCGGCCCCTCCCCTGCCGACACAAGAAGAGAGCGAGAGAGGGTACATACCTGCGAAAGGAGAGGAGGAGCCGAGAGGAGTCTGGGAGGTGGAGCTGGGGCGTCGATAGGAGAGAGCTCGAGCTCAGGGGGAGAGGAGAGGAGAGATTAGGGGCAAATTTTTTTTTTGCCCTAATCCTCCTTTTCATCGGGGAATTTTTTTTAATTGCAAAAAAGTGGACAAAAAATGACCCTGGGTGCGTTGACCGCACCCAGGGTCGTGTTGACCGCACCCGGTGCCGCACGCGCACCCGCGTCGCGTCGACGGGTGCGACACCTATTTTGCCGAGTCCCTGTGACTTAGTTTAGTATTTCTTTGTAGAACATGTGTACCGTTGATTGCTTTTGCCCTTCTGAAGCTGAAAGTGTGACACAAATTATCATCATAGTCACAATTATTGGCAGTATTTGAATCTATCAGAAAATAACATGAAAAATTCTACTGCCGGGAAATAAATCATTTAAATTGTGATATATTCTAAATATCACTTTCACCTAATTTACATTAATATATCATGGATCTTCTAAAAAACATGAAATAAAATCATCTTGCATTTTGAATATGAAATGTATGGGGTAAACTTGTCAAAACTATACCCTCCTTTATAATGTTGAGTTGAATGCATAAAGCTTCTTAAAAAATACTCATTGAAATGGTAGGGAGCACTTTTCTTTATAGAAGTTGGGCAATACTCCCCTTCCTTCGCCTACAAAAAAAAAACACAAACTACCTAACCATCAACAGATTTACCCAATTTTGTTATAGAGTCATCTTTCTCTCTCTCTCTCTCTCTCAAAACATGAATATTATCATATTTTTCCATTTTTTGTGTATATATTATTTATTTATTATTTAATTTGTATAGAGATTTTCCCTATTTCCCCCTGAGAATAACACTTCTTTTCAAAGTCTCACACTATTCTCTCTTGTCGGGAAAAACTGGTAGACGATATTTGTCACGTTGGTTTATAATGCCTTTTATTTTTGTTCATATTTTTTTAACAAAAAATGGTCATGTCGTTGATTATTCATTTTTGAAAGATCCATGACATTGCAACATTCCAACTGCTGAATTGGCAGCCGATTAGCCGCTTTGATGAACTACCTGATGAATTTGATCCTACTGGGAAGTTTCCTGGCTCGTTTGATGATGGGGATCCACAAACAACAAATCTATATGTTGGTAATCTTTCACCAAAGGTAACTGACTACTCTTTCATTTCAGAGGGTTACCTTAAAAAATTGCAGGAAAATTTCATGTTTTCCTTCTCCTCTAAACACATTGTATTGTCCTGTATCACCTTAGGTGGATGAGAATTTTCTTCTACGGACATTTGGTAGGTTTGGCCCTATTGCTAGTGTCAAGATAATGTGGCCTCGAACAGAGGAAGAGAAGAGACGTCAGCGAAACTGTGGCTTTGTTGCTTTCATGAACAGAGCTGATGGCCAGGCTGCCAAAGATGAGATGCAAGGTACCAAAAGTTCCTAGCTTTTTCTAGTATTAGCCTCATGTTTATGTTCCTTTTTGTATATTGAAAATTTTACTTGGTTTTAACTTTTAAGGCAATATTCCTGAAATATATCTGTTTCCTCATTGTAATCTGTTAATACACCCCTGACCATATTCTTAATTTTACAAACGTCTTTGCACTGCTGAATGAATTTTATGCTTTATCTGTTCTCTCCTCTAGTTTTGATTTGTCAGTAGTGGAAATGCTGTTAATGTCAATCTTCTGATTGGTGTTGCATATGTGCCTGTAGGTTGAGCTTCTTAATTTCAATTTCTTGGAAAAAAATTGTTCCTCTAATAAAATTTTTATTCTCCAAAAAGAATTAATGAAATTTAACCTTAGAAAAACTGCATTTCAGTAAAACAACTATATGTTTCAGTTTTCCATGCATATGGTTCATAATTGATCCGAGCTGTGCCGTCCATAGGAATCATTGAAATGAGGATAGTAGTTTTTCATGTACCTATTTTTTTGGTCATATATTTTCTGTCTTGTATTTGTTTTGGTTTTGTGAATTTCAGTTTGTCCTGTGCATGAGATACAACTTTTGCAACATATAGCACTGAAGACAATAGTTTTTTTTTTTATTTCAGTTTTTGTCTTATATTTTATGTGTGCTGTTTTTTCGGTTTTGTGAATTTCAGTCCCTCTGGTGCATGTGCAACTTTTGCAACATTATAGCAGCTTTTTCTGTAATTCTTTCATGTTTGCTGTTGACGAATTATGCCTACTAAGTATGTACTTATACGTTTTTAATACTTTTTTCTGTACCAGGTGTAGTGGTTTATGAGTATGAATTAAAGATAGGGTGGGGGAAATCCGTGTCATTGCCAGGACAAGCACTTCCTGCTCCTCCACCAGGGCACATGGCTATCAGAAGCAAAGAGGTTGGTGAAGCATTAGGGCGATTATAGAGTTGTTTTCTTTCAATTAATGAATATTAGAATGGTCAGGAACTTCAGGCTAGAGGTACCATTGCAATGAAAAATTTCCACTTTTCCTTTCTTATCTGTGATTATCATCCCTAATAATGACAAAAATAGCTAAGATTCTTTCCTTCTTTTATGAAACCTTAGCTAAGATTCTTTTCTTCTTTTTTAGAACCTTACATAGTGCAAACTTTTGCAGGGTTGTACTGTGATATTGTCAGGTCCTGAAGGTCCTCCTGTTGCTTCTGTGACGAACCAAAACTCGGAGTTGGTATGATGACATTCCTTTTCTCAATTAAGTGTTGGAGCTGTTGTGTTGGATTTAGCCGAATGTTATGATGCATTTTTGTGGTGTACCATATACATTTCTATACCTAGTGGAGTTGAATACTGTCTCAAACTGCAAATGTTATCTCCCTTGTAGGATTTACAGTACTTTTCTCGTATTCCTGTCCAATTTTGGACATGAAACATTTATGACATGTTTGTTACCCATCAGCAACTGTGAAACTATTTCTTAAATTGCGACATTGTGTATACAAAGGAGGGGAAATCAGGGTTTTGGTATTAAACAGGGGGCTTAAAGCATAGTATCCATTTCTTGTCGACACACAGATGCACAACAGATTCAAGTTTGAAAATGAAGTTCCTTGTTTATGTTGTTCATGCATGCAATCCTAGACACGAAAGATACTTCCATCTTGTTACTTAAATCTAGTATGGCTTATGTTTGTTGTCACGGATCCAACTATTTAATCATCAATACTTCTCATGTAGTTTTCATGACGGCATTTCTATGTTTGCTAGAACTCTTCATTTTTATTTCATGCTGTTATTGGAAATTTTTTATTGCATTACAGATATTAAACAATATTCATGACAGACATGCCTTTGGATGTACCTAAGGATTGCAATGTTGTGCACATGATATTGCAATATTGGCGTGTTGAATATCTTTTATTTGTATATTGTGTATCTTGAAAGTTCTTCTTTGTAGATGAAATACTTATGATACCTACATATTTGAAATGCAATGTCATAGTGTAGAAGGAATCCCACCTAAATATGGGAGACTACTTACCCCAAGCTTGTTACTTAGTTCTAGTATTGCTTATGTAGTTATTCATCCAACTCTTCAATCCATCAATTCTTTGTAAGTTGTTTTCCAAGTCCAGTAGCCGAAATCTTCATTGGCTTATGCTCTGACCTGAGTATCATTACTGTGAGGGATAGGTGGAAAGAACTCCCATCGGGGAGTGAAATAGAACATGAAACCGTGAGCTCCCAAGCAGTGGGAGGATAATTTGGTCTCTAACCACATGCCGGTTGAAGAATGAGCTGGCAACTCACAAGTAATGGCTTGGTTAAGGGAACCCTCATTCGGACATGGCGTACTATATGTAACTATTATCAATAAATAGTAAGGCCATTGCATTTCAACATAAAACTCTCCATTTTTATCTCATACTGTTGTTGGAAATTTTTATTATACTATAGATATTAGTAATACTCATGAGACATATTTAGATGTACCTAAGGATTGCAATGTTGTGCACATGTTACAAATTTACAATGTTTGTCCATTTGACTTCAATATTTGCATATTGGTTACCTTTTCCTTAAATATTGTGTTTTGATTTTTTTTCTGGGTGAAAATACTCAACAATACCTGTATGTTTGAAATATAATGTCATAGTGTGGAACAATCTCCTCCTAGACAAGGGAGACTACCCCACCACTAGGGCTGCACAACGAGTCGAGCTAGTTCGGGCTTGACTCATTTAAACGTGACTCGGACTCGTCCGAGTAAGTAAATGACCCGAGCTTGATTAAGCTCAATTAGCCCGATTAAGCTCATCTAATTGTGTCATATGGTGACTAATTTTAGGATATGTATTATTTTTGTTGATTTTTAATCACAAAACCTGCTTTTAGCTAAGCGGGTAACATGTATACCATCTACGTCACATGGGTGCGGGTGCGGCACTTTAAAAAAGCTTGGGTGCGGGGGTGCGACAATATATATATATATATATATATATATATATATATATATATATAATTTTTAAGTTTTAACCTATGTCGCTCTTTGTGCAGGGGAGGGTCTGAGCCCCCTCCCTGCGCTTTCTGTGTGTAGGGGAGGGGTCGAGCCCCCTCCTTGCACTCTCTGTTGGCAGGGGAGGGGACGAGCCCCCTCCCTACACCCTCTTTGTGCAGAAGAGGGGTCGAGCCCCCTCCCTGCGCCCTCTTTGTGCAGGGGAGGGGTCGAGCCCCCTCCCTGTGTGCAGGGGAGGGGTCGAGCCCCCTCCATGTCCTCCCTCTTTGTGTAGGGGAGGGGATGAGCCCCCTCCCTGCACTCTCTGTTGGCAGGGGAGGGGGCCGAACCCCCTCCCTACATCCTCTTTGTGCAGGGGAGGCGTCAAGCCCCCTCCCTGCTCCCTCTTTGTGCAGGGGAGGGGTTGAGCCCCCTCCTTGCGCTCCCTGTTGGCAGGGGAGGGGCCGAGCCCCCTCCCTGAGCCCTCTTTGTGCAGGGGAGGGTCGAAGAGGAGAGCAGAGGGAGTCAGAGAGGAGAGAGCGTACTTGAGGAAGAGAGGTCTGGCGGAGCAGTCGACAGCGGCGTCGAGGTCCGACGGAGGTCGATCGACGTTGGCTTCAGGAGGAGAGGATTAGGGCAAAAAAAATTTGCCCTAATCCTCCCCTCCGCAGCATTTTCGTCGAGCGATTTTTTTTTTAAATCTAAAAATTGAACCAAAATGACCCTGGGTGCGTTGACCACACCCAAGGTCGGGTTGATCGCACCGGGTGCCGCACCCGCGTCGCGTCGACGCGAGTGCGGCACCTGGTTTGCCGAATCCCTGTGAGTACATAGTATACCATGTATATGTGAGGTCTTGGGTTCAAATCCCACCCTCTATGCAATTGATATATTTTTGTTAAATTTAAGTTAATGCGGCTTGAGCTGTGCGCCCCTAAAAAGAGTAGGTGGGGCCTAGGTGGTACCCCAAATAAAAAAATTAAAACACACAAAATATGTAAACAAACGGCTAAAATTAATAACAAACATGTATACAACATAAAATCAATCAACAATAAGCAATAGACAAAACATAACATGTCGTCGAACACTGTAAAGCAATTTTATTAAATAATCTGCTCAAAAAAATGAAGAATAAATAAATAAACAATTGAATAACCAAACCATATAACTAACAATGTGAATGAACAATATACAAAAAACAAAATCACGAATGCAAACAAATTAACAACAGACATAAAATAAGCAATAGACAAATAAAAAGAAAAAATGAACAATTGAATAAACAAACCATGCAACTGATAACCTACTCAAAAAAATTAAGAATAAATGAACTGGATAATCAAACCATACAACCAGTGTTATAAAAGATGCGCCTTTTTTTTTACAACAAGATTTCTGAGACATAATCAACAAGATTTTTGTAGGTTAATCTCATATATTTTCCAGTTATTTCAGTTATGTAATCAGTTTCTTAGTATATTACTATATTTTAACTTTTGTTGGTTAATCTCATATATTTTTCAGTTATTTCAGTTATGGAATCAGTTTCTTAGCATAGTTTAACTTTTGTTGGTTAATCTCATATATTTTCCAGTTATATAATCAGTTTTTTAGTTACTTTTATATGTTAATCTCATATTTTTTAGAATAATCTCATATATTTTAACTTTTGTAGGTTAATCTCATATATTTTTCAGTTATTTCAGTTATGGAATTAGTTTCTTAGCATATTTTAACTTTTGTTGGTTAATCTCATATATTTTCCAGTTATGTAATCAGTTTTTAGTTACTTTTATATGTTAATCTCACATTTTTTAGAATAATCTCATATATTTTAACTTTTGTAGGTTAATCTCATATATTTTCCAGTTATTTCAGTTATGTAATTAGTTTCTTAGTATATTTTAACTTTTGTTGGTTAATCTCATATATTTTCCAGTTATATAATCAGTTTTTTAGTTACTTTTATATGTTAATCTCATATTTTTTAGAATAATCTCATATATTTTAACTTTTGTAGGTTAATCTCATATATTTTTCAGTTATTTCAGTTATGGAATCAGTTTCTTAGCATATTTTAACTTTTGTTGGTTAATCTCATATATTTTCCAGTTATATAATCAGTTTTTTAGTTACTTTTATATGTTAATCTCATATTTTTTAGAATAATCTCATATATTTTAACTTTTGTTGGTTAATCTCATATATTTTCCAGTTATTTCAGTTATGTTATCAGTTTCTTAGTATATTTTAACTTTTGTTGGTTAATCTCATATATTTTCCAGTTATGTAATCAGTTTTTAGTTACTTTTATATGTTAATCTCACATTTTTTAGAATAATCTCATATATTTTAACTTTTGTAGGTTAATCTCATATATTTTCTAGTTATTTCAGTTATGTAATTAGTTTCTTAGTATATTTTAACTTTTATTGGTTAATCTCATATATTTTCCAGTTATATAATCATTTTTTTAGTTACTTTTATATGTTAATCTCATATTTTTTAGAATAATCTCATATATTTTAACTTTTGTAGGTTAATCTCATATATTTTCCAGTTATTTCAGTTATATAATCTGTTTCTTAGTATATTTTAACTTTTGTTGGTTAATCTCATATATTTTCCAGTTATGTAATCAGTTTTTCAGTTACTTTTATATGTTAATCTCATATTTTTTAGAATAATCTCATATATTTTAACTTTTGTAGGTTAATCTCATCTATTTTTCAGTCATTTCAGTTATGTAATCAGTTTCTTAGTATATTTTAACTTTTGTTGGTTAATCTCATATATTTTCAAGTTATGTAATCAGTTTTTTAGTTACTTTTATATGTTAATCTCATATTTTTTAGAATAATCTCATATATTTTAACTTTTGTTGGTTAATCTCATATGTTTTCTAGTTATGTAATCGGTTTCTTAGTATATTTTTTCTTTTGTTGGTTAATCTCATATATTTTCCAGTTATGTAATCATTTTTTTAGTTACTTTTATATGTTAATCTCATATTTTTTATAATAATCTCATATATTTTAACTTTTGTAGGTTAATCTCATATATTTTCCAGTTATTTCAGTTATGTAATCAGTTTCTTAGTATATTTTAACTTTTTTTGGTTAATCTCATATATTTTCCAGTTATGTAATCAGTTTTTAGTTACTTTTATATGTTAATCTCATATTTTTATTACTTATTTGAGATTTTCTATTTCTTATTGGTTGTTATTTCATCAATAAAGCATTTCTTTATCTATTTGTATTTTTAGATATTTTTTTAAAGTTTTCACAAAAAAATTTGAGGCTTAAGCTTTACTACTCGAGGCTTACGCCTCACCTCGGTTTTTGGTGGAGCGCCTCGCTACGCCTCAACGCTTTTCACAACACTGCATACAACTAACAATGTGAATAAAAAATATACAAAAAATAAACAACAATAGACTTATAAAAAGAAGAAATGAACAATTGAATAAACAAACCATGCAACTGAGAATGTATATAAAAGGAAATTACAGAAATATAACTCAGAAACAGTCAAACAGTATCTAAACAGATTATTTATATTATAAATTACATTACATAGATACGGCATTATATATAAAATTATATTATATTACAAACAGATTATATATAATTTACAATACATACACAAATATATTTATATATAAATGCAGTATATATAATATATAATATGCTGAAATATAGTATATATATATATATAATATAACTGAAATGCAGTATAATTAACAGGAAGAAGAAAAAAAAGGAAGAGGAAGGAAAAATAGGAAGAAGGAAAAAATTAAAAATGGAAGGAAAAAATTAAAAATGGAAGGAAAAGGAAAAAAACGAAGAGGAGAGAGAGAGAGGCGAGGGTGTACCTATTGGACCCTTGGTCCTCTTCTTCTTTTTTCTGCAAAAACCTGACACCGAGAGAGAGAGAGAGAGAGAGAGAGAGAGAGAGAGAGAGAGAGAGAGAGAGAGAGAGACCTTTGGTCTTCTTCTTCGTCTTCTTGCAAAAACCAGAGAGAGAGAGAGAGAGGAGAGAAAAGGGGAAGGGGGAAATTAGGGCCCCTTTTCCCCTTTTATACCGGTTGTGGTCAACCTAAAAAAAAGAGAGGTCCGATCTAGGCTTAAGCCTAGGTGGTCCCAGCCTTGGTGAGCTAGGCAGCACCTAGGCGCTAAAATAGGGTCCCACCTTGAGGTGGGGCTGCACGTAGTTCGTCTAGGACACCTAGGCGCCTTCTTTGATAACTAAGTTCTTGACATAACTTAGACACTGTTATTTTCAAACTTCAGTGTCTGAAATTGTTGAGCAATACTAGATACTGTGTGTTAAGTGTTGTTCACCCTATGTCTGATATACAAACATTTTAAAATGAGGAAGTGTGATGCTTTATAAACTGCTCTTTGTCGTATCAACTATTGATTATATAATGAGCAACGATGACTTCTTGTAATGAAACAAGTGGAAATATAATAGAAAACACACTAAGGGCAAGCAAGATATAAAAAAGAGTGCACATGCACTAGTCCACCAAGGGACAATACAATATCCAAGGATGAAAAATCACAAAAGCACTACAAGTGCACACAAGAGCCACTATGGGCAAGCACAACACAAAAAAAATACTTCACTTGGGAAATGCTTAGAAAAGCATAGCTCAATACAAGAGGTGGAGTGCCTTTAAATAGTCACTCAAGCAAACAAATGAACTGGTCTAACTGGTCGTTGGACCCATAGTTGGCAAACCTGGTGAGTCGACTCGGGAATCGCCCGAGTCGACCCGGATAGGACCCCAACTGGGTCACGATTTAGGACTGCTGATCCACATGCAAAAACAATATTTTTTTCATGCATTTTGTGATTTTAATGCATAATTTCCATAAAAGAATACTTGTTATAAAGAATTATATATTTCTAAATCATAAATATTAACAATTATGTATAGTTGAATACTTATATAGCTTAGTCATTGATGTCATGTGCTAAATTTAGTGATTATACAATATGAATTTTGATTTTGTCCATATCTTAACACTAGAAAATGTATAGTCCTAACTCGTCCGAGTTACCAAGTCGACCCGCTAACTTGCGAGTCAAGGGTTGGGCGATCCGACTCCGAGTCACGAGTTTGCTAACTATGGTTGGACCAGCCCCAACGACTATAATTATAGCCATTGGGACGAGTCCAATCACTAGTTGGACCGGCCCGACAGATAATATAAAAAAAGTAAAACATAAAAATAATACAAAACACTTACTAAGTCAGTCCCTAAAGGGTTGGCACCTGTTTCAATGTAAAGACTGAAATACCCCTGATGGGTATTTCAGTTTACATAAGGAATAGAATATATATAAATACACACACACACACACACACACACACACACACACACACACACACACACATATATATATATATATATATATATATATATATATATATATATATATATATATATATATATATATATATATATATATATATATATATATTGGGAGCTCCCCAATAGAGCCCAATGCTCTCAAAGGTGTATATATAGGGGTTGATCCCCTCTATTGTTTCTATTGCTTTTCTAAGCATTTTCTCAATACAATATTATTTACTTTTATGTGCTCTTGTTCCTCTTGTGAGCATTGTACCTAGCCCTTTGTGGTTTTTTTTATCTTGCCCATTAATGGCTTATTACTTGTGTGGTTGCTCTTTCTAGCCCTTTGTGCACTTGTGTTTCATTACAATATATATATAAGCGTAGGTGCTTGAACATTAGGTACTTGCGATACATGCTTGATGGGTTTTTAAGGGTTTTTTAGTTTCATTTTTAAATTCTGATCGTACAGATGAGATCTATGTACTTGATTTTATAGGGATCAACTCTTGAAGTGTTCGATTCCGACACATGGGTAGGTTTTTGTAAGGTTCGAAAAATCAACGGTCCGAAATATTTGTAAATACCTAATAAGTATACTCAATCTAAGTACTAAATAGCTAATAGATATACCAAAGGTATACCTAGAAATAAAAAAAGGATACAAATAAAACACCAATAAGTAAATCTCGATATTTAAATCACAATATTTCATTAATCTTAACACCCTCCCTCAAACTTATGGTGGGAAACCGAAAATTATGATAACACACTATATATATAATCAAACACACCACAAATATGATATATAGAAATACAATAATCATTTAAATCACAATCATTTAAACTATCATGAGAAAAACTATTTAGAAATAGTTCAAAAACATTTTTAATAATCATGGAGACAAGAATTTATACCAATCATGAATATTAGAGAAAGTAGACACTAGAAAAACTTGATTCAAACTATTTCAAAATAATTAAGAGATATGATAATCCATCAAACAAGAACTACGAAATCTTTGAAACCATTTTTCAAAAATCCAATAAGTCACATATCCATATTCACAAAATCAACGTATCCCCAGAAGAAAAATCTTAAATTACTAGAGACCAAAAAAATAATCACCTATCAATATGGATTATTGAGAGGCAAACATGCTCAAACAATATATCAATGACTTAGATAGACATTTCATATGAAGATATAAATGATCCATAATTCTAAACTATATCAAATTGCCATAAGCAAACACCATATGTATACGAACCATACTTCAATGTCTCAAAGAAATGCAAAAGCTCAAAAGGATTACAACAATAACAATATCAATATGAAATAAATATAAAAAATACCAATCTATGTAAACACGACATATTAAAATGCATAATGCATGCTAATGGAGTCTTCAAACATAAAAAAAATTTTCCATAAAGGGCAAAAGGGTAGAGGAAAAAAAAAATAGAAAATACATGAGATTTTAGAAATCCCACGTACAACAAATTTTAACATCATATGAAGTGACAATTTCACAAATCCTAACAAGGTTTTATAAAAACAATAATTTGGTCACCACAAGCAAATACCTCACAGTCCTCCAACTCAACAACCTCAAAATCCGAGTGTATCAACACATAGGACAAAAGATTAAAAAAAAATGTTAATAATAACCATACCACAAGAGGTGCACACACCTCACCTCACACGTGGTTGTAAAACTATAAACAACATAATTAGCTACAACGGGTGCACATAACTCACCACACACATGGTTGTAAACTTGACATACAAGATCCCTTGTCCAAAGAAAAAAAACACTCGAATAAGAAGGGAGAGTGAAAGAACAAGAGAGGTTAAAATACTTCAATGGAAACAAATTAATAACAAAAATAAGCAAGATTTGAAAAAAATATTCAAATCAAGGCAAGCGCAATAAAGTTTGCAATATGAGATTTAATCCATAGGAATGAACAAAATCAAAAGCAATTAACATTTTAGCCATCACAGATAAAGATCAATACAAGCATCTAACATAATAACATGGGCCAAATAAGCAAATAATACAATACACTTATAGAGCCAGAGATCAAACAACCAGCAGTTAGAACTAAACCGAGTGCCAAAACACTTATCAATCCGCAATCTAAACTAACAACAACAAGGTGCACACAACTCACCCCCAATAACCAAACATCTCTGGTTCCACAACAACTAGGTGCACACAACTCACCTAAAAAAAACCAAAGGAAAGAGATGATGCATCGAATAAAATATTGTGATGGACTAAACTATAGCGAAAAGATGGAAACAAAAAAACCTCAAAAATCACTTTACAAAAAGAGGTTATAAACAAGAGCCAATTTGAAACACAAGATTTCATATCAAATCCAACAAAAGGGGTTTACAATTTCGAGTAATTAAAGGTGTAATCATATGCAAAACAAGATGACAAAATGCAAGCAAGTTACTAAAAACCTCATGAGAGGCCATATATAAGACATCCATAAATCACTCAACAATATGCATAAAAAAAATTGACATGAAGCTCACCATCTGAATGTTGGATTAACCACCAAGAAGGACTCTAAAGGTAACAATGGGCCCATAACCCATTGTTGGGGTTGTCCGGGATCGCCTCCCCTGTTGATGCCGGTGACCTATGTCACATGGGTACGGGTGCGGGTGCGACACGGGTGCGGCGCAATTTTAAAAATTTTGGACACGGGGACTCAGCTATATATATATTTAAAAATATATATATATATATATATATAATAATATATCCTGTGTGCATATATGTGGATATTGTCCTCTAAAGTTTGGCACCAGCATGAGTGTTTTTATAAACTTTGCAAATTGTACTTTTGCCCTTGCAGAAATGGGGGTCCGGGGGCTCCCCCCGGCGCGGGTCCCATTGCGCGGTCAACGGGCGGGGGTCCAGGGGGGGCGCCCATGGCGGGGGGCCGTAGGGGGGCAGCGCACCCTGGATTTTTTTTTCTTCTGGGGCTTATGTTTGAGGCTTCGTTGCAAAAAATGAACATTCTGCCAAGAAAAGGAAAAGATAGAAATGTCAAAATTTCTCAAAAAATTTGTCTGCACATAATTATGATGGTTATTTGTAGTGAACCATCCTTGACATGCATGGGCAGGGATCTCGCACCAGATTTGACAGGACAAGGAATCACATAATGAAGACTTTCAATTCCAGAAATCCCACCATAACAAAATCTTAACACAAAGTCCTTAATTTAACAGAACTACTAAAAGGACCAACAAAGACTCCAGTTATTCTAGCAACATTTAACACAAAATGAGAGTAGCTTAAGAAAATCCAGTTCAACCAGAATAAGCGGTGACTCAGAAGCCCCAAAATTGATTTTTTTTTACCTTAAAATGGACAATTTTTGGACTCAGTCAACGTTGACCGAGTCCAAAAAAGGACGAACTCAGCCTCGACTCGTTGACCGAGTCCGACTCGACGTTGACCGAGTCCAGGCCGAGTCCGAAGCCGCACCCGTGTCCACACCCGTGTCGAGGCGTGTCGACTCGGGTGTGACGCCTCCCTAGCTGAGTCCGTGTGACAGCCGGTGACCCTGTACTATGACAGAAAAACAAAGACACGTCAAACAAAAAGGCTGTTATGTAATCAGCAAAAGCATAGGAGAGGTGTTGCGTACCTGAGTTAGCCATTGATGGGCTGCTGTTGTCGGGAATCAGAGGTTGCTGGAGCAGAGGAAGACGAATCAGATTCTGATGATCGATCAGGACAAGGGGATTTGTCTGTTCAGCTGGGCTGCAGCCACCACAAGCGTAGGCTTCCGAATGCAACCGGTGAGTCGACTTCTTCCCGCTTTAGTTTGCACCCACGCACTTTTCTGATAGCAGATGCTACATAAAAGGGTTGCTCATGACACTCTTATATAGTGCATAGGGTGGGAACGGTTTGCGTAACCGTTCTCCCTTGATCCTATGCTGGTTTATCGGAAGAGATCATCCCAGATGTGGAGATGAATCCACATCGTGGATAACCACCACGTAAATCGTGGTGGTTAATCCAACATTCAGATGGTGAGCTTCATGTCATTAAGGAATATAATGAGAAAACAATATAAGAGAGAAATAACCAATAGTGAAGTAATCACAATGCCACTAGCGCAAAAACACACAAGGCCAATGAAAGCACTCAAGTCTCGAATATAAGCACAAGAGTCCACAAAAGAGCCACCAAAGGCACAGAGACAAGCATATAAGGCAAGGAAACACAAGTCATTAAGAACACTAACCACTAAGGGTGAGAGAACACACTTAAAAATATTATTTTATTAAGCTCACAATAATACATAAAGAAAGGAATTATAATATCCAAAATGCATGTTAAGATACTAGCAAAACTGCTTAATACTCAATACAAGTGCTTGCATTACAAATCTAACCAGGTAAGAATATGAATTATGTATGAAGAAAACATATCAAAATCTTATAAAGTGCTCATGCCTCAAAAATCTCATAACATTATACATTATCAAATAAGGCTATTAAAGATTTCACACACAAAAGATAATTTAAGAGTCAAATTCCATAAGTTTCTAGGTCATGCTCACCAGAATTAGTCTCAACAAAAGTTTACAACCCTCAAAATAAAAAAAGATAATATAATGTCATACACCAAGAAGACATGCTTTGACATTTATAACTATGAGTTACTCGAATAAAGCATCTAAGTGCCATAAAAGAAATAAGAAAACACATGCTCAACAATACTTAAATAAAATTTGAAAATATTTAAAGATTTTAAAAATAACCCCATATACCAAAGAGCTCAATCATTTGCTAATCAACAAGCATAAAACAAGAAATTTCAACAAAAAAAGCTTTAAAAATAACAAATAATTTTTCAAAGATGAGAAAAATGAGTGCTTTCTCATGCATAACACATGAGATAGACAACTCAAGCAAAAAAGAAAAACCATATATATAAAGATTTAAGGTGCATATCAGATCAAGATCTTCTTTCCATCCAAGCTATGTATCGAGCATGATTCCTTCATGAAGCACGGACTCAAACCAAAGAATCCCAAGATCCAAAGAGGTAAAACACCAAGAAAAATTTTCTTGGCTCTGATACCATGTCATGAATGTGAAAACACGTGAGAGAGAGAGAGAGAGAGAGAGAGAGAGAGAGAGAGAGAGAGAACCTTTCTTGAGAAGTTGGCAGCACTTGATGTCTCGGTTGCTGCACTCGTGCCTTTATTAGTATAGGGTTACAATTATAATTTACAGGGACAAAATTGCCCCTTATAAGTAACACGTTACATTATAATACAACTAAAGCAAAACACGTGGATGGATATGGATCCGATATCGGATCCATATCCAATCCATATTCCACATTCTAATACCCTCCCTCAAGTTGTGCATGGGGTTGAACCATGTGCAACTTGTTCTTCAGATACCAGAAGCGATGACTTGTAAGACCTTTTGTAAACATATCGACAACTTGGTCTTCTGAAGGCACATAAACTGGTTCAATCTCTTTGTCAGCTATCTTTTGTCTGATGAAATGTTGATCGATTTCAATATGTTTAGTCCGACTGTGATGAACAAGATTGAATGCAATTTGTATAGCACTTCTATTATCACACATAAGTGTCGAATATGAGATATCCTCTCCCATCTCTGTAAGAAGATGCCTAATCCAGGTCACTTCTGCTGTGGTAGCTGCCATAGATCTATACTCTGCCTCTGTGCTAGATCTTGCCACAACCTTCTGTTTTCTGCTACTCCATGAGACAAGATTTCTCCCAATGAAAACACAGTATCCTGAAACAGACCTTCTCTCATCTGGATCCCCTGCCCAGTCTGCATCTGTATAGGCAAGTATGTCACGTTTTGGTGATTTCCATGAAGACTGAGTGTATGTGAGTCCATCACCCACCGTTCCTTTGAGATAGCGAAGGATGCGTTTGACAACATCCATGTGACCAGTCTTTGGTTCATGCATGAATTGAGATACTTGATTGACAGAATACACAATGTCTGGTCTAGTGAAGGTAAGGTATTGTAACATACCTACTAAACTCTGATACTTGACTGCATCAGGATATAACTCACCATCACAAATACTGAGCCTTTGGTTAACAACATTGGGTGTGGGTAGAGGTTTACAATCTGTCATTCCTGCTTTAGCCAGAAGATCAAGAGTGTATTTATGTTGAGTTAATGACATTTTATCACCTTGTCTATCTACCTCTACTCCAAGAAAATATCTCAATTCCCCAAGGTCTTTCATTTTGAACCGTATACTCAATAGAACTTTAATTCGCTGAATGTGGTCTGGAGCATTACCAGTGATAACAATATCATCAACATATATGAGTAAGAAAACCACAGTGGTACCGTTCCTATATATGAACAGAGAATGATCAAGTTGGGAACGAAAGAAACCATGTTTATGGATTTCTAAGGAAAAACTTTCAAACCATGACCTAGAAGCTTGCTTCAATCCATACAAAGCTCTGGTTAACTTGCATACATATTCTTTTGGGCTTCCCTCTGCATAACCTTGAGGCTGCTCCATATAGACTTCTTCCTTTAAGTCCCCATGAAGGAATGCATTCTTAACATCAAGCTGACTGAGGATCCACCCATGTTCAATTGCCAGGCCAAGTATAATGCGAATAGTTCTCATTCTCACCACTGGGTTGAATGTCTCATCATAATCCTGACCATATTCTTGAGTGAAACCCTTGGCCACAAGACGCGCCTTGTACCGTTCAATGCTACCATCCGGTTTATATTTAATTTTATAAACCCATTTGGAACCAACAACATTTTTATCTGGAGGACGGCCAACTATCTCCCATGTTCGACATTCATGAAGTGCCTCGATCTCCTCATTCATCGCTTCAATCCATTTGTTGGATTGGATAGCTTGATGAAAACCAAGTGGTTCATCGTGTTTTTCAATCTGGGATAGAAAGATCTGAAAGTCCATAGAAAAGTTGTCATAACTAACCCACTTTTCAATGGGATGCCTTATCCTGCCTGATCTTCTTGGTGCTTCTCTGTCATTAGACAATGCAATGTGTTCTTCAGTAGGTACATTCGTTTGCTCTCTAGATCTCCTGGTATACACATTTCCTTTGTATCTTAGACACTCTGCTTGTGATGCATCATCTGAAACTGTCTCACCATGTATGCTTTTAGGAGACAGAATAGTATGCTCGGCAGCATGTGAAATAAGTTCAGCACTAAGCCATGGATCATACCAATTAGCAACTGTACCAGTAGGTTCACGATTGGCACCTGTTTCTTTTCCCAGAAAATTATTTTCTTCAAAAACATTTCTGGAAATTCTGATCTTCTTATTGGCAGGATCATAGCATCTATAACCCTTGTGTTCATCTGTATAACGTACAAATTGGCATATAGAGGCTTTGTCTTGGAATTTAGTTCTCATGGATTTGTCAATATGAACATAACATGTGCATCCAAAAACTCGTAACTCATTATAATCGGGATGTGCACCAAAGAGAACATAATAGGGAGATTGATTTTCAAGAATAGGCATGGGAAGGCGGTTTATCACATGAGTGGCAGTGTGAAAGGCTTCAGACCAAAGACTAATGGGTAAGTTACTCCCATGCATCATAATCATTGCACTTTCCACAATATGTCTAACGTTCAGCAATTCCATTTTGTTGTGGTGTGTACGGGCAAGAAACTCTACGATGCATCCCATTATCTTGGAGAAAATCTAAAAATTCTTTAGAGGAATACTCACCACCCCCATCACATTGGAGAATTTGGATATTTTGAGAGAATTGATTTTTAACATAGGCATGAAAGTGACGGAAAATGGAAAAAACCTCTGATTTGTGTTTCATAAAGAATATCCAGGTAAAACGAGAGAAGCTGTCAATAAAGGATACATAATATTTACTTCCAGAAGAGGAAGGATTAGGAGCTGGGCCCCAAACATCTGAGCATATTATCTCAAAAGGTATAGAAGCTCTTTTATTTATTTGATGAAAGGGAAGTACATGACTTTTGTAGACCTGACAACTGGGACATATTTTATTTCTCAATAAAGGTGAAACAGACTCCGAAAGAAGACCATTGGACACTAACTTTTCAATAAAGACTTGATTACAATGACCAAGACGAGAATGCCAGAGATCTGACTTATTACATTTGGATGTACTTAGGACACTTTTGAGGACGAGATCAGACTGGGGCTTCAAGACACTGGAGGCTGGATCTTCATTATAGATATACATGTCTCCACGTCGTTCTCCTTTAGCGAACATCTTCTTCGTTTGAAGATCCTTGACAAAGACAGAAGTAGGAGTAAATTCCACAGAAGAATTGGTAGAATCAACAAGCTTGGAAACAGATACAATATTTTTCTTTATATTTGGTGCATGAACAACATCAGATAAAGGAATGGATGACTTAGACAAAGGAATGACGACATTGTCTATGTTCGAAATAGGGTGGTGAGTCCCATCTCCGGTTACAATATTAGATTTTCCAAAATAAGGAGTCATAGTAGAGAACTTACCTGCATTACCAGTGACATGAGTTGCTGCCCCAGAGTCAACATACCATATTCCATCATCATTTTGCTTCAGATTCAAGTTGGCCATAGCAGATAGAAGGAGATCCTTAGCATCCTCACTGACTCAGAACGTACCTGCAGTTCCTGATGCACCAACATTTCTGGTGTTTTGCATTCTATTCCGATTTTGTGGGTTGAACCAGCAGTTGGCCTTGATATGACCTTGCTTGTTGCACTGATAGCATGTGGGAACATTCTTTGAAAAATTGGCATTAGAATTTGGTGTAGGTAGTATCCCACGTCCACCCTGAATTGGATTTCCCTTGCCTCTGCCACGCCCTCCCCGTGTACGATCAACAAACATCCCTGTGACAAGAATCTCATGCGTAGATGATTGCCCTGTTGAAGCATCAGATATGCTTTTCAAAGACATCTCGTATTGGAAGAGTTTAGCACGTAATTCCTCAAAACTGGGCAACAAAGGCAAGCATAATAAAGAAGTGACAAGTACACGATACTCTGATCCCAGGGCATTCAGTGTTTGTTGCACCTTTTCTTTATCGGACACTGGATATCCAACAAGAGCTAATTGATCTGTGATGCTTTTGACTTGATTTAAAAATTCAATAATGGTCATTGCTCCCTTCTTTAAAAGCTGAAATTCACGCTTGAGAAATAACACCTTAGCCTCTGATATCTGAGAGTAGGTTTGAGCTAAAGTTTCCCACAATACTTTAGATGTGCAATCATCAGGGATAGAAACCAAAACTTCTTGCGACAGTGTGGAAGTGATATATGCGACGAGAGCCTGATCACGTTTCATCCAAGCAGTAAATACAAGATTGCGGATGGTGCTTGACATTGCTCCATCTCCTTTTTCTTCGATGGTGACAAATTCCGGAGGTATTTGAGTGGAGCCATCCAAGTGACCTGAAAGATCTTGACTGCGAATAAAAGGGGTAATCTGCCTTTTCCAAGTCAGATAGTTATTTGTATTCAGTTTTTCCGAAACTAGTTGCCCCAGGAAGTTGGAGGAAAGACTAGAACTGCCTGAAGAATCCATTTGTAGGCTTATGACAGGAATGTGGCTGAAAACAAAGAATAGAGTGACACAGCTTATGACAGAAATAGGTACCAGAAGAAACAAATTCAGCCCTTTTGTGTAAACTGTGGATGAATGAAGAAGAGGAAGTAACCAACTGTGAATGAATGAAGAAGAAGAAGGGACCTGCAGTGGCTGTGTGAATTAAGAAAAAGAAGTGCAGTTGCTGTGTGTGAATTAAAAGGAATAAGAAAGATTACAGTCAGTTACTGTGTGTGGATTAAGGGGAATAAAAAAAAAACAACTACAGCAGTTGCTGTGTGAAATAAGAGGAATAAGGAGAACAATAAGAAAAGAGGGTGAAATCACGGAACTATAAGAAAAGAAGGTGAAACCAAATCACGGTGAAACCACGAGGAATAAGAAAAATAAATCACGGTGAAATCACGACAAATAAGAAGAACTCAGCCTCTTTTTGAGTGAAGGGGACAAACAAATCAAGTAGCAGCAGATGCCTACAGAAAGGAATAGGGGAATTAGAATGGGAACCTGATTTACGTGAACTCATTCACGTTGCTGAGGAAGGCAGATTCACGAGTTCTGAAAACTCGGCTTTTGCTGCAGCAGTCTTGGCTAGTGCACGTGAACAGATGTCGAGGAATAGGATTTGGCTGTTCACGTCGCTGAGGAAGAAGATCCTTTTTCACCCAGGAATACAGCGTGCTCTGATACCATGTGAAAACACGTGAGAGAGAGAGAGAGAAAAAGAACCTTTCTTGAGAAGTCGGCAGCACTTGAAGTCTCGGTTGCTGCACTCGTGCCTTTATTAGTATAGGGTTACAATTATAATTTACAGGGATAAAATTGCCCCTTATAAGTAACACATGTTACATTATAATACAACTAAAGCAAAACACGTGGATGGATATGGATCCGATATCGGATCCATATCCAATCCATATTCCACATTCTAATAATGAAATGACCTAAAACACAAGCACTAAAAATTGACAACATAAATGAAGTCCAAATACATTATTAAAATGCATTTGACTAGATACAATAAACCATGCATAGCCATGTAAAAGAAACAAGACATAAAAAATTAAATATTCTATTAATAAAAAATATACAAAAAATACACCTCACTACAACACTATGCACACACTCTACATACAATCCACTCTCTCTCACTAAGACACATACATACACACCCTTTATATAAGGGAGTGTGAGAGAGAGAAAAGGAAAGGACTAGCCTAAAGACTAGTTGGAGGGAGGTCCAACGGCTAGTTGGAGGAGAGAGGTCATAGTCCTAATGGATAGCTTGGTCAAATCGATTTGGCCAAAAAGGAAAAATAAAAAATAAAAAAATATAAATCACTCATTAAATAATGACTAAAAAACAAACACAAAAATAAAAAATAAAAAAACCTATTGGTCCTATTCTATCCCTACAAGTATACATTTAAGTATACTCAATCTAAGTATTAAATACCTAATAGGTATACCTAGAAATAAAAAAGGATACAATAAAAACCGATAAGTATACCTCCGTAATTAAATCACATTATGACATTAATCTTAACAAGGACTTCACCACCTGTTTCAGATGCAGAGCTACATCCTGTGTCAGTTGACAGGGTCTGTAGTGTTCAGCTTGGAGGTGACTCTATGCATATTGGTTGGTGTGATAGGGGAGGGTTATCTATTTCTACTTTTTCAAGTATTTATCTCTTGTCTTTGCTCTATCTGTCCATAGTTATTTTCTATCTGAAAATATTTTAACTGTATCCGTTTTTCTTTGATCATTTGAATGGATTCCCTACTGCATGGAAGAGCATGACAAGAAGTTCATTGTGTGCACGTGTGCACACACACAAATGTATTGAAAAGCTTTCCCCTAAAGTCAAATCTTTCTTCTACTGTTGTTGCATAACGTTGGTAAGAATAGCACATTCGTGGGCAAAGGGTGTTAAGTTTAAATTTTTGAATCATTATGGGGAGCAACTAGCACCTTTGGTTATTCAGCACTTGCCTGTGTCATTATCACTTTGAGACCAGAATGATTAGTGCGATTGGTTTAACTCCAGAAACGTCTTGAGCTTATCAGTTTCCTGCCTCTTTTAGTCAGGCAATGGACATCCTCGGTTACCTTCAATGTTTGCCTCTGCTCCATTGGTTGAATGAGAAATGGTAATTCATGCATCATCATTTACTCTGCAAGCTACAAAGAGTATGGGAGTGCTCTCTTGTTCTGCATAGTTATACGATTCTTCTGCATGAGCCTGTCTGTTTAGAATCAGCTAGGGTACTACAACAAACAACAAACAACAAACAACAACAACTACACCTTCATCCCAAAACAATTGGGGTCGGCGATATGAACCAAAAAAGAAAATCATTCTGGGTCTTCCACACAAATCCTTCTCCTCCAATCATTTCTATCCAATGCCATGTCCTCGGTGAGGTTCAAAGCATTCATATCCTTTCTTATCACCTCCATCCATGTCTTCCTAGGCCTACCCCGACCTCTTTTAACAAATATATTTTCCCATTTCTCCATCCTTCTAACTGGAGCATCATTAGGCCTTCGCCGAATATGTCCAAACCACCGTAAACGATTCTCTCTCATCTTATTTTCAATGGGTGCAACGCCTACCTTCTTACGTATCTCCACGTTCTGAATCTTATCTTTTATTGTATTTCCACACATCCATCTCAGCATACGCATCTCAGCTACACTCATTTTTTGAATATGATGTCTCTTGGCAGCCCAACATTCCGTACCATATAGTAAAGCGGGCCTAATAGTCGTCCTATAAAACTTTTCCTTCAACCGCAATGATATTCTACGATCGCACAACACTCCAGTTGCACTCTTCCATTTCATCCACCCAACCTTTATCCTATGATTTACATCTCCATCAATTTCTCCATACTTTTGAATGATAGATCCCAAATATTTGAAACAATCATCCACCGGTATTTCTTGCTCACCAAGCTTCACTACACTCCTATCACTGCGTTGCTTACTAAATCGACATTCCATGTATTCTGTCTTACTCTTACTCAACTTAAAACCTCTTGCTTCCAATGTCTGTCTCCATAATTCTAACTTAGCATTAACCCCAGCTCTAGATTCATCAATCAAAACAATATCATTAGCAAACAACACACACCACGACACATTTTCTTGAATTGGTCTCGTAAGCTCATCCATCACTATATCAAATATGAAAGGGCTTAAAACAGATCCTTGTTGTAACCCAACCGTTATAGGAAAATTGGTTGTCACCCCTCCACAAGTGCGGACATTGGTTACTACTCCTTCATACGTATCTTTAATTATACTAATGTACTTGAGAGAAACACCTTTATTCATCATTGTCCACCAGAGAACGTCCCTAGGTACTCTATCGTATGCCTTCTCCAAATCAATAAAAATCATATGCAAATTTTTGTTTCTCTCTCTATTTCTCTCAATAAGTTGTCTAAGAAGATGTATAACTTCCATAGTTGATCTTCCAGGCATAAAACCAAATTGATTCTCCGATATCATGACAACCTTTCTCAACCTAGACTCAATCACCCTCTCCCAAAGTTTCATAGTATGACTCATGAGTTTTATACCACGATAGTTTGTGCAATCTTGTATATCACCCTTATTCTTATATAGAGGCACCAAAGTACTTTTCCTCCACTCATTAGGCATCTTATTTGTCCGCCAAACCTTGTTAAAAAGATTTGTCAACCATTCTAAACCTTTCTCTCCCAAGCATCGATAATAATACCATCTGAGCCAATTGCCCTTCTTGATTTCATTTTCTTCAAAGCCTCTGCAATTTCTTTCTTTTGAATCTTGCGCATGAAGTCACGATTCATCTCATGAAAAGGAATGGAGAAGTCTCCTAGATCCTGAGCATGACTTTCATTAAATAGCTTATCAAAATAATCTTTCCATCTTTCCTTAGTTTCCTCATCTTTGACTAAAACCCTTTGCGTTTCATCTTTGATACATCTAACCATACCCAGATCCCTCGATTTCCTATCTCTCATCTTTGCAAGCCTATAAATATCCTTCTCGCCCTCTTTGGTATCCAACTTGTCATAAACCTCCTTATATACCTTATCCCTCGCGTTCCAAACTACTTTTTTAGCTTGCTTCTTTGCTATCATATACTTCTCCAAATTCTCATTATCACGACTCTTAGATTTCTATAACACTCTCTTTTAACCTTAATAGCTAAGTTGACATCCTCGTTCCACCACGATGTAACCTTACCTAGCGGTGCACCGCCTTTAGACTCACCCAATACCTCCTTAGCCACCTTTCTCATGCCACCCGCTATCTTATTCCACATTGATTCTGAATCCTCCTCGAGACACCAATCAACTTCCTTAACTACCCGCTCTACAAACATTCCTTGTTTAGCTCCTTTCAGTGCCGACCACTTAATTCTAGGATCTATCCTATGTCTATCACTTTTGCGGCATTGTCTAATTCTACAACAATAACAACAACAACTACGCCTTCATCCCAAAACAATTGGGGTCAGCGATATGAACCAAAAAAGAAATTCATTTTGGGTCTTCCACATGAATCCTTTTCCTCCAATCATTTCTATCCAACGCCATGTCCTCGGTGAGGTTCAAAGCATTCATATCCTTTCCTATCATCTCCATCCAAGTCTTCCTAGGCCTACCCCGACCTCTTTTAACTAATATATTTTCCCATTTCTCCAACCTTCTAACTGGAGCATCATTAGGCCTTCGCCGAATATGTCCAAACCACCGTAAACGATTCTCTCGCATCTTATTTTCAATGGGTGCAACACCTACCTTCTTACGTATCTCTTCGTTCCGAATCTTATCTTTTATTGTATTTCCACACATCCATCTAAGCATCCGCATCTCAGCTACACTCATTTTTTGAATATGATGTCTCTTGGCAGCCCAACATTCCGTACCATATAGTAAAGCGGGTCTAATAGTCGTCCTATAAAACTTTCCCTTCAACCGCAA
This sequence comes from Nuphar pumila, assembly GCF_984573655.1. NCBI lineage: Eukaryota > Viridiplantae > Streptophyta > Magnoliopsida > Nymphaeales > Nymphaeaceae > Nuphar > Nuphar pumila. The sequence continues at coordinate 119,005,113 of NC_143253.1, read as the reverse complement.
TGGCATTCTACGATCGCACAGCACTCCAGTAGCACTTTTCCATTTCATCCACCCAACCTTTATCCTATGATTTACATCTCCATCAATTTCTCCATACTTTTGAATGATGGATCCCAAATATTTGAAATAATCATTCACCGGTATATCTTGCTCACCAAGCTTCACTACACTCCCATCACTACTTCGTTGCTTACTAAACCGACATTCCATATATTCAGTCTTACTCTTACTCAACTTAAAACCTCTAGCTTCCAATGTCTGTCTCCATAATTCTAACTTAGCATTAACCCCAGCTCTAGACTCATCAATCAAAACAATATCATCAGCAAACAACATACACCACGGTACATTTTCTTGAATTGATCTCGTAAGCTCATCCATCACTATTGCAAATAGGAAAGGGCTTAAAGCAGATCCTTGATGTAACCCAACCGTTATCGGGAAATTGGTTGTCACCCCTCCACAAGTGCGGACATTGGTTACTACTCCTTCATACATATCTTTAATTATACTAATGTACTTGAGAGAAACACCTTTCTTCATCATTGTCCACCAGAGAACGTCCCTAGGTACTCTATCGTATGCCTTCTCTAAATCAATAAAAACCATATGCAAATCTTTGTTCCTCTCTCTATATCTTTCAATAAGTTGTCTAAGAAGATGTATAGCTTCCATAGTTGATCTTCCAGGCATAAAACCAAATTGATTCTCCGATATCATGACAACCTTCCTCAACCTAGACTCAATCACCCTCTCCCAAAGTTTCATAGTATGACTCATGAGTTTTATACCACGATAGTTTGTGCAATCTTGTATATCACCCTTATTCTTATATAAAGGCACCAAAGTACTCTTCCTCCACTCATTAGGCATCTTATTTGTTCGCCAAATCAAGTTAAAAAGATTTGTCAACCATTCTAAACCTTTCTCTCCCAAGCATTTCCAAGCCTCGATAGGTATACCATCTGGGCCAACTGCCCTTCTTGATTTCATTTTCTTCAAAGCCTCTGCAATTTCTTTCTTTTGAATCTTGCGCATGAAGTCACGATTTATCTCATGAAAAGGAATGGAGAAGTCTCCAAGATCTTGAGCATGACTATCATTAAATAGCTTATCCAAATAATCTTTCCATCTCTCCTTAATCTCCTCATCTTTGACTAAAACCCTTTGCGTTTCATCTTTGATACATCTAACCATACCCAAATCCTTCGATTTCCTATCTCTCATCTTTGCAAGCCTATAAATATCCTTCTCGCCTTCTTTGGTATCCAATTTGTCATAAACCTCCTTATATACCTTAGCCCTCGCGTTTCGAACAACTTTTTTAGCTTCCTTCTTTGCTATCATATACTTCTCCAAATTCTCATTATCACGACTCTTACTTAGATTTCTATAACACTCTCTTTTAACCTTAATAGCTAATTTGACATCCTCGTTCCACCATGATGTATCCTTACCTAGTGGTGCACCGCCTTTAGACTCACCCAATACCTCCTTAGCTACTTTTCTCATACCACCCGCTATCTTATTCCACATTGATTCTGAATCCTCCTCGAGACACCAATCAACTTCCTTAACTACCTGCTCTACAAACATTCCTTGTTTAGCTCCTTTCAGTGCCCACCACTTAATTCTAGGATCTATCCTATGTCTATCCCTTTTGCGGCATTGTCTAATTCTAAGATCTAAAATTAAGACTCTATGTTGTGTAGCTACACTTTCTCCTGGTATAACCTTACAATCGATGCAACAACCCCTATCTCTCTTTCTAAGTAGGAAAAAATCTATCTGACTCGTATTAACCCCACTTTTAAATGTTACTAGGTGAGACTCCCTCTTCCTAAACCAAGTGTTTGCTAAGATCATATCATAGGACAAACAAAAATCTAAAATCCTTTCTCCACTTTCATTTCTTTCTCCTATACCATAGCCTCCATGGATATTCTCAAATCCATCCCTACTAATGCCTACATGTCCATTAAGGTCACCGCCGATGAAAAGCTTTTCTCCATAAGATGTCTCTTGTACTACTCCATCTAAATCTTCCCAAAATTGATGCTTAATGGAATCATCTAAACCTACTTGAGGTGCATAAACACTAATAATATTAATAATATCCGTACCTAATACTAATTTAATAAGTAAAATCTTATCACCCTTCCTACGGACCTCAACTACATTATCTATAAACTCACGACTCATAACAATCCCTACTCCATTCCTATTCCTATTTATTCCTGTATACCAAATCTTATATCCCCAAGGTTCTATCACTTTTGCTTTCTCACCTACCCATTTGGTCTCTTGTAGACATAAAATATCAATCTTTCTCCTACACATAACATCTACTAACTCTACCAACTTACCAGTTAAAGACCCTATGTTCCAAGTGGCTAACCTAATTTTATGGTCTTGGACTAACTTCTTTACTCCCACCCGTCCAACAAAGTGAGGGAACCCTTGCCTATTTGACACCACACCCAGGCGCCGGTGTGACGCGTCGCTTCCGGGCGACGACCTAGCAACCCTTGCCCATTTATCACTGCCTCCGGGCCTATAGAGTACAACGCATCGCTCAGTAGGGAACGCCCCAACGAAATTCTCATATTGGTTCATATTCATAGGGTATGACTAAGTTTTTATGCTGGCTGTCACAGGCTTACCGCAACCCTCCTCCTTTATCCGGGCTTGGGACCGGCAATGCATAACTAAACAGTTATACACAGGCGGAGTTAGAATCAGCTAGGGTACTGTTCAAAAAAATTTCCTTTTCTGTGTATTGGGAGCTGTTTTTATGCATATGATCAAGCCTTATGTACCATTAAGTTTCTCTCTGAAAGGTGATGGGGCTGTGTGAAAGGTGATCTAGCTCCACCCTCGCCTGGATAAGCAGCTCAAGTTGGCTTAATTGCTAATTTTGGGTGCAGTGTGCAGAAATGGAGGAGCAGTAAACCTTGAGTAATTTATCTCTTATCAATATATTTGGAGCCTTTAAATAAATTGTCCATGCTACGTTTAGACTTGAAGTTGATAACAGAACTTTGCTAGATGTGTGCTGTAAAAGTTTAGATTGTTGGTCTGTTAGTTTTTTCTTATGAAAAAACTAGCTCAGGAGTGGTATTCAAGCAATTTTTTAGTTTGAGATACTTCAGTCACACTGTTGTACTGCAGAGTCACCTTTGTTGTCATCAAAACATGAGATTGTCCACTTTGTCACCATACAAATCTAGAGTAAGATGTTACTGAGATTGTCAAGTGTATAAAAGTCGTTGCACATGCAAATGGACCAAACTTTTTTTCATAAGGTTTGTAAACTGGGACTGTGTTCTTTTGGATGAACAATCTAACCCTGCGGTTGCTCTGAGAATTTATTGAAACAAAGTTTTATCATGCTTGCAGTGACAATATACAAATTATCTTACAATTTGGGTTACCTTTTTTGGGTTTATCTTGGACCTGTATGTCCTGTGATAAAAATGCATTTTGGTGATGGATGTTTAGGTGCTTACTCCAAATGTTCCCGACATTATGGTTCATCCACCTGAAGATGATCACCTTCGTCATGTCATTGATACTATGGCCATGTATGTGCTTGATGATGGATGTGCTTTTGAGCAAGCTGTCATGGAGAGAGGTCGGGGTAATCCATTGTTTAATTTCTTATTTGAACTTGGATCGAAGGAGCACACATACTACGTGTGGAGGCTCTATTCCTTTGCTCAAGTGAGTACAATGAATTCTTTTCATAGAACGAACTTTAATCTGGTTCAGAAAGATTTTGCATACAATTTTGTTCTTTCTTCCACTTGTTAATCACGATTAACTGTCAAAAAGCTTTATTGATGGCTTTCTGAGTTTTGGCATGATTTATAATTTGGATAAGATGTTCTGCTTATAGTTGCCTATTGGGAATTCAGGGAGATACCCTCCAACGGTGGAGAACAGAACCTTTCATCATGATCACAGGAAGTGGGCGGTAAAACATGTGCTGGTTCCCATTTGCATTTGAAGGCATTTAAATGGCTGTGTGCTTTGTTTTGCTCAAACAATAACTTTTGATTTTTTTTTTATATCATTACGTGATCAAAAGAATAGAGATATTGACCTAGATCGATGCTTGGTACATAGTGGCAAGGTTTTCAGGTCTTTGCTAATATGATGCACTAATTTGTTCTTTGGCTTTTATTTAGATGGATCCCACCACCTTTGCCACCTAGCAGAAGTCCAGATCCTGAGAAAGACTCAACAGCCACCTATGCAGCTGGGAAGTGTCGGGTAAGTGTCAGGGGCTTTAACTATATGGTGTTTTCTTGGGTGTATCATGACATTGAGGAAATCAGTGGTATTAGAAAAAAAGGTGATATGAGGTATGTCTTTCTTGGTTAATTTCCTTCCTTTTCTGTTTAGAGGGTAGAAATAGAACGTGCATTGACAGATCCACAGAGGGATGAATTTGAGGATATGTTGCGGGCTCTGACATTGGAGAGGAACCAGATAAAAGAAGCAATGGGTTTTGCTCTGGACAATGCTGATGCAGCTGGAGAGGTACTTTTGCTGATTTTAACCTCCTTCTGTTGCGAAGTTGGCAGGTCCTGATTTACTTATTATTACAATCAATCAGAGTCGAATAACCTAAACATTTTGAATGATCAACTTTGTTTCTAATTCTTTTATATTTGTATAAAACACTTGTTATTTGTTAGTTCTGTTTCTCACAATGAAATTTTGTATTTGATACAGGTGGTTGAGGTTCTGACAGAGTCTTTGACACTCAAAGAAACTCCTATACCAACCAAAGTTGCCAGGCTTATGCTTGTCTCTGATATCTTGCATAATAGCAGTGCACCTGTTAGAAATGCGTCTGCATATCGCACAAAATTTGAAGCAATATTGCCTGACATAATGGAGAGTTTTAATGACCTATACCGCAGCATCACTGGGAGGATCACGGCTGAAGCCCTCAAAGTGCGTTGTTTTTTTGCTATCCAGATGTATTTTGTTTTCAAGTTTAATTTATTATAATAATTTCTTTTAAACCTTGGTGATTTCAGGAACGAGTTCTGAAGGTTCTTCAGGTTTGGTCCGACTGGTTTCTCTTTTCTGACTCATATATAAATGGGCTTCGAGCTACTTTTCTTCGGCCTGGAAATTCTGGAGTCATCCCATTCCATTTGATATGTGGAGATGCCCCTGAGGTTGAGCAGCACAAAAATATGAATGTGGATACGGCTGAGGGAAGTAAACCTAACCAAGATGCTGCCTTAGCGATGGGAAAGGGAGCAGCAATGATGGAGCTACTGAACCTCCCACTTGCTGAGCTGGAACGACGCTGTAGACATAATGGATTATCTCTTTGTGGTGGTAGAGAAATGATGGTTGCACGATTACTTAGTCTAGAGGAAGCAGAAAAACAAAGGGTTTATGAACGTGATGATGACATTAGACTTGGACAAAGCTTTTCATCTTCCAGTAAGCATTCAAGGGATGATGATAGTTGGGGTGCTCGCCAGGAGTCTAAACCTGAAACTGGAATATTTGACTCGGCTGGGTGGCCTAACTATGGAGATGGAACGAGATCAAGCAATAAAACATCAGATGTTCCTCTAGGTGCTACACTTGCTATTCCTGAGCCAGAAGTAAAACCATTTACTAAGAAGAAAGGCAGATCTGAGCCAGTGTTGCCTGCCTCTAAATGGGCTAGAGAGGATATAGGTAGTGATGATGAAGATAAAAAGGGTGGTGGAGGTCTTGGATTAAGCTACTCATCTTCAGGTAGTGAAGATGTCAGCAACATTCCCAACGAGGCAAATGACAAGAGTACAACTGCTGAGACTAGTCGCTCTACATATTCAGAGAGTGGGATGAGTGAAGAGCATAGGTGATGATAACATGGTTTACTTGTGATTTAGACATATATTTAATGCCGTTCGCTGATTTTGCAAATTTCAATTTTTTTGTTTAAATTTTTGAGCTTCACATTTTAACACAGAAAATAAGCAAAATGAAAGAAATTTTAAAAGCATACCTTCCTCTGTTTCAGGCAAAAGTTAAGGCGATTGGAGGTTGCTGTTCTGGAATATCGTGAATCTCTTGAAGAGCGTGGTAGTAAGAATGCTGATGAAATTGAGAAGAAAGTGGTAGCGTACAGGAGACAACTGCAGTCTGAACTTGAGCTGTTGGATCCAAATGAAGATGTCGGAGGGAGCAGTCAGCACTCATCTCGTTCTTCGGGTATGCAAGAGATTCATTGTTTTCAGTAAGGTGGATGCATTAAAAATAACTACTTTATCAAATGCTTTATTGATAATTGATTGTAAGAAAAAACCATGCACTGTTGATGGAGCTCTAGGTTTTTCTTCCTCCTTTTCCTATCGTGAAAAGTTGGATACTGGTGCTGCTATTTAGCTACTTGGAAATTCTGTAACAATTTAGCATTATTGTGCATTTTCGCTTTTGTGCTTTGAAGAGCTTATATTGGAATTTAGGTGCATAATATTCTTCTTTTCTGCTTTGTTTATTAATACTGTGGATAAGATTATAATTTTCTCTTTTGCCCCCCCAAGGAGGTTTGTAGAGGAATGAGCCCAAGCCGCCTTGGTTAAAACACATAACTTTAGCATCTTAGCTCTGACTTTAGATAGTCACTCTCAAAGAAATGCTCATCTGGTTATCTTCTTTGCCCGCTCATTCAGTGTAGTTGGTTGATAATGTAGGTGTGTTTTTCTGTATGTTCATGTGCGTGCATTGTACAGCATTTTCCATCAACATTTAAAGATGTTTACTTGTTTATATAATTGTAGAGAGGACTTGTTTAGAAAGGAAGGAGAGGCGATGTAGGTGTGTTTCTCTGTGTGCATGTGTGCGTGCATTCTAAAGCATTTTCCATCAACATTTAAAGATGTTTACTTGTTATATTGTTGTAGAGAGGACTTCTTCAGAAAGGAAGGAGGGACGTGATGATGCTCGTGAGTCTTCGAGGAAGCGGCACCGTAGCCACAGCCGAAGTCAAAGTCGCAGTCCCCTTCGTAAATCTTCTAGTAGAGGTCGGGAAAAGGAACATGAAAATGATGCAGATAGAGAGCGTGATCGCCATCGGGACAAAGAAAGGTCTCATCATGATCATGACAAGAGCGGAAACAGGGACAGGGATGATCACGATAGTGGGGGGGATAATAAGGCCAGGGAAAGGAGTAGAAGAGGGAAATGATTATCTTAATCTCATGGTCTGTCGTCATTTTGCACTGAAGCAGATGTGAGAGATGCTGTGCACTGTTGATTATGGGCATCTGCAATGTCAACACTTGCTGCCCATCTTTCCAGCAAGCTGGATTTTCTTCAAAATGTGAGTTATCAGCATCAATTTGATAAAACTTCTTGAAATACATGATTGTTTACCATACTCGTGAGATCAATCTACTTTATGATTTTGTAGCCCAAAAATGGAAGGGTTCGTTTATCAATCTGTTGTTTCTCCTGTAAGAATGTTTCTGGGTCATAATGTGGAACGGTGTTCTTGATACAGTTGTAAGGGTACTCTAAGATTGGGGTAACATCGAGTCTTCTTTTATTAAAATGTGTACACGGGACAATCTCTCTCTCTCTCTCTCTCTCTCTCACACACACACACACACACACACACACACACACATCCGGGTGGTATATGTATTCCAATGAAAAGTTTCTGGATCAACTACTAACTATATATTTTGTTGGGTCGGAATTGCATTTATGTTAGATTGGATTTAATAAATTCCAATAATCATGAGTTTTCTCTTGTGCACACACTCGAAAGACACTTATAACAAATTTGACGTGTTTTCCTAAATGCCTCACAAATTTTGAAATCCACCCTATATCTAATTTCATAGGTTTTTGACTTTTTAGAACCTTTTTACCCTTAGCATGTGCGGATGTCTCATTTTTTTGCCTGTTATGTCACAACTCTTTTGTCTCACTAGATCTGATAAAAAATGAAATTTACATGATATTTTTTTCTGAAATCATGAAATTTGCATAAACAGTACGAATATTGCGATACAACTTTCGAAAATCCATTGCAAATTTCGTTAAGAGTTTTGCATTGGTGGTTGCAAAAGTTAGCTTTTCGAGTAGAATTCATCGACTTTTGCATGTTGTTGACTTGCAATGCTAAATTTAGTTTTAACGTGCAAATTTATATGTATATATAGATGATTGAAATGCGAATTTTGTAAAGAGTTTTACGTTGGTTGTTGCAAAAGTTTACTTTAAATATGAATTTCATAAAAAGTTTGTGGTATTCATGAAATTTCGCATGTTGACTTTAAGTGATAGCGAGATTTTGTTTTAATGTGTGGATTTATATATATATATATATATATATATATATATATATATATATATATATATATATAGGTGTTTGCATTCATTCTTTCTTTCTTTTTCGTTTGTACGTGGAAAGAGAGAAACCTTTTTCTCTCTAGAACCCTAATTTTTTTTTTGTACCCTTCGACGATTCTTGTAAAAGTTTGTGTAATTTCATTGCGCATCAACTTTCTTAGTTAGTTTTTTCATTATATTTAAGCGATTATCGTTGTTTCTATTTTTTTTTGTTTTCTATAGATATGAACATATAATAGTCTTGTATTGCTTTTGTGTGGTTGTGGTGGATGTATTATGTATGTTTTTCTCTTGTAGATGTTTTATTTTTGTAACCCTATGATTTATTTAATATTTGATGTCAGATTTATCATTTAGGGTTTACTATGTTTGATTTTTGTATATATGTGTGTATGTGTGTGTGTGTGTGCATAAGCATTGAATATGAGTTATAGGGGTTATTGTGGGTTATTGGTTTTTTGAGTGGTTGTTAACTAAACGATACATTATGTGGTTGGTGCAGACAATTATGATGATTTCTAAAAAGGTAGGGGTATTTTATTGTAGCACTTATAAACCTATTTGTAGATTTATATTGGTATCTAAAAACAATAACTATAAAAAAAATTATCGCATTAATGTCTAGTAAAATCGGATATACAGAAGAGTCAATGAACCTTTGATATAAGTGTTCTGCAAAATTAGATGATCAACATAAATGGATACGTTTTGGACGATGAAAATGTTGAATCAATGTTATATAGTGATAATGTTTATTTAGTTGCTAGTAAAACTATATGTGCTATTAAAGGTACTCGAGAAACTATTGTTTGTGAAACAAGAAGTTGTTGGATGGAAAGTTACACAATAAGTAGTTGGAAGTGATGTACAAGAAACAATGTATAAGAAGCAATCAGAAGCGATATATAAGAAGCAATTGATGAGAATCTTATGGATAATGTGTATCTATCTTAGGCACATTTATGTATTGAGCTCAATGCTTTGGAGAACATCTCACTGTCTCAAACAGTTAACGATGTGAGGATCACTGTAAAGGATATGGAACCACGTTGTTAGTGATCTTCATCGTAGTAAGTTGGATGACACCCAACCTTCCAATGTAGATGACAAATTTAGGTAAAGGTTGTTGAACTTTCTAGTTTATATTTGAGCTGGATGTATTATTTTTATTATATATATTGAAAGTTGAAAATATAAGAATGTTGCATGCATAAAAGCAAATAAAGCGATATAGACAATAAATTTTGATTTAGTTTGTGCAGTCATTCAATTCATTTGGGGTAGTAGCGATGACTGCAATGGGAGAATCAGATGATAGCAATGATGATGACTATACAATGTTGGTTGAGCATAAATAAGAAACAATAGGAGAGGATCAAGACAATGATGATATTGGATAAATAATGGCAGTTGAGAACGATGCATAAATGACATTTGAGAAGTCAAACCCTTGGTTCTTGTTCAATAGTTCCTTATTCAATGAAGAGCAATTAAAAATCATTGAAGCATAGATATCTGAGTTGTATGACGAGTTGCACAACAAAAAACTCAGCGATTGTAAACAGTTTTAATGGCTAACAACATACTCAAACGATGGAAAAATTACTTGTGGTAAAATGTTTAATGATCTTGAACACTGTTACGAGTTTTTAAAAGACCATGTGATCAAGAATAACTATAAAGCAAAATTTGTTAAGAGTTGCAATAATAGAGTCATTGTTGTATGCACGAGAAAGAACCCATAGACTATGGTTGATTGCCACTGTACAAAGATGAATGAAACATCGTTCTTTCTAATCAAGAGGTATGAAAGAGCATATACATGTGTAGTAGTAGACAACCTCATAGTGAACAAATTGTCTTCTAAGTAGATTTTACATGATATTCACGGATGCTTGTACGATAACTCGAAGATGACTCCAAGAGAAATCATGAATGACATAAGTCACGAGGAATGTGTTGATGTTAGTTACAAACAAGCATGTCGTATACGAGAATTGACTAGAGAGACAATATATAGTTCATTCAAAGAGTCCTTCAAGATGCTTCCTGCTTATTGTAATCATTTGATGACGGCTAACTGAGTATCGTTAGGTGTAATAAAGGACAATTTTAATACATGTTCTTATTCTTTCGTTCATGCATCAATAAGTTTTTGAAAGAATGTTATACAATTTTTATGGTAGACAACACAATCATAAAAGAAAAATACATGGGTATATTATTGTCAGCCCATGGTATTGATCCTAGAGGTGAGATGTTTTCTATAATACTTGCAATTGTAGATAAAGAGTAAAAAGAGTCATATATGTGATTTTTGAGGCATTTGAAGGCAAATTTTTTATACTTCGACGATGATAAATACAAAGATAGAGTAGAGTTGACAATTGGCTTAGATAGACACTTAGGGTTTTAATATGTTGTCTCTCACACATAGCATAGATGTCATGTTAGATTTTACATGAAGCACCTGGCAGAGAACTTTTTAAAAAAAATTAGTTCACCACTCAATGCACTCTGGTGGAGCGCATCCCGAGCAACCACGAGATAACGATGCAATTATTTTATAAAAAATACCTGTGAACAAGATGAAGTCACATACCTTTATGTGATTGAGGAAGTGGTCAAGAAACATTGGGTTAACCGTCACTTTTTAGTAAGAAGGTATGTGTGCTTAACCTCCAATATAGCATAAAACATCAATATGTGAATTCTCTCTATACGTGATAAACCCCTAGTGCCTCTTATTAAAATGTTGCATCCAAATCAAATAAAATTTTATGAGAAAAGAAAGATTAGCTGGCAGAAAATGTCTTGTGCCTGAGGTAAAAGAGAAGCTAGATGAACTTAAGAGAAAAGCACAACTACTATGTGTGTAAGTAGCGCATTGCCTCCGACATCGGTTCGAAACCCGTAGTCGATCTCACAACTATAATGTTGATCTTGAGAAACATACATGCTCTTATCAAGAGTGGCATGTTAGCAGGATTCCATGCTCACATATGATCTCATGCATTTTGTATGAGGGCAAGTTATCAGAGGATTACTGCGACAAGTTCTTCAAAGTTGAATCGTATCGAGCTGCATATAGTACATATCCATTATTTTCAATGGCAGATAACATCTCACATGTTGTTTGTTCGACTTTTATTCATGTGTATCCACCAAATGTGGGTTATAAACCAGGGCAACCTAAGGTTAAAAGACAGAGAGCAAAACACAAAGATGTGGTGCCATATAACAACAATGTATGTGGTGAGGTTGGCCATAACAGGCGATAACACTCATAAATATATGTATGAGTATTCTATGCTTTGAGAAAATATTTAGCTAATGATTTTTAATGAATTGCTTATCTGCAATTTATGTAATGTTTTTAATGAATTAATACAATGCCTTATGTTTGTTGTGTATATCTTGTTGATCAAAACATTAGAGATATGGTACATTAGCATTACTTATAGAATGATGTATCTATTTACATGAAGTGTATAATGAAATTGTGTAAACATGAGAGGAAGAATGTCCGTTTGCAGTGAGCCAAAGAGATGGTTGAGGGGGAGAAGAGAAGGTATCAAACTATGAGGTGTCAGATGACGAGAAGAAGTTAGCTCTGGGCAATCCTAGGGAGTATATATTAATGATTATGTATATTCTATTTTGACTAAAAATATGAATGTAATTTTGATATAATGAACAAAAATTTGGATGTAAAGTTTATTAATGGTTGTATTTAAAAACTTGGTTGTAATTTTGGATGTTGGGTTGATAGAATTTGTAGTTGTTATGTTATGTTTGTGGATGAATTTTAGTTGTAAATTTTAGAAGTTCTATTTGTATTACTGTTAAATTGTTAAACATGTGGATATGTTTAGTAACAATAAAATTTAAAGCCAAAATATCTCATATTTGATGAAATTTTACACATAAGTAGGAAATTCACATATTTTAAAGAAATTCACATATACACGTGCGAATCCTTATGCAAATTTTTTCACATAAAGAGGAAATTCACTTATTTTGAAGGAAACTCACATGTATACGTGTACATTTCTCATAATTTTGCGAAAATAAAGTTGCTTATACATTACATTTATTCTATCTTTCACAAAATGAAGTTGCTCATACATTGCATCCATTCTATTTTTTCACAAATAAAGTCACTCATAGATTGCATTTATTTCATTTTTTTACAAAATGAAGTCAATCATCGATTGCATTCATTCTATTCTTTCATAAAATGAAGTTACTCATACATTGCATTTCTACAATTCTTTCAGAAAATGAATGAATGATAATACATTGCATTCATTCACAAAAAGAAGCCGCTTATATATTGCATTCATTCCATTTTTTTACAACATTGTTACTTCTCATTGCTTCTTTAATTTAGAGAAAATATAGTATGTGCAGAAGTACCTCCATCTCTTGGGCCTCAATAGTGATGCATATCACCACATATTTGATGCACAAAAAACACAGTGTACCATCGTTGATTCTACACTTTGTGTCGTTCTGCTTATTTTCTCTATCCCACCTATACATATGATCGAACTTGTGATTGTGAGATACATCGACTTTGTGTTGATGGAGATAAAATATAGTAATACTATTGATTCTACATCATCATCGTTCAATACATCTATCTAGCTATTTCAGTTTGTTAAAGCCACGTACCCCCATTGATTCTACATCATCAACTTTCACGTTCTCTATTATGAGAATGACTTTTAAGATGATCAACTGCAATACTCACGAACAACTTACAAACTTTTTGTTTCCTATCCCACCTATACCATAAAATGCGCTTACAAAAAAACTTACTATTGAAAAATTTTTGCCGATGAAGTGTTGTCGATCTTTTCACCACCGATCCTTGGCTATGAAAAAATGACCATTTTATGAATCTCTCTCACTATCACCAACGTGAAACTCTTGACGAAATTCACAAATAACAAATTTTCACAAGCAATATTGCAACATTCATACTATTTATGTAAAGTTCATGATTTTTGCAAAAATATCATGCAAATTTTATTTTTAGTAAGATTTAGCAAGACGAGAGTGCATTGAGATGTAACACACAAAAATAGAGAGACATTCACACATGCTAGAGGTAAAAAGGTCCTAAAAAATTGAAAACTTTCATACAGTAAGGTACTAGTATATGTGAAGGCATGATACAAGATCTAGCGAAAATTCAGAGCTAATTATAGCAATCAATTCCAATTTACCACCTTGCTATCTTTTTCGATATTTAACTTTTTTCTCTTCTTGTTTTTCTCACTTTTTTAGAACATGGGTCCCTCTATCTACTACTCCCCACAACCTATTTAAAGTCGTCTCTTCAAAAGTATGCTTCTCATGCTAATTTTGGATATCATTAAAATATATTTCTGACATTTATATATTTTTTCTGGCATGTTTTCTATGATTCGTGACATTTAAGGCCTAGTTTTTTTTTTGTACATTCATGGAGGAGAAAGTAAGTGCAATTTGGGGCATTGAGTTAAAACTGTTTTTTAGCAATTATATTAGATTCAGTCTGAAACGTTATGGTACTAAGAAAGATTTTGAGGAAGAGTTTTTTATATTTTTTAGCATTCTTGGTTATTTTTAGTGTTTTTTAATTATAATCTCTAATATTTACATTATTGAATATGTTTTAGCACATACTTTTTTTAGATAGCATGATGTGTTTAGCATGATCAAAATAGGTAGAATCAGCTCTTGGATCATAGTTTTTCGATGTTGAGGTTTGAAAATTCGGTACATTGTAAGCTATTGATTTTTCAACCCTAGTAAAATCTGACATATGAATCAAAAATCATGATCCAATGGTCAGTTTCTACTAAACTAAATATACAGATCACATATGGAGGGTCAGATGCAAAACAACTAAAAAAAATAAAAATATTATAATTTTCACTAGAGGGTTCTTTACCCACGAGTGTAGGAAATATTATCCCTAATTTTACTTGCTTTATATATTTGATTTTACGAAAGAAAGCATCATGAACCATTGGGGTTGGAAAGAAATATGTAATAAGATAAATGGCCAAATAGAAGTAACAAAATAACAATGCACTCTTAAATAGATGGTGACAAAAATAAGCAAAATTAAAAAAAATATGGTGAATCACTACAAGAAAATTGTTAATTAGCGACGGAAAAAATCCGTCGCTAATTAGCGACAGATTAGCTAGAGATAGAATCTGTCGCTAATTCGCGACGGATTAGCAAGGAAACAAATTTTATCGCTAATCTGTCGCTACTTAGCGACGGATTAGCGACTAAATTTTTTGTCGCTACTTTTTATTACAAGAACACCATTTTAGCGATGGATTTAGAGAGGGAACTCTGTCGTCGCTAATCCGTCGCTAATTAGCGACGGAGTAGCGACAGAATATATTCCGTCGCGGTTTTTGTATTTTGATTTAGCGACGGCTTAGCGATGGAATGTTTCCGTCGCTAAGCCGTCGCTAAATATCGCGTAAATCCCTAATCCCATCCCGCTTTCTCTTTTTCCTGTTTCGCTGTATTGCTCCCGCCCGCCGCCCTCTCCCTCTCGCCGCCCGTCGGCTCTCGCCACCGTCCGGCCGCCGCCGCCTCGCCGACGATCCTCGCTGCCGACCTCCCTGCTTGGCTAGCGGCTGCGCCAGGGACCCCGAGCACCGGCGACCCGCCGCCGACCTCTTCCTCCTCCCTGCTGTTCCTCCCTGTGGCTGCTGCCGGGAGGTGTTGTCTCCCCTTCGCCGGCGACTCGCAACCGGCGTCCTCAGCCGCCGCCGACCGACGATCCTCCCTGCAGCCACCTCTTCGCCTCCGCTCTGAGTTCCGGCGACCCAGTGGCCCCCGAGCTTCGCTCCAGGTCTCCCCCTCTCTGCTGTCGACTGCGCCGGCCACCGGCGACCTCGCCAGCCGCCGCTCCCCGTGCTTTCCGGCAGGGGGGATCGACCCCCTGCCGGAAAGGCATGGGGGGTCGACCCCCTGTCGGAAACGCAGGGGGTCGACCCCCCCTGCCGTAAAGGCACGGCAGGGGGTCAACCCCCCATGCCGGAACTGCCTTTTCGGCAGGGGGTTTAACCCCCTTCCCTGCCGGAAAGGCAGGTGGTTTAACTGGCTAGGTTGAGATTTAAAATTCAAAAAAAAAAATTAATTATAAAAAAAAAATTCAAATCGAAATCAACTGGCTAGGTTGAGATTTAATCAACTGTGGTTAGTTAGAGTATTTCATAAATTTTTATCAATTTGTTAGTTTGTTCTAGTTAGAGTAGTTCATAAATTTTTATCAATTTGTTAGTTTGTTAATGTCTACTGGTAGTTAGTTTTACTTCAATTTGTTTTCTTGAAATCTGGTTAGTTAGAGTATTTCAATCTATTAGTCTTTTATAATTATATTTTTCTTAGATAGATTGGTATTTAATGTTCTCACAATCAGTTAGTTAGATTAGGGCTATTTGAATTCTTTATGATAGTGGTGGTTAAACGGAGTTCACATCTTTTCTAGTAAACTAATTGATTGATTTACTATTCCTTTGCTAAGTAGTTCAGATTAGAAATTGTCTATGACTTTATGTTAGTCGATTGGTTCAACCTGTTATAGCTGGTTTGTTAAATTAGCATCTTCTAGTTAGATTTGGCTTAACATATATACTATTTTTTTTCTCTTCTTTCAATTAGTTAGAGTTGTTTTAATTTGTTTTAATTTTTTTAGTTAGTGTTTTATCTTGTTTCATGATTAGTTAGTTTGTTACTTAATTTGTTTTGTTTTTGTGCAGATTTTTCAACGAAACCAACTCGTGCTCGGCCACCTGTGGTAAGTAAATGACAAAAACAATGCAAATCGGGTAAATACCCGTGGTGAGTAAGTGATGCAAACGTATCACATGTTATTTAATTTATTGAATGCAGCACTTTATTGTTCACACACTCACTTAGTTGTTGATATCTAGGACTGCTTTGTTGGAGTTCGGAGATCATGCTGAGCATGATTTTAATGTAGAAATATGAAAGTGTTCTTATTTTTGGAGTACGGAGTCCATGCTAAGCATGGTAGTAGTTAGTGAGATATTGAAGTGTGTTTGCTGCAGGTACATGTTTGCCATTTATTTGATATGAATGATTATGATGTATTGCAATGTTTGATGTAATTGTATCCATGCTTGCATGTAGTTACTTTCAATTTGATTTTGACTTCCATGTGAAATTTTATAATAAAAGCATGCTTCAAATGATTGTATCGTGTCATTAATAGTTTGCACATGAAAATATTAAGTTATCAATGCATGCATCAAAATTCTTGTTATTGTTTGACATAGTATATTGCATGATAAATTTGATATTTTCTTCATCGTAGCATTCTGATTGTTTTTTTCTTAATTCGTTAGGATACTATTCGTAACATCATACGACAGAATGATTGCAAACCGTGAATGGATGTACCGTAGGATAGTGGACAATGAGTTATCGCATGAATATATGGATGGTGTCGATAGTTTTATTGAATTTGCAACGGCGAGTGTCAGTACGGTAGATCCCACTGGTCGGATTAGGTGTCCCATATTCAATTTTTTTACTGCCTTAGCACACATATGAGCATGATAGAATCACATATAAAGTTGCTTTGCCTGCCTTAGAGCACATATGAGCATGCTATATTCACATATTCAATTTTTTTACTGCCTTAGCACACATACGAGCATGATCGAATCACATATATAGTTTTTTGCCTGCCTTAAAGCACATCTGAGCATGGTAGAATCACATATAGAGTTTTTTTATATGCCTTAGAACACATATGAATATGCTATAATCACATATTCAATTTTTTGACTGCCTTAGCACACATATGAGCATGATAGAATCACATATATATATTTAACTTTTTGTCTGTCTTAGAGCACATATGAGCATGATAGAATCACATATAAAGTTTTTTTGATTGCATTAGAACACATATGAGCATGCTATAATCACATATTCAGTTTTTTGACTGCCTAAGAACACATATGAGCATATTATAATCACATATTCTGTTTTTTGACTGCCTTAGCACACATATGAGCATGCTATAATAACATATAGAGTTTTTTAACTGCCTTAGAACACATATGAACATGTTATATATCATTTATGATAGAATCACATATAAAATTTTTGGCTTTGCCTGCCTTAGAGCACATATGAGCATGCTATATTCACATATTCAATTTTTTTACTGCCTTAGCACACATACGAGCATGATCGAATCACATATATAGTTTTTTGCCTGCCTTAAAGCACATCTGAGCATGGTAGAATCACATATAGAGTTTTTTTATATGCCTTAGAACACATATGAACATGCTATAATCACATATTCAATTTTTTGACTGCCTTTTCATACATATGAGCATGATAGAATCACATATAGAGTTTTTTTATTGCCTTAGATCACACATGAGCACATGATAGAATCACATATAGTGTGTAATTTATTTCATTATATTTTGTTTATCAATACTGACTGTTCTTTTCTTGTGTAGGCTGCTAGCGATAATCAGGGTAGTGGAGCTGAAGGGACAGATAAAGACAATGAACAAGAAGAC
Organism: Nuphar pumila; assembly: GCF_984573655.1. Lineage (NCBI taxonomy): Eukaryota > Viridiplantae > Streptophyta > Magnoliopsida > Nymphaeales > Nymphaeaceae > Nuphar > Nuphar pumila. The sequence goes on along the minus strand of NC_143253.1, from coordinate 118,987,144 downwards.
GCACAAAATCTTGGCGATGATTAGAGGACTGTGTTGAAGAAGTTCTATTTTTTTTATTTTTCCTAATTGTAATTGTTGAATTGTAAATAATTAAACTTCTTAGTTTTAAGGTGGAACGATTAATTATTATAGATACTTGTTATATGAATTTTTTTGTGTGGTTTGTTTTTTATTTACAGGAAATATAAATTGTACAGGAAATATAAATTGTACAGTTCTCGGTAATTAATTTTTAAATAAATTTTTTTGATTTTTTTTCGTTTTTGCGACGGATTAGCGACGGATGATTCCATCGCTATTCATATCAATCTAGCGACGGCTTAGCGACGGAATTAAATCCGTCGTCAAGCCGTGGTCGCCGTTTAGTACCGGCGGATTGACGACGGAATATAGCGCTCGTTATTCCGTCGCAATTAGCGACGGACCTGGCGACGAAATTATTCCGTCGCCAGTTAGCGTCGAAATATTCGCGACGTAAGCATACTGTCGCCGCGTTGTCGCTAATCCGTCGCTAACACGGTTAGCGACGGAATGTGGTCGTCGCTAATCTACTGCTTTGTTGTAGTGAATGACCCAGAGATGCGAATCATCATATTTCTCTCCTCAATATTAGGAGTGTCAGAGGGTTGGGTGTGATCCAATCCTGGGGTCAAGGTCTGGTAACAAAGAAAGAGGTCTGATTAATTATTAGGGTTGGACCATGAAATCTGTACGCTATGTATGGTTTATAAAATTTCATACCAAACCTGGGTCCAACATTGGTTTTAATTAAGATCTGCAAATTTTCAATGCACGAGGCAAAAAAAAAAAGACTTTCCTGGGTATGGTCCAGGTTTGATCTATGTAATCCTTGGCAGACCTGGGTACGACTTTCCTATGAAAGCTCCCATCGAACCTGGATCTATAGACCTGTCCCAGCACCTCCTAATCAGATCTGAATCTGAACCCAACCATTTCTGTTGGGGGGTCCAACCCATTGACACCCCTAGTCAATGTAATGTAACCCTTTCCAGGGTAAATGTGTCGTCATTCACAATTGAAGGGGTGGCGAGTTCTGTCATGAACTAAGGTTCTTTGTGCTTTCTATAGAGAGAGAGAGAGAGAGAGAGAGAGAGAGGAAATAAAAAAACTTAGGTTTCCTTATAATATAAGAGAATCTTCCAATATTTCTGAAAGGGAACAACAATGTTTACCACCTTCTTTGCTTCCTTTACAAAGCTATTCCTCCATTGCCTTTCTATGTTAAAAAATTGTGTGGATCATGACGCATTCTGTATGCCCTCTAATGGCATAAATCAAAGAACCCGAGACTCAAATGAAAGTTGGTAGGGGTCTGCATAACCCCCAGCTTGCCTATCAAAAAAAAAAAAGGCTTTCTATGTTAAAAATTTGTATTTTCTCTTTTAGTATTTACTATCGTTAATTTTATATAGAATATATTTGATAAAAAAGGAAATTCAATTAAAAAATTTATTTTGAATCTTTGACATTTTTATGTTATTTTCTACTCATTGATCATGGTTACTCACTTCTGTTTTTTTTTTTTTTTTGACTCGGAGAAGCCGCTCCAGGCTCATAGACCTAGCCGAGCTGGCTCAGCCTGCCGTACTTATGGTTTGTGTCCATGTCAGTGTAAAATTCCGAGGGCTTACCCCTCGACCTCAGGGAGTCGCCAAGTTTCGGCTTACGCAGGAGGGTGATGCCCTTGGGATTCTCACTTCTTTTTAATAACCCTTTAAAACTTCCCTTCTAGCAAGCAATTGCCTTTGAGCAGGCTGCACTTGAAAAAAGTGGCAAGGCTTTTCAACTGTTGTCTAAATGGATCAAATACAGGTCAAACCATACTTGGTGCATAACATCATCATCATCATCAAGCTTTATCCCAACTACATGAGGTTAGCTTTATTAGTTTTATATTTTTTTAAATTTTTTCTTTTCTAAAGCTACAACTTTGATCACTTTAAAAACTCAGAATGTTAATGGCATGAGACATGGACCTTAAGAAATCAATGAAAGCTGAATTTGTACACAAAATCGAATGTGATAATACTGGATCATACAAAAGGGGTAAAAGAAAAAAGAAGCAAACTTTTGCAACAATAAATGAGAAAATTATTTTGTTTGATGCGGTTTACTTGGTTCTCCAAACATGATGAGCTTGGCCTACATTAATATTGCATGAACAGTTCATTAGACTCCCTACAATTACTCTTTTTTTTTGGGTCTATTCTATATCTTCAGTCAAACAAGAATTTTTAGGGGTTGCAAAGTTAACTCCTTGCCACTTGACTTGGATTAAGCTGTTTGACAACTTTCCGACTACGTCAGGGGAAGTGTTATCTAGGATTCTTTGTCTGGTGTGCATTGACACGACACGTGGACACGCTACATGACATGTTATGGCCCTGTTGATAACGTATTAACATTATTTAAATATTCTAATAATATCGATTTTATCAATTAAAATACAAAAATGATGTCTTTTCGCAACTTAATTTCCTAAAGAATTGTGTATTCATCTCTCGCATAGTATTGAGTCCACGTATGTGGACGTGTCTTTGTGACATAGCATCAGAAGCTACCCAGATTTGTAAGTGATTATGTGATGGCCCAATATCCAGAAAGAGTATATTCCTAACCACATCTTCAACTAAGGGCACGTTTGAAAGCAAGAAAATGGTAAGAAAAGAAAAGAAAACTTTTCCAACCATTCTAAACTGGAGATTTTTTTTGAAAAGAAAGTTTTTCTGAAACACGTTGTTTTTGATAGAAAAAATTCCTCCTAGCTAGGCAATCATTCACCTGCAACACATCTCATCCTATGAGCTGCCACAGGAAAAGCTTTCTCCATTTCATCTCTTTCTCACCCACCACCATTTTTAGGTCTCTCTCTCTCTCTCTCTCTGATCCTCTCACCCACCACCATTTTCACATTTTTCATTTCGTTTTTCTCATGCTTAGTGATAAATTTTTATTTAGAAAAGTTAGCATATAAAAACTTATCATATGCAAATTTTTCTTTTATTGTGAGATTTTTTCTTGCTTCCAATCAAATCTTATGGTCCTTGGTGCAGTGTACCAGCACATCATTAGTCTAGTAATGAAGTAAAAAAGCAACTAATAAAAAGGGTTTAAAGGTTTTTACAGGGTCGGGTCAGGAGCCAAAGAGAGAGGGCAAACCCGATGGCTTCTAACTAGGGCTTCAATGGATCGGACTTCCATAAGAAATGGGTAAGTTCATACCACTGGGTATGATTAGTAGGTTTTGGCACCGAGTCAGGACCCAGCTCTGACCAGATCTTTCATAGAAAAAAAGCCCTAGTCCGATAAAGATTACTAAAACCAGACCTGGTCCATACCCCGTAAAATAATTTTAATTTTTTTAATCGAAAAACTACAGATCTTAATAAGAACTCAGGCCGAAACCTGGCTTGGTATGAAGATTCATAAACCATATCCGAGTCCATATGCTAATCGGATCTCACAGGTCCGAACTGGTTAGTCAATCGAACCCCTTCTTCTGTTACCAAATTGTGACCCGATCCGATACGTGTCTGGACCGGGTCATGACTCATAACTGACCCGTTGATACCCTTAATTTCAAGTTCTCTCTCTCCCTCTCCATTCGACCCCCTTCGGCCGTCTTTTTTTGTTCTGCAGGAATCAAACCTTCTCCGTCGATCGTGTCTTCTTCCAGGTTATTTTTCCGATTAGCTCTCGTTGGATTTTTTCTTTTTTTCCCTCAACTTTTTGCTGTTTTTTTTGGGTTTAGAGTTCTTTGTCCTCATCACTTTCGTGTTTGGATTCCCGATTCTCCTGATGTTTAGTTTGGATCTAATTAGGTCGAACATTTGGTTGTTTGATTGAATGGTTATGGATGAATCACTGTAATTGCAGACCTGTTATTCAGTTTCCTAGAGTTAGAGTTTTAGATGCTTTGTGTTCGGCCCTATCATGAGGATTTTTACTGGAATTTGTTGCGATTGTTTCGTGTCTATATCTTTCTACTCTTCCTTGGTTTCCCATTTCGGGGGAATTTGCGTATTTACTTTGTTATTTCTTTGAGATGGTGGGATTTGGTATGTAGGTTGGACCATAAACGAAAGGAAAGACTTAATTGAGCACGTAAATGGTGTTTATTATCTTGCAAATGCTGACCATGACATTAAATTATCCTACGCTTCATTTTATGTATTTCATATATCACATGCTGTTAGATTTTTCTTTGGGAGTTTGATCAATCGTTGTGTTTACTTTGTTGATTGAACCGTGAATTTTTTTCTGATAGGTCATATTGTGGATCGTTTATTGCAGTTGCTCATGGTCGTTGTCTTGCTAGTTTCTTGTGCATGTCTCTGTAAATGACTGAGGTTGTACATGTACATAGGAAGGATGGTGAAACAGGACTCCTAAAGCCGATCCCATATAGTTGGGATAGGACTTCATGATGATGATGATGATGATGATGATGATGATGATGTTTTCTCTGTAAAATCTAAAATGCATGACAAGTAAAGTCAGTTCAGTGGTTTATTGGCATTTTGAAGCTTTTCATGCAAATTGGTGCTCCTTGAATAAAGGAACTTAGAAGTTCTGTTCTATGCTTATTTGCTAACTTTGGTACTCAAAAGAGGTAGCATTTTAGTTGAAATATCTATTAAATATCCAAATCAATGGCCTTCATTGAGGTTTTCTCTTTATTCTCTATCTGGTAGGGGATTTCAAAAAAATGATGTGGGCTGTGATACAAAAAGTCGGCCGTGGTAGATCATCTGCTGCTGTTTGTACCTTGGTAATAACTTCCTCCCTCTTCTTTGATAAGATTAGAAGAATATGATTCATTGTTTCTCATGGTTGTATTTTGTGCCCATGCTGTCCATTCTGTTGATGGGTATTGATCAATCATAAGGAAAACAGTGAACACACCAAAAGACAATATGGATTGTGTGTGTGTGTGTGTGTGTGTGTGTGTGTGTGTGTTTTATTCCTTGATGCTTCTTGCAGACCAATGGGCAGTTCCTGCATAGGATTTCTCCTGAACAAATGCTACAAAAGAGTTTTTTTGGTTCTTCAAAAGAGGTACAGCTGATTTCCCTTGTTATCATTTCCTTTCTGTTCATTGATTTTTCCAGAACAGCATGGAAGCCTTGTAGTCTGTGTTTATTCAACTGTCAAAGTACTTGAAGCACAAGGAACTACATTGTGATAATGCTTATTCACGAGAGATGGTTGAATACAAACATTAATGCAAGTGTAAATGGCATATTGAGTTAGATAGTAATTTATGGCAATCAATATAACGGTCATGCGATCTGTAGATGCTATTTACCACTTGCGGCAGCTATAATTTGAAGAAACCAAAACTCTTGTCTTGAAGAATCATTTGGAAGGAAAGAGGCCAAGCATGTGAATGTTTGTTGGAATATGTCATTGCACATTCACTCAATTAAAGTTGTCTGGTTGTCAAAGATTGGTTTGGATGCTCAATTGGGTTAGTAACCAAGTCCTTGAATAAGATTTGCATTATCTAATGAAGCTAAATGAAAAATTGATCGGAGGAAAGAGCATTTCCTGATAGATGGTTCTCATCTTCATCCTCGTAATGTTGATATGTAGTGACTAACTAATAAGAACTCTTTCAATTTCAGATTTAAATGAGTTAAATTTTTGTCCACAAAGAGATCATTTTTGTATGAATTAATATTCATGCAAAGAAATGAAAGGAGAGTCATTTCTGTCTGAAGTTCTGAACTAATACTCAAGGTTGTTAAATGTGGTGAGGCGAAGCGAGGCGTTGAGCATGTTATGAAGCGAGGCGTAAGCCTCGAGGCGTTGAAGCGTAAGCTTCATGATCAAAATAATAAAATATGTAATATTAATAAAATAATACAAATTTTAAATAAGAACTACTAATTTGCTTTTAGTTATTTTAGTACAAAATCATAAGAAAATAAAATAAAGATTCATCATTGATCTCTGCGTCTGCCATTAACTGATCGGGGCTGAACAGGGAGGCGACGTCAGAATCGACCTTGAATGAGACGATGCTTGCAGCGTTTTCCAAGAACTGCTCGCCGATGAGAAACCGCGCACCGCGGTACTCAAAGAGGAAGAGGAGGAGAGTGTACCAAATTATGCATTGGAGGACGACGATCTGTAGTCTGTACCATGAGGCCGCCGATAGACCCTCACTGGCTACATTTGATCTTGAGAGCGGTTTTTCCATGTATATATAAAAAAAGGCCACCGGCAGATCCATGAGGTCGCCGATAGACCCGCCCTGCCCCTCAGAAGTTTTTTTGTTTAATTAAAACTTATACATGTAAGCCTGGAGGTCCTACAAAAACTGAAAAAAAACACCATTTTATACCTCAGGCTGCCATTAAAATGCATTCAGATAAAGTACCTTAACAAAAATAAATAAAGAGGTTGTTTAATGTAATAGCCCTGAAATCAAACGGCCTTTTGTAAATAGATGATAAGTTAGGCATAATGTTGTAAATTGCTCGATATCTACATCATATTTTACCTGACCAGGACTGTTAAAAAAAGAAAATCTCAAAATCACCGTTGAGGAGGCAGCGCTTCAGGTACTGAGTGTGCGCCTCAGTACCTTGAGCGTGCGCCTCGCCTGTGAGGCGTACGCTTCAAGTACTGAGGCGTACGCCTCTCACAACACTGCTAATACTCATCCAAAGAAATGAAAGGAATCAAATAATCGACAAATTCTTTTTGTGTTTTAGTGATAACAAAGACAAATTAGAGAGATTTCATATTTTTTGCTGAAGTTTTCACATATTTGATGTAGAATTTAACCAAATTTAAGCATAGTCAGAGATGCCGTGGAAGCCATCTTGGTCATAAAAAGGGAGAGAGAGGATGGGACATTGTTTGAGGGTTTATGGCCTACTAGAGAAACACCTGCTCGTCGACATCATTCTACTGGCCAGAATACTACATCTGAGAGAGAGAGAGGACTTCTTTTTCTGTGTCTTAATTTATTTTAAGTTGCAGGGGTTTTATTCCTGCTGTTAAGAGACAAATTTCTGCTAGTAAGTGGGCCCCTTTAGGAAAACATGTTTAATCTTATTGGGTTGTGACGAGGGTTAGTCATATGGTCTCTTTTTCCTATTGATTTAGCTTTCTTTGCCACTGCATTTTTTTAAATTTAGTATTGTATAATTTTGACAACTGGTTGGTATAGGAAAATATAACACATCGGAATTTCAACAAGTTTGACTCAAAAAGTTCAGGGACCGAATTATTGGTTGTCTTAGGCAATATAGTGAGTTCCCAGTTAAAAATTAAGTTGGACACAAGCTTATGTTTTATAATGATATGATCTCTAAGTAGATCTTTGACCAGAATAAAGAAGTGTATTGGCTTTTGGTGATAACATGGTATGAAGTTTCATTCTTGAGAGAGGGATGCCATCCCGTTTAATTTTGCCTAGAACATAAAATTTGTCTTTCGTGATGAAGACGGAACACAAGAACCCTTGCAACTCATTCCTATTAGTCAAGACGTCATTGTACTCTGGAAGGATAATGCTAGAACCCAAACTCCCACGTAGGACGGTTCTACAAAAGGGCCTCGAAAGGGCAACAAGAGGGCGCATCTTAAACACAAATAGGTAAAAAAAACGGAGGGGCGTGCAATGATGAAGGAGATAGAGAGCGACGTCTCTCCTGGACGGCTACGCAGGGATGCATGAGAGGTCGACGACAAAGGAGGAGAAAAGGCATTCCTTCCGAGTTGATGATGGGCGTGGAAGAGAGGCGAAAAAGAAATGCGTTCTCTCAGAGAATAAGAACGTGAACAAGAACCAAAAACAAAGCTTAGAGAAAATTTTGAATAAATTTTATTGAAAATAAACAAAGCATGATACATTTATATATTGATTTACAAGAGGGAAAAAATCCCACCCTATAAAGGACTCGAAGGGGCGTTCCACCAGAGTCCCAGCTGTAATGAAATGGTGGTCTTCAACAAATGCACAAATAACTCACAAACAAGTGTCTATTGGAGACACTACAAGCATGACCCTTGAAAGGGTATAAAAGGAAGAACACTTGAAAAATAAATAATACTTTATTCATGAACAAAATGCTTAAGAAGCATGGTACTTTACATTGAAGGGGTTCACCCCTATATATACAAAAAAGTGGAAGAGAGAGGAGAGCTCATTTTGAGCTCTCCAAAAGAGACGTTGGATTCCAACGTCTCTTAATATAGCTGTTGGACTACAGTCCAACAACATTTATTATTATAGCTGTTGGACTATAGTCCAACAACATTTATTATAGCTGTTGGACTACAGTCCAACAGCTATTTGCACATTCAAGTTCCAACAGTAACTTGATTGGATCAAATATCTAGTTTCTATTGAACTAGATGCTAAAAAAGAAAATAAAGAAAAATAGAAAATAAAATAATAAAAGAAAATATAATAATATTAAATAATATATATATATATATATATATATATATATATATATTACAATTTACATTTTAACACTTCCTCTCAAACTTACGGTACAATGAGCGAAAGTTTGTCTAAGAGGAAGTGAAATCTCGGAGCAGCGAGAGGCTTGGTGAAGAAGTCTGCTAATTGATATTCTGATGTAACATATGGCAGATCAATGGTTCCATGTAAGTATTCCTCTCTGACATAGTGACAGTCCATCTCAATGTGTTTAGTGCGCTCATGGAATGTCCGGTTGCTTGCAATGTAGATCGCACTTTTGTTGTCACAACACATCTTTGAAGCTTGCGTTGTTTTAGCTCCCATATCCGCTAGCAATCGTCTGAGCCAAACAACCTCCATAGTGGTGGTTGCCATGACTCTGTATTCAGCTTCGGTGGAGGAAAGAGAGACTTTCTGCTGCTTCTTGCACCTCCACGAAATTAAGGTTTCACCTAGGAACACACAAAAACCAGTAGTTGAGTGTCTATTATTGGGATCACCTCCCCAGTCAGCATCAGTATATGCAATTAAGTTTAATGAAGATGAAGCAGACAAGAAGAGTCCTCATGAAAGAGAGGATTTTAACTATCTAATAATACGCAAAATCGCTCCCATGTGCACGGAGGTGGGAGCATGCTGAAATTGATTGACTGTATGAACCGCATGAGTTATATCTGGCCTAGTAATGGAAAGATAAGAAAGAGCTCCAACAAGCTGTCTATAAGGAGTAGGATCATCAAGAAGTTCTCCATCATCAATTTTCATTTTAACATTGACAACTTCTGGAGTGTCTACTTTCTTATCATCTGTAATTCCAGACCTGGAAACGATATCAAGAGCAAATTTAGATTGAGATATCAAATACCCCCGAGGGAAATAAGCAACTTCAATGCCTAAAAAATATCTTAATAAACCTAAGTCAGTCATTTCAAAGTGAGTTTTAAGAAGAGATTTGATATTTGCAGCTCCCTGTTTGTCGCCTCCGGTGATGATCATATCGTCCACATAGAGAAGAAGAATAATGATACCTGCATCAGATTTCTTAACAAACAAAGCAGTGCCAGTTAAACAAGGTTGAAAACCAATATCAAGCATAACATGACTAAATCGGTCATACCAGGCTTTTGGAGCCTGTTTAAGACCATAAAGAGCTTTTTCTAGACGAAGAGTTTTACCCTTAGGGATACTAATACCAGGTGGAGCTTCCATGTATACGTCTTCAACAAGATTCCCATTCAGGAAAGCATTTTTGACATCTAATTGAAAGATAGTCCATGTTCTAATGGAGGCCAAGGCTATTAAAGTTCTAACAGTGGTCATACGGGCCACAAGAGCAAATGTTTCTTCATAATCGATGCCATACTCTTGGACATATCCTTTTGCTACTAAACGGGCCTTATATCTTTCCAGGGTCCCATCACTTTTGGTTTTGACTTTGTATATCCACCTACAACCTATAGGTTTCTTACCCGGAGGAATATCTTGTATCGTCCAAGTATTGGCCTTTTCTAGTGCATCCAATTCTATTTTCATGGCTTCTATCCATTCTATATGATTTTTTGCTTGAGAATAGGATGATGGTTCAACATATGATTGTATTAATGCAATGGCGGCCCTATACGTGGGTGAAACAGATTCATAAGACACAAATTTTTCCGGAGGTTTAGAGATTCTAGACGTTCTTCTAGGTGAGACTTCAGAGTACTTTTGTAATGCACATGGAAGATTTTGCTCTCTACGTCTTGAATATTGTAGACTAACATCCCTATGGATTTGCTCTTCATTATCATCATTTTCAACAACAATAGGACTTTGATCATTGTCAAGGTCACATCTAACATCACATTCATTGGATTTTGAAGTTGGATCAATTAAAAACGAGTATTCAGTGACATCCTTGGATTTTTCAAATTCAAAGAAGCTTTCTTTTTCCAAAAAAGATACATTTCTTGACACATAATTTGTCATTTTGAAAATCGAAACACCTGTAGCCTTTTTGATTATCAGCATATCCTAAAAAGGCACATGGGATTGCACGAGGAGAGAGTTTGTCATTTCTGTTGGTGAAAACAAGACATTTGCATCCAAAGACTCTTAATCTAGAATAATCTGGAATTAAATTAACAAGTTTTTCTATTGGAGTTGTATTCTTTAATGAGGAAGATGGCATCCTATTAATGAGGTAGGTGGCAGTTAGGACCGCTTCAGCCCAAAAACTTTTTGGAACTTGATTTGCAATTAGCAATGTACTAGTAGTTTCCATAATGTGTCGATGTTTGCGTTCGGCTAGGCCATTCTGTTATGGAGTGTGTGGACATGATCTTTGATGTGTAATACCATGTAAATTGAGATAGTCTTTGAATTCGTTGGACATAAATTCTCCCCCTGAATCAGTGCGAAAAACAAAAATATCATTTTGAAACTTATTTTTAACCATTTTATGAAATATTTGGAAGTTAGCAAAGACATCAGATTTATGTTTAAGAAAATAAATCCAAGTATGTCTAGAAAAGTCATCAACAAAAATGACATAATATCTATAACCACCTTTGGAAATAATTGGTGCGGGGCCCCAAACATACGAATGTATTAACTCAAGTGGTCGTGAGGAAACAAAAGTTCTACTAAGAAATGATAACCTTTTCATTTTGCCAAGAATGCAGTCTTTACAAGAAAAATTTTCAGAATTACAAAATTTTTCCAAACTTGGAAAATATTGAATTTTAGACATATGAGGATGGCCAAGCCTTTTGTGCCATAAATCCAATTCTAATTTCTGAATATTATAACAAAATGCATTCTTGGGTAATTCCAAAAAGTCCATGTAATAAAGTCCTCCTTCTCTATGGCCTTCCCCAATCAGCTTCCCTGACTGGCGATCCTGTACCCAACAACCATGTGAAGAGAAGGAGATATTACATCCATAATCAGATATTTGCGAGACAGATAAGAGATTTAAATTAAGTTTAGGGATATATCTAACTTCTGGGATAAAAAATCTTTTGGATTTTTGAAGATTTTCAAAACATCCTATTCCTTTTACTTCAAAAGATGTGCCATCGGCTGTAAAAACCTTTGACACACTTGAGTTATTTTTAAGACATTCGGATAGACTATTAACATTTGGGGTCATATGAAAAGAAACACCAGAATCTAAAAGCCAAGGAAAGTTACCTGGACCGGAGAAAGATGCAATTGCTGCTCCAGTTGAGGCTTCGGTTGAGGCGGATACCCCTTTGAGAAGAGGTTGAAGGATTTCCATCAGTTGAGCCATAGACACAGGTGCATCTTGATCTTTTGACTCAGATTCAACAGATGCAACTCTTTTTTCTTCTCTTCTTTTTAACTTTGGACATTGAGGCCTATAGTGCCCCGGTTCATGACAATGATGACAAATAACTTTTCTTTTATCAAAGTTGTCGTTTTGCCTTCCAAAATGAGGCGGCTTGTAAGTACGAGTATGATTCCTCGGTCTAGATACAGCTAAAACAGAGTCATCATCAACTTTTGGAGTACTTTTTCTAAGTCTATTTTCCTCCATAGTGAGCTCTTCTATAGTATCAACAATAGAAGGAATTTTTCCACGATGTAAAAGGGCCGATTTGGTGGATTCAAACTCCGACCTTAGACCATTCACAAATTGATAGAAATGTTCCATATCGAGTTGCTTTTGGCGAAGCTCGATGTCTTCGGCACAATGCCATTTGGGCTCAAGAAGAGCCAACTCTTCCCAAAGTTCGGACAACTCATTATAATATTCTCGAATAGTTTTATCTTTTTGAGTCATTGTCCGAACTTTATCTTGTAAATTGCATACATGTGCAATATCTTTAAGGGAATACATGTTTTTGAGGTATTCCCAAGCCTTATCGGCATGCTCAAACTTAGCTAGACTAGAACATTTTTTAATGTCTATGCTATTAGGTTAGCCACTTGGAACATAGGGTCTTTAACTGGTAAGTTGGTAGAGTTAGTAGATGTTATGTGTAGGAGAAAGATTGATATTTTATGTCTTCAAGAGACCAAATGGGTAGGTGAGAAAGCTAAAGTGATAGAACCTTGGGGATATAAGATTTGGTATACAGGAATAAATAGGAATAGGAATGGAGTAGGGATTGTTATGAGTCGTGAGTTTATAGATAATGTAGTTGAGGTCCGTAGGAAGGGTGATAGAATTTTACTTATTAAATTAGTATTAGGTACGGATATTATTAATATTATTAGTGTTTATGCACCTCAAGTAGGTTTAGATGATTCCGTTAAGCATCAATTTTGGGAAGATTTAGATGGAGTAGTACAAGAGACATCTTATGGAGAAAAGCTTTTCATCGGCGGTGACCTTAATGGACATGTAGGCATTAGTAGGGATGGATTTGAGAATATCCATGGAGGCTATGGTATAGGAGAAAGAAATGAAAGTGGAGAAAGGATTTTAGATTTTTGTTTGTCCTATGATATGATCTTAGCAAACACTTGGTTTAGGAAGAGGGAGTCTCACCTAGTAACATTTAAAAGTGGGGTTAATACGAGTCAGATAGATTTTTTCCTACTTAGAAAGAGAGATAGGGGTTGTTGCATCGATTGTAAGGTTATACCAGGAGAAAGTGTAGCTACACAACATAGAGTCTTAATTTTAGATCTTAGAATTAGACAATGCCGCAAAAGGGATAGACATAGGATAGATCCTAGAATTAAGTGGTGGGCACTGAAAGGAGCTAAACAAGGAATGTTTGTAGAGCAGGTAGTTAAGGAAGTTGATTGGTGTCTCGAGGAGGATTCAGAATCAATGTGGAATAAGATAGCGGGTGGTATGAGAAAAGTAGCTAAGGAGGTATTGGGTGAGTCTAAAGGCGGTGCACCACTAGGTAAGGATACATCATGGTGGAACGAGGATGTCAAATTAGCTATTAAGGTTAAAAGAGAGTGTTATAGAAATCTAAGTAAGAGTCGTGATAATGAGAATTTGGAGAAGTATATGATAGCAAAGAAGGAAGCTAAAAAAGTTGTTCGAAACGCGAGGGCTAAGGTATATAAGGAGGTTTATGACAAATTGGATACCAAAGAAGGCGAGAAGGATATTTATAGGCTTGCAAAGATGAGAGATAGGAAATCGAAGGATTTGGGTATGGTTAGATGTATCAAAGATGAAACGCAAAGGGTTTTAGTCAAAGATGAGGAGATTAAGGAGAGATGGAAAGATTATTTGGATAAGCTATTTAATGATAGTCATGCTCAAGATCTTGGAGACTTCTCCATTCCTTTTCATGAGATAAATCGTGACTTCATGCGCAAGATTCAAAAGAAAGAAATTGCAGAGGCTTTGAAGAAAATGAAATCAAGAAGGGCAGTTGGCCCAGATGGTATACCTATCGAGGCTTGGAAATGCTTGGGAGAGAAAGGTTTAGAATGGTTGACAAATCTTTTTAACTTGATTTGGCGAACAAATAAGATGCCTAATGAGTGGAGGAAGAGTACTTTGGTGCCTTTATATAAGAATAAGGGTGATATACAAGATTGCACAAACTATCGTGGTATAAAACTCATGAGTCATACTATGAAACTTTGGGAGAGGGTGATTGAGTCTAGGTTGAGGAAGGTTGTCATGATATCGGAGAATCAATTTGGTTTTATGCCTGAAAGATCAACTATGGAAGCTATACATCTTCTTAGACAACTTATTGAAAGATATAGAGAGAGGAACAAAGATTTGCATATGGTTTTTATTGATTTAGAGAAGGCATACGATAGAGTACCTAGGGACGTTCTCTGGTGGACAATGATGAAGAAAGGTGTTTCTCTCAAGTACATTAGTATAATTAAAGATATGTATGAAGGAGTAGTAACCAATGTCCGCACTTGTGGAGGGGTGACAACCAATTTTCCGATAACGGTTGGGTTACATCAAGGATCTGCTTTAAGCCCTTTCCTATTTGCGATAGTGATGGATGAGCTTACGAGATCAATTCAAGAAAATGTACCGTGGTGTATGTTGTTTGCTGATGATATTGTTTTGATTGATGAGTCTAGAGCTGGGGTTAATGCTAAGTTAGAATTATGGAGACAGACATTGGAAGCTAGAGGTTTTAAGTTGAGTAAGAGTAAGACTGAATATATGGAATGTCGGTTTAGTAAGCAACGAAGTAGTGATGGGAGTGTAGTGAAGCTTGGTGAGCAAGATATACCGGTGAATGATTATTTCAAATATTTGGGATCCATCATTCAAATGTATGGAGAAATTGATGGAGATGTAAATCATAGGATAAAGGTTGGGTGGATGAAATGGAAAAGTGCTACTGGAGTGCTGTGCGATCGTAGAATGCCATTGCGGTTGAAGGGAAAGTTTTATAGGACGACTATTAGACCCGCTTTACTATATGGTACGGAATGTTGGGCTGCCAAGAGACATCATATTCAAAAAATGAGTGTAGCTGAGATGCGGATGCTTAGATGGATGTGTGGAAATACAATAAAAGATAAGATTCGGAACGAAGAGATACGTAAGAAGGTAGGTGTTGCACCCATTGAAAATAAGATGCGAGAGAATCGTTTACGGTGGTTTGGACATATTCGGCGAAGGCCTAATGATGCTCCAGTTAGAAGGTTGGAGAAATGGGAAAATATATTAGTTAAAAGAGGTCGGGGTAGGCCTAGGAAGACTTGGATGGAGATGATAGGAAAGGATATGAATGCTTTGAACCTCACCGAGGACATGGCGTTGGATAGAAATGATTGGAGGAAAAGGATTCATGTGGAAGACCCAAAATGAATTTCTTTTTTGGTTCATATCGCTGACCCCAATTGTTTTGGGATGAAGGCGTAGTTGTTGTTGTTGTTATGCTATTGATGAGCCATGACATAATTTTTGCATGCCCTATCCTCCATTCTTTCCATTTCTTTTCATAAGTGGCTAACGCCTTACTCTTCTCTTCTTCCGTTAGAGGAACCTCTTTATCACCCTCTTTCTTGGTAAGAGATAGTTTAGGTTCCAAATCGGAACCATCCACTATACCCCATAAACCTTTTCCCCAAATGTGGTGCTTCATAATCGAAGCCCACATTACATAGTTAGTATCATTTAGCTTCATAGGAATGATGGTGATCTTATCATTGTCATCCATCTTTTACAAGGGTAAGCAAGGTTTTAAAACTCGCTGAGTCAACTCGGTGACTCGGCTGACTCGTCTCGGCTCGGCCCTCCAGCGAGTCAACCCAGCAAGCTAAACTCGGTCTGCGAAGACTCGGCTGTGACTCGGCCTGACTCGGCTTGACTCGGCCTGACTCGGGCGAGTTCTGGAATGTTTAAAATTTGATTTTTTGAGTATTTCAGAATAATTTTTTTTTTAATATTATTGAGAATATTGTTGTTACTTTCTTAATGTCTTCAATATGTAAAGAAGACAATATGTGACTATGATCTAAGGTAAATGTTATTGGATATGAATCTATTTCTAGAAGCATCAGGCAGGACAATCTTCAGATTCAACAACAGCTAATTAATATTTTATGATCAAGTAGATTGTTGCTTTTATTATGTTCTACACAATTATATTTTTTGCAGTTTCTTTGCATAAATGCATTTAATATTTTGCTTTAAACTTTACTAACATGACTATATAACAAGGAAGAATTTGGTTTTCTCCTCACACCTTTCCTCTTTGCCCCATCTTTATGAAGGCATAATAGACAAGAAACTGGAACAAAGTCATACATAACTTTGGCCTTAACATCCATAGAGTTCCAACATCTACTTGGTGCTTCTTTCTTGTCCTTTCAGACTTCATATTTTCTTTGTATCTCATATAGGCTATACCCCTTTAATCAGAACCAATTGTCCTCACCTTGCCTTATCACATCCAACAAAAATTTCTCTTTTCTTTATAGGCATGTGCATTTTTAATGCATAAAGGCATTTATGTAACTGGAATAAATTGTGCTCTTTCATTCCACATTTCCAACTTATTGCTAATTAATGAACAATTTATCCACATGCTACGATCTCCTTATTTCAGTTCAACCCAAGATTCTGCATGGAGCCAAAAAACATCTCTTGTTTACTGAAAAACATGGTTTGAGACAAATTATATATTGTTTTTCTTTTAAAATCAAAAGTTAACAAAACCCGGTCCGAGTCACCGAGTTGACCCGCCGAGTCACGAGTCAATAAAGAACGAGTCGAGTCCCGAGTCACTGGGTTTTAAAACCTTGAGGGTAAGAGAGGAATAAATAGGAGGAGAAAGAGAGAAAAATAAAAAGAAAAGAAAAAGAGTAGACAAAGGAATAAGAGAGGATACAAAACCAATTTTTTTGTAGCACAAGTTCGCCTTTCTTCAAACAAATCTTCTTGAGCCAAGAACAAGGTGATGAAACACCTTTTGTAAATGTGGCACGGAAATCGAGGCGGAAGCACTTCAAGATCTAAGGATTTCGTAGCTTTGATACCATGTAATGAAATGGTGGTCTTCAACAAATGCACAAATAACTCACAAACAAGTGTCTATTGGAGACACTACAAGCATGACCCTTGAAAGGGTATAAAAGGAAGAACACTTGAAAAATAAATAATACTTTATTCATGAACAAAATGCTTAAGAAGCATGGTACTTTACATTGAAGGGGTTCACCCCTATATATACAAAAAAGTGGAAGAGAGAGGAGAGCTCATTTTGAGCTCTCCAAAAGAGACGTTGGATTCCAACGTCTCTTAATATAGCTGTTGGACTACAGTCCAACATCATTTATTATTATAGCTGTTGGACTATAGTCCAACAACATTTATTATAGCTGTTGGACTACAGTCCAACAACTATTTGCAGTCCAACAACTATTTGCACAGTCAAGTTCCAACAGGAACTTGACTGGATCAAATATCTAGTTTCTATTGAACTAGATGCTAAAAAAGAAAATAAAGAAAAATAGAAAAATAAAATAATAAAAGAAAATATAATAATATTAAATAATATATATATATATATATATATATATATATATATATATATATATATATATATATTACAGTTTACATTTTAACACCAGCCTGGGCAGAACTCCAGGTTGGGCAGGTTTCTCTGGGAGTCTTGGGAGAAAGGAAAACCCTCTCTGTGCAGTCCCAATTGGGCGAGACTCTAACTGGGCAGGTCTTGGCTGGGGTGGATCTGACTGGTTGGACCTGTAGCAGAAAAAGTTCCGTAACAAACCACCCCTCTCAAACTCGCTTTGCCTTCAAGGAGAGAACTCTGGAAATTGGGTTGCAATTGATGCTCTTCCTCTCCTCTTGGATTAAAAACCAAGGTAGGATATTCCTCCTTTGTTGTGAACCAACCATCTAAGTGACAACTCAAATGGTGCTCAAGTAATTGTCTGTCAATTGTATCAAACGTTGCCTTGAACACATAGCGTGCATCGGGTGTATGTAGCCTCACCAGTGACTTGCTGTACTAATGACCCACAACTACAGTAGGGTGAGAATTGGTGACAAGGGACGCATGAGCACAGGGCATAGCGGCAATGTAAGGACGTGCAAGCCGCTGAACATTGCGACAATGCAGGAGTGAGTGAGCGCAAGACGTTACGACAACGTGGGGGGCGTGTTGGTTGTGTGGTTGCTCTATGAAGACAATGAAACACGATCGTCTCGACCTGCTTACAAGCGGTGGTGCGTGGGAACAACAATAAGGTAGGGCTGTGCGAGTCGTGCCGAATGGGTGATGCCCTTCATTAATTTCTCTTGATGCTCAGTAGAGGCAACAATCGGCAAGGTCGAATTAGCCCTCATTCTGCCCACAATTGAATCAAGCGCTTGTTGCATTTCGGTGCACCCGAAGCGAGCATTGAGGGTTGTACTTCAGCTATGCCTTCTTCCATACCAGTGTCACACAAATCTCCATCAAACGTGACTGTCTGCACCATGGATGATGCAGAGTCACTCGTAACAACTATGGGAAGCGGCTCAGGCATTTTGTCGAACACTTGGCATGTGACATTTTTTAGCCCTTCTTGCATAAAATCTCTACCTAGTTTTGGGTGTGCACAACACTCCACCTAATTTTCAAGGTCGTAAAACTTCAGAATCCGTTCCAGTGCACTTGGCGGGCCTTTCTCGCACACATCATTAAACACCTTGTGGGCAGTCAATTCCAGCTCAATCCCTACAAGATTCATCGGGGGTTTGGAATTCACAAGCTTTCCTTCAATAATGCCTAGCTCCATGTGCCTTTGTGTCATCTAAACAAACTCTTTCTTGAACAGTTCGCGACACTCCTTTATGTAATCAATGAGTTCGAGTAAATTGACGTCCATGCTCTTGGTGACAGACAAAAACGTCCTAGGGGACGTGAATAAACCCGAATTCTCCGGATTCAGGGTAGATCTGCGTTGGGTTTTATCTAACTCCACACACGACACAACTGAACAAAATATGATTCAAAAAATAAATACGAGTGCCGAATTGAACCTGTACGGAAACTGTAAGGGGCGTGGGCCCTTGGTGCGGTGTCCAAAGCGAACAGAAAGCGAACAGAGGGATGACGTGGTTTCCAAGATTGCTGCATAAAAATTGAGAAGGCTGCACGGGTCCCAAAGGAGATGCTTTGATTCCACGGTTAGAACCCGAACTCCCACGAAGGACAGTTCTACAAATGGGCATCGAGAGAGCAACAAGAGGGCGTGTCTTAGATGCAAATAGGTAAAGAAAAGGGAGGGACGTGCAACACTAAGAGAGAGACGTTTCTCCTAGATGGCTGCATAGGGATGCGTGAGGTGGATGGAGAGCCGACGACAAGAGATGGATAAAAGGTGTTCCTTTTGAATCGATGACTGGCGTGGAAGAGAGGCGAGAGAGAAATACATTCCTTAAGAGAACAAGAACAAGAACAAGAACCGAGAACGAAGTTTAGAGAAATCTCTGAATAAACTTCATTGAAAATAAACTAAGCAGGATACATCTATAAATAGATTTATAAGTGGGCAAAAGGGTAAAAATACACAGTTTTCACCCTAGAGAGGACTCTAGGGGGCATCCCACCAGAGTCCCAGTCTGGGCAGGACTCCTGGCTGGGAAGGTTTATCTGGGAGTCTTGGGAGAAAGAGAAACTCCCTCTGTGCAGTCCCAGTTGGATGCGATTCCAGTTGGTCGGGTCCTGACTGGGGTGACGGGTGGATATGGCTGGTCGGACCTTAAGCAGGAAAGGGTCCATAACAGATAAACCTCCAGACATAAATCCTGAATGTATGGTATCATATTGTGAATTGTGCAACTAATGTTTTATCAATGACACAAGGGCATCACACCCTGGTGGTCTTTATCCAAAAAAAGAAGTCTTTAATTTATCGTGATAATACTGCTGTTTTGATGTAATATTTTATTCAACTTTATGAGAATGGACAAGTTTTTCCATGTCTTTCTTGGTGGTTATGTTATGTTGTTGTGAGCTTGTTAGAGAGACAAAACAAATAATCTAGACTGTAAACTTTTGTTTTCTTTTTTGATTTTGTTACCGAGTTGCTAATCTCATATTTCACTGTTCTAAATCCTTGAAAATTATGGGCAGAAATTGCTTCTCTTAAGGGGATATGAGCATGTTAGAAATTTCTGTTCCCATCGTTTGTCAGGTAAATTATTTAACATAAGTTTCTGTTTTGATTAATGGTGGGTCATCTTTACTATTGTTTGTAGAAGCTGATTATTGTTCTGTTCTTCTAAACTTGTCTCAGGAAGCCCAGTTGGTACAAAGTGCACAAGGTTAGCACAAAATCGTCTCTCTCTCTCTCTTTCTTTTTCCTATTAATTTTTTGACTTTCCTCTTTTCCAATTTAGTTACTTGTAGTTTCTCTTTTGGCTTTTATTGTTATATTTTTCTTATACTGTTATGTGGAATGTGCAGTGAAATTGGTATGCTACTTGGGAGAGATTCTTCATACACCATATGGAGCAGACCATTTGCCTCAGAATCAGGTGTAATATTGTGATAAGTTGTCTTATTTTCTTCCATTTCATGCATCTAACTAAATAATCATTTACCAAAAATTTCAAAATGAAGGTGACTTGGTTGATGCGGTAGTCCCTTTTATGGGTGAATCTATTACGGATGGAACACTGGCCACATTTCTGAAGAGTATGTGATACAAATAGTATTTTTTGATCCTGTATGTTTATTTGATCCAAAATCTGGTACTCTTTCAATAGCTTGACTATACTATTTATTTTTTATCCATCTGGATCAGAACCTGGTGATAAGGTTGAGGTTGATGAGACAATAGCTCAAATTGAGACAGATAAGGTATTTTATCATTTGCCAATTGGATTTGAAGATAATTGTTGAAGGTAAATATTGCTTCTAAAACATAGAGAATTGTTTACTTCCAGGTTACTATTGATGTTGCTAGTCCTGAAGCTGGGATCATCCAGAGGGTAAATATTTATCACATGACATGTTAATCAGCAAATTGGATATATAGTACTTGCTTGAATGTGCTCTGGTACCGAATCACATTTATTTTTTATGAAAAATCTATTCGCATGTAACTCATTGCAGTTTATAGCTAAGGAAGGTGATACTGTTGTTCCTGGAACGAAGATTGCTATCATTTCAAAATCTGGTGCTGCTGAGTCGGATGCTCCAACTAAGACGGAGAAGTCTGCCCAAACTGCTCCTTTGCCACCCCGTTCTGCAGCAGAGCAGACAGTAGACAAAAAAAAGCCCTTGGAGTCAGTTACTGAGCACAAGTCTTCGGCACCTTCCCCACTGCTATCTAAAGGCTCACCTACTGAACCTCAGCTTCCTCCCAAGGAGAGGGAAAGACGAGTAAGTATTAATTCCTTCAAAATGGCCGTCTTTATGGAAAATATTGAACATTCTTATAGGAAAGATGTTTATTTGGCTATAGTTGGGCTGGATTCTTAACTCACAATGGTTGCAGGTTCCCATGACAAGATTAAGGAAAAGAGTTGCAACCCGCTTGAAAGATTCTCAGAACACTTATGCGATGCTGACCACATTCAATGAAGTTGACATGTAGGTACCTTGGTTTATGTTAATATTCAGATTTCCGTCTCAAAATATCTGTTATGCCACATTATTTTTCATGTGTTCTTGGCAATGCATGAACATGAATATTGTGACAGTGGGTGTCTCGTTTGGCAAGATACTACTTCATCTGCCATGCTATGTCACAGAGGTGTGCGTACGGGTGCGAGTGCGGCGATGTGTCACTTTAAAAAAAACTTGGGTGCGGGGGTGCGGGAGGGTATATATATATATATATATATATATATATATATATATATATATATATATATATATATATATATATATATATAAAGGCCTGGTAGCCCTGCCTCGCCCCCGACCTGTCTCAACCCCCAGGTCCTTTCCCCTTTCTCTCTCTCTTTCTTCTCCCCCCCCCCTCTCTGTGGAGTGTGGTGGAGTGCAGTGGAGGAGGTCCTCTCTCTCATTCTTCTCTTTCTCGTTCTTCCCAATTGAGGGGGGAGAGGAGAAGACTATCTTTCCCGTTCTTCTCCTCTCTCTTTCTCATTCTTTTTGATTGAGGGGAGAGGAAGACTCGTTCTTCCCCTCTCTCTTTCTCGTTTTTCCTGATTAAGGGGGGAGAGAGGGGAACTCTCTGTGTGTGTGTGCCTGCTGAGCCTGGGCTCGCATTGTGCGTAGCCCTTACGAGCTAACGAGCCGGGTTGGGTCTGGCTCGGTACCCGACATGAGTCGGGTTCGAGCAAGGTCGGTCCAGGCTCAGATCGAGCTCGAACCCGACTCGTGACCGAGTCCATTTTGAAAAATGATAACCCTGGGTGTGGGTTGACTGCACCCAGGGTTTATTGACCACATCAGGTGCCGCACCCGCATTGCGTCGCGTCGATGCAGGTGCGACGACCTATTTGGCGAATCCATGTGACATAGCTGCCATGTAATTGAGCCGTTAATGGTCCTCTGCAAATGGCTGAAGTTGCTTAATGTGATGGATTTAAGTTGCCTTCCGAGGCTTTAAACCATTCCTCACTTTGTAGGAGCATGTACCCAGTGTCGTGGATGGAGTGTGCATATTGACCAAGAGTTTAGAAGCTAGAATTAGCATCCTCTACCCCAACTTTCAATGTGTCAAATTTAATTTACAAAGAGGAAAATGCCATTTTATGCTGCCTTGTAAATTGTCTACGAAGAGACAATACGCATGCAAGCACAAATACTTTATAAAAGATGTGCACGAATGCACTCACACAACACTTGAACAAAATACTCAAAAAAGCATAAAAGTAGCAAACATGCACCAAGGCATGTATTTTATAGAAAAGAGCAAATGCTTGAGTCTTTCAAGCTTATAAAATACAAGGGGGGAACACCCCTATTTATACACTCACAAAGGGACCACATTGGAGGCTCCCAAAGGAGACGTTGGAGAGCCCCCACCGGTCACATTTGTGATAGTTGGGGGCTCCCAACGTCTCTATTGGGAGGCCCCCAATATGGTACGAAATTCAAGAATAAAAAAACAAAAAACAAGAAAAAATAAAAAGAAAGTTACAATGCATATTCCAATTGGAATATGCTTAAAATGGCAAATTACAAGAATACCCTTTAGGGTATTTTAGGAAGAGAAAAGTATATATATATATAAATAGAGATACGTATACATATATATATGTATACATATCTTTATATATATAAATATATATGTGTACATTTAAGGATAATATTTTAACACTCCCCCTCAAACTTACGGTGCTATAACCTCAAGTTTGTCAAGGAGAAAATTAAATCTGGGCGAGCAAAGAGCCTTAGTGAAAAAGTCCGCTAGTTGATAGTCAGACGTCACGTACGGGAGATCAATGACCTTCTTCAAGTATTCTTCCCTGACATAATGGCAGTCCATCTCCATATGCTTTATTCGCTCATGAAAGGTATGATTCTTGGCAATATAAATCACACTTTTGTTGTCGCAGCATAGCTTTGTTGGTTCTCTGATTAACACTCCCATATCTTTCAGAAGACGACGAATCCATACAATTTCCATGGTAGTGGATGTCATGGCTCTATATTCGGCTTCGGTGGATGATAGAGAAACCTGTTGCTTTTTACATCGCCAAGAAATCAGTGACTCACCTAGAAAGACACAAAAGCCAGTGGTGGAGTGACGGTTATTAAAGTCACCTCACCAATATGAGTCAGTATAAGCAATTAACTTTAATTCAGAAGAAGAGGATAAAAATACTCCCTTATTTACTATTCCCTTTAGATATCTGATGATGCGAAGAACAACACTCATATGAACACATGTGAGAGCATGCTGAAACTGATTAGCTATGTGAATAGCATGAGACAGATCAGGCTGAGTGATGCTAAGATACATCACCGAGCCTACCAATTGCCTGTAAGGAGTAGGGTCGGTCAGAGGAATTCCATCATCAATTTTTCATTTTTGATCCCACGACTTAAGGAGTGTCGCAGACTTTGTCATAAAAAATTTCTGACCTATCAATAATCTCACAAGCAAGTTTGGACTGAGACAAGAAATAACCACGTCGAGAATAAGCAACTTCAATTCTCAGAAAGTATGTCAGAAATCCTAAATCTGACATTTCAAATTTTGAAGTCAAGATGGACTTAATACCCTCGACTCCTTGAACATCATCACCTGTAATTAACATATCATCAACATAGAGTAATAATATCACAAGCCCTGCATCAGATTTTCTAGTAAACAAAGCAATATCAGTATAACAAGAGGAAAATCCATTTTCCAGCATTACATTAGTAAATCTATCATACCAGGCCTTTAGAGCCTGTTTCAAACCATAGAGAGCTTTTCGAAGGCGAAGAACTTTATCTTTAGGAATCTTCGTGCCTGGTGGGGCATCCATATAAACTTCTTCATTAAGATCACCATTCAAAAAGACATTTTTCACATCCATTTGAAAGATGCTCCAATTTTTAATAGACACAATAGTGATAAGACATCTAACTGTAACCACTCGGGCTACAGGAGTAAAAGTTTCTTCATAATCAACACCATATTCTTGTCCATACCTTTTTGCGACTAAGCGAGCTTTGTAAACCTTAAAAACTCAACGACAACCTATAGTTTTCTTTCCTATAGGTAGAGTTTGGAATTCCCATGTCTCAGCTTTCCTAAGAACATTGAGTTCATTTTGTATAGCTTCTTGCTATTTTATACATTTTTTAGCTTCTTCAAAATTTCTTGGTTCAAAGTAAGAATGAATAGCGTTAAGGCAAACCCTATATCTGGGTGAAAACGAATCAAAAGAAACGAAACGAGTTGGCGGTCTCCTATTCCTTTCGGACCTTCTGTGGTCAAGTGGGAACAGACTCACTATATTGATCAATAGCACTTCTGAAGGTATCTTGATTTCTACGAGAATAGGTTATAGGGCCACTTGAAAATCTACCTTCTTGGATATTAGGTGAGTTATATTCACCATCATCAACCCCATTTTTCTCATCATGTTTTGATGATACGTCGTCATCACTAGATATATCATCATTGCTAGACAATAAGTCAAATAAGAAAGAATAATCAACATTTTCTTGTTGAGAAACATCCTTTTCACAACCGCTTTCGTTTTCTAAGAATGTCACATTCCTTGAGACATATAACTTATCATTTCTAAGGTCATAACAACGAAACCCTTTTTGAGTTTCGGAATATCCAAGAAAGGCGCAAGGAATAGCCTTGAGAGAGAGCTTGTCATTCTTATCTGTAAGTATAAAACACTTACAACCAAAGACACGTAACCTATTATAATTAAGTTCTATCTTATGTAATACTTCAAAGGGAGATATTTTCCCAAATTCCTAGATGGTAAGCGATTTATAAGATACACAGAAGCAAGAGCTGCTTCAGCCCAAAAGTTTTTAAGAATATTTTGAGATATAAGAAGGGTCCTAGTGGTCTCGATGATGTGCCTATGTTTTCTTTCGGCCAACCCATTTTGTTGAGGGGTTTTAGGACATGACCTTTGGTGAACAATACCACTATTCTCAAGGTATTCCTTAAACTGATTGAAGAGATATTCTCCTTCAGAATCACTTCTAAATATTTTTATGTTAGAGTTGAATTGATTCTTGATCATTATATAAAAAGTTTTAAAACACGAAAAAACTTTATGCTTATACTTAAGAAAATAAATCCATGAATATCTGGAGAAATCATCCACAAAAATTACATAATAAGAAAAGCCTCCTTTTGAAACAACTGGTGCGGGTCCCCTAACATCTGAATGAACAATTTCGAAAGGTTTAGAAGAGAACATAGTTCTTTGCTCAAAAGGCAAACTTCACATTTTTTTGAGAATGCACTCTTTACAAGAAAATAAACTTTTACAGAGATCTTTTGCAAAATGTAAGTAAGACAACTTGGTGATATTAGGATGACCAAGTCTTTTGTGCCACACATTTATATCTTTGTGTCGGGCGACATTACAAAAAAATTTTGGAACTTGAAGAGAGTCCATATAGTATAAGTCTCCTTTTCTAAAGCCTTCCCCAATCAATTTCCTAGACCGGCGATCCTGTATTAAATATTTATCAAAAGAGAATTTAATATCGCAACCATGGTCCGAGAGTTTAGAAACAAAGAGAAGATTTAAGTTTAGCTTAGGTATAAATCTAATTTTTAGAATAAAAAAATCTTGAGTTTCAAAATTACCTATGTCTTTAATTTCAAGTGAGGTTCCATCCGCAGTGGAAACAAAAGATGGAGAAATATTTTTTGAATAATCGGAGAGAGAATATATGTTTGGGGACATATGAAAGGATGCACTGGAGTCCTGGGAGAGAAGAGGTAGACACGACAACACCTGATGTAGCTCCCTTGAGGAGAGGTTGAAGAGCTTATACTATTTGACTTAGAGAGAGAGGTCCACTTGAAGATGCCTCCTCCTTCTGCGGTGTACTGGTGGTGGCCATGGCAAGAAGCTTCTTCCATTTGGGACATATGGGCTTGATATGCCCGGGTTCTTTACAGAAATGACAAATAATTTTGCTATAGTCCTTTTTTCCTCTTTGCCCAAAATTTTCACCTTGATTTTGTGGTTTAAAATGAGGAGGACGATAGGTTTTTACATTGTTGCTGGGTCTTGATACGACATTGACCTTATCCTTTTCTTCATAATTATAAGGAACGACAAGAACATTTGATCCTTGTTTACTTAAACCCATACGGGTCTCTTCACCACTTAACTTGGTGAAAACATCTTCAAGAGAGGGAGGAGTAAAAGATGATAAAAGAGATGACCTTATTTGCTCAAATTCGGGCCTTAGCCTATTCAAGAAGTTGAAGAACCGATCTTCTTCAAGTTGCTTGTGACGAAGTTCAATTGCTTCTCCACTCCATTTAGGCTCGAGCATAGCAAGCTCATCCCAAATAGAAGAAAGGTCGGCGAAATATTCTCTAATAGTCATGTCGCCTTGTTGAAGAGTAAGAGCTTTCTTTTGGAGGTAATATTTGTGTGATAGGTCTCTTGAGGTATACATTTTTTCAAGATAATGCCAAGCTTCCGAAGCTTTCTTGAACTTGATAATATTGGCATTAATCTTGGTTTCAACCGACAAGAAAAACCAAGAAAGAATCTTAAAAATTTTCATTTCCCATTCGTCATGTTTCTTGGAGTAATCCTCAAGCGCTTTGGTTCTTTTATCTCCCTCAAGAATGTTGATTTCTCCATCTTTAACAATAGTAATCTTTGGTTCGGGTTCCGGGATTGTGCCTTGCACATATCTCCACAAACCCTTCCCTTTTATGTGGGCCTCCATGTTTTCGGCCCAAATATGATAGTTGAAACCATTTAGTTTAAAGCCGAGAGCAAAGGAGGACGCTTTTTCGCCCATTAGAGAGTAAAGATGGAGGAAGAAAATCGTATCAAGAGAAAATCTTTAGGCTTTACTTGCACAAGATTCTTCTAAAATATTGGAGAAGCAAGATTCACCACTTCAATCTTCAAAACACCAATGGCATGCTTTTCGAGGCACCCAAAAAACAAGGAGTCCCACGATCCCCTATCACCAACCTTACACATACAAGCACAAATACTTTATAAAAGATGTGCACGAATGCACTCACACAACACTTGAACAAAATACGCAAAGTAGCAAACATGCACTAAGGCATGTATTTTATAGAAAAGAGCAAATGCTTGAGTCTCTCAAGCTTATAAAATATAAGGGGGGAACACCCCTATTTATACACTCACAAAGGGACCACATTGGGGGCTCCCAAAGGAGGCGTTGGAGAGCCCCCAACGGTCACATTTGTGACCGTTGGGGGCTCCCAACGTCTCTATTGGGAGGCCCCCAATATGGTACGAAATTCAAGAATAAAAAAACAAAAAACAAGAAAAAATAAAAAGAAAGTTACAATGCATATTCCAATTGGAATATGCGTAAAATGGCAAATTACAAGAATACCCTTTAGGGTATTTTAGGAAGAGAAAAGTATATATACACACACACATATATATATATATATATATATATATATATGTATACGTATCTTTATATATATAAATAGAGATATGTATACATATATATATATGTATACGTATCTTTATATATATATATGTGTACGTTTAAGGATAATATTTTAACACCTTCTAGGGCCATCATTAACACAAACCTTATGCATATAGGATATGATGCAAGACATTGCACATGATTCTACACAATCTCTGGTAGATATACTCTTCTATTCATATCAATTTCTTCTGTTTCTCCTAAATATAGTTATTCTTTGGTTTCCAAAGATGGACAAATCTGATGCAACTCCTTTCTGAATATAAAGATGTATGCTTGGAAAAGCATGTTTTTAAACTGAAATCTACTTTTCAGCAATAAGATGAAAGTGGATCACTTTCCAAAACACCTAAGGATCCCCCACCTATCCTGCCACTTCAGCACCTTGTGATCTTCTCAAAGATCATTATGAGCACTCTCAACATATTGGATGGACACTCCAAATAAAATTCCATAGGGTAGATCATGATGAGTATGTCCAGGATTCCACAATTCATTCTCGAGCTTCTGCTGTCCTTTGTGGAGGGCTTTAGAGAGAGACGTGAATCAAGGGTAGCCCCCGTTCACCGATTCCTCAAAGTCAGAGGAAGATCTCTCATCTGATGACCCTGAAGAAGGAGCTGCTGTAGATGTGAGATCGACAGCTTTCTAAAAGAAGAACTTTCAGAGAAAAAAAAGGGACCAGGCAGAAGAAATAAAGAGAGGGCCATGATGATGATCCTATATTCGTTTTCGTCTTTCTAAACCTTTTCTTTGAAAGAGAATGTTGGGTTAACCTTCTTTGTGCGTAACTATGCTGGTTTTCAAGACCGGAGCTATCAGCTCAGCCATCTCTCCTTTTGGTCCTAAACATATTCATTTAGTTACTGTTTGTTTTGGTTAGTCCTAGCTAGCTCAATCTTTTTCATAAGGGATATATATGATATGCTAGATATTGCACCTAATTCTACACTATCTGATAGTCAGTCTCTTCTGTTCATGTGAATTTCTTCTGTTTCAATGAATATGGTTATTCTTTGGTTTCTAATGATGAAGGACATATCTGATGCAACTCCGTTCTGAATACAAAGATGCATTCCTAGAAAAGCATGGTGTTAAACTGGGATTCATGTCAGGATTTGTGAAGGTATGTGTTTCCAATTTATTTTGAAAACAACTTTTTAATTATTCACAGGATAGTCCTAAGGTTGTGTTGTTGATTTGTATCATATTTATTCCAATCTTCTTTTAGGCTGTTGTGAGTGGACTCCAGCATCAGCCAATAATCAATGCTGTCATTGATGGTGAAGATATTATTTATCGTGATGACATTGATATAAGTATTGCTGTTGGTACTCCTAAGGTTTGTCAATATAACACCTTACCAGTTGTATGTTTTACTTCTGCATATTTATGCTTGAAATTACATCTTTACTTACTGTTTGGTAATCCTGAGGTTTATCAATATAACGCCTGTTTCCAGTTGTATGCTTTACTAATGCATATTAAATTGGATCTGCTACTTGCTATGTGGTGATTCTGATCTGCAGATCTTTGAGGAAGTGACTCTTGATTTGCAGATGGGATTACCTTATCACCCTCTTTTGAGATTACTAGTGCTTAGGGCCTGCTTGGTCCAACCTACTGTTTGAAAATGAAATTATGAGCTCTGTAAAATTTTAAGATACTTTCCACATGGTACTGGTTCCAGTGATATAATCTTCTTTTAGTAGCAGTGAGTGATACAGTCATATGTCGTCAACTTCTCTGGCTTTGACATGTGGAAGAAAACCACCATTGAATGCTTTCTGAAAAGGTCCTCAAATGTTCACATAATCTACTGTTCCTTGACAACTTTTCAACTTTTTTTGTTTTTGTTTTTTTTTTAAAGTCAAGCTTGGGGTTAGGCAGACCCCTACCAGTTATACAACTATACCATTGGGTTTTGAACCTGCAACATCCCAACACAAGGTGGCGTGCACTAGCTGCTCCTACCAGACAAGCGGAGCCCCCGTTGGTAACCTATTATCCCGGCACTGATAATGATGATTATAGATATTAACCTAGTCCAGGTAACAATTTTTCATTCTGTGCCTATGCAGGTTACGTAGTGTCTTGTGCAAAATGCATGACTCTATATGAATAAGCTTCCTTGTGGCTTCTAGGCCATAGTTGACAATAATTCATTTAAGACACGTATTGTTCAATAAATATTTGAGAGCAAAGAGAACAGTTTCAGGTCCTAAATTTTCATTCCCAAGAATCAACCTGCCTTTTAAATGGGTCTAAGTTTGGACTAATCCTACTTAGGGATTGATTAAGGTAAGATTAGAGTGGATTTAGATGGTTTTGGTTCCATAGCTCAGAACAGGTTTGCCCAAACCTAAAGAGGATTGGATCAGCCCATGCGTATCATGATTGTAGCTTAAATGGGACATAAACAAGTTCACCATCACCAATCATAGTGATGAGGCTTAGGATCTGCTTTATCTGCTTCAGATCTGACTTTTAGGGTTGGATCTTGAGGGGGCAATGGGATTTATAATCAAAATTTGTTGTATATTAATCCTTGTCTAACATTTTGCTTGAGTTCAAAAGTTTATGTTCATAAAAGTGTGGATCTCTTGAGTCAAAATATGTGTAGAAGAAACATGTGCCAAAGATGAGGGGATGGAAGAAAGAGTGGTAATCTATGTCACATGGGTGCGGGTATGGGTACGACACGGGTGCAGAGCAATTTCAAATTTTTTGGATACGGGGACATGGCTATATATATATATGTGTATATATATATATAAGACTCGGTCAAAGTTGTGCTCATTAGGGTACACGGCTATATATATATATATTTAAAAAAATATATAAAAAGATCATTTTTTTTTAGTTTTTTGCCCTAAAAAATGGACAAAAATAGACTCAGACAAAGTTGACCGAGTCCAAAATGTGGACGCACTTGGCCCCGGTGCATTGACCGAATCCAACACTTGGTTGACAGTGTCTACCCCGTGTCCGTGTCCGCACCCGTGTCAGGGCGTGTCGATGCAGGTGCATCGACCTTATAGCCGAGTCCGTGTGACTTAGGTGGTAATACATTTTCCTCAAAGAATTCCAAAATACAAATTAAGAAGATTCTGGACCTTCATGGCTAACTCAATTGCTAAATCTCACCACTTATAATATAGAAATAGGTAACTACATATTCTTTGAAATACATGTTAGAATAAAAAATAACACTATCTGAATCGAGTGCACCACCAGCCACGAAGTGGACAAAGCCAGAGGTTAGCTCTCTTTTATTTCATCCCTTTCTCAATCTAGCCGTAGTAACTCCCTCAACACTCTGATAGCCATTCTAATGATCATTCCGGATTTTGTGTGGCCAAGCTAAGGAAAGTGATCAAAAGCATTGAATTGAATTCCTACAGTGGTGCATGCAAGAACCAGCCAATAGCCTACAATCTACTGTTCCATGTGATGGTCCCTATGAGATTGCTTCATCATCATCATCATCATCTCAACTACACCGGGTTGGCTTTGCAAGTCCTATTTTTCTATTCCTGTCTATCTAGAGCTACAACTTCGGTCACTTTACAATCCTTCATGTCACCTTTGGCTGCCTCTTTCCAATATCAATCTTTTTCACAGGGGCTGTAATAGGTTTTCGTGCAACACGCCCAAACCATCTTAAATGACATTCACTTATTTAATCTTTTATTGGTTCGACTCCCAGGCACATTCATATATATATATATATATATATTCATTTCTAATTATATCCTTTCTCATAACCCCAAACATCCATCTTAGCATGTGCATCTCTGCAACATGCAGTTTGCTACTTAGTCGCCCGACACTCAAACCGATATAATATATCTGAATGTACTTGTAGGGAACTTTTGCAAGCACATGTAGGGTACGATTGCTTCTCTATGTCATGTAAATCATGTTTGTGGCCCAACCAAGCACATGTCTGCAAGCACATGAGAGAACACCACTTTCTTAGGTTTTTGAGAAAAGGAAGCTCATCACAACCATTTTCTCAAGCGCTTGCAAACTTGAGAAAGTGGTGGATTGTTGAGAGAATTGATGCCCACTTACCTGAGAAAGTCGGTCATGGGTCTGACTATATGATTGGCTTTCTCAAGAATGGCACTCAACTTTCTCAGATGGATACCTAAGATGGTTCCAAAAATGGCCATAAGGTCTATAGCATAGTCACAAATATCAATATTGGCTATATGTCGGTAAAGCTATTTCTCGCAATATTATAGGTTTGGTGAAAAATCTTGGGGCTTAAAAAAATAATTAAGAAAATATCATGTTTAGATACTAAATTACATATATAATAAAAAAAAGTAAAAAATACCAAATAAAGAAGAAAAACACATTTAAGATGTAGAAAATAAATAAAAACAGTAACAATAATTGATATTATCTCAATATTGTTATGAGAATATCACAATATTCTCGTGATAATATCACGATATTATCAAATTGATGATATTTTCAAAATATCGCGATATTTTACCTATAATATTGTTTGCTCAAAATACAATGATAATATCACGATATTTTGAAAATATCATCGATATCTATGACTATGGTCTATAGGTATGACAACAATGTGTTTTTCTAGTTAGATGTGCAAATAATTTATTGACTCTCAAACCCCACATGATTGAGATTTGGAGCAAAGCTCTACCAATGTTAAAATCGGCCAATTCAGATTGAATCGACCCTCCACCTCCATCGATTCCCAACAGTATTTGATTCTAACCCCCTCCAAAATCAACCTATTTTGGGTTGAATCGCTAGAATCAGCCCAAATCAACCGATTGGGGTCGAATCGGTTCAACAGTGTAAAAAAAAAAGTAAAATGCAAGCAAACCTACCCTAATCAGTCCTCTTTTTACTTCATCGTCTCCCACTCTCTTTGCCTGGCTTCTCCCCCCCCCCCCCCCCCCCCCCTTCCTTGTGCCAAACATCTCAAGTCGAGCCCCTCTTGCCTTTTGCCGTCATCAGAAAGTGTCTTTTCCATTAATGCTCTCTCTCTTGCACGCATGCGTTCTTGCAAATGCTGGACATCACCAGTTGAGAGAGAGAGAGAGAGTGACACTCCTCGTCGTTGGTGAGCATCACCCTTCTCTCTATCTTGGGTGCACTCTTGTGAATGCAAAAAAACCTTTGTTTTTTCTTTTATTTTTTATAAAAAATCAAAATTTAGATGTAGCGATTCACGAACAATTTGATTCTTTGTTTTTTTGGGAAACAGATTCACCTAATGATTTGATTTTAACAACATTGAGCTCCACACTCAAATGCAATGATGTAAGTATCGTACTGTATCAAGGTAGGGATTTATTGTTAAATTATGTACCGAAATCTTACATATTTTATATATATAAAGGATGATAGATATACATATATGATATATATGTATATGTATCTATCCACTTATATATATAAAATATATATATTTCCTTATTTTAGTCATAGGGGTAATTTAGTCTTTTTTACACTTTTACGCACATTCATTTTCTTGAATGTGATTATAATTTTCCTTTTCTTTTTTATTTTTTTTTTATTTTTCCTTTTTGTATTTTCCCAAAAGTCACCTTGGGGGGGCCCACTCAAATAGACGTTGGGCCCCTCCAACGGTCACATTTGTGACCGTTGGAGGGGCTCCAACGTCTATGAGTGGAGCTCCTCCAAGGCTCCTTTTTGGGTTTTATAAATAGGGGTTCTCCCATCGTAATTCTTAAGGCTTTGGGTCAAAGCCCAAGTGATTAATAAAGATTTCCTATTCTTTTATGCTTTTGAGCATTTGTGAGATTTAGTGGGTTTTGCTTTTGTGCACAAATGTTCTAAGAGTTCTTATTGTGCGTGAGTGCATGTGTTTTATCATCAAGAATATTAAAGTATTGATCATAGTATCTTATTGAAGATACTTTCACATGGTATCAGAGCAAGGTTGGAGAAAAAAAGATTGTGTGGATTCTCCCTTTTTTCGGTGCCTCGAAAAGCATGGTCTCAAATTTTTGAAGATTGGAGTGGCTCCTCTTGTTCATCCAATATTTTAAAAGATTCTTCTATCAAGAAATATCTAAAAATCCTTTGTGGTACGTATTCTTCTCTCTAATGGGTGAAAAAGATTCCAATTTCTTCCTCGGCTTCAAACTCAATGGGTCAACTATCACGTTTGGGCCGGAAACATGGAGGCTCATATTAAAGGAAAAGGGCTTCGAGGCTATGTCCAAGGCTCGATTTCCGAACCGGAGCCAAAGATAACCTTGATGGAGAAAGGAGAAATAAAAATCCTTGAAGGCGAACAAAAAGCTAAGGCTCTTGAAAGTCACACTAAAAAGCATGAAGAATGGAAGATGAGGAATTTTAAAATCCTCTCATGGATTTTCTCATCCGTAGAAACAAGAATTAACGCCAATATTATCAAGTTTAAGAAGACTTTTCAAGCGTGGGAGTACCTTGAGAAGATGTACACCTCTAGGGACTTGTCCCATAAGTATTACCTAAAAAAAAGGGCACTTACTCTTCATCAAGGGGAGATGATTATAAGGGAGTATTTTGTTGAACTCTCTGTTAAAATATACACTGCGTATGGATCTGGATCCAGATCCATACGCATGACATGTTAAATGAAACACATGTCAAATTAGCTTCATTAATGGCATCCTTGTAATATCTCTGATATTACAAGGATCATTGTAAACCTGTATAGTTTATATATCCTAGGGTTTGGTGGTCGAGCCCCAGTTGGTATGCCGCCCCAGCCGATTGTGCATCTCTCTCTCTCTCTCTCTACTTTCCTGTGCATAAGCTGAACCATTCATACGAAATCTGATATGGTATCAGAGCTCAGGGGTTGCGGAATCCTATTAGAGGCCGTGTTCAGCGAGATCTGAAGAAACAAGTTTATTTGGCTCCTCTTCCTTCCTTTTCTATTCTCCTTCACGGTAACAGGTTCGTCTCTTAACTCGTCTCTTATTCTCCTCTTTGAGTAATCCAATCTTTTTCTGCAACTCGTCCCTTATTCTCGATTCTTAACGTGATATCCCATCGTTTGCTACTCATAAACAGGTTTGTCTGCAATTTTTTTATTATTCTTGTTCAACGACTGTCAGTCATCAACGACTGCAGCCATCGACGACTGTCAGTCATTAGTCTTTGTTTTCCACTCTTAACGTCTGTCAGTGTTTATTCATTCTTTGGTTCTAGAATTTTTTTTTATGCACAATTTATAATCTCGATTGTCAGTCATCACTTGATTTCTTTTATTGCCTCTTTTTTTGGTGTCCCCTGTGCAACACTTATAGTCAGATTGTAACAATTTACAATCTCGATTCTGAATCTGCCAAAAAAAAAATGCTTGGGTTATTTCCAGATATTCGTAGCACAGGTACATGTCTTGTTGAAGTTCTCCTGATTAATTAAGTGATCTCAAACCTCTTTGTTTCTATCCATTCGTTTTGTTTGCTTATTTCTTGTCCCATTGATATGGATTACTCATCGTCATCCGGTCCCTCTGCAAATTTCTTGAGTCAGCTCGTTACAGAAAACTTACTCATTCTAATTTTTTGACTTGGAAGAGGCAAATCTTCCCTTTTATACGGAGTCAGGATCTCGATGAACATCTGGATGGTTTAGTTCCTATACCACCACGGCTTATTTTGCAGGAAACCAAGGATGAGAAGGGTGACACAATTACCATTTCTATTAAAAATCCAGAGTATACAGCTTGGAGGAAGCGAGATCAGTCTTTGGTTGCTTATATTACGTCAACACTCTCTCAAGAAGTGTTGGTTACTCTTTCAGATGATTGCACTGCGGCGGATCTGTGGAGTAAGCTCTCTCAGACATACTCTCAGATATCAGAAGCCAGAGTCATGTACTTAAAAAATGAATTTCAAAGTTTGAAGAAAGGCTCCATGACAGTCATGGAATACATAGGCCGCTTGAAGAGTATTACTGATCAATTAGCGGTTATTGGAAGTGCTATTGCAGATAAAGATAAAGTTCAACAACTTCTCAATGGATTGGGTCCTGATTTTGACATGTTTACCACAGCTTTATCATGCCTTCCTCACTTGCCCACTTTTGACGACCTTCAAGCGAAACTTCTCCAGCATGAGATGATTATGAAACAACGGGCAGAAGGAAATGAATCAGCTCGTCCTCATTCAGTTTTGGCCATGGACACTTCTGTAGGTTTTGGACGAGGGAATGGAGGGCACCAAGGAGGCAGAGGTCGCGGACGTTTTGGGCACGGAGGACGTGGTATCTTGCCTACACCTAATATTTCAGGGAGTTTTAATATAGGGAATCAGAGAAGAGTGCCAATTTGTTTCTTATGTAACAAAAGAGGATATGCAAAAGCTGATTGTTGGTTCAATCTACAGAATAGAGGTAAAATAAACAAAATTGAGAATAAATCAGCTACTACTGTGGACACAAAAATGCCATCCTCTTCCACAGATGTGCAACAACTTTTGTTGTCAGCATTGTCACAGATGACAATCAAGCAAAATGAACAAGGCGAATGGTATGTTGATTCCGGTGCCGCCACACATGTTACGGGTAATGCAGGTAAGTTATCTCACTTATTGCCTTATTTTGAAAAAGGTAGTATAGTTACGGGAGATGGAACTTATCACTCCATTAGTCATACTGGCAATGCACATATCCCTATGTCCAAGTCCTCACTTCACTTGTCAAATGTCCTTCTTGCTCCTAATATTAAAAAGAACATTGTTTCTGTAGCTAAACTTGTTGACGATATGAATTCTTCCGTCGAATTTACTCCCTCTTCTGTTTATGTTAAGGATCTACAAACGAAGGAGACGTTCGTTAAGGGGGAGCGACAAGGAAACATGTACGTCTTCAAGGAGATTCCTTCAGTGTCTTCGCCTTCGTCTTCAGTCCCAGTCCTCCAGTTGAAGTCGTCCAAGCATTCTTCAGTGTCTTCGCCTTCAGAGTCTTTGTTTTCCCCTTCATTGAAAGTTTTTAATTCATCTTATTGTAATAAGCCAGATATTTGGCATAGTCGTTTGGGACATTGTAGTCGGGGTTTCGTTGAAAATCTTGTATCTGATGGTCTCCTTCCAGAGTCTAGTTTATGTCCATTTTTTGATAATAATAATAAATGTTCTTCATGCGAACTGTGCAAAAGCCATGTTCTCCCTTTTCATATTATAAATAAAAGAGCTTCAAAGCCATTTGAGATTATTTGTTCCGATGTTTGGGGACCCGCACCTATTCCTTCTCTTTCTGGCAGTCGTTACTATGTTATCTTTATTGATTCTTATTCCCGTTATACTTGGATGTATTTCTTAAAACACAAGCATGAAGTTTTCCAAATATTTCGGGAATTCCATTCGATGGTCAAAACAAAGTTTGCTTGTGATATTGTGCATTTACAATGTGATGGTGGAGGAGAGTATTCATCGAACGAGTTTATTGCCTTTCTTCGGGATAAAGGAATAAGTCGACAGGTTTCTTGCCCTCATACTCCTCATATTGTCGAGAGCGCGATGAGCATGTTACATGATAGCAATGTGCCCGTTAGTCTCTGGACAGAAGTTTTTCACACATCTGTTCATATCATAAATCATCTTCGTATGGCAATTTTGGATCGAAAATCTCCCTATTATACTTTATTTGGGCAACATCCCACTTACGATGAGCTGCGTGTTTTTGGTTGTGTATGTTATGTACATATTGATTCATCTCTGCGAAATAAGTTTCAGGACAAGGCTGTCAAGTGCAGATTTGTTGGGTATGCAGATGAATACAAAGGTTATCGATGCTATGACCCTACTACAAAACGTATCAGGACCTCCAGAAATGTTGTCTTTGACGAACGAAATTTTGAGGTCAATGACTCTGCAACGTTGCCATCTCGAGAATTAGAAGTATATGATCCATGGATAAGCGCAGATCTTTTTGCTAATACAAGAGAAACATGTCAGACAAATTGTCCTTCCTTCGGCTTGAGTAGGGAGATACATGACCCACAGATGCATGTTGAATTATCACCAGTTGAGTCTCCAGTTGAGCCACCCCCAGTAGAACGCTTCTCTGGACAGATATACACTAGACGGGACAAAAATACAAAGCCGAGGAATGTGGGCAGCATCGCCACTGATCCAGCTCAAAGGTCGTCACGCATTAAGCATCCTATTCAACAATGGGTGAGTTATGAGACCTTCTCCCTTGATTTCCAGTTGTTTATGTCTCAGCTCACAAAACAGGATGAACCCACTTGTTTTAATCAAGCTCTTCAATCCCGTCATTGGATTGAAGCTATGAATGAAGAAATGGAAGCTCTTCATGACTGTCAGACTTGGGAAATAGTCCCTCGGCCAGAAGGAAAGAATGTAGTTGGCTCAAAATGGGTTTATAAAACAAAGTATAAGCCTGACGGAAGTATTGACAGATACAAGGCACGACTTGTTGCTCGAGGATTCACACAACAATATGGTGAAGACTACGATGAAACTTTTAGTCCCATAGTCAAAATGGGTACTATTCGTGTCATCATATCCCTAGCAGTCGATCGAGGTTGGAGCCTTAGCCAGATGGATGTTAAAAATGCATTTTTGCATGGAACTTTAAAGGAAGTGTATATGGAACAACCTTCTGGTTATGCCGAGAAGGATCCTACTGCCTGGGTGTGCAAACTAAGGAAATCTCTGTATGGGTTGAAACATGCGTCCCGTTCCTGGTTTGAAAGTTTCTCTATGCAAATTCAGAGTTATGGTTTTAGAAGATGCTCTCTGGATCACTCACTCTTTATTTACCAAAAGGCAGACATTGTTATACTTCTTCTTATATATGTTGATGACATTGTGATCACTGGGAGTTCAGATAATCATGTGCAAGACGTGAAGCAGTTTTTAATGAAAACTTTCAAGATGAAAGATTTAGGGGAGTTGAGGTACTTTCTTGGTGTGGAAGTTGACAGACAACAAGACACATTGACACTCATGCAACAAAAATACACTCTTGACCTTCTGGAAAGAGCCGGGATGACGAATTGTAAACTAGTCAGTACTCCTAGTGTATTACATCAAAGGCTGAGCTCTGAAGATGGTCATCCTTGTGTCAACCCTACAACGTATAGAAGTCTCGTGGGGATGTTACAGTACTTGACCTTTACCAGACCTGATATAGTTTATGTTGTAAATCAGGTATCCCAGTTTATGGATGCTCCAACGGAGGGTCATATGGAAGCTGTGAAGCGCATTCTACGCTATTTAAAAGGAACTATAGGAGACAGACTTGTTTATCGCAAGAACGATAATCTGCATAGAGGACATGAACTCATCACTTATACAGACGCAGATTGGGCAGGAGATCCAGATGAGCGATGATCTGTCTCTGGATATTGTGTATATATTGGACACAATTTAGTGTCCTGGAGCAGCAGAAAACAAAAGGCAGTGGCACGATCGAGTACAGAGGCTGAATACAGATCGATGGCTGCATGGACGGCAGAAGTCACATGGCTTAGACACTTATTGAGTGATCTTGGGAGACAATTATTCGATCATTTCTTCTATGTGACAATCAAAGCGCAATCAACATTGCATGTAATCCTATTCAGCATAGCAGAACGAAGCACATTGAGATTGATCAACATTTTATACAGCAAAAAGTTGAGATAAAGGAGATAGAACTACGTCATGTTCGAACAGAAGATCAAGTGGCAGACCTGTTTACCAAGGGGTTAACTGGACGTCAATTTTGGCTATTGAAGAGCAAGTTGTACATGCTACAAAATCACGTACAACTTGAGGGAGGGTGTTAAAATATACACTGCGTATGGATCTGGATCCAAATCCATACGCATGACATGTTAAATGAAACACATGTCAAATTAGCTTCATTAATGGCATCCTTGTAATATCTCTGATATTACAAGGATCATTGTAAACCTGTATAGTTTATATATCCTAGGGTTTGGTGGTCGAGCCCCAGTTGGTATGCCGCCCCAGCCGATTGTGCATCTCTCTCTCTCTCTCTCTCTACTTTCCTGTGCATAAGCTGAACCATTCATACGAAATCTGATACTCTCTTCTATAATGGACGAGCTTGCTATGCTCGAACCCAAGTGGAGTGGAGAAACCATAGAGCTTCGTCATAAACAATTGGAAGAAGATAGATTTTTCAAATTTTTGAATAGGCTTAGGCCCGAATTCGAACAAATCCGGTCTTCTCTTTTATCCGCCTTCACTTCCCCCTCTCTTGAAGATGTAATTACTAAGCTAACTGGGGAAGAAACTAGTATGGGTATAAGCAAAAACAACCCAAGTGTTCTAGCTACACCTTCCAATAATGAAGAAAATGAAGGTGTTAATGTCGTCTCAAGACTAGGGAGTAACTTAAGGACCTACAAGCCTCCTCACTTCAAGAATTAAAACTCAAATGGTCAAGGAGGGAAGAGGGATTATAGCAAACTTTTATGCCACTTTTATAAGGAACCGGGGAACATTAAGCCTATTTGCCCAAAGTGAAAAAAGTTACTTGCTATGGCTACTACATCCCAACTTCAAAAGGAAGAGTGCTCGTCATCTTCAAATGGAGTTCTCTTATTGCAACAAATCGTGGATGCACTTCAACCTCTTCTAAAAGGGGCTATTTTCGGAGTTGCCATGTCAAACTCTTCTCCTCTCGGTAAGACCTCTTGGTTTTTAGATTCGGGTACTTCTTTTCACATGACCCCAAGTTTTAATTCTTTTTTCGAATATTCAAAAAATCCCTCTTATTCCTTTGTTTCAACCACGGATGAAACATCTCTTAAAGTAAAAAGAATAGAAAATTTTGAAAAACAAGGGTTATTTATTCCAAAAATTAGATTTATACCCAAATTAAACTTAAATTTGCTTTTCGTTTCTCAACTCTCGGATCATGAGTGTGATATAAAGTTTTCATTTAACAAATGTTGGATACAGGATCGCCGGTCTGCGAGATTGATTGGGGAAGGCTCTAGGAAGGGCGGTCTATACTATGTCGATTCCCTTCAAATTATCAAAAACCCGTTTTGTAATGTTGTCCAACAAAAGGATATTAATGTGTGGCACAAAAGACTTGGACACCCAAATATTGTAAAAATTTCCCATTTACCTTTTGTTAAAAGTCTATGTAAAAGTGATTTCACTTGTACCGAATGTATACTTGGGAAAATGAAAAAATTGCCTTTTTGTCAAAGATCTATGTTTACAATAAGACCTTTTGAAATTATCCATTCGGATGTATGGGGATCGACAACCGTTCTATCAAAAGGAGGCTTCGCATATTATGTCATTTTTGTTGACGACTACACGAGATATTGTTGGATTTATTTTCGTAAACACAAATATGAAGTTTTCTCAATTTTTAGAACCTATCATACGATGATTAAAAATCAATATAATGGTAATTTAAAATTTTTTAGAACTGACTTTGGTGGAGAATACCTTTCAAGTGAATTAAAAAATTATCTTGAAAGTCATGGTATTCTTCACCAAAGATCTTGCCGAAAACCCCTCAACAAAATGGATTAGTCAAAAGGAAGCATAAACATATAATAGAGACAACTCGAACATTACTTGTTTCTCAAAACATCCCAAAAGTTTTTTGGGCTGAAGCGACTTTAGCATCTGCTTATCTGATAAATCGGCTACATTCTAAAAACTTGAACAATATCTCGCATTTTGAAAAATTATATACCAAAGAACCCGACTATAGTCGGTTGAGAATTTTCTGCTGTAAATGCTTCGTTCTTACTGACAAGAATGACAAGCTCTCACCTAAAGCCATTGCTTGTGCCTTTCTTGGATATTCTGAAACCCAAAAAGGGTTTCGTTGTTATGATATTAAGAATGATAAGCTATA
Organism: Nuphar pumila; assembly: GCF_984573655.1. Classification (NCBI taxonomy): domain Eukaryota; kingdom Viridiplantae; phylum Streptophyta; class Magnoliopsida; order Nymphaeales; family Nymphaeaceae; genus Nuphar; species Nuphar pumila. The sequence continues at coordinate 118,945,276 of NC_143253.1, read as the reverse complement.
CGTTTCCGGAAATATGAGTTTTCTGGAAAATGTTAATGGTTTTAAAAAGAGTGAACCCTTTAAAGAAAACATGGATTACTCTTTTTTATTTGAAATGTTAGCACATGATGATGATAGTGATGACGATTTCATTCATAATGAAGTCAATGATAAAGAAGATATCTCTTCCCATTCTCCTATCTCCCAACATAGTAACAAAGGAGCATTGAGAGATCCTGTAACATATACCCATAGAGATAGAAACAATTTTAGAAGTGCAATTGAAAAATACAATGAACCTAGTAGTTCCAACTCAACCAATGATGAAAACCTACGAAGGACTGAGAGAAGTAGAAAGATGCCTTCTAGGTTTATTTCATATGACTCCTTTACTCCTAAACATAGAGTCTGCCTTAGCGTCATTCATTCCTATATAGAACCCAGAAACTTCGAAGAAGCCAAAAATAATGATGAATGATTGAAAGCAATAGAATGTGAGCTTTCAACAGGGCTAAGACTTAGGAGTTCCAAGATCTCTCTAAGGGTAAGAAAGCAATAGGATGTAGATGAATATTTATGGTAAAAACTAAGAGCGATGGATCTCTTGAGAGATATAAGGCTCGATTAGTAGCAAAGGGTTAGTCAGGAATACGAGATTGACTATGAAAAAACTTTTGCCCCTGTAGTCCGAATGGTCACTGTCCGTTGTCTCATCACCGTTGCCTCAATCAATAAATGAAACATCTATCAAATGGATGTTAAAAACGCATTCCTAAATGGTGATATGAATGAAGAGGTATATATGGATGCTCCACCAGGGATGGAGACTCCCAAAGAGAAAGTACTTCGGCTTCGCAAAGCACTTTATGGTTTAAAACAAGCCCTCAAGGCTTGGTATGATAGGTTTAACTCCATAATGATAGAAAATGGTTTTTCTTCTAATTTCACTGACACTGCCTTATTTGTTAGAAAAACCAATGCAGAGATTGTCATTCTACTTTTGTATGTAGATGATATGCTAATAACCGGGAGTGACACTAAAGGGGTTGAACACATAAAATCAATTTTAAAGGATAGATTTGAAATGTCTGATTTGGTATTTTTAACTTATTTTTTGGGTATTGAAGTAACATACTCTCATAGAGGATATTTTTTGTCTCAAACTAAGCTTGCAACTGAGGTTATTGTCAGGTCAGGTATTACAGATGATAATGTTTGTGAAACTCTTGTTATAGTAGGAGCTAAAATGAAGATTGATGATGGCATTCCTCTCTTTGATCCCACCCCCTACAGGCAGCTTGTGGGATCATTGATGTATCTGAGTATTACTAGACCAAATATTTCTCATGCAGTTTATACTGCAAGTCAGTTCCAACATGCACCAACATCAGTTCACATGAGTGCCATCCTGCGGATTGTGAGATACATAAAAGGTATACTAAACAAGATAGTATTCTTATTCTCTTCTTTTGAATTAAAATTAATTGCTTATACTGACTCTGATTAGGGAGGTGACCCAAATAACCGTCACTCCACCATTGGTTTTTGTGTGTTTTTAGGAGACTCACTGATCTCATGGAGATGTAAGAAGTAATAAAAAGTGTCTCTATTCTCGATCGAAACTGAATATCATACCATGACGACTACTACCATGAAAATTTTATGGATTCATCAACTATTAGAAGACATGGGGATCACAATAGAAGGGCCCACCAAGTTATGCTCTGATAACAAGAGTGCAATATACATTGCTAAAAATCATACTTTTTATAAGCGAACTAACACTATGTTCGGGAAGCGTATCTGAAAGGAGTTATAGATCTTCTATATGTAACTTTAAAATATCAGTTGACAGATTTCTTCACCAAAGCTTTGTATGCTCCACGGTTCAATTTCCTCCCTGGCAAACTTTCGGTCATCTTGCCCTAAGTTTGAGGGGGGGTGTTAAATTATGTACCAAAATCTTGTAATCTTATATATTTTATATATATAAAGGATGATATATATATACATATATACTTATTTTAGTCATATCCTATGACTAAAATATCATAGGGATAATTTAGTCTTTTTACACTTTTAAGCACATTTATTTTCTTGAATGTGATTGTAATTTTCCTTTTCTTTTTCTTTTCTTTCTTTTTTATTTTTTCTTTTTGTATTTTCCCAAAAGTCACCTTGGGGGGGCCCACTCAAATAGACGTTGGGCCCCTCCAACAGTCACATTTGTGACCATTGGACGGGCTCCAACGTCTATGAGTGGAGCCCCTCCAAGGCTCCTTTTTGGGTTTTATAAATCGGGGTTCTCCCCTTGTAATTCTTAAGGCTTTGGGTCAAAGCCCAAGTGATTAATAAAGATTTCCTATTCTTTTATGCTTTTGAGCATTTGTGAGATTTAGTGGGTTGTGCTTTTGTGCACAAGTGTTCTAAGAGTTCTTATTTGTGCATGAGTGCAAGTGTTTTATCATCAAGAATATTAAGGTCTTGATCATAGTATCTTATTGAAGATACTTTCACATTTATATCAAGGTAAAAATCAGGCTCCACACTCCTTCAACACTTAGGAGTAGTGAGAGCAATTTGGGGGCCGATCCGTACAAAAGGGAGAGGGCTTCTGTAGTTTGCTCAACTAAGAATGCATTTTCAGTATTTTCCACTCAAGAAAGTGGGTTAAGGTAAAAAATCTCTATTCTTTGTTTCTTATTGAGTTTTTTGGGGAAAGATGACATTAGATGGTCTTGCATGAAAATGGGGTACTCAAGTAATGAGTGAAAACAGAGTGCAACTATTTCCGTAATATTTTTTCAGGTGGTATCTCTCGGTTGAAGCATCATTTAGCTGGGACACATCTTAATGTTGTATTTTGCATATCAAGGAATTTGCCGGATGCCGCAAAATGGCAATGTCGACAATTATTCACTGGTCTGAGAGAAAAAAAACAAGAAAAATAGATGAGTGAGGCAGAAATGAGGTATGCACAACTTTGGGAGGATGTGCATGACGAAGATGCGCAACCCTGAGAGGATGTGTATGACGAAGATGAGAAATAAATGCTTCATATGTGATTTTATGGTTGCATTTTGTGCAATTCATCATTGTTTCATGTGATGCCTTTTTGCTATTTTTTTTTTTTTGAAAATTTTGGATTTTTTTATTAAAGAATTATGTTTTTTTATAATACAATTCAAATCTTATTTTGGGCCCGACCGATACGAGTAATTATACGATACTTACAACCTTGCTCAAATGTAAGAAAACTAAGGTTAGGACTTCTGCAAAGGATTTTCAAACAAAGCATGTTATCCATCACAAAAAAATATTATATGTAAAATAAAAAATATGAATTTGAAATCTGAATTATAGGGGACATGCAAATGGGATTACAATGTATTGGGGAAAAAAGGCTAGTATTTTATGTTTTTCATAATTTGTTGATAGCTCATTGTGAACATATGATTAGAAACAGCTATCAAGATGCTTGTACTTCAAGAAAGAAAAAGCCACAAAAGTGACAAAACATGCTTATTACAAAAAAGGCACACTAATGTGTGTGTGTGTGTTGTGTTGTGGGGGGGGGGGGGGGGGGAGGGGAGTCTTTCATGTTAAAAAATCAGAATCTAAATGAAGAAAATATGAATGCCATCTCGGTCTCTTAAAAGTGAAATTCTTGGACAAAAGTTTTGAGCTTTTTATGTTGATAAACATTAAATCACAAATCCTAGTTGGAAATTCAACTGTACGTAAATAATGATAAATTCTAAAAAAGGAAGAAAAAGTAACTGCAAGATGAATAGTTAATATCACCCAAAAAAATTTGCAGGTGAAGTTAGGGAGATGGTGTAGTGTCTTACACACGTTCAACTGTTTCCATGTGTTGTAACTTGTGTTTGGTGTCCATGTTGGTGTCATGTGTTGGCACAGCAAATGCAAGCTGAATAGAGCTTCCATGTGACATGACTAGAAGCTATGTCACATGGGTGCGGGTACGGGTGCGGAGCAATTTCAAAAATTTTGGACACGGGGACACGACTATATATATATGTGCCTCACATTTTGAGCATGATTTTGCTAGCTTACTGCTTATTTAGTAAGGAATTCTCTCCTGGACTGTATGATCAAGGTTTAGTGGCATATGTGCCTCACATTTTCAGGGCATAATGACATAACTTCTTGGAAGAGAGAGATCTACTTTGTGCTATTAATCTCTAAAACAAAATGTGGGAAAAGTCGTGAGCAGAATCTTTTTCATTGTTATTGTCTTTCTGAAAAATCTCAATTATATTTCTGATATTTCAATTCAGTATTATGTTTAACACACTATACATTTTTTTAAGTACCATTGAACATGCCATAGCCACACACAAGATCATGAGAGGTGAATTGTCTACTGGTTATCTTTTTTGTCCTTGTTCTTTCAAGGAATTGAAGAATATCCATTAGTGTATGTCTCTGTGTGTGTGCGCGCACGTGTATCATGTGCATGCTCATGCCTGCACATCTGTTTGTGTTAGTGTGTGGCTTCTGGCTTGTGACATGTATATGTTGCTTTTCTTTTTCTGTAACTAAGCCTGATGATGATTATAGACAGTCATTTGAATTAATTCCCGATAATAATTGTGTTATTGTGTTATCTGCAATGGCATTGCATGTGGATGTACATGTAGACACGTACATATTTTTTCAGCACATCATTTGGAATTCTTTTGTCAACTAAACTTTTTAACATGATGGAAATTTGCCTTTTCATGGCTCAAGTGAAGCTTTTCTGAGATGGTTTCGATGTTTCCTTTAGGGTCTTGTTGTTCCTGTTATTCGTAAAGCCAACACAATGAATTTTGCTGAGATAGAAAAGGAAATTAGTTCTCTTGCCAAAAAAGCCAATGCTGGCACAATTTCAATTGACGAGATGGCTGGTGGCACTTTCACGATATCAAATGGTGGTGTTTATGGGAGCCTTCTAAGTACGCCCATAATCAATCCTCCACAGGTATGGATATTGTGGCATAGGAGATGCATTGCTTGTGACGATTTGCTAGATTTAACTACTATTGTTGCATTGCATCCATTATCTTTCTTTCTTCTTTGACATTCAACCTACTGTTGCTAGATCACATTTTCTTTTGCATGCAGTCTGCTATACTCGGAATGCACAGCATTGTAAATCGTCCAATGGTTGTGGGTGGTAACATTGTCGCAAGGCCCATGATGTTCATCGCTTTAACATATGACCATCGCCTCATCGATGGAAGAGAGGCAGTCTTTTTCTTGCGACGTATTAAGGATGTTGTCGAGGATCCTCGCAGACTTCTTCTGGATCTTTAAATGCAATCAAACGACTTGGAACTTTTTGGTTCACATGCTTCAGTATAATTCTTAAAGGTGCAAGTCACCTTGTATGATCAAAGTTTTGTAGCTTATTCCGATCTCCTTGCATAATACTGGCCTGATAATAAAAATGCTGGGTATCACAGTTTCAGGTTCCTAATCAGGCCATGCTGCTGAGGTGCTTTTTCAATTTTTCACTCATTATTGAACTAAGACCAGAGTTCATTGTACGCTGCTTGTACTCAGAAGAGCTCAATTGTTGCTTATATAGCACGCATGCAAACATAGTTTTGATTATAGAAACATGTTTTATAAGGAACGATGTCTGTACTGTGACGTATTTTGAGCACTCCTAAGGGTGTTGATCGTTGTGATGTTTGTGGTATTCAACAGCTCCTGTCTGCATCTGGTGACAGTTTTAGCAAATGCTTTCATGCATTTGTTGTGCTCATGTGAATTCTTGGTGGGCTATCAAAGCTAGGAGGTATTTCATCCTATATGTTCTGCATTAAATCTGTTGTTTAGGCAAATCGCAGGTTAGTATAAGCTCTTCATTTTTTATTATGAATATCTTGTACTTGATATAATGATATTTTGCAATCTACCAAAATATTCTCAGGGATTAGTAGCATAATGTCCTGACGGAGGTAACAACAAATTTATGAAAATGATAACACGATAGCTATGTTCGCGAGAAAAAGGCTGTGGTTTGATTTTGATCATGAAGTGTTCTCACTCTGATTGGTTGTTTTCTTTACCCAGCTGTGGTTTGGAGAACCAAGGGCATGTTTGCAACGCCATGTAATTCTTGGATTTTCTTAGTTTCCTGTGATTGCATATCACAGACAATGCCTTCACAACTTCAGTGAAACATTCAAGTTGTGATTGCCACTTTGATAATGTTTCTTTTTCGAATCCCGTGAAAGTTGGTCACAACAGTGACGTTTGTGACCAACAATTTTAATTCTCAGCTATGATTGCTTATCCCACCTCTGACCAAAGCAAGTGTTTAAGTTGTTACCAGAAAAGAAAAAAAAGGCACAAATGCCGCCCCTAGCAACCCCCATTTGCAGTGTACAAGTCAAGTCCAGCTGTGGTTAGGCAGACCCCTACCAGTTATACAACTATACCATTGGCTTTTGAACATGCAACGTCCCAACACAAGGTGACGTGCACTAGCTGCTCCTACCAGACAAGCGGAGCCTCCGTTGATACAAATGCCTACATCTACTAACATAAATTGCACTCTTTTTTTTTAGGCAGATAAAGCTGGGGTTAGGCAGTCCCCTACCAGTCATACAACCATACCATCGGGATTCTAACTTGCAACGTCCCAACAAAAAGGTGACGTGCACTGACTGCTCCTCCTGCCAGACGAGCGGAGCCCCCGTTGGTACATGAATTGCACACTCTCATAATATCACACATCTCTAAGGATATTCAACATTATCCTACAAATAAGAATCTTAAAGATAATATCCACCATTCATGGGGGACGTGTACAATTTTTTGTCTAGATCTCTTGCCAAACTAGCTAGAAGGGGAATGGCCAAATCTTGGAAAGACCATCCCCCGGATTGTAACCACCTAAATATGGGATGGTCACATTGTATAACATTCTTTTTGCAATGAACTGGTAGGAGTCCCCTTAACCCAAGCTTGCTTATAAAAAAAATGTTATTAGCTAAATGAATCGTTAAATACATATTTTAGAAATTGATTGGACCCGACAAGTCATCATTTACTCTCTCCTTTTTCTGATTTTTTGAATGTTTTTTCAAAAATTCAAATAGGCCGATTCCAAACAATTCGATTTGATTCCGGATTGGGTAATTCTTTGACACTTCAAAAGACCGATTCTGACAACATTAATGTTAAGTAAGACTTCAACGTTGTCAGCATAATATTCCTCTAAATAGAAAGAAGTCATCTCTTTTACCAGAGCAGAAGGGCAGTCATCAACATCTGGATAGTTTTATGTACAAAAACATTCTGTTTCAATGTGGGATATTAAACCATTTGGTGTTTGACATTGGGACCCCATTTAAGACCAAGAGGGTATTTAATCTTTGCAAGAAGTTTTGAAATAAAACGTGACATTATTGTTTGTTCCCCAACTATTTATAAGCTGAGACAACAAATCTGACATACCAATTGAAGAGAAGATGGTGGAATTCAGAAGAGATTCACAAGAAAAGTTGCAAAAGGTACTGTGAGCTCTCAGGACAACTTTCCAAACTCTTATGGGGGATACTTCTTATGGCTTGGTCTACATTATTGAAGCTATTATTTCAGTCAAAATTCAACTGCCTTCATTGAGAACAGAATGTATTTGGCGGGAAATGTCAAATCATTGGTTTAGGTGCCTGTATTTGGCATGGAAATGATAGATCCTGGATATCCCAAATCCTGAATTTGAGAGCCTTGGGATTTGCCAAATCCCAAAGCTGTTTGGGAGCTCATCGGGCTGGAGTTGCCATTTCCTTGCAAACTACCGACTTCCAGACAGCCAATAAAGCCAGGTTGTAAATTAAAAAGGAGATAACAAGAGTGTCCAATATTGGTTATAGCTGGATTTGGAAGATGGGGCCATTTTGCATCTGCCAAATCCCATCCCATCTCCTGGGTTTTCCATGTCCAAGTTCCCAAACAGTGGTGGGTTCTTCCCATCGACACCCGCTGACTACTGGCTCCCAAACAGAGCCTTATGTTTCTAGAACGGTTTCATATTTTGCTCACGGAGTTCCTTTCTGATGGAGCAGGTCTTATGTGGCTGGCTGCTACAATCTGATCCAAGTTGCACTCTGATACGACCCAGAACTTGACCCAGGTGGGTCTGGTAGGCCTACTGCGTCATGTCTGTCCATACGACTCCCTGTCGCATATGGATCTGCTGGGTTATTTCTAACGGTATCTGGATCACATAGAAATCTGGCTCATATCCGACTCCTTTTGCGCATGATCTAATAAAGGAGAGAGCTTTCACCAAATGAGGATTGAGATTGAGTTATACTAGTATATAGGACCTGATCCAGATCCATTTCTCAAGTGCAGATATGGATCCTAACCTGGTACCATCTTTAGAGGCCTAAAACCTTATTTTGGTTAGTAACTAAAGCTAGATAAAGTATCATTGCTTCCTGCAAATCTAGAATTTCCTGTTTGTTTCACGTAGGAAGTTTTTGAAAATTTTCATGAAATTCAATAATTTTGGACCCGTCTATCTCAAAGATCAACTTCATCGGGTACAAGTCTAGCTGTACCATGGGTGTACGTGGTCCACTTACATGAATATGACATTGCCGATGTGTCGGCAGGGACAGTTGTCACAGGATCTTGCATAGATCCTCAGTGGGACCATTCATCTTGTTCACCAAGGGTTAAGATGAAGCGAGGGGGAAGAAAATTGATGTCCCTTTTGTGATGGATCTTGGATAGGACATTGGACCACAGTAGTTTAGACAAGAGTTTATGGTCTTATGCTTTATGTACAACAAAATAGATGGTACAACAGGTGCCAAAAGTATATTATGAGGAAGCATGGTGAACTTATGATGGGGTCCATTTCATGATGGCCATTTGCATGTCATGGGCCATATCATGACTGTGTCATGTGATCAATCCATCCATTCTTCAGATAGACGGTGATGGTTGGCTGATCACCATCTTCAATTCTTCCATGGTTCCCCTCTAAAATAAGCAAGGATTGATGGTAGGGCATGGTATTTAATGTGGTAGGGTTCATCATGATTTTGGTGTATCTCTTGGATCTTCCTTCACATGGGATGCCATCTTCCATGAAGCATATATATATAAAGTAAGTGATAGCTGTGCAACTACCAGCGCAATCATACTGGCCGTCCATCGTGGCTTTGATGGACGTCCAGCACAAATTTTAGGCTTTAGCAGCACTCTACCAGTTTCCTGAGACCTTTAGCGGCGTTCAAAAGCATCAGTAAAACACTTAAAGGATACGGACGTCCTTTTTTTAAAAGTGTTTTAGCAGCGCTGAAGCCTAAAAAGATGACATCATAATATTTAAATATGCATTTTTATTGCAATATTATTAAAAGTATTAAAAATCAAACAAAACTAAAATAATATCCGTAAGTGTCAGTGTCCCTGTCGCGTATTTGTCTGTACCACGGCAACACAGACAAAACGGTGTGTTCTTACTATACAGGGAGACACAGTCCTAAAACTCATGAGGCTCTAGATGTTACTGATTTAGTTTGGATCCCATGGATTTAGGGTCCAAACTCCAGCATTGGCTTGAACTTGAATGTGAACCATACAGTTAGTACGACTTAAAAAACGACCCGTTCTTACGAACGGGTTGCAAACGAAGAGTTATGCTGTGATTGTTCTTTTATACTTAGTAGGATGATGAGCATTCTAGCAGTAAGCAGGTGGATCCTCTTGTGTGGCAAATTGGATCCAATTAATGTAGATATGGATCTGGGTCTGACTTGTGCTTTTGTCACTTTAGGTAGAATTTGGTCTGGATATGACACCCAAGGTCCCTGAGAACCGAACTCACCTGAGTGCTCTCCCATAAGGCTGGTGTGTGGGCCATTTCAAGAACCAATTGGGCTCAATGCAGGATCAAAACAAATATCTGCGTGGCATGGTCATTTATAAAAAATCACATTGTTACATACTATGATCACAGTGACAAATATCTCAATTTTTCTTTTGAAAGTATCACACAAAAAAACACACATTTTATTTACTGTTTTAACCAGCCAAAGAAATCATAATATCATTATTTAAATTAAAAAACACAATATATACATTTAGATAAACTATATCTCGAGGAAAAAAAAGTTAATTATGTTTTCTAAAGATTTTTAGTTACTTTTGACATAATTTAGTTAATTTAGATTTGTTGATATTTTTTTGGATAAAACATGAAAAAAAAAACAAAAGATTTCAAATTGTCATGAGAATTTGGCTGTCATTATTTTTCCATTTTAAACTTTTGTTCATCATGACTAGGGGTGTCAACAGGTCGGATCTGCTTTGGATCCAGGTGAGTTCAAACCCAGATCTGACTAAAGGTGCAGGTACCGGGTCTGATCTGGTCCATATGGAAAACCATATGCAGACCCTATAAGAATTACATGAACCAGACCTGGTCCATACCCTATAAAATAATATTTTTATATCTTTTACATTGAAAAATCATGGGTCTTAATTGAAACTCAGGTCCGGTCCGAGTTTAGTATGAAATTTCACAAACTATACCCAGACCCATATACTAATCAGACCTTTTAGGTCTGACCAGGATTCTAATAGGTCCTTATTCATGATCACCAAACCCTGACCGTATAGGGTTTGGTACGGGTCGGGTCTAGGTCAAACCCGACCATTTGACACGGCTAATCATGACTATGGCGTAATAATTCCTTATGTCGCTAAATGCCTTTCATACTTATGAAATGAGTGTTTTTGAGAGATGTCGCCTCGTCCAGTGTTGTGAGAGGCGTACGCCTCAGTACCTGAAGCGTACGCCTCAGAGGCGAGGCGCACGCTCAAGGTACTGAGGCGTGCTGTGATGCGCAAATTGCCGGTGGATCCACCTACTGAAGCCTTCCTTCATCCCCAAGTCTTCCTCCTCCGCCCGATTTGTCGGCTGTGCTAACCCCAAGTGCCGGTGGATCCACCGCCAGGTGCCGGCCAGCTGCTCCACCACCGCTCCCTGCCTCCCCTCCCACCGCTTCACTTTCATACCAGTTGTGAGAGGCGTACGCCTCAGTACCTGAGGCGTACGCCTCAGAGGCGAGGCGCAGGCTCAACGCCTCGCTTCGCCTCATCGCATTTAACAACAGTGTTGTGAGAGGCGTACGCCTCAGTACCTGAAGCGTACGCCTCAGAGGCGAGGCGCACGCTCAAGGTACTGAGGCGTGCTGTGATGCGCAAATTGCCGGTGGATCCACCTACTGAAGCCTTCCTTCATCCCCAAGTCTTCCTCCTCCGCCCGATTTGTCGGCTGTGCTAACCCCAAGTGCCGGTGGATCCACCGCTCCCTGCCTCCCCTCCCACCGCTTCACTTTCATACCAGTTGTGAGAGGCGTACGCCTCAGTACCTGAGGCGTACGCCTCAGAGGCGAGGCGCAGGCTCAACGCCTCGCTTCGCCTCATCGCATTTAACAACCTTGTTTAACAACCTTGGCCTCGTCATATAATCATCATCATAATTGCATGTTTAAAAATGATGGTGGGATCATACATGCAGGACTTATTCCAATGCATTCTTCGGTTATGGTAACTGAGGATCTCTGCCTTGACCCGAAGTTCTATAAATTTAGTTACGAAAATGTATCTCAGATAAAAAAAATGAACATCTAAGAATAGGGGTGGGCAACCGCCCGGCAGCCGAATGGGCCAAGCTGACCCGGCCCACCATGGGTCGGGTTTGGGCCATGATTTTAGACCCGGGCCCTTTAGGTATACCGGGCTGAAACTCGGTCCGTTATATACGTGGGACAAGCTCGGGCAAGTATTTTTTTACTAATATATTTTTTTTTAAATTTGACTATTACATATTAACTTGGATAACTATTATTATTTACTTAATTAGTTGCATGAAAACTTGCTATTTGTTAATTATTATTATTATTTACCTAATTAATTGCACTAATTAGGAATTAGTTGCAGAAAAACTTGTTAAAATCTCATTAACCCATAATTTCAATCAAGCATTTTAAGATTGGGCCAATGAGTCAGGCCATGAGCTTCTCTTTAAACCCGAGCCCATTGAGAACCGTGCCAAAACCTGGCCGTTAGTAAACGGGCCCTGCAAATGGGTCAAATACTTTGTGGTTAAAAAGTATTTACTTTCAAGAAAAAGGTTTGTGGAATTATAGTAATGACTGCCTTTTTGGGTCTACGATGTAAAAAACACACTAGTTTATAGTAAAGCCATGAACCCAAGAGAGACCCTTTTGGCTTTGTGCCTAATCATGTGCACACCAATTACAAGGCATCCTTTTGGTCCACTCATAGTTCGGATCTTTTTCTTATGTGCTTTCTAGGGATGGCAGTGGATCGGGGCGGGGGACAAGGTCTCCACCCTCACCCCATTTCAAAATCTGAACTTTCATCCCCGCCTCCATCCCTGCGCGAGGATGAATTTTAACCTCCACCCCCGCCTCAATCCCTGGTCCAAACGAGGGTGAGGGGGGGGGGGGGGGCATTTTCCCTCATCCCTTAAAGGATTGGGGACGGGGCGGGGCGGGGAAAGTGTAAGTCCATCCCCGCACGGAGATAAATTTTAACCTTCATCCCCGCCTCCATCCCCGTTTCATGCCCTTCATCCCAGGTCCAAACGGGGTGAGGCAGGGCGGGGCCCGTCGTCCCCCCGGTCCACTCCCATCCCTAGTGCTTTTTGTTATTGAAAGATGAGCTGTGAATTCAGCTTTTCCATGGGTTTCATTTCTCCAAAGAAGCCTTTCCCTTGTTTGCCTCTATGGCGAGGTTGCACTTTTGGAATTGGGCAAAATTATAATAAAATTCCATTGGAAGTGTCCCAACAAAACCAGGGAAAAAAACAAGAATTTTTTTATGGAAGTTGTTTTCAATTCCAACCAATTCAATAAATCCAAACACCCCCTTTACAATGAAATTTGCATGATTTCGTTTGATTGCACATCGGTTACTGACGGAAATAAAGAAAAAAAAGGGGGGAAATTTAAAAAAAAATGTTATGACGTGTCATCTACTGGTTAAAAATGAGCCGATTCAGCTCGATTCGATTCAGAATCAAAATCTTGGCCGATTCCCAGAATCATTTTGAAAATGCAGAAATAAACTAAATAATGACATTGCACCGATGAGCTTTTGTGGTAAACTACTCAAACTCTAAGGTCCAATTAGCACATTTTGATCCAAGACCCATCTGAATCACACATGAAGTTGCTAAGAATTCTAGTACTTGGGGCTTGTTCTGGCAAATAATGGAACCAATTCCGGATCCAATTCATTGACCACCTGGATCCAAAGTCCCAACCATTGCAAATAAGTGCTTGTGGGGCCCGTCTGTACCCCCAGGATGTTTTTTGGCGAGTCAACCCCCTCTCTTGTCATTTCGTTATAGTCATAGGGCTATTTTGGTCATAGAAAAAAATACTCGCCTTAGAAAGGACCTCCGGATCCAAAAAATTGTCAAATCGAGTTAGTTTGGAAGCGTGACCGCCCCGCATTTGAATGAAAGGTGAGTGGGGACCACCAGCCCTCCGTCAATGTTCCTGTAGTCAGCGTGCCAACTGGGCCCACGTTCCCTTTCGCAGTGTCTACCAATCACTTTTTGACACGTATGAGCTTGTGCACATTTGTCCACATGAGGCCCCACTGCTCTCTCATTGTTGGTATTCCCCTGAAGAAAACCGAATGACAACAGGCGTATCGAATCGGATATCAACCGATTCGGTGAGTTCCCGGGACGACATCCAGATCACATCTCGTTGCCTTCTCCGGTAAGGATCTCCCACGAGCCGGGTCTTTCTAGAACCATAGTCACAAATATTGCCCATATTTTAATCACCAACATATCATGTTTCAGATTGTCTTTTAATTCAATTGATTTTTATTAATTGAACCAAGTTGGTTCAACTAATAAATCGTCTCGGGATTGGTCGGATCCGATTCTTACATAATCTCGGAAATTGTCTCAAAGGAGAGGGCGTTTTAGTCCTTATGCAAACAAATCTGATTGAGGTTCATCAGCGGGGCTTACGTGGCGCACTAGAGAAAAGGTTTTTTTTTTTCCTCGTCGGAAAGTCGTGTGGATACTTGGCTTCCACATCTCGGTTGGATCCACGTGGACGACAGCGTGACGCAGGGGGAATCACGAGGTAATCGTCATTCGGAGGAAGGCGAGTAATTGAATTCCTCGGCTCGATTGCTCGCCGACCCTCCGGCGTCACGTGCAGCGAGCGGGTCCCGATTGCTTTCCCGATTATTATATCTTAACCAGTTATTAGTTTAAGGCTTTAAGCGCTTCCTTATTTGAACGCCGAATTGACTGTTTGACCGAGAGTCAACTCCTTACTATGATCCACAATGCCAAACGGTATTAGAATCACGCGACATGAAATTACTAAAATAGACATGTCCGTGCAGGTGGCTGGACAAGCAAGATCTCGGCCCACTTTATAATCCGACTCGGAATCGAAGAGAACCGGATCTCTGTTGGACGCAATTTGTCTCGGTCCAAGTCAAGAGTATGAACCGGATGGGGTGAATGGTGACTCGGCCACCATTGTGAAAAATCTAATCGACTCAGCCTGAATGGCGCGTTGATTATCGGACGGTTCAAATCGAATCTGACTCCTGATTTAAGTGCGAATCGGCTGGAATTGTTTTTTCTTTTTAATTTTTTTGATAATGTAAAAATAGATAAAGTATGAAATTTCCACAATTAAAACTTGGGTAAAAATAGATTATGAAACATATAAGCTATAAAAATGAAAAGTCCAAGCCCCATGTAAGCCCTAGAAATGGCTGATCTTAATCTGGATCTCAAACAGAACCTGGATCAGGGCATGATCTGGTTTGAAAATTTGCAAAGCAGATACGGGTCCATCTAGCTGGCCTGATCCAATTATCTATTCTGACCTATTTCATCGAGATTGAACCTGGCTCATATCTGATCCAATCCGAGAAGGAATTCAATCATACCTGACCTGTTTGACAGCCCTACCAGCAGCCTTAAACACAAAATGTCCTGCAATCAGCCACACACGGGTCACATTCAGGTGGGTCCAAATCTGAACAGCTCACTAGTCTCCGGCGAGTCGGCGACCATTACCAAATCCGTAATGGAACACGGTCCAGCCCGGCCAGTCCCCATTAAGAAAACTATGCCTTTTGGTGTTTTTCTTTTCTAATTAGCTTGTGAATGAGTTTTGGAACAGGTCCCTCTGAGAAGAACCCATTATTGGTCTATGACTAACTGGAACCAAAACCTAACCTGATTAGCATGTCTGGCCTACTTCGGAGGACCGGGTCTGGTTTCAACTAGTTGTAATTGTATCGGGATCCAACCCACTTGGTGAGTCCTAGCCTGGTCTTGACTCTTCCGAGGTGGTAATTGGGTCTGGATCCAACACACACTGTCCAGGTTTGAGTTAGCATCCGACCAAGCTGCCAGCCTATTATGTTTAGTGGCCCTTGTATGTAGGCCTATCGACCGGTTGGACCTGAGCTAGACCTGGTGTGTCCAGGCCCACTTCCAACTTTAATGAGCTGGTATTGGGTTTGTTTGGGGCTTAAATAGAGCTGGCTTATCCAGGGCTGGTGTTCTGGGTCTGGGTTTGGATATCAAAAAGCAGACCTGGTAAAATCTCGATTAAATGTCTTTTAGGCACAAATTTTTAAAATTTGTCCGATGTCAATAAAATATTGAACCAGAGACAAGGTCCATATACATTTTTGGTTCTATAAATGTGTGTCAGATTCGGTTCGAATATGTGCGTTTATTTGGATGGAGATAGGCATGACACCAAATGTGGGTCGGACTAGCTAATTGGATATGTTTTATATTCAATTGGTTTGGACTATTTGTCAGATTCTGATTCAGTTTGGCTTCGGATGTAAGACTTCATACCCAATCCGAAACAGATTGTTAATAGGATGCTATCTGTTCTAGTGGATCTGATAAAATGTATTTGGTTTCAGTCAAGCGAACACATTAGTCTATAATACGAGCTTAAAATAAGGCCGGCGTATATATGGACCAGGTTCAAGTTTACATCCAATTCCAATTCCAATTCCAATTCCAAATTCAATTCGAACTCGGCTTTGGATTCGGTATTAGCTTTTCCCCATCCGGATCAGAATTCAACTCGACCCCGATTTAACAAGATCCGGTTAGTTCGGAATCAGTAGTAATACTCTTACATTAGAACCGAACCCGGCCCCTTTAAGTGATACCTACTTCCGTCCGACTTTCTGTTGACCCAAGGCACCTGCAGGCCGACATATCCACGCGTCGAAAATTGATTGGTTAATTGAGGCAACTACACGTGCGAACGACACGGCCAAAGCACACGCCAGTCGACACGCTCGAGGCGGATTGACCGAGAAAGCTGGGGACCCACGTGGACGCACGTGGTTCAGTAAAATGACTTAAATACCCCTACACCCTAGGCCTAGGCATTGATAGCCTTTGTGGTTTCGAGGTCGATACCGAGATTTTGTTTTTAGGGCAAAACGCTCCCGCACTGACGATTGAGCCCCCACAAATTTTCTTTATAACGAAAATATCCCTACTTCTATGCTTGTCCTCCTATCGATATTCTCGTTTCATATATCAAGAATATTCTCGTCACATATGATGGCTTTTTTGGCTTTTTGACGTACGAAGAAAATGACAGTTATGACCCTATCTTTTTCCATTTTACATGTTGACCAGTAGAATCATCATCGGTGTTTTGGTTGATCCATATAAAACTCGGGTTGTATCTGCCCGCTGAAATAAATATAATTTGAACATTGGAAATATATATATATACAATAATTGAAAAAGATATTCTTTATTTTAAATATAATAATAAGGAAATAACTATTGTGATGAAGTTGTGATTTGACAAAAAAAAAATCCTGATATTCTTAATTTGTTTAATAATGAGGAGAAACCACTTGAAGGTCTTAAACTGGTCCACTTAACCAAAAGTAGCTAGTTATATAATGATTAAAAAATCTCATTATGTTTGGATTAAAACGTTGAGAACATGCTTAAGAAAGAAAGGCGACCTTATGTAGTTGGGGTAAGGCTTAAGGTCATCATCATCATCATGTTTTTTCATTTGATATTCTTATTATTAGTATGAGTGTCAACGGGTCGGGTTTACCCGGACCCGACCTAGACCAAACCCTGTAGGGTTCAGGTATGGTGACAAATAAGAAGACCCAATTAAGACACGGGTCTGTACCAGATGGTCCGATTAATACATGAACCCGGGTATAGTTTGTGAAATTTTATACCAGACCCGAATCTAACCTGAGTTCCAATTAAGACCCACAAATTTTCAATGTAAACGTGATAAAAAATATTATTTTACCCGGTATGGTCATGTTCTAGTTTATGTAGTTTTGATGGAGTCCGGGTATAGTTTCTCTTATAGTAGACCCGATTAGACATGGATATAGACCCGATACTATACCCGAAAACCTAATCCAAGTCTGGTTTCACCTGGATCCGTTGACACCCCTAATTATTAGGCAGACCTTTGAGCGGTTCATATAAAGCCAGCTTTTAAGCTACCCTTCTCTTGGTTTCTCTCTACCTACACACTAAAATTACAAAGGATTTTTTGGTCCCTCTACGTAACACTAAAATGGCAATGAAGACTAAGGATTACCACCGTACACGTTTGCTTGTCCCCTTCCAATTCTTTTGAGCTGGTTTTGTACTATCCTTTCTCCTACTTTCTATTCAACATATAACACTGCCAGCTCCTTATAGTAATGTACCAGTTACCTTAACATTTTCCCCCCAGTGCTCTCTCTCTCTCTCTCTATATATATATATATATATATATATATAGGGTAAATATTTTTGTATTAATTAAGGCATGAAACTGTTGAGCAAAAATTAGTTTTATTTTATATTAATATATATTTGCAAATCGAACCTTATACATGTGATCTAAAATTTTTGTTTAGTAAGAAATATGTTTTGATTAATGTGATTGTAACATCTAAGCAAGTTTTTTAAAGGCTTCAAAAACCAACAGGATTATGATATACCAAAATTTTACAACTCAAAAAATCAAAAATTAATTTTTTTTTTTACATTGAAAAGACACAATCCAAGGTTCAACCCCTTAGTCAACAAACTATATTGAACACGACTATGTGGTCAGATTGAGCCAATACAACTTGCATCTAAGACTTATATGGCTCATTAGTTTGGCACCTTCACTAGTACCTAATGATATTTCAGTTTTTTGCAACATAGGTTTGAAGTTAGCTTAAGGGGATCTGTTTGGGACCAAACAGTCAGAGGAGGTACATATACATGTATTTGAAAACATGGCAGCTGCCCATTCATGGATTCAATAACTACTGCTTCTAGGATGTGGTAGTTACTACCGGTAAGTATTGTATCGGCAGAAAATTGATATGACACTAAACTGAATCGGCTATTTTTTAATAAATATAAAAAATACTTAAAATTATTTTAATAGTTTTAACACGTGTCACATTCTGATTGACATGATATATTTTTAATTATTTTTTTAACCGATTCAGAATGATTCACTTGAGAATTGGTATCGGCCGATTCGGACTCCTCAATACCTTTACTGACAACATTGCAAAATACAAAAGGCTAAGATGGTTTCACCTCATTTCCCAAATGCATTAACTGCCTCCTCAACATCATTCTTCCAAACAAACACTACTAAGATTTTACCAAATGCATAACCTCTCATCCTAGCTGCTAATTTCTAAAGAAGCCAAACAAGCTCTCTCTCTCTCTCTCTCTCTTGTCAAAGGACCTCCATGCATGAATATATATTTTTAAGAAGCTCACAAAAAAAAGATGCATTTAAATAACGGCAAAAGTTTCATTTGTTTTTTTTACTCACTTCCTTTGTCACTTCTTACTCAATTTGTTTATCCTTTTTTTTTTGAAAGGCAAGCTAGAATTAGGCAGACCCCCATCGGTTATTATTCAACGTACCCACTGGGGTTTGAACCTGCAACGTCCCAACCACAAGGAGACCTGCACTGACAGCTCCTACCAACCATGCGGAGCCCGCCCTTGGTTCAACTTGTTTATCCTTTGTAAACAGGTTTGGATCGGTTGCAATATGATTGCACAAAATTTGTGCATTAAGCACCTGATCGCCACAACTGATAGGCCCAGTCCCCAAGATGAAGGGTGATCAGGTGCTTAATGCGAACATATTTGTGCAATCATATTGCACCTGATCTTTTCACTTTGTAAACACTTCATGCTTCACATTTTGGGCATCATTTCTTTGGTAGGGGTCCACCTAACCCCAGCTTGCCTATAAAAAAAAAACAAACAAACTATGGAATGAACATACCAACCGGTGCTCCTCGTGTTTGGTAGGAGCTGTCAGTGTACGTCTCCTTGTGGTGGGACTTTGCAGGTTCAAAACCCAGTGATGCGTTGAATGACTGTTGGGGGTCTGCCTAACCCAAGCTTGCCTTTCAAAAAAGAAGAAGGAATGAACATCCAATTTGAAAGGTTGCTCCTGTCAGAAAAAAAAAAACAAAAACTTAATTTAATGGAGTTAGTTGACTAAAAGATCTTTAATTGAGATTAGTCACAATCGACTTGATCGAGCCAACTTGCACTCATTTCGAACTCGAATTCTACTAGGAATGTTCAAACTTTATGACATCCAAATTGACTTGAGAAGAGGTTAACTGACTAAGATCTTGATTCAGATCAGCTTCTACCGGTCATGAACCAAAGTCACTGAACCTTATATCCTTCGAGGTCCCAACCTTCAAAAGAAGGCGGGACCAGATGCAATCACATTGCACACTTTTAGTGCGCCGCTACACCTGATCACCCACCATTTGCTGTTGTCCCCTTGACTCATGGTGGGCACTCAGGTGCAGAGGCACACTAAAAGTGACATGAGACCGCTAAAAGGATGGATGAGGGGTTGGAGACAGGTGTACCAAACTCACTTTTACAGGAAGCCTTTTTCTCAAGCCTTGCAGGGTCTACACCAATTAAGACTAAAGGCAAATAGCATCAAAGGTAGGGCTGGAGAACAAGATGAGCAGCTTGTAACTCAGTTCAGCTCGACTATCACATAAATTCAAAGCGGCAAATTGTGCCACAGGCTGCTCGTGAAGGTCTCACATGAGCAGAGCATGAACATTGAAAGTTCAACTCAGCTCAGCTCATGTAGGCTTGTTAGAAAAATGCTTACATGCCTTTCGAAAAAAATACATACATACATACATACACTTGCACTCATACACCACTTATGTCATATACTATGGTGTAATAGTAGTTGGTTGGGATAGGAAAATAAATTTTTTAACAAGCCAGCTCGAGCTTGACTTACCTAGCTTGTTTCA
This sequence comes from Nuphar pumila, assembly GCF_984573655.1. NCBI lineage: Eukaryota > Viridiplantae > Streptophyta > Magnoliopsida > Nymphaeales > Nymphaeaceae > Nuphar > Nuphar pumila. The sequence goes on along the minus strand of NC_143253.1, from coordinate 118,924,897 downwards.
TTACAAGCTGGAGCTCGGGTCAGATCATAATAATGAGCTCAAGCTTGATTTCAGCCTTAATCATCCAAAGCTTGAATGGGTTAAGCTTAGCTCATTCAGCGTGTTTAGTAGCCCTAATCAAAGGCGAGTACTATCATAACCATGATGCAGAATCAAGCTGGCTGGTTTGTAGATTCGCTCGCTTTTGGCTGCCCATAAATGGAACTGGATCTCAACTTGACTCAATTGGAAAGGAATCACAGGCAACCTAATCAAATGTATCCTCAATTTTCTTGTGTTACATGTGAAATGGGACTATTATCAGATTCTTATCTGAATTGGACATCAGAAAAGCCCTCATAATATCCCACTATATTAGATCAAGTGGGTGTCAACTCAGCCTCATGAAAGGGACATGAGACCTCATTTTCATGAGACATTTTTACATGCATACAGTGAGCAAAGGTCAAGCTGCCTACTTTGCCAAGCTCTTCATGCTATGCACTAATGTGATCATGATTCATGATTCATGGTTCACTCATACTTTTTTTTTTTATAGGCAAGCTGGGGTTATGACCAGTTATACAACTATACCATTGGGTTTTGAACCTGCAACCTCCTAACACAAGGTGAGGTGCACTGGCTGCTCCTATTAGACAAGCAGAGCCCCCATTGGTGATTCACTCATACTTGCATGACATATATTGCGTTGATCTTTTTCAAGCCATTAACCAATTTTTTTATAGTTTTTTTTATTTTTTTTTGAAAATTTCACTTAAGAATGTGATCTAGATGTATGGTTTTATACAAAAGGACTCTTGGATCATCTAGATCTTTTAAGAGTTGAAAAAAATATTGAAGCATAAAAACTCATATTTCTTGATACTATTACGATGACCCAACAGTTGATTCTTAATAAATGGACCACACCGAATGCATATGCACGGTTAGATTTGCAAAAAAACCAATAAAATCTTGATTCATACCAGCAAACATATTTGATTGGTAAACATATTTCAGTTCCTTATATATATTTATATATATATATATATATATATATATATATATATATATATATATATATATATATATATATATATATATATATATATATGATGTGGGGATGGTCCACCCACTAAATGGTTCACCCTTTTCTCTCCCTTCAAAAAGTCATGTTAGATATGTTTTTGACAAATCTGATGGTGCGAATATGATTTTCATATTTGAAAACATATAAATAGGCTATTGTATCAAAGATTTTTTATGTATAAGATTTTATAATATAAAAAATTTCAAAAATTTGAAAACCATTGATTTTTGAATTCTTGTAAAATCATACCTACACATCAATGATTCCATTGTGGATTCATATGTTTTCAACCATAAAGATTACATCTATATGATTAGATTTATCAAAAAACATATTTAACACACTTTTTGAAGGAGAGGCCAAGAGGGTGAACCATCCCCTTATCACATATATATATATATATATATATATATATATAAAGTGGTAGCTCCGCAACCCACAAAGGGTAGCTACCAGCACAAAAAATGCTCAAACATGATATTTGCACGTTTTAGTGTTTTAGCTGCAATTCTGACCGCCACTAAAGGTCTCAGTTTTCGCTGAGACCTTTAGTGCAGTCAAACAACCGTAGCTAAACGCCCTAGCGAAAACTGAGACCTTTGCAGCGATAAAAAATCATCGCTAAAAGAGCAAAAATGTGTAAATAGCGCAATTTTGCTTCTTTTAAGCATTTTTTTTTGTGATTATGATGGATGGCCAGCAGAACTCAATATATATATATATATATATATATATATATATATAGGAATAAAAACCTCAATAAAAAGGGTCTCAAACTTATCAATGATTTTTTTTTTTAAATTCTGACCATACAGATGTGTTCAGAATGATTGATTTACTACAAATTGATACTTGGATCATGGATTTTGGATAGAAAAATGGTATTGAATCTCAAAAATTTATGAAAATTGTAAGCCTTTGATTTTTGAAACTTATAAAAACCTATCCATGCATCAGAATCAAATGTTTCAAGAATTAATTCCTATAACAAAAGCATATAGATAAAGTCAGAATTTTGATAAAAAACACAAAAAATCTAATAAAACGTTCATTGATGAGTAGATTTGGAGGTTTTCCATTGGGTATTCATTTCCCTCTCTATATTATATAAGGATACGAATGACACTTTTTATATTTGTAAGGGGTAGGTGTGACAATTCAGTGACAGAAAAACGTACGAGCAAGGCGGGGTAGGAGTGGGGGAGTAGTCAAAGGCTCAAAGCCACGAGGAAGCATGCATATCGAGAACCGGAAGCCTCCGTACCCAACTCTGGGACCCACATGTTCTTGGTCTCAACTTTCTAGAGATAGAAAGGCTTGCCTTTTTAGAGAGAGAGAGAGAGACTGCAGCAAAGTTGTTGAGAATCATCGGAATAGATGTGGGTAGAGAGATAAAGTTTTCTTTAGAGAGGGGAAGGGGAGGAGGGACAGGGAAGGGGAGGAGGGACAGGGAAGGCGTATTACAGTTGAAGTTCAAAGGAGTCGTACTCCTTCCCTCCAACTGCCTCCTACTTATTCTAGAGAGAGAGAGTTTGGCGCTTAAACAGGGCAGAGAGAGAGAGAGAGAGCAACGACTCAGTATTCCTTCCTTGTCTGATCTCAAATGGGTACGTATTGTTTCCTACTTCTTCACTAATTTCGGTTTCTTTAGCGGTTTTCCGGCAATTAACCTAATGAGAAGTTGCCACCAATCACGGATTCAGAGGCACACATGGACGTTTCTTGGAATATGGAGGACGAATACGAGAAATTCGTTAGGAGAATGAATCCTCCCAGGTAAAACCTCCCCTCTTTCTGGTTTAACGGCCACCGGAAAACCGTAAGTTTTAACTCCCCTTGTTCTCTCTCTCTCTCTTCTGCTTCTTACGTTAGGGTGGTGATTGACAACGAGTCATGCCAGAGTGCAACGGTTATCAGGGTAGGTATTAAATTTCAATTATTTTTCTACATAAATTGCCTTAAAATTTTTGGAAAACTGTATTTCTATTTTTATTTTTGGAAAAATATGTGGTGCAGGTTGATAGTGCAAACAAGCAGGGCATACTGCTCGAAGTTGTGCAGGTTCTCACTGATTTAAATCTGATTATAACAAAGGCATATATTTCTTCAGATGGAAGCTGGTTCATGGACGGTAAGTTTATTAGTGATTTATTTTCTTTTTTTTAATAGCAGAAGAAATATTATTGATTTATTTTCCTATATAATTTGAGACACCCATGTGTGGAAAACTAATTATTTTGGTTTTTATTAATGATTCAAAGTTAAATAAAATTATTCTAAAAAAGATTTTAAGTATCATCTGCTAAAATCATTTCTATCCATTTTTTATTAGTTATACCAAATTAGAATCATTTAAACAAGAATTCTAAGTGCCATCTGCTAAATATAATTTCTGGCCATTTTTTATTAGTTATTCCAAATCAATTAGAATCTTTTTTAAACAAAAAGCTTAAGTACCATATGCTAAATATCATTTTTGGCTAATACAGATCATTGTTTGATGCCTAGTTATAGCCATATAAATTATTGTACTTGAAGCTGTACTATTTTGTTGTTTCTTTGGTTTATTTTGTGGATATTTGATATTTGCTTATATGAGTTGTCTGGTTGTGATGGTTTCTTTGTTTTCGTTTGTTGAAGTTTTTAATGTGACTGATCGAGAGGGGAAGAAACTCAGAGACGAGAAGATTCTGGATTGTATCCGGAAGGTATGCCCTTCCTAATCTTGTTCATATATTGATATTTTCTGGCTTGAATATATTGTGAGTGTTATTTCTTCAAACCCTTTTTTGTTATTCTTCGTGTTTCTAATTTTTTTTTTCAGTTTGATCTGCCACTTGTTATCCTCGAGGTAGTTAATTTGTTGAATACCAATCTGTAACTAGTACTTTGAATATTTTTAATCGGCAAATACTTTCAAGTTTTTGGGGTCCCTAGTAGTGCTTTAGAGTTATATGAGTTTTTAAGAGTGGTTATTTCTTCTGCTAGCTTCTGTTTCCCCTAATGAGTACAGCCGTGTTTTTATAGTGTGAATTCAAGGTTTGTTTCTGTTTGGCTGTGTTGCCTGAGTTAAAACTTGCTAGTTTGTGAAATACTATACCTCTTCTTCTATCCAAAAAAAACTTGGCCTCTTCTAGTTCAAGTGAATGAATAGATTTTACACGAATACAGTCTGGCAAATCATGTTTATGCATGACAAGTCCTACTCGGTTCAAATTGAGACACTGATGTTTAAGAAGTCTAAATCAACTTTGCACATGCTTGGTTTATTCTGAGTTCGTGGCCCGGAATATGTGAAGCAGTTGGTTTTTGCTAATCTTATGTCATGGCGATGAACGGACAGGATAGTTGGAAAAGTATGATCTTGCTATCATAACCAAGTTAACTTGGGTTCAATTTCTTATGGCTGATTTTCAAAAAAACAAAAAAAAAACAGAGGTGACATTGTGATTCAGCTGTGTCTTAAGCTTGGTTGGGCTGAGTATCTAAAATTGTACATATTAAACTGTGCAGTCTCTAGAAGAAGATTCTTCCGTCACTTCTACCGTGAGAAGGTCGATTGGTATTCAACCGTCAAATGAGCACACGTCAATTGAGTTAACAGGCACTGATAGGCCAGGGTTGCTCTCAGAAGTTTGTGCCGTGCTTGCCAACCTCAAATGCAATGTGGTGAATGCTGAGCTCTGGACCCATAACACCAGAGCTGCAGCAGTCATGCATGTAACTGATGAAGCAACTGGTTTGGCTATTACAGACCCACAAAGGCTTTCTAAGATCAAAGAGCGTCTGTGCAATGTATTAAAAGGTAACAACAATAACAGGGGAGCAAGCACAGTTGTTTCTTTGGGTCACACTCACACAGAGAGGAGGCTGCACCAAATGATGTTTGCTGTTCGAGACTATGAAAGAGGTGATAGAGGGGACACAGAAGACAAACTCAGGCCTCATGTGACTGTTATGGATTGCACTGACAAGGACTATTCAGTGGTTGCAATTCGTTGCAAAGATCGACCAAAACTTCTTTTTGATACAGTGTGCACTTTGACAGACATGCAGTATGTGGTTTTTCATGGAAATGTTGATGCAGAAAGACCAGAAGCTTATCAGGTATCTTATCTGGTAGCCTAAATATTCTTGAAATTGTGTAGCATTTATATGCAGTTCAACAGATACAGGAAGTTGACTTGTCCTTTCTTTTTTCTTTTGTCTACTAAGAGCTCATTGTCCTTTCAAAATAGTAGAATGCATCTGATTTGATACTTCGAATTATGTTTGTCATTCCTTTCTGTAATTCCTTGTCTTTGTTTTTTGAAGGAATACTACATTCGTCATATAGATGGGTCTCCTGTCAATTCGGAAGCTGAGAGGCAGCGCGTGATCCAATGTCTTGAGGCAGCAATAGAGAGAAGAGTTTCAGAGGTCTGCTTATGTCAAATATCTCAGCACTTATTTTGGTTCCTGGCTACCTGTTTCTATTAATCATATTATAATGCTTTTGATTCTTGATATGGGACTATTTTTGTTAGAAGATCATTTTGAACTGTAAATTTACGAAGTCATGCTGCCACTGCTTAGCAGTTCCTAGTTCTCAAACACCCTGGACGATTCTTCTACTGGTCTCTACTTGGTATGATGAGTCTTCAATTTCAGTGCCCCAGGGATGGAAGAAAGTCCTATTAGGTCCTTGCCAATCCTGAACAGTTCTTTGAGAATATTTTGTTTATTCAGTGTCCTAGCTGTTTTTTATGTTTTACTTAATTTGGATTGCTTAAAAGATCAAACTTAGGTTTAGATTAATTTAGAAGAGCATACTGTAGTTGATGACACTATTCATGACTGGTTTTGTAATGTCTATTAGAAGAAACAGTAGGATATCTGTTAAATCATTGATTTGTGATTTTGTTCTTTTATGGTCTTTGCTTTACACACTTGTCACGTTTTGAGCCATTTTTAAATCATCATCATTTTCAAGAATAGCGAGCTGTTGATTTTTTACTGTCACTAAAATTGAATGGTATATTAGAGATGATTAATGTAAGCCAATAAACTATGTTAAACACATCTGCATTGTTAGATCCAACATTTGATAATTAGATCCATGCAAATCCTTTGCTGTATATACTGGACTAACTGCTCTATGTATCATTGCTTTCTTGGTTTTACATTTTTCACTTCTAAAAGGCCGTGGGCTATTTTCAGGGACTTAAGCTCGAGTTATGCACCACTGACAGAGTTGGTCTGCTGTCTGATGTCACTCGGATTTTCCGTGAGAACAGCCTAACTGTCACTAGAGCAGAAGTAACAACCAAAGGTGGCAAAGCAATCAACACGTTCTATGTGTCCGATGCCTCTGGGCACCCTGTTGACGCGAAGAGAATTGACAATATTAGGTTAGCGATTGGACAAACCATACTGAAAGTGAAAGACAACTCTGCCTATTCTACATCTCCTCCCCAAGAATCCACTACCAGGTTTCTCTTTGGCAACCTCTTCAAATCCAAATCGTTCTGTAATTTCGGGTTGGTGCGGCTGTACTCTTGATCTCTTGCTGTGGGCATGCAATACATGGCATGCAAATTTGCAATTTCCTGAAAGATCTGATAATTGTTACTATCTATTGAAAGGAATCAGGAAATGAAAGCATCATGTACAGTTATATAGTTTAAAGAATGAAAACATGTTTGTAAATTTAACATAGGTTATAGTTGACCTATTGTTTAGGGAAGGGTCCCTTGTATCATGAGAAACAGCCAGACTGTGAAGAGGCTGGTGGGGCTGGCCTAGTTGTGTAAGTATGAATGTGTATAGTGATGTCACATTGTGAAAATTCCCATTGTAATCCTCTTTATTATTACAAAGAAAACATTGTGTCCCTTCACTATCTATAGCTTTATGCCATTGATGAAAGGAATTCATCAGTAAAACTGTTCAATGTTTGAAGTGACCAACACATTGTATACGTCAACTTTGCAATTTGCACAAATTGGACGACAAACTCATGCCCTTGTGGTTGGTGACTGAAGTGATGGGGTTGTTGGCAAATAAGATAATGCATTTCAGGCTGGTATGTACTGTTCCAGTTGCTTTGGATCCAACTGTACCAGCTTGCCAATTGGTTTGGATCCAATCTCTTGAAATGACAATGGATGAGTAGAGGGACTGTTTGTTGCAGTTTCCCTTCCCTATGCTCGATTAATTGAAACAGCACTTTTGTAGTCATTGTTATCAGCCATTTTTTGCCACCCGATGGAAACCCCCCATTACTGACCACACATTGATAGGTTTCTGGTTGGTAAAACCCTCGAGGCCCTCCTTGCCTACTGGGGAGTATGCCCAGCTTCGACCTTGCAGCAAGGGGTATTCCTGTTGGGTTTTGAGCTTGTGACATCTCAACAACTTGGGTAACATTCACCAGGCCCCTACGGGATGATCAGAGCACTTGTGGGCATCAGCCAGGAAGCATTTCATATGCAAATTCCTCTGAACGTTGCCTTGTGTGTGTGTGTGTGTGAGAGAGAGAGAGAGAGAGAGAGAGAGAGAGAGAGAGAGTCGAAAGAAATTCAACATTACCACTCACGAAGATCAACAAAATGTTGAACCCATGAACTGAACAAGAGCAAAGTCAAAACAAATAAAGAAAGCAGAAATAAAACGGGCTCACGCAGAAGCCGGTTGCCCAGATTGCGGCAAAAGAGAGGTAACGTCAGCAGGAGGGAGCAGAAGATCACTAAGATGCATACGCAAGATCACATAAACATCTACCAAGATTTTATGCACCAGGTTTTGAATGTTAACCAGAATTTGACGAAAATGAGCATCGTTTCGTGCCATCCAAACAAACCACCAAGAAGTAAGCAACCACGTTCACCAGATGAACCTCTCCTCGTGTTGCGCCTAATACAAACCTGGCCCAAGATCAGATCTAGTGCAAAAGACTCCTCAATAACAAACACTTTTGGATGCCTCCAGGTTCTGCTAAAAAGTTTCACAAATATTGGGCAAGACCAGAACAAGTGAAACGTAGATTCTTCTGTAGGTTGACAAAGTACGCACCAACTCGAGAGATGAATGCCCCACTTCTTTAAATAACTATGGGTGTGGATCCTATCGTGCAAAATTAACCAAGCCAGGATTCGAGAACGGGGAGAAGGACCCTTCGCCCAAAGCACATCCTCGGGCAACCAATCAGCCCTCGGGGGGAGCAACGATCTATAAACTTTTTTGGTGAGGAACTCTCCGCTTGGCGCCATAGCCCATTGCCTTGTGTGCGTGAGAGAGAGAGATCATGTATATCAATGTCAAAGGTCATTAAAGTCAGCATCACACCTTTCTGAAATTGGGGACTTTTCAATTCTTCTTTTTTAAACATTTTTGGTTAGTAGCATGTTTGGTGCACGAGGAAGCTAAACGTATTTTAACCTTCATTAAGAATGTCTTTAGATGAATACGTTGACTGACAATTCGTTTGCTTTTACTGAATTAAAAATGAAGAGAAAGATACTAAAAGTTCAAAGTACTATAACCATGATTAGTCTTTTCAGGCTTGCATAGAAATATATTTTTGTGATAAAGGGTCCACCAAATTCCTCGAGATGGTGGAAATCAATAGCCATTTGTAGAGAGATCATTGTTCCTCTTCCACCAGGATGGGAAAGATAGCCAACTTATGTGAGCCTTGGAATCTTTCACAAGTGCTTCTGGACCACTTTCAATCCTTAGACTGCTTAACTACATTAAAAGTTAACCAAAGTATTAATCGCTACTTTGAGTTGTATACAATTCATGCTTTTGACGTCTGTTGAGTCTGTATACAATTCACTTTTGAAGTATGTTGATTAGGACCTCTGTGACATGAACGGATACGAGGCATACTATTTTTGTATAATTTTCCATTGAAAATAGTATACAAGAGGAGCCTATGATAATGAACATGCAATCAGTATGATTTATCCATTTTCAATAGATTCATTACCACAGAAACTGATCTCAGATCTAGATCCAAATCTCTAATAATAATAAACATGCTCGAGCTGGTTTTCAGCATCAAGAAGGTTGGAAACCAATGGCTGGGAGTTTAAAGTTGGCATGCTGATTACTAATTCAGTTGATTGGAGATTATGTCATATATTCGTCTGTACTGTGCTGCTGGCAAGCATGGAATCAGCTTGATCCACAAACCTTGTCAAGGGAGCCTTTTCTTGCCGGATCTTAACCAAGGGGTCTCGGTTTTGAATCCACAGTTTGCCTATCAAACAGAGAAAAACCCACAGTTTTCAGGTTTATTGATAGCGGCAAACTAATAAAATATATTCTTGACTAATTACATGCGAGCACGCACACACACACACACAGGGGCTTACCATTGTTGTTATCAATGGCGGAAGTCACATTTGCAGGCATTTGCTCAATTAGACCACAGGCAAATTTTACGAGAGTTTGTTTTACTAAGAAGCATATTTTGTATCTAATTGATCTTGCGTGAAATCTTATTTTGTTTTACGGAATTTTTTAGAAAAGCAGCCAATTTTCGCACAATAATAAAAAAAGCACCAATGTTTGCCACCCAGATCATTTCTTTGCTCTGGTGCCACCTATTTCATTCTGGTGCCTCTCACCACCATCACTAACGCCATCTATTCTTCTTACTTTCTGCTATGCACCTTTGATCTTCACTGTTTTTCTTCTCCTTCTTTTTCACGCGGAGATAAAAATCTAAATATTTTCACTTTGTTGTAATTATGAGATTTTAGTGCATTGTCACTATATATATATTGACTTTCATATTCTTTTAAGAACTTGTCCAAGCATTTAATTTTTTTATTTAATACATGTACCCTACTAAAAACACTGTATAAATCACATTCCGAAGTTGGTTCAACATATATTTAATGCAAATACTAAACAATTTAGTTGCATTGCTACATTGGTATCACCTATAGTAGCAGAGAGAGAGAGAGAGAGAGAGAGAGAGAGAGAGAGGATAAGCTCCAGTATCAATGTCCATACGGTATAAATGAGTCGAAACTCATAGGCGTGGTTTTTTTACTCAAATTGACAATGTAGATGTGATCTACATGTTTGATTTAGTGGATATCCGCCCTTGGATCAATGTTTTTCGACAAAAAATTTTTTTTTTTAAGAAAAAAAAAATTTAGCCGTGGAATTTTTTTATTTGCCCGAAAACCTGTTTATACATCAAAACCCGATGATCCAAGGACCGATCTTCACTAAATCAAACATATAAATCACATCTAAGGTGTCAGATTGAGTAAAAACAACTTGCACTATGAGTTCCAACTCATTGATACCATACGTGCATATGGAAGAATATATATATTCTCTCATATTTTTAGTTTTCATATTCTAGTGACTATATATATCACTAGAAATATGAAAACTACTGTGTGAACCACATTTTTTATGATTTTTTTATTCTTTTCTCTCAAATCTAACCGTACACATTTGATCTATGTGCTTGGTTTTATAAGGACCAGTTCTTGAATCATCCCATTATGATGCATAAGCCATAGTTTTTAAGGCTTCAAAATCAATGACTCATAATCTTCATATCTACATCGCACTAAAATTTCATGATTCAAAAAATCATATTTTTGGATCAAAATAACACCATCCAAGGCTTGATCCTTAGCTAACAAACCTTCCTCGACTCATTTATGTGATCAGATTGAGTTGATAAAGCTTGAACATATGATTTTTAGCTCAATGGTTTGATATAATAATATAAGGATATTTTAGTCATTTTGATTAGTTGAATAGAGAGAGAGAGAGAGAGAGAGAGAGAGAGAGAGAGAGATTCCAGCTTAATTGTTGCCTTGTTGGCAAACTTTGGAAGTCATATAATAGAGTAATAGAACATTTGAACACTACTTTGTCTAATGGGCAATTGTCACAACATTCTGCTTCTTGAGGGTCAAACTGTCCATGCAGAGATTTCTCACCTGTTTCTTTTGAAGCTTCCCTTGGCGCTTAGATGGTTCAATTCATTTTGAAGTGTCATTCCATGCACCCATCAAGTTTGACCAATCTAGATTCCCTTCACTTTCTTGACCATCAAGCTTTTTTTTCTTTTTTGAAGCAAAGGTAAAACACTGCATTAAGAACAACAAATTTGAATCATACAGCAGATAAAGCCGATGAGAAATCCACTAAGAGTGCAGTGAACAGTTGTTGATTACATTTAAATTAAACGGCACCGACTAGCCATTCATGTGGAAGACCCAGAATGATTTTCTTTTTTGGTTCATATCTCCGACCCCAATTGTTTTGGGATGAAGGCGTAGTTGTTGTTGTTGTTGGCACCGACTAGCCAGCAGAAGCCCCCAATGCCAGAGGTTATCTTGAGGGCGGATCGGGTGCAATCACATTGCACACTTTGTGTGTGTCCTGCTGCGCCCGATCACCCTCCATCTCTGCGGCGGTGTCAGCTGTGGGGCTGAACAGAAGATGGAGGGCAGATCAGGTGCGGCCGCACACTAGAGTATGCAATGTGATTGCACCTGATCTGTCTTCAATTATCTTGGCCATCAAGCTATGTCAGTTTAGCTATCGGCCACTGTTCCTCAGTTGACCATAACAAGAAAAGAGGGTCCGAATTAGTGGTGCAGATTCATATTTTGCTAGGTCAAATGTTTTGGTTAAAACAACTGTCATGTGCCAAATTGAATAGCGACTAGACCTTATGATGAAGTGGTGGTCCAAAAGGTATAGAAAAAGAGACGTCATGAAATTGGCAAGAGTGAGAAAGTGAAGGGAAATGAAATTCTCCTTTTTTCATGATAATGAAGTCGAGGAGAAACTACTGTTGTGGTTAAGAGACATCTCGTTTCTATCTGAGAGCTGCCACATTGATCATAGCCCTGTTTTGGTGCCCACTGTGTTAAACTCCATGATTATTCTCCCATATGCACTAGAGGATACAATTTTTCATTGGGTTTGACCTTGCAGCAAGCAACACACACCTGGTTATCGAACTCGTGACATTCTTTAACTAGAACGCCTTAAGTTGACCCACCTAGCCAGGTGCACGGAGCCCTTGTAGGCAAAAGATTAGAATTCTTGTTACCATCAAGGCATGTTTGTTTTGCTCAAATCCTTGAAGAAATAACTGATTTTTTCTATGAAAATGGTCATTTTCTGATGGAGGCCCAGGTTGGGAATGTGTCTTTCATAAGAAAATGAGGCTTTTCATAGGAAAGCGGCAGTCTAACCCCTTTGCCACCACCAGGGAACTGTACTCGTATGAAATAATGGGGTTTCGTGCCGAACATGCCGGTGGCTAAGACAGATAGGCCTCTTGAAGAACTCTTATGTTGATTTTTTTAACCTAGAAGATGGATGCCCTTGAAATTGTTGTCAGGCTGCTCTTGAGCCGGACTTGTGTGTTAGTTTCAATAATTCCAAGCTCGAAAAACCGGCCTCATGAGCTTAATTAGTCAAAGCTTAATCCTGTGCTCAAGGAAGCTCAGTTCACCCCCAGTTTGAGCTCAAGCTTGACAAGCATATGTAGTGCCAAGTTGAGACCAACATACGCCAGGAGTCGCATCCTTTCTCCTGTTACATGCTACAAACCTTCTTTGTTCTTCCCTAAACCTTTGCATGAGCTCAAGCTTTGTTAATATGGAGGAGTTACTACAAGTTTTGAAAGGAAGGAGACTGAGAGAGGAGTTGCCTATGGAGCTGTTAAACACCTTATACAGTTTTGATGGGATTAACATTAGCAACAATTATTGTAAAGTTTATTCTTTGGTTAAAAACCTAGCACAGCTAGCGAGAGGGGGAATGTCCAACACTTGGAAGGATCACCCTAGATTGGCACCCTTTGATAGAAGGGTGATTTTTTTTTTGTATACAAACTACAACATTTAGTTGATCAATGAACTGGTAGGGGTAGTATGCCTAACCCCCCAAAAAAACTTGAACATGCTTCACAAGTCAAGCTCAAGCAAGATTGTACATAAATTTCAGGTTAGAATCCTAATCTTTTCTCTTTTTTTTGATAAACAAACTAGTGGATAATCCGTGGGATTCGAATGCGAGGCCCCCTCGGTTATGACAGTGCAACCTAACCATCCACCTATCTCATTCAACCTTGAGATCGAGGAATTACTACTACATTTTGAGTTCACTCTTACTAGGAGATGCTTGGTAATTCATCTACGAGTTGTATTTTTACCAACGCCAAGCCCTTCCCCTATGGCTGTGAAATGAGCCGAGCTTGAGCTTTGTTGTAAAAACACATATTTGAGTGCACGGGTAAAAGCTTGATTAGTTTAGATAATGATGGTGCACTTTTAATTTTAACATATTATACAAACGAGTATTATATATGCCATATGAGAAGCTAATGCTTCAATGATTATTGGGTTGTACTTCCATTATGGAGGTGATGGGATCAAATACAAACATCTATATCTTTTTTTATGATAAAAAAAACATTTTTTTATCACAAAAAGTTCAGCTTAAGCTAGCTTTATCTTGGTATTGAGAGCATCAAAACAACCTCAAACAGCTCAAGCTCAAGCTTGGCTTGGCTCATGCTAAGCCGTACTTCCCTCGAAATGGGAGGTAATTGGCAATATCTCTGCGAATTCCCCCAAATGTGCACTTACAAGTTTGGCCAACTGCATGCATATAAGGCAAATTCCACAGACTGCAACTTATATCCAACCTAGGAGGGAACTAATTGTTAAAGGGGGACCAATTCCCTTTTAATTAGTTCATGCTTTAATTTCTTTAAATACAAGCAAAGAATTAGAATTGGAGGAAACCAACTCTGTCCTTTTCACCTTTTTCCCCCTCAACTGCCCTCACCCAAACACGGCTATGCTTATCCTGAACCATTAAATTAATCACTATTTGGAAATGGAAATTGCCGAGATGCTTCCTTCGGCCATAGGAAGTTGCCAAGAAGCTTCTTTGTGAATCGGGTTTGTTCAGATGGCATCAAGTTGACTCATGTATTTAAATTATGATATTCTGATAGAATTGGTTTAACTAAACAAAGTTCTTTATGAGTATAATATAGATAGTTTGAATGCCATAGGGATTCAAGATTATGCAAAAAAAATTGGGTTTTCTAGCCGTAGAGAACAGGCAACTCCAGCTGGGTCATATTCAATAGCATTAATCGAGGGCAACTTTAATGACCTTCCAAACTTCATAATTTTCATTTTTAGCGTTTTTACTTACAGTGGGACTTAGAAAATTTAAACAAATCAGCCCAAATTGCTTCTCCATAGAGAATTGAAATCTTGGGAGTTACAGATTCTAATTGGTCTATACTCTCTCTTTCTCCATATATATATATAAGGTGCTCCCGGGAGCAGCTACTCCCCCTAATAAAAGATCCAAAAAATAAAAAAATTTGAGCATTGTTTGTTGAACAGACCCTACAGATAGGGTCTACAATCATTATTTAGTGAAAAACAAGTTTTGGATATGTGATTATGACATACATGCAGGTTGTTTCATGATCTTCAAAAATCAACAGCTCACAGTGTATCAAAATTTCATAACTTAAAAAATCTTATTTTTATGTCCAAAAAACACGATTCCTATCAAATAATCTATGTTAAGTAACATCTATAAGGTCTGATTGAGAAGATGCAACCTACAACTACAATTTCTAGTAGGTGGGAGTAGGTGATCGGTAGCATTACTCTCTCTCTCTCTCTCTCTCTGTCTATATATATATATATATATATGTGTGTGTGTGTGTGTGTGTGTGTGTGGGAGTAAGGACCGGTAGCTGCCAACCTCTTATTGGCCGATGCCTAATGTACGCATGCACACCGTCCATTTTGTGCGTGTCACAAGCTAATGTACAGAACCGTCACTATTCTTTAGCTGCAGGTGAAACCACTGCTAAAGACCAGGGCAGGGCAGTCTTTAGCACTGTGCTAAACCAAAGGCCATGGCAGTCAGTCTTTAGCAGCGATTTCACCCATCACCTTAAAAAAAGTGTAATTTGTTCTTGCTATCATTATGCAAAATGAATGCCACAATTAATGTGGGTTTTGGGGGTGCCACCAAATACTTTCATTTTGGTTTTAAATAGTGAATTCTTAAGATGCGAAGTCTATTATAATTGTTTTAATCTCTCTCTCTCTCTCTCTCTCTCTCTCTCTCTATATATATATATATATATATATATATATATATATATATATGAAGAGATTACGATAGTGAAGAAGCGTTTTTGCCATGGCGGCTAAGAGTGGTTGAAATATTGAAATAATGGATGAGGGGCTTTGCTCAATTTAATTAAAGGCTTCTACACTTACAAAGGAATTTCCATTATCTTTAGCAGTAAAAAATGTACTATTCCAACCATTTTAAAAGAATAAATCAATACTTCCTTTTCAATAGATGCTATTATTAATTCCAAGTTGCCTACCATGAAAGCTTGTTGGAGTGTTTTTTTTGTAAATAATTATTTGGAACACTATTCCTGCATATGCATTGGAGCTCTACTTGATCTTGTTGTTAAACAGTATACCTAGTCAAAGTTCTAGTTAGAACTTGCATTCTTACAAGACAATAACTGTTCAAATAAATGAGAAAACACTAAATCCTATTCCTACACACACAAGTTGACATCAATCCAACGCCCCATGGACTGATTCATCGGGCTCAATTTTCATGCCTTCACGAGCTTGTGATGAATCTAGCCAAGAAAGTCGAAAAGTATGAATGTTTGATGGTCTTAAGAATCAACTTTCCTTGCTGCTAAAGGTTCAAAATTAAAGTATGAACGTTTTCGTTTTTCCTGCCATTGTTAGCAATTGTCAACCCACTAGAGCACTTAAGTTTACTTGTGTGGGGGGGGGGGGGGGGGGGAGGGGGGGAAGCTACCCAGAAAAATGAGATAGCTAGTCTCGGAAACTGCGTTACGCTTTATAATGCAATTCTCCAACACATTGCTTTTCTAAAAAGGCGTTTCCATTTCACAAGCCAAATAATGTTGTTTGGCATGGTGTTGTAAGTAACAACTCAACACACTGCATCGATATATATCAAAAAAACAAAAACGGAAAGAAGAGAAAATCAACCACACAAAGGACATGGACTTTTACGTTCGATAAGAGTTACCTACGTTCATGTTAGAGTTACAATTCTAGAGAGTTCCACCAGAGTCTAGTTGAAGAAAACGACTTCTAAGAGTCCTCATGAAGAACAAGATAAAACAAATGTCCTCCATAAAGATATTGATAATTCGGTTGAGGGAAGAGTGCACAAATCATCTAGTGCAAAGACGGTTTTATCAAAACCTAATAATAAGGATGTTAAAACCAAGACTTTTTATCCTCATATCATGTTCGCTATATTGAACGCTCAATGTAACACATATAAATACATTAAGAGAAAACCTCTATTCGTGAGTCAGAATAGAAGACATTACCGTGGACGTAGGTTTACACCAAACCACGTAATATCGTTGTGTGACTGTGCAATTTCGTTCTTGTATTTTATTTCTTTTGTGTGAGTGCTGGTTCATTTTATGGTATCAGAGCCATAATCATTGGCAAGCTCAACCTCGTTCTCCAACAATACTCAACATCTCGGAGATCAGTCAGCGACTTCAGGTAATCTCAGTATGATTTTACCCCAACCGAAATTCTAATCTGGCCTTTATCATTTTTTATCTATCAAATTAACGACCGACAATTATTTGTTATGGGAATCGTAATTTCTGCCTATTTTGAAATCATATGACCTTATTGGTCTTGTTGATGAGTCTAAGTCATGCCCTATGAAATTCAAAATAAATTAATAAAAAATAATCAAGATTTCATATTATGGCATCGTCAAGATCAACTTTTACTTAATTGGATCTTATCTTCGCTATCTGAATCTGTCCACACTCATGTTGTGGGTCTCTCCATGCCCTATGGGGTCTAGAATTCTTTGAAACTAGCTTATGCTGCCCAGTCTCGAGCCCAAATTATGCAATTGAAAAATAGATTATTTGAGTTAAAGAAAGGCAAACAAAGCATTGAAGAATATATTCAGGATGCAAAAAGAATCTCGCATCAACTGGCAGTTGTCACCAAACTGATTTTTGGAGATGTTTTAATGGCTCATATTCTTCATGGTATACCATCTGAATTTAATTCGTTTTGTACGACCATTACTACTCGCATCGAATCGATATCACTTAATGAACTTCATGGACTTTTGTTGATTCATAAAACTCAATTAAGTGAAAATGAACCGGTCCTTGATGTGTTAAAATCAAAATCAAAACTTGAATTGGTGGTGGCTATCACTGGAAGAATAATGACAATAGTGGTAGTTATCGAGGGCAAAATAACGACTATTCCAATCAACCTCAAAGTGAACAAAACTATGGAGACTATGCAAATTCATCAAATAGAGTTATTTGTCAAGTGTGCGACAAATCAGGACACATGGCAAAGAAGTGTTTTCAATATGCCTTACTCTATCAATCAAACTCTCTGCAAGCCTATCATGCTGCTCTTGTGATGTACGGTGATGATTCTTGGTACCTTGATTCTAGTGTAATTTATCACGTCACCAATGATCTTAAGAATATGTCCTTGCACTCTGAATATCAAGGCAATGACATTCTTAAAGTCGGCAATGGCTCATGTTTGCAAATTCATAATGTGAGTATGATTCGTTTTCCTAAAGCTCTTTTCCTTCTCAAAGATGTTTTACATGTTCCTTGTATTACAAAAAATTTGATATCAGTTAATAAGTTGGTCAGAGATAATAACTTATTTGTTGAGTTTCATCTTAATTATTGTTATATTAAGGATAAGGCTTCGAGAAAACTTCTAGCCAGCAGAAAGAGTGATGGAGGCCTCTATCGATTTTTCCTTCCAACAAGGCGGCATATAGCAACAATGGTAGGCGAACGTGCTCAGTTTGACCAATGACATTAATGCTTTGGTCATCTATTGTCTAAGATTGTTCAACATATGCTTCGTCAGTTTCATTTACCTTTTCACAAATGGTTTGAAAATAAAGTTTGTGAGGCATGTCAAATTGGCAAGAGTCATAACTTACCTTTTGTTTCTTCTTCTCATCAAGTGGCTAAACCTTTAGATTTGATTTTTTTGGATGTTTGGGGACCAACTCCTATTGCTTCTCTTAATAATGAACGATATTATATCAGTTTTATCGATGCATACTCTCGTTATTATTGGATTTATATGCTTCATAAAAAATTGCAAGTGTTTGATGTTTTCAGGCAATTCAAAGCATATGTTGAGAATATTTGTAATGGTAAGATTAAATTTCTCTACACAAATTGGGGTGGTGGGTATCGTAATATTTCTTCCTATTTACATGCTTGCGGCATTGGTCACTGGATTTCTTGTCCCTATACTCATGAACAAAATGGGAGCACCAAACACAAACATCAACACATTGTCAATGTTTGTCTCACACTTATGGCCCACTCTATTATTCCCTTAAAATTTTGGCATTATGCCTTTTTAGCTGCAGTTTATCTTATCAATCGACTCTCATCGCCCACCATTGCCCATAAAACTCTTCTAGAAATTCTTTTTAAAGTCTCCGTCGATTATACCTTTTTGCATATTTTCGGTTGTGCCTATTTTCTTTGTCTTCATCCTTATTGCTATCATAAACTTGATCCTCGCTCTACGTTGTGCATATTCTTAGGGTATAGCCCTCATCACAAGAGATATATGTGTCTCAACATGACCACCTTCAAACTTATTATTTCCCGGCATGTTGTTCTTGTTGAATCCTGGTTCCCGTTCTCTTAACTTAGTCATCTTCCTTCGGCTCCCTCTCAACTCACTCTCTCTCTCCTGCGTCAGTTGCTCTTGTCATACCCCATCCACCCTACTCTACTCCGGTAGCACCTACACATATCCCTTCCACTTCTGCTCTCTCCTCTCTCCTATTGGTTTTTGTGGACCCATCTTATCCTCCTTCCCCACCGACCGATCCTGTCTTATCGGGATCCATGCCTCCCTCTATGGTGTCGGTCCGAACTCACCCCATGGTTACTTGCACCATGGACGACACTCACAAACTAAAATTGTTTCTCTCCACCAAGCATCCTCTTTCAGTTACTCTTCTCTCTGAGCTTCACTAGGATATGAAACCAACTTCCTTTAAAAGTGCCAACCAAGATCCCCGATGGCGACAAGCTATATACTTAGAATTCAATGCCCTGATCCAGAATGACACATGGGTCCTTGTTCCTCTAGCTGCTCATCACATTATTGGATGCAAATGGATTTACAAAATCAAACGACGGTCAGATGGTAGTCTTGAACGCTTTAAAGCTCGGCTTGTCTCCAAAGGATTCAGTCAACAAGAAGGTGTCGACTATTTTGAGACATTCAGCCTGGTGGCTAAACCCACTACTATTCGCATTATCCTTGCTCTTTCCACTGGTCACAATTGGTCAATCCGTCAACTTGATGTGCAAAATGCTTTTCTCTATGACATTCTCAATGAAGATGTTTACATGGCTCAACCCCCTGGTTTTCAAGACACTCAGTTTTCCCACTATGTGTGCAAGTTGCACCATGCCCTATATGGCCTGAAACATGCTCCGCGTGCATGGTATCATCGTCTTTGTTCCTTTCTATTGAACATGAGTTTTATTGGTTCTCAGATGGACACTTCTCTCTTTATTTTTTGAACTTTTTATGCTCATTTATATGGATGATATTATTGTGACGAAAACTCTACTTCTCACATTCGGTCTTTTATATCCAATATGAGGCATGAGTTTGCTCTCGAGGATTTGGGTCCACTGCATTTTTTTCTTGGCATTGAGGTTCTTTCTCTCTCCATTGGGTTGTTGTTATGCCATCACAAGTATATTCTGGATCTTCTCAGTCGGTCCAACATGCTTGGCACCAAGCCCATTGCGTCACCAATGGTGACCAATCTTTCGTTGTCCGCTTTCAGTGGAATTGCCTTTGAAGATCCCATTTTATATCACAGCATTATGGGTTCCTTGCAATACATCACATTGACTCGACCGAATGTGTCATTTGCTGTGAACAAAGTGTGTGAGTTCATGCATCGCCCCACTCTTGATCATTGGCAGGTTGTCAAGCGTATTCTTCGCTACCTCAAGTCCATGATTTCCTATGGATTGCTTATGACTCAGTCCACTAATTTGGATCTCTCTGTTTTTATGGATGCGGATTTGACCGACTATCCTGACGACCACAAATCTACTAGTGGGTATGCTGTGTTCATTGGCCCTAATTTGGTTTCCTAGAGCTCTGAGAAACAACATGCCATCTCCCGCTCAAGCACCCAAGCTGAGTATCGTGCTCTCTTTAACTCTGCTGCTGAAGTTACTTGGGTTGAATATCTTCTGCATGAACTCGGTTTCACTAGTCTTCAACCAATCATCCAGTGTGACAACATCGGTGCCACGTACCTTGCTTCTCATCCAGTGTTTCATTCTCACACAAAACATTTCGAAATAAATGTTTATTTTGTTCATGACAAAGTTGCTAAGGAGTTGCAAGTTCGATATTTACATACTAATGATCAACTAGATAATTTGTTATCTGAGCTCTTGCACTACAAGAAATCTGTGGATTAGCGATAGACGTAATCTGTCGCTAATCTATCACAAATCCACCGCTGAATAGTTTAGCGATGGATTAACGACAGATAACTTTCATCATAATTTTTTAGTCTCTAATTAGCGAAGAAACATATCTGTCACTACTTTTGTCGCTAATTTGTGATGGATTAGTGAATGCCATGATCCGTCATGAAATTATCGCTAATCCACAAAGATTTGGTTTTGCAACAGGTACACATTCATCACTATTGTAGCGACGGATTACAATCCATCGCAAAACATTGACCGATTCAGTTTTGCAACGGATAAATATCCATCCCTAATCCATCATTAAATTGAAGGCCAATACTAATTAGCGACAGATATTATCCATCGCTAATCTATCACAAAAATTAAAAAAAAAAATTGTTTGAAATATAAATATCGAGAATTTTGTTTTTGTTATACAATTTATATATCCTGTGTATAAAAAACAAAGTACACATAAAGAATACATATACAAAGCAGGTGAAACAAATTTAACACAAGTTAGAAGGGAAAAAAAAAATATCGATCCACTATAATCCTCGCCAAGTTCTAATTATTTACAAGTGAACATATACAAAGAGTTTTGTTTGAAACAACAAGAAGGTGCAACAAATTCAATACATGAATCTAATCATCGCCAAGATTTGGAGCATTATCCCCTTCATTGTCTCGATCTGCCCCTTCATCCATGTCTCCATTAGCTCCTCTACACTGATTATCTCCAGCATCCTATAAAAGAACCAAAAGGTTAGTATTGATAAACAAAATATAATGAAATAAATTATATGCAATGCACCTAATCTAAGGCAATCAAAGTAACATGGATGAATGATACATAGACTAGCAATAAAGTGAAGGGCATTAACATAATTCAGATATGTGTTCTAAGGCTAACAAAAAAAAATCATAGTGATTCAATCATGCAAATATGTGTTCTAAGGTTGTCAAAAAAATGTCATAGTGATTCAAGCATAAATATATGGTTTATAAGGTTGTCAAATAAATGTGTTATGTATCACAATTATGCATATATGTGTTATAAGGTAGTCAAAAAACTTTCATAGTGATGAAATCATGCTTATATATGTTCTAAGGTTGTCAAAAAACTTTCATAGTGATTCAATCATGCATATATGTGTTATAAGGCAGTCAAACAATTTCATAGTGATGAAATCATGCTTATATATGTGTTTTAAGGTTGTCAAAAAACTTTTATAGTGATTCAATCATGCATATATGTGTTCTAAGGTTGTCAAAAAACTTTCATAGTGATTCAATCATGCATATATGTGTTATAAGGCAGTCAAAAAACTTTCATGGTGATGAAATCATGCTTATATGTGTTCTAAGGTTGTGAAAAAACTTTCATAGTGATTCAATCATGCATATATGTGTTATAAGGCAGTCAAAAAATTTTATAGTGATGAAATCATGCTCATATGTGATGAAATCATGCATATACTAGCTTGAAATCTAACAACATAAAACAAATGACATAAAACTTTCATACCTGACGGGCACGTGCAGATGAAGTTCTCCTGTCCTGAAAAAAGCTGCACAACTCATTACGGATAACGTTGAAAATGGATTCATGTAAAAAGCCATGCATTGTGTCCTTAATAAGCTGGCGGACACCATCCCAAGAATTAGCAGGGTCAATCGAACGCTGAGAGTTGATGCTGGCGGGAGAACTCTGAGAGCCCTGACTGGAGGAGGCAATGGCTGGTGTGGTGTTCATATTACTCTGAAACCCGAACACACGACTCTTTTTTGGTTCACTGGTTGCAGTCACCCATGCTGCATGATCAAAAGACAGATGCTGAATGGAGTCATCGCCATATCGCTCTACCATTTGCTGCTCGTATGACTCCTATAAAGTAATGATTATAGTATGGATTAATAATTAAGAATTACAATATTCATGGCAACTTGTCTATTATAATGTTTATTAATACAATAAATACATACCATTGTCGCTCTCGCCTTCTTTGATACGAACTCTCCTGTGCTCTTACATTTATGTGTTTCAACAAACACATCCTTGTAAGGCACAATGCCTCATTTTTTTATTTTTTGCAAGGTTAAATGATAAAAAAATAAATTAAAAATATGCAATAATACTTATAAATTTGATAATATATATTGACGAGTTACCCTTGTTACGACAATAAAGTCGTACATGATACTTCAAGTACAAGGTTTTGATGATGAGCAAGTGAAATCAACTGCATTTCAGCTAAGGCAATGAAGGCATTAAAGAATTCGATGAAGAATCTTTGAAGACTAGTGTGCAAATGTTAAATTCATTAAAAGTCTTAGATTCTTGTAAGAGCCTTACTTAGAGTGCATATTTAGATTGCATTTTACCTAAAAAGTCTTTAGAAAAACTTTTCTAAAAGAACCCTTCATGAAAATCTTTTTAGAAAATCTTTTTCTTAAATTTTCATGTTTATTAGTCGACCAATAGACTCACCAGTCGACTAATCCTTTCGCGCCATATTTTCTAAAAAGTCATTTTTGTCAAATTAGTCGACCAAAGGTTTTATCAGTCGACTGGACAAAATGTCTGTTTTCTGGAAAATTAGCAGCAGTCGACTAATGGTTTTATCAGTCAACTGGACAGAACATGTGTTTTCTAAAAATTTAGCAGCAGTCGACTAATGCTTTTATCAGTCGACCAGACAGAATGTATGTTTTTCAAAAGATTTTAGCAGCAGTCGACTGAAAGGTTTTTCAGTCTACTGATGATATTATTAGTCGACTAATTTTATCTCTAGTCGACTAAGTTTCAAAAGTTCAGATTTTTAAACGGCTCGATAAACAGATCAGTCGACCGTCGATAACTGTCAGTCTACTAATAACTAACTATTAGTCGACTAACTACTATTCCAGTCGACTAATTTTTTTATTTTTCCTGAAACTTCAAAAAGGCGTGTCTTTTCGTTTTTCAAACATTTTGATCATTCAAAATGGACTGTTTTGACACTCTTTCATACCCTTAACGTATGAAAACTTTCAAATATAAATATGAGTGCTTTCTACACTCAAAAACATCAAAATCCAATTGAATTACTTCTTGCTTTTCACTCCTATTCATTCAAGTATTTGTTTTCTCACTCACTTGATATTTTCGCTTCAGTTTTTCACTCAAATTATTTTGAGAGATAGTGAATTTGTGAGTAGAGTATTTCAACAACCTCAAAAGCCAATTGCATCTCATTTGCATTCAAAAGAAAGGCTCATAGGTTGTATTGTAAGTTGTTACTTATTTTTTCTGTAAAAGAAAGGACTCCTTGGTTTAAAGGAGTTGTTTGCTTTCAGTAGGTGTGTTACTGGAAGTGAGACTAGATTTAGTCTGTATGATCTTGTAGTTACACAAGGTTGATAGTGAAAATCTCAAGCGGGTTTTGCTTGGGGACTGGATGTAGGCCGGGAAAGACCGAACCAGGATAAATTATGTGTTCTTTGTGTGATTGCTTTTCAAATTGCAAAATTTGTTAATATTCCACAGACAATTTTTAAAAGAACTATTCACCCCCTCTCTAGTGCTTGTTGCCTCGATCCTACTGCACTTTTATTTGGTATCGGAGTAGGTTAGCTATTATTTTGATTTGATCATCATCTAGCATGACAACTACAACATCTTAGCACAAAGAAGGAAGCTCCTTTATTCGTCCTCCTCTCTTCGACAGAACAAACTATGGATACTGGAAAGTGAGAATGACAATATTTTTGTAATTCATGGATCTCGATATTTGGAGAGTTGTTTCAGAAAAATACCAAACTCCATCAACTGATTTCAGCCAATGGACCGATGAAGAAAAGAAAACCGCTTCACTGAATGCCAAGGCGATGAATGCATTATATGGTGTCGTTGACAAGGTAGAGTTCAATCGCGTCTCTCAATGCTCTACAACAAATGAAATTTGCCATACTCTTCTCGTGACTCACGGAGGTACGTCAAAGGTAAAGGAATCCAAAATTGCTTCTTTGGTTCATAAATTTGAATTATTTAAAATGAAGCAAAATAAATCTATATCGAACATGGTAACAAGAATGACCGATATCACTAACACTCTGAAATCCCTTGGAAAAGAATATTCACAAGTGGATTTAGTCAGAAAGATCCTAAGGTGTTTAACTCCTGAATGGGAGAGAAAAACCACTGTTATTGAAGAGGCAAATGATTTAAACACTCTCACTCTTGAATATTTGGTTGGTAACCTAATGGCATATGAAGTCCAACTTCAAGACAGACAAGAAGAAGAACCTAAGAAGAAATCTCTTGCTTTTAAGGCTACTTCTGACTCAGAAAATTCAGAAGAAGATGAAGATGAAGATGAAGATATTGACTTATTACAAGGCAATTCAGAAGATTCATCAAAAAGGGAAGATTTCAAAGAAAGGTAAAGAAAGCGGATTCTTCCAATCCAAATAAAGTCAAGTGTTTTAATTGCAAAAAGGTTGGACATATCAAGAAAGATTGTTCTCTTCTCAAAATCAAGCCCAAGGACCAATTCAAGAAGAAAAAAACATTTCAAGCATGTTGGGATGATAGTGACTCCTCTTCCGATGAAGAATCAAATGAAGAAGTCGCCAACATGTGCTTTGTAGCACAAGAAGATTCGGTAAGTCAATTTGACTATGATGAGTTATTAGAAGCATTTAATGATTTATATGCTAAATTTAAGAGTCTAGGTTCTAAAAATAAAGAGTTAAAAACTGAAAATTCAACTCTTGACTCTCAAAACAAAGCATTACTTCAAGAGATAGAAGATCTCAAGAAGGAAAACTCTTGCCAAGCATTTGAGATAAAAGAAATTGGAACAAGAACCAATCTCTTACAAAAAGAAATGATTAGTCTAAAAGAAAAATCAAATGATCTTCTTTCTATAGTGACCAAATTCACAAATGTTCTTGGTTCTCAAAGATGTTCGGTTAATAAAACTGGATTGGGATATAGTTTCTTTTATACTCAAAATAGACCAAACTATGTTGTAAAAAATCAAAGACAATATTCTCAACCATTTGTTCAAAGAACTAAATTTTCTAGTAGAAATGCATCTAATCATGGAACTTATAATACTTATAAGCCTAGACATGATTATTCTAGAAATGCTAAATCTTTTTATAGAAAGAATATTTATTATCAAAGAAAACCAAAATCCAAATGGATATGGGTTTCTAAGACTAACTCTCATGGACCCGAAAATAGAAAGGGGTCAAATGTTTTGTCTTCTAATTTTGTTGTAGGTACACAAAAGAAGGAGCAAATGGATATTGGACAGCGGTTGTTCCAAACATATGACTGGAAGGCCAGAGTTATTTTTCACCCTCCAAAATAAGGATGGAGAAACCGTCACCTTTGGTGACAATAACAAGGGAAAAGTAATAGGTATTGGTAATATTAGTAATCCAAAATTTCCCTTGATAGAAAATATTCTTTTAGTAGATGGCTTAATGCATAATTTATTATCTATTAGTCAATTATGTGATAAAGGTTTTCATGTTTCTTTTGAAAATGATTTATGCTTAATTTCTGATTTTCAATCTAAAAAGATCATTTTTAAAGGTAAAAGAAGGAACAATGTGTATGAACTATATCTAAATGAGTTACCCACTTTTAATGAAAAATGTCTTATTGTTTCAAATGAAATTCAATGGTTAACTTTAAAATTATTTCCAAGTTATCCAAGAATGATCTTGTTAGAGGCCTACCTAAAATACCATATAAGAAAGATCACTTATGTGATGCTTGCCAAAGGGGTAAACAAATCAAGAGTTCTTTTAAAGCAAAAGATATAGTTTCAACAAAACGTTCTCTTGAACTTTTACATTTAGATCTATTTGGACCATCTAGAATTCAAAGTTTGAATGGTAGCAAGTATGCTTTTGTTATAGTAGATAATTATTCTTGATTTACATGGGTGATTTTTCTAAAAAGCAAAAATGATGCTTTTTCAGAATTTTCCAAACTTTGTAGAAGAATTATAAATGAAAAATCTACATCTATAATTAAAATTCGTAGTGATCATGGTGGTGAATTTGAAAATGAATCTTTTCTAAAGTATTGCGATTTACATGGTATATCTCACAACTTTGCTTTTCCTAGAGCGGCTCCACAAAATGGAGTTGTTGAAAGAAAGAATAGAACTTTGCAAGAATGTGCTAGAACCATACTTCAAGATAAAAATTTACCAAAATATTTTGGGCTGAAGCAATAAATACATGTTATGTTTTAAACCGTGTTCTTATTCGACCAATCTTACATAAAACTTGTTTTGAATTATATTTGTATACCAAAGATCTCATATTTTAAAAATTTTTGTAGTAAATGTTTCTTGTTAAATATCAAAGATAATCTTGATAAGTTTGATTCAAAATCAGATAAATCAATATTTCTTGGATATTCTTTTAGAAGTAAAGCTTATCGTATTTTTAATAAAAGAACATCTTGCATTGAAGAATCTTTACATGTTGCATTTGATGAGAATTGTGAGCAAGTTATACCTCTAAGCGAAGGAGAAGAAATAATACTTCAAGAAGAACCCTTGATAGAGAGTACTTCTCAAGAAAATATTCCTCTTCAACCAGTTTGGAAAGAAGATCCTAATCATCCACATGAACAAGTTATTGGAGAAATAAAGAGTGGTGTCCAAACTAGAAGGCAATTAGAAAAATATATTGCAAATGTTGCTTTCATATCTAAAATAGAACCAAAGAATATCAATGATTATTGTGATAACACTAGTGCTATAAATCTTTCGAAAAATCCTGCTCAGCACTCAAGAACTAAGCATATTAAAGTTAGACATCATTTCTTAAGCGATCATGCGTTAAAAGGAGATATTTCGTTAAATTTTATTTCCACTAAAGAACAACATGTTGATATCTTCACTAAACCACTTAAAAATGAAGATTTTATGAGAATTAGGAGAGAGCTAGGTATTTGCTCATTTTTGGATTTATAAAAATGTTGATTTTTGAACAAAATCTCAAAATAGCACTATATTAGTCGACCGATAAAATTTTAGTCGACTGATGCTTTAAAATTTTAGAATGAATCGCACCATATTAGTCGACCGATATATTTCTAGTCGACTGATGTTTAGAATGAGTCGCACATGCTTAGTCGACCGATAAAGTTTTAGTCGACTAATTTTTTTTTTAAAAATTTTAACTGAAGGGACCCGATACCCCTTGGATTTTTTAACACCCATTTTTTTAAGGCATCGTTTCATTTTATTTTCACACCTTTTCGTTTTTCTTAAAAATGAAACCCTTAAAACAAAAACCCTCTTTCTCTCTCTCTTCCGAAAAACCCTCGGAGTGTCGTTCGATCCTATCCTCGCCGGGATTTTCTTGCCGTGATAGGGAGACGCCGAAATCTTCTGGCCGTGACCGGGAAACGTCAGAATCCTCTTGCAGTAACTGACGCATTTTCAAATCACGCCACAACACTCTTGCCGTGACGGTGTATCTTCAGCCATTGCCAGAATCCCCTTGTGGCAGCCTTCACACTCGCCGTCAGCCACCGTATCCTCCTTTGTTTCTGTTTCACAACGCTGGACAACATTTTCCTTCTACCGGATGTCGTTTGGAAGCCGACATTCTTTTTGGTAAATCTTTTTTTTTTAACCATGCCTCGTTCGAAGTCTACATCTGCAAAAGGTTTAGGTTCTCCTCCTCCTACACCTTCTTCAAGACATGGATTTTCTCTCAGATTACTCCGAAATCCTCTTTTATATGATACTTTTGGATTGATTTCTGCACTACCTATTTTACCAGGCCGAAATGTACTGTTTCATCTGTTTTCTCGTTACAAAATAAGAGAATTATTTCCAGGAATTTCACATCTTTTTTATGCCTATGCAAATATCCTTCATTATCCTTTTCTGATTTACTTATTTTATATGAATTTACATTTTGATCATGAAACTAGAGTTCTGTTCTCTCTTGCTCGTGATGTTGAAATCGAGTTTGATTCAAAACTACTTGGAAAAATCCTAGAAATTCCATCTTCAGACACTCTTTTCAACACTGTTGAACTGAATGATGAGAGAATTTTTGAACAAATTCTTCTTCCAGGTGCACCTCACTGCCCTCCTTTCAAAAATACTAATCTTCAAACTCGTGCACGCATTGCTGGATGAATCCTTGCCTATAATGTTTTACCTAAAACTGATTCTTTTGATTACTATTCCACAGATCTATCTACGACTCTTTATGTTTTATTTGGAAATATTTCTGTAAATTGGGCCAATGTGTATTTTACTAATTTGTGGAAACAAAAACCATTTCTTCCTTATAGATGTCTTCTAACTTGTATTTTTAGACATTTCAAAGTTCGTTTAACAAATGAAAAATATATTAAGCAAAAGGAGTTCTTTGATCAAATTTTTTTTAAAAGAATGAAAATTAAATATCTGCCTCCTTTAAATGTTGATCAAACTGAACCATCTGATCCTACTGAACCATCAATTTCTGAACCTTCACCTTCTGCGACACCTTCATCTCATATAAAAAGAAAGAAATTTTCTACAAGTCAAGACAATGATGAAGTTTTTGCAGCGACTGAAAGTCTTGGAGCTGCATCAACACACTTTTCATTAAGATGTGACTCAACAACTATCTTCGATTCAGAAATAGATTACTTTAATCAAGGATTTGCTTAACTCACTTTTCTGATCTTTATGTTCTGTCTTTACTAAACTTTGATATTTTATGGGTTGTAATCTTTTAAACTTGTATCTCCATTTTGCTTATGCTATTTCTGCCCTTATTCTTTTTTATTATGACAAAGGGAGAGAAAAAGATAGATAGCATTACATTGAAATTGTAGGAGATCTTGCATGAGAAATGCGAAATTAAGAGAAAAAGAAAGCATTGAAAATTGCATTTATGAAAAAGTTTTTAAATACATGAAGTAATGATGAATGGAAATGCAAACCAATCAATATGTGATATATGTGCTTTAAATGTGCTAACTTTTAATGTTTTGCAGTATATTGATAGGGGGAGTAAAATCTCCATCTATGCATATAAATGCTTCATCTTTGATTAAGTTTGTCATCATCAAAAAGAGGGAGATTGTTACGACAATAAAGCCGTACATGATACTTCAAGTACAAGGTTTTGATGATGAGCAAGTGAAATCAACTACCTTTCAGCTAATTCAATGAAGAATTCAATGAAGAATTCAATGAAGAATCTTTGAAGACTAGTGTGCAAATGTTAAATTCATTAAAAGTCTTAGATTCTTGTAAGAGCCTTACTGAGAGTCCATATTTAGATTGCATTTTACCTAAAAAGTCTTTAGAAAAACTTTTCTAAAAGAACCCTTCATGAAAATCTTTTTAGAAAATCTTTTTCTTAAATTTTTGTGTTTACCACTTCCACCTTCATTGATTTTCTATTCCATTAAACATATAATTCTACTGTTGTCAACGGCGAAAAAGTTACCATTCATACCAAAACCAAGAAATTCCTACTCAATTTTAGACATCTGAACTTGAGTTTTCTTAGTCTCCAATAGGAAATCTACATCTATCTGTTGCTTGTGCAGTAACTCTGCAATCTGATGTCGGGCCCAACAGCCCCCTAATATTCCAGAAGACTATCTTCATTAGGTGGATATGTGAAATGAGGAATAGAGCCAGCTCGAGGGGCTCGATTGGGGTCATCTATAGAGGTCGACTCCTCCCTCGCAACATCGTTGCCATCCTCTAACAATGTTTGAACAACATGGGTGATTGACTGAACTCCTCCACCGCACGATTCATCATGATCGAGAGGGGGGTATTAAGTTTTGGAACTGCGCTTGCCTTGAGAGCTTCATCACTTGAAAACTCTGTTAGATTAATTTCCCAATCACATTGTTTCACAATCAACATCATGATAAAAATCTGAATGAGTATTAACATAATAAACATGATTAACAGTCGATCGAAACGAAAACAGGAAGCAGATATGTCGATTTTCATATTATACCAAAATTTAGACAAATACAAAGGATCAAACAGATGCATAGAACATAATAAAAACAATGCAAACATGTTAATACTATGTAACAGGCTAAGGTGTATGAAAATACTTTCCTTAGAGAAGATTCGCCCCCATATACGGTGCAAAAAGGGTCCAGTGTCCTTCCCCCAGGATACAATAGCCTCAGCGATCCGGATCGGTGCACTCCGATGGTAGATCGTCCTTCAAAGACAACCTCTCGAAACCGCTGTTATAGAAAACCCCTTTCTTGGAAACCCAAGAGAGAAAGAGAGAGAGAGAGAAAGAGGGGAGAAACATTTTCACGTTCTATGTATATGCGGTAACCCTCTAACCACGCCCTTTTATAACCCCTGAACGGTTACAAAAGACGTGGAAGAGAATCATTACCCATTATAAACGGATGTGACGATCCAATGGATCGATCCGTTATCCATTCTCTTTTTTCTCTTTATTTTAATCCAAATAAAAACAGTAATGCGGGACAAAAAAACATTGGACTTCGAATGGATATGGCTCTAAAGGGCCAATTACCCGAACCCAAACTCGAACCTGAGCCCGACCCGGTGTGGCGGGCGAGCACGCACGCATGCACGTGTATATGGTAGCCATCCCATTCCCTTGTTCTTTGGAACAAGTGTTAGAACCTCCATGTAGGTTATAAAGCCCACAACTATTTTGAGATTCTTCAATATGGGACTATTCCACATCATCAAAGTCCAAACATACTCCATAAAGGAGTGGTCCCCAACTATTTTCTTTATTTGAATTTCCTCCTCTCATCTTTTTACATCCAACAAACTCTGCGATTTTGAAGTCCAGACTGAGGGTTTGCTCTACTGGGTGCTGACAACACTCATTCTTCCGCTTTCCTGTTCGGTTCCGTCATGAGTTCTCCTTTATTGTTGTTGGCATTGGTGTCGCTCTTGCGCAATCATCTATTGAAACAGAGGTGCCGATGAGAGGGTTCTACTTGAATCATCATCTCTGGTGGTAGATTGACACAGCACATCGAAGTTGTTTGCTTGTTTAAGTTTTTGAGTTCCAGTCGTCAGCCAGCGTTGATGCCGAGAGATTTTTACTTGCTTCCATTCATTTGCGTTTTCTATTGCCTTCTTTGTTTCCTTGGGCCTTCTGCTACGTACCTCCACAGCGTGCATGATCGAACTGCACATCGAGCAATATTTGATACTGCTCTCATACGTTGTACTTTGCGTGAAGGTTTTGTCGGTCTTGATCTCCACCTCTATCTTCGACAATGGTCGAAACAGTAGTGGGACTTCCATCTTCATTCTGGCGAGCTGCCTTCGATCCTCCGATCTGGTGTATACATCTACCCCACCAAATTCTCCCCCAACGCCTTTGCGATGCTCGTATAAATGTCATCCGACCACAGTTCCGGCGACAGCTCCGACAGTCTAACCCAAGATTGTGTTTGTCTCCAGTTTGATTGGCGCCTCTAGAAACCACCGGTTGGTTACCACAGTTTTGCCTGAAACTCACCAGGCACCCCTACCCATAATGATTCTAAGTGATCTTCGTTTTTCACTGAAACCAAAAAGAGACCATCCTCGAGGGTGGCCATCGTCAAGCCGTTCATGGGTGGCTATTGCACCTTAAGCCCTTTAAACATATATTTGTACGTTATCCGATGATCTTCTAGTCCTCCCTAAAATCCTGCGATCATTGTCCACCAGAGGGGTTTGACAAGCTTATCATATCTGATGCTCGGGATACTGATTTTGGAGAGGGTGGTGTATGTCCCCCCCCCCTCAGATGATTCACTGAATCCCACGTCTGTGTTCGGGGCTTTGAATGAGCACCACGTATACAAGCACATGGGGCTCGTATTCCCGTGTATGTTGACATAACTTTGCATCGAACTCTGGTGTTGTTGCAAAGACTTAAGTACCCTTTCTTGTTATTCTTCTCATAAAGTGATGGTTTGAGAAAATGACAAAAATGCCTTTCATTCAAAAAAGAAAAAACAAACAGTTCAAAAAAAGGACAAACATGTCCTCCATCCAGAAAGTCGAGGATGATGTTGACTCTTCAAAGTCTTCTTCTTCTTTCTCCGTAAAACACTGTAAAACCCCCCCTCTCTCTCTAGAGAAGAAATCAAGGGAGGATTCTTGAAAAGACTTAAGTGCCCCAAAGATGATTATTTAAGACCCAGTCTTTTCACTGCAGGATTATCCGAGAAAGAAATCTCCCCTGGAGGAGGCCATGAACATCAACCCTCTCACTCTCACTCTCCCTTCTCTTTCTGCTTTTGTGCACATCCAGCAGAAGATCCTACATTGCTCCATCAAGCACCGACTGGCCTGCACATTGACTCTTGTGGAGCCTGATTCAGAGTTTTTACCCTTACATGAGGAGGGTTTGGGGGCTCCTCCCAGCGTGGGTATCATCATTCAACTAAATGAGTTGTAGATCCTGATTCAGAGTTTTTACCCTTACAAGAGAGGGGTAAAACCTCATCTCACTCTCTCTCCCTTCTCTCTCTACTTCTGTGCACATCCAACAAACGATCCAACATTTCTCCATCAAACACCGACTGACCTGCACACTAACTGTAGCATCGTTCAACTTGATGAGTTGTGGAGCCTGTTTTAGAGTTTTTGCCCTTACAGGAGGGGGGTTTGGGGGCTCCTCCCAGCGTGGGTAGCATCATTCAACTTGAAGAGTTGTGAAGTCTGATTCAAAGTTTTTACTCATTCATATTTTAAGGCATTAGATCTCATGTTTGAACATCCACGCATGTGCAATTTGCTTTCATCATGTTCAGTTGCTTTTTAAATTATACTTTGAATTGTGGTGCATTTTAGATCTATCAATTTGTATGTAACTAGAGCTCATTTTAATCTGAATTTTTTACTACAACTTCATGCATATGTTTTCATGCTTTCCACCAAAAATCAAATCATTCTGAGTTTTTTTGGCCCACTTTAAAAATCGAGATTCAGAACCTGTTATTTTGCACCGTCAGGATTTTAGCAGAATCAGGACCAACTTGTGGGAGTGATTTCTCCCTAACCAGAGATGATCTTTCCGATCCGTAAAAAGGTTTGTTTTTTAAATTAAATCTAGTTTGTTCATACCAAATTTCAGCGATTTCTATGGTGTTTTCATACCAGTTTTGGGTCAAAAACCATAACCCTTTTACTCTGTGTCATTTTAACGGCTCAGATTTTGATCCATTTTGTTTGAATTTTATTTCCCTAATCAGAGATCATTTTTCAATTCTGTAAAACGGGTTCTCTTCGTTTATGTGTTTAGTTCATCCCTGTAAATTTTCAGAATTTTTCATGGTCAATTACTATTTTATTTTGATTAAATACCAGAACATTGTATCCAGATTTTATAAATGTTCTGATTTTGGCCCCCATATCATGACTGTTGTAGCACTTCTTCAACAAATCGCTATTTAATTGACAATATTCTTCAGCAAATCGTTGTTATGATTTTTTGGGGTCTCTAATGAGTCTCTACTATGATTTGTAGTATTTTTGGGTCTCCAACGAGCCTCACAATGATTTATAGTGTTGTTCGGTGTTTTAACTATGATTTATAGTGCTTTGGGGTATCCAACGAGCCCCACAGCGATTTATAGTGTTTTTTGATCTTTTAACTATGATTTATAGTGTTTTTGAGTCTCTAACGAGACCCACAATGATTTATAGTGTTGCTGAACCTCGCTATAGCGATTTGTAGTGTTTCTCGCTAAACACTACAACGATTTGTGATACAAATCGCTATCCGAATCAGGACCAACTTGTCAGGGTCATATCTCCCTAACCAAAGATCGGATTTCAAATCCGTAAAAAGTGGTGTCTTTGTTATGAAGTCTAGTTTATTTCTATAAATTTTAAGCGATTTCTATGCTCATTTGATACCCTTTTTAATTATAAAACCAGACCCCTTTCAGTCTGCCTTATTTGAGTGACATAGGTTTTTATTTCATTTTGTAAGAGTCATATCTCCCCAACGGAAGATCATTTTTCAAATCCGTAAAAAGGGTTTTCTTCCTCTATGTGTCTAGTTTTTATCTGGAAAGTTTTATAACTTTTTATGCTCATTTGATATTTCAAACCTGTTAAAAACTGAGACATGTTATTATTCTATTTTAAGTGAGTGGATAGAAGTTAATTATAACTTGTTGGAGACATGTCTCGGTTTTTAATAGGTTTAAAATATCAAATGAGCATAAAAAGTTATAAAAAATTTTAGATATAGACTAAACACATAGAGGAAGAAAACCCTTTTTACGGATTTGGAAAATGATCTTCCGTTGGGGAGATATGACTCTTACAAAATGAAATAAAAACCTATGTCACTCAAATAAGGCAGATTGATAGGGGTCTGGTTTTAGATCCAAATGAGGTATCAAATGACCATAAAAATCCATGAAAATTTACAAGAATAAACTAGACTTCATAACGAAGACACCACTTTTTACGGATTTGAAATTCAATCTCTGGTTAGGCAGATATGGCCCTGACATGTTGGTCCTGATTCGGATAGCGATTTGTATCACAAATCGCTGTAGTGTTTAGCGAGAAACACTACAAATCGCTATAGCGAGGTCCAGCAACACTATAAATCGCTGTGGGTCTCGTTAGAGACTCGAAAACACTATAAATCATAGTTAAAAGACCGAAAACACTACAAATCGTTGTGGAGCTCGTTGGAGACCCCAAAGCACTATAAATCATAGTTAAAAGATCGGACAACACTATAAATCATTGTGAGGCTCGTTTGAGACCCAAAAATACTACAAATCATAGTAGGGACTCATTAGAGACCCAAAAAAATCATAACAACGATTTGCTGAAGAATATTGTCAATCAAATAGCGATTTGTTGAAGAAGTGCTACAACAGTC
This sequence comes from Nuphar pumila, assembly GCF_984573655.1. Classification (NCBI taxonomy): domain Eukaryota; kingdom Viridiplantae; phylum Streptophyta; class Magnoliopsida; order Nymphaeales; family Nymphaeaceae; genus Nuphar; species Nuphar pumila. The sequence continues at coordinate 118,889,336 of NC_143253.1, read as the reverse complement.
ATGATATGGGGGCCAAAATCAGCACATTTATAAAATCTGGATACAAGGTTCTGGTATTTAATCAAAATAAAATAGTAATTGACTATGAAAATTTTGAAAATTTACAGGGATGAACTAGACACACAGACGAAGAGAACCCGTTTTACAGAATTGAAAAATGATCTCCCATTAGGGAAATAAAATTCAAACAAAATGGATCAAAATCTGAGCCGTTAAAATGACACAGGGTGACAGGGTTTTGGTTTTTGACCCAAAACTGGTACGAAAACAACATAAAAATCGCTGAAATTTAGTATGAACAAACTAGATTTAATTTAGAAAACAACCCTTTTTACGGATCGGAAATATCATCTCTGGTTAGGGAGAATTCACTCCCGCAAGTTGGTCCTGATTCTGCTAAAATCCTGACGGTGCAAAATAACAGGTTCTGAATCTCGATTTTTAAAGTGGGTCAAACAAACTCAGAATGATCTGATTTTTGATGAAAAGCATGAAGACATATGTATGAAGTTGCAGTAAAAAAATTAAATTAAAATGAGCTCTGATTACATACAAATCGATAGATCTAAAATGCACCACAATTCAAAGTATAATCTAGAAAGCAACTGCACATGCGTGGATGTTCAAACATGAAATCTAATGCCTTAAAATATGAATGGGTAAAAACTTTGAATCAGACTTCACAATTCTTCAAGTTGAATGATGCTACCCACGCTGGGAGGAGCCCCAAACCCCCCTCCTGTAAGGGCAAAAACTCTAAAACAGGCTCCACAACTCATCAAGTTGAACGATGCTACAGTTAGTGTGCAGGTCAGTCGGTGTTTGATGGAGAAATGTTGGATCGTTTGTTGGATGTTCATGGCCTTTTCCAGGGGGAACTTTTTGCCTCCCTTGATTTCTTCTCTAGAGAGAGAGAGGGTTTTATAGTGTTTTACGAAGAAGGAAGAAGAAGAAGATGAAAAGTTCAAACATACATTTTTGATGGCTCAGGATCTACAACTCATTTAGTTGAATGATGCTACCCACGCTGGGATGAACCCCCAAACCCTCCTCCTGTAAGGGTAAAAACTCTGAATGAGGCTCCACAACAGTCAATGTGCAGGTCAGCCGGTGCTTGATGGAGCAATGTAAGATCTTCTGTTGGATGTGCATAGAAGTAGAAATAGAAGGGAGAGAGTGTGTGAGAGGGTTGATGTTCATGGCCTCCTCCAGGGGAGATTCTTTCTCAGATAATCCTGCAGTGCAGAGACTGGGTCTTAAATAATCATCTTTGGGGCACTTAAGTCTTTACAACCACTCCTTTTTATGAATCGTCATTTTTTTTTACACCAATGGAGGAGAGGGTACTTAAGTCTTTGCAATCGCATCAAACTCCAACGCTAATTAATGCTGACAAACATGGGGATACGAGACACACATGCTTACATACGTGGTGCTCTTTGGGACCCTCGAGCATGAGATGTAGCTAACTGCCCTGTTCGGGGGGGGGAGGGGACATATAACCTGCTTTGGGCCTCAGGTTTGCATTGCTTATTGGGGTTGCCTTAATCCCCTCTCGACTCTTTGAGTGTTGATCTCCAACTATTTAAGCCCAGGATTTACTAACTATTGTTTCAAAGCAGGTTATATGTCCCCCCCCCCCCAGGAACATGCAGGTGCATGTTCTCGGTCTGAATGAGTGCCATGTATGTAAGCACACATGGCTCATTTCCCTGTGTGTGTCAGCATCACTTAGCATCAGAGTCTGGTGAGTTTGCAAGGACTTAAGTACCCTTTCCCGCCATTAACACCATAAAACGATGTTTTGAGTAAAGGACAAAAATGTTCTCTCGTCAGAAAGGGTTAAAATCATCATCATTTTCGCCCTATGGAGTAAACTCCCCTTCTTTAACAGGAGCTTCTTGCAATATGTCGCCCTAAACGTTCTGGATCACCCTTTGGCAATGCACCATCTGCTGTAATAGGAGCCCCGATTGACGATACACCCTTTGTCGTCGTCTATTGTTGTCGGAACACCCTTTGCAATCATTGTCATCTATTATCGTCGGAGCACCCTTTGTCATTGTCTGTTCATGAGAAATAGTTGAACTATTAAAAAAATCAGCATTCTGTCTATTGTTCATCATGATACGAAGGTGCAAACGTCAAACTGAGTAGACAAAGAATAACGATTTACAACAAAGATAATGATGGCAATGTCAAACTGAGCAGAGTAGTGATTTATAATGGAAATCAGATAAGAGAGTAACGATTTACAGTAAAAAACAAATCAGCGAGTAGCGATTTACAGTAGAAATCAGATAAGAGAGTAGCGATTTACAGTAGAAATCAAATAAAAAAGTAGCGATTTACAGTAGAAATAAAATTAGAGAATAGCAATTTACAATAAAAATCAGATAAGAGAGTAGCGATTTACAGTAAAAATCAAATCAGAGAGTAGCGATTTACAGTAGAAATCAGATCAAAGAGTAGCGAATTACAGTAAAAATCAAATCAGAGAATAGTGATTTACAATACAAATCAGATTTTTACTGTAAATCATTATTCTCTAATTTGATTTCTACGATAAATCGCTACTCTCTGATTTGATTTCTACTGTAAATCGTTATTCTTTGATTTGATTTCTACTGTAAATTGTTACTCTTTGATTTGATTTTTATTGTAAATTGCTACTCTGTTATCTGATTTTTATTGTAAATCGCTATTCTTATATCTGATTTTTACTGTAAATCGGTACTCTCTGATTTGATTTCTATTGTAAATCGCTACTCTTTGATTTGATTTCTACTGTAAATCGTTTTTTTCAATAGAGAGAATAAAAAAAATCATGGCCGCTCAAAGAGAAATCTATTGCTCTTTTCAACAGTTACAAGAGAGAAAGAAAAGAAAGAATTTATACAAGCCAAGAGCAGCAACCCTAAACCTAAACAAGTTGGGTCTGACCCATAAGAAACTGAGTCTCAAACATAAGCCCCAAAAAAAATCTTTTGGGGGGCGCGGCCCCCCTGACCCCCGCCCACTGAATGTGCAGCGGGACCCGCGCCGGGGGGACCCCCCGGACCCCCCTTCCTGCAAGGGCAAAAACTTTGAATCAGGCTCCACAACTCATCAGGCAGGAATGAGAAGGCGATCATGTGTTGTAACATAAGCTAAAAACAAAGGCGAAACATGCAAATCTATTTATGGGAAGCGGGAGGACATTTTCATTCAACGCATATCTATCTTATCGGAGGACATTTTCGTCAAAAGCATATCTACCTTTATTATATGTTATTTTATTATAAAGTCATCGTGGGCAACATTGGCATATGAATTATCGCGGGTCCCAAGATAAGGAACACGCGAATTTGTGTTTCGGGGAGAACACACACCACCCTCCCCTATTGTTTCCTACTATCTTTAGAGGCTGGTGGCCCTAGAAACCGCTATATTTCTCTTCTTTCTCCTCTTAATTCCATTACTGTTATTACAAGATCCCTTCTTCCTCTTCCCAAGCAAACACGTACCAATTATGAATCCATCATGGCCGGCTGACATGGGACAACGATGGTTCAAAACTTATGTGGGACGTCCGGGTGCGTTTTCTAGTGCTCATGGGAGACCTCAAAGGTAATTACCACGTGAAGGCTTGCCAGTTTATGGCCGGTGATGCTGGGGGGTTTCGCTTGGCCTAGCAAAAAAAAAAAAACTCTTTCGTGAGTCTCAACAAACACCAAAGAGAACATCTTATATGGGATTCAAGAATTGTTCACAAACATTGGTTTGTGATTCGATTCATGAATGTAATAATCATGTTTAAGATACCATGGTGAATAAAAATAGACTTCATATAATATCACGTTTCTTAAGTACTGTGCTCAGAACTTCTTAACACCATCAGCTTAAAACCAACTTGAATCTATTATCAAGATAAAGTAAAAAGATAGAATTGACATAGTAATCTTTTTTTCCTTCATATAATTAAATATGGTTTACATAAAAAACTCAGACCTAAAACAAAGAAAGATTAACAGTAGGATTGAAGAAGGGCCACTTGGTCACTCTTTTTCATGGGGTAATGTTTGCAAACCTCATGGGAAAGGAACGTTCCTAGTGAAAAAGATGTAATATTTTTATTTTTTTTAGTTTTTTTTCTTCTGGATCGAAATATTAAGTTTAGTAGAAACTGACATTTGGATCATGTTTTTCTGACATATATATCAGATTTTAGAAAGGTTAAAAAATTAACAGCTTACAATACCAAATTGTCAAACCTCAAAAAACATGTTTTTATGTTGAAAAACAAATGGTCAATTCCGACCATGCTGAACGCATTCATGAGGTTAGATTTGGTCAAAACCACCTCCCCTACGAGTTTCGATTAGGGGGTTTGGGTTCCTTACCCATGAGGGTAGCAAATGCTATCCTCTTTTTTATGATATAAGAGAACAATCGATAAATGGTGTGTTTGGAGCTGGATTGTATCCAATTGACTTGCCTTGATCAGGCTTAGATCTGGTTGAACCATTAAGTTAGCTCTACAAAGGTCATCTCTAGCCTTTCTTTTCCTCATTTTTTAGAGGCATGATCCAGTGATCCGGAAGAATACCTAGCAAGGCACTCAGGCCTTCAAAATGCAACATAAGGTCCCTCTTACCGCCCTCCGTGCTGCTCACATACCACAGAAGTTGCTTAGTACTCAAGCCTGATCACTTCATAAAAAATTATGTAGACCCAAGGGGTTTGACATAGTTGGATGGGGCCTAGACTGTTTGATGAGCAGTATAGGTTCAAATCCCATGGGCGTCACCCCCCGCGTAAGCCGAAGCTTGGTGACTCCTTGGGGTCGAGGGGTAAGACCTAGGAGTTTTACGCTGACGTGGATAGAGACCTTAAGTACAGCTGGCTGAGCCAGCATGGCTAGGTCTCTGTGCCTGGAGCGGTTTCTACGAGTAAAAAAAAGGTTTTGCATCATCTGAAACATGGCTAAGTTCATGAATTCAAGTAAAATTTTAACCTTTTTTTTTTGTTCTTTGTGGGCATTGGGCAAAGGTAAGGACGAGTGCTCTATATACAATACAATGTTCCTTACTTTAAGGGCACGTTTAGCATCAAAGTTGTCCATTATGATATATTATTGTTCACAAGAATAAAGCTGAAGGTTGTGGCCCAAATTTTCCTTTCTTTTAAAGCACGTTTGGCATCAAAATTGATGAGTTCCATGGTTGCCACCATGTTATCTGGCTTGGCTTATACTCTACAGCCATCAATGTACATGTCAGATAATGTGTTTTGAGTGCAGTATTCTGATGAATTTGGCTACTTATATACAGGGGATAATATTGGTTACACTCGTGGGTTCCGGACCCACAAATGAGAAACTTTTTTTTTTCCTTAATACCTATGACCCTCCAGATATGATCTACATATTTGTTTTAGTAAAAACTGTCCCTTCATCACGTTTCTCTGAAGTGTAGTTCAGATCCTCCCAGAATTGAAAAAATCAACAGCCTACAATGTGCCAAATTTTCACCTTTCAAAATATTGATGTTTATGTTGAAAAAATATGAAGCAAGGGTACTAGTTTAACTATGTTGGACACATCCATGAGGTCATATTCTATCAATATGACCTGCTTCTATGAGTTCCAGCTAAGGGGTTGGGAACCCACCCCCCCCCCCCCCCCCCACCCACACACACACACACACATATATATATATATGAGTAATGCGCTCCATTGCCCAGCTTCTCGTTCGGTCCCATTCTGCCCTCTCAAAAATCATTGTTTTGGCATTTTTCTCACCTCTAACACCATAGATGTGTTCTATAGGTTTTGTTTAGTGGGATCCAGCTTTTGGATCACCAAAATCTGACCTGTTTGCAGGTTTTTCTGGTGATCCAAAATCAATGGCTACGAAGGTACCAGTTTTCCCCAGCTCATAAAAAACATGTTTTTTTTTGTCGAAAATACATGATCCAAGAGTAGATTCCTACTCAATCGAGCATGCTAAACACATCTAACGGTTCAAATATATCATAAAACACTTCAAAACCATGGGGTAGAATGGGCAGAACGAGAAATAATACCTAATATGTTCAGTTCTCTCTCTCTCTCTCTATATATATATATATAGAGAGAGAGAGAGTAATGGGTAGGTGAGAAATGATAGGTTTTAAATGGTACGTGCTTAATGAGTTTTTCAAGGTTTTTGTGTTTTATTTTTAAATTCTGATAGTACAAATGTGATCTATGTACTCGATTTTATAGGGATCAACTTTTGAAGTGTTCGATTCTGATACATGGTTGGGTTTTTATAAGGTTCGAAAAATCAACGGTCCAAAATCTTTGTAAATTTTTTAGGCTCCAAATATCATTTTTTTCATCGAAAACACATGATCCATGTGTGGATTCCTTGTAAATCGACCATGCCCAACACATTTATGGGGCCAGAATTGCAAAAAAAATATCGAAAGGGCAGAAAAACCCAATTGGCACATATCATTTAGCATGTATCAATTTTGCACCTACCCATTTCTCTATATATATTTAGGGGTAGAGCCAAGAATTTAAGCTAAGGTAGACACAAATGCATAGTAACTCGGTAATCAGCTCATCCACTAGTGACTTGTGACTCACAGGGTCAACTTGGTGACTCGTCCAGCTGCAACTAGTCATTTATTAACAAAAAGTCAAGGTATCGAGTATCTAAAGTAGTGTCTTCAATTATAGATTAGATAACATAGTTTAGGTAAGAAATCTAACAACATCCACATAACTCATTCTAACTTAGGTTTTGCTTTCAACATTCATAAATTCATTCAAACACATTTTAACATGTCCATCAAACATTCAAACATGCAACTCCATAAAATTATAAATTTATTCTCTGCTCATAAATTTCTTCAAACATTTAAAGTTCAAACACAAACTTATATCATTCAAATACAAACATAAATTTCTTATACTAACATTTAAAAATAAATGTAAATTCATTTAAACACATTCTAACTTGCCCTTCAAACTTGTAATTTCATAATATGCTCATCAATTCATCCAAAATTATAAATTTATTCATTGCTCATAAATTTCTTCAAACATTCAAAGTTTAAACACAAATATAAATTCCTTCTACTAGCATTTAAAAACAAATGTAAATTCATTTAAATACATTCTAACTTGCCCATCAAACATTCAAACATATAACTTCATAACTTGCCCATTAATTTATTCAAAATTATAAATTTATTTTTTGTTCATAAATTCCTTCAAACAGACTAAGCTTAAGCTTCGATCTTAAAATGTATTAAGCAAGATGTGACAAAAAATACAAACATTTTGCAAATAAATAGCAATTTAATTATGTAATGCCTATTTTTTTTTTAAAAACTTATTTTATAATCTCTTTTTTTAAAAGGCAAACTCAGCGAAAGTCATCTTCTTTTACAAAATCCTTTTTCGAAACATGGGTTCCAAACCAGAACCTTAAATATATAAAATACTTTGTGTATCTTTGCAAAATCATCATTTTCTCTACGTACCATTATGGCACCGACTATAAGCCAACATTACTATGTTCACACATACCATTTTGGCATTGACCTTAAGCCAATCATAATATACCATTCTGACATCGGGTCAATACCCAAAATAATTTAATAAAATACACAAGGTTTAAGCACAAACCATTTTCATTCATTTCTTATAGTAAAAGTTTACAGAATACATAATCTGTTAACAACAGAATACCAAAAATCATAACAACTCCCAGAAGCAGTATCAGATGTCGCTACGCAGATGTCATCGAGTCCACCATGTTGTATACTCTGCTTGCCTACTACAGAACTTCTAAAAAATAATTCAAGTAGTAGGGTGAGACTATGCATCTCAGCATGATCCAACACTCCACACAAATCACAAGACTAGCATAACAAGCATCTACTATTGGAAATCCCATCGTGGCCAAAACTCAAATCCTAACACTAGAAAAGTCGACCATTCACTTTCAGGAGTTGACCTTCAGGTCTAAATTACAAACTACAACACAGAGTAGTCAACCCTCCCAATATAGATGTTGACTCACAGGCTACACAACACAAGCTGGGAGTCGACTCCAATACACTGGTGTTGAACCAAGATCCAACAATCTCAAATTCAAAGGATAAGCTCCAAGTTAATCTCAACATATACTTTTAAACTTGAGCCATATATAAATGAGTACAATCATCTCAATCTAGGGAAAGACAATCCAACAAAGGCTCATTGGTATCTGGTGGTGCAATCCAATTGCCACAAGCTCACAACTCTAGCATAACATACCTTCATGCATCATATTCTCATAGTTAAGGCAACCCGAGCTAACACTTAACGTATCGTACCATAATGATATCAGTATCTTGATCAAGACACAACTAGCGTTATGAAAAATGGTATACAAGCAACAGAACAACATACCCTCTAGGTACTGGCACCCTAGGTCAAAGCTCACAGTACCCCTCAAGTATGATCCACAAGAACAATGTCCACATACTCTTAGGTATGGACAACAAAACACTATAAAGTACCACTTTGGTACCTAGGTCTAGGACAAGATATGGCACACACAACGGCACTCAACACAAAAGCCAACTCAAGATACCCATTCAGTAACACAAATCAACACTCAACACATACCTATACACATACGGGTCAACACCTGACAAATCGAGTTCATGCTCATCAATTCCAATCATCCATCATGCATCATTCATCTCAATTCTATATTGTCACTCTTGCAATATCTAACATTGGAGTAGCTGAGATCCAAGCATCACATATGTGGAACACCACATTCAATCTTGCTCATATCTAATGTAATCCTCTATCTATTGCCAACCTTGCAATATAATCTAAAAAATTCATGCTCACATAGGCACCACAGTTACATCTTGCCACACTTGCAATACAAACCACAAAAAAAGCAAAACTCATGCATATTCAGGCTATGTAATGTCATACTTGCAATACGAACATAAACTCAAACATAAATCATGGTATTCATTCAAATATGCATCACACCACACATACATTTTAGCATGAACAATGTCCCTCCTTAGACGATCAAATTCATAATAATGCATCAAGCCCAAAAATCTCAGCAAAACACCATGAATTACGTGCTTAATGGCATAAGCCGGTTTATCAGATCAAACACAACACAAAGTCCCAATTAGAATCTAGTGAAATCCCAAACAAAACACTAAAATCTCAAGTCCCAACACAAGAAAACCAAGCTATACATCTCCAAGAGTCGACTCCTTCATTACAAGAGTCGACCCCTTCATTACAAGAGTCGACCATCACGTTGGGGAGTCAACTCCTTCTCAACAAGAGTTGACCCTCAGCACAGATACCTATTATGAAAGTGAAACTCATGCATAAAACCTTCAACACCAGCAAGGTAGGGTCTCACAGATCACACCACATTAATATTGGGTTGGATCCCTTAGATCCCAAGCTCAACCGCATTAACCGGAACTCAAAACACCAAAAAAAGACTAGAGTTTACTCAGACCACTCAGGAGTCGACTCAGTCACTACAGGGGTTGACGCACTCTCTGCAGGGGTTGACTATGGCAAACACAGAATTCAGCTCCTCTCTGCAAGGGTCAACCTTGGAAAACATAGGGTTGACCCTTAGGGCCAACCAAAACAAAACAACAAGTAGGGAGTCGACTCCTAAACTGTAGGAGTCGACCCCTGACAACACCAATGCGGGTTTCCTCTCTTGAAACCTGAAAATCTAAGGGGTTCAAGCACTTGATAAAACTGAAAATCCACCTCAAAGCTTCTAGGGGTGTCTCAAACTGATCTACACAAGTTTTTCTTAAATTTTATTAAATCCAAAATCACATATAAATTCATAAAATGCAAGGTCATGATAAAAAACTGAAATATCAAAGCACAAATCCATCTATCGCATGTCATCTCCCGAACCAACATAATTCTAAACATGAAACAATATAAACATGTTGTACCTAGATTCAATGTTATCAAAGCATGGTTTATATCGATCTTAAACCACAAGTAGGCTAAAAAACTCAAGATGAATGCTAAACTGCATTTACCACTCATGAATGTAACGTCAATGTTGTTCCTCAAAATAGAGTCTCTAAACAAGATTTATATAGTATACCTAAATCCAAAATCAAGTATGAAACCCAAAACCAAGAGCTCATTTAAACATTTCATTTCTCCAAAAATCAACATCTTCTAAACATGGTTTCCTAATCTTAAGCATGATATCGACTTTCATGTTGCATGTTGCATGTTGCATGTTGCATGTTGCATGTTGCATGTTGCATGTTGCATTCTAGCAAGCAAAACACGGACTTATGGACCATACCTTGTATAAATTTCCCAAAAACAACAAATAATTCATGCTGATATGCAAACCACGACATGCCTCAAGCTTTACACTAACAGAAAATGTGCCCCATCTTTCGTAAAGCTCTAAGACGCTGAAAAAATGCTCCATCACACTGAAAGAGATCCTATACTAGCCGAACTCCACCCATTCCTCCAACAACTATACTCAAGAGCAACATGAAGAGAGAGAGAAGAGGTGAGGAAGGTGAGGGTGTGTGGTTGAGGGAAGAGGAGAGTGTGCGAGAGAGAGGGGGTGTTTGGTTGAGAGAGAAGGGTGTGATACACATTAAGGGGAGAGAGAGAGAGGGAGGGTTAAGGGAAAAATAACCTCATTAAACTAACATTGTGGGGGGAGATGGCATGAAGAGAGGGGGTGTGAGGCCACTTGTCAGCAACAAAAATGTAAGACTACCCAAAAGCCCCTAAAAGCAAACAGAATACCAGTATGTCATTTTTCTACCAATTTTGTTCTTAGCTACAACCATAATCTCAAAAACACCTTTTCCAACAAAATCAAGGTCTTTCTAATAAATTCTAAATATATGCCCATACCAAAATATCCTCAACCTTTATCAAGAATTTTGGGCATGCCCTTTTCCCAAAAAGCCATCAACATTCTTAAAAATAACCACTATGTCCTCAAATCCAAATAGATCTGATCCAAACCCATATTTGACTATTTTACGATCTGATTTTAACGAGGAACTCATATTCATTAATATTAAATGTCAATCTCAATGCAAAGGCTCATAATAATTTAAATAATCACACAAAGGGTCCAAAAATTTGAGGTGTTACAAATTAGGTAATCTTCTAAAACCTAATTAAATATTCATGCTATTTAAAAAAAAAAACTAAATGAAAACCTCAATCCTATCAAACATAATTCATAGTTTTCATATAAAAACTAATTGAAACAAAAAATAACAAAAACCTCACATTTTTAACTAAAATTAAGCATGTGGATCATGTATAGTGTCGATTAAAAATACAAAAATAACTAATTAGTATTTATCCCACTAAAAACCTAAATGCTAATTGGGAGAACAAAAATATAAAAAACCATAAACCTAATTCTTACATCATCAATTATGCACTTATGTTATTCAGACAAGTAGAATCATGTTTAATGTAAATTAAAAAATATAAAATACTTTTATCTTATTTTAAAAAAAAAAAAACTCTTCATGATATTAAAAAATATAAAAAAAACTCTAAAACATAATTAAATATTCATGCCATTTAAGAAAAAACTAAATGAAAAGCTCAATCCTAGCAAACATCATTTATACTTTTCATACATAAACTAATTGAAATAAAAAATAATAAAACTCTTAAATTTCTAACTAAAATCAAGCATATGGATCATGTATAATGTTGATTAAAAAATTATAAAATTAATTAATTAATATCCATCCCATTAAAAACATAAATGCTAATTGGGAGTAAAAAACAACATTAAACATGTTTTTTACTACCCAAAAGAGGGGGTGTGGGGCCACTTGTCAGAACAAAAATGTAAGACTACCCAAAAGCCCCTAAAAGCAAATGGAATACCCACTATGTCCTTTTTCTACCAATTTTGCTCTTAGCTACAACCATAATCTCAAAAACACCATTCTCAACAAAACCAAGGTCTTTCTAAAAAAATTTAAGTATCTTTCCATACCAAAATATCCTCAACCTTTATCAAGAATTTTGGGCATGCTCTTTGCCCAAAAAGCCATCCACATTCTTAAAAATAACCACTATGTTCTCAAATCCAAATAGATTTGATCCAAACCCATATTTGACCATTTTATGATCTGATTTCAATGAGAAACCCTTATTCATCAATACTAAATGCCAATCCCAATGCAAATGCTCATAATAATTTAAATAATTTCATAAATAAAGGGTCCAAAAATCTGAGGTGTTACAAATTAGGTAATCTTCTAAAACCTAATTAAATATTCATGCCATTTAAAAAAAAACTAAATGAAAACTTCAATCCTATCAAACATCATTCATAGTTTTCATATAAAAACTAATTGAAACAAAAAATAACAAACCCCCCACATTTTAACTAAAATTAAGCATGTGGATCATGTATAATGTCGATTAAAAATACAAAAATAACTAATTAGTATTTATCCCATTAAAAACCTAAATGCTAATTAGGAGAAAAAAAACACAAAAACCATAAACCTAATTCTTACATCATCAATTATGCACTTATGTTATTCAGGCACGTAGAATCATGTTTAATGTAAATTAAAAATAAAAAATAATTTTATCTTATTTAAAAATAAAATAAAACTCTTTATGCTATTAAAAAATACAAAAAACTCTAAAACTTAATTAAATATTCATGCTATTTAAGAAAAAACTAAATGAAAAGTTCAATCCTAGCAAACATCATTTATACTTTTCATACATAAACTAATTAAAACAAAAAATAATAAAACCCCTAAATTTCTAACTGAAATCAAGCATGTAGATCATGTATAATGTTGATTAAAAAATATAAAATTAATTAATTAATATTCATCCCATTAAAAACATAAATTCTAATTGGGAATAAAAAAACAAAAAAATTTAAACATAAATGCTAATCAAAACCCTAATTCTTACATTATCAATTATGCAGTTATATTATTCAAGCATGTAGAATCATGTTTAATGTTAATTAAAAATATAAAAAACCTAAATTAAATATTTATTTTATTTAAAAAAAATAAAACTTTAAATTCTATTGAAAAATACTAAAACTCTAAAACCTAATTAAATATTCATGCTATTTAAACAAAAACAAAATGAAAAGCGTAATCATAGCAAATGTCATTTATAGTTTTCATAGATAAACTAATTGAAACAAAAAGGAACAAAACTTTTAACTAAAATCAAGCATGTGAATTATGTATAATGTTGATTAAAAATACAAAAATAAATAATTAATATCTATCCCATTAAAAACCTAAATGCTAATCAAAACCCTAATTCTTATATCATCAATTATAACCTTATGTTATTCAATGATATAGAATCATGTTTAATGTTAATTAAAAAAAATATAAAAAAATTTAAATTAAATATTCATCTTATTTAAAAATAAAATAAAACTCTAAATGTTATTAAAAAATATAAAAAGACTGTAAAACTTAATTAAATATTCATGCTATTTAAAAAAAATAAATGAAAACCTCAATCCTAGCAAACATCATCCATAGTTTTCATACATAAACTAATTGAAACAAAAAATAACAAAACCCCCAAATTTCTAACTAAAAGCAGGCATGTAAATTATGTATAACGTTGGTATGAAAACATACAAAAATAAATAATTAATATTCATATCATTAAAAACCTAAATGATAATTAGAAAAAAATACAAAAACATTAAACATAAATGCTAATTCAAACCATAATTCTTACATAATCAATTACACATTTATGCCCTAAACACAGGAGGGAGAGAGTAGACCTCGTGTGCACAACGGCAGCGCTCGCACAGTAATATGCTGCTATAGGGTTGGGTTGTCGGAGGGGAGAGGAGTCTACACAGAAACTCAGAAAGTCGAGAGAGAGAGAGGTGTGGGGGCTGACTTGTTGTTGTGGACCTATGGCCTGTGAGGATGCATGCAAGGGCACAAAAGAGAGAGAGAGAGAGAGAGGCCCACAGGTGGGGTCATGGGTAGCGTGGAGCCACGGATGCAGTGAGAGAGAAAGAGAGGGAGAGTGGGGGTTGAAGCCAGGGAAAGGAGGCCACCACCATAGGTGGGGTTGCAGGGAGGGCAGAGGAGACAAAGAGAGGTAGAGTGGCTGAGTGGGGGCTCGGGCTGCCAGCTATGGTATCACGCCCTCATCGAAAGGGGCAAAGCTGCAGAATTGAGAGAGAGAGGGGGGGGGGGGGGCTGAATGGGGGGTCACAACTGGGAGGGGATCACTGTGAGGTCGTAGGGAGGGCAGAGCCACGAAAGGCTGGAGAGAGAGAGAGAAAGAGAGAGAGAGGTCCTGACAGCTAGGCTTCCTAGATGTGGGTCGCAGTGGGGAGAGGACCACAGTGAGGTTGCAGGGAGGGCAGAGAGAGAGAGAGAGAGGTGTGTCTCGACCTTGGGTTATGTCTGTCGAGTGAGGCACCAATGCCCACCCTAACCCGATAAGGGTGGGCACTATCCTTACACCTACCCCTTGGGGGGGTTTCAGCGGGTCAGGGTGGGCACTCCACTTAATGTTTCATTTAATGTGGCTCCACACACACACATATATATATATATATATATAGAGAGAGAGAGAGAGAGAGGTGTGGGTGCATGATCGCTTTCGAACATGACCAGAATGAACTCGTGCGGAGCATCCATCGTGCAAGGTTCTGCTAAAAATCATCCCTAAAGGTTACCACTGAGACTTTTAGCGGGACTTTTGTTGCTGCTAAAAGTCCCAACGTGAAAACACTTCTGCTGAGCATCCATCTCGCGCGAGCGATTAGTGCTCAACAAAAGTTTGTTTAGGTCATGTTCGAAAGTGATCAAGGTTTTTCTTTCATGTTTTCTCAAATCTCACCATACTGGTGTGTTCCACATGCTTGATTTTATAGGAATTGACCCTTGAATGATTTGAGGCTGACACATGGGTGGGTTTTATAAGATTTGAAAATCGATAGTCTACAATTTTCATAAATATTCAAGGTGAATTTTATGTTTTCTCATCAGACCCAGGTGTCATTTTCTAGAAAATCAACCATGCTGAATGCATTTGCAGGGACAAATTTGCGAAAAATACCTTGAAACCCCAACCCCCCCCCCAATTCACTTGTGATACTCTTAACATTGGTAGACACCTTTTCTCTCTCTCTCTCTCTCTCTCTCTCTCTCTCTATCTCTCTTTATATATATATATATGAAAGGGCATAACAGTGGACGCCCTTCCGTCTAAATATGGCTGGGGTCCGGTTGTACCCTTTAAAGGCATTTGTGGTGGTCTTTGACCACTGCTAAATGCCTAGAAGGAAAAACTACCTTTAGCAGCGGTCAAAAACCACCACTAAAGGTCATTTTTTTGTAAAATGTGTGCCCACCGCTCATCACGCGCGCCATCAGCAGTAGGTGCACATCCGATAATAATGGATCCACTGTTACGCCCTACTCTCTCTCTCTCTCTCGCTCTCTCTCTCTCTCTATATATATATATATATATATGTTTTAGGAGCTAGTAGATACTAAAACTAAAACTTTTTGTCGAACAAACCCTATAGTTATTATCTGGATTTATTTGTTAGTAAAAGATATGGACAAGTTTTAATTCATGTGATCGTGATATACATTTAAGTTTAAAAATTGACAGCCCACAATGGATCAAAATTTTAGACTTGAGAAAATCTAATTTTTTTGCATTAAAAAACATGATCCAAGGCATGGTTCTTATTAAACAAGTTACGCTGAATGCTTCTATGAGGTTTGATTGAGAAGATATAACCTATCATCATAGTTTGTCCTAGGTGTGTGTATTTGGGCCGAGAGAACCCTATCATTAATCTCTCTCTCTCTCTCTCAAACAAATGCGCATACACCCATGCATGACAAGCAATATATTATCCCATTTTCTGGTAAAAGCAGATCTTGACTTGAGGCACCATTTTTTCATAGTGGACAATCAAGAAAAATCTGAAGTTACTGCAATCTCATCATCATCATATACTTTATGTTGTTTAAGTTCATAAACTTGGGCATGTTTCACACGGGACATGGGAGTCTCCACTAAAAACAGGCACCAGTTTGTAACTCTAACTCTTCTTTCCAGCCTTGGTTTTGATTTTAACCTCCATCCCTGGTTCCCTGGTTCAAAACGGGGCGAGGTAGGGCAGGATTCCATTTCCTTCCGGTCCACTGCCATCCCTAAAGAAGGATGTTGAACTGTCGAACGGTAATTTAATTATTTTACTAAAAAGGATTGGGAACGGCGCAGAAGAACAGGTAAATTCATCCCCACCTTCATTCCCACACAGGTTTTGATTTTAACCTCCATGCCCACCTCCATCCCTGTTCCGTGTCCTCCCTTCTCGATCCAAATGAGGCGAGGTGCCCCCATCCACTGCCATCCCTACTGGCAACTAAGGTAAGACTTTGACCGACTGGGCTCGCACTGGACTCAGACCATTCTAATTTCTAAGCATCTGATCCGAGCAGCTGGTCAAGCAAAGGGCATTGAAGTTGAACAGCTTGTGATGTGACAAGTCACATGTCCGACCATGAAACGAATAAAAATTAAAACGTCGTCGTCATTCATGGCAATCTTGAATAAATTATTGGAAAAGGCTAGTTCTTTATGACAAACAGCTCAAGGCCCCCAGTTTTGAACTTATGAGGCTAAATATTTTTAACTTTTGCTCTCTCTCTCTCTCTCTCTCTCTCTCTCTCAAAAAAGAAAAAAAAAAGACTTGAGGTGAATTCACAATAAAGTGAATGTGAAATGAACCGACTGCACAAAGAAAAAAAAGTTATATAATCACGGTAAACAAAATTATAACAATTTAGTTTGGAGGTATTCGTTTATATGAGAAGCCCGTAACAGTGGACGCGTATCCGCCACTGATCGTGCAAAGATCAGTGGCGGAGCATCATTTTTTTAGTCATGACTACCGCTAGTGGTGATCGCCTAATGCTTCAGATTTGAGCAAATCAGACGCACAAGACCTTCTTCGATGAGAAGCCCGTCCACTGTTACGGGCTTTTATCATATATATATATATATATATATATATGTTTGCTACCCTCATGAGTTCCAAAACCCTTCAGTGAAAAGTTGCAATGTTTTAACTTTTCAGGAGTTTAAAAATCAATGATATACAATGTACTAAATTTTAAACTCTTAAAAATCATATTTTTATGTTAAAAAAATATGATCCAAAAGTCAATTCCTACTATTTTGACCATACTCAACACATCTATGAGGTCAAATTTGGTCTAAATGACTTCTCTTTACGATACCCTTGTGAGTTAGCAGCCCCTTGGTTGGGAACTCATAGTTGTTGAGCTCAGCCTGCGCACAAAAAGAAAACAGCAAGAAAGCGGTGGAGAGCATACCTGAGGCGGCCATCAGAGAAACTGGATCCGATGGTGATGGCGCTGGTGGCTGGAATAGGGTGAGCTTCGCTCCTCAGCCAGACTGCGGCCCTCCAATGAGCGCAGGCTCCTTCAGCAGTCGGTGCGCAGGATCCCTCTTCCCTCTTTAGTTGAAAAAGCTCAGAAAATATATGTTTCCTTAACCCTTCTCTGTGATTTTTCTCTGCATTGGGTTTCTCATTGACACCCGTTTATATAGCCTATAGCAGGGGAGTCAGTTAGCATAATTGTTCCCTCCCTAATCTTCTGTATGTTTATCGAAAGGAACGCAAAATGAGAAATTTACCAAATCGTGGGTAATTGCCACGATATGTGGCTTATCCCAACATTCTCCCACTTGTTCCGACGATAAACCAATAAACTTTATGGGAATTGCTTGATGAATAAATTGGCCTTTAAAAATCTATTCTATAGATCCTTAGTTAAATCTCTAATCCTTATGAGGTTAACAACAACCATAATGAGAATCAATAAATTGTATGTGATCACTTTATTCATATGCATATGTCAAAAAGAGTTTAACAAGCACATCCTCAATCCATGTTTGGAATATAATCTCGGTGTTAGCCCTTTAGTAAGAGGATCAACAATCATCTCTTTAGTACCAATGTTAACAATATGCACTAGATGATTCTCTGTATTTTTTTTAACAACAAAATATTTTAGCTTCATATGCTTGCATGATATAGTACTTTTATTGTTGTTCGAAAAAAGACACTGCAGCTTCATTATCACAATAGACCTTCAGTGGCTTCTCGATGGAATCAATCACCTTTAACTATGATATGAAGTTCTTCAACCATATGGCCTGCGAAGTAGTCTCGTACAATGCTATGAATTTTGCCTCTATGGTGTGAGCAACAGTGGTCGTCTGCTTCCTACTCCTCCAAGAGATCGTTCCCCCAACAAGTAAGAAGACATACCCAGTAGTAGACTTTCTACTATCAAAGCATCCTCCTAAGTCCGCATCTGAGTAGCCAACGACCTCGAGGTAATCAACTTTATGATACGTCAACATATAGTCTTTCGTCCCTTGCAAATATTGAAGACTTTTTTAGCAACCTTCCAATGAGATATGCCTGGATTAGACTGGAATCTACCAAGCATCCCTACTATGAAGGAAATATCTAGACGTGAACAAGTTTGCGCGTATTGCACACTGTCAACAATTGATGCATATGGATAAGCACTCATCTGTGTTTTATCAATTTCGTTCTGTGGACAATCTTTTAGGATCAATTTGTCACCTTTTGATATGAGTGTTGAACCAGGAGAACAAATCTCCATCCCATATCGCTTTAATACTTTATTTATGTAGGATCTTTGGGAGAGACCTAGAAAACCTTTTGCTTCATCTCAATGGATCTCAATGCCAAGTACATAAGAAGTCTCACTCATATATTTCATATCAAAATATGATGCAAGAAATTATTTTATCTCTAAAAGTAACTTTATATCGTTGGTTGCCAGCAAAATATCATTCACATACAATATCAATATAATGAACTTACTCCCACTTTCCTTAAGGTATATACATTGATCAATATTATTTTCTGTAAACCTGAAAGTCACAATGACTTGGAAAAAATTAATATACCACTGTCAGGAGGCTTGTTTAAGTCCATATATTGATTTATTAAACTTGCAAACCAAACGATCATCTTTAGAGAAACCAAGAGTTTGTTTCATGTATACCTCTTCATTCAGATCCCCATTGAGGAACGTTGTTTTAACATCCATCTGATGTAGCTCTAAGTCATAATGAGCTATGAGGGCCAAAATTATCCTCATTGACTCCTTAGTTGAGACAGAAGAAAATGTCTCATTACAGTCAATGCCCTCCATCTGGGTGAATTTTTTAGCAACTAATCTTGCCTTATGTCTCTCTATGTTACCTTTGGAGTTCTTTTTTGTCTTAAAGACCCATTTACACCCTACGGGTTTTACTCTCTTAGGTAACTTGACAATATTTCACGCATGATTGTTAGTCATAGAGTCTAACTCTTCTTTCATGGCTTTTATCCAATGCGAAGATTATTTACTTTCAAGAGCTTCAATAAAAGTCAACGAGTTATTATCTATATCTATAAAATCATCAGGTTCCTGAAGGTACACCACATAATCAAGATGTATGACAGATTTTCTAACTCTTGTGGATCTCTAAACGGATCGTTCTTCAAGCTCATATTGAACCCGTTCATCTTGTTCGTGCTCTTTTGCATTGTCCACAATAGGTTCACTTTGGATTTGTACATCAACAACCAGATGATCAACTACATTATCATTAGGGATAATAATGTAGTATTTTTCGGTGTTTTCCTTAACAGGTAATGAAACTGGATCCTGTATTTTCTCAAAACCAAGGTTTTGAATTGCACTTAATCTTACTAAACCATCTTCAAAGAATTTTGCCTTATCTGTTTCAACAATCTGTGGTGAATAAGATGAGCAGTAAAACCTGTATCATTTTGATCTCTCTTGATAACCAATGAAATATCTACTGGTTGTTCTTGGATCAAAGGCCTTAATGTAAGGGTTATATAGTTTAGCCTCTGCATGACATCTCCATATGTGCATATAAGATAGTGATGGTTTCCTACCTGTCCACAACTCATAGGGAGTTTTAGGCACAGATTTCGTAGGAACCTTATTCAAAATATGCACAACAGTCTTTAAGGCTTCACCCCAACTTTATGGGAAGCGTTGAATAATTCAACATGACCCTAACCATTTCTTTAAGCATACGATTTCTCCTTTCAGCTACACTATTTTGGTAGGCACTACCAGGCATGATATATCGAGGCACAATGCCTTTCTCTTTGAGAAATTGTGCTAATGGTCCTTCCATTTGCCCCATCTCAGTAAACCTACCATAATATTCGTCACCTCTATCAGACTTGACTATCTTAATAACTTTATCGGTTTGTTTCTCTACTTCTTTCTTAAATTTCTTAAACATCTGAAAAATATCATATTTTTCAAAAATCAAATAGAGATACATATACCGTGAATAGTCATCAATAAAGGTGACAAAATATTTTTCAGCTGTGTAACAGGGGGTAAACGGTCCACATACATTTGTATGGACTATCTTCAATATCTCACTACTACGTTTGGCACTCTATTTATAAGTGTTTATATGTTTAGATTTTATGCAATCAATACACAGGTCATTGTTGGTAAAGTCTAGAGATGTCAAGATCCCTTTATTTACGAGTCTTTTTATTCTCTTTTTAGAGATATGACCCAACATTCGATGCCAAAGCATGTAGGATTCATCATTAATCATGCTACGTTTATTCCTAACCAATGCGTATTCAGAAGTCAAAAACTCTTGGGTTTGGATCCTCACATTCAATTTATACAAACCATCATAAACTGATGCAAAACTAATTTCAATAGAAGTTCTGTATATAAATAACTTAAATTTTTTAAATTTAAAGCAATATCCAAATTTATCCAATCTTGAAATTAAAATTAAGTTTCTACTATATGATGAAACATAAAAGACATCATGTAGATTCAAATTTACGCATGTATCTAAAGTGATCCTGCATACCCCAGCATCTTTTACATATGAATGCATCTTGTTCCCCGAATAGATGTTCTTCCCATGCATTGTTGGTTCTCTTATGTTTAAGAACGACTGTAGATAATTGAAAATATGAACAGTAGCACCAGAGTCAATCCACCGGCTATTTTAAGTACAAGAAGTGGTTGAAAACAAATTACCTTTCTTTTTCAACCACTTCTTGTACTTTATGCAATTTGTTTTTCT
Organism: Nuphar pumila; assembly: GCF_984573655.1. Lineage (NCBI taxonomy): Eukaryota > Viridiplantae > Streptophyta > Magnoliopsida > Nymphaeales > Nymphaeaceae > Nuphar > Nuphar pumila. Next base: position 118,868,074 of record NC_143253.1, on the reverse strand, counting down.
GTGTCCCTTCTTCTTGCAAAAGAAGCACTTTATGAGCGTGATTGCTTGCCTTGGGATGTCTTATCCCCTGCTGGCTTCTTCCTAACATTTTTCTTGAATGCATTCTTCTTTGGTCCTACCTTGAAGCCATGAGAAGCCATTTGTGCACTTTGCACATTCTCTCCTTTCAATCCATCTTTCTCTTCAACACACATAGGAAAAGTTCATTGAATGTTCATTCATCATTATGTGTGTTGTAAGAGATTTTAAAAGGTCTATACACTAAAGGTAAGGACACCAGAATCGAATACACTAGAAAAGAATCAGAAATGGTCAACTTCATATCATTCAACTAAGATGTTATGTTCCTCATTTCCAAAATGTGCTGGCGAATATTACTCCCTCCAGAATATTTCATAGTTATAAGCTTTGACATTAGGGTACTGGCTCTGGCCTTATTTGAACTCACAAACTATGCTTCAATGGCACTCAGAAATTTTCTCATTGTCCTACATTATGGGATAGTACTGCGAATATTCTTAGCCACCTTAGATTGCAAAAGCAACAAGCTAAGCCTATTCGAGTGCTCCCACTTCTCAAAAGCAATCATTTGATCACTAGTGCTTTGATCAGTGAGGATAGCGGGTTCATCTATCCTTAGTGTCAGATCTAAATCCATATATCCTAATGTAAAAATAATAGTTTTTTTTCAATCACCAAAGTTAGATCCATCAAGAAAAGGCATAGAACTTGAGCCATCTAAAATCATAGAACTAGAAACTGCATGGCAAAAGACATGTATCAAAAGAAAGTATATATGAGACAAAACCAGATAAAAAAAGCAATAAATAAAAAGCCCTAAATATGCTTATTTTCAGGCGAGTATAGGGGGTCATCGGAGTCCTACTTTGGTAAGAGCTTTGATACGCATAATCACTACGCCTACCGACTATAGTTGATAAAACTGAGGCTCATGTGAAGCTAGACCATCAACACATGGTACCTTTGGATACACATGTGTAATGTATCTCAACACATTTGCCTCATTTTACCCTACCTAAATTTCAAACACGATAAAACTATCTTTGGGTCATTTATCATTTCATGAATCTAAGTACAATAGTAATATTGGCTAAATCCATATGATAGTATAAAATTTTGATAACATATGTGTATTCAGTCACTTTGGTGACATGAATTCACTAAGTCATCTAGCTATCCTTAATGTCAATGTTATACATTCATTTATGCATGCATAATTTACAAATAAAATGCATGAACAATAACAAAAACCAAACTTAAATGGGTAAAACCCTGGGTCCTCAAGCAAGAACTGGTCTGAAAACACTCTGAACCGGTCTGAAACAGCCCCAAACTGGTCATCTGAGGGTTCAAACCGGTTCTAAACCTTATGAATCGATGTCAAGTATGAACAAAAGTTCATAAAACCCTATAATCGGATGCCAAAATCCCCTATCTTCTTATATTTATAAAAACATGGTCTTACCATCTCAGAACCAGTGAGAAACTTGAAGAAACCGGTCAAAAATGGCTCTGGATCTGTCTCGAAAGGGGTTGAATCAGTCCCTGATCCGATTTAGGCCAAATAGTGCCTGAACCCTAACTGGATCCGGGTATGATCCAGTTACCAACCAGATTTGGGTCTAACCGGGTTATAACTAGATCCAGGTCTGACCCGGTATGAATCAGATTCGGGTCTGACCTGGAATAAACCAGATCTGAGTTTGACCCAATACTAACCGAATCTGGGTAAGACCCGGTTATAACTGGATTTGGGTCTGACCCGACATGAACTGGATCCCAGTCAGATCCGGTTATCAAACCTGGTATTCACCGAATCCGGGTCAGACCCAAACCCGATTCCACTAATAAAAATAAAAAATAGAAACCCAAAGATTTCTGTTTACAGAAGTCGATGAAACGAGATGGGGAGGGGAGGGGGTTTCACCCTTTCGGCTTGTCGAAGACCAATGTTGCATGTCGGCGACCCACACCGGAGCCTTGTCGGCGATGCACCACCGACAAAGCCTGTCTCTTGACACAACCCCACGGCTGAAAATGAAACAGCAGAGTGCCCCGGATGTCGTACGTCGTTGGATGGCCCTTGACGCCGATTTGAATCAGGCCACTATTTTCTTGGTGAGACACCCTCATGGCAACCCTCATTGCTCGATGGTAGAGAGGAAAATCAAAAGGGGTTTTTGTTGCCCTGGATGTTGCATGATGCCGGATGGACCACAACGTCGATGAAGCAACTAGCGAAAGCTGACTCTTCCTGACGATGCACCTACGACATCGTGTAGATGGCGGTGAGAAAACCCTGTTATCGACGACAGATGAAATATAGGGAGAAGGGGTTTTAAAACCCTTATGCTGCACATCGCTGGACGGAATACCCGAGATCTGACGAAAAATAGCCCCCCTTTCAACAACAGTCTGTGGCTGCCCTCGACGATGGCGAAAACTCTTGCAGCCTGATAGCTACAGGTAAAAACCTAATCATTTTTTTTTTACTTTGTCGCCCCACGGTGATAGTCATCGACTACCGGTGACATGGGCAACCTGATGACGAATGCCATCACCTCAATGTCGCCCCATGGTGATGTCGCTCTGCCAAAAAAGCTTTGTTGTCTCATGACGACAGTCACTGGAAAACACCAACGAGCCGCACAACGGATGCAGGTGTGGGCCCATAACCCAATGTTGAGCCTAGCCTGTGCACAAACAGAAAATAGCAGGAAAGCAATAGAGAGCATACCTGAGGCGGCCATCAGAGAAATTAAACTGGATCCAATGGTGATGGCGCTGGTGGCTGGAATAAGGTGAGCTTCGCTCCTCAATCAGATTGCGACCCTCCAATGAGCGCAGGTTCCTTCAACATTTGGTGAACAGGATCCCTCTTCCCTCTTTAGTCGAAAAAGCTCAAAAAATGTGTTTTTTCTTAACCCTTCTTTGTGATTTTTCTCTGCATTGGGTTTCTCATTGACACCCATTTATATAGCCTGTAGCAGGGGGGTCGGTTAGCATAATCGTTCCCTTCCTAATCTTCTATATGTTTATCCGAAGGAACACAAAATGGAAAACTTACCAAATCGTGGGTAACTGCCATGATGTGTCGCTTATCCCAACAATAGTGAGTTGTTGTTTTGACAAAATCTAACCTCATAGATGAATTCAACATGGTCAAAATAGTAAGAATTGACTTTTGAATTATGTATTTTTAACAAATAATTTTGTGAGGATTCCAAATTTATCACATTGTAAGCCGTTGTTTTTTAACCCTTGCAAAATCTCATATATACCATTGGAACATTATCCGATTTCTACTAACCTAAACATTTAGATGAACATGTGGATAGTTATGAAAATAAATTAAAAAAAACTAACATATTACAGTTTTTCATTTAGGAGTTCCTTGTGCCTGACGCTTTTTGTACCAACCACGTGCCTACCGAGCTTGAATAGGGGTTTTGAGGTTGTTTTTCAAAAAATCTGACCCTACACGTGTTTCACATGATGATTTGCTAGAAAATCACACCTGGATCATTTAGAAAAAGGATGAGTTTTTAAGCAATGCATATTTTTTAAAATTTTAGACCTTTAATTTTATAATCTTATAAAAAGCTAACTTGGTGTTAGAATTGGATGATCCAAAAGTCTATTCCCACAAAATCAAGATCACATATGTAGGGTTAGATGTTAGATAAAAATAGAAAGTCTTTCCAAAGCTGGATAGGCACTCTGTAAGCACAAAATGCGTCAGGCACCTACCACTCATATATATATATATATATATATATATATATATATATATATATATATATATATATAGAGAGAGAGAGAGAGAGAGAGAGAGAGAGAGAGAGAGAGAGATTAATTCATGGTCAGGATATACCGTCGGAGTGGTGAGCAGGGTTTGTTTCAAGCTGAAGGCGCAGGATCGAACCCCGCTAGAGCATGTCGGCTGCCTTATCACGGTTGGGGCATATAAGGCTAAGTGGTCATGTCTTTTACCCTGAGTTTTACCTCGTAGGGAGGCGGGACCATAAAGTGACCCGGTTCTTGATGAGGTTTCTTCGTCATAAAACAAATAAAAATAAAAATCATGGTCAGGATATGCATCTGAAAAGCGAGGTGCTACAGAAAGCCCACAGTTTTAGCTGGGGGTGGTCATATTATATACTGAAAATGTGAATGTTATTGATGTCTCCCTTCTTGCTTACAGATGAGGTAGGGATTCAACTTGGTCGTTCCTTCATAGCAGAAAGTGGAAGAATTCTAGAAAAAAGAATTCGGTGAAGGGGCGTTTCATATTTTTCTAATTACAGATATGCCTTACAGTTGGCCCAAGAGCAAATACAGTTGACAAGTAGAGTCAAAAACCAAGTCCCCAAGAGTTTTAAGTTTTTAACCTCCCCTAGACCCACAGGTAAGGAATAATTTGGTAGTTGCTCAATGCTTATCAACAAACAGTCACCCCATAAATAAAAGAGACCAACCGACGGAGAGAAGAGAGAGAGAGAGAGAGAGAGAAGAAGAAGAAAAAGGATGGAGAAAAATGAATCTACTTTTCCTGGCTTCCTCACCCGCTATTCCCCTGACCATCTTGAGTACAGAAGAGCCCTGAGTCGTCTGCATAACAAGGCCCCTGCTCCACTAAAATTGAAGACCATGCCACCATTGGTGGTATGGGAGGAGGGCTCAAAGTGGATCTCAAAATCAGCAGATTCAGTCAATGGGTGCTCAAGTGAGAAGCTTCCCATCCCTCTGCTCTCACCTCTGGTGTTCCCACCTGCCTGAGACAGATGCTGGAGCAGATCTCAAGTGTACCCATGATCTGAAATTTGGTATAGGCTCAACAAGAGGGATATGGTAAAAGTTCAGTCTGTCTTTGACCTTGTCTGATTTCATTAATTAGCTCCTTGTAAAGTTACCTTTTTTGGAACATTGTACTGTAGATAAGAACAACAAGAACAGTTCTGCGTTTGTGCTCGATCTATATGTATAGATCCAAGTTAACTTTAACAGATTTGGACAATTGTGTCAATTCTAAATTGTTCGATCTGTTCAATTGAGACCTTATAATGCAAATCACATTCTCTGCTCCAATTGCTGTTTTTGTTTATGTATTCCTGATTTATCTACTAGGTCCTCCCAGCTGGTTCTTTGCATTAGTTTTGGCGTAGCGGCTATATTTTGGTTCATCCTGAGGGTTTCATAATTGGACCTTGAATCTATTTCATGTGAGGGAAGTTGCCGGTTGCTGTTTTCATATGAGGGAGTAGCTGTAATATTGGGTGCTGCTTTGCAATCTGCTGCATGAACCGTCTAAGGCACCTGGATGCCGTTCATCCCGGAAATGGAGAGCATCTAAAAGCCCATCCAAAGGATGGTCTCTAACTAGATGGGCTGCACAAAAATTTCTAATGATGTTCACTTTCAAGATGGACATCATTGACAGCAAAGTAGACGGCTGAGAATCATCCAAAACAGGACACATTTGGTAGGTTTTGGTTGCCATCATTTTCATGATGAACGACATCCAGGTGCCTTGAACGTTTTTTCTGTTCGATGCACGGTGCTACCATCTTCGAATAGTGAAAGAAAAAAAAATTATTCTTATATTTTTCACCTGTTTTTGTTGAAATAACTCGAATAAACATCAGACCCATTTGAATGTAGCAGACGACGGGAAGCTTGAAAACTATTTTGCAGGATTGCCGGTTACTTGTGAGTCTTGACTTAGATTGAGCCTAGGTAGGTCCAGTCGCACTACGATTATTGAATCTTTCCACAGTTTAAAAATAGATAAGTTGTCCATGCATAGCTTTTTGTTGGAATATAAGCCATGCTCTGATTGTTGTGCATTTTCAGTCAAAAACTATAAATTGAAGGCAAAGTTGATGGTAGATGCGGAGGGTACTTGATCCGTTTTGTCCGTGTGGGACTGTAGAATGTCATCTTCGTGTGAGTGTGAAGTTTGGGACTGCAACCCCATGCCTAAGTTTGATAGGTTCTCTCCTTTATAGCAGCATATGTTGGGGTTTTGGCACTAGCGTACTTCCTGCAAAAGTACGTCACACGTATCACATGTGGACACACTTACCTTCACTTAAGTCACACGTATCACACACCCTCACAAGAGAGGTAAAAAAAGAGAGATTTAATCCTGTCAAACGCAATCCCCCCTAGGGATGGCAGTGGACCGGGGGAAAGTGGGCCCCGCCTCGCCCCGTTTGGACCCGAGATGAAGGGTATGAAACGGGGATGGAGGCGGGGATGAAGGTTAAAATCCATCCCCGTCCAGGGGTGGAGGCGGGGACGGACGTGCACTTTTCCCTGCCCCACCCCGCCCCGTCCCCGCCACAATCCCCGCCCCAACCACTTTTCCCCGCAGTATCCCCGCCCCGCCTCATCCCCGTTTGAACCGGGGATGGAGGACATGAAACGGGGATGAAGGCGGGGATGGAGGATAAAATCCATTCCCCGCCGGGGATGGAGGCGGGGGTGGAGGATAAAATCTTGAGGCGGGGCGGGGGTGGAGACCTTGTCCCCCGCCCCGCCCCACTGCCATCCCTAATTCCCCCCAGCGTTTACAACCACAAACTCCAGCACCGGATGAAATTGCTAATCTCACCCAATGTTTTTGACAGGACCTGCTCTCCTAAAAGATACTCACGTTTTGCACGCACACGCTTAATAGGAAATTTTACTTTATTGGAATAGAAAATGATTCAAAGCAAGGTACAAGGGGGGTTTATGTAGAGTCCTAAGGGCAGGAATAATAACCACGTCTCTAGCACAAAGGAGTTGATCAAAAAACAAATTCCAAAAAGGCTTCTTTCAAAACCCAACAGTCCTAATAATGTCCTATATTTTTAGAATAAATATAAGATAGAGGAGAAACCTCTACCGACCTACCCAATTGTGGCATCTATTTGGATTTTGGGTCCAAAATAGGTCCAGATTCATTTACAAATTAATTTCTAACATTTTCCTTAATTTGTAATTCCTAAAATAGAGAAACCTTCAAACTTGTTAATGGGCAATGGTTTGGTGAACATGTCTGCAACATGCTGTTTGCTAGCAACAAAAACTTCTTTTGGTGACCAATCTTAAGGTGTTTTGATCTACTGTGAAATACTGGATTTTGTCATTGCAATGGCAAACTTATTGCCACAATACATGATTGTGGTTTTTTTTTTAATCTCCAATCACTGTGTAGTCAATCAAGTTCAGATTATTTTTAGCAATATATATTATCTCAAAACTCTTTGTTCCCTACATCTTTTCTTGGTTCATACATGAACCTGAATACAAAACTCACTGCATTTACAATGTTTGGTCTTGTATTAGTAAGATAAATCAATGACGCTTCGTTTCATCCACCTTTTGGAACCATCATTTTTTATAACTTTTCATTCATAGCCATCAGTGTGCTCATAGTTTTGCAATTTTTCATATTAAAAAATTTCAATAATTCTTTAATATATTTTTTTTTAAATGAAAATTTCTCCTTTCTGTTTCACTTAGATTTCAAGAAAATATTTTATAATCCCCATATCCATCATCTCATATTACTTCATCATAGCTTCTTTGAACTTGTCAACTATTTTTGCATTTGATTTAACATAGATCAAATCATCCCCATACAAACACACGATCAAAAAAATTTCATTATCTTCTATTTTCAAATGGAGTAATGACTTGCATGGACTTGTTAAAATATTGATCAATCTTCATATTCCAAGAATGAGGTGTTCGCTTCAAGCCATATAAAGCCTTTTTTCAAGTTGTATACTTTTCTTTCACATCCTCTCTTTTCAAATCCAAGAGGTTGCACAACATGGACCTCTCCTTTGAGATCTCTATTCAGAAAAGCAGATTTTAAATTAAAATTTTTAAGTCAACAATGGCTAGTACAACATGTATAGTTTTCATTCTTACTACTGGAGCAAAGTTTCCATTGAAGTCTACTATAAATTTTTGAGAATAGCTCTTTGCTATTAATTGAGCTTTGTACTTTTGAATTAAACCATCCTCCATAAATTTTGTCTTAATAGATTCATTTTAGACCAACTACAACTTTTCCTTTTGGTCTATCTACTAACTCTTTATGTATGATTTTCTCTATTGCTTAGATTTCTTCATTCATGATAATTTTTTAAATACCGTATTAAACAACCTCTTCATAGTTTTAAGGTTTACAAAAAAACAATGTCAAATCACATTAATAATAAATTTTTGTAATAGATTTGACTTTTCTTGAAGGAGTCTCAGATTATGAGTCCCTTGAGGTGACATCTTCTTTGCTTGCAAAAGTGCTTGTTGTAGCTAGAACATCTTTGCCACTTTCTAGTGCTTGCACTGAGCTTGATTTCCAGCTCCATCTATATTCTTCATCAAAGATCATGTCTCTGAAAATCACTAATTTTTGTATTTAGATTAAATAGACTATATGCTTTGAAAGTATCACTATAGCCAATGAATATGATTTTTTTCCCTTTTTCATTAAAATTTTTTGTATATTGAGGAAGAATTTTATTATAAGCAACACTACTAAAGACTTCGAAGTAGTTTACCTTTGGTTTATGCTTATACCAAGCTTCATACAAAGTTTTATTGTGGATGGACTTTGTGGGTACTCTATTCAAGATATGCACAATAATGTTTACAGCTTTTGCCCAAAAGCTGTTGAGGAGATTCTTTCCTTTGATTATGCTCCTTGCCATTTCACCAATGGTTTTATTTCGGCACTCGATCACACCATTTTGTTGTGGTGTTTTTGCATCAGTTAATTATCTTTTGATGCCATGCTTTTTGTAGAAGTTTTACAACTCATTAAATGTGAATTCTTTGTTCTCAATCTCTTCAACTTGAAGCCGCTTTCCTTTTTCACATATGTTTTGAATTGCTTAAAGTTGAAAAATGATTTTGACTTTTGTTGAAGAAAATATATCCACATTGTCCTGTTCTAGTCATCCACCAAGAGCAAAAAAATACTTTCTTTTAGTTTGAAATTTTGTTTGTATTGGTCCAAAGATATCTGCATGTACCAACTCAAGTGGATGCTTTGCCTTCCAAAATGAGTATGAGAATTGCAGTCTATAGAATTTTTCATAGATACAATATTCACATTTTTTTTCCATCATTGATGCAAGGAAGCCAAATCATCATATTTTTTTGCTTCAATAGTTTCAGGCTTTTATAATTTAGATGAACAAATCTTAAGTGACAAAGATTTGACTCATTCAAATTTTTAGCTTTCAAAGCTCGACTTTCACATGGAGTCATAGTTAAGGAAAAAACTTTGTTTGCAGTCATTTTTACCTTGACTAACACTTCACTTTTTTTGTCAACTATAGTGCATCGATGATTATTGAAATTAACTGAGTATCTTTTTTAGCATGAATTAGCAGGTTTAAGCTAAACCAAGAACATAAGAAACATCACAAATTAATTGAGTTTAACTTGTTTTTATCTTAGTGGCTATGACTCCCTTGCCTTTAACATTGTAAAATTTGTCATCTCTCATCTTACTTTGAAAGTGATACTTTCATCTAACTTGACAACATTTTTGGTTTCTTGACATATGATTGTTGCAACCATGTTCCACATAACATATATCATGTGAGTTTGTTGGGTATCCATGCAAGAAAAAGAACATTTTGGCCTATGCCATCGTTATTTATTGACAAGTTAGCTTCATATTTTTCTTGAAACCAGCAATCTTTCTAATAGTGGTTTGAAAGTCAGCATTTTGAGCACTTGAATCGGTAGTCTTTGGATTCATGTCTAGGTTTTTTACACACATAACAATACTTTTCATGTTGTTTATAGTGTCTACACTTATTAGAATAGTTTTTTCTTGCCGTGGCCTCTAGTTGATTTTTTATTTTTGCTTCTTCTAAATTGTAATTTTTTATTATAGATTTCTTTTTCTTTATCAACTTTAATTAGAGTGCATGCTCAAGATTTTGAAGTTCAGACCTTGAGATCTGCTTCTCTTGTACATCAAGAGATCACATCAACTCTTGTAAAGACAAGGTTATTTTAGGTATTTTGATTCTTCTATGTACCTACAACATAATTATACTTTATTGACAAACTTTTCTTTATTATTATTTGTTTTAATTTTATCACTGTAACTTCTAATTTTATTTATAATTCTAGCAAATCTTACAAAAACACTTTTGTGTGTTTCGTTGACAATGTATCTAATGCTTTCCACGATGATTCAAGCTTGATAGAGATGATTTTTTATGAGTCTTTGAATTCAACTTTTAGGTTATTTCAAGCTTATTTTGACGAGGTGAAAAATATAATATTATTTATCTCTAGTTGGATGTTGAGAAGTATGTTTACATCTTTCTTCTTCTTCTCTTTAATTTTTTTATTTTTTATGTTGGAGTTCATGACGTAAGATTTGAATCATTATATGGTTTTTCGAGCTCTTAAAGTACCTGTACGGTAAATAGAGTCTTTGTTTTGAAGGTCTAAAAGTCATAGCCTTAGCCATTGAACACATGTACTCGAAGTTAAGAGAGATTGGTGGCAGAATTTTTGGAGCTTTGTGCCATAGATACGATGTGAGTGTGAACAAGCTTTTTGGCATTAATGTACTGCACCCAAAAATTAAAAGTTAAAATATTATATATTCTACTGTTTTATTTTTTAAAAAATAAATAAAACTTTTGAATCAAATCCAAATCTTGCATTCTTGAGTCCACAAACCATTGTGACATACGAAACAAGCTTCTACAATTCATTCAAAATTTGACATTTATACATAGATTCGGGCACCAAATGATATCTAATACAGTTAATAAAAATAAAAAAAAAAATTAAGAAGAAGGTTTTACAAAATGAAATTGGACTCACCAAACCAACTCAAATCACACTCAAAGTACTAGTTTAAGGTTTATAGCCATCCACTGGTCATAAGGCAACATCATTGTCTATCACCACCCATCCTCAACGAGAGGACAAAGGATATGAAGCCATTGAACTCTATTGGGGGCGTGCTGAGATAGGATTTACAGGAAAATTCTACCCAACTACAAGATTATATAAGAAAAAACAAGAAAATAATAGGAAAATGTAGGACATAAGAAAGAAACTGGAAATTTAAAAACATAAAATAACTGAATTTCATATCCCAATCAATTGCTTAATTACAAAATCTTTCACCTATAAATAAATGAAAATTTCATAATTTTGCTACTAATCTGATAACCTTTTAAAAAGATAAGATTTATCCTAACAATAAGAATAGAATATGGAGAAAACAGATTGATGTGAAGCAAGTCCACTGTTACAGGCTTATATATGAAAACAATATATCGGCAGCAAGCCACATATCAATTTTTTTTTTCAAAAAAAGACTTTTTAGGCAATTCCTGACCACTGCTAAAAGTTAAAACACACTTTTTTTTGTGCTGTTGATCACAGGCGCAATCATCAGTGCAAAAAGTGTCTGATTTGCATCGGACACATTAGCTGTTTAATGATAGGCTCGTCTCTCTCTCTCTCTCTCTCTCTCTCTCTCTCTCTCTCTCTCTATATATATATATATATATATATATATATATATAGGTAAAAATTGACTACTAATGAGTAGAAAGCACTCTTTTTCTTCAAATCTTTTTAATTTTTTGTAGAACAAATGTTTTCATTTTGGTCTAAATTGTTTGTTTTGAATCATGTGGCTATGGCAAATAATTAAGTTTTTAAAAGGGGCCAAAAATCAATGGCTCACAATGTGCCAAAATTTTATAACTCAAAAGATCACATTTTTACATCAGAAAAGCACCATCCAAAGCTTGATCCTTAGCAAAGAAACCATCTTGAATTGAGTAGATACACACGTATAACAAGTTTGGATTAAGCAAAAATAACATCAACTACCAATGAGGGGTGGGGTGGGGGGGCTCAGCTTGTTTGTCAGTGCTGGTTACCTTGTGTTGGGATGTTGCTAGTTCAAAACTCAATGGTACGTTGTATAACTGGTGGGGGACTGCCTAACCCCAGCTTGTCTATAAAAAAAACAACTGTTTTTTTCTAGAAGAGATTATGACATTTAGAACATAAAACAGTGTGGGAATTACTAATTTTATTAACACAATATAGAAATAAGTCTCTAACTGCTTGCCAAATTAAAATGAATTAACTGATTTTTCCAGTATCACCAGTCCACCGACTACAAAAACACCTTTCAATTTGAGGGAAGACTTGACATTTGGGTTCCATGTATCGTGACTAGGGGGTGTCAACGGGTCGGGTTTGGTGCGGTCTCAGGTAGAATCAGATTTGGATTAGATTTTCAGCTGTGGTATCGGGTATAGATCCAGGTCTAATCAGGTCTACTATAAGAGAAATATAAAAATTACATGAACCTGGACCATACCCAGTAAAATAATATTTTTTTATCATTTTTACATTGAAAAATTGCGGGTCTTAATCAAAACTCGGGTCAGGTCGGGTCTGAGTCTGGTATAAAATTTCACAAACTATACATGGAGCCATGTATTAATCGGACCTTGGGTCTGAACTCAGGTCTTAATCGGGTCTTCTTATTTATCACCATACCCGGACCCTATAGGGTTTGGACCTGGTCGGGTCTGGGTTAACCAAACCCGTTGACACCCCTAATCGTGACAGAGTCACTTCTCTTTTGAGTTGCCGACCTATTCCCGTTGCGTCTTCTGGTGAGTGCCTTCCCCGACCCCCTGCCCCTTTGATCGATTGGATTGATGCGGTGATTATTTCATCCGATTGTATGTTGTTGGTGTCTGAATGGCAACTCTGATATTTATGAGCAGTCGATTTTTTGAACTCTAGAGTCGGAATGAGGTTTGCTTTCTTTGGTGGTGTTATGGTTTCCTATGTTTTGTTCGAAATTGGGCTTGTTTCGATTTGGGTGTTTGAGGATTTGAGTTTTTCTGAGGTGAGTTTTCTCCAAAATGGAGGATGGTGTCATGGGCACATGTTTTTGGGTGTTTTTTCGTTCTAATTGTGGTTTTTTTTACTGAATTCGGAATTTGGATGTGTTGATTGTGAAGCTTCTGGCTGGATTTATAGTGTTTGTTTGATTTTTGATGTGGTGATTATCATTGATTTTGCATCATGTGAAATTGAACTTCAACGTTTGCATTTGGCGGTTGTGTGAATTGGATTATGTGCTACAATTCAAGGTTCTGTAGTTCGGTTTTTCTTTTATTGGAGGTATGAAGTGGAAAAAATATCTTATCTATAGGAATCATAAAGTTAATCGACAGTGTTGCTTTAGCATTGAGTGAATGTGAGTAATGGGTGCTTACTGTAAACCATAACAATGTACAGACAACATAATTCTTGATATTCCTAAAACTTGATTATGCAAATATTTGGAAATGTTTAGATTCATATGCATCTATCGAGAATACATATGCACTGTTGCTTAACTACTTGGAAAACGTGCATCTTAGGAATTGCTGCTTGTGTTTGACGGCTAGCTTTGGAGCCTCGGGTATAACCTCTCATGGGATTGGAAGCGATTGTCTAAGGTGGTGCAGCCCTACCATTCTGGCTATTATAAAGCTCTAACTAATATATCCACCAAAGTTTTATCATTTTCTCAAATCCCTGCGAACTTTCAAGTTGAGTTAAGCAAATAATGCTATGGTGTTAACCCACTAAACTCATGCCTCAAAATGGCCGATCATCAATACTAAAATGACTAAAGAACATGTCAGTTTCAATCTTTTAACTCATCCCTTGTCCTGACTTCTTTGTCTTAAACAATAAACGTAATCTAGAGATGGAAACCTTTCAGTGCTCGACAACAATGAAAAGTTTGTCATGTGGAAAACAAATTGATACTAAGCATAAGGGAAAATTTTGTGAATACATTCTCTTCGGGGTAACATGGTATTTTAACTCCATAATCACATTAACCCAGGATCAAGTCAAGGGTGGTAGAGAAATGGGGTTATCTGTTTGAAGGTGGCAAAGTTTGGGGGGGTTTTTGTAAAAATGTAAAATTATAGTCAACATATTAATTAAGAGAAATGTGGTGGTGAGCATTTGAAAATCCCTGTTTTTGACATCTCATTTTTTTAAAGCATGAACAGTGCATTTTTTTCTCATGATATGCAGAGATTGTCTGAAATTTTTCCAAGCAAAAATGATCATTTTTAAATATTTCCTGCAAATTTGTTTTACATTTTTCATTGTGCCGCAATTTGCGCTTCATTTTCACATTTATTCTTTATGCCTTGATGAAAAGATGAAATTGTGATTCCACATCACAACAGGTACATTAAGAGCTGAGGCAGTGAAAAGTCAGATAAACTTCATGCAAAACCATAACTTATGAAGGAGGGGCCAGTGAAACCCGAAGTGACTGTACTTCTGTATACCACAGAATCTTAATTGTTAATAGATGGCTATAAATGTGCAAATATCGGTTTTATAGGGAAGTACTTGAAGCAGTCAATGTCTAGAGGTCAACTTAAAGAGAAAATATGTTAAAGAGGCCTCTAGAAAATTGCAAGGGTAAATGTACTTGCAACAATGTAGTTATTCTAGATGTTCCAGAGACTTCTAAGCGAAAAAAGAAAGGCTATGTGCTTCCCATTGTGAACAAAAGGCTTCCTTCAAGAGGCATTACTATCGTTATTGATGATGGCAACGACAGTGATGATGCAGTGTCTGGTGATATAGACAGCAATGCCAGTTCCACCGGGACATGTCATTCATTTTCCTGCCAAGAGTACATAATTGAAGATTCAGAGAGTGATGAATGCCAATTGTTTGATCAAGAAAGGTCATCTTTCAGATTATCAAAATGTAAAGAAAGGTATCAGAAAAGTAGATCCTCCCGATGTAGCACCAGTTGTGATCACGTCTCTCCAATCAGTTCATCAGAAGGTGATGAATCAGATTGCGAACTTCTGGAGTCATCCTTGGAAATTCATGCATGATGGGAGAAGGCCGCTCTACGAAAGCAGAAGTTGAAAGGAAATCAGAATGTTCGGCTAGGGGTTAGTGATCAAATTAGTGGATCTGGTTCCGATACTGATCCTAAAACTTTTTCATGCCAAACTAAAAAGAATGTTGATGTAGAAAGTGACAAACATTTGGATACAACTTCGAGGTTGGGCGGCCTACTGAGGCTCCAACTTCTTCTAGCTCCAATGATGCAGTACACAGTAGTGAAGGAGAGAATGTATCAATATGTGCAGCTACTGCTAATGGGATTATAGATGACAGTTTTACCAAACCTGCAGCAAATGAACCTATTGAAAATTCTGTTTGTCAATCATCCAAATCTGCTGCCCAAAATCCAGGTTTTGATCAGGTTGATTCTGATCATTTCAACTTGAGACCTACAAATGAAAATGCACTTAGGGAACAAATCCTTTTGAGCACCCAGCTACTGAATGACCCATGTGCAATGAGTTTAGCTGTAGCTTTTGAAGATGAAATGGTCCAGAGTGATCTCATTGGTGGAAGAGAGAAGCTAAAGGAGACTGCTGCTTACAGGCTTGCTGATCAAGAGGAATGGGAATCCAGGCACCAGGAACTGCAGATGCAGGTCCACAAATTAACTTGCTTTCCTGAGTACATCTCATTTTGAGTTTGGAATTGTATCATGTCTTGCTGCATCTCTGTTTCCTATTTGTCCATGAAGCTATTTTGGCCAAATATCTGATGAATCTCTGCTTATGTTATATTTGCATCACTTTCTATGTTAACTTTGCAGATGTATAAAAATTAGAAAATTAGACGCATGTTCAATTGTTACATGGGTATTTTAAGTTACATATAGAGAAACTGCTTTTTCATGTATGCTATGTGTGCATGGGTTTTGTTGATGTCAGTAAACATTTGCATACTATTTTGGTCTTGAATGCTAATGTTTTGCACCAGTTAGTTGAGTAATTTGTTCACTTGTTACGTACTCGTTCACATAGAGATTAATCATATGTTGATACTATCACTCATTTAAGGAAGCATTCTCTCCAAAATATGTTATAACTAAACCAAATAGCATTTGGAATGTCTTTACTGTTTGGTATGGGATGAATGAAATTTTTAAGGCCTAGGAGGTGAGGAAATTTGATTGGAGAATTCTGTAAGGAAACGACTTTGAATATATTAAGTTCAATAATGAACCAATACACATGCACATGAAGTGCGAATATACCCACTAAAGGGGAAAACACAAACACATAATGTGCTAACACATAAACCCACAAAGGGGCAAAAATGCCTATAAGGCATAAGTTAATATTATTGAAGAGAGGAAGGGTGTAACACCCATTACATGGAGCAAAAGCTCCTCCAAAGGGGTGAATAAATTACAAGGGGGAGACCCCTATTTATAACAAGAGAGGAGCCACATAGGGGGCTCCCAAAGGAGTAGTGTTGGGAGCCCTTGTGACCGTTGGGGGCTCCCCAATGACTCTTTGGGGAGCCTCCCTAGGCGGCGCAAACCATAAAAATGAAAAAATAAAAAAAAATAAAAAAAAATTACAAACACATTCCAAATGGAATATGCGTAAAAAGGGAAAATGACTAAACTACCCCTATGCCTAATAATAGAGAAATATATATTATATATATATATAATTAGGAAGATACATATGCATATATATCATATATGTATATGTATAATCCTTTATATATATAAAATATATATAAGATTACAAAGATTGAATGATACATTTTAACACCCCCCTCAAACTTTGCGTGGGAGAACGAAAAGATTGAAGAATGCAAGAGGAAGAATCTCAAGGCTTCAAGAGCCTTCAGTCCGAATGCCATTGAAATTTGCAAATGTCTTCCTCCAAAGTCTTTAACGATGAGCACCTTTCATGATCTATCCAAGGTACTTCTTTTCCTCTCATCTTCAAGATCCTGTGGAACAAATCAAGAAGAGGTCCAAGTAAAAGATATCTTTGCACTTTAATCAAGTGAAATATTCCAAATAAGATGAATTAACCAAAAAATCATATCATATAATTCATCCAAAAGTAATGGTGCAAAAAGATATTCTATGCATAATTCATCACAGGATTTGATGGAACAAGATAATTATTTATGTATGCAAAATGATTTTAGAAAACCAATTTTTCATAATCATATACCATGTTGAAGAGGGAGCGGAAACAAATTACAAGAATGCATAATGCATTCATAAAGTCCAACATTGGACAAATATAACCTCATAACGAGGAATAACATAATGGTCCACAAGGGACACCACAAGAAGCCTACGAAGAGGCATAAGTTGTACATAATTTATTGAATGAGGGCCAAAAGGCCATAATGAGCATATGCATATAATATCATAAAACGAATCAACACCTAAAGGAGTCATTAATGATCATGCTCCAATCATACTTTAGTCAAGTAATATTATATGAACTGATAAGATAGAAAGACAAGTGTTATTGATTTTAGCAAGTCCTTTGAAAGCGATTTCAAGAGGGAAATGCTCAAAAGAGTGTATAAAACACAAGAGTTCAAAAGGTTTTAAGTCCACTTAAGAGGCAAAAAAAATGAGAGTTATTTGAGTAGAGAACCTTACACATTTAGGAACATCTCACTCAAATGATCGCAATTACCAAAACTCATTTTGCATATCAAATATAAAAGGTGACCAAAAAATCAATTTGATTTTAAAATATGCATATTAATGATATGATTCACTTGTATCTTTAAAAGACAAAATATGAATGAAATTTTACAAATTTCAACAATAATTCATATCCATTACAAGCAACTACCTCATTAGTCCTTCAAAACCCACAAATCAAGTGTGTAAGCTACTAGATCAAGAACATAAATATAATGCCATTAAAGGCCAAGGACACACACAACGGTGTGTAAAAGAACAAGAGAATACACGCCAACATGGACCAAAAGCATCTCTTGTCTACGTAAAAATATACTCAAGATCAAGTATGTTCAGCTACTAGAACAAGAGTATCAAGCCAACCATGGGCTAAAACACAATACATCTCTTGTCTACATAAAATGACACTTGAAATGAGTGAAAGAAGCCAACCATGAGCATACATCTCAGCGACTAGAACAAGGACACAAATGCCAACATGGACTAAAATCACACACCATGGTGTGAATCAACGTGCCTTGTCTACATATAATAACACTCAAGACAAGTGTGTTCAGCTACTAGACCAAGAGAACAAAGCCAACAAAGGGCTACCAATACACAATGGTGTAATAATATGTCTTGTCTACATATGATGACACTTAGATAAGAGGTATAAGAGGAGAAGACTTTTGAGGCAATAAAACTTGTAATGACAAACATATAAATAAAACCTTGGACAATATTTTGAAAATAAATATGTGCACATACGCACAACAAGAACACTTGAAACACTTGTGCACAAAAGCATGTAAAAGTATCTCTAACAAGATACTATAATCGATGGAACAATATAAATGTAAGAACATACACATACCAAGAACACTTGGAACACTTGTGCACAAAAGCACAAAACACGAAATCACAAATGTGCAAATGCACTCATAAGATTCATCAGCAATAAAAGGTTGGGCAATAATCCCCAACACCCTTAAATTAAATATACCTTAAAACATTTAAGGTTCCAAGACACCATATATCCATCACATTTATATATAAATAAGAGCATCCATAAGATCAATGGCCAAAAGAAAACGAGTGACACACTCATAATTAGAGATCATATAACAAATCATTCTAGAGTCCCAAGGTGCCCATAACTCACCTCAACAACCATCTTTAATATGGTAATTGGACAATCTAAAATGACATAACACAAGGTGGCCTTAACTCACCTCAACAATCATCTCTAATATAACGATAAGGCCATACAAAAAGGATTGATGCATCATATAACTTGTGATGGATAAAAATAAATGTCATAAAAAGGCAATGAACACATAGGGAAATCATTTTCCAAATATGTGATTTTACAAAGTGGGCCGATTCAAAGGTCCAACATAATTAATCACAACAATATGCCTTATAATAATTTTGCATAAATACGAAATTATGTTCAATCATGATCATTATCAAAAGACTTAATAAACACAACATGAAATATTTAAGCAATGTCATGTGTGAGGACGGATTTGGAATAATCCAAGAATCAAATCAAGCCTTTATAAATTACAATTATATGCATACCAAGATGTAGAATGACAATAATCTTAAATGAGCAAATTTAGAACATGTGACAAGATATTGTGGAAGCACTTATAATGATAAAAGAAACAATCTCACAAGTCCACTAAGGGACAAAACAAACCCTAAGGAAGGCAATATATATCATCTCTTTATTGAAAAGAGAGTACCATGTGAAAATGTCTATGAATAAACAATACGCATACAAGCATGAATACTTTATAAAAGAAGTGTACGAAGACACTCTCACAACACTTGAACAAAATACGCAAAAAGCATAATAATAGCAAACATGCAATAATGCATGTATTTTATAAAAGAAGCAAATGCTTGAGACTCTCAAGCTTTCACAAAGATGGTAATATTTAAAAAATCTCATAAAAAACCAATATTAAAAAGAAGCTTATAACAATCATGAAATCTTCTCAAAGAGTATATACTCATAAGAAGATTCACAAGGATCAAAAGGCCTTTCAAAGAGAGATCCAACAAACAAAATTCTCAAATGAGGGTACATACGAAAGGAAGAGGGAAAACTTTATTAAAGTGGAGAAAATCCCAAAGAGAATACTAGGATTGCGTTATGGCATAAATCTATAAACAAAAATTCATAATATTATATGACTTAATAGATTATAACCAATGGCATGAATATGTTTTAAATAAACACAACATGAAATATTTAAAACATATGTAATAAGTATGCAACATTAATGAAGACCATAAATCTTATAATAAAACATATTCTTGAAATTGAATTGAAGAATGAAAAGAGAATAACCATATTTTATGAGATCATTTTTAAAACTTAATTCAACCGATATTATAAAAATGCCTTCTTAATCAAACATTGCTCGTATGAAAAAGAACTCATTAGGTAGGAAAATAAAACATCATTTTTCAAAGACACATGTTATTATGAAAAAACCTCATATAGGACATTTTAGAGTGTTAACACATACCTTTAATATGAAATAATTATGATGAGAGTATGTGAGCAATGCTACATCTCTCACAAACATTTTACTTCTAACATAACTTTCTTTAAAAAACTTATTTTTCAAGAAAAGACATACGAAAGAGAATAATATAAAAAGTTCAATGGAATTGTTAAGAATCCAAACTCATAATGACATGGAGAACACATATGCAAAAACATATCTAATTCTTTATAATGCTCAATACTTAAAGAAATATAATGCATACCAAATATTTTTAAGAAGCAAAAGAGAGAAACACATATGCAAAAACATATTTAATTCTTCATAATGCATAATACTTAAAAGAAATATAATGCATACCAAATAATTTTAAGAAGCAAAAGCGAGAAACGAGAACTTCACCATTCTTCTTTAAAATTTCTTGAATAGCACGCTTCCCAATGCAACAAAGAGCAACTCGATCCCAACCTCGCTTTGATACCATGTAAGGAAACGGCTTTGAATATATTAGGTTCAATAATGAACCAATACACATGCACATGAAGTGCGAATATACCCACTAAAAGGGAAAACACAAGCACATAATGTGCTAACACATAAACCCACAAAGGGGCAAAAATGCCTATAAGGCATAAGTTAATATTATTGAAGAGAGGAAGGGTGTAACACCCATTACATGGAGCAAAAGCTCCTCCAAAGGAGTGAATAAATTACAAGGGGAAGACCCCTATTTATAACAAGAGAGGAGCCACATAGGGGGCTCCCAAAGACTCTTTGGGGAGCCTCCCTAGGTGGCGCAAACCACAAAAATGAAAAAATAAAAAAAAATAAAAATAAAATTACAAACACATTCCAAATGGAATATGCATAAAAAGGGGAAATGACTAAACTACCCCTATGCCTAATAATAGAGAAATATATTTTTTATATATATAATTAGGAAGATACATATGCATATATACCATATATGTATATGTATCATCCTTTATATATATAAAATATATATAAGATTACAAAGATTGAATGATACATTTTAACAAATTCTACACTTGTGCTGGCATGACTAGATGGTATATTGACGTGAGCAATTTACAACTAAGAAAGAAGGGAAAAACTGCTAGAGTTCATGTAAGATGTGGTTATTAGGATGGGGTAGACTAGAGAGTTAATGCAAGTTTTTTTCTGAAATAGATCCTATTTTGCAATTAGTAAACAAATGTGACTAGGGTATTGCAACTCCAATTGCTGAGATGCCTTTGTTAGTGAAGCATATTTACATGGTATCAGGGATGAGGACAGACATATGAAAATAATACAGGAATACAGGCATGAGTTATAGTAATGCCTTGCAAAGTCATTGATGGCCCTTCATATTGGTCTAAACATGGTTGTTGGGTTCCTTGTTTAGGTTAGACTCTGGTTATTTAGTGCATCATGAGGTACAGGCACATTTTGGAGCTATATAGGTATATTCCTGTGTATGTTATGTATTTAATTTTTTTTTCAAATTAAAATGTTAGAAACATTGATAAACTAAACTTGAGTTTTATTATCATACAAAAACACAGGGTATGCATATGGCTTGCCTTTCAAATGCCAATGTCATAGTTGAGTGAAGTCTTGATAAGTATATCAATAGGATTATTCTGAGGGACTCTTGGTTTGCATTGTGGTTTATGAATATTGATCAATCTTGGTGCGTTTGGGTCATTTATAGATCTGTGGATGCTGTAAATGTCTGACCTGATATCCTGATTGTGGTCAGGACTACCAATCTGTTGTTTCAACTGTGCAGCTAAGGAGTATTTTCTCTTAATCATGTTCTTAGACAATTTAGCCAGAATAAAATTTGAGAAACTAATCTAACTTGATGAACAAAGTTTAGAGGAACATTCTATATAGGTTGTGTGATTGGCACCAGTAGGTGTCACATATTGACTGGCTGCAGTTCATGATTCTACAGGCAGAGGAAGCACAAAGGTTGCGGAAGAGGAGAAAAGTTGAAACTTTACGATTGTTGGATATGGAAAGAAGACAAAAGCAAGGACTTGAGGAAGTGCGGCAGACACAAAAGAAGGTTTATATTGAACACTCATTTTGTGTTCCTGAATAGATTATATTTTTTCATTGTATTTATCTTTAAATGAGAGTGATCCTTTTTTTTTACCTTTCCTGAGTGCTGCTTACTATTTTTCTTGTCTGATTATACACTTAACAGGACGAGGAAACTATGAACATGAAAGAGCAGTTCCGTGTTGAAGTCAGGAAGAAACTTGACCAATTTGAGCTTATATACAGAGACATGGCTTCATTGCTTTGTGGTCTAGGCATACAGGTTGGGGGGAATCAGTATCCCATGCCACACGAGGTAATTGCATCATAGTTGTTAATGGTTTATAAAATTACCCGAAGGACCAGTCACTTGAATGTAGCGCGTGCTCCATGACATGGTTTGTGGACCCAATGATTTAACATCAGCCAGCTCAAACACTTTCCTTTTCTCACACTGCCTGTTTTCAGGAATAGCTCAGTAGCTTTGTCAAATGGTGAACATACACATTCTTCCTCCTTTGGTACAGCTCTTTGAGGGCATATGCAACTATTATGGTATTTAAAGTTTGGATCAATGATGTCCGTATCGTATTGATGCAAGGGCACGATACGATACACACCTGTATTTTGATACAGGTGTGTATTGTATGTGTATCGTATGATCTGGGGCTGCATCGTACGACACGTGGCCGCATCATATGATACGATACAAACAAACAACAACTACGCCTTCATCCCAAAACAATTGGGGTCGGCGATATGAACCAAAAAAGAAAATCATTCTGGGTCTTCCACATGAATCCTTCTCCTCCAATCATTTCTATCCAATGCCATGTCCTCGGTGAGGTTCAAAACATTCATATCCTTTCCTATCATCTCCATCAAAGTCTTCTTAGGCCTACCCCGACCTCTTTTAACTAATATATTTTCTCATTTTTCCATTCTTCTAACCGGAGCATCATTAGGCCTTCTCCGAATATGTCCAAACCACCGTAAATGATTCTCTCTCATCTTATTTTCAATGGATGCAATGCCTACCTTCTTACGTATCTCCTCGTTTCGAATATTATCTTTTATTGTATTTCCACACATCCATCTAAGCATACGCATCTCAGCTACACTCATTTTTTGAATATGATGTCTCTTGGCAGCCCAACATTCCGTACCATATAGTAAAGCGGGCCTAATTGTCGTCCTATAAAACTTTCCCTTCAACCGCAATGGCATTCTACGATTGCACAACACTCCAGTTGCACTTTTCCATTTCATCCACCCAACCTTTATCCTATGATTTACATCTCCATCAATTTCTCCATACTTTTGAATGATAGATCTCAAATATTTGAAACAGTCATCCACCGGTATTTCTTGCTCACCAAGCTTCACTACACTTCCATCACTACTTCGTTGCTTATTAAACCGGCATTCCATATATTATGTCTTACTCTTACTCAACTTAAAACCTCTTGCTTCCAATGTCTGTCTCCATAATTCTAACTTAGCATTAACCCCAACTCTAGACTCATCAATCAAAACAAGATCATCAACCAACAACATACACCACGACACATTTTTTTGAATTGATCTCGTAAGCTCATCCATCACTATAGCAAATAGGAAAGGGCTTAATGCAGATCCTTGATGTAACCCAACCGTTATAGGAAAATTGGTTGTCACCCCTCCACAAGTGCGGACATTGGTTATTACTCCTTCGTACATATCTTTAATTATACTAATGTACTTGAGAGAAACATTTTTCTTCATCATTGTCCACCAGAGAACATCCCTAGGTACTCTATCGTATGCCTTCTCCAAATCAATAAAAACCATGTGTAAATCTTTGTTCCTCTCTATATCTCTCAATAAGTTGTCTAAGAAGATGTATAACTTCCATGGTTGATCTTCCAGGCATAAAACCAAATTGATTCTCCGATATCATGACAACCTTCCTCAACCTATACTCAATCACCCTCTCCCAAAGTTTCATAGTATGACTCATGCATCATATGATACGATACCGACGGAATTTAAAAAGGGAAAAACCGGGGTTTTAAGTTTTTGGGTTTTAAAGGGCTTTTGAAGGCCGAAACCCTCATTCATATAGAACATACTAGAGAGCTTCCTACATATCCTAGGAGTCGTGAGACCGTTTTGGGAGCCGATCTTTGCGCCGGGGAGAGGACTTTCATGATTTCTTAATAAAGAAGATGACATTCTGTTAATAAGATAAACTGCAGTTAGAGTGGCTTCGGCCAAAAAAGTCTTTGGTACTTGATGTGTGTAATCAGTAAAGTTCTTGTTGTTTCTATAATATGCCTATGTTTTGTTTCTACTAAACCATTTTGTTGAGGAGTATAGGGATATGATCTTTGATGTGTAATACTGTATAGATTTAAATAATCTTTAAATTCTTTTGATAAAAACTTTTCCCTTGAATCAGTGCGAAAGATTGAAATATCATTCTTAAATTAATTTTTGACTAGATTATGAAATATTTGAAAATGTGAGAAAACTTTGGATTTATGCTTAAGAAAATAAATCCAAGTATGTCTTGTAAAGTTATTTACGAAAATTACATAATACATAAAACCACCTTCTGATATAACAAGTGTGGGTCCCCACACATTCGAATATATTAACTCAAGTGGTCGAGAATAGACAAAAGTTCTTTCTTGAAAAGGTAATCTCTTTATTTTTTTAAGAATACATTTTTTACACGTAAAGGTTTTTAAATTACAAAAAAAATCATCTTTAAAAAAAACTGGATCTTGGATAACTAGAATGGCCAAGTCTCTTGTGCCATAGATCCAAATCCATTTTTTGAACATTATAACATAATGTATTCTTGGGTATTTTAAAAAAAAATCATGTAGTATAAACCTCATTCTATATGGCCTTCCCCAAGCAGCTTCCCTGACTGGTGATCCTGCACTCGACAACCACGAGAGGAGAAGAAAACATTACATCCATGGTCAGATAATTGGAAGACAGATAAAAGATTTAGGTTAAGTTTAGGAATATATCTAATTTGTGGAATACAAAATCTTTTTGAGTTTTGAGAAATATTTTCAAAATTTCTTATTCTTTTGATTTCAAGAGATGTTTCATCAGCGGTAAAAACATTTGACTTATTTGAGTTATGACATTCGGATAACATATCAATGTTTGATGTCATATGAAAAGAGACGCCTGAGTCAAGAAGCCAAAAAGATTTACCGGGATCAAAGATGCCGGCGGAAGAGACTCTGGCTCCAGTAGATGAAGATGCTCCTTTGAGTAGTAGTTGAAGTGCCTCCACTAATTGTGTTAAGTATATGCTTCCAATGGATGGTTCGCTTGATTCTTATGGAGGTCCAACCGAGGCAACCTTCTTTTCATAGTGTTTCTTCAATTTTGGACAATAAGTTTTCACATGTCTCGGTTCTCATCAATAGTAACAAATGACTTTCCTTTTTTTAAATTCATTTCCTTGTTTCTCATCATTTGTCCTCTCATAGTGTGGGGATTTGTATGTATGAACATGGTTTTTCGGTCTAGATACGGCTAGAACCGAGTCATCATCACACTTGGAGATTCTCTTCTTAAGCATATTATCTTCCATGCTTAATTCTTCTATTGTGTCTTCTATTGAAGGAACCTTTCCTCGATGAAGAAGAACATATTTTGTTGATTCAAATTTCGATCTTAATCCACTAATAAATTGGAAGAAGTGCTCCACATTTATTTAGTTTTGACGGAGTTTTATGTCTTGTGAACAATGCCACTTTTGTACAAAGAGAGTCAACTCTTCCCATAATTCGGACAAGCTATTATAATACTCTCTAATGCTCTTGTCCCCTTGAACCATATTTCAAACTTTGTCTTGTAAGTTGCATACATGTGCAATGTCTTTTAGAGAATATATTCTCTTAAGATAGTCTCAAGCATCGTTTGCATGTTCAAATTTTGCAAGACTTGAACATTTTTTGATATCGACACTACTTATGAGGCAAGATATAATCTTGGCATGTCTCATTGTCCATTCCTTCCACTTTTTTTTATAAGTGGTAATGACTTTGTTTTTCTCAACCTCCGTAAGAAATATTTATTTCTCATCTTCTACCTTTGTAAGGATTAGCTTAGGTTTCAAATCGGTTCCATCAAGTAATCCATACAACATAGTTAGAGTCATTGAGCTTAATGAGTTTAATGGTGACATTATCATTGTCATCCATTTTACAAGTATTGAGAAGGAAAATAAAAAAAAAGGAAGAAAGAAGAAGAATAAAAAAAGAAGAGAAGAGATGAAAGAAAGGATAATGAGTACTCCACCACCGATAATGAGTATGAGTGCTTCTCCAAGCTTTTTACACGATCACGATTTCACATACACTTGAAAAGAACTTCACTTCTTTTTCAAACTTTGAATGGCACATTTCCTAATGCACCAAAAATAAACTTAGCTTGATCACCAAGCTCGATACTATGTAAGAAGATGAGTTCTTGGATCATCACCAATCGAAACTTCAAATAGCTTCAACCAAAGTGTTGAGAAAGATCATTCACAAGAACCACAAAGGTTCATACAAAATACCCAAAAAAGGGTATACAATAATAAGAAAGAAAAATATATTATTGAATGGGAATCACCCTTGAGAAAAGCTTACATTGTAAGGGGAAAAAGCCCCATATTTATATTACATTGAGAGAGGGTAGAAGAGAGAGTCGTTGGGCTCCCAACGGCTCTAAATAGAGCCGTTGGGAGTCCAACGACTCTTTTACTTTTTGACTAAGTCAAATATTGACTAGTCAAAAAGGCTAAAAAGGTACAAAATAAAAAGAAGAAAAATCCTATTCTAACTAAACTAAAAAGAAAAAAACAATTCTTAGTTAGCCTAGGATGTAACATATTATTTAACACCTATGGTCTTATGAATAGTCCAATGATATCGTGCTGAGACGCACTCAGGATTTATCCTCTATTGCTGAAATATTCTTATGGTTTAGCACTTTACAACACTTAACGGTCAGATGGTTTGAGTTCTACTCCTTGACAGTGGTTATTACTGCTCTATGTTTCTCCTGCATTTGAGGACAAAATGGTGTGACCAGTTTTAGTTGTCAATGTTATTGGTGGTTTCTACTTAATCTGAATCTGAAGATGTGTTCATTGTTGTTTACTAGAAAACATGCTCTGGATTGAACTATTTCAATTAGAAAGCCTACAATTTTTATCGTAAAATTTAGATGCATTATGAAGCATTGATTTTTATATTCATTTATAAATGTGTAAACATAAAAACAAGGTTTTAAAACCCGTGACTCGGAACTCGACTCGTTCTTTATTGACTCGTGACTCGGCGGGTCAAGTCGGTGACTCGGACCGGGTTTTGTTAACTTTTGATTTTAAAAGAAAAACAATATATAATTTGTCTGAAACCATGTTTTTGAGTAAACATAGTCTCCAAATGTCTGTAAGAATATAAAAACAACTGCAAAGAGCTATAGAGGTTTGCTTGAATAATTGAATTTGATATCTATACAAGCACTTTGACTAATTCATGACTTGAATTAGAGGATTTGGTCACCATGAGTTCAGTCTGCTACTACCTAGGGTTCCTAAAATGGCCAATCATATATGCTAGCTTGTTTTAAAAGTTTTAATTCCCTCTCTAACAAATCCATAAATGTAAAACAAGGATATATGTGCATATTGAAAGTTTACTGCAGGAAATATATTAATGGCACAACTATAAAAAGACTACTAACATTTGAATATGTACAATGCTTGTTCACATAACAAATGGATGATGAAACCTAAATGTGACTTCCCATAGGCACAGTTGACCCGCCATATATAGTGAGAATCATTTCTTTAAAATATTTTGCTAGAATAAGTTGATAACACAGGGTGAACAATAGTTCGAACAACATGGCGATTTTATTCTATGGATTTAAATGCTTTTTTATCTTTAAATGATTTTTATTTTCTTTTTTATACAAAATCTGGGGGTAACCCTTGTTAAAATATATGTACTTATATATTTCGAAACTGTAATTTGAAACTCAAAAAACAAATTTCAAACATCCCAAAACTTGCCCGAGTCAAGTCGAGTCAAGCCAAGTCAGGCCGAGTCAAGCCCGAGTTTTGGCAAACCGAGTTTGCCTTGCCGGGTTGACTCGCTGGAGGGGCGAGCCGAGCCGAGTCAACGAGTTGACTCGGTGAGTTTTAAAACACTGCATAAAAATTCTCTAATGTAATAGATGGTTTATACCAGAGTTACCAGAAGCGCCTAGGCATATGGGGAAGCGCGCTTCCCCGAACCACGTTTCGGAAGCGCGAAACGTCGCGCTTCCGAAATGCACAGGGAAGCGTTTCCCTTTTATGGGAAGCACACTTTCCTTTTATAGGAAACATGCTTCCCATTTATGGGAAGCGCGCTTCCCCCTTTTTTCAAATTTTTTTTTAAAACTTTTTAATTTTTATTTTTTTCCTCTTTTTTCGCTTCCCCCTCGCTTCCTAGGTTGCTTCCGGTTCGCTTCCTAGGTCGCTTCTGAGACGGTTCGTGAATCGCTTCTAAGTTGTCCCACGCTTCTCGCTTCCTAAAATTTTGAAAGTGCCTTGCTTTCCGCTCCCGCTTCTTCAACTGGCAACCATGGTTTATACTAAACAAGCTATTGAGATCACATTTGTAGGGTCTGAATTATGAAACCGTCCATCCAAGAGGTGTTAGGAGGGAAGTTTGAGAAAATCATACTCATTTATCTTCCAGCATGTTGCTCTTCTCATGCTCAGTTTACTTTTGAAAGTTTCTTGCTTGATGTGTGTGTACGTGGTCTTCTATTGCGTGCATTTATGAAGCTTGAAACAACTCCTGAATATTTTCATTTGTCTTTTTTAACTCAATAGAATAATATGTATCGAGACTTTGAATTAAATCATAAGCGGCAAAATCTTGATATCTATAGTCTTGACTCTAGAGGCATACCTATAAAAGGATGCAAGATATTCCAAAGCTTATAATGATGATGAAACATGGTTTGACCGCTATAATTTATGGAAACCAAAATGGGTTCAACCCCATGTGAGAGATGACAGTCCTTTGATAGTGATACTTGAATTGTGTTACAGAAGGGTGTAGTTAGTCGTACCTATTACTGGATAGGAACTTAAGCATAGTCTGTGACTTCAAACTTGTTTTGATTGCATAATAGATAGTTTTGATGGATTTATCATAAATTAAATATTATTTAAACCATGGATATGGCAGGTGGATGCAGCTTACAAAAAAACCCTTGTACAATTTCACCCTGACCGTGCATCAAGGATGATATCCAACGACAGATTGAAGCAGAAGAGACATTCAAGATTATTTCCCATTTGAATGATAAGCTTCCACTCACGCTTATCTGCCTATTTCTGATGCCAAAACTACCATGGTGATTCTCATGTAGATCTTACACATAATTTTCCACTTGTACATAAGCACATCCAAGCGAGAATCCTGATGTTTTGGTCTAACCATGAAGTGAGAGCCTGATGCGTCTGTATTTGAACAGTTTGTCAAAGCCATTTCTCATGTTAATAGAAAGTAGGAGCCTTCTTTTATTCATTTTTTTTTTGCAATGGAAAATTTTGCTGTGATTATTTGTAGTCAGACCTTCATTTGCAGATTCTTACCCACCATAGTTTTTTATGGAAGAATTGTGTATTTGTGGTCGGTGTTAGGATCCAGAAAATGTCGTACCATTCAGCAACTGATGATGATTGCACTTGAAGCTTATATGGAAACAAATGGGCTGTAATGATCAAATTATTAGAAATGTGTAGGCTGTTATTCTAACAGGCAACTTTGCATAATATTAGTTTTGTGAGGAAACACAGAAGCGCAGTGTTCACACAATTTCAAATGGCCAATATATCTCATATTGTGAGCATCAACTTCTCATGGCAATATTTTGTTGGCTAATTTTCCTGAATGCGTGAAAGAAAAATGAGGATCAAGCAGGGATTATATGTTTTTAATTTTTTCATGATTGCAAGGGTTGCATTATCCCTTCCAGGTATTGGATTTTCATTGGGCTTAACCAGCCTTCTAGTTCTTAAAGATGGAATGAAACTGTGGGGGTCTATCTTCCTTCTACTGAAAATATGTGATGCTTTAGATATTAATGACATGTCTTTGCAGGCATCCAATAGAATTGGAATGTTATGTAGAAGGTTGGCATTCCCCTGTGGAACAATGATAAGCCCAATAGTTTATGAGTTGAATTTAATTGTTGATTTAATGGTGGTGACTAATGAGAAGAAGAAACTAATGAATAAAATATCTTGCTTTTGGTACTCAATGAAGGTAGCCTCTGTGTTTACACTATCTGACGCATCAATATATCCTGATACTTCAAGCAATTTCTGGGTGCTTTGGCGAGTACTCAAAATCTTGATGTAATTTTTGGATAAGATGATTAACCCCAATTGAAAATGTAAACTGAATTATATGACATTTCCAGTTCTATAAGGATCATTTTTAGCTTCTGGATCTGGTTGGTATGCAGCTGATATAGTCATTTGTTTCAATCTGATTTCGGCACTTGGAGATGATGACATGTAAGATGTACGTAGTCGCTCATGTTGTGTGAGACCGCTAGTTCAACTGTTTCTGAAAACCATTGCAATATTGACATTCCATGAATCTATCTAATGAGCATGGTCCATAAAATAAAGGTTGAAGATTTGAGCATTTATTTCAAGGCCCTCAGTCTGGATACCAGCTCATCCAAGAGTTAACACTAATTGCTCACTTTTCTGGAGCATTCATTTGCTGTTGGAACATTGAAGGTCCTTATCATGCATGTTTTCGGCCATTTGGAACTTCTGAAATTAATGCATCATATGCACCTGCCCAAGAGGTTAAGTTATTCATACATACACTGCACACTATGTATCAATAGTCACATAGGATCTCTCTCTCTCTCTCTCTCTCTCTCTCTCTGAGAGTTACCTTCATAAGCAAAACTCATACAAAGTCTTTATTAGTGTAAATAGGTAGAACTTTATCCATGAAATTATCCTGCCAAATTTATTCAATTTAAAACTAAATACATACACAGGTGAAACTAACTGCAGTCACTGGATATAATCTGCATGGATCCTAACATGCTTTTTGTCTAAATTTTTACCGCTCAAACATGGGTAGTGGCTTTCTCTGTTCCAGTTTAGTGGGAACTGCAAGAGGGATACCTGGTATCGGTGGTGAAGGGAGGAGAAACAGGTTTGGAAGGAATGGGAAAGCAAGGAAGGAGATTAGAGGTGGTGGCAGTGGTAGATTAAGAAATGGGAATGGTGGGAATTTGAAATATGGAGTTGAATCTCCACCTTGACATGAGTGACTTTTGACATGGACCATATTAATAGTATTAATCCAAGAAGATTTTATTTAAGAGGAGCTATATATGTTAATGGGCATTTATTCCAAGTCCTAAATTCGTTATCACTTGCTTTGATACTTGCTACCGATGCTTTATGAATCTAGAGGGGCAGTTCTTTGAAATTTCGAACGTTTGATCTAATTTAAAGAAACTTATGATTTTCAAGATTTCAAAGAATCAGTAATGAAAACTTAGCTATTTCTTTTATTTCAAGGATGTACATGAATTTTTTATTTTTTACTAAAGGATAATCTTTACTAGATATAAGTAATATTCAAAAGAAAACTATTTTATGGATATAAGATCCAATTTTATCCAACTCATAATGGTGGTGCTCTTCTTCTTGTATATAGGACCAAAATTAGATGCATGTAATTCAGAACTACATACGGATGTCTTGCTTTGGACCTAATTTAATTATGGATGATGAATTCATAAAATGTCCTCTTTTTATTACTTCTCTTGTAATATGTGGATTTGGGTCTGATTGAAATGTTTCAAGACCAATCGAGGCAGCTAATGAGGCAAATTCCTAAAACTTGTAGCTACTTCCCACATAGAATCTGTATTTTCACCTTGCCTTTTTTCCATCCAAACGAGATACAGTATGGTACTAAGTTGGTAGAAAATGGATTTTATGGGCACATGATTTGCACCATAAAAATCCATGTTCATTCATTTATGTTTCCTTGTGATAATCTTCTGCGATATAATGTTCCAAATGTATTCAGATCATTTTCAGTTTGCACATGCTTACTAGATCATATTACTCATAATGGACCTAGATCTAAACTATATTCGAGTACGATGTGATCCAACATTAATCCAAACCTAAATGAATGGACTTAGTGGCACTAATGGATTTGGATTTTAAAGATTTGATCCTGCTATTGCTCAAAACAATTTTCATGTGCATTTGGATTTGGATTTAAAACCAATGGAGATTTGGATTGATTTATTCAATATCTAAAATATTAGAAATAATCAATATTTAGAATATAGGATGTTTAAATTACATTGCATACCGTCATGCACGTCTTATGATATATGTTTATTTTGGGGTAATGTCTGCTACCCTCGTGCGTCAGGAACGCCTAGTGAAAAAATGTAATATTTTTTTTGTCCAATTTTTTTGCACATCTGACCCTCCACGTGATTTACACATTAAGTTTAATACAAACTGACCATTGGATTGTGTTTTTCTGATGTATATATCAGATTATATGAGGGTTGAAAAAACAACCTGCAATGAACTAAATTTTCAAACCTAAAAAAAACATATTTTGAAGTCCAAAAACTATGATCCAAGGGTTGATTCCTACTATTATGACCATGAACACATCTATGAGGTCAGATTTTGGTCAAAACAACCTCCACCTATGAGTTTCAACTAGGGGTTTCTTACCCATGACCGTAGCAAATGTTTTCCCGTTTATTTTGAGGTTGAATCCTATTAAATTATTAATAGTATTCAACACTTAAATATTGAATATAGTCATATTCATGATATCTAAAGTAGGATCGTAACTTATCTCTCACGAGTTGGTGATATTGGTTGAACACTGATTGGAAATTCATAAGTGGATGGAATCAACTCATTTTATTATGAATCTAAATTGTGTGCTTCTACTTGTGGAGAAGCTGAATAGTGGTGGATATTCTGCTTTTAAGAAGCTAGTGCCTGCTATTTGATGTTGTGATTAGCCTATGTGCAATGTGGAAGCAGGTCACCAGGTGTCTATGTTTGAGATGTAGAGATAAGATAAATATCTACAAAATTTGTGAGATAATGTCAAAGCATAATGAACCATTTAGATGAAAGGACTTTTGAGAGAGATCAATCTTTAAACACAGAAGGAGAATGTGAATAATGCCAAATATGTCTTCATTCTGGGAAACCCAACCTAGTGTACTGGAGATCTCAAATAACTAGGTTCAAGCGGAAAATGAACTAAGGAAGACTGTTAAGAGCACATACATGTAACCCATTCTTGATGTGTGCTCATGAGTTGTAACAAATTAGAGGATTGAGCTAAAAGCTCTTAATGATGTTGAAGGCATTGCATAGTGATGGTATTAATAATGATAACAAATTAACAAAAATGCAGCTAAAACACATATAGAAAGGTAGATCTTCTACTTCAATTTGTGTTCCTTAAGGCACATTTGTTGTGCGAAAAAATGAACCATTTTCATATGAAAATGGTTGTTTTTCCTAGAACCTGTAAAAAGAACATGGTGGGTGGGAAAACATTCAGCTCATTTTTCAGTCTATGTGGCCATTACTCACCCAATGCAGGTTTTATGTTTGAAAACCCATTCATAAGGCTTGGTGGTTTCTCACGAGTCGTGTCTTTCATAAGAAAGACACTTATCTTGGGCTCCTACAAAAAAAAAATGGGTGTTTTACGGGAAGTGACTTTTTTTATGAAAGGCACACCCATAGAGAAACAACCGTGCCACACTTAATGCCCATGTTTTTTCTTCGGGGAGTAGGGAACACTTCTTCAAGAGACCCCTATGAAAGTGTTTTCTTGTGAAAAGCCTGTAGTGTGGGCTCATATGGGGTCTTTCATTTTCTCATTGAGGTGTTTCAATCATTGCTGGAGAACAACCTGTTTTCATATGAATATGGACTGTTCTTCATGTGAAACAAATGGCCTCTTATCTGAGCATCCTTCAAGTTTAGAAAATGAACCACTTGAAAAGGTTGTGTCCTTGAGAATGTGAATCACATGATCGTCTTCAGTTAGAGCACAACTTTCTCATGTTTGCAAGTTAGAGTATAAGTTACATAACACTTAGACAAACTCACCTATGTGGATGTAGAAACGTGAGCCACCTCTCATGAGATATGGCAATTCTCTAAAATGAGTCCCAAAAAATATCCAACCTGAAATCCATGCAAGTACAACTTTGAAAATCTATGTACTGAAAATCTGGTCAACAACACAAGAAGTTAAGTTCAAGGCAAGTCCACTTAGTCCCTTGATTAATTTAGATTTTGATTCAAGTGAGGGTTCAAGTCCCAAAGACACTCTCACTATTGATGGGATCTCTATACAAACAATTTTTTTTTTAAATTAGCGAGGGATTGTTGGTAAATTTTCAAAGATATGTATTTTTTAAATTGACGAGTATAGTCTTTTTTGCCCCAAAATGCCTTTGGAAAGTTTAATAAAACAAATTTTAAGGGTTCAAGCAATGTTCTTCCTCTTTGAATACTTTGAAAACATTTGTCTATAGAGGTCCTTGCGAATGTTGCTGTGCAACACACAGGATATGGGTGTGTCATCCATGCACATGCATGCAAAGGGTGCTCGAAGTTTGACTTAAATGGATGATTATGGACGGTTTTGTCTCTTAAATAGATTTTGTTTGTGAATCACCCCCAACAATTTGAATCGATGGCTATTTGATCGTTTGACTTCCATAACTAAAGCTGGACACTCGGGAATATCTTCATCCAAAAAAATTTAATATCTAGAAAATGGTCACTACCGTTCATTTAGAGCCTATAAATGGTCTACAGCCTTCTTGAGCCTATAAATACCTTAGACTCAAGCCATTTAAAACGAAAAGGATATTTTCTAATTCTATTTTTATCTTTGCTAACTCGTGTGGGAGAGCACTTCTGATCTTGTGAAGCCGAGTTGCTCTTGTAGTCAGTGCCTAGTTGCATCTTCGAACCTCAGTCACACCAAGCCTAGTTCACATCTTTAGAATTACACTCAAGAACATGCTTCTGAGTGTCAATCTCGAACGTTCAAAATCCTATTTTAAATCACCTTGTTTCAACATAAACTTGTCTTTTGAGTCATGTTCTTGGTCAACATATATTTAATCTTCACAACTTTCTAAAAATCCAATGATGAGCTCAAATTGAGAGAGAGAGAGAGAGAGACTTTTTTCTTGTTCAAACTGTATGGTTTCCATAGCATATGCTTTTGATAAGTTGTATTCCTGGTTTTTCCAACTTTATTCTATTAATACTAAATACATAGACGAAACTGACTGCATTCACTAGACAGAATCTGCCTGAAGTTTAGTATGCTTTCTGTCTAAATTTGTACCACTCAAACATGGGTAGTGGTTTCCCTTGTTCCAGTTTTAGTTGGGCCAGCAGGAGGGATGCCTGGTATCAGTGGTGAAGGGGGACAAAACGGGTTTGGAGGGAATGGGCAAGGAGGGAAGGAGATCAGAGGTGGTGGTGGTGGTGGATTGAGAAATGGAATTGGTGGGACTTTGAAGTATGGAGGTGGTTGAAATGGGTTTGGGGGTGTAGGGAAGCTGAAGAATGGAGGTGGTTGAAATGGGTTTGCGGGTGTAGGGAAGCTGAAGAATGGAGGTGGCTGAAGTGGATTTGGAGGTGAAGGAACAGGCAGTATAGGAGGAGGTGATGGTTGGAATGGATTTGGTGGCAGAGGAAAAGGGAAAGCTGGTGGTGATGGAATTAGT
This sequence comes from Nuphar pumila, assembly GCF_984573655.1. Taxonomy (NCBI): domain Eukaryota; kingdom Viridiplantae; phylum Streptophyta; class Magnoliopsida; order Nymphaeales; family Nymphaeaceae; genus Nuphar; species Nuphar pumila. The sequence continues at coordinate 118,832,029 of NC_143253.1, read as the reverse complement.
GGAATTGTGGGTGGTGAAAAGAAGCCTGTTGGGTTTACATTTCTTGAGTTTGATGATTGTGTTTCAGACTGTTTTGATGGGTTTGAATAACCTGGCTGAGGTGGGGCTGTATTTTTGAGAGGTGGTAGTGACAGAAGGGGAGGCAAAGATGGTGTTGGTTTTTCATGAGGGAGTGCTGGTGGTCTTGACTGATATGGCAGAGGTGGGGCTATATTTATCGGTGGGGGTAGTCTGATTGGTGGCAAAGATGGCAATTTTGGCAAAGGTTGCAGAATTGAAAGAGTGTTTCCTTCTGCTGGTGGCCCATTTGGAGGAGACACATAAGGAAAGGTGAAAACACCATAATTAGAGGATGTCAGGCTTGGTTTCTGATAGCACAGATCTGGCTGCTGTAGAGGCTTGAAGGTGAAAAAACCAGCAGAGAAGATGTGGAGTCCTGCCTTTCTTGACTTCAGTTTTAGTGTAGAAGAAACTTTCATGGATGCTACAGAGCAGTAAGGGTCACTACTCTTAACCAACACCACGGAACATCTCCTGATCCTTCTTGTGTGATGGTTGACAGAAAATGGCAATTTCACTTTGAATTTTCCTCTTGCGTCAGTCTGTACTTGTTTGAAATTGAGCCTCTGTTTCCCATCTCCACATTCTATTGCAACAATTGCACCTTCAAAGAATAAGAAACAAAAGTTAATGAGTTATATAAGTATAGGAAAGGAAGGTGGTTGTAGAATGAGTATGAACCAGAGATGAAGTGGCTGGTGCTTGAAAATCTCTGCTGAAAGCAGGTGTCACAGAAAACAGTGCCAATAACCAGTGCTGATGGCTGTTTTCTTCCATGTTGAGCAGAAGAAGTGTACAACAGAAAAGTGAGTATGCACAGAAAGAAAGGTATTCTGAAACTTCCCATTGGTTATGATTCATTGATCAAGTGTAACTGGGGGAAGGGGCCTTTTTAAGGATGCAGTTCTGTGGGTTAATCATGCCGTTTTTTTTTATCTTATAATTATGTGTTGAGTTCTGTTCCTTTCAATTACTTTCGCTTTAATATTTTACAAGTGGTTTGAGAGAGAGAGAGAGAGAGAGAGAGAGAGAGAGACCACCAAGCTTCTTAATGTGGCTCATGCGTGTATCAGTCAACTGTAAAAATACTGGACTCAATGCGCTCCCCCCCACCCTTCACAGTTCTCCCCAAGAAAATAATCTGTACCAATACAAGATGAGAGAAATAGCACAGTATCTACTTTGATAATAATGAAATTGACAATTTTTAATGCTAGTGATTTTTTTCTTTAACAACGTTAAAAAAAAAATTGGCTTTCATGCTACCGTGACTCATCCACGGTCCTTTTGAATTTTGATGACCTATGTTTAAGGGATATCCATTGCACAAGACCAGTGTTAGCAATAAAACCAGTAAAAGTTTATAAAAGACCTGCACTCACTATACTGTGAGTCAAGTCAAGCTGCTCAAAACTTCCCAAGCTCTAAGTTCAAATCAAGTTTGGTTCTCTAGTTATGAGCCATCTTAAAATTTGAAGTATTAAACCGATGGCTCTACGTTAAAATGAGAAACTTTTGGTGTGATGATTTAGGATGGGATTTAATATGGATGGTTAGTTGCTATATCATATCTGAGGGGTCTTAACTCTCAAGTTCAAATCTCATGGGGTTTATTGTCACTTAACAAATAAAATACAAAATAATTACTCATTTTGTTGTTGAGGAATACCCTCCATCTTCTACATTCTTCAGCAATACATGCACGAAAAGAAAATAACATAAAAAAAAGAGATAACAAACATATACAAAAAACCAAGTATATTATTGAGTAAATTATGTTATTGTACTATTTGTTTGAGGTTTTTATCTGCTAAATATATGTTCAGCTTAAAATCTTTTTTCTTCATGTCCATTTTCTAAAGAACCTAGTGCTTGTTGCTCTCGTTGAAAGAAATTAAGAGTTGTAATATAAATTTAGTGTAACGTCATTGTACACATAAAAATTTATTTGTAAGTATGCAAAGTTATGTAAAAACATGCCTTGTCAGCATCAAGAAAATAATACGACAAGTCATTGCTCTCCAAGTAGTCAGTTGCCCAACCTCGCTGTCCTTTAGTTGCAATAATTTGTTGTGAACATACAAAGTTTACTAATTTGTTTTTATTAATCGGTAGTAAAACAATATAAACATCACTTGTATAACTCACAAAGAAGTACAGAGTAAGGTAAAGAGTCTTCAATAAGTTATTTATTTTCATGTCCTAGTTGTGAGCTACTTGGAGTTTTTCTATAAATCTTGTTAGATGTTAAATAGTAAATCCAGTATGGTAGGAAAAAAACAAACAAATTTGTATGCAAAACTAACACTTATGTCACTTTTCAAGAGTTTCTTTACCAAACTCATTCTTTTGGCATTGAGGTAATCTCTTATGTAGATTTTCTTTTTTTATTAAGTTGTTCTTAACAACAAAATAAATTATATACGATTAATATCAAATATACACATAACATGTATGACCGATTGTTCTTTGTACGATTCGAGATATTATATACAAAATATATACGATTCGAGATATTGATTATATCTTATGTACGACCGATTGTTCTTTGCTCTTTGAAACTCGAGGTCTTTTGAATCTTTTTTCTTGTAATAACATGTACGGCAATACATTTTGAACTACCTAAATATACACAGAATGAAGCAATTAATTAAAAATATTTGATATATACATACAGAAAAAATTAATTAAAAAATACTAAATATACACACGAAGAAGTAATTCATTAAACAACACTGGATATATATATATATATGTTATTCATGGTGCCGTCTGTTGTGGCCAACCTCACCATATATACTGCACTTGTATGGTACAACATCCCTATATTTTGTTCTCTGTTTCTTAACCTTAGGTCGTCCTGATTTGTGAACCACTTTTGGTGGATAGACAACTATAAGAGTAGGTGGAGTGATATGTTGGACACTATCCGTCATAAAAAAAAAATGAATATTGATTATATGCAGCTTGATGCGATTCAACTTTGAACCACTTATCACAGTAATTTTTTGATAGGTTGCCCTCGTACAAAATGCATGTGATCATATGTTCGCAAGGAATCCTACTAGTCTGTCACTCTTCATAAGAGCACAAGCGCCTTTGAAGATCAACATTGTAACCGTGAGATCAAATGCAAGCTTTGTACCATTGTTAGTGACAATACACTACTTGCACATGTATTTATTGTGCATTTTTCTTTACTTTTTTTAAGCTTTTCTTTTACCTTTGGTACCACAACGCCTTTCATATGTTGTCCCACAATCTTTTTTTTCTCAAACAATTTCATCAACATGAGACAAAGTTTTTTAATAAGTGAAATTAGAGATTTGTCACGTATGGTGAGAATATATGAATTGAAACTCTTTGCTATATTAGATGTTAAGTAGCTATATCTTTTCACTTGAGAGTGACTGTTAGCCCAATGTTTTGGATTCATGTCAGTGATAATATAATTGTATGTGTTTGTGCTTTGTTTCTTAACTTTATTAAGAAAATAATTGTATTATTGTTTTGTGATTGCTCGAGTTGCACTCCACTAAAGCACAGTAAATGGTGAACTGAATTTCTTTGAAAAGTTCTTCGTCAAATGCTTCATGCAAAATCCAACATGCCATGTATATCATGTGTGAGGGAAAACATACTTTAAACTTGGATGCATATCTGAGATAACTGTCACTACTTCTCTCTTTTTAAATTCATCGAAGTATATGAATTCATACTTTAATACATCTAAAAAACATGTCAATGAATCTTAAGACTCTTTATCAATAACTGCAAATATTATAAAAAATATCTCACTACAAAGATCAATACTATGAGCCGAGAACAATATACACATGTATCTTTTTTTTAGAAATATACCATCTACCATAAGAATTGAAGGACATACTTTCAAAAACTTATCGATGCTTGGCAAAAAGGATAAGAACATGTACTTAAATCAATCTTTTTGATCAGTCTTAATATATCCTAGTGATCCTCGGTTAGTATTCATCAGATGATCTAAATTGACGAAAATCATATTAAAAAATTGTTCGACTGAACCATATAATGCATCCTTAGTGTGTTCTCATTCACGTCATGTTTGTTTGTAACCTCGACATCTTCCTCGCGACAGATGTTATTCATGATTTCTCTTAGAGCTATCTTTAGGTTATTGAGCATGTGTTTGTGAATAACACTTGAAATCCACTTTCTCTACTATAAGGTTGCTCAATAATCCACCACATTTATACTCGCTGTCATACATTTTTACTTGAAAGAAATATATTTTGCATACTTTTGTGCAATGTATCTTTCAGGAGCAATCAACTGTCATATGAGCATTATTTCTCGTGCATACAATAATCACTATTATTGTAGTTTTTTAAGATTTTTTTTATAGTTATTTCTGATTACATGATCTTCTAAAAACTCGCAGCAGTACTGATGATCATTAAACATTTTGCCCAAATCAATTTTTCTATCATTTGAGTATATTGATAACCATTGAAATTGTTCATTACGCAATTGCTCATACAAATCAAATGTATTTGCTTCAATGATTTTCAATTAATCTTTATTGTATGAGAACTCATTGAACGAGAACCAAGGGTTTGCATTCTTCAATGCCATTGGTGCATCACTTTTACCAACCCTTATTTGCTCAATGGCATCATTGTCTTCATCGTTTCCTATCAACATAGTCATCATCAATATCATCTAATTATACATTGTCAACATGATCGTTGTTATCTATAATTGACTATTTGATTGCACCAGATATATCAAAATTTATTATATTTGTCGCTTTATTTGCTTCCATGCATGCATCATTCATGCATTTTCAACATTCAAGATTAACCATCAAAATATCATATTCGTCATCACACCTACATCTCAAACCATAAATTACATCAAAATTATAAATTATACCTTGTACCTAGCATTGTCATATGCCCGAAAAGGTTGCATATTATTTAAATTAATGCAATGAAGATCACTGACACTTCTTTACTCACGTAGTTTTATATCTTTTGTAATGATCTATAATTGATCATTCCTAATATCAATATTGTCCATTGTTTGAGACAGTTGGATAATCGACAAAGGACCCAAATCGATAGATGGTGCCTGAGATAGATGCACATTCTCTATAGGATTCACATTATTTCATTGATCAACTACTCTTTGCTTAACTGCTCATTCATTAAGTTTGCATATTTTCAAGTAAACATCACTACTAAACAACATTGATTCTACATTATCATCATCCTCAATATTTATCCATATTTCTTGGTTGTTTAAGTTTAGAGAATAACTATACTAAAGGCTCACTAAGTCTATCGTATATCCGATTTTATGAGACATAAAAGTTACAAATTTTTTAAAGGTAATATTTTTGAAGACCACAGTAAATTTTTAATTAGTGTAATTAGACCTACGATAGTATACTTTAACCCTTTTAAACATTATCATTGACTACCTACAACAACCACGATAGTGTACTTTTAACATTTTTAATACTTGTGCACAATGAACCTTAGTCCTATTATACCAACACAAAAACAACAAATATTAACTAAAGGACAAACAAACAATCATAAATCATTTGCAACAATATATATTTTTATGAAAAACTATAAACATAATCGTCAACAAAAATCAATCAAAAGGATGATATCACAACTGCCTCAAAAATATGCATGGAGATACTCATGTATATATTGCATGAAACTCACCTTTCGAGACAGTAGATATCACAAGAATGATATTGCAATCTCCTCAGAATGCAGAAATCGTCCCAAAGGTTTTACATAATTTTTTTTTTTAAAAAAAAAAATGAGAAGAAGAAACCCTTAAACAAAAATGAGTAAATATATGATTCGACAAAATCACAACTATTAATAAAAATCACATATAATAAAAATTTCATAAATATGCAAGGAATATATTTGTGAGTGTGTTGGTTCTCTTTAAGTGGAGTTTCAAATATAAATTTATGTGATTTCAAGAAGTACGTAAGAATCAATAAGATATTTGTGAAAGGTGTTTTACAAATATTTTTATGTGAAATTTTTATTATATGTGAAACATTCAAATATTTGTGATTTTGATGGTTTTAGTTTTATCAAAAATTTGTAAATAAATTTATTCGAGGTTCATGAGGTCTAAATTTGCATAAAAAAGCTGGTGATTTTGTAATTAAGTGGCGGTTGAACTTAGTTGATGAGCGATACAATTTTATTAAAAAAAAACTCAATTTGTAGTTGTGAAGGATAAAAGGGTCTTAACAATGTTAGATATTTATGATTTTGATCATCAAAAGAATACAAAAATTATAAGATCTTTAAAAAATTGGATCAAATTATCCATAAATTTTCGATTTTTATCCATCTCAAATAATATTGTTTGAATGGTGTGGTCACGCAAGGATGTAGCTGAGAAGAGAACGTCCTCAGTGGGGGGGCCACCCCAAAGCAGAAGGGCAGCAGGGTTCACGGGTCTTTGTTTGCATCCGGCATGAAGATGACATTGGAGAACATGATATTGTTTGTTTAATTAATAATAGCATCTGATTTGCGTACGGCATGAACATTTTGACGTGGAAGTTGCAAGCACGAGAAAGCATTCTTTTTGTTAAAGGCGTCTCGCATAGATAGGACAAGATGTCATTGGTTGGCAAATTAAAATCCTGTGAAACAATAATTTTTTATTTTCAGAAAAAGGTTTAAGAAATATCCGTATATTTAAAATATATAAAAATACAATATTTAAATATCACATTAATAATGTGATAATATTATGATAAAAATTATATTTTAAAAGTAAGCAATATTAAAAAAACTCACATTCTTTTGGAGATTATATCAGTATTTGAAAATCCCACAATAAAATCATGAGATTTTCAAAACAATTACCGATGTTTATTACGACTATGATTGGTTGAACTAGACCCCCTCTCTCTCTCTGGCCTATATGAGTGTACCCGTTGACGGTGACTGGTGGTGACTTTGCACGACTGAGTGTGTGTGTGTTGTGTTTGTGTTTCACGGTTTAGGGCATGGCTCAAAAACAAGGCAGGTCTGATTATGTTCAGCTCGTAAAGAGCTCCTTGAAACTCGTCAATAGGGTTGGCAAGTTGAATATGAACAATGTACTCTCTGCCAATGCCAAAGGTTGAACCGAGAAGTTTGGGGTGGCTAAAAAAAAAGTTTTTCCTTTACCCGCTCCAATCTTTCCTGTGGGTTGAGTGATAACATGGCTTCCTTTTGGAGGAAAATGCCAAATTCAAGATTCCCAAATCCAGGTTCATTAGTTGTTTAGCAAGCCTATCAAATTCCGGACACACACACATATATATCTATATATATATATAGAGAGGTAGTTGCCTAGTTAGACGCAAATGATGGGCATCCATGGTGCGTCTTTAGGGATGGCAGTAGACCGGTGAAAAACGGGACCTTGCCCCGTTTGGGCCAGGGATAAAGGGCATGAAACGGGGATGGAGGCGGAGATGAAGGTTAAAATTCATCCCCGTGCGGGGATGAACTTACGCTTTTCCCCACCTTGCCCCACCCCATCCCATCCCCAATCCTCCTTTTAAGGTATGACAATATACCAAGGGGAAATGGGGCCCCACCCCGCCTCGCTCTCGTTTGGATCGGGGATGGCGAGGACATGAAATGGGGGTGGAGGTTAAAATCCATCCCCTTGTGGGGATAGAGGCTCGGATTTTGAGATGGGGTGGGGTGGAGACCTTGTCCCCCACCCTCACCCCGATCCATTGCCATCCCTACACGTCTTGTATATAAAAGGGCCTTTAGCTATGCGCACTTTTACTTTTTGCGCTGACATCTAGTCAAGTGGCAGGCAGCTACCACTCTCTCTCTCTCTCTCTCTCTCTCTCTCTCTCTCTCTCTCTCTCTATATATATATATATATATATATATATATATATATATATATATTACTCTTGAAAATAATGGTATTTTGCAGTGTAACCGCGTGATATTGCAATATTTTCTTCATCTATATCTTTTCATGCTACACAAACAAGTGAAAAAAATTATTTAGGAAAAAATATCATATCAAAACTTTTCGGAGGCAAAATTTTCTTTTTCTATAAGAGTTTTTCTTACTTTCAAACGTGCCCTAAGAAAAACCCCAAAAGTTAGGCATAACGTAGGATTTTAGAAAAAACTCAAAAAAATATCTAAAACACCCAAAATAATTGAAATCCTCAATTTTGTTAACAGACACCGAAAGACTTTTTGCAGTCCGTTGTTAGGCTTACGTGAAGGTGTTGTCGGACCTACTTCTCAAGCTATCCTGTCTATGTGGAGCTGCTGCCAGATTGTGGAGGAGCGAGCTCTTAGATCACTTGCCCTAGGAGATGGTTCTATCGAAAAAAACTTGTAATTTAGAGCTTAAAAGACAAAGGACTTGTGGCTCAAAAAAGGTAATATTTGGATCAATTTAGTTATTTATGATTTAATCTTGCTTTTATTCTCAGTTTTTATTATTTACTATATAAGTAATGCGATATCGCTTTGTTGGGAGTTTTGAATTTTGAATCTAGATATTTTGTATTGTAGATCTCAAAGTTATGAAGGTCGAACCTGCTTTTGCTTTACTTTCTCGTGCACGTCTTCTAAACTGATTTTGGAAAGATATTTTGCCAAACAGAGATAAGTGTATTTAGTTTGTCATAAAATTTTATAATATATATATATATATATGTTATTAGTGTGTGCATGGGCATATGCAAAATAAAACATGCAAAATTGGTCAAAATAGGTTTTTTGATACTCTTTTTGCAATTCTAACCACTGGTATCACTATCGTGCATATAGGCAGATGCAGCAGAAAATCAATATGGTTCACCTTGAATCGACTATTTTTTAATAAATGCAAAACTTACTAAAAATATTTTTTTATTTTAATACTATTTAAATAGTTTTAGCACATGTCATGTTATGATTGACATATAATATTTTTTATTATTTTCTGGCAGATACAAAATGATTCACTTGATTATCGATATCGACCGATATAGCTTAATCGGTGGCCCAACGATTCAGAGCCGATACCGATACTGACAACATTCTAACCCTATAGATGTGTCCCACAATCAATTTGCTAAGAATTGACACCTGAATTGTGTTTTTTAATAAAAAGATGACTTTTGAGTTTAAAATTTAAAAAAAAAAATAGGTTGTTGATGTTTCAATCTTTGTACAAACCTATCCATGTATCAAAATGAAACGATCCAAGAGCCGATCCCTATGAAATCAAGCATGTAAATCATATCCATATGGTCAAATTTTAAAAAATTTAAAAATATTCTAATTTTGTGTGTTTTATTTTATAACTTTTCATTAATATATATAAAGAGAGAGTAGGAAGCAGTTGCTTCCTCTGATCCATACCTACCCCTATGATACAAGAATTTTGAAGGTGCTTCTTGATGTTTTTTTTTCAATTCAGATCATACAAATGTGTTCTACATGATTGATGTTATAGGATTTTTGACACATGGAAAAGTTTTTATAAGGTTTAAAAATTGACAGTCTAATATTTTCATAAATATTCAAGCTTAAAAAGCCTTGGTTTTGTGTCAAAGAAACACGATACAAGTCATGTTTTCTAAATCTACTATTCTGAATACATCTGCAGAGTCAGATTTGTGAAACGCCCCTGAAAATGTCATTCTTCTCGTGGTAGTCTCTCTCTCTCTCTCTCTCTCTCTCTCTCTCTCTCTCTCTGTATATATATATATATATATATATATATATATATATATACAGAGAGAGAGAGAGAGAGAGTGGGGACTGTACCTTGCAAGAGTTGAATGTTTTGTGAATTTAGAATGCAACTTGCAAAAAATGTGGCCTTTGCAAGGGACAAAGAAAATGAAATAAGCACCGCAGGCCACTGGCTAGTGCCTTGCGGTTGAATGGCAATTGTATCATTTGTAGGGCTCGTAAACCAGCCGGACGAACCGAATAGAGCATATTTGAGCTAGGCTCATTTACCAGTGGATTAAGTTTGTGGCTCAGCCGAGCTGAGCTCAAGCTTGGCTCGTCCCTGAATGAGACGAACTGGCTCGTGTAAAAACATTTTATGTTATTTATACATGAAATATATATAATACTTGAAATATAGATAATTTTTATATATTATACTTAATAGTTTAGATTTTATGTAAAAACATTTTTATCTATACTAGCTCCCAAGAGTTGAGCCAAGCCGAACACCATGTGTTTGGGCTCGACTTGTTTAAGCTAAATGAGTTGCTCGTGGCTCAGCTCACCAACTATACGAAATGATCACGAACGAGTTCATGACGAGCCAAACCAAGTAACCAGCTGCTCAGTTCATTTACCAACCATAATCATTTGCACAAGTGAAAAATATTCTCGAGGGAGCAACCAATAATTGTCTTTAGCGTGTGCCTAGCCCGTGACCAGTTTGAAAGTTGGGAAGTATGAAACCCAGCTAGGGATGGCAATGGACTGGGGCGAGTAGTGACCTCCATGCCCAGTCCATCCTCGTGACGAGGGAGACTTTGGACCTTCACCCCATGCCCCGTCTCAAATTTATTGTCCTTGTTTGCATCTCATATTTGTTCTCGTCCTGTATCTCACCAAATTTACTATCCTCCTCTCCTATCGTTGCATTCATTAGAAGGAAAAGAATGAGAGGCAGAGCCGCCGAGAAGGTCGAGTTGTCACGCAAAGTGGCATGGAGAGCCTTGAGAGGAGGCCGAGAGGGTTGACCGCGATGATGATCGGAAGAAGGATAGGAAGGAGAACTAAAGAAGCTGAAAGAGTTATTTTAGGCTTTAGGATTAGAAGTTTAGTATATATATATATATATATATATATATATATATATATATATATATATATATATATATATATATATATATATATATATATATATATATATATATATATATATATATATATATATATATATAAAGACAAGCTGGGGTTTGCCCGGGCCCGGACCCGGCCCACATGTATAACGAGCCGGTTTTGTCCCGATAGCTAATGGGTCCAAGACTAGAACCTTGACTCAAACCCTGGTCTGCTCGGCCTGTTGCCCACCCCTGTGGTTGAACAACCGTGGGACCAGCTGAGTTTTAGAAGGGGTGTATTTGAAAATTAGTTTTTTAACCATGCCAGTATTCGTAAATTTCAAAAGTTAGGCGTGTCTTTGTAAATAGGTAGAAAGTTAGGTGGGTTATATACATATACAAAGAGAGAGAACCCCACCCATGTATAAAAATTGGGCAAAGAGTCTTTAACGGTGATTTAGAGAGTTTTTGAATACTCTTTAGTGGTAACATCAGTTTGAATCATAGTTAAGGAAGGCTTCTTACTACATGGATAAACTTGTTTCATAAGCTAAAAACTCCTCACTTTCTTAAAAAAGGGGGAGAAGCTTTGAGAAACCTGCTCCTGAAATATGAGAAACTTGATTTTCTTTAATAGAAAGCCTTTTTCTTCCTTGTTTTACAAATCTATTTTCTTTCGCTTCATTAATGTTTTCCTCTTCTGATCACTTTCTATTCGCTTCCTCCTCACTTCCTACATTTTTCATATTACAAAATAGTAATTTTTTTATAACAAACTCATGTGTTTGTTTTATATCATTTTATACTTGTGTTCATGTTAAAAATATGTGAAAAAAAAAAACGAAAAAGAAAAGAACCACTGAATTTAAAACTCAAATTTCAGTTACAATCTGTAAGACCCACTTTGAGCTCAACTGGTTCATTCTTGAGTCAAGGCTAACATAAATCTGTCATAAACTCAAGCCCCATTTATAGCTGAACTAATATAATTTTGCAAAGTTAAATGTCCAATTAAACCGTAACTTATGATAACAAATATGCATAATCAAAAAGAAATTTCTTTCCCTTTATTTTTGTAGGCTGTCTTATCATATCTTAGCTAAGGGATCTTGGGTTTGTGTCTGGCTGGGGCTTGGATGTTCAATCATCTGATAACCAAAGACATTCTTAGAAATGATAGCTATGAGTCAGGCTCAATAGAATTTGATCAATCTTTTTGTTTTTTTAGTTAAGATGGAAAACTAATCTAAGAGTTCCCTTAATCATCAATCAAATCTTATTCACGACCTATAATTCTATTTGATCATCAATCGAATCACTGTTCACTTTTTTTCTTATGAATAGATCTATTTCTCCAAAAAGTGATTGGATTGATGGGATTTGGTATGCCCTCAACTTGATCCTGGGGAAAAAAATTTCACGCCAGTATTCTGCTTCCCATAACTCTCAAATGCGGCACTTCAAAATACCTCTTTATTAAAAAAAAAAACTCACAATTCATCTTGAGAAATGTAGTTTCATGTTAGACTTCAAATGCACCATACCACTCCAAAGGTGAGGGGAATACGATAAGAATGAGCTAAGAAGACATGCATCCCCTCTAAATAGCATTTCATCACAAGTCAAGGTTGATCATACTGTGGCTAAACCAAGTATTGTGTCTCTCAATTTGGATCAGCTCCGGTTGAGCATGTTAACATTAGGATCCGACCCGAATTGGAATATGCACATGAGGAAATAAAACCTGGATGATATTCAGGTGTACCCTATATTTGGTTTGAGCCCAGTATTTGGGTTCTTCAAGAGACCATGCTGCTGGACAGACTTGCCTGAGGCAGATGAATTATACCAACTCTTTGTATGGGATGTTTTCCAATCAAAGAATTGGACTTCACCAAGTCAATAGCATCTATACATAGCCCAGAGTCATACAGGACTACAATAGAGTATCAACTCTTAAAAGGCTTCCCATAGTTGATGGGATGTGACTACTTCGAAACCCGTGGGGGCATCCCTCACCACAAGGTGGAAGCTAGGTGTACTCCCTGGGTTTAGGGAGGACTTCAAGGGTTTTACCAACCAGAGGCCTGACAACATGCCATCAGTGAGTGGGGGTTTTCCCTTGGCCCAGCCACCAAGGAAAAGAAAAAAACCTTCACTGGCTGCCTAAGATCCAGTCAGTTCTTGTTTTGTTTGGTTAATTTAACCGAATCTGCATTTGAAAATCTCGGGTCTATCCTGATACTGGATTTGGGACCTTAGTCAAAAGCCAGAACTTGCATGCTCGAGTTGTTGAACAAACATTGACATTTGATAAAGCTAACAAACTACTTATGAGACCCTATGCCACAGGGACACACCATTTTGGCTGCATGCCCCTGGCGACACAATACACCTTATGACATGCTATGACACGTCCGGACATTATTTTATTATTTTTAATATTATTTCGATAAAAAGTGCTTATATATCAAAATATCACAAAAATATTTTTATTGGATACAAAATTTAAAAAAATGTCCACGTGTGCTATTTTTCAAAAATCTTACCAACTCATCATGCATGTATCACTGTGACATAGTTGAGACCAACTCTTTAGACCCAAATAGAGAAAAAAATGGCAAACATAGCATATGAAAATTCATAACCACCATTATTTAACAAAATAACAGAAATTTCAAATACAGAGGAATTAACAAACACATTGGTCTCATTGTATAATTGAATTCCTTTGGTTTCAAGCACACTGACGAATTAGTAAAATTCTCCTGTTGAAACAATTCGGTCACAAGCATCAACTCAAAAAACCCTAGTCAGTAGTTTCACAAGGATCTCCCCATGCTTCCTTTCCACCTTCAGTTCATTTTGGCCTTGTGATTCCACCAGCTATGAATCCCACAAGATTGTTAGTACTCGTACAAATAAAGAATCGAATTCACCAGGACAAGAAAATCTTCCATTTCCCAAGATATCAATAATCTGTCTGAAGTTAAAAAAAAATGACTGATAGATGTGTATTCCATTGAAGCCAATTATTACAAAAATTTGCTTGGAAGCAAAGAATCCTTTACCTTAAAAATCTGCGCAGGTCACCTGTTCGAGAGATCTCACGTTCAACGTCTTCACGCCTATGTATGCAATTCTCGAGCAGCAACCCAAATTCAAGAACGAGTCACCCAAATGGGTTTTGATCAATGGATGAATCAGTGCATGAGGCACTCACGCAAAATTGGGTTTGCAAAGTTCACGTACCGTTCCCACAGAGGTCTGTACCTGCTAATTGCTAACTTGAGCCATGGCTTCATGTTGCCGTTATAGTGAACGACGGATGCACTCTCTATCAATCGATTATCAACATTTGAATCATAGCCCAAACCCAAGACGTGCCATCTGCGATCAAGGGGCTCGGTCAAGCCATAGAATGCCAGGAGGCCAGGAGGTAGAGTGCCCAACTTCCAAAGCAATTGGTCTGAGTTCTGCTCTTGCCAATAATGGTATCGGCCAGTCACATTAGCTTTCTTCCATCCCACCAGATCAAATACGTTCAAGCCGAATGCCCATCCGCAGGTTTGGGGATCAAACTTTGAACTAATCACTGGGTTAGAGAAATTAAGGTACTTGTAATAACGATGAAATGACTCGAGGCATGTCTCCACAGCACCATTCACATTTCCATGCAAATCAATCGAGAAGAGAGAGGTCAGATCCTTTTGGACTACAACATCATCATCGAGGAATACCACCTTCTCCAACGAGGGATGAATCTCAGGAATGTAGAATCTCAAGTGGTTCAGCAAAGAAAGGTATTTGGGGTTGTGAAACTTGATTTCAGTCCTCAAATCTTCAGCACCCTTGAAGTAGAAAGTCCACATTTCTTCATCTTGGAGCTGCTTTAGAACTGGAGCATAAGAAGCATTCAACCACGTGAACTCCTCCACATTTTGGATGTCAACGGTCGCTCCTTTGTAGTCGTTGGAAAAGAACCAGGCCTGCATTGTTTTGTAATTAATGCCATCTGTGACAATGTGAAACACAAGCTGCTTTGGATGATCAGCATTACAAACAGTAGAATTTACAACAACTGAGGTAGCCAATATATTATCTGAAAATATGCAAAAGTGGTAGAGATTATTGTCCGTAAGGCGTGGAGAGTTTTTCTGCTCTTTTGCATGTTTGTCAATCAAAGGATTTTTTACCCAATCAAGGGTCAGTTTGATGCCAAGACAGTAGAGACTCTTGGGTAATTCCTCAGCAGCTAATTGTCCAAATGCTGTGCTCTGTGCAATAGCAGCATTTGCTCGTTCTTCAAGGGACTCAATATGCCCTTTCAGTGACGTAATTGTAGTTGCACTATCATAATGGGCTTCTTTAGCTTTGTATATTAAAGATGCTAATCCCTTAATCACAGGTTCAGCTTCATCCAGTGTGATTGGGGCTTCTCTTGTGACAGCTTTGGAGAGCAAAAGCTGCGCTTTTCGGATCTGTGAACTTAGCTCCCAAGCAAGTGGTAGGTTATTGTTCTCTTTTGCAATGACTATATAGGCTTTTGAAAGAGTTATTTGATCTGCCAATTGCCGTGAAAACGAAGTGGCACTCCACATTTCTTCTGTGAGATTCATGGTTCCACGGGAAACATCTTGAGTCCTCTCATCCATCTACAGGCAACAAGAGAATGCATAATCAGGGTTTTACCTTTTCGAAGTGAGTAGTGAACAAAATACATCAGAAGTACAGTCATAAAAAAAAATCAACCAAATTCACAAACAAGACAAGAAACTCCCAAAAGGTCATGAGAAAACACAGGATAAGCCTTAATTTAACATTGGCATTTGGATGAATGTTAATATTCAAACTTGTTTGAATATCAGGAGCACTCTGCAACAGATGATTTAAGTATACACTGTTGATACATGTATATCCAAATTAAACTTAAACATGGAAGGACTGCAAAGGACGATGTGTAATTATTTGAAGGTAACAAAGAAGCTGCTATAAAAGATTTGTGAGTTTAGCAGAACTAAGCAAAAGAAGCTAGAAGCTCTTTGTAACTGAAAAAGAGATAAAGAAAAAGAAAAAGGAAGTTTTTAAAGGGTATGAAATGAAAGAACATGAATTATTAGTGCAGATGAAACATCCCAAAATAATTTAAAAATTCCTGCAAAGGCGTAACACACAGAATGACAAATAGGGAGGTGTACATAACCAAAGAAATGCTTCACTAACACAGAGGAATATTTTTTAAGCATCTTGGCAGTAGGACAACACCCCCAATGGATTTAAAGCCATAGAATGTCACTATTAGAACCATAGTCACCTATATCATTCAAGGTATTATCTCGGCGAGGATATTTCTCAGAGAGATTTTCAAAAGTTGAAAAATCTCGGGAGTTCAAAAAAATTAAAAAATATATAATAACAACAAAAAAGATAAGAAAATAATAAGTTTTGCATTATTTTCCTTTCAAAAATATAAAGAAACAAGTTTTAAAGATTTTAAAATATAAAAGAAACAAAAAAATAGGAAATGCAAACTTAAAATAAAACAAAAAAGAGTTTTTTTTCAATAATATTGCGATATTTTGTCTTCTAGCTATATTTTGGAAATATCACGAGATATTCCCTTTAATATCGGTATTTCTCTTCAAAATATCGCCGATATTGGTGACAGTGATTAGAACATAGAGCATCAAGAAAAGAACCAAAGAAAGGGAAATGAATGCATTCCCCACTATAAGTTAAATAAATGGAAGTGGAATAGATAGAACATAATCTGGATCATGCCACATCACTTATTCTACTAGATCTTACGAAGCCTATTTATGCATGACATGATTCAGGTCTGATCATGGAAGAGATTCTCCTCAAGGGAACCAAGTACTAAAATAACTTTGAATGTTATACAGACTAGCATGAAGAGAACCAATTATTAGTACTTAAGAGAAAATGTAGAGGATGGAATAGAAATATGGCAAAAATTAGCAAGGAATTAAGTTTGACAAATCTATGACTTTCACAATGTTTAACATCAAAGAAATCCAGCAAAAAATGCAACCACATAACTTAAAGTTCAAACATTCGAATGTTAAAACTGAACAGATCACAAAGATGTGAATGCTATAGTAAAGGGGTCATTTCAAAAATTGGACCAGTACAGATTATGGACCATTTCACAAGGTCATAGTTGCAAGTTTTTTTCTCCTTAACCAGAGCCCATAGATGTGTTTACCTTAATTGTTTACTAGAATTATTTTCAATGAAAAAATTGATTTTTTTATTGCACAGTTTTGTTGCAATATAGACTGTTGATTTTTAGATTTTTTTAAGACCTGTATAAACATGAAAAGCTTCCCCAATTTAATAGATATTTTCTACTAAAAGAAAACTGTAGAACTCACATTTGCATGGTCTGATTTGCAAAACATGTAGTAAAACAAAGGCTAGTATGGTCCATAACAGTCCACTTGCACATGTACAGAGACCAATTACTGCATGCATACAAACATGTATACAAACATACACATACTCACATTATTAAATACATATATAGATGCATGTTCATGTACCAAGGATGTGATTGGAAGGATTGGGAGGACTGCATCATGACTCAATGAGACAGATTGGTTCATGATATTTCATAGTTGCCTTTTCTGGTGCAACTGATTACTAAGAATTCACATGGTGATCAAGCGCACATTAAACACATACTATGCATGTCTCACAGATAATTTTCCTAGGTTGATGATAGATGGTTTGTGTGGGCCCTCTATCTTCATTTCTAAAGTTGAGTTTCACTTTTTAACAAAATGAAAAGTCATACAAGATTTTTCAATTCAATGGCAAACACAACCATTATGTCAATGGGCATTGGGACACATGCAGCCATGCATTCAACAACCCATCAAACACCAAAATCTTCCAATTTATGATTGACCTAGGAATGAATTATAACAGCTCCAGTGGAAAGCAAAATGATCTTATTACTTTGAGTTGGAAGCTATACCTAATCGAATAGTCATGTCGACAAACTACATATATGATATTGTACCTTAGCGAAACCAATTTTATCTTTAATAGTAGTAAGATCTGAAAAGGCCAAAATGCCCATCACCATGATGAATATGAATGGCAACAAACAGATCCCACCATGAGGGAAATGGTTTTGTATCAAGACTTAAAGGACAACATCTAAATGAAATGACATGTTGTCTTGGTCTAATCAAATTCAAAGCCATAATGAGTCATCATAATCTTCAAGCTATTTCAAAACTCCAAACCAAATTACTCCTTTTCTCCACTGTTCAGTCTTCCAGAGATTTTGACATGTGAAGCATTAAGATAGCAAACAAAAAGTCAAATTTTTAGTGCATTTTAGTGTTATTTAGCGTATTAGCAATTAGCATCTTTACTACATGTTACAAAGTAACCCAGGGTCAAGAAACTTAAGAATATGCATGGGTATTTTCACTTTTGGTTTAATCTACTGCCATGATCTAGGTTACAGATGCAGTTATTTAGGAACTTAGAGAGTTTAGTAGATATCATTGTAATAGAACCTTGTTCTGGAGGAGAGTTAGCAACCTTAGTTCACTTCAACAATGGCAAGAAGCCATAGATGTCAACATGAATTAAATTTACTTAATTTCACCTGTTTGAAGGGGAAATTATAAAAAGGCACCTAACTATTTGGCAATAATAAGAATACACCTACATTTTTTCAAAAATTTTAAAGAACGCAACTAAAATTTTACTCTAATAATAAAAAATATACTTCTGTAAGATCAACTAAGGTTGCCCTTAACATGACTTGAGTTTGGATTGTAAATTTATATTTTTACTCGTAAGAAAATACAATAATTGTTTGATGTTCTTTACTCCATTAAGCCCAACCTTCTTTTCTACTCAGCACAATCATGAGATAATAAGAGGATAGCAGATGATGGTAGAGAATGAAGAAGTGACAAGAGAACAAAATGTAAAGAGAAAGGAGAGATGAATGCTAGAGTTAGCAAGAGAGGAAAGTTCCCTATGTTACTGAGAGAAGGAAGCAAACAAGATATATAGAGTAGTAGATGGTAGTGGAAGAAAGTAAAAGAAAGAAGCACGAGTTGGAGAGGGGGAGGGCTGTGGAAGATAGTGAGAGAATGGAAAAGAAGGCAGCAAGAGACAAGGAAAGGAAGGACTGTAGTGGTCCTCACACACACATACAAAGAGAGAGAGAGAGAGAGAGTAGAACATTCCTTCTTTTGTTTTATTTCAAGGGTAAAATGGTCATTGTGCCATGAATGTAAGACATTTCTAACAAAATAAAACTGTAAGGCTTTTTTGGATAATTAAAGAAAAATTAGGAAAAATTTTGAAAACCTAGAAAACTTAGGTGCCTTTTTATTATTATTTAAGAAAAGCTAGGTGCATTTTCAAAATTATTAAAAAATTAAATTAGAAACTGTCCTCAACATGAAGCTATCGCTTTTATAGGATGTTTTTGCTATACATATTGGTTGAGTCTCTTATGTAACTAAAATATCTTTCTTAACAAAGATTGTCAATAATTGCCACAACCTTGACTTTTTTGGCAATTTTAGTAAATTAGTTACTGACAAGTATTTTTCCTGGGATAAGTTAAAAATAAGTGATTTTCCTAAGAAAAAAAATCAAGGATTATTCAAAAATCGAAAATAAAGAAACAAAAAATTTGAAAGATATAAATTTCAAACAAATATAATGATAACATCGTGATATTAGTGTAAACATTTTCATTTTTTGAGTGTTCTAATTTTCAAAACATTTTGATATTTTCCAATTTTAAAAAATCTTTTCAATGCAATTATTTCAAAACTATCATGAACATATTTCTGAATATGCTTTTTTGTTACTTTTCTTATCTTTTCATAAATGATCATTGACATGGTTACCTTTGTACCTCTTGACAATCTTGAGCCATAATCTGGTAACTTGTAGTTGTGCAATAGGAAGTTTATGTCCTATGCTCTATACACACATGCGTATGAAAGTAAAGAACACATGTGTGTATATAATATACATTTTTGTACATATATGTGTGTGGTTGTGCATATCATATAGTTAGTCCATGTCCTTGACCATGTGATGTAGGGGTAAATTCAACTTTACTACAAAGACGATAAATTGGGACTTATTTTAGATTATATTATAATTATATATCTAAGGACTTATGCAATTAACCACGTAAACTTGTCACTGCCTCTAACTTTTGATAAAATTGTCATGTCTTAAAAGAGGAGAAGCAAAAAAGCTCATTCTTCTTGTTTCAAAAAAGATCATTACCCAAACATCTGAGAAGAAGCATATGACGTTACAGAAATGTCTTACAAAAGAAGCACAAGTTCAGAGAAAGTGTGACTGCAAAAAGGCGATATGAGTTGCCAGAGATGGTCAGAGATGGAGATGTCTAAGTTCTGGGCAAGGATTGGGCGACATGAACTCTAAACTTTAGACTGGCATTTTAGTTTCATGATGATAAACAGGAACTTTCGGGTGCTAAGTTCGATTACCTCTATTTCATTGAAAAATTAAATTAGGAAGTTTTCATTATTAAGTTATTGCCGTCCATACCGAGGTGGTATCTCATGTGGTAAGCGGGTCCTGTGCCAAGCTGAAGGCCCAGGTTCGAATCCCTCTGCCACGTGGGGCTTAAGAGTTATCTGGTAGGGGTCTGCCTAACCCCAGCTTTCCTTTCAATAGTTATAAATTTATTGATTTTCATCTAATCTCTTCGCTATAAATGGAGGTTGGATCTCTTATCTAGCATAAATTACTTCTTTATGGAAGAGTACATAAGTACGTAGCTAACTAGCAAAGCAATTTCCAATTTGGTTTTAGTCCAATATGATACCAAAGCAATTTCTGCTTTAAAATTCCAATAGCAGTACGACTAATGTTTTACTAAGAAAGAGATCATAAATCTCAAACTACACTTGGAAGAAAGAAAAATCAAATTTGCAAATTAAGTGAATCAGGCCAAAAAAGAAACATTGGAATAAAACCAGAAATAAGTCGGCCTTCTCTATAACTACCGAAGTTACCCAACAACATTCAAGCAAATCTTCCCAATACTTTCTTAACACCAATAAGATTTATGCAAATTCAGACAAAAAAACTCAACACATATTTTCCCATCTTTTCAAGTTCAACAAGTCCAGATCGAACCACTATCCATAAATCAAAATATTGCCTCATTCAAGATCACCAAATCAGAATTTAATAGAAACCCAATTCACAAATTGGATTAAGCAATCAAGAATTCTAAATAACTATCGTTTTGAGAATGAAATGAGCAAAAGAAGAGAACTTCCCGCATAAGAAGAAACAGGGGAGGCAAAAGGAAGAGAAGGATTACCTTATGAGGTGCAGATCCATCTTCATGACGATGGTGAACGACGAAAAGAATCAACACAACGATCACAAAGAACCCGAGAAGGCCCAAGACCCAATTCGAAAACCTCGCTCTACCATGTCTTCTGGGGTCTTTCCTCCTCATCTTCGACCAATCTCACATCCAAATCGAAAAAACCTCACCACCATTTCTCTCCATCAATGGAGGAAGGAAAGGGCAGCCAGAAAAGAGGGGGAATAAAAGCTAGACTTCTCTCTCTCTCTCTCTCTCAGCCGAAGAAGGGTTTTTAGTATAGGAGAGCAAGGGAGAGGAAGCTGTCTATTTAGAAAATTTGTAAATGGGGTTTTAAGATTCTTAGAGAGAGACAAGAAGAGAAGGGTAGTCAGGCAAGAGAAATAAATTATTTCATGTTGCATCTTTAGAAAATTGGGAAATAGGCTTAAAGAGTCTTTACTTCAGAGTTTAGAGAAAGGATGGAGAGGTCTCTCATATTGGTAATGAAATGGGATGGCATCAGGTCAGAGTGAGTTCGTTTGATCTCAAGATTAACGGCATCCAGACCTGTACGAATGAGATGCCATCACTTGGATGAGCCCCACTCTTTTTCCCGATGCTGCTCGTGTTTCGGCAGGACGGCATCTGAATGGTTTGAAATGTACGGCTCACAATGAGCTTTATTCACTTTTTGATGGCTGTGGTTCATTTTTAAGATGAACGGCATCCAAGGTGCCTCAGGCCTGTTTCAAATGCAGTTTGCATGGTCTTCAGATTAAAAAAAAGAGGGAAGTTTCACCTCGACCGGTCCACCATTTATTTATTGCGCTCTGCATACATTGCAAGGTCATAATTTCCCTCAGATTTATTGAGAACTCAATTTCCCTGTTTTAACAGCTAAATGACATAATGGCAGATTTTGCAACTTACCTTCATAGTTTTATTTTACAATACAAAGGCCTAAGGGTTTGTCCACTAATGACTTGTTCACAACAAGGGAGCTCATTGACAAGAAATCTACATGAAAGAGATCTACTGCCAAATTTTATAATGTGTAGGATCAACACCTTTACTCTTCTCATAGCACAAATTAGAAGGGAACAGTTGTCCAATAATGATTAAGGCCATGTTGGTGGTGGTATTGACGCTGCCACTGCACATCTGAGAGCAAATCAGGTGACATTGTACATACATAGATTCTATTCCATTCCCATTTCACATCACTTGATGGAAATATATACAAGCCCCAAGAAATCGATGAACGAGAGGTTAGGTGTGAAATTGATACATGCTAAATGGATTTTTCTGTTTTCCTAGTATTTTTTTGGCAGTTCTGACCCCATAAATGTATTGGGCATGGTAGATTTACGAGGAATCCACACCTGGATCACGTGTTTTCAATGAAAAAATGATATTTAAAGCCTCCAAAATTTAATAAGATTTTGAATGGTTGGTTTTTTTGAACCTTATAAAAATTCACCCATGTGTCGAATCGAACACTTCTTGAGCTAATCCCTATAAAATCAAATACATAGATCATATCTGTATGTTTATAATTTAAAAATAAAACAAAAAAACCCTAAAAAACCCATTTAATTTAGGCACTTATCATTTTGCACCCACCCATTTCTCCCTCTCATTATATATATATATATATATATATATATATATATATATATATATATATATATATATATATATATATATATATATATATATATATGCGGGGTGTGTTTTCACATTTAGATACCATTTCAGCAAATGAGGAAAAATATTACTGCAGAATGTTTTATATTGCCAATTGGATGTAAATGGTTCCTTATTAGAGAATGACAATGCTGCAATTAGTTGCAAGAACAGGTGCGAAAACATTAGTATGATTGAGAAAGAAGGATATATGAAAGAGTAAGAATAGAAAGTAAACGACAGATGACAGGGCCATGTGAGTATGCAAGTTTTGCCTTTTTGCCAACAAGTGACAGATTTTGCCTTTTTGGATCGCTACTAGTTACAGTGTGACAGAATAGGACCCCTCACTGAGAGAATCATTGAGTGCGTCTTCTTTGCGATGTTTGGAAGTTTGGATTAATGCTGCCATGAGATTGAAAACCGAATTTTTGGCAACAAGCGGGGGGGGGGGGGAATCTGACATGTCTCTGATTCAAGGGCATTTCTGGTGAGGCCATGAGCGTGCTTGGACACCAAACCCAGGGCTGGATTGTTTGGGCAGCATCCATGAAGATCAATTTCATGACTTCTGGTGTTTCTTGCGAACTCTCTTCGACTTCTGATTCAACGATGATCTCTTTTTCCTTTGATGTTTGCTCCTCAGGTTTTCCATTTTTCGATTCTAATTTCATAGGATTTTCGAGGAGGCTTCGTTTGTATGTTTCATGCTTTTCGAGTCGATTCACGCATACTACTTTCCAATCCTTGAACGTGTGTTTTTAAACACTTCTTTGGATCCTTTCTCAAACTTCACAAGAGGGCAATGATCGAGGAAATCAACCAAAACTCTGATACCAAATTTGATGCAGTGATCAGGATGATTGTTCTTGAATCCCACAGATTGATACCAAAATTAGAGAAAAACTATATGATCTATTCAAAAAAATAAAGTAGAAAAATAAATAAAGTAACAAAAATAGGCCTTCTTAAACTCTCTAGTGCATTTCTCCTCTCTCAAAACAAATAGATATAGTGTCTCTCAAAAAATAGACCTAGATCTGGATTTGGTGGTAGGTCTAATGCGCCTGATAGAGAGGTGAAGGGCTAAATCTCTGCCTCCTTTGCCCCCCTTCATGTATCTATGGGCAGGTGAATCACCCTAACTAGGCTTTGGATCTGTATTGGGACCCAATTCAGTTTATGCATCATCATCATGCATATAATTCAGATCCTGAACCTTAGCATTAGGACTAGCAATACGGGTCCACAGATCGTGTGCAATGTGATTGCATACTTTTGGTGTGCTGCCGCACATAATCACCCTCTACCTGTCTTGGGCCCCAAAGTTGACAGGCTGTGTCCCAAGGATGGTGGGTGATCATGTGTGCAACAATACACTAAAAGTGTGCAATCACATTGCACCTGATCCTTTATCGCAAAAAACAATTGTTCCTTTTCCAAAAACTAGTTTTACTGGATCTCTTAGACAGGAATCATGTTGAGTCTTGATTGCAAATCTCTCCCACAGGTATCATTTGCTGATTTTGTTCTAACTCATTTTTTCACATTGTTCTTTTTATTTGTCATTTTGAACGCCAACCATTTTAAAGCAAGTACTCGTTTTAGCAAATCCTTGTCCATCATAAAAAAAAAATTAAAATTAAAAACAAACTATGGTAGAGGTCAAGAGTGTATACAGGGCAGTACATGCTTGACCGGATCTGGATCCTGCCAAGAGGTCCCATATTTAGATCTAATGACTTTTCATGCTACTGAATCCATTGAAAATTAGTCAAATATATTGATTTCCCTGTGGTCAGATACACCAATTTTGGTGTGGATCAGACTGCAAGTTTTAACCCAATTCTGACCAGATCCGACTAGTTCTAGGCTTATATATATATATATATATATATATATATATATATATATATATATATATATATATATATATATATATATATATATATATATATATATATATATATATATATATATATATATAACACTGTCTCTATTAAGGAATCAAATGGATTGGATAAGCCCAACCAATTTTGTCATATATATATATGACAAAATTGGTTGGGCTTATCCAATCCATTTGATTCCTTAATAGAGACAGTGTTATCATAAATTCTGTTTAGAGACCCACATTTTGCCTGGTACTCTAAACACATACCTTTCTTTTCTGAAAAGAATTTCGCCACCATCTTTATAATGAAACAATCAACTACAAAATTAAAGTTAATTTCATGATTAAGATGCATGTGAAATAGCTTTTCTAACCTTAGCTTGTATTAAGTGTGTTTTGCTTACATAAAAAGGATTGGTAAATGAACTAAATTGGTCGTAGTTGGGCTCAGTTCAACTTGCATGAAATTTGTTCAGGCTTGTCAAGTGAGCTTGGTGGGCTGAGCTACTAGCAATTTTTGAAATACAAGTGAACCAAGAGTGAACAATAGGTGTTCAACTCAGCTTATTTAGGTGCGTAAGCTTGTCAACATGAGCATATATAGTATTTGTGTATCATTTTATTTAAAAAAAAAAACTTGTTAACTCAATAGATTGGATGCTTATAACCAAGAAGTCAGAGGTTTTCATTCTATGTATCCCATAAAAATAATTTCTTTTTATTTAAATGAGCGAGCTTAGGCTCAGCTCATTCGGCTCGGACTTGTTCGAGCTCATTCTCAACTAGGCTTGGCTCATCCGAGTCAGATAAGCCAAGCTCGAATATTGCTTGACTATAAATGAGCTGAGTAAAACAACTCTAATTATTATGCAAACATCTTGCAATAGGAGCAGTTTAATAATTTTATTATATATAACTCATGCTTAAGTTGGTTAACGAGACTGAGGTCCTTATTTGATAGTTTCATTGAAAAAATGGGTTGAAGGAAAATAGCGGTCAACATCTGACATGGCTTTGACCGTGTCTCAAGGGTGTCGCGAAGTAAACCCTGTTTGAATACGTGTCATCAGTGACGCATCAAATGTAATTCGAAATCACATGCATTCCATCTCATGCTATTCAGAATCATAGGATTCCAAGACAATGTAATTTGATATCAGATGAGAAGTGAGTAAAATAGGCCCCAAATGTGATTTTGAATCTCTCTGCCTCTTTCTTCACATTTTCTTGCATGTAAGACATGAGCGAATGAGAACCATTCTCACACCATTATGAAAGAACGATTCTCCCTTGGAATCAACCAAATGTGCCCTCAAATTCGGTTATAGCATTTGCATCCGAGTCCGAACCGAATCTAAGCCCGACTTAAAATATGACAAGATCCAACTTGATTATACGTGTGTCAGATGTCAGATGTATTAGTGTATATACTCTAATCAGATCCGGGTTTCGTAGTCTCTATTCATACATGATACAACTACAAATCTGATTATCTTATATCCGGCCCGAGTCCGACCCGTTTTATACTTTACATCCCTACCCCAGCTTGGCAGTTAAATGGAAAATGGAGGCAAGCTTCATTCATGAGACTGTGGGTACTTTAGAAGACGTTACTTATTTCATAGGTTAACTCCCATATGCGTGCGTCTGAAAATCAGCTAAGGTTTGCGGTCATAGGAAAAGCTATAGGTGAAGCTATATATATCAATACTTTAAACTCACAAATTTGAATGTGAAGCTTTAGGGGGCGTTTGATTCACGGACAGCCCTGGCCAAGGACATGATATTATTTCCTGTCCTGTCAGCATGTGTCCTTGTCTAAGGCTGGGCAAGGACGCTTTTTTGAGTTTTTGTTTTTTTTCAAAGATGTCCAGGGGTCCCGCATTTGCATGGGTGTGTGGGCCCCACAGGATGGCAGACACCATTGCCTGTGCAATGGAATGCACCCTTGTAGCCTCTCTCAAGATCAACTCACGTGTCGATTTCGTTATGAACAATGTTCAAACCCTATTTCAATTCCCATGGTGTCAATGATGAAGGTCGAGGGAACCAACCCAGTTCGATGGAACCAATTTCAAGTGATGATCTGCCTTACCATGATCACAGTACGTGTTGATTGAACCATGTCCTCAGAACAAGAAGAATAAACTATTGCCAGTGGAAGGAAGATGATTATGTGTGTCTGAGGACACATTCTAAAATGCTTTGTTCGACCCATGATTTGATATTTACTCAAAAGTGGACTCCTTGCAAAAGTTATGGAAAGCTCTTGAGAATAAATACAATACAAAGGATGTGAAAAACAGTAAGTTTTTTTTCAGCAAATATATGAATTTTAAGTTTTTTTTATGACAAACCTCTTCTGATTCAAGTTGATGAAATGCAATTGTTGGCTTATCAATTTAAGGTAGAACGCATGGACCTCGATGAGTCTTTCGAATTGGTTATGATATTAAGAAATTATCAAGTTCATGGAAAAACTATCATAATATGTTAAAACATAAGAACAAGGATTTCATTTTGGAGCAACTTATTTCTCATCTTCAAATTGAAGAAAGAAACTCGTCACAGAAATAAGAAAGACGAAGTTAAAGAAGTTGGCAACAAAGTGAATATAATGGATCGTAAGTCAAAGTTCAAACCCGGTTTGACGTCTAAAAATAAGAAACCCAAATATTTTAAGAAATTCAAATGTGAGATTATTTTCTGCTATGCATGTAGCAAACTGAGATATTATAAGAGAGAACGTCATCACTACAAAAGACAATGCACCAAGGCAGAAGCTCTCGAAGAGAACCTAGTAGTTGTAGTAAAATCAATGTTTTTTGTTCAAATGAACAAATTATGGTATGTGGATTCAGAGTCTACAATTCACACTTATAATGATCGACGTATGTTTAAAAATACGATATCGTAAAAGAAGATAACCGAGTTTATACGAGAGACTCTCATCATGTTAAGGTTGAAAGAGAAGAGAATGTTAAACTCTAATTCACAATGTCTTATCATCACGAATGTATATCATGTACCCACCGTGACAAATAACCTTGTATCAAACTTTCTATTGACCACACATTGTTTTAAGCATGTGTTTGAATTCAAAATTTTAATATTTTTGAAAAACTATGTGTTTATTAGTAAAGGCTTTGTTTATGATAGCCCATTCAAACTGAATGTAATCAATAAGATTGCCTCTATTTTTTCTTACTTGCATGATTCTCTTAAAGTATGGCATGATAGACTTGGTTATGTACATTTTTGTTCTATTAAAAAAAATTGGCTAAGTTAGGCTTAATTATTGTATATATGTATAATTATTATAATAAATGTGATGTATACATTCAAGCAAAATTTTCTAAAAAACCTTTTCTTAGAGTGAAAAAGAGTTCAAAATTTTTTGAACTCATACATAATGATATTTGTGATTTGAAAAACACTTCAACTCATTGGTAATATTTACTTCATAACTTTTATTAATGATTTTTCTAAATTTTTTATGTTTATTTTATGAAAAGCAAAGATGAGTCTTTTGCAAAATTCAAAATTTTTAAGATTGAAGTTGAGAAATTTTCATAACTGCAAAATTGCTCCAATTATGTCTGATAGAGATGGAGAATATTTGTCTCATGATTTTGTCAAATTTTGTGAAGAACATGACATACATAAACAAAACACTATACCCTACACTTTCAAGTATAATGGTGTTGTAGAACAAAAAAATAAAACTTTAATTGATATGTTAAATGCAATGCTTATTAGTTTCGGTATTGATTTAATTTATGGGGAGAAGCTTTAGTCATTGCATTTTATATTTTAAATTGTGTGTCTAATTCAAAATTAGATGTTACTTATTATAAATTATGAAAAAATAAAAAAAATAAATTTAAGTTATATTAAGGTTTTAGGTTGTATTGCTTATGTTAGACTGAATGAACTTAAACAAACTAATTTTGGACATAAACTAGCACGTGTTTTTATCTGTTATTTCCACAACAACAAAGTATATAGATTTAATTACGAACTTAGAAACTAAAGTAATTTGTGAATATATGCAAAGCTGAATTCAGAGAAAAATTAACTTTCAAAGATTTGCAAAATCTTTCTTCTCTCAATGTTTTTCGAGAACATGTATCCAAAAGCGTGTTTTAAAACTTGAAAATCTAAAAATTAGAAAAAGTAAGAATTAGGAAACCAAAGGATTATGAGACAGATTTTTATCTCTACATGATTGATAAAGATCCATTAACTTTTTACGTGAGGTGTAGGTTTGGTTGTGTTCAACCGGACTGCACCCAGGTTCTACCCTGGTGGGGCAACTGTCACTTTTAAGAAAGTGCCATTATTGCATGCAAAACAATTGGTAACAAGATATACCTAAAGGTAAGATACTGAGCATTAAGACTGACATAGTTGGTTATGGCTATGGAAGTGGATATGGGTTGACCTAGTTGTGCCCAATCAAATTGGTCTCACATGGATGCAAATGTTGAGCCCAGATAAACCTGTATCTGACCCCATTGTAGGCTTAAATCACTACTGATATATATAATAGATAACATGAAAGCTGCTTTACAGGAAAATAGTATCTTGAACTGTCTGATAAGCTAAAGAAATAGAGAGGGCATCAGGTCATAGGCAGCTCTGATGGGTAGACCGGCAGAGATGCCTTGGATACCGTTCAACCATGTGATGAACAGCAACCAAAACACCATCATGTTTGTTTTGGTTCAGCCATTCATTTTTTGCACTGTAAATGCCACTCATCTAAAACTTGAATGGCTCTCAAACATTTTGTGGCACCCATCTAATAAACAACCTATCCATTTATGATATTTTGGCTGCCGTTCATCAAATGGATGAACAGGATTTGATGAAAGGCACCCGAGGTACCTCTGACCTGATGCGCGCTCAAAGAATTATGTACAGACCAGTGACACCACTTTTCTAATGGCACCTCCAGATAGTCAGATTGTTGCAAATCTCCTTTTTGAGATACCTGCTCCTCTCTAAAACCCTCCTTCCAAATCCCAGAAAGCTTCTTCTCCCACTCATTGGGATTGAATCCCATGGGAGATACTTGTCATGACCCAACCTAGTCACCCAGTTGATGAGGAAAATGAATGGAGAAAATACTCATAATTCCAAAATTTCTGAAAGAGGAACCATTGTTCTTTTATTGTTACAATCATTATATGTTGACAACATACAAGAATCTTGATGCAGTTAAATGGCATAACAAGATCTAGAGGCGTATCAACATAAAAAATACAAGTAGAGAGTGGGACTCTAGATATCATATAACAATAATTACAGTTTACCTGAATGTAGATAACTGGGTTTATAAAACAAGGAAGATTAGGATGCTAACCATGATAGCAAGGATGAGGGTAGAGCCATAAACAACAAGTGCTCCACTGGAGTTAGGGTTCTGCTGAAGATTCTCTGTTGCGGTCATATTGCATGTTAAGCCCTTCTTATCATCTCTACACTCGTTTGCAAACAGCCCTGGTGGATAATTCCCAGCTAGGTTTATGTAATTAAACATTGTGCTCGCACAGTTGTTTGTTAGGTCATTGAGTTCTGCTACAAAGGGGCATGCAAATTGCTTGAGAGCATTGCAACAAGGGGTTGGTAGATATCGTGGTCCTTTGCACTGGCTTGTGATGATGGTGTAATTCTTGAATTCAAAGTCCACGGGGCAACCTGCAGACAAGGAAGAAGAATTAAGGAAAAAAAGGACCAGCTTTTTAGCATTGGACAATAGAGCATCTCTGCCAATAACTGGAGCAAAATTAAAGGAGAAAAAGGAAAACAAAATTTATGTGTAATTCTTTTAGCAGCATTGATTAATAGAGCATCTCTATTAATAGCTGGAGCAAAATTTTCCATTGCTAATCTGTAACTTCAGAACAGAAAAAAGAAAAGGGGTATCATTAACTATAATGTTGGCCCATATATCCAAAAGATAGAAATCGATCCCACATCAGACTTTCTAAATGCAGAAAAATGACAGCATGTAAGTTTGATATTAGAATTACCACAGAGCGCTCAACTACTTAGATATTCGAACCATATCCGCATTGAAATACAAAATGTCAATTGTGCAAGAATTCTGAAACAGTACACAATTTTCAGAAGAAGCAAAACACATACCCAAGTATTAACTATATCAGGTTGAATGTGTATAGTGGATGGTATGAGATGAGGATCCTGTCTTATCAAAGAAAAGAGGATCTTGAGCTCAAAGCATCATGGTTGCAGTGAGGAACGAGGTAGGAGTCTCTCTCTCTCTCTCTCTTCCATATCATCCATGAACCCAATAAATCAATGAATCACACTGCCTTTAATCCATGCTACTTACAACCAAAGCTGCATTCTATTTTGAGTTACACCTAGTTAGATACTCATGTAGGACTGCACAACAAGCCAAGGTTCTCACTGAACTCTATTTCGAATGACATCTAGTTAGATACCATATATATGCTGTCAAATAAGCTAAGCTTCTCATAAGAATCTAGGGGTCACTAATTAGCTAAATGAGTAGCATCAACTTAATATCAGAGCTTGTTTAGTTAAATGAGATAAGCATAAACTCAATAACAATGGATCAATCCCTTTTAATATAAGCTCATCATAGATATGTTATACATGTCACCTTATATAATAAAATCAAACCATCTTTATGTTCAAATCATCCCCTCCACTATGAAAACAACTAATTTTTTTACTAACAATTGGCTTGAGCTCAAATAAGCCAAGAGCCTGCTCAGGCTGCACCAAGCCAGTCTTGACAGCCCACACTGGGTCTTAGTTTAGGTTTTATGAAGAGTGAAGCCTAATTGCACGGCATATTCATTGCCATGTGAAGGCTTTTTCTTTTTTCCTCTTCAGAGTGCCAAGCTACCTCCAATTGACTGAATCTGTTGCACTGTTTTGCATGCTTCTACATATCTGCTGCCCAAGAACATAAATTTGATCCTTTTATCCATAAATGACGTGATCTATTCCAACAAATATAAAGAGTTCAATAAAGTTCATTCCTCAGTCCTGGCATCAAGGGAAAATACATTGATTTTTGACAATTGCATCCTACTTGAGAAGGTTTTGTACACAACAATTAATAAACCAATTTCTAAAGGGTCCTGCAGCAGCTGCCTGAAATGAAGAAATTATCAAAAGCACTGAGTGCACTTCAGATATGAAGTTCTTTACCATGCATGGAACAGAAAGTATGGGGTCCATAAAATGTTGCATGTAAATGCGTGTTTATTCCTGTTCTCCAAGTTCCATGAGGGGCATATTATTTTTTATGGTGGTTTCATCAGGAATTTGTAAGGCATAGCTTGGCACAGCACCACTAGTCAAAGGATCTTATCACAATGTACAGCAGTCTCCACTCTCCAGGCACCTAAGAAAACCCATCACCCAAGAATCTAGCGACAGATATGCCCATATTCTATCAGGTCCCAACCCAGTTCAGTAACCGATACACTTGCACTCCACTTAGCAATGCAAAGTGCAAACCTACATTTTGCAAAATTCATATAGAAACAAAAAATTGCATTCGGCAATGCCTCAAAGGAGATGTCTATGTTCAAATAGTAATGCATATTTAGCCAAACATCCTTGCAACAAGTATGGTACATGCAATATATTTCTAATGTCTAACATGCATTCTGAATGCAAATAATTGTTTAAGCATGTTCCTTAACAAAGGTTATGTGGGATGCACCAATTCCTTGTTTTTCCATGATACATCTTAGAACATAACAGTCATCACCAGAAACCAACAAAATATCATAAGTACTACAGATATCTTGACTTATTTCTTTTACCTTAGACGGCCAGAAATCAGACTGTGGAACACCGGAAGACACATGACCATGATATTGTTCAGAACAGTACCCAATACAAGAAAAATATCACAGTTGAAAGCTAACCATCAAATTCAAGTATGTTGTTCCCAACATCATGATTGAAAGAAGAATCCAGGGACATGAGGGCCACAAAGAGAGCTAAGTATTCATCCTATGATATGTTGAAAACACCCCAGGGACCCATAGTTACCAAAGTAGAAAACTAGAAGCAGGCGTCCAAAAAATTTGCCAAACACCCTATTGATGATGGACTATTTCCAGTCTTGTGAAAAATAATCTTGTCACCATGATTCCGTTTTGATGATTGCATGCAGATGTCAAACTGGGTATCTATCTTCTCATTTCCATCATGTGACAAAGAGAAAAGCTTGTGCTAGGAGATGGGGACAGCGTGTTATGACATAATGCCAAGCATCAAAGCTCTGCCCAAGGCCATGATTTTTTAACATCAAAGGATAAGATACCTGTAAGTCATGTGGATACTAGGAAGCACAAGGAAATGTCCAGATCTTTGCAATTATCTGTGTTCAAACCACTGTCACTGATATCACCTATACATTGAAAATATTGCAATATTATCGGCTATTTCAAGGTAGCCGATAATATCGGGAATATATCATGATATTATCGCGATATTTTTGTGAAAAACTCTTTTTATTTTAATTTTGCATTTCCTATTTTTTTCTTTTATATTTTAAAACCTTTAAAACATGTTTCTTTATATTTTTGGAAGAAAAATAATGCAAAACTTATTATTTTCTTAACATTTTTGTTGTTATTTATATTTTTAAAATTTTTTAAACTCCCGAGATTTATCAAATTTTGAAAATCTCTCCGAAAAATACCCTCAGAAATTACCTTTAACGATACAGGTGACTATGGTTCAAACATAGCCTA
Source organism: Nuphar pumila (assembly GCF_984573655.1). Classification (NCBI taxonomy): domain Eukaryota; kingdom Viridiplantae; phylum Streptophyta; class Magnoliopsida; order Nymphaeales; family Nymphaeaceae; genus Nuphar; species Nuphar pumila. Next base: position 118,798,406 of record NC_143253.1, on the reverse strand, counting down.
AGACAGCCTTACTGAAACAACTCTATGGTTTCAGAAATTTTACAGAAGATTTCCTATGATGGAAAAAGACTCAAAGGAATACCAGAAGACCACTATAAGAAATTTCTTTCCAATTCATAATGTGAAAAGAGAAACGGAGAAACTTGCAGAATAAAAAACATAGATATAGAATGATATTAATAACACATGTTGCAGCCAGCAAGCAAATAACTATAAATAACAAAGTTCTGCTGGGGGACACCAAAATCACGTTGGCATGATAGCATGATTTTCAAAATCAATGTGCATGCATGAACATATACGTTTGTACGCTGTCTGTACAAGTGCATTACGTCCAACATTATAGGGTTGCGTGTGTCCGAGAATATAGAACCCAACCAAGATTTGATTGCCCAACTAAACAATATTACCCTCAACAAAGACATTACACTTAAAATTACAGGAAAACTGAACGAGGAAAAAATACTCACTCTTTTCCACCTGAAGCAGTCCTCTACCAATTGTGTGGGGTTGCTCAAAGATGCGATCTGCAAACAAAAGAGCCATGACTAAACACAAGGACTAGGGGGAGGCGTTGGAGATTCATAAAACCATTTAATAAAGGAGAAGATTGACAGGATATTATAGGTGCTTCAAAATCCAAATTGTGTTCACGGTTTACAAACTACAGAATCTCCTACAGTAAGCCATGAGTTCAGGTAGCACTACAATAACTACGAAAAAGAATGAAGTGCGGAAGAATCTGTAGAAACAAGCGAATCGAGGATTAAGATAATTTAAAAGAGACTAATGAAAACTCTAAATTCCCTAACAATTAAGAAATCCAGACTTAATCGAAGGCATATGGTGATGAGTTGTGGAGCCTGATTCACTGTTTTTGCCCTTGTAGGAAGGGGGGTCCGGGGGCTCCCCCGGCGCGGCTCCCGCTGACCCGGTTTGGGACCCGGTTTTCAGTGGATCCGACCCGATTTGGTTAGGGTTAGGGTTGTCGCCCTTGCCTTGTTTATATTCTCGCTTTTCTTTCCCTAGCTTGTAACTGTCTGATAAGAGTAATAAGATTTCTCTCTGGGCGGCCGTGGTTTTTTACTCTCTCTCGGATTTGAGGAGAGGTTTTGTTTCCTTTTGGTTGTTTCTTGCTCGTGGTTTTCCTAACATATGGCCCATTAAAATAGAGAAATTTAGTTCACCAGGAAATGAAACGAGTATACTTATCTACACAAAAAGGTTTTATTTTTTTCCTTAAAAAAGAAAATGATTTTTTTTTCGAATTACCGTGCATTGTTGTTCGACGTCGCCTAAAAAGAAAGAACTTAACCTAAAAATAGAAAGTTTGTATCTGGTTCTAAATGCATCTCGCGTTGATGTCTCGGGAGAGACGATCTGGAATGGACTATACAAAACAGAGATTTCAAAATTTCAATCAATTTACAAACAACTAAAGCTAATAGGACGATCTGGGGCTTAAATGGAAGGAGTTTACCCATAAGAAACCAGAAGTTCATTTAATCATGAAATCGATATAAAAAACGAAAATCTGAGATTTTTGAAGAAAGGAGAAAAACGGTTCCAGCGATAAGATCCCAGAAGGAACGAAAAAAAATACTAAAACCAAAAGAAATCCAAAATCACGAACCAGCCTCCAACGAGAAAACTACCAAACGAAGCAAAAATCACGATCTTACATGAAACCACGCACAAAAATCGAAATTTTCCTTAATCCGGAGCTATTCCGAGCTACAGAGATCCAAAATTCATGAATTTCAACCAAAAAGACAGGTACGATCTCAAGAAGAGATGAATTGAAGCAAAACAAAACCGACATTTTCCCGAATTCACGAAAGATTTGAAAGTTAAAAGAAGAGGAACCCGTGATCCTGAAAAGGAAACGAGAATATACGGTCAGAAACGCACCTGAGATGTATCCCGAGGCCGAGACGTCCGTCAAGAAGAACAAGAAGAAGAAGGAGGAGAGGGAGATCGCGGAGACACGCGTTGACGCCATCTCCGCAGAGAGAGAGAGAGAGAGAGCTCTTTCTCCTCTGGAAGAGAAAGAAAGAGAAGGAGAGGTCTCTCTGTAGGCAAAGAGCGAGGGAGGAAGAAGAGAAAAGCGACGCGGAAGAGATGGAGAAGCGAAAGAAGGGCCGGCCTTCAACAGCGGGGGAGATGCGGTTTTCAAAAAATTCAAAAATTGCAGATTAGCTGCTGCATGGAAAATATTCTCTCTTAGCCTCAAAACTGAAACTATTTTGCAGTTAACCTCAAAATAAAAAACTTGCGATGTTACTATTCATAAATCTCGTTCTCGGGAAAAAAAACTCAGCCAGGAAAATCTCGCCGACATATTAAAAAATATGGTTTACCTATGGAAAATATCGGCATCCCTAAAAACTAACTTTATTTTACTAATATCATGATAAAGATGCCATATTCTCAACATCAGCAGAGTTTCAAAATGTCGTCAATATTCGTTACATGAGTACCTATGTTATTAAGAACACGATAATTAGGTTGCCGTTTTAAACAGTAAAATATCCTGATATTTTCATTAGAATGTAAATATCACAAGACTTGCATTTTTATCTGTTATCACAATACTTACATGGGCACTTTTATTTCTTTATTATAAATATATTTTTCTATTTTTAATTAATTATTTATATCAATATTTTGCTTACGAAAACTAGAAACATAAAAAAAAAAAAAACACGAAAATTTAGCATCCCTTAATTTTTAAAATATTTGTCATTATGATACGTGCTTGCCTTCTCATCGTAGGGCACAAGTGAATTAACCCTGACCTTCGATCTGAATCTAGAGCCTTATTGTCGGTGAGGATCTTACAAACAACATCCGAATGCGGATTCAGATGGGATCTGACTTATTGTAATGGTTTTTTTAATTCAACAACAATATTTGATTTTTTTTATGTCAACGAAACCTAGCCAAGAACTGGGTCACTTAATTAGCCCACCTCCCTGAGAGGTAAACTCCGGGTGCAGTCACCGACAGCCAAACCCTTGCGGAGCCCACCAGTTAAAGGCACTCGCACACCTGGTGGGAGTCAAACCTAGGACAAAGGGGTCAGAACCTTCAACCCAGACCCGCTGCCACTCAACCGACTTGGGCGGGTGTGAACTGTATTTGAATCAATATTTAATTTCTACTAGTTCTTTATTCAGATTTTATATTTTATTTTTATTTTTCCATGTTAAAACAAACAAGGAGAAAAAATAAATTGCATATGAGAAGTTTTCATATGAGAACTATTGTTTATCAAAAAAAATTCTCTTGTTTGTGTGGCATGAGAAAAATGGGTTGGGACAATATTAGTGTTTTGATTAAGGTGAAGGATGCCATCAAGGCCCCAGGGCCAGGGGTCCTAGCCTCGGAGTTTTACCCTGTCGGCACGATGACCATAAGTATGACAGGCTGACCCAGTGCAACCAGGTTCTTTGTGATGAGTGCAGTTTCTTTGGGTTATAAATTCAAAAAAAGGTTTATATATGATAATTTATCATATTGAATTGGATCAAAGGTCTGACCTAATTCAGTTTGCACTCCAAATCACATACAAGAATCAAAGGCAGTTGAAAATGGATGGGGTCAAGGTAGACTAAGAGGACCGATGAGGTCCAATTCGGATTTGTATTGGATCCATATTGTTGGGCATAGCATGGTCTCCACCCCATAAGAACTACAAGATCAACCCCAAAGGATGTCTTCAGCTTCAAGGCTTCACAGACCGATCATATACCCTGTTAAATAAGTGGAACCTGTCCACTCTCTGGTTAGGTTTCAAGGGCAATCATTCATTCTGAGGTTTTGTTTACACGAGCCGGTAAAAAGCAATTTGTGTTTCTTATGGCGGTTCTCTGTAATTTTGAGTTTGAGTCGACGTGCCCAGACGAACTCTCCACATGGAAGTGGGTCCCATCCATCTGAGGTTCGACAGCGTTGGTCGGTCCAGCTACAACGCAAACACAAGTTGGCCTGAAATCAGCTGTCGTCCAAGCGCCAATAAATAAACTAAAAATAAATATTAAATTGCATTTCGGTGTTGATTCATAAAATATTCACCAATAAAAGCTAAAGAGAGCTCTACTCATCTGGTAGGGGCGACTTGTGAACGTCACCACGTTGATGATACATCATAAGTTCAAAACCAGGGATGTGTGTTCCTTGCCGCAAGGCTGAAACTGGATCAATGGACTCCGTAGTAGCAGATAAAGGGGACATGGAGTTTTATGCTAATAAACTATAAGAGCAAGGCAGTTCCAATTATTCAGAAAAAAAAAATTAGCAGTAGTTAATGCAAATGGATCAAATTCAATGGTGTCCATGACCGAATCCTGCACTCTTTTTTTTAGATATGGATCTCATTATCTGATCAAAGTCAATGGTGTCCATGAACGAATCCTGCACATTCTTTTTTTGAGATATGGTTATCTACATGTCAACCACATACTTTCAGTTTTTTAAAGGGATCCAGTACTTGCATATAAAAAGGATCCAGATCCAATTTTATTGAATTTGATCTAGTTTAGAACTGGATTTCGATTTAAGAGCATAGAGTGACAAAAATGGTGATAGAACGTCAACCATAGTGACTCGTTTGGAATTGGATCATACTAATCTCTTTGGAAGTGTGAAATACGTGCATCTAACAAGCATCTGAAACTTTTAACAGATCGATTGCTTTTTCCCGAACTTCATTGGTATGGAAAATGTAATTTTCAATTAGAAGAATCATTATTTTAAAACTATAACAAGTATTTTCCGAAAAAAAAAAGTTCAATAGTGCACTCATTTGTCTACAAAAGTCTAACAAGAGCAAAAGAGAAAACATGAGTATGCAAGTTCAGATAACAATCCACAACACTTAATCTTTCCTAAGCTCAATGTATTCACGGCGAATGCCCGATGCATTTATGACAGCAATCTCTACCCGGTCGCCCTGCACATCATAGTGTCAAGTGGACAAAATATAAGTAGAGAAAAAAAGTACTTGGCCTCCCAAAGACAGCAGACGGAAAGGAAACCAACTGAACTATTTTGACCTTCAAACCAATCTCTACCCAAACAGCCCTTCCAAACACAGGGTTGGGTTAAGTGATCAAGCTGGGAATATTGAGAGAGAGAGAGAGAGAGAGAGAATAGTTCAAAAACGTACTGTGTAAATGTCTCTTTCAGCAGCAGAAGCAAAAACATCCTTCACCAAATCAACTGCCTCAGATTCCGACAGAGGAGTTACAGCATCCTGTGACACCCAAAGTATCTAAATAAGGGCCCCCATTCAAAATCAAATATCATGAGCAAAGTGGCAAACAGTCATATAGACAAGATCTCAAGATTCCTACCCTCGGAGGCAACAGCAAAGGACTAGGAGACTTCAACTGATTATCCAAAACAGGAATTACGAGCGTCGAGCCAGAACCCTGGGCACTGTACCCAACTCGTTCATAGGAGCCAACAGCATCATATGTGAAAACACAGCCTTTTCCTGAAATGACAAAACACTCATATTGGCAAGGGAAAAGAGAGAACCTGATAAATTGATCTTGGGGATAACTTTCCCTGGAATGGAAAGAACAGACATTACCTTCAGTATCGAGGCCACCCAAGACATTAAAAGCATAATAGGGGAAGAAACGTTTGTAGTAGAGTGTATTAGACAAAAGCTGAGCCATTGCAGGGCAGCTCATTTGTTTGTTATGTTGATGTTGATATATCTGCAATACAAAAAATAGTAAGAAACCTCCCAAGTACTAAAAAGAAAAATAAAAAGAGAGCCAAACGAGCATGCTTTTCCATAACCTAAAATGGGAGAAGAGATGCTTTTCTCAAACATCATAGTTAATGACATATTGGACAAGCATTTGTCAAGACACAACACTGACGCTTAGTAGGCCGAGTACAGCAAATGACTACAGCAACCCCCCCCCCACACACACACGTTACATGCATGTGTTCATCCAGAATCCAAAAACAAAATCGAACATCAGTATCAGGAATCAAGGTCACAGCTATGTCACATGGGTACGGGTGCGACACAGCGATTTCAAAAAATGCGGGTACGGGAACACGGCTATATATATATATATAAGAGAAGAAAGAGTTTGGGTCTGGATCCACATCCGATCCAGACCCAAACTCTTTCCTCTCTCTCTATAAAAGGGGAAATAAAAGGCTCTCTCTCTAGCATGCGCCCTTTCCCCTCTCTCTTTCTCTCGGATTGTTGCAGGAAGAAGAAGAAAAACAGGCACACCCTAAGAGGTACACTCCCTCTTTCTCTCCCAGGCAGAGTGGAAGGAGGAGGTTGAAGAGGGTTTGCTCTCTCTTCCTGTTCCTCTTTCGTCTTCTTTTTCCTTCTCCTCTTCCCCCATCTTCCTTTGCCTCCTCTTTATTTTTATTTTTCTTCCTCATCTTCCTTTCCTTCTTTTTCTTCTTCTTCTTTCTTCTTCCTCCCTGCACCGACATCAAAAAACAAAAAGTTTGGGTCAGGATTGGACACGACCTGATCCGGACCAGCACATACCCATGCTGCATCCAGTACCGGTACCTGTGTCGAGCCGCGTCGACATGGGTACGAATGCTGGGTTGCCGTGTCTATGTGGCATAGGGTTACAGGTATAAAGACTTTCATGGCAAGGAAGAACCAACCATGTTTGAAAGTGAGAAAATGGTAGGAAAAATGTAGGAAAGAAAAAATGGCAACTTTTCCAACCGTTCCAAACGAGAGAATTTTTGAAAGCAAAGTTTGGGGGGGGGGGGGGGGGGTGAGGGGGAGGGCGGTGGAGGAATTTTTCCTATCAAAAATTCTTTTTGCATTAAGGCAACCATTCACCCTCAACACACCTTATTCCATGGGGTTGTCACAAGAAGAGCTTCATACATCTTCATCTTCCTCCTACCCACCACCATTTTCAGATCTCTCTCTCGCTCTCTCTCAGAGGGGGCTGATGACCCTCTCTCATTTTTTTACATATTCTCACTGTTTTTCTCACGCTAGACAAACAAGTGAAAACTTCTCATTTAGAAAAGTTATCATATCAAAACTTCTCTTAGGCAAAATTTTCTTTTCCTATGAGAGTTTTTCTTGCTTCCAAACGTGCCCTAGAAATTTTGATTTTCTCAGAAAATAACATATATAAAATTTTAAAACATATAAGGTGAAGATTAAAAATATAAAAAACTAAAAGTGTTAAAATCAAAACCAAATAGTGATATTTTAAAAATAGACAATATTTTAAAAGTATCATGCGTGTACAGAGTTGTATTATAACTCTTGAAAATATTGTGACAAGATGGAAACCTTTCCAAATTATCAATGATATCTGTGACTATGCTTGAGATGGATCTGGTTGGACACACTTTAACCATGGTCAGCACAACTTTGACCATGCTTAACCCTGTGCAATGAAGCTTCTTGCACCAAGTCATGTATCAGATTTACTTGACGGTGGATGTGAGGGCAAATAGGCATGATGACAAGGCATAGATCACAAATTTCCAGGAAAAAATATTTAGTGAATTATGGGATCTTGATCTAGCAAAGCAGAAAGAATTTGCAGATGCTTTGTGAAACCGCGGTAGACTTGGATACTGCTTTAAGATAGTTAGATTGCCCACAGTCAATTGTGAAGATAAGATTGACTCGATCTTTAAAAAATTTAGAATCATGGTATAATATACATAATGTGTAGGCTAACAAGAGCAATGTGAGTAAGCAAATGCATGTGTACATGAGCACTGAGAGCAGAAGCTGAAAATTGCATGAGAACCACCAGATGGAGCAAAGGAAGCACATAACATTACAATAGAGAAAAACCAATGCCAAGGTAAGTATCCAACTGGGAGACAATCTTTAGTAAAAGAGATTCCTAGACACAAGTGGAGCTGCTAGCAAGGATGGCATTATATTTTGGTTCAAGCATTCTTCCGTGTACCTCAGTTTGTCCAAACTAAGCAAAATATACATTCCAATTAAATAACTTTTCTAGCTCATAGTCATCTCTAAGAAGGCCTACTTTTAAAATGTAAATTTAAGCTTCAAGCAAAAATTGCATAAGAGGTGTGCCCCTCTGTACACGCTGAAAGCGAGCCTGTCCATGCTGACATTTCACTAGATAAGATATATTTAAGAGTCCACACAAGAGACTTAGGTTCCTGAAAAACAACTATACTACAACCTAACAGAATTCCAGACATGGAATAGCTCAAAATTCAAGAATAGTTCAACTTAAGTCAATGCAAGCCCAAGAATAATAAGCTGCCAAACAGGTTTCTTTCTTTTCCCTCCTTTTTCATTTTCACGTTTCTTTTAGACTGGCTTTAGATAGACCTTTATCCTTTTTTATTATCTTTTCCTGAAGAATTCTGCCTTCTTCCATGACTTGTAAGGTTGTACATTCAGAAATCTATTCTAAAAAGAGACGCACATCTATAATTCTAGGAAAAAAGATGAAAATCAAAATCCCATGAATTTAAGGTAGCCATAGAGAGTACTATATAGAAAATATTAAATCTAAACATGTTTTATGAATCTGATTTTCTTTTGCAGTGTACTACATGTAGATGGAAGACATTCATGTACAAATAAAATGAAGGTAAATCAAGAAGCAAATCAACCACTAAATGAATTGTAAGAAGAATGGTAATTCAGTATCAGTGCCACAGAATTACTACAAAGGATCAGGCCTTCAGTTTTCTCTGTATCAAGTGAAAATAATTTATTAGAAGGAAGCGGAGTGGCAAAAGTTGAGTAGGTGTCACCCGAAAAGAATTGATGCAAAGATGCAAGCTATTGATAGGGAAAGATCAACCAATTTAATATTCTCTGGGCTATTTTATTTTGGCCCAAGGGTTGATCACTTAGTGGATAAACATGTGAAGAAATAAGTGAAAAAAAAAGTGATGGCTTAATTTTCCAACAAAGATCAGTTGACTGGATCCTTCCAAACATTCACCACTCCAAATAACAGACCCCCCTTCCCTCATTCCACAGAGGATGTTTTCTTCCTCTGCTAACCAAAGCAAAACAGATTTTCCAAAATAAGGGCAACATGACAAAAAGTGAAAAATTGTTTCAGAGTTGTTCAAGCAAAAGGAACGTCAGGCCCAGAGTTTTCTTCCTCTCCTCCTCGCTTCCAAAACTTGACGAGAATCTCAATTATCCCATGCTTCTCCTATGTTTTCCACATGCTTCATCTATTCTTATTATATATTCTCTCACTCTACTTTTCATGTTTTTTATGTGTTTCCTATCTACCTTCTCACTCACTTCCACGTGCTTTCTCTAGATTGGTAGTCATCATTTTTAGATTTTGTTAAAAATTTAATTATTACACTAAAAAATCATGAAATTTAAGAATAGTCACTTTTATTTTAGTTTTTATTTGTGTTTCATTTTGATTCTCATTCAATTCTTATATTGCTTTTTTTATTCCTCACTTCCCACTTCCTATACATTTTAAAATGCATCGCTTCTCACTTCCGCTTCTCGTATCGTTTCTTGTTTCCGCTTCCTAGTTTGGCAACCTTGGTCAGGCCACAAACAGAGACCAGGATCAAGCCATCATTGCAAATGCATGACACAATCAGATAGCAAAAATCAGGAAACAAGTCCTACATCAGTTTATTTGATCCTTCCAAACCTCCAACCAAGTGGTGAGGAGACACCACTCTAAATAAGACGTGTTCAACTCATTCCCATAGGGGATATTTCTTCATCTGGATACCAAGACAAAAAGATTTTCCAAAATAATGGCAACGTGAAAAAAAGTGGAGAGCTGTTTCAGAGTTGTTACAGCAAAAGGAATGTCAGCCCACAAGATGCAAACCAAGGATCAAAACATCATTGCAAATGCATGACACAATAACGAAAGCAAATGCAGGAAGTTCTAGAAAGAAAACAAAGAAAATCATAAGCTTAAGGGTCATTTCAAACAGAGAACAGTATGCACATCATGGATAACAATATAGAAGCATCACGGAAGAAATATATAAATCATGACAGGTTATGTTCCAGAGATAAGCAAAAAAATATACAATAATTTAAGCTTCAGGTAAAACAAGCTTTTTAATTTCAACCCTAGCAGATCTCTCAACCACCTCCATAGCAACATAAAAGAGTTGAATATTAGCTTGTTGAGAACATTGTCCTAACAGATTAATCATACTGATGCTAGTAATGGGTTATAGCTTAAACCTGTCTCCATGAGGGCTCTTCTTATAGCATATTTATAGTACCTTTAAAAAGAAAATACTGTAAAAAACTAGCTTTGATAGAGGTTGTTTAGAGTATGGCAATGAAAACATATGATGTCTATCAAAACAACTGTCATTTCATATTTCTACTCATGCTCTTTTTTTCTATTAATTCTTGAAACCTTCAGATATTAACATATAAATATTACATCACAACTAGAGCATCATGAACCAAAAAATGTGCTTATTATGTACCATACACAGTATTTATCTTTTTCCTCTCTGGTGTAAGTAATGACAATCAAGTGCTATCATTGGATAATGAATTGTGAAACATTCTCAAGTCTTTCCATGATTTGCTTAACGTGTATTGCAATCAAATGAACAGAAAAAAGAAAAATAACTTGCCACTGCAAATGCAGGAAATTAGCTTCCCAAACACACCATGGAGCAACAACTAAATCTAACAGAAAAGACACAGCACAAACTAATCATTTCCATGTACTCACAGAGTGTCTAGCAGACAGGTTTTTCTGAAGAGCTTTAACATCTGCCTGGAATCCAGAAGAGGCCATCACAGATTTTTCAGCTCTGTAATAGCAAAAGAGCACAAGTTACATAAACAAAATCTTTAAACTGTTGCCCAAATTGACTTTGGATTATGTTACTTCATGCAAATCTATGTGTTGTACCTAGTAAAAAAGAACTTAAGAAATCATTAACTAGTCACATTTGTAGTATTGGAACATGGATTGAACTCACCATATAGCAAAACATGCAAAGCTAATCGATATGGAAATATAGCTGGAATATTTATATAGGCCTCATTTGTTTTATTCCCATGTAAAGGAAAGGCTTTACATGGGAATGGGTGTGGATTTCTAAAAAATACTGCTAGCTCAGCCTTCCCATGTGAAAGCTTTCATAGGGAGGGAGGTATGAAAGGATTTACACATGAAAAGTGGTAGGTGGTGGGAAAACTGGGCCCAACTTGTGTCAACATGGAATTTTCCCACGATGATGATTTGATGTTTGTTTAATTCATGGTGGGAAAGGATTACAGCAGGGTTGCCAGCTCAGCACTTTCCCATGAAGTTGCATGAAACAAATGTGGCAATCTATTTTGTAGCAAAGGAAAAAGAAATGGAGATTGTGTGATTAGTGTGCGCTCAAAAGCAGCTGCATGCTTGGGATCTAAAGAGGATGCGATAATTATTGTTTCAAAGCAAAAGTTGATGCAGATATACTGGCATCAAACAACTGAATTAAATTTGATGATTTTTCTAGCTACATAAAAAGCATGGGAGTCAAAAAGAACCATATTCTCTGGTTCAGTTGAAGTATATGCCAGCCTGACATTTCCATTTTATATGGATAAGAGCATGCTCATGGGCAAGGAGAACAGGGAGAAATACCATTATATATATATATAAGAAGCACCATTGTTGAAGCTTTTATTGTTGTAAAATGGTAACATACATGTACTTCTGTTACAGGCTTCAATTCCTAAAGAACCAACTGATGAGCCAAGGAAAAACATCCTACACAAGATCAACAAACTCAAAACCTTTCATAAAGAATTACAAACAGGAAGGATCCTGTTCAAAACTCACAGAGAACTAAATCATAAAACAACTAAAATCTCGCCAGATTGTCTTCCTTAAATTAATTCAAGGAAGAGCATTAATTCAACCTTGCTATTTCCCTCTTCTACAATAGTAGACCTAGAACACCTAAATAGGTTCAAGATACGGATATCAGCATATCCTTTGGCTCCCTCTCCTTTGATTATCCACTTCTTCCTATTTGTCATTTGATTCCATCTCCTAACCTATGTCACACAGACACAGACATGGATACAAGGCATTGCTAAAACATGGAAGTTTCATATAACTACGACACTAGGATACAGCCATATAACCCTGTCTATAACTCACTAGAGATTTGGGAAATTTTACACACACACACACACATATATATATATATAATGACGTGTAAGATCGATACATACTCAAAAGCTAAAACAATAAAGCATGACGATCATCTTAAATTTAAATTCTTGAACAACAATTCTAAGACACTATGATCAATAAAAATTAAATACAATTCCAAGTTGTTAAAAAAATCAAATTGCATGTAATCAATGAAAAAATTTAAAAGAAAAAGAAAATACAAGTAATTACATAATAAAGGATCAAGGCCGTTAAAAAAATGATAAAGTTATGGAAGCGGTGTTGACCAATTCCAAGATGCAACGTTACTTTGGTGTATTGTTGTGTCAATATGGTACACAAACATGGTAAACTATCCATGCAGCATGGCTCTTAAGAGATGGGACTAAACCAAATTTTATCTGCTAGTTGAGGTAATGCCCTTTTGTGTGACAATGGTTAAGATATGGACCTCTTGTACTTCAAACTAAGAACTATTCCACAGGATATGAAGGTAGACATGGGAAACAGCCACTTTTCTGGAGTTTTTTTATTACATGGTAGATAAGATGCTTTGTATGAGAGTAAGAAATGGAGCATTTATCATATTACTTGTGGATCATTGTGATCATTGCAAAAAATTTCCTTTTATTCCTTTTTAGGGGAAGAAAGAGAAAAACTCTCGCAAGGTCTCACTTGACCTTTTGAAAATAGATTTTGAAATAACTCGCCTCCGTTTTAAAATTTGCAGGAAAATGGGGAGACGGGATTCGCTCATTGGTACGAGGTTCAACCATTCCTAACGCATTTACCAGAGGTAATTGAACCAAGGATCGAATTTATGCCTTTGTTTTGCCTAAATTTATCTAAGAAATTATTCTAAATCCTAAATGCACATAGAATCATGCTTGTGCTATGATTTTGAATTTGAAAATATGTATGCTTTTGAAAATGCTTTGAAGATTTGGATTTTTCTAAGTGATTTTGAAATAGATTTGCAAATATCCTTTTAGAAATGACTTTGAAGTTCAGAAATCAATTTTGCCTTGAGAAATTGAAATTTAAAATGAATTTGAGTTAAAAGTTTGAAATTGAAGGTTTTGAAATTGAATTCAAAGTTAAGAAATTTGAAATCTGAATCAATGGAAAATCGAATTTGGAGTTGATTTTTGAATTCAGAATCAAACTTGGGATTTTGAAATTGTTTTTTAGAATTGAAATTGAAAATCAGAATTAGATTTGAAGTTGAAAATTAAAATTGAACTTTGAATTTATCTTGAAAATTGAAGTTGAAATTCAGAACGAAGGATTCAAGTTTAAATTGAATTTGGAATTGGGATCTGAATAAAAGTTAAAATTTGAAATTTGAGAAATGAAATGGAATTTTGGAAAATGAAATTTAACTGAAACCATTTTGGAATTTGAAAATTCAAAATTGATTTTAGAATTAAATCAAATTTGGAAATTGTAATGAAATTTGAAAATTTCAAAATTTGAAATAGGAATTTGAATTTGAAAATTGAAATTGAAGTCAAAATTGAAATTATTTTGGATTTTGAAAATGATTTTGAAAATATTTTGAATTTGCAAATGATTTTAAATTTGAAATTGAAATTCAATTTCGAAATAGTTTTGAACTTTACTTTTGAAAACAACAACAACTACGCCTTCATCCCAAAACAATTGGGGTCAGCGATATGAACCAAAAAAGAAAATCATTCTGGGTCTTCCACATGAATCCTTCTCCTCCAATCATTTCTATCCAATGCCATGTCCTTGGTGAGGTTCAAAGGATTGGAAAATAATGATGTAATTCTATCTTAAATGATAATGTATTTAAAAAGAATTTATTTGAAATTGGAATTAAAATCAAATTTCATTCTTTAATAGAATTAAAACAAGATTAAAACTTTAATATATTCATGACTATGGTCACAAACATATTCTAATTTAATCTTTATTTAAATTCCAATAAAGAATGAAATAAATTTTTGTGCATTTATAAAATTAAAATAAGATTAATTTTTCATATATTTATGACTATGGTCACGAATATACTTTGATTTAATCTTTATTTTAGATTCTAATAAAGAAAGAAAATGTATTTGAAATAAAATGACTTTTTTAAAATGAATTGTATTTTAATAAAAATAGTAATTCTAAGTATTATTCATATTCTGAGTATGGCCATAAATATGAACCTTAGTTTATTTATCCTTTATTAAATGGTGCACGTGTCATTCGTATTTTTCTATAGTGAATTAAAAATAAAAGAAAATTAAGTGCAACAATTAATTATGAGAAATTAAAACTAATCTATATGCTCATTCATTCTAAACTAAACAACAACAACAACAACAACTACGCCTTCATCCCAAAACAATTGGGGTCGGCGATATGAACCAAAAAAGAAAATCATTCTGGGTCTTCCACATGAATCTTTCTCCTCCAATCATTTCTATCCAATGCAATGTCCTCGGTGAGGTTCAAAGCATTCATATCCTTTCCTATCATCTCCATTCATGTCTTCCTAGGCATACCCTGACCTCTTTTAACTAATATATTTTTTCATTTCTCCATCCTTCTAACTGGAGCATCATTAGGCCTTCGTTGAATATGTCCAAACCATCGTAAACGATTCTCTCTCATCTTATTTTCAATCGGTGCAACGCCTACCTTCTTACGTATCTCCTCGTTCTTAATCTTATCTTTTATTGTATTTTCACACAATAATTCTAAACTAAATTTCTCATTAATTGAATTATTACAACCCTTAAATTGAATTACAATAATTAAAAAAAAGAAAATAAAAGGAAAAATCCTGCAAAATGAGCAAACATATTAGAAATAAATGTAGGCTTTTATGAATTTCCTTCAATTATTGAAAAATTGAAGAAAAAACAAGTTTTAGCCTTTTATGCCCCAAAAAATAAAAGAAAAAATCATAAACATATTAGAAATTGATGAAATTTGATTTTAAGGTTCCTAATAACCTTAAAAGTATCTTAGAGTTGAAAAATGCAAAAAAAGTTTGGAGGAAAACCTGAATTTGGGTTTTTTTTATCCAAGTAAAACAAGATATTTCAAAATTGAGATATGTAAATCGACCCTATCAGAGTATTTGGAATGAATGAAAGCTTAAAACAACTCTGATTGAGTTGAAAATTGATTTCATGGATTTCTAACTCTTCAAGGAAGCATCTCCCTTTTACAGATCTCAAAAGACATTTTTAAAACTCAAAGTATGATTAAAACATTGAAAAATAAATATTGAAATCAGGAAATTAATCTTTGACAGACAAGTTTCTAAAATTTTCAAGTTTTAGGGGTTAAACAGATTCAGTTTCAACCAAATTTGTGGGATAAGTTGCTTACTTTAACCATGAAACACTTCCAATTTACAGATCTAAAAAATGATCGCTCATTGGGGAGATCCCATCTGATCAAGTTGGTCAAAAATCTGTAAAATCCTGTGAAAGAAAATTCAATATGTTTCTGATTTTTGACCCGAATGATAGATGAAAACTTAATGAAAAATTCTCAAAATTGGTGTGCATAAATTAGACATTTTAAAGAGAAAACTCTTTTTTACAGATCTAAAAAATGATCTCCCATTAGGGAGATATAAATGCAACAAGTTAGTTTTAAGTCAGAATAATGCCTGAGATTGCAACAGACAAGGTTTCGGTTTAAAATACAAAAGAAATAGAAATATTCCGTAAAAATGAATGAAAATTTACACGAAAAACTAGACATGCAGATGAAGAAGATCCATTTTACAGAGCTAAAAAATGATCTCCCATTAAGGAGATATGACTCTGATAAAATGGACAAAAATCAGAACTATAAAAGTGTCACAGTATAATAGAGTTGCAATTTTTTGCCAAAATCCGATATCAAATCACCATAGAAATTGATTAAAATTAACATGAAAAAACTAGACTCAATATTGGAGATTTCCCTTTTTACGTATTTGAAAGATCTCTGGTTAGGGAGAAATCACTCCAACAAGTTGGCCTAATTTCAGAGAAAATCCGAACGAGGCTAAACAGCAGGGTCTGAATTCCGATTTTTTTAGGGATCAAACCAATTCAGAATGATCTGATTTTTGGTGTGGATCCCAAAAATATACTAACAAAAATGTGGTAAAAAAATAAGATCAAAATAAGACCTAATTATATACAAAATGATGAAGGCAAAAACGGACCAGAATTGAAAATATCATCTCAATACAATTGAATGGAATAGAATATCAAAATTGAATTGATCCAATGATCAAAACGTGAGATCTATCATTCTAGATCATTGATGATAATGAAAATGATACAAAAACATAAATGAAAGCATACAAAATGAAATCAAGAGCATTGGGGCATAAATTGAAATTGATTTGGCCCATAGAATGTAGAATTTGATCTATTGAAGATCAAATCCTAATTCTAAATGGCTCAAATGAAAATGCATAGAGTAAATAGCAAATTGAATTGATCAAAACATAGGAATGAAAATTTACATGAAATTAAACTAGATCTACAATCCTATTACACGAAATTGAAAGAAAATGCAAGAAAAAAGGGAAAAAGGGGGGGCAATTTTTGAGAAATTGAAAAAATAGAAAGAAAGAAAAAAATCAAAAGAAAGGGAGAAAGAGGGCCTACCTTGAGCTTCTTCTTCTATGTTTCAGCCACCAAGAGAGCCAAGAGAGGAGGAGGAAGGAAAGATAGAGGAAAAGAGAAGAGAAAGAGAGAATTTCTTTGATTCTCTCAATTTCTCAAACTTCAACTTGTTGAGAAGAGAGACCCCCAAGGGGTCTATTTATAGTTTGAGAATGGGGTTGACTTTTGCAAAACTTTAGATATGGGACTAAAAATTCTCAAAAAGGAGATGGCCAAGCCCATGTGGGCATTTCTATTTTGTTAAATGGGCAAGAATGCCCTTTTGTGAAAAAGGTTGACATGTGGCACCCTCTTGTAAAAGGGTGCCCATGTGAGTCATTTTCAATTTTCTAAATGGGTAGAATGACATTTATTTAAAAAATTTGACACACGGCATCACCTTGTGGGTGATGCTCATGTGTGAGTTTTAAAAGCAAAGGGGTTTTTAAAGGCACTTTGAAAAACAATTTTGATAAAAATGCCAAGAGGCTTCCCTCTTTTGAAAATGCTTTTTGATTTTTGATTTTTGAAAATTAAGAAAAGGAGAATGAAATATAAAAGTGAAAAGGGGAAATTTTGGAAATAATTGCACTTCAAAATTCATTTTTTGATTTATAAAATCCGAATTGGGCAAAACCAGATCCAGATTTAAAATTTTGAGAATTTTTGTAAAACATTGATTTTGGTTTCTGAAATTTCAAAAATTATCTTAAAATTGGGGATAAAAATTGGATTTTGATTTTGAATTTGAAATCCCTAAATTGATTTTGAAAAAAAATGAATTTTGAAACTGGATCTGGATCCATTTTGACATTTCGAAATCTAAACTGAATTTTGAACTGGATCCAGGGTATTTTTCAAAGGATTTTTACAAAATGGTGGATTTGAATTTGAAAATCCAAAGATTGATTTTGAAATTAGAATAAAAAATTGAGTTTTGAAAAGGAACTGGATCAGAAGTTTTGAAAAAGATTGGATCTGGATCTCGATCTGAAAGAAATTTGGTTCGAAGTGGGAATCGAACCCTGAATATGGATTTTTGAAGAATTAAAAATAGAAAAAGGCCCAAATTTATAATAAAATTGGGATTTTGATTTTGAATCTTGGATCCAATTCCTGAGAATGGAATTGAATCTTGGGCCTGAATCAGAAATCAAGAAGTAAAATTGCATCTCAGATGTTAAATGAATCTGAATTCAGAAATTTGATTGAATTGAACTCCTGAACGGATCAGAAGGTGGATCCAGACTGAAATGGATCCAAAGTTGCTTAATTGGATCCTGGATATCTGATGAGATATTCCAGGTTCAAAGAATGAAATCGGACTCTGGATATGAATTTCTGAACGAATCAGATAAAAATCCAGGTCTGGGAAGAAATTAGACATCAAATCCAACATTGGATCCAATATCTAAATTGAAATAGATTGGATCTCGGATATTGATGAAATATTAGATGAAAGAATTAATTTGAGTCCGAATTTGGGGTCTGTTTCAGTTCAAATATTGTTGAAAACAGTGTCCCAGATAATTTTATTTTTTTGGGTCTTCACCCTGCAGGGGTAGAAACACGGTACTAGACTGGTCTAAACTAATTTGAACTGGATTGGATTGAAATAAACTGAATCTAAAGCCAATTATACTCAGATAAACTAAATTCGAAGCTAAAACACTAGCTCAACCAATTGGAGTCAGCTCGGTCTGGGCTATATTGAGCTCAAATGAGCTAAAAAAAGCTAAAATGAGTTAAAACTAAGGTCTGAGTGTGTGAAAAGTGACTTTGAACTGGAACTAAACCGTTCAAACTCTTGATGCACTCATGTTAGACTCCTGGGGATAGGATCTACTGGATTTGGCTAACTCGGGGACAGTCTGGTTAGAATTTAAGCTAAAAATGAGGTTATTTCGCCTAAAACGAGCTAAATTAGCTGAAAATGAAAAAAAATGGTGAGGGTTCGGTCCTCGTGAGCTCAGGAGAGCTAGAAATGATAGACATTCTAACTTCTCTGAACTTGAGATAAGTTTGATTGAACCTAGCTAATGAAAGGTCTACGGGTGACCTAGAGGTAAAACAGTAATTTTATTGGTTGAACGAGGCAAAACTGACCTCTAGACTGAGGTGGACCTAGGGGTGAGACTCTACACAGCCCTGCAGGGGTTTTGGCATTTGCAAAAAGAAATGTCCGTAATGGACTTGAAAATTTTAGGGTGTTTACAATCATAAATCAAGTAACTAAATGGTTCGGATATCAAAGACACTGTTATTTGAATGTCGCATTGTACTTAATTTTTTTAGCTTTTGCACCTAACAAGTCGCTACTGCTAGTAAGACCAACAACTCATTACACATCCTACCCTCTCCACACCCCACCCCGAAAAGAAAAAAAACAATTGCCCAAACAGGCAAACACCTTTTCCACCTCTCAATTAGACCAGCGTGTCATATAATTTTTGCAACCTAACAATCACTCCTATCAATCATTCTCCTCTAAAACAAATCTTGTACACTACGCACGGCTGGATTTCTTGCCGAGTTGACTCGGGACTCGACTGAATCAACTTGGATTGAAACCTATCTGAGTCAAGAAAACAATATAACTCATTTACACTAAAAATCGCCTGATTCAAAGCTAAAATCGGGTGACTCGGACAAGTTACAAGTCACAATTCAACTCGGCCAAGTTAGGTGTATTTTATGTACTGTTGAATCGGCCAATTAGTGGGTCAAAAATCCAAAACGCGCCAATTCCTGAAACTGATTCGACTTGGTCAAGTTTTGAAAAATGAAAACTAAAGTGAAAAAAAAACTGAAAAAGGTGAATTTTAAGTTCGTCCCCTCTGTTCACGATTTCACTCAAACCATCGAACGAACGAAACCCTAGCCACCACCGGCATCCACTCTTACGATCCATCCCGACGTCCTCATCTGGCCTCCAGCTCTGCCACCATTCTAGGTTTTTTCGGCGACCGACATAATTTCTGGCAGCGGTGAAGGAGGTCATCCATCATCAGGTAACGGGTAACCCTCTCTCTCTCTCTCTCTCTCTCTCTCTCTCTCTCTCTCTCTCTCTCTCTCTGACAGCTGTAGCTACAGGCTGCAGCCTGCTCTCCCTCAGCCAGTAGGCCGCAGCTGCAGCATGCTGCCCAGCTCTCTCTCTCTCTCAACCAGCAGGTTGAAGCATGGCAGCCTTCTCTCTCTGTTTGTCTCTTTCTCTTTCTCTTTCTCTATCTCTATCTCTCTCTGTTACTCAGAACCTCCTCAGTTGGGGCTTTGTTATAAAACATATCATATGATTCAAAATCACATGTAATTCGGTTGGAGCGTCTCCAGGGATGCATCAATTGCATTATTGTGGTTCCTGGCAAGCCTCATATACTCAGATGTTTTGGTTTGTTTGTTTTTTTTGCATTCTTGGTCGAAATTTGGGGGTTTTGTGAGGTTTTGAGTGAGTGTGAGGTTCGATCTTGGATGCGAACGCAGCTCTTGATTATTGTGTCACATGATTTTCAAAGGAAATGAGTTTGTGCAAGTATATTGTTTTCTTTTTCCAGTCGTTGGTTGATTGCTTGCTTGAATCTGTATTTTGTTTGTGCATTCATTGACTACTTGGCTACTTTGGTTGATTGCTTGCTTGAATCTGTGCAAGTTCATTGTTTTGTTCACGCATTCATTGGCTACTTTGGTTGATTGCTTGCTTGAATATGTGCAAGTTCACTGTTTTGTTCACGCATTCATTAGTTACTTTGGCATTCAGTGGTCAGACGTTGGTTTTTCAAGGGTTTTGTTCACGCGTGCTTGAATTTGTCTAGATATATTGGCTACTTTGGCCCAAGGTTTGGTAGAATGCTTGTGTTTTCTCTTTTTCCAAATTAAATATTCACCAGGAAACCATTAGTGGAGGGGAACGGGTCTGGACAGCTAGCATTTATTTCATCTGAATTCTGAAACCTGATTTAGTTATTAATGGTCTTAAGTATCAGCTGAAGAAATGAAAAGTAATTGATAGCTAAACTGCTTCAAATAGTAGATTCACTTACTAGGAAAAAAGTGAAAAACTGAAGACCTGGACTAAACATGATAATGCATAACTGCAAATGATTTAGGAAAAGGTATTCAAGTATAATAAAATTTTAGGGAAAAAATATGATACTTCATTATGTTCTGTTTAGGGAAAAAATATGATACTCCAATTGGGCGTTCTTTTTAAAACTTATTAGTTTTTTCATTAACCTGTGTTTTATCTTTTTATTTTTCAGAAAATGAAGAAGCAAGAGAAACCTAAAGACCCTGCTCAGGAGTTTGGGGAACCTTTAGAAATTAATGTCATATTTAAAGATGTGGAATTCTTATCTTATTTTACTTAATTTCTTCTTCTTTTTTTCCTTCATGAATGCACTTGATGATTTTGCATACCCAAATGCTATTGGCACATGAAAAAAGCTTAAACCTGGTAATTTATTTACAATTTAAGAATGTAAATGTTATTCTTATTAATCTTAAATTCTCATTATCTCATATAATCATATTACTGGTTATTTAGATTTTCATGTAGCTTTATGGTGGCAAATGTATGGAATGGATTGTAAGTAATTAAGGATAGCGATCTAAGTCACAGGGATTCGGCCAGCAGGGTGCCGCACCCCCGTCAACGGGACGTGGGTGCGGCACCCGGTGCAGTCAAACAGACACTGGGTGTTGTCAATGCACCTAGGGTCTTAACAGTCCAATTCTTGACTTTAAAAAAAAAACTAAAGAAATGGGGCAGGAGGGGGATTAGGGCAAAAAAATCCCCCCCCCACCCCCCCCCCACCCCAAGCCATCTCCGGCACGGCGACTCCAGGTATGTCTCATTCAATCTTTCTCCCTCAATCTCTCTCGCTCTTCTCGGCTAAACCCTCACCCCTGCATACCTCTCTCTCTGCATAACTCCACTTCTGTTTTCATGTTTCTTTTTCCCACCTATTGTTCCCGTGTTTCCCTTAGCATGAAGGTTTTGACTCTATCTGGTAGGTTTTCTTTTTCTGCAAGGGGTCCCCTATTTCTGCTCTGATGTTGTAGTGCATTGAGCTTTGGTTGTTGCTTTGTTTTAGCCTAGGATATGAGGATCACGACATTGGCACTTTACCTTTCAGTTGTGCAAATGTAAAAAAATCATTTTAACTTCCCTTTGTCTGTTTGCTTGTCCGTCATGATCATGAGATTGTAGTAACATTTTGCAGTCATTGTGCCAGCGACAGCTTAATCACTAAGTTTCACCTTATTGTAAAAGAAAAAAAAAACTCACAATGAGCTTTCAAGTTTCACCTTATTGTAAAAGAAAAAAAAACTCAAACAATGAGCTTCCCTAGAATTTAAAATAATTTGTCATGGCAGCTATTTTCTTGTTTACAGAAGTGGTGCCTATTACAAAATATTAATTTTTTGCTTCCTGTGAAAGTGTCAACTCCACTGTGGTTGTTGGTGGAGTTCCTTTGTGTAGCTGCACCTTCTACGATGGTGATCTTTGCATTTCTATTTCTTCTGCTGGGTGAGCGGAGAGTTGGCTCATACTGAAGTGTGATGCTAGTGGAACATGGTGTCAATTTGAATGTGATTTAAAGTGGGAGGAGGAGGTGAAGTGCCCACTGTGGAAGGAGGCTACACCTTCCTTTTCTCCCTCACGTCCATGTGTCACCTTCTTAGTGTACTCACCGTCTGCTCTGTGAATATGGACTCTTTGAAGTGAGAACCCATCTAAAGGATTAAACAAATTGGTAGAGAGAGCAAAAGTTGGCCCAATTCAAGTGCCGAATATTGCCAAGAAAAATAATCAACTCCAATTCTGCAACCCTCGGCCCCCATTTTCCTGATTTTTGTTATTTATGAGTTATGTATTTTCATCGATGATTATTGTTTTTGTTTTCCTCTATGAATTTTATTTTAATATAATTTTTTTTTTTTGTTTTAAGGACAAACATGACGGATAAAGGGAAAGGAAGTGTCATCCTCATCCCCACATGTAAATTTTGTTGATAGTGTTGCTGGTAGTGGTAGTGAGAGTGTTGATTCAAGTTTGTTAGCTGCAACATATGATGATGGGGTCCACTATGGGCACTTATGGATAAGCTTGAAAAAAATAAAGGAAGTGGTAGAAATAAGAGATTTCGATGCAAGCTTTATGAGAGAGATTATGTTGAGTTTTACACAAGAGTTAAAGTTCATTTGTTGAAGATATCAAGATATGGCATTTAAGGATGCAAAAGAGTTGATGAGCTATGTCATAGGGATTCGGCTAGCAGGGTGCCGCACCCGCGTCGACGCGACTCGACGCGGGTGCGGCACCGGGTGCGATCAACCCAATCCTGGGTGCGTTAACCGCACCCAGGATCATTTAGGTCCATTTTTTTTTTTAAAAAAAAAATTGCCCTATGAAATGGGCTGCGAAATTTTTTAAAAAAAAAATCTGCTGACAGTTGTTGCTGCTCCTGCCTTTTCAATCCTGATCCTTCTTTTTCGTAAAGGATTTTCTCTCTCCATAATAAATGATAATGATGGTGGTGGCCTTGCTGATCCTTCTTTTTCGTAAAGGATTTTCTCTCTCCATAATAAATGATAATGATGGTGGTAGCCTTGCTGATCCTTCTTTTTCGTAAAGGATTTTCTCTCTCCATAATAAATGATAATGATGGTGGTAGCCTTGCTGGCTATTAGTATTCACTGTTCTCCTGACGAGATGGGTGTGTTATCGTGCAGCTGTATATAAAATGAAATTTGAAAAAACCCGCGTCGGGAGAACCCCTGAACCCCCTTATATATATATATATATATACATTTTTGCCCTTGTCGCACCCCTGCGCCCGGGTTTTTTGGAAGTGCCGAATCCCCGCACCCGCACCTGCACTCATGTGACATAGTTGATAAGGCAATGCGAAGACAATACAAGAAAATACAAGATGAATATGAAAGGAATACAATGAGTGATTCTTGTATAATTAGTGTACCCTTTTTAAGCCACCAAAAAGATGCTAAAAAATGGATGTAGAAGGTAGAGGAAGAGGAACGATACAAGCATCACTCAATACATATGGAAGGAAGGAGATGGATAAAAGAGTATGGAGGTATTTTTATTCTAGTTCACTTTTATTTAATACAGTTAAAAATCCTTATTAAAAGGATTTAGTTATTTCACTGGCAAATTGTAACTTGAGTGACTATTTACCGTCAAGCTCAAAAAAACTACGAACAACAATTCTTGCAAAAAAGAGGGCAAATGTTAAGAGATTGCTAGAGATTAAGAAATTTTCATGGAAACAAAATGGAGTTTTCATTGTTTCTGATGGGCGAACAGATATTGAAAGGCATCCACTGATTAATTTTATTGCTTCTTTGCTTAGTGACCTAGTATTCTTAAAAGCAGTTGATGCATCTGGGCAATATAAAAATGCTGAGTTTTTGAATTGGTTGTTTATAGAAGTAATAAAAGAAGTGGGTGTTTAGAAAGTAGTGCAAATCATAACAGACAACACTCCAATTTGTAAAAGTGCAGCATTGAGTTTCGAAAATGAATATCCTTATATTTTTTGAACTCTCTGTGTAGCACATAGCTTGAATCTGACCCTCAAGAGCATATGCAACTCCAAAGAAAAAGAAAAATTCATCAGTATATGCACTATGTTCATGGATTAAGGAATTAGAAAAAACTGTCAAAAGTATTAGGAATTTTGTTGTCAACCACCATCATGCTAATACTATATTTAATAGGCATTCTGATATGAAATTGTTGAAGGTTACTGAAACACGTTTTGTGTTCATCATTGTGATAGTGAAAAGAATTAACGAAATGAAAAATGCTTTGATTAACATGAAAAATGATGAGAATTTGACATTCTATCGTGTTGATGATATTGTCAAGGCTCAAGAAATTAAGAAATTCATTGTTGATGATGCTTTTTGGAATAGAATCGTATACTTCCTTCAGTTTACACGACCTATTTGGAAAATGTTGAGACAAGTTGATAAGGATGAGCTCATGCTCCACAAAGTTTATGAAATGTGGGATAATATAATTGAAAAAATACAAGTAGTTTTCAAGCATGAGGAAAAAATCCTGCATTTGATGATTCATAATTTTTTAATCATATTCATTCAATTTTAGTCAGAGTATGAGATAAGAGCAATACTCATTTGCATTGCATGGCACATTCTCTCAATCTCAAATATTATGCAAAGAAGTGGCAGGAAGGTGGTGTTGGTCGTGTCCCTCCAAATTTAGACACAGAGCTATCAAGGCATAGAAATATGTATATGAAAAAAAATTAATCGAAAATCACATTCTAAATCAAGTCACACAAGAGTTTGAAAAATTTTCATCTTCGAGATTATATGGACAAGCATTAATAGTGAGAGAGGAGAAAAATATAGATCTTATCACATGATGATCAATGTATGGATCAGAAACACCTCTTCTCCAACATCTTGCATTGAGATTGCTATCTCAACCTACTAGTTCATCCTGATGTCAAAGAAATTGAAGCACATATTCTGAAATCCACAACATGAAGAGAAACAAACTCACCAGCAAGCGTACAGGGGATTTAGTATATATTCATTATAATCTTTGACTACTTTCGCGAACCAATGATGAATACATATATTAATTACTCTCTTAGTTATTTGACTATTTCTTAGTTTCCGCATTTAAATATACTTGTATTTAACATTTTCAAATTGGGTTTGTATTTTGTAATGCACAAAAGGATCATCCAATTTTCGGGATGTAAACCCAAAAGAGTGTGACTTAAAGGGAGAGCATGATTTCAACATTACAAACATTGACTTATCTGAGTCTGGTCTTCATTCTTATGATGCATTTGATGATGAAACAAAAAATTATTAGGATTCATTACCTCATCGTCATATACATTGTCTATGATATACTTTTGGTACGTAATTATGCATTGTTTGCTTCTTTTATTATAATACTGTATAATTTACTTCGTTTTTGCTTTACTTGTTTGATTGTTTCCATAATATATTTAGGTTGATTTAATTATGGTGTTTAACTCCGCCTGTGTAGTTATACACTGTCGGTCCCAAGCCCGGATAAAGGAGGAGGGTTGTGGTAGGCCTGTGACAGCCAGCATAAAAACTTTGTCATATCCTATGAAAATGAACCAATATGAGAATTTCGTTGGGGCGTTCCCTACTGAGCGATGCGTTGTACTCTCTAGGCCCGGAGGCAGTGATAAATGTGCAAGGGTTGCTAGGTCGTCGCCCAGAAGCGACGCGTCACACCGGCGCCCGGGTGTGGTGTCAAATAGGCAAGGGTTCCCTCACTTTGTTGGACGGGTGGGGGTAAAGAAGTTAGTCCAAGACCATAAAATTAGGTTAGCCACTTAGAACATAGGGTCTTTAACTGGTAAGTTGGTAGAGTTAGTAGATGTTATGTGTAGGAGAAAGATTGATATTTTATGTCTTCAAGAGACCAAATGGGTAGGTGAGAAAGCTAAAGTGATAGAACCTTGGGGATATAAGATTTGGTATACTGGAATAAATAGGAATAGGAATGGAGTAGGGATTGTTATGAGTCGTCAGTTTATAGATAATGTAGTTGAGGTCCGTAGGAAGGGTGATAGAATTTTACTTATTAAATTAGTATTAGGTACAGATATTATTAATATTATTAGTGTTTATGCACCTCAAGTAGGTTTAGATGATTCCATTAAGCATCAATTTTGGGAAGATTTAGATGGAGTAGTACAAGAGACATCTTATGGAGAAAAGCTTTTCATCGGCGGTGACCTTAATGGATATGTAGGCATTAGTAGGGATGGATTTGAGAATATCCATGAAGGCTATGGTATAGGAGAAAGAAATGAAAGTGGAGAAAGGATTTTAGATTTTTGTTTGTCCTATGATATGATCTTAGCAAACACTTGGTTTAGGAAGAGGGAGTCTCACCTAGTAACATTTAAAAGTGGGGTTAATACGAGTCAGATAGATTTTTTCCTACTTAGAAGGAGAGATAGGGGTTGTTGCATCGATTGTAAGGTTATACCAGGAGAAAGTGTAGCTACACAACATAGAGTCTTAATTTTAGATCTTAGAATTAGACAATGCCGCAAAAGGGATAGACATAGGATAGATCCTAGAATTAAGTGGTGGGCACTGAAAGGAGCTAAACAAGGAATGTTTGTAGAGCAGGTAGTTAAGGAAGTTGATTGGTGTCTCGAGGAGGATTCAGAATCAATGTGGAATAAGATAGCGGGTGGTATGAGAAAAGTAGCTAAAGAGGTATTGGGTGAGTCTAAAGGCGGTGCACCACTAGGATGTCAAATTAGCTATTAAGGTTAAAAGAGAGTGTTATAGAAATCTAAGTAAGAGTCGTGATAATGAGAATTTGGAGAAGTATATGATAGCAAAGAAGGAAGCTAAAAAAGTTGTTCGTAACGCGAGGGCTAAGGTATATAAGGAGGTTTATGACAAGTTGGATACCAAAGAAGGCGAGAAGGATATTTATAGGCTTGCAAAGATGAGAGATAGGAAATCGAAGGATTTGGGTATGGTTAGATGTATCAAAGATGAAACGCAAAGGGTTTTAGTCAAAGATGAGGAGATTAAGGAGAGATGGAAAGATTATTTTGATAAGCTATTTAATGATAGTCATGCTCAAGATCTTGGAGACTTCTCCATTCCTTTTCATGAGATAAATCGTGACTTCATGCGCAAGATTCAAAAGAAAGAAATTGCAGAGGCTTTGAAGAAAATGAAATCAAGAAGGTCAGTTGGCCCAGATGGTATACCTATCGAGGCTTGGAAATGCTTGGGAGAGAAAGGTTTAGAATGGTTGACAAATCTTTTTAACTTGATTTGGCGAACAAATAAGATGCCTAATGAGTGGAGGAAGAGTACTTTGGTGCCTTTATATAAGAATAAGGGTGATATACAAGATTGCACAAACTATCGTGGTATAAAACTCATGAGTCATACTATGAAACTTTGGGAGAGGGTGATTGAGTCTAGGTTGAGGAAGATTGTCATGATATCGGAGAATCAATTTGGTTTTATGCCTGGAAGATCAACTATGGAAGCTATACATCTTCTTAGACAACTTATTGAAAGATATAGAGAGAGGAACAAAGATTTGCATATGGTTTTTATTGATTTAGAGAAGGCATACGATAGAGTACCTAGGGACGTTCTTTGGTGGACAATGATGAAGAAAGGTGTTTCTCTCAAGTACATTAGTATAATTAAAGATATGTATGAAGGAGTAGTAACCAATGTCCGCACTTGTGGAGGGGTGACAACCAATTTTCCGATAACGGTTGGGTTACATCAAGGATCTGCTTTAAGCCCTTTCCTATTTGCGATAGTGATGGATGAGCTTACGAGATCAATTCAAGAAAATGTACCGTGGTGTATGTTGTTTGCTGATGATATTGTTTTGATTGATGAATCTAGAGCTGGGGTTAATGCTAAGTTAGAATTATGGAGACAGACATTGGAAGCTAGAAGTTTTAAGTTGAGTAAGAGTAAGACTGAATATATGGAATGTCGGTTTAGTAAGCAACGAAGTAGTGATGGGAGTGTAGTGAAGCTTGGTGAGCAAGATATACCGGTGAATGATTATTTCAAATATTTGGGATCCATCATTCAAAAGTATGGAGAAATTGATGGAGATGTAAATCATAGGATAAAGGTTGGGTGGATGAAATGGAAAAGTGCTACTGGAGTGCTGTGCGATCGTAGAATGCCATTGCGGTTGAAGGGAAAGTTTTATAGGACGACTATTAGACCCGCTTTACTATATGGTACGGAATGTTGGGCTGCCAAGAGACATCATATTCAAAAAATGAGTGTAGCTGAGATGCGGATGCTTAGATGGATGTGTGGAAATACAATAAAAGATAAGATTCGGAACGAAGAGATACGTAAGAAGGTAGGTGTTGCACCCATTGAAAATAAGATGCGAGAGAATCGTTTACAGTGGTATGGACATATTCGGCGAAGGCCTAATGATGCTCCAGTTAGAAGGTTGGAGAAATGGGAAAATATATTAGTTAAAAGAGGTCGGGGTAGGCCTAGGAAGACTTGGATGGAGATGATAGGAAAGGATATGAATGCTTTGAACCTCACCGAGGACATGGCGTTGGATAGAAATGATTGGAGGAAAAGGATTCATGTGGAAGACCCAAAATGAATTTCTTTTTTGGTTCATATCGCTGACCCCAATTGTTTTGGGATGAAGGCGTAGTTGTTGTTTGTTGTTTTAATTATGGTGTTAGTTTTTATGATGAAGAATAAAATTATAGATTGTTAATTTGATTTATTGCATGCATGATGAATTGATTTGATGATATTATGATAATTTTTTTTATTTCATTAGTGTTACTATTAACTATAAAAACTTATATATATATACACCCTTCTGCACCCCTGCACCCAAGTTTTTTTAAAGTGCTGCATCGTCCTACCCGCACCTATGTGACATAGATAGCAATTCACATTCTTAGCCAAACATACACATCATTGTTGCGAGCATAATTGAAGCACATTTGATCAAATTCATACAAAGTGTCGCAATAGGCTCCAACAAAATAATTAAATGATTTTGTTTATGTTCATTATAATCTTCGTCTAAGAGAGAAGCAACTCAAAAAAGACTCCAACTTTGATCCCATATCATTAGACAACATTTTTTTAGAAAGTCCACTAGATGAATGGGTGATGCAAGATGAAGGTGTGTTGGATAATGATGAGGTATGTTTATTCCTTTAAAACTTAAATGACTAATATGATATTCTATGATATTAGTATTACAATTTGCATTTTAATAGACTTTCAAATTTCTCGTACTGGTATTTTTACAATTGTTTCTAGGACTTCCTTAAGAATTTAGAAGAGGAGAGGCTTGTAGTTGCAATGAATCAAACTAATGATGAATTTGTAGCTGATAAAAGCATTGGAACTAGAACTTCCAATACACCAATGGATATCTCTATTGGTGTTGGATCTTCTACCGCACTTTCTGAAGGAACATGTATGGAGAATGAATTAAGCAACATGAATGAAATATTCAAAACAATGCCACATTTTGATGATGAAATATTCAAAACAATGCCACATTTTGATGATGATGATGATATTTTTGGTGGAAACGGTGGGGGTCGTGGGGCTGATGATGATATGAATGAAGATGACTTTGGGCTTAAAGAAGATGAATGACCTTTATGTTTTTAAAACTTTTGTTGAACATTTTTCTATGTTGTTTTGTTGACACTTTATAGTGTTGTTGTGTTGGATTGTTAATCTTAATCTTGTTTTTTGACTTTTTATATATAATGTGTTTATGTAGTTTCGTTGTTTATGGTCTTTAATCTTTGTTGTGATTGAGTTATAATAATTTAATGCTAAATTCCTCTCATAGTCATTTAGT
Organism: Nuphar pumila; assembly: GCF_984573655.1. Taxonomy (NCBI): domain Eukaryota; kingdom Viridiplantae; phylum Streptophyta; class Magnoliopsida; order Nymphaeales; family Nymphaeaceae; genus Nuphar; species Nuphar pumila. Next base: position 118,768,197 of record NC_143253.1, on the reverse strand, counting down.
ATAAAATTGTAGGCAACGTAATGAACAGGAAAAGGTATTTGTATTTTTAAGGGCTAACATTGTGTTTATTTTTTTTTATCAATAGGTTATGAAATTTTTGAAACCTTGCCAATTTGATAAATGCAGCTTGAGAGATTCAAAGGTATGTACTTCAAAAATTTGTTTCATACTATATCTAATCTATTTGTTGATTTGTTCTACTTCTTTTGTAAAATTTTTGTTTAGCATTTAAATTTTTTTCTCATTTGATTATGAATGCATATGGAGTAAGTTAATTATGATGTCTTCACTTTTCACTATCATAAATATAAGATGATACATATTAGATGTTGAGATTAGCTGAATTCCAATGCTCAGTAAACATTTTTTTTGAATCATTAGCATCTTTTTATTATGAATGCATATGCAATAAATATATGATATTGCATTTTAGATGTTAAAATTAGCTAAGTATGAATCATATTTAGCAAAACTTGTTTTTTCTAGTCTTTATGATTGATTTAGGAGCTTAGGTTATTTGATTTTTTATATAAAATCATAATATATGAGTTTGTTATATTTTTAAATAAATAAATAAAATAAAAATTTTGACTCGTCCGAGACACTAAGTTGCAAACGGGGGATCTGATACCGAGTTCTGAGAAAGCCAACCATGACACTACGTAGTTAAATGCCAGACTATGCCAGCCAAACTGTCTCATAGCTCTCTTAGTCCACCATCGCGAGCAGCCCTAATGCAATAAATAGGGCATAGCTTTATGGATGTTTTGCCTTTTAACGCCTATTTAAGCATGAACATATTGCAGAAAGTTGCATATTCTATTTTTACGAGATTTTGTGATCAAACCCTATGTATTTAAGAGTCTAGATATCATCATAATGCTTTCCCAAGACATATTATATACCCTCTCATTTTATTCTTGTTGATAATAAATCTGTGCGCTAGTTGCTGCATATAGGCATAAATTTAACCAACATCAAATAGATCCGCCTACCGCAAACTTCACTCAGTCAGAAACAAGAAAAAACCCAAAAAATCTAATTCTCAATCGAGTGAAAAGCATTCGAGATCATGAATACGAAAACAGCTAACAAAAAACAAACAAAGGAACAGAACGGAAAGCAACCAAAACCGAGAGAGCGATAAGCTACGATTCGAACAAGCCCCTTAAAGAACAGATACGAGCTAAGACAAAGCAATCAAAACTAGGGTTCTGAGCGCAGGCTATCCAAAATCAAGAAGAAAAAGGAAAAGAAGAGGAATCTAGGGCTTGTGGGGAACGAACAATTGGGAGATCTTGGAGTAGTCGCGGGTGAGGATGCTATAGCCCGTCGACATCCTCGTGTCCGCGGCGACGACGCAGTAATCCAACCCCGCGATCGCGACGCACGTCCTGAAATCAGAAAGAGAAAAACCCACCAAAATGGGAGGTGAAAATCGATCGATCGGAATCGTTTCACCATGAAATCGAATCCAGCGAATTCGCAGAAGAAAAATGAAAGGTAAAAAGAGATCAAAATGGGTTGGAAATTTACCCTCCATTGTTATCGTAAGGGCTCCAGTTCGCTTGCTGCTTCGCGACTTCGACCGGTGCCATTTTTTTTTTTTGAGAGAGAGAGAAGTGCTCTGCTTCGCTTCTGTAGTGTCTTTGGGACTACATTTCTTTGGGCACAAGAAGGGTTTGTAAACGGATCGGATATGGTCGGATATCCGATCGGAGTCTGACGTTATTTTCAAGTTGGATCATTTAAGTAAAATCCGATTGTGCATTCGGATTGGATTTTGTTTGTTAATTCGGATTGCTTTCGGAATCGGATCGTTGTTTTCATTTGGATCTAATTCGAATCCAAGTCAGAATCCGATCTGGTTATGTTTTTCATGTAAATAGCTGGGGTTTTTTTTGTGATTTAGTGCTACCACATATATTTCGAATTTTGATTCAACTCATTCAATCAGATTTGGATTTGAATCTGGATTCAAATCTACAGTTTGCATTTCGGATTCATATTTGGATTGATCTGAAATTCCGAGAGGAGAAATTTCCGCCTCGAATCCACTTGAACCGGATCTTGAAAACTGGCAATTTAAAAAGGAAAACTCACGCAAATTCGAGGAAAATTGAAAGTAGGGTTTTCAGGCTCTCTTTACCTTCTTTAAGCTCAAAAAACACTCCATGTTTCTTTTTTATACATATAAAAAAAATTCACCGAAGGTTTTCATAATGTTAAAGTTGCACTGTATTTTTTTGGTTAATTAAAACATACATTTATTAAAGGGAAAATATATGGTGGTTCTTACTAGGGACCGGGGGAAAGCAGCCCCCCCCCTCGCCCCGTTTGGACCGGGGATGAAGGGTATGAAACGGGGATGGAGGCGGGGACGAAGGTTAAAATAATCTATCCCCGTCCGGGGGTGGAGGCGGGGATGGACGTGCACTTTTCTCCGCCCTGCCACGATCCCCGCCCCAACCACTTTTCCCCGCAATATCCCCACCCCGCCCTGCCTCATCCCCGTTTGAACCGGGGATGGAGAACATGAAACGGGGATGAAGGCGGGGGTGGAGGATAAAATCCATCCCCGCCAGGGAGGCGGGGCGGGGGTGGAGACCTTGTCCCCCGCCCCGCCCCACTGCCATCCCTAGTTCTTACCATGACTGACACCATACCGTGGTATGCACTCTTGTTTGGCCAATGATTCAGGTGAATCAGCTGATACGGATTCGCAAGTGAATGCTTATGAATCGGCTAAAAAGTAAAAATAAAAATATTTCTTGTTAATCAGAACGTGATGCATATTAAAACCATTAAAATATAATTTAAAGCATTTTGTATATTTATTAAAAAATAGCCGAATTCAGGTCAGTAACCGTATCAATTTTCTGCTGATACGATACATATCCATCGATACGCATACTGACAACATTGGTTTTAAGGTGCCATAAGATAGTGCATCATTCTCTCACAGGGTCCGCTGCCTGAATCAGAGTTTCTCCTTGTTAGATATTGAACAAAGAAAGTAGTGAACAGAATCAATGCACAGATGGAAGGTAGATTCAAGTTGGAGACGAGCAGCAAGTGCTAATTCATAAACTGTGGAGTTTTCAAAGAGCATGTATTATTCAATGGTCTCATGATTCAAACAATTACATGGCTAAGAGCTCAGCTAAAATGGCTTGGCTTGGTCAGGACAGGATTTGGAAAGACAAGCCATCAAAGTGGTATCCCGCTATCGATTGATCCATTATTTTGTGACTCCAATAATGTATTCTTTGTCATTATAGTTAGCAAATTGCATTGATCAGAGTTAGGGATGGCAGTGGACCTAGAAAAAACGGGGCCCCACCCCACCCCGCCCCATTTGGACTGGGGATGAAGGGCATGAAACGGGGATGGAGGCGGGGGTGAAGGTTAAAATCCATCCCCGTGCGGGAATAGAGGCGGGGATGGACTTACGCTTTCCCCCACCCTGCCCTGTTCCCATCCCGAACCCCGCCCTGCCCCAGCGCCAATCCTTTTAAGGGATGACAATATACCGAGGGAAAACGGGCCCCGGCCCCTCGCCCCCTTTGGACCAGGGATGGAGGACATGAAACGGGGATGGAAGCGGGGTGGAGGTTAAAATTCATCTCTGTGAGGGGATGGAGGTTTGGGTTTTGATACGGGGCGGGGGTGAAGACCTCGTCCCTTGCCCTCACCCGGGTCCATTGAGTCTGCCAAACCCCAACTTGATTATCCAAAATGAAAAGATAAAAAAGTGCAATGTGTCTATTATTTGGTAGGACCAAGAGCCCAATTGCATCGCTAAGCAAAAAAAAAAAATCTTAAGAAACCACACCAGCACACGTTGGTTCAGCCTGTCATACCTACGATTGTCATGCCAGTGGCGTAAAACTCTAAGTCTAGGACCCCTACTCTTGAGGACTATGTTGGGCATCGGCGCAGAATGAGTGATGCTCATGGGTAGGGATGGCATTGGACCAGGGGAAAATGGGGCTCTTCCCTGCCTTGATTCGTTTGGACCGGAGATGGAGGACATGAAACGGGGATGGATGCTAGGATGAAGGTTAAAATCAAAACCTGTGCGAGGATGGACTTACACTTTTCCCCGCCCCGAATTCCCATTAGTAAAATAACCAAAATGTCTTTAGGGATGGCAGTGGACCAAGGAGAAACGGGCCCCACCTCACCCTATTTGGACCATGGATGGAGGACAAAAAACGGGGATGAAGGTTAAAATCAAAGCCCATGTAGGGATAGAGACAGGGATGGAAGGCAGAATTTTGAGACGGAGCAGCAGTAGAAACCTTGACCCTCGCTCCGGTCTACAGACATCCCTACCCATAAGAATCGAACCTTGACTGCCCGTCTAGTGTCCAAGGCCCCCACCCCACTACGCCAACCCCCCCCCCCCTTAGGGTCACTAAAAGATTTTTTGATCCCCAGTCCTACAATTGTGCTAATATGCACCACTTCACCACATGGGCAAGTCTTGGGAACTGCAGTCCTCGAGAACAATAACATCTTGAGGCCTAAGTATAACCACATACCAACTTAACTCTATGATTAGTGTTGTGGGTGTCTTGAATTCTGGATTGAAGCACTCAAGACCCGGTCTGAAAATATTTTGGAAATCATACAATGGGAATCTTCAATGACGTTTATGGTGCGAGCAAAGGAATTGAGCTAGCCCACAACACACCATAAACCTCTCCTGAGGGTGCATCCCCGTGGTAGAAACCTGCCCTATCTTCATAATTTTCTAGTTCTCATCAAGTGGGGGTCCACATCAAGTGGGATTAGTTGTGCACATTCGGTGACTGCATGGATGAAGGGAGTTAAACTCCACTTCCTCCTGCTTATGGGTAAGGAGGATATCTATCCAACTACATTTGTTGGACTTTTGTGGACTTGGTCCAAAGGAAAAGAAATATAAGGTTTGGGGTTCTTCTGATCTGGTTAACGCTTTGCTTACGCATTCAGATCTTTATGATGACTTCATGTAGGTATCTCTACACCTAGATATGTACTTTCAAATCTAACATGTGGCATCAAAGCCAGCATTATAATTGTCTAATGCATAGTTTTCAGCTATGTGTATTATTATGATCGAGGTCTCATTATCAATATGCATATACATATTATTTTAGGACAACTTCAGATTTTCATTCTCTAGGGTAGAGCCCACATAGCCCTTCATCATTATTCATATTTAGGGCTACTTTGGTGGTCACACTAAACACTCATAACTATAAATTTTGCACCTAAGAGATGGCATCATATTTGCATTAATTTTATGCTCTTAAAGGAGGGCTATCATGATCATAATTTGAGTGAAATGAAATAATAAGCATGTGTTTTGATTGTGACTATCATACCCAAAGGTATGAGTTATAAATCTTCAATACAACTTGTTAGCTCCATGACTATTAAAGTTAATGGGTTAACCGCTGAATTATTATAATTGTCACCCAAATGAGAAATTTTAATAATGCAATAGGTTGTCCATCATGGAAAATCACAAAAGATTAAGTAAATTTACTTTAAAATTTATATTTGATTTTATGATATGATGACCAAGTGATGTGAGCATGTGTTTCTATTATTATTTTCAGCATCTACTTTTCCTATGATGACTATTGCTCCAACCCTTTGTATGAATGGCTTTAGTTTTGAGGATTGAAAAGAGAGTGTTATGTTCACATTTAGGTGTATGGACCTTTATTTGGATTTTCGAGTGGATATACTTGCACCACTTACAACAGAAAGTACTTTGGATCAAAGAAGCTTTTATGAAAAATGAGAGCTATCAAATCGCTTAAGCCTGCTGCATATTCAGAAACATATGGCAAAAAATATCAAAGGATTCATCCCTGATACAACAAAGGTTGTTGATTTCATGAAAGTTGTGGAGGAACAATTTATGAGGTTCTGATAAGGTAAAGGCAAGAACACTAATGGCTAAAATGTTTTCAATGAAATACTCAGACACTGGTAGCATCCGCGAATACATTATAAGGATGAGGGACAAAGCTTCATAGTTAAATGCAATAAATTTTACTATGTCAGATGACTTCTTAGTCCATTTTATCATAAATACTTAAGCTGTTGAGTATGGTTCTTTCAAGATATCGTATAACACACAAAGAAAAATGGTCCGTGAATGATTTGTTGACCATGTGTATTGAAAAAGAAGAAAGGCTGAGAAGGGAGAGACTTGAAGTTATAAATTTAGTATCAAACAAAAGAAATGGACCTATGGATAAAACTAAAAGTGTTTCTATGAAAAAAAGAAGAATATTGGTAATCAAGTCAAAGAAAATTTTTCTTGCTTCTTCCACAAAAAGGTTGGACAGTTAAAGAAAGATGGTCTTAAATAAAAGAAGTAGATTGAAAAGAAAGTATTCACTTATCTCATGTCTCTTATGAATCTAATTTAGTGGATGTTCCCACTAATACCGACTCTGGTTCATATTGCCAACTTCTTGTAGGGCTTTCTATAAAAATGGACACCAATTGACAATGAATCACGGAAAATAAAATGCATTCACATGTTAAGGTTCTTGGGACATTTAGGTTGATCCTAAACACAGGCTTTGTGTTGGACCTTGAGAATGCCTTTTATGTTTTATCTTTCACTAAAAGTTTGATTTTTATCCCTAGACTTGATAGGATTGGTTATGTCTTTCATTATGTACAATCTTATTTTACTTTGTTTAAAGAATCAGTTGTAGTAGGAACTCGTTCTCTTTGTGATGGATTATATAAATTGCATCTTAATCACCAATTTGAATTATCTTTGTTTACTCATCATACTATAAATTCATTTGTCATCAAGGGAGGTAGAATTAATGAAAAGTCATCTACGTTGTGCCACGGGAGATTAGGACATATCTTTATAAAGAAAGTTAAAAAATTAGTGAAAGGAGTTTTAGGACCTTGATTTCACTGATTTTGAAACTTGTTTGGATTGCATAAAAGGAAAGCCGACCAACACATTCAAGAAAAGTGTCGAAGAAAGTTTGGATACATTAAAAATTATTCATACAAACATGTCGCATTCCTCCTTGCATAACTGAAAAACAATATTTTGTCACCTTTATCGATGACCATACACGATACATGTATCACTACATTTTATTTGAAAATACAAAAGTTTTTCAAGCCTTTAAATAATTCAAAGCAAATGTAAAGAAATAAATAGGAAAAGTAATCAAAGTTGTTTGGTCAAACAAGGTGGTGAGTACTATGATAGGTACATTGAGATGGGACAAAGACCTAAATCATTAGCGAGGTTCCTTAAAGAGAAAGGCATAGTCCCTCGACACATTATGCCTCGCTACCCATATCAAAGTGGAGTAGCTGAAAAATAAAATTGTATGCTCAAATAAATGGATAAGACTATGATTAGTAACTCTACCCTTCTTATATCATTGTAGAGTGAGGCATTAAAGATGGTCGTGCATATCTTAAATAAAGTTTCTACTAAGGTTGTTTCTAAAACTCATTATGAGTTTTGGACCGTTTGAAAAACTTGCTTGGATTACATGCATATATGAAGATGCCCAACCAAAGCTAGATTATATAATTAACACGAGAAGGCTTTTAATCCTAAGACTATCAATAGATTTTTCATTGGTTATACAAAGAAATCAAAATGATATCGGTTTTATTGTTCATCTCATACTGCCAATATAGTTGAAATAGAGAAAACTAGGTTTCTTGAAGATAATAAAATCAGTGAGAATGTGCAACCTCAAAATGTGACTTTGAGAAAATTCAAAATCTAAACAATATACCTATCGCATCTAGTGAGTTGATTATAGCAATGTTTGACCCTCAAGATAACATTCAAGAGGAACAACCACTTATGCAAGAGTCGCCCCACGAGCAACCAATTTTGTAAAAATTGAAGCCCAATTGCCACAAGTGGCAAATCAAGGGGTTACAAGGAAATCCATACCTACAAGAGATTGAATATGATGTAGGGTTTGAGGATGATCCACAAACGTTTTCACAAGCTATGGTGGGTATAATATCTACAAAATGATTTGATGCCATAAAGAAAGAGCTAGACTATATGGACAAGAACCATGTTTGGGATTTAGTTGACCTACCCAAAGGATTCAAACCAGTCCTATGCATATGGTTATTTAAGACTAAAAGAAACTCCAAAGGTAAAGTTGAACATTATAAAGACAGGTTAGTGGCTAAAGGATACATTAAAATAGAAAGCATTGACAATACTAAGACTTTTTCTTCAGTTTCTAAGAAAAGCTCATTCAAGATATTTATGACGTTAATGGCTCATTATAATTTGAAGCTATGTCAAATGGATATAAAAACAACCTTTCTAAATAAGGATCTTGAGGAAGAGGTGTATACGAAGCAACCTAAAGGTTTTATTGCAGATAAATGAACATTTGAAGTGTATACTAAAGAAATCCATTTATGAACTTAAACAAGCTTTCCACCAATGGTTTCTCAAATTTAATGAGAAAATCTTGACATTTGGGTTTAAGAAAAATGTCATTGATCAATGCATATACTTAGAGGTTAGTGGGAGTAATTTCATAATTTTAATTTTATATGTAAATGATATTCTGCTAGCCAACAGTGATTTGGTCCTAATACATGAAACCAAAAGGTTTCTATCAAAGAATTTTTGAGATAAAAAGATATAGGTGATGCATCTTTTGTCATTGGCATAAAAAATCATAGAGATAGACAACTAGGTCTATCTCAAGAAGCTTATATCTCCAAAGTTTTAGAAAGGTTCAATATGCAATGTTGTGCACCTAGCATAGCCCCTGTAGTGAAGGGTGACAAGTTCAGAGAAATGAAAAACATTCCTTATGCCTCGGTTGTAGGGAGCCTGATGTACCTGCAGACTTGCACTTGTCAAGATATTATTTTTGCTATCAGGACGCTCAGCGGATACCAGAGCAACCCTTGCAAAGATCATTGAAAGGCTGATGCAAACCTTGGTGGATGTCTTGATAGTACCACATGGTATATTTTTTTACTTGCAGGAGTCATTTCAGCAAGAAATAAGAGTGTGGTGCCTACTATGGCTGCTAAGTTCATATCATTCTTTGAGGCTTCATCACAGGCCACAACACTTCAAAATTTTATCACAGCCCTTCGACTAGTGGATTCCATTGCCAATCCATTAAAGATTTACTGTGATAACATGACTGCAGTATTTTTCTCTTAAGAATAACAAAAGCTCTAAAGGTTCAAGAGCAATGAAATTGAAGCATTTTGTTCGTAGAGAGTACATCAATGATCATATGGTGTCAGTTATTTACATCAATAATGATTGCAAACCCATTGACTAAGGGGTCTATTTAAGGAACATGTAACCAATATGGGTCTAGTCAGTTCTTTCAGTATACTGTAACACCTTAATATTGTTTTGTCACGACTTTTGGATTATGATAATTAATTGTTTCTGCCTTTCATTATATTTATGTGTACACTTAATGTTGGGTTATCAATGACAGAATACTGGTAATGGCAATAAAGTTAGACCGAGGAATAGGCATAAGATTAATAGCCTATTTACTATATGATTATATTTGATTATGAGAAGTTAAAAGTATTGTGATACATGGATGAAGGGAGTCACGGGTAAGGAGGATGATAACCATCGAACTGCATTTGTTGGCCTTTTTTGGACTTGGTCCCTGCTCTCTATTAAAAAGTACAAGGAGGCCTATGAAACCGTAATTTTGAAATATTAAGTGACTCATAAAAAACATTGTTAGCAATGTCTGTGGTGTGGCTCAGGAGGGGGTGACACAAGGGATACTTGTTACTTTTTAAGGCCCCACACACCCTGCTATATACTCAGGCAGCTCATTGGATATGCGTTCCTAGAGTGTAAGACCCCTCAGTTATGATAGTGTGAGCAAACCATCCAGCTATCTCATTTGACTTCATCTTATCTAACCCTAACTACTGCATCCACCCTTGTCAAAAGCTGATCCCATGGTGCATGGGATCAGGCACATTTGCCCCCACTTGGCTGCACAACATTACCTTTCTACAGGGATAGCATTTGCCTCATGGGTAAGGAACCCCCTAGTTAGAACTCACAGGGAGATGTTGTTTTGACCAAAACCTTTTGGATCTGTTCAACCTGGTCAAAATAGTAAGAATCGACCCTTGGATCATAGTTTTTTTAAAGTAAAAATATGCTTTTTTGAGGTTTGCAAATATGGTAAATTGTAATTTGTAAGCCATTGATTTTTAAATCCTTGTAAAATCTGACATATGCATTGATCCAAAGATCAGTTTCCCTTAAACTTAATAGGTTGATCATATATGAAGGGTCAAATGTGCAAAAAAACAAAAATAATAAAAATATTATATTTTTTATTAAGGAGTTCCTTATCCACAAGGTAGGCATGAACACGAACAGAGTTCGAGCTTGAACAACATTGTTCAGACTCGGCTCGGTTCCCAGCTTGAGCCAAGCTTTACTATGTTCCAAAAAAGTTTTAGCCAGGAAAAGAGATTCAATCGCTGGTCTCTCAAACCCACAAACACATGACACACCATTACAACACATTGATCGTAATATTGATCATGACCCAGAAACTTTTATATATAGTAAAACTTCTCTAGAATACTGAAAAAATTTAGACGTGAGAATCGAACTCATCACCTTTTAACAACCTAACCATTAAGGAAACAACGATTCACGAGATAAATATGCAAACATATTTTATATATAACTTATTCGGGCCTTATTGAGCTTTTCAAGCTTAATCGAGCTCAGTCACTTGATCAAGCTTGGCTTGTTTAGTTTTTCAAACAAGTTCGAGCCAAGCTTAAATGGGTCGAGCTTGAGCTAGCTCAACTCGTTGCGCATCCCTGCCACGAGGTGTAGCAAACATATATATATATATATATATATATATATATATATATATATATATATATATATATATATATATATATATATATATATATATATATAATGTGTGTGTGTTCTCAGACAGGCCCATGTTGATGAAGTGGGTGAATTTTCATCTCTCTCTCTCTCTCTCTCTCTCTCTCTCTACACACACAAGCGCTGACTGCAAATGTTGAAGGCCATTTCTAATTTCTGTCCTCATCAAGAAGTCATTGGTATATGCAATTGCTCATGTACATAGCAGCTTTGAAATCAATCTCAAGCACAAAGGCACAATACAGACCCACAAATAATCAAACAAAGAAAAAAGAAAAAGGAAAAAAAGTACAAGGTGGATTCTTCTCAAGCTAAGAGCCAGAAATCTTTGTGCTTTCTGGTGGTTAGAAGGTACCCTCCCACATTCCTTCCTTTCTTCCTCACAGCCATAGTCATGCAGTGTGCATTTTGTATACAATAATCAACAACCCCACCACCAACTTTAGCCCTTGCCCAGTTCATGAACAATCTCCATGTTAGGGACCTCTTCTTCTGCCCTAGAATCAAAAGTGATGCCTCTTGTCCCCCTGCCTCCCTAACTATGGTGGGCCCCTTCTCATTTCCTTCCACCAATGAAGTCTCCACCTGTACCTGTGGGCCCAATTTTTTACATGACATACTCAGTCACATTTGCAAGATCAAGTTCTTAATTAGCCAATGCCAAAAAATCACAAAATCTTGAAAATTTATCTAATTAGCTACCTTTATTAGCTGAATTTATGTCATCACAAACTCAGGAATACCCTGGATTCTCCAACTTTCTTTCTTTCCCAAGTAGGAATCAATGTTGTCAGTATTGGTATCGGCCCTGTATCGTTTGGCCAACGATTCAGGTGACTAGGAGAATCGTTCTGAATCGACGAAAAAATATTACGTGTCAATCAGAACATGACATGTGTTAAAAGTCATTTCCTTTTTTTGAATGCTGCATTGTTGTCAAAATGGTGGTGGGTTATATGTCGCAATGAAGGTGACCTATTGCCATATTTTAGATCCAAATGTGGTGTCAACCCCTTTACCAGAGAAATGTGTGCGGGGGCCAATGAGTTGTCCCCTAAGTTGGGGTTCTTAGCTTGGTTGGTGGTCATGGATGGCGTGTTGACCCACAAAAATCTGTCTAGGTGTGGCTTCTATCATGTTAATTAGTGTTTGTTACATGTGTGGTGCTGATGTTGAATCCTCCCAACATTGGCTTTGGGTCACTGGACATACTTTTCATCCCAAATCATGATAAAAAATAAATAAATCAAGGCCCTCACAAAATTATGATCCGACGGTTCAAACTAAACTCAGCAGCATCTTTGGTTCATGGAGACTATAAAAAAAAACTTTGGTTCATGGAATTCAAAGCATATATTGTCAAATAGAAAATTCTTTCCTATAAGTAGGCAATTGTTTTTTATAATCGCAAAAAAAAAGAGAAGAAGACTACTTCACTAAATTCATTGGCCTTATAAGGGTTTTTCTGCTAAAAAAAATCTTTGAAAAAAGTTGTTTTGACATAAAAAAAAAACAAATTTATTGTATCCTGAAATTTTGGTATATTGTAGTACATTGATTTTTAATGTGTTTTTGAAAAAGAAATACCTAATTAAATATATATAAAGGTTGCATCGGCAGGGCATGAAGAACTCAATGGGTTGCTTAAGTATCAATGAGGTTTACTTTCAATGGTAGCAAACACAAACCCTTTTAAGAATTAATTAAGAATGTTAATATTGAAGCAACCAATCAATATAAGATTCTTGATTTTTTGCAGAAACTTTCATTCGCAGTAACCAAACAAGAACAACGAAGTTGGCCCATGAAGACATTCTTTTGGGAAACATCATGCAGGCAGCAGTGGCCTTTCATCTTTGTTGTCTAATATAGTAGCCAAAAGTTGGACTAATCATGGCCTACTCTTTGCTTTTTGCTTTTCTTTATTCTCTTTACTGCAATTATAAGTTTTCTAAACCAAAAAGATTAAAAAAAAAAAAGAAAGGAAGAAAATGATATATCATGAAAATGACCCTGAATGTGTTATGGACAGGGATGACAACGGGCCAAACCCTATAGGGTCCGGGCATGGTGACAAATAAGAAAACCCGATTAAGACCTGAGTCTGGATCTGAACGTGTGATTAATGCATGAACCCGGGTATAGTTCATGAAATTTTATACCAGACTCGGGCCCAACCCGAGTTCCAATTAAGATCCGTAATTTTTCAATGTAAAAACGATAAAAATTATTATTTTACCGGGTATGGTCCAGGTCTGGTTCACGTAGTTCTTATCAGGTCCGAGTATGGTTTCTCTTATAGTAGACCCGATTAAACCCGCATCCAGACCCAATTTCATACCCAAAAATCTGGTCCAAGTCTGGTTTCACCTTGGTCCGAACCAAACCCAACCCGTTGACACCCCTAGTTATGGACCATATTACCGGAGGATCAGGTGCAATGTGATTGCACACTTTTGGTGTGCTGCTGCACCTGATCGCCTACCATCTTTGGTACAGCTTGTCAGCTGTGAGACCCAACACCAGATGGTGGGTGATCAGGTGCAGCAGCATACCAAAAGTATACAATCACGTTGCACCTGATCCTCCCTTAAGGAGATGTCCAAAAAAATGGGGGTTTATTAGCATGATAAAAGATAAAAAAAAAAACTACAAATGTCATATCTCAATATTTATTTAGTGGGAGAACATTTATTAGTTGAAAATTTTCTTATGTTAAGACAGGTTTTAAAAGAAGCTAACAGTCATTGGTCCAAATTAAACCCAAGCATTGTAATGAAAAAAAAAACTTGTTTTTTTATTAAAATAATTCGATTGAAATCATGTTTTTTTTTTCTAGTAAATAAATGGTGATAAACACATCTACAGCCTTAGATTGAAAGCATGTTTTTAAAGCGGCCTATGTAAGTTGATATTCACATTTTAAAATCACAAGGCAAAATACATAAATTGTAAAAAAAATATATAAGAATTAATTATGAAAATTAAAAATTAACTGCTTTTGCAAGTTTATGCAAACACGTGACGTATGACCAAGTTCATGAACCCCTCTCAACGTGACCTCTGAAAGTCTAATCTTACTAAAATCACGTTTGGGCACCAGGTGAAACGTGAACCAGTTCAAGAACCTTGATGTGCACTCAAAGCCTCCACCAAATGTGCAAAGTGGGCTTCACCATGAGAAATCACCAAGTCTATACTCCAACCTTTTCTAATTCCCAGTGCACGTGTTCCGGACCGAGTCTCGCGGGTTTGCGAAAAATTCTATGCCCGTGACAGCATGAACCCACGTGTATAGTAAGAAACACTTAAGGATATTGAGAGTCAAACTCAAGGATGACATAGAACCTGGCTGGTTGCTGAAAACTTGGATGGGTTGACTGAGTCAATAACTTAGAAAAACTTTTATCGGTCCAAGTCTTTTGGGCTAGATCGAGTTATTGCGTCCCCTGCTAACTAGTGACTCAAACCAGTCTTAGTCCTAGTCAATCCATGAACCCATCAAACACTTTGTTTAGTCGTAAAATCGCAGTCTACACATACTTGTCGCCATCATAGTCAACTCAAAAGAGGGTTCGAACCCGAAAGAACTGACCAGCTTATGAACAGGATCAGTTGACCAAACTAAAGCCTTCTCTGAGTCCTTTTAAGGCTGCACAAAACCCTGGTCAAGGTCAAGGTCAAGGCCAAGGTCAAGGCCGAACCACCTCTCAAGGGCTCAAGCTCCACCTAGCCTGAACTTGACCCGGCCGGACATATTGTCGACTCATTATAGTTTTGACGACCCAAAAAAAATAAAAACATAAATTCTGAGTTTTACCTCTGGCTTACGTGTACGGCAGAGATTCTCCGTGGCTTGCAGCAGATCGTTCTCCTTGGCATGAGTCTTCATCATGGATCGTGCTTCTATTTAACCCAAAAAAAAATAAAAGATGGCCTTAGAATAGCAGGGAGGACAGAAAAGACTGTCAACTATTAATGCCGGGTCGGAAGTGGGTAAGCAAATATAATCTGATATGGATCAGACCTAATCCATTGTAACTTTTTTCTTCTTCTTTTTTCACAGAGAAAGCTGGGGTTAAGCGGACCCCTACCAGTTATACAACCATACCATTGGGATTCGAACTTGCAACGTCCCAACACAAGGTGACGTGCACTAACTGCTCCTGCCAGACAAGGGGAGTCCCCATTGGTAATTTTTTTGGTGATCATGAGGAACAGACAAAACCACCCCTGAAGTAAGAGACCTAAGGGTGCTCGGCAGTGTAAAACCGTAGCTTACCCCTCACCCCGATGGAGAAACACAGATTCACAGAAGATCGGATCCATAACTTCACCAATAGATCTGAGATGGATCTGAGACAGATATGATGTCGGGTCAAGCATGACCCGCCATATATTTGACGCACTTTTGTCCCTACTTGTTACATGTAAATTCCTTTGCATTTTTCCAGGCGATAGATTGAATTGGTTTACGGGCCAGGTCCGAGAAAGCTACTCTGCTCTGAATTTGGTTTGGCGAGTTCTAAACCATAACTGGATCCGATTAAGATAGCGTCCAATTTTAATTCTCCAATTGTGCTGGGCACAGTCTTCCCATAATGGATACGATGCCTAAGCCCTCATCAAAATTGGACCTGGATCCGCTATAGGTGTCAAGAAGTTGGATCCTGGAATTCGGCCCAAGTCCAAATTTTGACATCCCTGGGTTCAAAGGTAGGTGTTACCCAACCCGACATAATTGGTGCAGGATAATCGGAAATGGAGTTGGATTGTGATCCACATGGAATCAAATCCAGATCCAGTTAGCTTACTATGCATATTACGTAAAGGGATTCTGATGTAGGATTCAAATTCCAAACTATTAACGGAATCCAAATTAAATAAGTAGAAGTTGAACCTCTTACCAATCAAACTAAATGGATTCGGATTTGGTTGGATATCTGAACCAAACCTGACGCATTGACATCCGTGCCTACATGCCCTTTGTTGCAATTCCATAGGTTTGAGAAGGGATCAATGAAATTGATTGCATGTTGAGCATATAGCGTTCATTCTGAGTAGGAATCCAACTCTGATTTTAGGGCAATCCATTCTGAAATTACAAAACATCCTAAAAGCTAGGGATGGCAGTGGACAGGGTCGGGGGTAGGGGACAAGGTCTTCACCCCTGCCCCGTCATAAAATCCTGCCCTCCATCCCTACACAGGTTTTAATTTTAACCTCCATCCCCGTTTCATGTCCTCCATCCCCGGTCCAAATGGGATGAGGTGGGGTGGGGCCCGTCTCTCCTCGGTCCATTACCATCCTTAAAGAAGGATTGGGGATGGGGCGAGACGGGGTGAGGGAAAGCGTAAGTCCATCCTCGCACCGGTTTTTATTTTAACCTCCATCTCCGCCTCCATCCCCGTTTCATGTCCTCCATCCTCGGTCCATTACCATCCTTAAAGAAGGATTGGGGATGGGGCGAGACGGGGTGAGGGAAAGCGTAAGTCCATCCTCGCACCGGTTTTGATTTTAACCTCCATCTCCACCTCCATCCCCGTTTCATGTCCTCCATCCTCGGTCCAAACGGAACGAGGCGGCATGGGCCTTGTTTCGGCGGGTCCACTGCCATCCCTACCAAAAGCCAAGTTTCACCCGATATCACACAATCTTCTTTTCAGGATTTTTTTCAAGTGAAAATCTCACAAGAAATAAAAAAACTTTGTCTCCACAGAAAAATATCCGCATACATAAAACTATAAAAACGCGCAAAAAATCATGAAAATGTAAAGCAAGTATAAGAATTTAAAAGTGTTAATATTGCATTAATAAAATAGATAAAATCATAGCCAGTATTTTGAAAATATTACATTTTCTATTTTAACGGTTTTTTCAAATACCGTCGTCTCGATTACAGTTATACCAAACTAAGTTACGTTTGGAATATTTGGGGTTAATAGAGAAGGCAAAGGCTATTCTGGAAAGAATTCTGAAAAAAGCTTTTACGTGGCAGCAACTCTTTTGCACGGCTTAATTTTCAAAGTCAATCTTGGTGTTTCGGCCATTTAAGAAAAGAGACGGAGAGAGAGAGAGCGACGGAATTCATAAAATTGAATGGGGGTAAATCGGACAAGAAGAAAAAAAAAACTCACGTGGCTTGCAGACGCAGAGGAGGAGGAGGGTGTCGTGGGGGTGGATCGCGTGGGTGAGCGCCCACTGCAGCGCAGACCTCGACTCCCTGCTCGAGTCCACCACGATCATTATCCTCCTCCCCGAAGCCGCCTTCTCCGACGTCGCCTCCTTCTTCTCGCCGGAAACCGCCTCATTCTCGTCGGCTCCGGCGGCGTGCAAGATGGATTTGGGCTCCGCTACCGGCGGCCTCATCACCGCCACCCTCACGTGAGTCGCTATCCTGTTCACGCAGAACCCTGACAATCTCCTCCTTATGCTCCGACTCATTTGGTGGCAGTCAATCAGAGAGAGAGAGAAGGAGAAGAAGAAGAAGAAGAAGAAGAATGGTGTCAAAGTCACTCAGAGAGAGAGAATTCTAATTCTGCGTTAGTTTTGCACTCATTGTTTTTTCTTTCTCTCTCTTAAATTGAAAAACGAAACAAGCCTTTGAACTTTGAAGGCCATTGAACACTTTTTTTATGACACTTTTGTCCTTACTCTTTGCTCAAAATGATTACGCTGCCCTACTGGATGTATCATATGCTGGCCATTTGGGAGCAGAATGTAAAGACGAGTCACTAACAGCGAGTCCCCAAAAATATCGGCATACAAAAAAAAAAACTATATAAAAGCTCTATAAATATAAATACATAAAAAAAGAAAATTTTATACAAAGTCGCTTTTCTCTCGCTAGTATCATGATAAAAAGGTGATACTAAAATACCAAGAGACACTTTGAAGATCCCGTGTGTTTGTCAATATTTTGCTTGTCATAATATCATATTAAAATCACGATATTTTGAAAATATCGACTGTAGTACTTACATGGAAATAAAGTAGGCGCTGAGGAGTTCATGCGTGAGACTCGCGCCCATGTATCATCTGTGCTTCACTCAACATGGATTCGGGTGCCTACAAGGCTACGCAGCTAGATTATCAAGAGTCTGTGCCTAGGGCTTGAAAAACGGATCGGTTAGGGTTGGGTTCATGGTAAAGTCCATACCCATCAATGCCGAGGCGGATATGGATATGGTCTGGTTAAAGGTCCGATATGTCTAGGTGAACACATATCCACTTCCATGTCCAACGTATTTATACTTTCCACTGTTCATTTTAATTTATCTTCAATCACATAGGTGTATTATGACATATAAAACAGAGAGAAGAATAAGATCGTATTTGGACTTTGGATATGGTTTGGATTGATGAGTGCCTATAAAGACCATGTCCATCTCTAACTGAGCACCACGTCACATTACCCGTACAAGACCCGCTTACACTGATACGTCCACCCACTTTTTGTTGTGTCTTGGGTCCTAGACGTCTATTTACAGCAAGACTCGCGTTGGACTTCATTGGATCCAGCATGATCTGGACCCACATTGAATAAGGAAATATAGGATCTGGAAACCAATTGATTATTGACCTGGGCTTTACAAGTTCTACGGGTAAAAGACGGTAGCAAAAATTCTTTTGTATCGAGTACTTGGAGGGGTTTGATTCACACGGGGTTAGATGCGGACTCAGATCCAGGTCCAATCAGAAAGCGTGAAGCCGAGAGAGACTGAGACTGCATGCAGGTAAGTCAAACAGAACCTTACCTGGACACTAGATGGACCCTACATGTTCTTCAGCCCTACTAGCATATGGTCTGTCAACGTTGAAAACTGACTCTGGATCTTATGCTTGGACCCACATTTCATGCATGAACCTGGTCCACTAGTATGACAAAATGTCCCGCGTCTTTTTTTTTGCCCTTTTTCCTTTTTTTTTTCAAGCTAAGTACTGCAGCCAATAAGGATCGAACCCGAGATCTCTCAGTTAAAAATAGTGCAACCCAAACTGGCCGGTCCAGCTGTTCTAACAACAATAATTATTCTCTATAATCATAGTAATGATGTAAAAGGATTGGAGTTACGATGACCCAGATTGACGGTTCTGAATAGTATTTGTCTGAATCCAGATCTAAGACGAATAAACAAAAATATTCAGATTTGGGTCAGAATTGAGTCTAAACCAGTGTTGCGAGAGGTGTAGGCGAAGCTCAAGATAGTGAGACGCTGCAGTGAGGCGTTTGAGTCTCGAAGTGCACGCTTCACATGGGTGAAGCGCACGCCTCGCATCGAGGTGTGCTTCGCTTCTAAGGCGTACACATCATGTTACTCTTTCCTCCTCGATGTGCGGTGGCCGGAACCTCAGCTTTTGGTGGCTCGTTGGAGCCGAAGATGGCGGCGCCAGCAGCTGCAGTGGATGAGAAGAAGTGGCCGGCCTTTGGGCTGTCAAGGAACAACAATGTTGAAGACGGAATGCTGTCTTTCTCCTCTGCGATCGTCCTTCCGTCCGGGGTGAAGTCAGGGGGAGACTCGGACCACTCCGACCTCAAGGCGTCGGTGCGGGAGGCAGAGAGCTGCCGGGTGGATCCCGAGAAGCAACCGAGGAAGCGGGGCATGAAGCCAGCCAAAGGGCGGGAGGAGCCGCTAAATCATGTGGAGGCAGAGCGACAGAGGCGGGAGAAGCTGAACCATAGGTTCTACCCTGCGAGCCGTCGTCCCCAATGTGTCGAAGATGGACAAGGCATCACTTCTCAGTGATGCCGTCTCCTACATCAACGAGCTCCACAGCAAGATGCAGAGGCTTGAGTTGGACCGGGACAATTTGCAGAGCAGGGTCGAGGCATTGAAGAAGGATTTGGCTGCCCGAGAATCCCTGATCTCCAGCTCAATGAAGATTTTATCTTGGAACCTTTTGGGCTTTGCGAAGGCATTGTCTCATAGGGAACTATAGAATTTTATTTGTTCCTATCGCTCAGAGATGATGTTTACGCTTACGTTCATCAATAGAGGTGTGCAGCTATGTGTTCATATAGAATTTTTATTTTGATCATGAAGCTTACGCTTCAACGCCTCGCTTCTTAACAGGCTCAACGCCTCGCTTCGCCTCATCGCATTTAACAACCTTGATATCCATATCCTAAAAAATGTGCAGGATTTCATATTGGAGGCCGGGGCGAACACACCCTAGGTAAAATGTAATAACTAGAAAGGTGAGAGCCTTTTTGTAAATAGTTTTAGGCCATGACTTTTTGGCTCAGCTCAATCCCCACCGTTGATTTTGGATGCATGTATGGTTGTACTGTATGTGGAGACAGCACCACAAGCACACTATACCTCTAAGAACAAAAGAACTTGTAATTAACTGGTTCAATCTGTAGGCAGGGCCCCACCAAGTTTTAGGTGAATCTCCACCGTCCATATCTGATTTGCTCTAGAGGCATTAATGGTGCAAAGAGATAAAAGTTTTTTTTTATTAGGAAATTCGGGAAGGGAATCCTGAAAATTCTAGGGTTTTGCTGTGAGTGGAAACATCTAGAACGTGCTTCTCACGACCTTGGGTCCTCCGTGACTAAAAGTAGTTGGGACACCAAAATTTCTTTCTTTTTTTTTCTCCTTGTCGAGTTCAAGTGGCTTGATTTGGATCATTGTTGTAATTAATCACTTTTCTTTCTTTCTTCTTTGGCTCTTTGTTTGGTTGGTATAGAAAGTTCATGAAGGGCTGTAAATTGGTCGGATCCAGGTGGCATGGGACCGGTCCGCCGAGCATCACCCTTAAAGCTCTTTTTTTAGACAAAAGTTTAGAACACGAAAAGATATAATACGGTGAAAAAGAACTGGATCCAGATCCAAATGATACTTTACTTTGGAGCTCATTTCTTTTATGAGATGCTATCTAAAAGCAGGATTCAATTTGTTGGACGATGGACAAAGCCTAATCCAGAAGCAGTCGAACCTTTGGATCAGAGTCAACCCAATTCATTTGGTCAAACAGGACACTTTAGATATGCACTGGTTAGCCAAGTTTGATTGATACAGCTCCATCTAATTAGCCACTTAACCGAATCCATTTTACTCTCTCTCTCTCTCTCTCTCAACAATTTTATCTGAGAATGCCATAGAAAACTGACTAACAAAAGAAAATACTCAACTAAGAATGTTATCTCTTGAGCTACTCAGTGTGATTTAGAAAATCTCTAAAGAATGTGCCACAAAGTATAAGATCAGATTATCCAAGTTTGGATCATGGAACCATGTCAACTATAAAAGAAACAATATTTTGTTAAAGAATAGTACTATTTCTTTCTGAGTCCTTAGTGCCGGTAGCACTAGAGATCGAGACGGCTTGAGGACCAATAAATAATAGGAAATGATTGATGAGAGCGAGTGTGTGTGTAAAATGCAAACTATTAGAAAAAAATATGTTCAATAAGATAAGAAAATGGAAGCACAAAATCGTGCAATTACATGCTTGTCGCGCGACATGTGCTCCAGTCGTAATATCAGGCTTTAAGATAAGGAATTTTTTATGGTATGTAATATTAATCTTCATGTTCTCTAAAGGACAAAGGTTGTGGATTAGCCCTATATGGCGTTATACATTATTAATGAAGTTGGTGTTAAGGACATAATTTAAATAATAGCTTGGTGGTAACCAAAAGATATTGTTAAAGTGCTGCAAAGAGAGATGGAAAATGTTGAGGGTTTTATAGAAAAAAGGGTTAGGGTTCTTTTTAGAAACAAATAAAAAATATAAAATACAAAAAAAAAAAACTTTATATATGATTCACCTAGCATTTTAATAATTGAGAATTTGGACACCAAACATTTATGATAATTGCCCTATATTTGTGAATCTCCTTGAGGATAAGTTATTAAGGAGATTTGCGTTGTGTTATGCGGATTTAGTAGAATATTTATGAAGTTATGACAGGTTTCAGTTACAGAAAGTTCACTAATTTAGTTATGTGAATTTCGTACTATATATGCGAATTTAGTTAAATATTTGAGATGTTACGATAGGTTTCGGTTACAGAAAGTTTATGAATTTAGTTATGCAAACTTTGTACTATATATGCAAATTTAATAAAATATTTGTAATGTTATGATAGGTTTTAGTTAAAAAAAGTTCACAATTTGGTCATATGAACTTAATACTATCGGTATGCGAACTTAATGAAATATTTGTGACGTTATAAAATATTTAAGTTACACGAAATTCGCAAATTTGATCATGTGAACAACATGAGGTCTACATTTAATGAGAGTTTGCAGTACCTAGAGAGTGTACCAATATATCGTGCAAATTTCAGGAAGTTCGCTTGTGTGAAGGATAAAAATATCCTAAAGAAGTTGGACATTTGCGGATTTGGACAAAGGACGAATTTAAAAAATTGTATGACATTTCATGAATCATGTCATTTTTGTCGTACAATATGATCATTTTTCACATTTTTCATTCAAGAGTATTTATGTGATATAGTACCATAGAAAGCTCACATAAGGTTGTCGTGAGTGGTGTGTAATGCACCCATCGTTGGTTCTGGATGTACTTTTGAAGGGACCCCCACAATTTATAAATAATTATTGTACAATGCATCCTTCACCTTCTTATTGTTCGGAAACATCCATACACAATTTTTTTTTTGAAAGGCAATTAAGTTGGGGTTAGGTAGACTCCTACCAGATGTCTTTTAAGCCCCATGTGGCATAGGGATTCAAACCTGGGCCTTCAGTTTGGCACAGGACCCCTACTTGATATATGTAAACAGTTTTGTTGTTCAAAAACTTTCATACACGATTTACATCAATGCCTTTCTATATATTTCACACTTCTTACGATACGTAGAATTTCAAAAAGGGATCCCCCATTCACATGGAAGTTTGTGTCAGAGAGATACTGACACGAACAATGACACGCTATGGGTTTGAGATGCAACAAGTTCACAACTGTTGGGAAAAGATACGAGGACACTGATATTTTGTTATTTAATTGATTAAAAATCTGCTTGATAATTTAATATATAAAGATATATTTATTATAAAAATATTATTAGAAATCTTAAAAACTTATGAAAAATAATAAAATATGACAAATTTCTATTATAAAAAGATCACAAATTTGCTTATGCAAACTTCGTACTATATATGCGAATTTAATAAAATTTTGTGAAGTTATGACAAGTTTTAGTTACAAAAAGTTCACATATTTGGTTATGCAAATTTTATACTATATATGTGAATTTAATAGAATATTTGTAAAGTTTCAATATGTTTTAATTATAGAAAGTTTACAAATTTGATTATGCTAACTTTGTACTATATACATGCAAATTTAGTGAAATATTTGAGAAGATTCTATAGATTTCAAATACAAGAAGTTTATCGATTTAGTTTTGCAAACTTCATACTATATATGTGAATTTAATAGAATATTTGTGAAGTTTTGATAGTATCTAGTTGTAGAAAGTTTGCATATTTGGTTATACAAATTTCGTGATGTACAAAAACATAAATGGTGTGAATCTACCCTTAAGTGAGAGTTGTGATACCTGGAGAGTGTACTGATATATCATGCAAACTTGAGGAGGTTTGCTCATGTGAATGGTAAAATGGTCTTGCAAAAGTCAAATATTTGCGACTTTAGACATTGGGCGGATTTAAAAAATTATGGAGCATTTTGGGAAATACATATTTTTTCATATAGTATGGTAATTTTTCATTGATTTTATGTAACATTTTCCATCTTTTTACAACATTCAACTTGCTTCAAGTAACCCTTTTCAATTAAGAATCAAAATTAATGAGTGGTTGAAGTTGCTTTGATATCAAACATTAGTTATCTAAACAATACACCAAAAAGCTTTAGGTGGATCAACAACCAATGGATCAGGTCTTTACGATCATCAACACATGGTACTTCTATTGATCATATTTGATTGGTGCCAGATATCCATACACAAAGAGTTGTATTAGATTAATGGTTTACACCAGTTGAAAGAGATTAAAAGAAGCGGGAGCGAGCCAGACTCGAGGCGAGTCTTCTCCAACCCAAGAAGAATAATGCAGCAGAATGCACCCAAGTCCAAGATCCATTTGTGGCTCTATTTGTTTTTTGTTTTTTTTGTATATTTGGATCATAGCTAGGTTTGAATCCATATTGGATTAAGAATTCTCTTTTTAGTATAATATGTTAATATGAGGGGTTTGTATTTAGAGAGATGAATGAATGAGTTTGAGTATTTTCTTTAATTTATTATTATTTTTCATTAGATTTCTAGTTTCCCACAGCATAGAGTAGTTCATAGATCATAGATAGATTTTCTTGTGAATTGGACAACCGATTTGCATCAACCTTTCTTAGGGAAGAGGTTTCTTTCCTATGAAAGATAGCCTTCTTCATAGGAAAGGACACAAGCTCTAAATCATGGAAAGTTGAAAGTGTGCCTCTTTCTCGCTTGAAGTGACACGAGCACCCAAGCAAGTAAGGGCATGTGGGGTCCACACATTAGTTGTTTAACCCTGGCACTACATATTTTCCATGGAGATGTTTGTTTCGCCTTT
The DNA here is from genome assembly GCF_984573655.1 of Nuphar pumila. Classification (NCBI taxonomy): domain Eukaryota; kingdom Viridiplantae; phylum Streptophyta; class Magnoliopsida; order Nymphaeales; family Nymphaeaceae; genus Nuphar; species Nuphar pumila. Next base: position 118,743,690 of record NC_143253.1, on the reverse strand, counting down.
TTTAAAAAATATGCCCTCTTTCGTACGAAAAATAATCTTTCATAAGGGCATGAAATGAACCCTGAGAAAATCCAAGAATTCCAGTGCATTGCAAGCATACCCTTAGGGCTCATTTGCATGTCACAGAAAAATAAAGTTTTTTCCCAAAAATGCATAGGCACCCGTGCCATTTCCGCAAGTCCCACAATGCAACACAAACATGAAAGCTGCTTTCATTTTACATGTTGGACCCCCTTTCTACCGATTCAGTTCCTGGGGAGGGGGTGGTCCAATTTGTATTCCACAAAGAATGTGCCACGACAGGTGTTGTCATGGCACCTTCCATGACATGTAAACGGGCCCTTAATTTGTTACATTGGATTTTGTATTTTTTTTCAACTGAACATATTTTATGCAAATCAGATTTTTTGTATTTTTTCAACTAGACAATTATGTGTGTGTGTGTGTGTGTGTGTGAGAGAGAGAGAGAGAGAGAGAGAGAGAGAGAGAGAGAGAGAGAGCGAGAGAGAGAGAGAGATAGAGAGAGAGAGTGCATATGCTTATACGAAAACCTGGTGCCGCCATGGTTTAGTGGTACTCAAGTAATTAATGAAAAAAGATGAGGGCAGTTTGAAAAATGACTGCTATGGCAGCCAAAAATCACAGGGGAAAAGAAGAGTGCCTCACTTTGTTGACATATCAATGACCAATATCATAATAAAAGAAAAACCATCAATACAAAAGCAAATGCAATGATGAAACACCATCAAATTCGCAACTATGTTTTACATCTTCTCCTCTCCTACTTCATTACATGATCTGCTCAGACCACCATTACACGATCTGCTCTAGTTCTTTGGCATATCTCAAAGTTTGATTGATGAGTTGCAAGGATGGAATTTCCTTGCAAGGTGTTGCCTCCTTTGCCCTCTGGAAAAATACACAACCATTCTAAATGCTCCTGCAAATAATCAACACAAGAGAACGACCATTAATTAGTGAAATCAGGTCGTTATGTTAATTTTAGCAACTCTGGCTACGTGACCTAGCTTTTCCGAAGGAATGAAGATGAAACCATGGTTTTATCAACTAGTATTTCAAAATTATACTTTTCAATTTGGTATCAGAAAGATCAACAACAGACGTACAAGTGGTTGAATAAAAAAACCAAGGAAAAGAAAGGGTTTGGATTAACATAGTTTGATCAACTAGAATCTCAAAACTACATATTTCAATTTGGTATCATTTTGATCAACTAGTATCTCAAGACTACACTTTTAAATTGGTTATCAGACAGACATATACACAAGTGAGCAGAGAAAATACAGCAAAGAAAAGAAGAAAGAGTTTGGATAATGATAGGTGTAATGAATCCTCAAATATTTAAAGATACAATGCCTACAAAGGGCAAGAGCACAAATACAAACCCACAAAGGTACTCTCACAAGAGCACACACTCAATTAAAATAATCAATATTATGAAAAACGTTGAGGCGTAGCGAAGTACTCCACAAAATATGAAGCAAGGCATAAAGCGTAAGCCTTAAAGACTTAAAAAAAACTTTAAAAATATCTAAAAACACAAATAAATAAAAGACATGTTGTCTTGATGAAGCAACAAGCAATAAGAAATCAGAAATCTCAAATAAATACCGAAATATATGATAATAATATGTAAAAATAGCATTAATGAAGCAACTTGATCTAACTAAGTAAATAACTATGTCACATAGGTGCAGGTGTGGGTGCAGTGATGCGACACTTTAAAAAAACTTGGGTGCGGGGGTGCAGGACGATATATATATATATATATAATTTTTAACAATAACACTAAATAAATAAAAATTAATTATCATAATATCATCAAATTAATTCATTATGCATGCAATAAATCAAATTAACAATCTACAATTCTATTCTTCATCATAAAAAACTAACACTACAATTAAAAATCATGATAAAAATATGATAAACAAAAACTAAAAAAAGGATCTTTCACTTGTGTTCACAAGAATAATTTAAAAAATTAACAAAATCATGCCCATCTCGAGAAATGCAAAGATGGGTGGCTGTCAGCACCGCTGCATATACACTTTCTTCTAAGGCTTTTAAATTGACATTTTTTGCACAATGAGATGAAAAATTTTAGTACTTTTTAATCAACTATAAAATTAATTCTAGATTAGTTTGGTCCACATGCAACATCATGGATAGAAGAGAAGGGCAAGTAACTTTTCCATCTGATTAAAGCATCCAAGCTATTCATGCAGTCCTAGCTCCTAAGCAAATGATTGAACAAGTGATATGGTAGGAGGCATTTTTCTCAACCAGTGGTACCATCTAGTGAAGAAAACCAATTCTAGTCAAAAGGCTATCACAATAACAAACAAACTGTTTAAAAAAAAACTATTAGAAACCATACCAAAAGGTCTATTAGACTGCTCCATATCATACACTGGCCTGATTCATAAATGCAATTGTCTCTAATGAAAAGTTGCAGTTTATCGAGTTTAGGGAGTGTTTAGAGATGGATTGTACCATATGGCAAATGAAAATAGGGCAATAGATCAAATGCTTCAGAAAATTTCTTAGTCTCTTTTTCATAAAACTTCCACAATGTGCCAAAGAGAGGGAAGTTTCTAAGTCAACAACTAAAAAAAGTTGGAGCCTTAAATGTGTTCCTACATGCTTCAAGCAAAACCCTAACCCAAGATCATAAATCGATCAAACCAGAAAGATCCTCCAAGAATTCTTGGGAGAACGACAACCACCCCTCTAAAAACTCTAACCCAAGGTCATAAAATTGATCGAACCGGAAAGATCTTCCGAAAAATTCTAACCCCAAGAAAGAAAATGACGAAAAAAAAAACCCAAATATAGAAAAGAGGAAAGAAGGAGAGAGAGAAATGGGAGCACGATAGAGAGATTGAAGGAGATATTGAGAGAGAGAATGAAGGAGACATACCCCGTCGTGCCAAAGTTGCCATGCCGATGGGTTAGAGACAGAGAAGAGGAGGTGTCGGGGTCAGGAAGGGGAGGGGAAGATTTTTTTTTAATCCCCCTCCCAACCCATTTCATTGAGATTTTTTTAAGTCCAAAATTGGACACTTAAGACCTTGGGTAAGTTGACTGCACCCAATGTCAGTTTGACCACATTAGGTGCCGCACCTGCTTTGCATCGACATGGGTGCGGCACCTGGCTGGCAGAATCCCTATGACATAGGTAAATAATAAAAAAATATGAACATCTAATGAAAATTCAAGTAACAAAATAATAACAACCAAATTTCTCAACACCATCAAATAATGCATATCAACATCAACAACCAAAAGTTAATGTAGCTACTCTCTTTCTGAAAATTATGATAGTCTGTAGTAAATATCATAATTTTAAGAAAAAAAGAAGGTATAAAATTGATACAGAACCTTTTTTTGAAGATACAGATCCAAATCAAGAAATTCTAGAGGTGATGATGCAAGTAAATCTCAGTATTATGATGCATGCATCTGCGAAATCAAAGTCAAATGGTGCATGCTTTCAGCTTACTTTGATAGCATAGATCTTAACATCCCAACCTTTAAAAGCCCTAAGGGTATGTTTGATGGCTTGTCCAGAGTTAAACGAAATGAACAAAAAAAATGGAACAAAACATTGGTTCTTTCCATTCCGTAACAATTGTTTCAAGTCCAACGTTTGTTTGGATTGTACTCAGAAGCTATGTTTCAAATGTTCATTGTTTGATGATGATGTGCAGACAACTTGGACAATAATGGATAATGGGTCAAATTATTCCATTTTGGATCGTATGACCCGATCCGTCTACCATTTTACATGTTTTAACAAGTTTATTATGATTTTTTGCCCGAATATGGATCCAAATATGAAATTATGTCTAAAATCATGAATTTTTGCTTTGCTTTGAATATGGATTTGAATTTGTGGAACAAAATAACTATCAAGTGAAGCTGCATTTCTTATCAAACACTTGCAATGATTTTAATTAATACAGACATTTGATCGAACATTTGGACAGATAGATTTGTTCCTAGGTCCATTCCAAGAGCTTGAGCTGTTGTTCAGTGTTCTTCTTGATATAACTAGTAATAAATTCTCAAACTTTGCATTGCATGAGTGCATATCAATCGTTGGTGGTTCTTATTTTGCTTGCCTAATTGAGAAATATTGAACCTGCCAACAAGCCAAAATAATCACTAGAGACACCAAAACAGAAATCGGGCTCAACTGAAACAAGTGTACAGAAGTGAGACAACAAATGATGGCTTGAGTCAATCAGCTAATTCAGCCAGGAGTTTGATTGAACCAAGTGGGAGAAATACAAGTCCCCAATGACCTACAATCTATATAAACAATAAGCAAAATAGAAGAGAAGATAAGGAAAGAGAGGGGCGGGTTAACCATCGAAGTCGTAGAGGGTCTTGCCCTGCCTTCTTAAGAAACAAAAGAGCTCTCTTTGATTCAAGCCTCAATGACCATAAATAGCATTCCTGTTTACCACTCTAAAATCATCACATACAAGTGATTGCACAAATAGAAAAAATGTAAATATCTTGGAACAAAATTGCAGAAAAAATAATAATAAAAATTCCAGTGCTCAAATGACAGAAAAAAGAACATAATTTTACAAATTTATCTTGATCCTATATAATTTCTTATGAAAATAAAAGAAAAAATGATTATATGAATTATGAAATACACAATTCATCTTCACCCCCCCTCCCCCTGTATTCCATGAAATCTGAATTTCAAAGTCGCTCTCTTGCCTTTTCCTCTTCAAAGAAAAGGTAAAAAAAAATTGAAAATTTTATGAACCAAAAAATTGAATAAAAATACTCACAAAAATACTAAAAAAAACAATGTTTGACGTACTCTCTCTCTCTTTGAAATAAATATGGAAAAAAACTAACTAAGAATTAAAAATATATTCTCTTCAATAGTAATCAGATCTTAAAAAATTTCACAAAAAAAGCATTCATAAGAAACTGTCATCTGCAACTGAAATTCAACCAAAGATAAACTAAAAAAACTTACAGAAATTACTAACAAAAATAGCATCAATCACGCTCATAAATATGGCCTTCTAAGGAAAAAAAAGACAACTACAACCTAAAAGTATATTTTTTCTTCACTCCAATCATCAAAAGAAGAATTTAAACAAGTTAATTATTCTCCTTCCTTCCTTCTTTAGGCAGAAAAATATGTTAGGGTTTCATGATCTTTTGCCTTTTCTCTTTATAGAAGAGAAGAGAAGAGAAGGAAAGAGGGGGGCTAAGGAGTGCTACTTGACACCTAGCTCATAAAAATCCCCAAAAATATAGACAAAAAACATTAAAAAAAAAAGAAAAAAATCAAGAGAAGAGACTCAGCACACTGGTGGATGTGTAGGTGGTGACAGTGAATTTCTGGTCATTTTGATAATCTTTGTACAGAAGATCTAGAAAAAAATTAGGAAAAATTAAGAAAAAAATTAAATTATTTTGCAAAAATCCCTAAATCAGAACCCCCTCCTCCTTTTTATGGGTTATGTCGTGCACCATCTCTCAAATAGGTCGAGAGAGAGGGCTCATGCAAACTTCGAGAGGGGAGATAGGGTTGCAAGGAGAGAGAGGGCTCAGGTGAACTTCGGGATGTGAGATAGGGTTACAAGGAGAGAGGGCTCAGACAAACTTCGGGAGGAAAGGGCGCACCTGCTGTCGATGATGCTCAGCTCCTGCGTCTCGATGAGGGGTGGGGAACAAGCTTGACGATGGTCCGACATAGGGAAGGAGACTATGAGCCTGATGGCAACGTACTACACGAGGGTCTGACACAAGGAAGGAGAGGGAGAAGGGAGAGAGATGCATCGACAAGCGCAGTGCGGCCATCGATGCATTTTTTTCATGGTTCCCTTTATTCTTATTCTTTTTGTAATAGGGGGAGGTGGATAATAACTAACGCAAGTTAATGAACACGGCGAACGAGTGGAATGCCATCTGCCGCATCCAATGTTTGTTATAAAAACTGTTCTGAATGTCTTTTTCGTCCGTGTGACACACGCGACAAGCCATTAAACATGCCCTAAGGTCCCTATATGAACTGCCTTCTTGGATGGAGGCATGGCCTCGACAAGGGTCTTGAGACCTCGAGTGAAGACTTTGGTTCGAAGGGCGGGCTTCAAACCTTAGACGAATTTCATAACCCAATCCTCCTCAGTCACATAAATGTTTGGGCAAAACCTTTCTAGTGCACGAAACTTTAAGATATAATCTGGCAAGGCCGTTCTCTCTGCTGAAAATCCAAAAATCCATGCATCTTCTTCGATCTTTCATGTTTTGGAAAATAATCTTCGAAAAAGACTTCGACAAATTGAGCTTAAGTGATGGGCTGGTCCCCAAAGTTCACCTGGTGGACTATCTCTCACCAGCGCTCTGCGTGACTCTTTAGCATATACATGTCAAAGTCAACCCTTTAATATTCTAGTACTTGGAGTACCCCATAAATTCTCTTCATCTCTCTGACCCAATTCTTTGCTTCCACTGGATCAACTAATGTCACACATTAGATCCATCTTGGTTAAGTCGTTGATATCTCTTGGCTGATTGAGAGTGATATTTCAGCATAATGGTTGAGTTTTGAAGGGTTTTTTAACAATTGAGATTGGTTGCAAACATGAAATCAAACAAAAATGAGGGAAACCCATGTGTTCTAGCCCTTGCATGTATACATGGGTTGTTGTGACATGTATATGCAATGAATACATCAAAAGACAGTAAGCAGATTAAAGTATGCAAAATCATGAGGGTGGTTTTGGGGGTGACCATGTGGGGAGACACCCACATTGATATGAGCTTCAATACTTTAAATCTAGAATCAATACTTTTGTCTGCAAATGAACTTATTTCAACCTTTGCAAAGCTCAAGGAAGGATGTGCAAGCTGGTTTATGAAGGCCCTAAAATCAGAAGAAGGTATACCAAAGAGCTAGTCTATTTCTGGGATGCAAGACTCTAGTCCAAGAAGGGGTTAACTAGAAATAGCCCAGCCCTTAGAAGGTTTTATCTAGAAATAGGTATGCATTTACAATGTTTTGGTAAGGCTGTCTCTCTCTCATGGACTCTCCCTCTCTATCTCTCAAGGGCTCGTCTCTCTTTCTTATCTTGGAGTGTTGATCCCTAGTGGGACTAAGTAGACCAAGGCGGCTACCAAGGTCCACTCAACCAACGTGGTCAACCAGAGTTTCTGGCGATCTTCACTTCTCCAAGTCGATCCCTTGGTAAATCTGACCTCAACTGGTTGACCTAGCCTCTGTAGCAGACCCCATCTGAGTCAATCTGAACTGAGTAAGTCAACCAAAGTCATTCTCTTGACCCCAAACCTAGGTTAGAACTTACCGAACCCACTTTAGCCCAACCTCAATTCTGACAAACCCAAAATTTTGTTAGACTTTTCGGACTCACCTGGGCCAAACCGTGAAGGATCTTAGTATGAAATTTGGACACAATGTTCCTTAGAGTGTCTGAATTTATAGAGTTTCCCACTTTGAGAACTCTATTTATCAATTCGGGTTTGTTAGGTCCAAAACCCAGTCTGTGTTGTTTAACCCTGAAAACCTGTCACTTCCAAGAATCATATATCCATGTTCTCATGTTGTCTACCCCTGAAATTTTAACCAACCTAGTTTAAAGTGTCCACAATCGTCCCTCAAATTTTGGGATTTTTCTGTGACTTCATTTGGGAGTTTTGAATTTTCTCCCAAAACCTGTCAGAACTCAATATCATGTTTACCCGAGTTAACTCATTTGACCTATCTTGACCAAACCGAGCATATCCCCTGCCCAAAATTTTGAACCCTAGGCCTAGGCACACATCAAGTAATGTCATAGAAAATCCATATGCCTCCTAAGAAAAACCAAGACCAAATCCCAAAAATGAACCCAAAATCCTAAACAAGTTCGTGGAGGACACCAACACCAAGTTCGGTGATGTTGAGATTCATATGGTTAGTTTCAAAACGAGTCTCCAAAACATCACCAACCTATGTAGCAACTTCAAACGAAAGTCCAAGCCACCCAACAACATCTCCAATTCACTAACGAAGGCATTGACTATCATGAGGAACATGACAATCACACAGAGGAGGAGGTGTGTGAATCTATCCTTGGACGACACTCAAAGGACCGTGGAACAGGCTCGAGGACACATCAATTCAACATCTCTCTTCTTCAGCCCATCAAGATACCCTTCGATACCTTCGCGGGAAAAGGTCTCCATGATTGGATGTAAACAAAACAATAATTTGTAAGTAAAGCAATACCTCACGAAAATAGGCTAGGATGTGTCATGGCTCACCTCGAAGGTGAAGTCCTAAGGTGGTACTGATGGTGTAAGCAACGCCATGGGACACCCACTTAGAATGAATTCAAAAGAGAACTCTTGAAAAGATTCAAACCCTCTCCATATGTTAATCATAACGTAGAGATGAAAAAATTAAAGCAAAAAGGATTCGTCCAAGAGTACTAAGCAAAATTTAAGGACCTTAGCACCATGTGCAGAGATTGGTCTAAACCCGCTTTGGTATGCACATTCATGGGAGGAATACGAGAGGGAATTAGGGTTGAGTTCATGGCTTTTGATCCTCGAACCCTAGATGAGTGTTATAAAGGCTTGAGTTATGAAAGAGCGCATAAAAAAGACCATTTATGTAAAGGGGCCTAGTCGACCACCCAATAAGTCGGGAATGCACACCCCAAGCAAAAAAGAGGGTCCTAGGGACAAATTTGGTTCTCCTGTCAAAATTGAATTCATTAGCAAGGCCCCAATGGTGGATAGGCGCAACAAGGGATTGTGCTACAACTGCGATGAGAAGTGAATTTCCCAAGCACAAGTGCAAAGCCCTTAAGTTGTTCGTAGTGTGCGAAAGCGAGGATGAGAGCAAAGATGAACAAACCAATACCATGGGTGAAACAGACAAGAAAATAGAACAAGGATATGGTATCTCTTACCATGTCTTGCTGGTGTGTTTGTTCTGAATTCCATGAAGGTGAAGGGGTGTATGCATGTACAACAAGTGGAAGTGCTTGTGGACACTGGATTGACCCACAACTTTGTGCAAAAAGATCTAGTGACAATCCTTGGATGTCGTGTGAAGGAGCAACCCTTCTTTGATGTGATGGTTGGGGATGACATCCACCTAAAGTGTGTGAGTGTGTGCCCCGAAGTGGATTTAGATCTCCAAGGATCCAATATCATGGTGGATCTTTATGTGTTGCCCATCAAAGGTGTAGATATCATGCTAGGGAAGAGTTGGCTTTAGGGAGAGTCAATTGAAATTTTTATAAAATGGAAATGAGCTTCGAAAAATGCGAGAAAGTTGTATGCCTCAAAGCCTATAGGCAAGAGGAAGGCAATGTTATAGGCCTTGAGGAAGCTCTCCAAAATTATATAACTACTCAAGAGGTCGCCCCTCGCAAGAACCAAACAAAGAGCAAAAAGGGTGTTGATGAAGAAGAAAAGGAAGCAAGGTTGAATGTCCTCTCTGTGGTGACTTGTGATTTATGGAGCAAAGCGTGTAAAATTTAAGGGAATAACAAAAAAATACAGAAGTTGAAGATGACCATCGAGGAGGATCCAAGTGGGCCACCCCCTACCAAGTGAAGGGTGAATCAGTTTTCTACAAGGAAAGGTTCTTACTTCCCAAAGATGTTGAGATCATCTCCGACCTCCACCATTACCAGTTGTCTCCATTGGGTGATCATGAAGGAGTCTTTATGACCTGACAATGGATCAAGGGCAAATTCTATTGGCCCAAAATGAATAAGCATGTAATGAAGTTCGTCAAAGAATGCCAAGCCAACAAATATGAGGCCATCAAGCCCGTCCGCTTCCTCCACCCCTTGCCCATTCTGGACCGAGCTTGGTCCGACATCTCCATGGACTTTATTAAAGACCTACCTCTCTATAACAAAAAAGAGGTCATATATGTTGTAGTGGATAAGTTTACCAAGTTCTCTCATTTTATGGCCTACCCAAAAAATACTCTACCCAAACTATCATGAAAGCCTTCCACCAAAATGTAGGAAAACTCTACGGAATGCCCAACTCAATTGTATGTTAGCGTGATTCTCTATTTACCAGCCAATTTTGAAAAGAGTACTTTAATCTCTTAAGAACCAAAATGAAGTACAACACAGCCTATCACCCCAAAATTGATGGTCAAATCGAAGTAGTCAAAAGAATAGTAGAGACCTATCTTTTCGAACGGATTGGCCCAGCTGCGTACAAGCTCAAATTAACCTTGTCTATCCATATCACCATGGGGGCATTCCTGAAAGAGTGGCAGCTTCGCCAAATAAGGTAGAACCTAGGAGGCCAATTTGGGTTCTCAAAACCCAAAAGTTGTTCATCAAAGAGCGAAGAGTCAAGAAGCATCTTGTGGAATGGGACAATAAGGAAGCACCAACTTGGAAGTTTTATTACAATCTTCGGAAGCATTAACCCAACTTCTTGCCTAGTGGACTAAGCAATTCTCAAGGGGGGAGGGGATGATTCAGATCCAATTTTTTAAGATACGGATCCAAATCCAAATACCCAAATGAATGAACTAGTGAGACCCACTCATGGGACGCCCCCTCCTAAATTTGGACTTGAAGGCTTATTAAGACCTACACAAATGGTGCCTCCCCTATTTTTGAAGCTCAAGGAAGGACGTGAAAGCTGGTTTATGAAGCCCTTAAAGATGAAAGAAGGTAGACCAAAGAGCTTATCTATTTTTGGGATACAATACTTCAGAAATAGACTGATCCAAGAAAGACTGAACTAGAAATAGTCCAACCCTTAGAAGGTTTTATCTAGAAATAGGTATGCATTTACAATGTTTTGGTAACTTGTGTAAGGCTTTATGAAGCCCCCCTTGGCTTATATATAGGCCTTGTTTCTTGGCTTAAAGAAAAATGGAAATTGAATTGAATCTCTCTCGCTTCTCTATCTCATGTCCCTCTCTTTCTCTCTACGAACATCTTTCTCTCTCTTGGACTCTCTTTGTTTCTCAAGTGCTCGTCCCTCTCTCTTATCTTGGTGTGTTGATCTTTAGTGGGTCTAGCTCACTAAGTGAACCAAGGCTGCTACCAAGGTCCACTCAATCGGCATGGTCAACCTGAGTTCCTAGCGGTATTCACTTCCCCAAGTCGATCCCTTGGTGCACCCGACCTCAACAGGCCAACTCAGCCTCTGTAGCAGCCCCATATGAATAAGCCTGAAGCGAGTACGTCAACCAAAGCCATTCCCTTGACCCCAAACTAACGTTAGAACCTACCGAACCCACTTTAGTCCAAACCTGAATTCTGACAAACCCATAATTTCATTAGTCTTCGCAGACACACCTAGCCCAAACTGTGAAGGATCTAAGTATGCAATTTGGATTCAGTGTCCCTTAGGGTGTCTAGTTTTAACCCCCCAAATTTTAGGATTTATAGAGTTCCCAACTCTGAAAACTCTATTTATCAATTCAGGTATGTCAAGCCCAAAACCCAGTTTGTCTTATTTAACCCTGAAAACTCGCCACTTTCAAAAATCATATATCAATGTTCTCATGTCATCTACCCCTAAAATTTTAACCAACCTAGTTTAGGGTGTCCATAAACATCCCTCAAAACTTGAGATTTTTTGTGGCTCTGTTTGGGAGTTCTAATTTTTCTCTCAAAATCTATCAAAACTCAATACTCTGTTTACTCGAGTCAACTCATTTGACATGTCTTGACCAAACTGAGCCTACTCCCTACCCAAATTTTGAACCTTAGGCCCAGACACGCATAAAAAAAACACACCAGTGCAATTCTGATGTGTAAATACAACAAATTGTAACTTTTAATATATGTAAATATATATAACTCAGTGTCACAAATGCCAACACTTTTATATTTCTTTTAAACACATAAAATAGGCTAATGGCAAGAAGAGGAAACAAAAGCGCATATTAAAAACAGCCAAACACTTACACTAGAAAAGGAGTACAAAAAAGGTGTGCATTGAAAATGAAAATTAAAGTAGACGCATATATGCATGCATACAAAGGAATTCTCACAAGAATACAACATAAATAAGGTTTTTGAAAACTATCCTCAGACTCCACAACCAATCAATAATCAATTTTCAAAAAAGAGAAGAGAAGAAGAATGTAAGAAGGAGGGAAGAAGAAGAAGAAGGGGAGAGAGTACATACCTGGGTGAAGGGGATACAATCCTCTTTCCTCCTTTCAATAGAGAGAGAAGCCTAACCCAATGGGCCGTTTCTCCCTTTTCTTTTAATAATTTTTTTAAGTTTTCATTTTGGGACAAATGAGCGCTTTGGCACCCATTTGAACCCAGGGTTATGAGGCATGAGCCTCACCTTGATCAGGCGCTCCTCATAAGGAGGTGTACGCCTATGAGGTGCACACCTCATCTCCTTTACGCTTTAGGGTTGCGCCTCAAGGCAGCAAGCCCCTCTCCTTGAGTTAAGGCATGCTTTTTTCACCTTGAGGGGCCCTTTTAATAACATTTAAAATAATTAATTTTATTAATTTATAAAATACACAAAAGATGCATAGTTCAATTGGAGACCATAAGTCCCATATATATATATATATATATATATATATATATATATATATATATATATATATATATATATACACATAGAGGGTAGAGAGAGAAAGAGAGACCATATAGTTGTTGGGGAGCTCCCAATGGCTAGCTGGTCAAAATGACCAAAATACCCTTGGATAAAAATCAAAATACAAATATTAAAAAGACCTAAATACAACTTAATAATATATATATATATATATTCATATACATATATATGAAATAGCGGAGCCAGAAATCTAGACTAAGGTGAACAAAAATAAACAATAAAAAAGGAAGAGTGCCTCGCTACGCCTCATCGCTTTTCACAACACTGCATGCAGCTAAAAATGCTATGCAAAAAGAAAAGAAAATACAAATCGGGTAAATACCCGTGGTAAGTAAGTGATGCAAGTACACCACATGTTAATTACTTCTTTGAATGCAACACTCTTCTGCTCACACACTCACTTAGTTGTGGATATCTGAGACTGTTGACAATTGTAGTTCGGAGACCATGTTGGACATGATTGTAGTTAGCGAGATATTAGAGTGTGTTTGTTGTAGGTACATGTTTGACATTATTGTGAAATGAATGACTGACTGTATTGATGTACTTGAGTTGATTGTATTAAATGCTTGCATGACACTAATTTTTATTGAGCTTGCCATGCATGTGAAATTTGTATCATGAAAACATGCCTGAAATGAATGTATCATGCTTGTTAATAAGATTACATTCTTCTGTATATCTTGCTGATGAATAATATTGCATTCTTCTGTATATTTTGTTAATGTGTGCAAGTATGATGTGATGTCTGTTGCGCTTGAAATAGTGAAATTATCTATGCATGCATAATAGCTCTTATGTGAAGCATGTTGAGATAAAATCATGTTAGAATTGAATCATTCTTGTGAGCTTGTATAATTGAATCATGATATGATAGGGTCATGCATAAAAGATAATACAAATTTGTTTTGATACCATGCATGAGAGCATGTACATTTGAATTATGCAAGTGACAAAGATTTTTATATCATGCATAAGAGGATGTAAATTTGAATTATGCAAGTGGCATAGATTTTTATATCATGCATGAGAGGATGTAAATTTGAATTATGCTAGTGGCATAGATTTTTATATCATGCATGAGAGCATGTAAAATTGAGTTATGCAATTGGCATAGACTTGTGAATTCATGCATGAGGGCATGAGAGAGTTATCCTATGAGAATATAATGTTTGGTTCTGACCTATGACTTAATAATAAAGATAACCCCGAACTATGGGTCCATTTGAGGCACCAGCAAGGCTAGGCTTTCTTGGGAGAGGGAAGGGCGGTACAAGCCTTGTAAAATATGTTATGTTTTGAGGGCTGAAGGCGCCTCTTGTCCCCGTTCTATGGAGGTTAGGGGATAGGTTTACCAATGAGTTCTAGGTGGTAAGACTACAACTCTTCAGAGTTAGGGATGCATGCATAATTTTTCGCTGTCGATTTTGGTTTGGTGTAAACCAAGACCTAGGACCATGGGTTCGTTCTTCCAACCGCTGCATTGCAAGGTTGAATCGCTCGAAAAAGAATCAGTTAAGCCATAGGAAGGCAATAAAAAATATATAGAATAATGAATACTCCTGTGGTTATTTCTGGATGTCTATACCCTCTTTTGTGTCAGATGAGTTTGAATAAAAAGAGAAATAATTAATAAGATTTTTATGGTAACTGCTTCCATATGCATAATCATATATTGTGAACATGTAAAGACTTTTAAGCTTGGATGATTATTGCATATGAATTTTGTTACATGTGAATGAAAAAGACATGTTTATGATTGGTCATGTGATTTGACCTGTTGATACAATCCAAGAGCTTGGTTGATGCACGTGAGGTGCTTGTGTATGCGAGGCACACGGGGAGGGTCAAGATATGACCTGTTCTATTATTATATTTGAATGCAAAGTGCATAAATATTATGATAAATGACATGTGAATTTGTAATTGAAATACTGCATGCCTTAGTCATAAGTTGGACATGAGCATATTTTCTCTTGAGTATAAAGAAAGTGAATGATGACATTACATGATAGATTGCATTTTTGCTTCACTTTGGGGTATGCTATGAATTGCTAGTTTCATATATTTATGCAAATGATCATTTTGTATATGAATGATTATGAAATTGAATACCATGAATTAACATGAGAATGGTTTTGAGTTTTCATACATACAAGTGATATAATTATAAATGCCATGAAATGAATGATGATTTATGCAATTGAATATCATGTTCTTATCATGATGTTGATTCCCTTGACTCTCATTTCTAAAATGATGGGAATTACACTTGATTGTATTATTTCAACTTGAATTGCATTCTTCAAGTTTAGTTTTGGTTTTCTACGAGCATATGGTTGATGCTCTACAATATTTACAGATAACCTCATGGAGGATGAAGTGAAGTGCAAAAGTTTGAGATAGTTAAAAACTTATATAAATTTTACTTTTTGTCTGAATCCTTATATTTAAAGAAGTGTAATATTTTGGAATGAGAACATTTTTAAATTCTGTCATTTCAATCTTGTTATGTTCTTACATATGGTTTAGAACTTTAATTCTTTACATAACTCCTCAATTATCTTAAATCCTGATATATTTTACCTTCCACATTTCCTTTTTCACATGTGAGAAGCCTTTAGAGTAATAATCACAATCAAGTTGTGTCTATACATGATTCTATACTGGATCTGATACTGCGAGGCTAATATACATTCGCGCTTACGCTCAGGTGGGCCGTCTAGTATTTGGAACGGTTGGAATGTGGCCATAGATGAACTTGTTGGTATATTACTTTTGGGAACCATGTGAATTGTTTATATAAATAAAAAGTTTTAAATTTTTCTAAAAATTTAGGGTTTGAGAAAGTTTTAAAAGGTTGGATTTTTTTAAGGGCGTCACAATTATAGAAGGAAAAATGGGTTTCATAAAAAATATCATCTCGACTGGTGAACAAGTTGTGATTTTCAATGTTATAGACTTGATAACCTTTTTGTCCAAATGGATAACCAATAAAAACACAATGCCTAGGCTTAGAAGCAAATTGTCATGGGTGGGCGAATGGTTGCGAGCCTAACATAAACAACCAAAGGTGCATAGATGTTTGTATTCAGGTTTAATGTGACACAAAGCCTCATAAAGGGAGTTGTTTTGTAACACTGGAGTGGGTATATGATTGATTAAATATGCAACAGTGATGATACACTCCCCAAAACGAAATGAGTAGATTAGCATTAAAATCACAATGCACGTGTGAATTCAAGAAGATGACTATGCTTCCGTTCAACCCTTCCATTTTGTTGAGGTGTTTTCACACCCATCTATTGAGGATCTACCCTATTTTGAAAAAAATAGGCTTGCATGTTTTTCACCATGAATTCAACCCCATTATAGTCTGAAAGCATTGAACTTTACTTTTGTATTGAGTCTTAACCATAGCACAAAACATGCATAAAAACTAAAAGGTTTCATATTTGAACCTCATGAGGTGTACCCATGTACTCCATGAAAAATCATCAACAATGATTAAAAAATAATGTGCACCCGTGTGTGACATTATAGCATACCCACCCCAGATATCACAATGAACAAGGGCAAATGGTTTAGTACTAACACGGGAACTGATGGGAAAAGGCATCCTAGTTTGTTTAACTCTATGACAAGCATCACAAAAATCCATAGAATGAAATCCAATTTCAACATTGTCTTTATTCTAAAAAGAAATATGGTCATGGGATGGATGTTCAAGCTTCATATGCCAAATATGAGAATCGACCTGGTTGGTAATATGGAAAGCTTGAAAGGTGGGTTGCGCTTGAATAAAATGATAGAGCCCATCTCGTAGTTCAACTGATCCAATCAGCTTTTTTATTGAAAGTTTATGAAAGACACAAAAAGTAGAAAATAAAACAACATTGCATCTCATGGAATTGGTTAGCTTTCTAATAGAAAGCAAGTTGTATCTAAAATTTGGCACATATAAAACATTGGACAAGATGATAGAATGAGAGATATGGATGTTGCCCACATGGGTGACCAACACATCTTGGCCATTTGGAAGTTTCACAGGACGAGGTTTTACAAGGGGTACAACATCAAAAAGGTTCTCAAGATAGGGTGTCATGTGGTCCGACGCCTTGGTGTCAATAATCCAAGAGGGACAAATGAAAAAATCTGACGATTTACTTGCTAAGTTAGCTTCAGCATGTTTAGCATCCACATTAAGCTATGACGCAAGTTGGCTTAGTTGGTCCTTAGAAAGCTACAAAAGAATAGTGCCCGTAGTGGACAACAGTAGTCGGGGAAATGGCAGCAGTAGAAACCTCATGAGCTGGCGACTGTAGTGACTAGAGATACGACACTTGTGGGCTTCACGAACAAAGAGCTCTTGTGTGAGTGATGATCATGAACAACGCCTTCACGAGCAGACGAGCAAAGGTCACTAAACCATGGAACGACATCCTGCTCTGATACCATAAGAAATTGGGAGACGAAGTTATGTTTCCCTATTATCAAAACTTTGTTTAAATAATACATGTTATATGTATATCCCACCATTTATGGGATTGGTTACAAGGGAAGAATATACAAAATGAAAGAAGAATCAGTATAATGAATAAAAACAATCTATCGTGATTAACTGTAGATGTTATCTCACGATAGTGTGGATCTTGAATAGAATCATAATAAGTTATACAACCATACCATTGGGATTTGAACTTGTAACATCTCAACACAAGGTGATGTGCACTAACTACTGCTAGACCTGCAGCCCATTGGTGGCATGAATATATAATGGTAAAGGCCGAATCAAACTGTATAAGGTCAAGGTAGAGTCTTGGGCTGTTTCTCTTTGTCATAATACATCATTAAAAGTTAATAAAAAAAATCAACCTTTTAAGTGTTAGAGGCATGCTTCTCCCAGTCCCAAAGGAGATTGGCGTAGTGGATGGGGTCTAGGTCGTTAGATTGCTAGTCTAGGTTAGAATCTCACCCCCTTGCACAAGCCAAAGCAAGGTGTTTTCCTGAGGACAAGGGGTGCATCCATGGAGTCTTAGGCTACCGAGATGACGATCGCAAGTACAACAAGTTAAATCCAGTTTGACTAGGCCTTTGATCTTGGGGGCAGTTTCTCCATGTCAAAACAAAAAAAGACGCATGCCATGATTAAAGCAAACTATAAAACCCACTTGACTGCGTTGGGTGGGAAAGATAAGTTTTAAAAAAAAAGGAAAGAGGTGAGAGTGGGGAAAATGGTTTCCCAAATTGAGGAACTGCTTTCCCCTCTCGACAGTAGGAGATGAGGATAAACCTTACCTCCCATTAATGGGAGAGGGTGAGGCTTATCCTCACCCAGTGAGGGTGTTATAAATAGCACTCATAGTGAGCCCCTACTCTACCAACAGAGAGAGAGAGGTAAACCCTCCCCCTTTTCTGCTTCTTTTCTAATTTAAGTGAGAGGCCGACAACCATAGCTGTCGGCGTGCCCATTGAGAGGAGGCCGACAACCATGACTGTCGACATTGTTGGAGAGAGAGAGAGAGAGAGAGAGAGAGAGAGAGAGAGAGAGAGAGAGAGAGAGAGAGAGAGGGCAACTTGAGGTTGCCGACAACCTCTGTTGAGAGGGTGAAGGTTGGGGAAGGGGTTGTGCCCCTTCTGCCTTCACCACTGCCCTCTTAAGTCTGAAGACCGACTTGGTTTGGGGGCAGCCCTGACCCAGTAGGGTTTATTGGTTAGTCTGGGTGACACCCAGACCGACTCAAGAAAAAAAAGTCTCAGTGGACCGAATCAGTCCAAATTGAATGAAATCGAGTCGGTTTGATCGAACTGGGTTGGGTCTGACAGAGTCTTAGTTTTCTAGTTTAGGTATGGATTAAATTGGATCGGACTGGGTCTGGGACCACTTTGATCTAATTGATTAGGATCGATTAAGGTTGAACAAGATCCAGATAGAACTGGGTCTAGATCAAGATTAAAACTAGATTTGGATCCTATTTATAATTAGACGTATCAATTTTTTATCTAGATTAGAACGGTGTCTAGATCCAGTCTGACAGTTTTGGATCTAGATGATAACTGGGTCTGATCTAGTCTCTTCTAGACTAGATCAGCTCTGGTTCTTGATTGGGACAGAATTAAATCAATTCAAGTCCAATCGAGTTACACCAAACTGGATATGGATTCACACCATTCAGTAAGCAGATTCGAGATGAATTTTAGAGAATCCAGATGGGTCTTAACCCAAACCTAGTTGGGTCTATACTAGGTTCACTAAACCTAGTGTTCTGAACTTAGACTGAACCCCACTTTACCTAGGTTGAGTCAGGTCAAATCACAGAGAGATGAAATGACCAACTCTTATGTATAACATGATATCTAATTAAGTAAAATGAGCACAACTTTGCACCTCGAACTCCGAATTAAGTGAAGTTTGGTACATTGGGTTGGTACCATTGAGAGGAATCTGCATGTTCTATGGTTTTGACCAAACTAAAGACACATAAATTGAGGTTTGACAGATCTTGGAAGGGGTATTTTAATAATTTTAACAATATATATAGATAATGTTTGTTTATTAATATAAACAATGATCTGACTATTATTAGGGTCACATGAGACTCAATTGTGACTAGAGTGTAGCGTTCACATTCGAGGTAAAGAAAATTATAAGCATTCTAGTCAATAAAATATTTGTATGCTGACATATTTGTAAATTATGCCACATGAAATCATGTTTGCATGAGATCATGACTGAATCTTAATGAGTTTGTAATTGCATGATAGAAATACAATTTTCTTATGATTAGAAAATGAATACGTATGAATTAGTCTTGAATGTCATGAATGATTTTATGTATATGTGATATTTCAGTATGAGTTGCATGTATTCAATTATTGTATATTAGATAAAGTGCATACATGAGTTTGTAAAGAACTTAGAAATACATGCATGAGAACAGAGTTCTTGAGATGAGGTTTGAGTCTCATAATAATTATAGAGGTGCTATTGTAACTAAAATACTAGAGCATGCGAAGAACCCCATAAATCACTAGAAAAGATAGTAGAAATGGTCGCCTGATGGTCGTGAGCGTGTGATCCACCACTATTGGGGTTCTCGAGATTTATAGATGTAGATAGACTACATCTCTACATGCTTAGAAAATTGGTGAACCTCAGAACCCTAGGACTTGTCCATTGAAAATACTTGAATGAGAATGTCTCTTGAGAACACTGTCGGGAGACAGTGGAAATGAACTCTAGTGAGAGTTCATGTGAATGCATGAGATGCATATGTCCTAAGAAATTTTAGGGTTTCACTTAGAGAATGTGGGACTATAGATTAGATTAAGATGTAGCATGAACCACAAAAACCTTGGGGCAGGTATAACTTTAGACTTCTGACTTGCTGGCTCGCTACCGGAGAGTCCTACAATGCAGTGGACTAAGTGAAAGTGGTTCATAGTTTGGCCAACACTGTAGAATTAGATTATTCTACACAGGTTGCTACACCCACTAGTATAGCCAAAATAAATAGTAGTTAGTATTGAGAAGATGCTAACTTGTGAGAACCGAGTGAGAAACTGAGAAAAATTAAAAGACACAAACTTGTATGTGATATGTGAGTAAAAACTAAAATAAAACTAGGGGCTTAGAACCCAATATAATTGTAATTTTAGTTTATTTTGCTTATAATTTATTTCTTACTGTGTTATAGACTCATCCTTTTTAATTATTATAGTTGTAGGTTTCAGGTGACTTGAGAGATATGTCTTGGTGTTAGGACGTTGCCAGCCTTCGACGTACGTGACCTCCTCTTTCAGCATAGTAGTTCTTCTTGTTTTTCCCTTATTTATTGAACTTGAGAGGGGATGCCTCATTTGGATGATGTAGCATTTATGACTTACGTAAGATTTGCTTTATTTGAATTTAATTAATATTGTTATTTGAAAAAAAATTGATGTTGTGTTTTCAGTATGATACTTTAGTATTTCTTTCTGGAAAGTGATACTCACGAACCCAAACTCCAGAAGTCCCAGATCGAGGTGTTACACAAACTCTCTCTCTCTCATTGTGATCTTGGGTCATAACATCGTTGATGATCCATCATTGTGAAAGGTGGACAAATTTAAAATTAATTTGCATGTGGGTAGTCCCCATTGCTACATCAAAATTAACCTTTATGGTGTGTTTGGGTTCGTGGAATTCAACAGAACTAAGATACAATTTCACTAAAATTTTCCAAAGAAGAAAAATAACACTATGGGGGTAGAAGAGGGTATCAATCCATCCAATTCCACAAATACCAACTAACCATTTAAGTGAACAATCATGAACAATTGACATAACATAAGGCAATGCTTGGGGAAAAAAGGAAGAAAACAGTCTTGCGGAAGCTCGTGCAACCTATCTATTTACTAAGTTGTTATATTGTTTACATTTTTTGTGTTAATCATACCTTTAGCATTTTTTTTTTATAATAAGGGAAAACCACAGTTATGGTTCAGAAATCCCATTACAGGCCAACAGGTTCCATATGGACCATAGCCCTCTTTCAATATCTATAATTTAAAACCCCATAGGTACTCTCCCCCACCCACTGGAGACAGTTCGTTGTTGGCTTTCAAGAAATGCTCACCCAGGGTACCGAACTCACAACATCCTTCGACTTGAATGCCTTGAGCCAATCCACATAGCCATTTGTGTGGAGTTCTAGTGGACTACCTTTAACAATTTAACTAGCAAAACTTCATCGAGAAAATTAAAGATTTGATAAAAGCTAACAAAATATACAACCGACAATGAGGTAGGTGGTACTCACTTTTTGGCACCATTCTTTATTTTGGCTGACTAGAGAAATATGTCAAGCAAGGCCAATTCACTACTCAAAATATGTCAAACATGGCCACTTGATTATACACCGACCCGCGACTATATACCTCAACCGAAACGTACCCGAACCCGCTTCATACCCAGTCCATCTGAAAATTTTTAAATTGGTAAATATTATATGTTTACTTAAACATTTAAAGATGTTGATAAACTTAGAATTAATATCCATTGCATTTTAGTAATCTAAACTTCAATTCATTTTTTCATATACTTTTTAATTGCCTTTTTGTCATGAAAATTATTGGATTTAAGTAAATCTTAGAATAATATTTTAGCACTCATTGAATTTGATACATATCGAATATGATATATCATTGGTTTTTTATTTCAACTTAAAATGTTTGGTTGGCGTGGATATATTTTTTTTATATTCAGATCTTGACATTATTTAGAATAGTTATTAAGCTTCTATTTTATTAGCATATGATTTTCTTAATAAACAATTGATTATATTAATTTATATATTTTTTTTATGAGTAATGCCCGAGCTCATTAACATATATGGGTCTACTTTTTTCAGCCATACCCAGATCTGACCCGACTGAAACAAAATGAGTCTACCGAAGACCTGACCCAGTTATACCCAATCTGATGTATACCCGAACCTATTAACCCATATGGGTCCACAGTTTCGAGCTGTACTCAAATCCAAATTAGATTGGCTTGGGTTTGGGTCTTACTTTTAGACCCTCATTCAGAATCGGGTCTGATAAGACCCTACCCAGATACACCCTAACTAAAATCACTTAGAAAAGCTAATAATATTACCTCGTATTCAGCAAAGTAACAGCCATTTAGAAATATTGCGTTAGAATCACGATAATTTCAAAATAAAATATCGCCAGCATTTTGACAGGTTCTGAACCGACTGCCATAAGTTATATTTCAAAGATTGTTTCTTTAAACTTTCGCTCTGGATCTCTTCTGCACTCCACGACTTCTCTGTTTTCCAATTCTTCTCGAACTTCATTTCCTCCTTCATCCCACTTGCATTCATGGGGTTCTCTACGTCAAGAACGAACGAGGTGTCCGAGACAGTAAAAATTCTCTCTATCTCTCTCGCTCGAATTTCTTTGTTGACTTTCTTTTTAGTTATTCTAATGATAATGTTGATGTGAATTTAGGGTTAGCTTCAGAATTGCTATCAATTTTGATTTATTTTTTTGGTGGAGATCGCGTTAGGTCTCAATTTTTCTTTGTGTTTCTTTCTTTTGTTTATTCTCTAGTGAGAAATTTTGGTTTATATTATGTTGGGTGGATTGACGTGGATTAGGGCTAGGTTAAGAATTGCTAAATTCTCTCTCTCTCTTGAATTTTCTTGCTGCTTGCATGTATTGGGGGTTGTGATTTTCTTTTCTTGATTTCTTGGTTTGTGTTGTTCTTGCATGTTTGGAAGTAGGTATCGAATGCATTCTTTCTGAGGTTGTTTTGGGCATTGGCATTGATTCTTGAACCCCATGCTCTTAGGTGACACACACACACACACACACAGACACACACACACACAGACACACACACACACACACACACAAGAAAGATAAGGAGAGGGGGGACCCCTTTCACTTCTGCAAATGCAGACTAGGGAGAGGGGGTTCTATCAGACCCCCTTTCACTTTTGCAGATGCAGACAGAAGAAGACAGATTGTAAAAGAAAATTGCAAAAAAAGAGAGGACTTCTAACAGTGCTTTTGAATCTCTGCTAGAAGTCTTTAGTGGCAGTTGCCAATTGTCATCACCACTTAAAAGTTGTGGGGCTTTTAAGTGTGTTCATGAGCACCAATTAAAAACCATTCTAGAATGGTTCACTGTCTCTGCTAGAAGTCTTTAGTGGCAGTTGCCAATTGTCATCACCACTTAAAAGTTGTGGGGCTTTTAAGTGTGTTCATGAGCACCAATTAAAAACCATTCTAGAATGGTTCACTGTGCAGATTTTCGCAATGGCTCCGATTGGCTAGAAGTCTTTATTGTTTACCTGCAATACATCTTCATAGTTCATACCAATGGCGCACAGCTCAGTTTCTCCATTTTTTGCAGTTGGACTGGCATATTCTTTGCAAATAGTTGATGAACATTCTATTCCTGTAACTCCAACTGATGTTCCTGTCGAAGCAATTGTATCTCCAGCAGGTGTCCTTCGGATAACCCCCACTGCTATGGAGAGAATGTAAGTGGTGATTGTAATGTTTCATCATGTTGGATGGTTGGATTTTGACGCTAGATTTGCAATGAATAGAAAATGGCCTCTCTCTCTCTCATGCTTGCTTATGCACTTCAACATGTGATAAAAGTGGTCATGGACCTGTTGTTTGCTCAACACGGTCATGATACAAACAAGGTGGTGGTAAGTCATTTTGTCATTCATTATCATCATCTTCATCAACCTGGCTAATGATGCCTTTGTGATCATCACCACTATCACAATCATCATAATTGGCATCATATGTACTCGCAATGATAGCCTACATGGCATCATCTTCATTATGTGATCGCCCATGTGACAGTTAATATTTGTATTTGCACTTTTTTTTTCCATAACAGAGCTGGGGGGAATTAAGGCCCTCTCCTTTTCTCAGCAGTTATGCAACCACCTAGATCGTACCAGTGGGTTTCGAACTTGCAATGTCCCATCACATGGTGACATGCACTAACTGCTCTTACCAGATGAGCGGAGCCCCCCATTGGTTATTTATATTTGCATTTATATATAAACATAATTATGAGACAAAAATGAGGATATGTTTTTTTAGATTGGCCAAAAATGAAGATAGTTTTTTTTTTATAGGCAAGCTGGGGTTAGGCAGACACCCACCAGTTATACAACGTAGCCTTGGGTTTTTAACTTGCAACGCCCCCAACAACTTGCAATGCCCCCAACACATTGTGACATGCACTAACAGTTAGGGGTATAATTGGGTTCGGTATACCCGACTTGACCTGATGTCCCAAACTGATTATACCCATCCCTAACTGATATTGGTGGATCCATGGGTTTGAGACAGGTCCAAAGTATAGACCTATAGTTAAAATGGGGTTGGGTCTTGTGTATTGTAAATGAAGACCTGAACCTGAATGTATTCGACCCGATTATGTACCAGGACCCAAATGGTTATCCATATTTTTAAACTAAATTGACCCGAACCCAATCTGATTATGTACCTGAACCTGCTTTGCACCTGAATTGATTATATACCTGAACCCGAATCAACCCATACCCAACTCGACTATATACCTGAACTGACATGTACTCCAAGCCGCTTCATACCTGATCCATCTTAAAGGTTCTAACTGGTAAATATTATATATTCAATTGGACATTTAAAGATGTTGATGAAATTAGAATTAATATGCATTACATTTTAGTAATCTAAACTTTAATTCATTTTTACATATACTTCCTATTGGTCTTTTGTTGTGGAAATTGTTGGGTTGAAGTGAATCTGAGAATAATACTCGAGAACTCATTGAATATGATATATCATTGTTCCTTTGTTTTAACTTAAAAAATTTGGTTGGCATGGATATATTGTTTTTATATTCAAAAATTTACATTATTTAGAATAGTTATTAAGCTTTTATTTTATTAGCATATAATCTTCTTAATAAACAGTTGATTCCATTAATTTACATCTTTTTTATTGGCAGGTAATTAGGTCTACAATACAGATCATATCAAGACATGAGTTGAAACTCGAACCTGTTAAGACCTTAACTATTAATACCTGAACCTGTTAACCTATATGGGTCTACTTTTTTTAGCCATACCCAGACCCAAACCTAACCTGAATCAAAAGAGGTCTACTAAAGACCCATCCTGGTTATACCCAAACCCGTTAACACATATTGGTCCACAGTTTCTAGCTGTGCCTGAACCCGAATTAGATTTGGTCGGATATGGGTCTTACATTTAGACCTGATTCTGGTTACACCACTACTAACAGCTCCTACCAAACAAGCAGAGCACCCCAACACCTCCTCTCGATTGGTTAAAAAAAAGGAGAAAAGTTAAAAAGGAGAAAGTGCTGCATTTTTTTTTTGGTAATGGGAAAACCACTTTGAGTGGGATGTCTTGGTCGGGAGGGATTTACAGGCACACCCTCATCAGGACTGCTAGAACTTGGATACGTAGATGCAGAATTTCTGCAGGGTGAAGTATACATTGTTACGCTTAAAATCACCAGGGAGATCCACACTCTCAACTCTCTTACAATTGAATGCCTTTGTTCATTGTATGATCCCATACCATTCCACTATATTTATAACCTTGTAAAGAGTTCAAGTTTTGAGACACATCTCTAAGAGAAATTCCTTCAGCCCTAAGAGACACGTCTCTTTGAAATTCAAGCATATCCCAACAGTCACCTTATGGTCATATAGCCTTACATCTACTTGGCCACAAGGGATATCTTGTGTTTTTATTCTTGTTTTCAACCGAAACCTTGCATACATACTTTCTGAGTGATCTTTATTCACTCACCACTTAGACACATCTGAGTCCCATCTGACTCACATGTCTAGTAAAAATATCCTCATTGACTGCCTTGGTTAGTGGATCTGCTACCATGTCACTTGAAGGAATATAGTTCACTGCTATTTCATTTTTTATAAGCATATCATGAATATATTGATATTTAACTTCAATATGCTTAGTTTTAGAGCCATCAACTTCTGTTTGTATTAGTCTTATAGCAGCTTTATTGTCACAATAAAGTTGAACTGTATTTTTTGAAATATTCAATTTTAACTTATTTAGGAAGCGATTTATCCACACACCAAATGTGGCCACCATATTACAGGCAATATACTCAGCTTCTTGGGTATGTTGTGTCACACACCCTTGTTTCTTGTATGACCATGCAATTGCCCCAACTCCTAACATAAATACATAACCAGAGGTGGATTTTGCTTCATCTCTATCACCAGCAAAGTCAGCATCTGAATAACCTACAAGCTTTAAACTATCTGACTGATAGTATAGCTTGAGTTTCTTAGTTTCCCTTAGATATCAAAAAATTCTTTTTACTGCTTCCCAGTGAGAGAACCCAGGATTACTTTGATCTCTACTCACTAGACTTACAACAAAACTTAAATCAGGTCTAGTGCAAAGCATTACATACATTAGACTTCCAATTGCCTGAGCATAGAGAACATTCATTTTTTCTTGCTCATCTTTTGGACAATCATTTTTACTAAGTTTTAGACCTTTTACTACAAGTGTATCCTTTGCCTTGATACTTTTCATTTTAAATTTCTTTAAATTGTGATCAAGATATTTTTCTTGACTTAGAGATAATAATCTTGATTTTCTATTTATCTGTATCTTAGTTCCAAGGATATATGAAGCTCCACCCATATCCTTCATTTTAAATCAAGAACTTAACCGTGATTTAGTTATATTTATCATGTTTATGTTATTTTCTGTAATTAATATATTGTCAATATAGAGGGATAACATAATAAACTTACTCCCACTATTCTTGGCATATACATAGTGATCCAGACTATTTGCCTCATAACTCAATTTGGTTATAGCATTATGAAAAGTCAAATACCACTGCCTTGGTGACTTCTTAAGTCTATATAAGGATTTATTCAAGTTGTATAATTTATCCTCTTGACCTTTACTTTCAAAACCTTCTGGTTGTTTCATGAAAATAATTTCATTTAGTTCACCATTTAAGAAGGTCATTTTCATATCCATTTGATATAGGTCAAAATCAAAATAAGCTACCAATGTTAAAATGATACGAATAGATGCCAGTTTGGCTATCAGAGAATTAGTTTCTTCATAATCAATCCCTTCTCGCTCAGAATAGCCTTTTACTACTAATCTTACATTGAATTTATCAATAGATTCATCTGACTTGAGTTTTTTCTTGAAAACCCACTTACTATCAATTGCCTTATATCCATTAGGCAATATGGCTAGTTCTCAAACTCCATTTTTTCTATGGAGTCCAACTCATCTTCCATTGCTTCTTTTCATAGTTCAGATTTTTTTGAAGCAATTGCATCTTCAAAACTCAAGTTGTCAAGAGTTTCATCCAGATCTATGGAATAACATAATTCCTCACTCAAGAATGTATAATAATCATTCAGATAAGATGGAGTTGTTATTTTCTGTTCAATTATTGATTGTAAAGTTTGTTCATTACTCACAACTGAATTGTTATGCTCTAACTCTTGAGTAGGTACCCCAGAATCATTTATGATGTCTAGAAGGACACCATCATCTTCAGGATCAAAATTGCTTTCTTTGGTTTCCAGGAGCTTCACTTTTCTACTCTCTATAAATCCTTTTTCAGGATTATATAGACAATATCCCTTTAATCTTTTTGGGTATCTCATGAAGATGCATTTGATAGTCTTTCTATCTAACTTGTCTCTCATCTAACTAGGAATCAACACATGAGCAGGTAACCCCCACTTTCGCAAATGACTCAAATCTAGCTTTCTGTCAGTCCATAATTCATGAGGTGTAAGCTTTGTAGCCTTAAAAGAAACCTTATTTAGGATATACATGACGATGCAAATTGCTTCTTCCAGTATTTCTTGAAAATATTTGCATATGCCAACATGGATCTTGTCATATCCATTAAAGTTTTATTCCTTCTTTCTGCTATACTATTTTGTTGAAGTGTATAAGGCATAGTTGTATGAGGAGTTGTGTTATTATCATAGCAAAATGTCTTAAACTCTTTAGAATTATATTTACCTCCTCTATCGAATCTAATAACTTGGATTTTTCTTCCTAGTAATCCTTCAACTTCATGTTTATATGCCTTAAATTTTTTTAGAGCTTCAAATTTCTTAGAGATTAGATATATGTCTTCACACCATGAGTAGTCATCTATAAATGTGATGAAATATGATTTTCTTTCATGTGTTTTTACTGTTAAGGGTCCACAAATATCTGTGTGTATTAAAACCAGTAAGTCACATGACCTACTTCTCTTAGAAAAATGTTTTCTAGTTATTTTTCTGATATGCATGGTTTACATCTTTCAAATTCTACATTTTTAAGAGAAGGTAATAATCACATGCTAATTATTCTTTTCATTTTATTAATATTTACATGTCCTAACCTTAAATGTCATAAATATGCATTGACATTAAATGTACAATCAATATAACCAAAAATATTTATTTTATATTTATAAAAGGAGTTACATTTAAACAGAAGAGACCATGGTCAACATCATAGTGACCCCCGAGCTTTACTTTTTCATCTTTCCCAATATTGATTTTGTCACCCCAGAAGCGGATTTTGAAGCATTTTTTAGCAAAATCTTCTACTGCTAAAAGATTTCTTTCTTATGAAAGGTATATAATGTACATTTATCAGTAGAAGACTAGTTCCTTCTATTTGAAGCATGTAGGTCTATATTCCGACCACATCACTATAGGTGTTATTTCTCATATATACTTTGTGATCTCCAGGCTTTAACTCCTTCAACTCTACGAGTTCTTTTTTTTACTTAGACACATGTCGTGTCGCCTCTGAATCAATCCACCATCCTGGGAGATCACTATCTGTGATCAATGATTCAAACACAATGCAAACTATTTCTCATTCTCTTTTTACTTGCTTTCCTCGATTCTTTTTCTTGGTTTTATTTGGGCAATTATTCTTAAAATACTCAATCTTTCCTCAAGAAAAATATACTCTCTTGATTGCAGTCTTGGAGTTCTTGGTTTGCACTGGACGCTTCTTGTTGAATTTATTCTTCTTAAATTTTTTAAAGAATGTGCCTTTAGGCTTGAACCTATGAGAGGTTGCTGGAAATGATTCTTGGGTATTCATGATTTCTCCATTTCTTTCTTTTGACATGTGTTCTTGCTCAAGAGCTAATTGCAGAGGGAGCTGAGTTAGAGATAGACTTTTCTGGTTTAACCTCATGGCAATTGACATTATCTTTGAAGTTGAAAGAAGACTGTTTAGTATGGTGGAGATTTGCATTCGCTTAGGAATATCATTTTCAGCAATAGCTAAGTCTTTAGCCATTACCAGCATTTGATTCACATAATCGACTACATTGTCTGACTCTTTCATTCTACATGAGTTTTATTACTCTAGAAGAAGTTAAATGTGGGTTTTTGAAGTCATATCATACTTCTTTCTGATTTCTTTCATCATTTTTTTGTGGTGTCAAAGTCTTCAAATACTCGGATAAGGTCATTTTGCATGAATGTTAGAAGAGTTGCTCAAGCAAGTTGACCGTTCTCGATAAATTTATTATAAGTTGTCTTCTCTTTTTCACTAAATTTATCAGTTAGTAAAGATTTTACATTATTCAATACATGCAGAGCCTTGTCATGTGTTAATAGATATTTCATCTTACTTCTCCACATTCCAAAATTCGTTCCATTGAGTTTTTCGATTTTGGACAACTCAACCATGACTACTTGATTTGCCATTTTCGTAATTATAAACAAATATTAGAATTAATAAAACTTATTTTAACTAATATTTATGAATATAACTAGCTTGATCCTTCTAAACAAGTTTAGCATGTAATAAGATACTTAAATGTGCAACAAATGAAAAAAAATATTAAATTCTAAATACTTTTAACAAAAAAAGCATCAAGTGGTTTTCAGAAACTCAGTATCACCTTTTTGCAATTTCAGAAAACAAAAGAAGAGGCTTTGTGTAAGCAAAAATACATAAACCTCTTTCTACAACTTTCTAAGTTAAACAAAAAGTTTTTATCATCTTTTTGCAATATCAGAAAAGATTAAATGCTTTGTTATGCAAAAATTCAATAAAGCATAACACTTTCTAAAATTTATGAGTTTATCAAAAAAGAGGAACCACCTTTCTGCAATTTTCAAAAAAGCAGAAGCCTCTCTAAGTAAAAACAAAATAGAAACCTCAAAATAAAACTTTTCTGAGTTAAACAAAAAACATCAACCTTCTTTCTGTAATTTCAAAAAACCAAAAGTCTATTTCTGCAAAAATATCGATAAGCAAAGGCTTATTTCTGGAATAAAAATGATAATCCTCTTTCTGATTTTTTTAAAAAACAAACCCTTTGAGTAGAATTTTCAGGAGGGTCCTAAATAGAATTAACTAAAATATATGGACTTAAAATGGAAATACGTTTTTTTAAGTAATGAGATAGGAAGGGTTCTCGACCCTTCTTCTTCTCGAAATCCCTTACAGGTTTTCTTCTTCGATGACGAGGCCATGCGACAACGAAACCAATCACTAGACCGGAGATAGCACGCTACACCAGGCAGAACCCAACGACCGATCCGACTGTGGCACGCCACACCAGAGGTGGTGACCGGTGGTCATCGCAAACCTTAGAGAACGATGAAGAGAACCTACGTCCAGAACCGATCACAGGAGGTGGTTTTCAACGATAAAGAGAACCACCATTTTTTTTTTCTTCAGCAATGCGACCCCGCCATGAAAACGGGTGGTCCGGGTCAAGAAAACTCTTGTCGTCTGACACACAATGAGAGAAAGAGTGGAAGACCGAGCCACCACCGGTGGTGGTGATCTCTTCCTTCTCCATCCAAAAAATGAAACCGAAGAGGGCAACCAAACCCTCTTCCTTTTTCCCTTGTTTTTTGAGTTTCCACAATCGGGAACCCTTGATTCTCCGATTTGCTCAAAACAGAAAAATAATACTGACGTTTTTGTTCTTTGTTTTGAATTTTTTTATTTGTAGTGATGCACACGATTTCGACTGACGCATATGATCACCGATTAGGAGTTCTAGCGAATCTCGCTCTGATACCAATGTTAGCGCTTGGATGCATAGATGCAGAATTTCTATGGGGGTGAAGTATACGCTCTTACGCTCAAAATCGGCAGAAAGATCCACACTCTCAACTCTTACAATTGAATGTCTTTGTTCTCTCTTACAATTGAATGTCTTTGTTCATTGTATGATCCCATACTATTCTACTTCATTTATAACCTTGTAAAGAGTTCAAGTTTTGGGACACATTCCTAAAAAAAAATCCCTTCAATCCCAAGAGACGCGTCTCTTTGAAATTCAAGCATAATAAATGTTGGGATAGCGTTACAATAGTCACCTTATGGCCATATAGCCTTACGAGGACTTTAACCACCTCTTTGTCAAACCTTTCTCACCAAGGTGAAAAACCTTGAGGATTGAGCCCTGGGCCACTTAGGGTACTCACCCAGCTTATTTGTGGGATGTTCACACGAGATTCAAACATAAGATATCTGGGAAACAGACAATTGGGCTTGGCCCTAGCCAGGTGAGACGTCCGGAAGCTGCAGGAATTTAACAGCCACTAGCATAGTTTTAATTGGTTAATAATGCATCACTTGATAGTGGGGATTAAAGTTTTAATAACAATAACCCATTTACTAATAAAGTGATTAACAGCACTTGAAAACCATGCATTGACAACAATGGCTGACACAACATAAAGTGTCCAGTATCTTCCCCCATTCCCCAATATGTCCTTTCTTCTCTTGAATGAGGTAATTGCCAATTGTTAAACTGTTACTCATGCACACTTTTCATTAGGGAAGTCTCCATATTCATTAGTCACTATGAACGAGCCCAAGTCCCCCTTCTCCCCTTGTTCTCCATGGAGCAATGGAGTGAAAACTGCAAATAGGAAGCTAGGAATGCAAATACTCAATCCAATTCTGATCCTCTGAACCTCTTGAATGCAAACACAGCCCAAAGAGAAAAAGGCACAGAAGGACAAGGAGAGGAGGAAACTGAAGCTATGTGGATGAACATTAGGCTTAGTTGGGCTGGAAGAAGTTGGACTGATCAAAATAAGATCAAGCCAACTGAATTATGCAAATCCTTAAATTATAGGTGTCTACAATGCAATCAAGGAGAATAAAAGCTTATGTTGTTGCAACTTAGAGTGAATTTTTGGATCCTGATACAGTCAGATTCACCAAGGAATTCTATCCAGTAACCAAAGCCATATAAATAATAATAAAAAGCCCGATCCAACTGAATTTTTAAATGTTCCAAATTCGCTTAGATCTAACTGATATCATCTGCTGCAACATTTGATATAACAAATACAAACAATTTCAAATGTCAACTGGGGATCTAGGTCAGAACATCTTGTTACAACCATAGCAAAACTCCATATAGAGCACTTCTCCAATAAAAATTTGAAAACTTCCAAAAAAGAAAAAAGGGACTCCATCTTTTTTATAAGCATGCAAACACACTCGTTATTTTGAGGAAAACATTTAGAACACGAAAGATCATGTTCAGAAAAAACAGTTCTCTGAAAAAACAAAATTCTAATGTATGTCCAATTTTAGTAATAACTCTTTGGTTTGAATCACATTGAGTCTTGGATTGGAATCCCCTTGTCCATATACTCTAATTGGATTTTCAAGGAAAAATCTCATACACATCCACTTCTTTTTATCTTGTTTGACAACATTAAAACCAAAGTCTAACCTGTATATATCATGTCTAAATTTTAAGTTAGTGCAATTTCTTCATCCATATTTTTTAATGCAAAACATTTCTAATCATGTATCAATTACTTAACGAACTGGATCTACATTGGGTCTCACCTGAATCACTCCATCTATCCACTTGAAAAGTTTGGTTTCAAACTCTGGTTCGAACAAGACTAAGACATGAAAAAAGAAAAGAAAATGTTCGATCTGGCCTATCAGTACCACTCACTGCTTACTTGTTTATTAACCACAGACAGATGCCAGCTTTGAGCCCTGCTCACACAAAACACCTCTTGATCGATTCCCCATGTATAGACCCGTGTTAAAACCCCTGATGCATCTTCTTAGTGTGGGCGGGAGCAATCCAGAGGTTTTACTGTCCAAGTAAAGGGTCGGTCCATGTGGGTTTTGAGAGGGAGTTCAGGTGCAACGTGACTGCACACTTTTGGTGTGCTGCTGCACCCGATCACCCTCCATCTGCTGTTGGGCCCCACAGCTGACAGGCTGTATCCAGCTGTTTGGCCCAACAGCAGGTGGAGGGTGATCAGGTGCAGCAGCACACCAAAAGTGTGCAGTCACATTGCACCTGATCTTGTGGTTTGGGCCCAGAGGGAATGGCCTAACAGCTTGAACAGGTTTTCTCGTCATAAAAAAAACCATTGACAGGCAACCTGCCCAACGAGAATGAATGTACAAATTCCAAATACTTATCCAAGAAAAAACGATAATCACATAAATGGATTTTAGCCCTGCACGTACTCCTGCGTCTCCAACACAGTCCAATATTCACAGCATTTACTTTCTTTGCAAAAATAGGCATTCAAACATGTGGCAGAAGGCATCCAGGAAAATAACACCCATTATATGCAAACTATGTACAATACCATCTGGTCTGTGGTTCCAACAAAAGATCTTAAAGAGAGATCTTTCATTGAAAAATCATTCTATGCAAAAGATTTTTTTTTTATATGCAACCAAAGGGACAGGATATCTCTATCTATTCTTATCTGGCAACCAGCAGCCCCTTCATATCAATTCATATGCATTTTCCTCCCTTTTGTCAGTGCCTCTAAATCAAACTATACTTGGTAAACAGAATAGAAATGATTGCAAGCGTGACTACTTACAAGGACATGCACAATTCAAAAAAAAAAAAGTTGATCCCCAGATCTCCTGGGTGTGACTTCACCAGACTATGCACAAATATTTTCCAGCTTCCCACCACCTCCACAATGCATGATAGCTCTCAAAAAACATTTCATGGGCTTTCACTGAAAACCATTTCCTAAAGAAATGACAACAAAGTGAGAATTATATAAGGTGGGAGTTAACCATTTCTATCATGTCAAATAAGTAAAAAAGGACATTAAAAAACATCGATGATTAAAAGTTATTTGGATGCTGTGACTGTGTGCCTGAGAGAGAGAGAGAGAGAGAGAGAGAGAGAGAGAGAGAGTTCATGAAGGCACACATCTTTTAGTGTATGTTTCTAAGCACCTTAACAGTTTCAACCTAGAGTATATTTGACAGGTTTTATCAGAACAAAGTGATAATTCTGCCTACTCTACAAGAGGAAAGCTTCTAGCTAGAAGAGGCTACACAAGATTTTCACATTTTTATCTAACCTTTCCAATCCCGAAGCAAGCTAGCAAAGGCAAAATACCAGAATGTTTAGAACTTTTAGAAAGCAGTGATTTCTCTTGGATACATGTAAGAATGTGGAACCAGCATGTGGACTTGGATTTACCCTATATAAACCCCTCATAAATCTCTACATGCCTTACGCTCATTGAATTCATTATATGATTGTTATCCATGCATCTTTTGTCCCTTTTTCCATTATCGCAACTGCTAATACATTCGGAGAAAATCTGTAACTTTTTCTCGAAGGGCAGAGACAGCAAGCATCTGTAAGATGAGTTATAAGGACTGACGACTGTCATTCCCAATGGAATTATAGAGTTTATAGTGGTTATACTAAGATCAATTAAAATATAGAGTATGAATGGCACACTATGAGAAACAAAGTGTTAGAAATTCAAAATAAAGGATTTGGTCATTGGGAAACTTAAGCTCTAGATTTATATAACATTAAAAGTTGCCGTACGACGGAAGAAAGCTTTAGGAAGGCCTAGCTGCCAGTTAAAATTCCTGCAGTTACAGGATAGTGATTCTAAACCATTTGAAGCACAAGGTTCTCCCTTCAAGCAGCAGCATTTTTTCTGGATTCTAAAGTACCATAGGCCATGCGTGCTAACGACCTACAACATAATTGTTACCTTCTGGCTGGTAGACAAGTTATTTGTCTATGTCAGACAGCTCTCACATCCATTTTCCATCAAACTCCCTATCGTCTAGTTTGATACAGAAAATTACCTATATCCTCATTTATTAAATAAAAATTTTCCTTTGCCAGCTTCCATCAAAGCTTGGGCAAGCCACCTCACCTGCACTAATTGCCTAGCTATGTTCATGCAAATCTTTACACAACTCTATTCATAACTCTACATGTCCAAGTCGATAATCTAAATAAGCAATTTCTAACATTTCTAACAG
This sequence comes from Nuphar pumila, assembly GCF_984573655.1. Classification (NCBI taxonomy): domain Eukaryota; kingdom Viridiplantae; phylum Streptophyta; class Magnoliopsida; order Nymphaeales; family Nymphaeaceae; genus Nuphar; species Nuphar pumila. The sequence goes on along the minus strand of NC_143253.1, from coordinate 118,708,189 downwards.
ATGGAAAATGCTCAAAGAGCACAAAACATTCCCCTTCACACCAAACACCCCCCACCCCCTCCCCGAAAAAAAAAGACAGCACAAGACCCATGATCCAACTTGCTGTACTTGCAAAAGCAACCCAAAGTACATGATTAGTAACTGTATATGCCACAAGGATCACCATCATCACTCATGCTCCCCTTATTTTTTCCCAAAAGGATCACCAAAAAAATCAGCTACCCGTATCCTATATGGCTATATTTATCTCTGGTAACATAGGAAATCGTCATAGAGCTACCCCCATCTCAATCGCTACATGCATGCTATTTTTTCCCTCGATAGTGCTTATAAAAAATGTAAATAATGCAATAAAATTAAAAAAACACGTTATTTTGGAAGAAGATCCTGATATTTTTGCAATATTTTAAAATATCATGATATTTGTCACTGTTGTGTGCAGGAATATGAACAGGATATAAGCACTACCAAGGCTGTAATAGTTTGATGTGTCTTAATTGGAGTTGGATCTGGATCCAGATGAGAGAAGCTATTGCCAAGAGCAAACCTGATTAACTATTGAAGCTAATCAAGCATGCCGATAGTTAGCAAACCTGCATCCAAAACTCAGATCTTTTGAATAGAACTTTGGAAAAAGAACCGAAAAGCTGTCTTTTTGTAATGATGGTGAAAAGATTTGTTCTTTTGATAGAATAGTTTTAGAACACCAAAAAATGTATTTACAAAAAGTTACTTCTTAATAAAAACTCTGACATGTATCTAATCTCATCAGATTTTGAGTATGAATTATGGTGAGTCTTGCACCCCAAATCATTTAGTTCACATACCTTGATTTTCAGGAAAAAAAATCATCATAACATGTCCATTTTTTGACCTCATTTTATACCATATTTTTTGTTTGCCAATTTTAAATTTTTAACTCATTGTATATGTTTTTCCATCTGTCGTTCGGAATATAAAACAGCCAACTCACTAAGTAGCTGAAGACAGCCTCTCATATGTGAGTGTTTAAAAAATCTGTCCTCTTCATTTACAGGTGTGTGCATGCCTACTTGCCAATGAATGTCACAAAATCACTTCAAAAAACATCTAGCAGCAGCATCTATTCAAAGAAAGCAAGAAAACAGACAAATACCATAGGAAGCATGGCATATGAAACTGTGTTCATATCTTTATGAGGAACTGAAAGCAAAAACAGAGAATACAAAACATAAGAGAAAATTAACTACCTTTCCACAGACAGGACAGTTATCACTTCTTTCCATCCACTCATATATACAACCAAGGTGGAAATGATGAGAGCACATGGTCATTATCTTAGGATCTTCAGGAGTATATTCTGCAAAGCACAAAAAGTATTAATGCCAAAGTTTTTTTAGCTAAGAGAAAAAAGAAGGAAAAAAAACAGCTTCTTCTATGCTAAATAAAAAAAAAACTTCACAGAAAATAATCACACTTGGCAATCAGAAATAAGCACAAAACAGAAAGCTAATTATACTTATCAAACAAAATTATTGAAAAAAGAAAGTGCACACTTATTCAGGATCAATTTCTATCGTTTGATAAAAGAAGTTTCATATGGAAAAAGTATGTTTATGGTACTAAATCAAATTTTGACCCACAAAATAAAGAAAATCTGTAAATATAACTTAGTTACGAAAGTTGAAGAGAGTTTGTGTCTGTGGATGAGCTCAAAGATGTTGTGCCCTTTTCATATCTCATGACAATATTAAGGGATATTAATTAAATGATAACATCAATTTATTGCATACATTGAAGACACTTTCACCAAGAAATTTTATTTAGAAAAAAATCAAACTGAATCATTTTTCAATTGAGAAACATGGCTTTAGTCTATAATCTGAGAGAGAAAAAAACAAACCAAAGGCATCAGCTCTCTCATGTGGCCCAAAAGTCAAGATTAGCTGGCCAAATACATAAGCCAAAAGAAATGATGATCTTCCTGTCCTCAATGACAATTTACTGCACCAGTGGAGTAAAACTATGATTAGACAAAGAGACAAGTAGCAAGAGGTTTCCTATGAGTCTATGACCTTGCAATTTCACAAAAATGAGATAGTTTGACAGCATCCATGACGTTTTCCTTTGAAACCAGAAAGCAAAGCCATGCAAATCCTAATGCATCTAAATAATGTCAATCAAGAGGTCAATAAATCGAAGAATTCTCTTCACAGATGTCCATTCATCTTTATCTAGGTGTCTAGTTTCCTAGGACAGCAATAGCTTGGAGGCAACACAAAACATGATGAAATCAGGTCAGGAGACTCAGGATAATAAGAACAATATATAAATGTAATTTGCATATTCATGTACACAATTCAGGCTTACCCTCAAGGCATGTAGGGCATACATCCTCATCTTCAGATGATGGAAAAGTATATGTTACTCCACTTGCTACTTTTGCCAATAAGTGCTTCCCGGAGGAGTCTGAGAGGCCTATTTTTGACTGCCCTTCATACTCTGTTCCATTCCACTTCTCTGGCATAGATTCCAGACCACTACTACTGCTACTTCTTTGAAGAGGCTCAGATTCATCATGGAAATGGCTAGAGCCCTTTTCTCGCCTTGATACCAGGCCATCACATTGTAGACGAGAATATCTCAAATCAGCATCATAAGGTAACGGCCTTGGAGGAGAACGGTAGACATCGGATAAAGAACTATCAACTAAAGATGAGATTTGTCCAGCTGCAGCCAAAGATGTTGCCCCTTGAGTAGATGAAGTGATCGCCCTAATTTCTCCTCTCTGGAATAGTGATGTATACTGAATAAAAACAAGAGAATTTAGATAACATTAAGCTTCATTCTTAAACAGTGCTAGAGAAAAAATTGGGCTCCTATAAAACAAAAGAAATTCATGACATCAAATCTATCAATTTTACAAAAGCAAAAGCTGTTACAAGGTAGTTCACATGAATTGTCCATGCCCAACAAGAATCAGTTTGCAACTCATGAAATTGAGAATTAATATTACATGTAGTCATCCATGTGCACTTCATTAACATCTGTAACGCAGAAAAATAAAGAGACCAATCCATCAAATATGGAAAAACCACATCACGTCACACACTGGATGCATACAACAAAGCACACAAGTGTTAGTAGCCTTTCAAGGAAGGATATTTGGATGTAAAAGGTAGGGCATGGACATTGGTGGTAGCAAGATCAAAGCACTAGTTGGGGAGAAGAAGTGCTGCTTTGAAGAAAGGGTTTACTAGTCATGGTGAGGAAGTTAATCATTTCCCTCCTAGAATGATCATAGCTGTCCAAACTGGCATATATTCTACATTTCTACCATACCTTCAAGGCAAATGAGTACGCAAGGTAAAGAAATATTTCTATGAGGCATGTATGTTGTTAATGGTAACAATCTTTTTTCAGTTTGAGGCCATGCCACAGTATCCAAAATTTTGAACTCATGCGTCGACCTCAGGTCGGGTGCCAGGTTGTACCTGTATCTTTAGGACATAGCATATAATGTTTAAGCCTTACAAAAATCATCAAAATTAAAAAGGGTCCACACAGTCACATGATTATAAATTTATGATACTCCAACTGCAAGATTGTCTAATTATGCTCATAATGGCTGCCAAGCCACCAGCAAAGAGTATATACCAGGCATCTTACAAAGCAAATACTACCTCTTAAAAACAGCAAGCTTTTGACATCATATACTCAAATATTGTAGCACATAGCAAATAACTAAAACGCAGACAGGGCAATTGAATTTGAATGCGGATCCAATATCAAAATAGCCCATAAAAGATTGTTGACTGACATCCCAAGAGCGAACAAACATAGATGGATGAACTGAATTCTGCAGGATCAAGCTCCAACTGTAGCCAACCACACATATGGGCATTTTCAAAACAAGTCATACTAATGCCTAACTACCTCATAATATCGAACATGAGAACCACAAAGTTCAATTTTGTCCATTCAGACCAAGTAAAACAAAGCTTTTCTGTCTGATGTATACCACACGTAAGAGCTGATGAACAAAACATCTCAAGCAGGTGCAATGCCTGTAAACAGATCCATTGACGTATGCCAAGTCCTCGATATCATCTGGACGTAAGCAGCAACATGCAGCACCCATACCGCTGTTCGCTTCAAAAATTCTGTGTTCAAGATTAATACTTCTAAAGCTCCTCTAAGCACGAACTTTCAAATGAATCTGCTGTCTTGAACAGAAAATCAGTGTTTACTTGTATGATGCATTCTAACATGAATTATGAGACATTTGTGCCAGAGCTGCCAGTTCAATTATATACCCAGACCTTACAGACTAGAACTCCCTCCTTTAGCACAGAATCCAAATGAACAGACCTCTCAGTACTGATTACTGCGACAACTTTGACACCCACCAATCAAAAAAAAGAAATCATGTTTCTCCAATTTTACCTGCCTCAGTTCAAACGAAAAACACAGTCAATTTGCACGTCTTTAACATGCAAACTACAAATATGCACTGAGACTCTTAACAAAATATCAATAAAATACAATTAAAAAAGTTTTTACATATCAGAAGGCGGAAGCATAAAAATATCCATACAAGCATCCACATTTGTAGTCAATTTCAGATAAGAATTGTCCTTAAATTGTGTAACCACAAAAAAGACAATTTACCGTTAAATTAAAAAAAAAGACTACCTCAATGAGGCATCTTTCAAAAGGAATCATTCCAAGATATACAGATTAAGGAAACAAATAAATCCAACTATAAAAACCAACCCGCCCCCTCCCCCACTCCAAAACCTGCGCACGAATGGGTGCATCAAAAAGAAAAAAATCAATACTTCAGACAACCCCAATTAAGCATCCTCATGAAATTCAATAAAAAAAACACAACACTATAGAAAAGAAAACAGCATATTAAATTTTCAAAAGAAAGAATAAAACTGCATTACCCCAATAGACCAACCTCAAGAAATTCCATTCCAAACCACATTCAGAAAGGAAAGAAACGATCAAAAACTCATACGAGCATGGGAAACTACAACCGAACGATTGGTGGTATCGATGATCAGTAAAAGAAATCCAAAGCCCCAAATTCATTCAAAACGAAGGAGACACGCAAAAGGGAGGGAAGGAACGCACCTTTTGGGCATCGATGATCATGACCCCCAAAAGGAAAAATTGAAGAAAAGGATCAAGAAACCTGCAAAACTTTCGACGGGATGGGGAATCGGATTTCTTGTCGGCCGGGCTTGAACAGAAACAAGAGGAGGGTTTTTGTGGGGTGTGAGTTGGTGGGTATCCAATTAGAGCTACAAATATAGAAACAGGAATAGAACTATATGTAAATTTGAGGGACAACAGCAAACGGAGAGAGAGAGAGAGAGAGGGGGTCGTTTTGTAGTATGTCTCTTTCTTTTTCTCTTTTGCACAAGAATTTGGTAAATGACGAAGAAAGAAGTTTGGGGGATAATGGGTCATCTCATCATTAGGGAGAAAATGCTAGTGCGGTTTGTGGTTATCATTGTGTCCCTTGGTTTCCAACTTTGGCACAAAATTGTCCAATCTGGCCTAAATTGTATTCGGCTAAAACATGGTGGGCCCTCTCTCTCTCTCTCTCTCTAAACTGTGTGTCTAAAACATGGCGCTTTTTCTCTCTCTAAATTATGTGTATATGGCTAAAACATGACGCAACATGACGCTCTTTTTCTCTCTAAATTATGTGTATATGGCTAAAACATGTTCTCTCTCTCATGCGTATAGGACTAAAACACGCCTCTAAACTATCATTTATATGGATAAAACATGACTCTCTCTCTCTAGCCAGGTTTGGCACTTGGGCACAAAATTTGTCCTTAATCCATCTATGCTGGCCTACGTCAAGTCCCTTTCAGATGAACCTACAGCCTCGCCCCACCTAGATGGACCCTGACCTCAAATCACCTGATTTAAGCGTTACCCCTTTACGCTACTAACTACTCTCTTCATTTGAGTATATTGAATAATCAATCTCTCTCTCTGCATTGAAAAGTGTGGCTACCTCTGTAATTTAGTGAACTAAATAATGAGGGCAAAAGGGGGCTCTCAAATTAAATCCCTGGATTGTCCTCTTCTAAATTTTGACAACCCAATTAAGGTTGAACTATTTATGGAAATGACAAACCCAACCCTTCATAAATTAGTCGAGTTTGGGTAGGTTAGGATTCAATCCAACTATGGGTGGCCGGCCCTGCCCGTTTAGAACTCAGCCCATCAGGCTTTAAGTGCCTTGGCCCAGATATGGCTCTATCCATTTAGTAAGTGATCAGGTTTTGGCCTGGTTCTTAACAGCCTCAGGTTTGAAGAGCATCTCATGGCCCGACCCATTGGTCTAACTGGTCAATATGAAGCAGGTCGAACCCAGTCTGACTTGGCCCAAATTCATTTGTAAATAGTAATAATTAACAAGTTTTTAATTTTTATGCACCCGTTATCATAGCAAAATTTTTTCCTCCTTCTGCGAGAGAGAGAAACGATTCTGCGAGTCAAAGTTGACCAAAGTTTTGAAAATAATTTTTGAAAATAATTCGCTTCCATTTTTTAAATTTACGAAAAAATTTCGTAGAATAAGACTTGCTTGTCAGTACGAGGTTCAACCGTTCTTGACGCCTTTACCAGGGGTAATTGAACCAAAGATCAATGTATGCTTAGCTAGGCTCAAATACCTAAATTATGCTCTATTTTCTAAATACACAGAGAATCAGGCATGTGGTATGAGTTTTTTGAAAAATGCATATTTTGAAAGATATGATGTTTGCTTCTATTGCTTGAAAAATACTTGGAAAAATAATGATTATGAGAAAATCGTGAATTGCATTGAGAAAGCATTTTTGAAGAAAAGAAAGGTCGATTTCTAAAGAAATAATGAGATATTAAAAAATTGATTTCTGATAAAATCCCAATGACTTTGAGAAAATCGATTTCTTGAAGCTTTGAACATTGAAATTGAGGATGTTAGAACATTGGAAAATCATGATTTGAACTCGAGAAATATTTGAAACATCATTGAAAACTCAGAGTTTTGAGAAAATCAATTTCTCAGAAAGACTTAGAAAATTTTGAGAAAATCGATTTCTCTGAAATGGAATTGAAAAATAAGTCAGAAAAATGGGCGTGTGGCCCTGTGAAAGATTTTCATGATGCACTCTAACTTAAATGAACGAATGCTACTTTGAGAAAATATTTATGAAGAATTGAAATATGCAATGGTTTTCAAAGATAGCCTAAGGGTGTAGGCTGAATGTGGCTTATACGAAGATGACAAATCTGGGACTCATTCGTATTTTGACTATGACCATAAATACGAACTTCACCGAGTTTGTCAACTCCCTAAAAGCTCGGGCATGTGTCATTCGTGTCAATCATAGTGAATTTAAAAAATGCATGGATTGTCATTCATCAGATATTAAAATTTACGAAAGCAAACTATATGTAATACATCCTATTCTATGCAGGAAACGTAACTCTTATTCCAATATTATATTTGATATTGCATCAATCAAATAAAAGAAAAATGAATAAAATCTTTCTTCTAAATATCCCTACAAAATTAAAAAATGAGTTAGCACAAATATGCAGGTTTTTCTGGATTTATCCGGCAATATCAGAAAATTATTAGATTTTATCCAGATATAAACCCTGATTCATACCTCCCTGATATAAACATGAGAAATAAAGGATGATAATGCATGAAAATTTAAAAATAAAGTTTAGAAATTCGAAATTGAGGTAAAAATAACCAAAATACCCTTGATAACAAGACTATGGCCTTGAAATCAGGGTTTTTAGAAAGAATTTTTGTAAAAATGAGAGTTTTGAAATTCAAATGAATGCAAATAAAGATAAAATCAAATATAAGATGATATGATATAATTATATGCATGCTAAAACTCTAAAAATGCAAAAATATGACAAAACACTGAATTTTGCGCGAATTTCGTCTTTCTTTTGATAGTTTAGCTAACACACATGGCAATTGAACTCAGAATCAAACCAAATTTGGCATGGATACCTATATTAATTATAAGAATGGAATAAAATACGAAAATCATTTTTTTGTATTATTTCAATATGGAAATTAATAAAAACCCTAAAATACATTAGTTTTGCCTTTTAGCCAACACCTATCCTTATGACAACCTAATTTTGGGTATTAAATTACCATAGAAATTCACCAAATTTCACAGGGTGATAGTGCACAGCTAGGTCATGAATTTTTTTTTTTACAGATTTAGGATTTGACCTATGGTCGGAGAATTACAGCTCTGACAATACTGATCGAATTCTAACGGATCAAAAACCAATGAGAAAACAACATGCTTTGTCTAAAATTATGAGAAAAATAGCAAACTGTAACCAAAATTCATGAAAATTTAGAAGGGAATTGAAAACAATCAGATGATCATATCCTTTTCTTACAATTTTGGTATTGGATCTACGGTTATAGATGACACATTGGATTAACAGACCCCTAAATCTGATGAAACTATACTAACAGGGAATCGGCAGGTAAATTTTTAAATCTAGGAAAAATAAAAAACTAAATTCTAAAATCCTGAATTTCTCAGAAATGACAAAGAACATCATGAGGATAAATTTCTCTTTTGACAGACAGAACATCCGACTTATAGGTCAGAAAGCCACAGTTGATTTAGGTCGGTCTAGGGCTCTGACAACTTGTAACAGGCTTTACACAGTAGTTTGTAAAAATTGATTTTTGAGAGATAGCAATATTTATCAGAAAAAATCAGTAAAATACTAGATCTCTTTGTGAATCCACTGTATTTTACAGATCATGAATCAGATCTCCCATGAGGGAGATCTCAGATTAACAACTCTGCTACAGGTATATCCAGTGTTTTCATAGGATTGAAATTCCGGTTTGGTGTTTGATTTTTAAAATGGAGTTGCAGACGTCAAATCAGTCCGAGTTTTTGGCAGGAGATCACAGCCAAACATATACGGCCATCAAAAAATTCCCAGGATTTATGGACAAAAAACTTTACATAAAATAATAACTGGACTGGGTATATGAATCTAAAACTTATAAACTAACCATCAGATATTAATAGAATTATACTAAATGAATAAAACGACTATAAAACTAAGAAATAAAACTAAATGCAATGCTAAATGAAAAAGAAACATGAAATCTACATGATGATGGTAATAAAATGTGAAAAACATTAAGGAGACATGCTTGAGATTTACTTTTGCTCTTTAAGAGAGAGATTCAATCCATCGAATGGATGAATCTCCTCTCTTGTGTAGCATGAACATATAAGATGAAAGTCTTGTTATTTTTGGCCACTTAAGAATAAAAAAAATCACTCCTATACAGTCGTATATTCAGCCTTTTAGGCTGATTCTACATCATCTTCATGAAAACCATGCTTGAAGTATCATAATGTTGGGCGGCAAAGGTGGTCATCACCTGAAATCGATGAAATCTAACATAAAGTATTAATCCAAGAAAGAAGAGCCTTACCTTGGGATTTTGATGTATCTAAGGAGCTACTACGACAATGGAGAAGGCTTGGATCCTGCTGCACCAGTGAAGAAGGCTGAAGGAAGGAGGATGTTGTAGCGCTGGTGAGGAGAGAGAGAAGGTGATGATAGCACCGATGAGGAGGCTGCTGTCGGGTGAAGAAGGAGGGCCTTGGCAATGGATAAGGGTTGCTGTGTAAGGAGGCTGCCAAGGGAGGGGCTAAAGCAAAGGGAAGAAGGAGAGTAGGCGTAAGAGAGAAAAAGGGAATCAATGAGAGAAAAGGAGTGAATTCTTGAGGGAATGAGAATGTGTTAGGCGTGAATGGGAGAGAGAGCCAAGTGCCCAGCCGTGTCGTGCCTTGGTTTTTGTTGAGATTTAGTAAGGGCCTTAGGTTTTAAGAAGAGTGGGAGATAGAATAGAGGGAAGAGAGTCAGTCGTGTGATGCTCTTTAGGCATTTAGAAAAGAGGGAAAGGAAGAATAAAGGGAAAGAAGAAGAAGAAAAGAAAGGAGGAAGAAGAAAGGAAAAAGGGAAAGGAAAGAAAAAAGAGAGGGAAAAAGGAAGAAAGGAAAGAAAGAGGGAGGAAAGAAAATATGGAATTTTTTATTTTTTATTTTCTCTTTTTTTGTTTTAAGTGTGGCGCCACCTTGGAGTGGGCCCACGCGGTTTTTAAAGAGAATTTTAAAGTGGGGTGCCACATTTGGAGTGGGTCCACACGGTTTCTAAAAGAATATTAAAATAAAACTCAAAAAGCTTCAGTGTGGCACCACTTAGAGTGGGTCCCACTTATTTTTAAAAGAATGACAAAAACAAAAAGGGTAAAATGATTTTATAAATATCCTTAGAAAGTTTTTTGGATATTTTTGGTAATTTTGAATTAAAATTCAAAATTTGAAATTCTATACCCCTTTGCAGAGTGAATCCTGCTTAAAATTTTGAAAATCGAGTTTGAAAAGAATCCAGATTGTTTTTTGAGAAAAATATTTCTAAATTTAGAGTCCTGAGGGTAAAAATGTTAATTTAAAAACCCAGGATTTGAAATTGATTTCGAAAAGCTTTTGAAATTCGAATATGGATTAAAATTTTCAAAACTGAAATTCTAGATCTCGAAAATGAGATGAAATGTGATGAAATGATGGAAATGATAAGAAATGATAAGAAATGATATGAAATGTCATGTGAAATGCAAACCCTGGATGAAAAATTTTAGGTATTGGACCTCGATTGACATTTGTACCAGTTTAAAAAGTGATAATTTTGACAAAAATGAACAAAATGGCTCAAGAAATGGTTTTTGTCCCTACAGGGCCAAGAATGACACTAAAAACTGGGGTTTTAACTGCTTTGAACTGGAATGAACTGAATTTTAGGGTTTCGAAACTCAAATGAACTGACGAGACACTGGCTCAACTATACTCATAGACTGAATAGTCAAGAAATGGTGTCATTTTCAAAGAAATGGCGAGAAATGATCACTGGAGTGAAGTGAGTTACGAATAAGAACTGGGTTTGAGCTACAACAAAGATCAATAATACTGAGATAAACTGAAACTGAAGCTCAAACATTAGCTCTATTGACTGGACTTAGCTCAATTTCAGTTGAAATGAGCTGAAATAGACTCTTAGATTGCGAGAAATGGATTTGAACTGATACTGGAGCACTTGAACTTCTGGTGAGCTCAAGCTAGACTAAGAGGAATAGGATTGACTAGGAATGACTGACTCAGAGACAATTGGCTTGGATTCGAGTGAGGAATGAGCTCATTTCTAAGAAAATAAACTCATTTTGGCTGGAATGATCAGAAATGGAACATGAACTGCTCATTGCGAGCTCAGGTGAGCTAGAGATGACTGACATTCTAATTGTTCTTAGCTTAAGAATGAGCTTGGTCGACTCTGACTGACAGGGATCTAGGATAACCTAGGGGTAAAATGGTAAATTTCCTGGTGAAAGGGTTAAAATGACACCTGAACTGGGACAAACTTGGGGTTGGACTCCTACACTGATCTACTAGGGTTGGCATCTGCAAGAGAGGGGTGTCTAAGAATGGAAGAGGAAAATTTGGGGTGTTTACAACACCCAATTAAATATCTTTGTAGTTTTGATAAAATTTATGTAACTAATTAGGTAAATAGCAATAGTTACCAAGTTACTATGCAATAGTTATTTTTTGTTTTTATCTTATTAAAAAATTAATAAATAGCTCAGGCTTATTAGGCTGGCCCACATATATAACAGGCATATATAACGACCTGGGTTTCGGCCCGGTGCCTAACGTGCCCAGGCCTAAAACCTTGGCTCAAACTCAGCACATGGTGGGTCAAGTCGGCTTGGCCCATCCAGCTGCCCGGCCCGCTGCCCACCCCTAAATCCAACCTAATCCTGTCAAATTCACATCCAATTACATAGAATGGAGAAACTGCCAATTGCACACAACATGAAATCCATGCTCCAGTATTCTTGGGAATTTGTTGAGGATGCCCTTGAATAGCCATAAATATTGCTTGCATATATTTTTCGAGTGTCTTATTATTAGTATTTTTGGAAATTTATAGTTTGATCTTTAGTATATATTTCAATTATTTAAGATATATTTTTCGTATATTTTTGGAAATTTCCAATGCTCCTTCGAGAAAATTTTAACAAATTCTTTACTCTCTCAATATTTGTCCTTGCCAAAAAAAATTCTCAATAAAAAGTTGCCACTTTTGCATAAAGTAGATTCCATGTATTCTCACAACAAAGAATCAATGTCACAGGGACACGCCATTTTTGGCCCAATCCTTGGTGACACAGTGAAACATACTATGACATGTTGACAAAGACACTAACACTGACACATCAATAATATTTTAATAACATTTCAATAAAATAATAATAATATATTTTAATGTTGAAAACAAGTTCTTTTTAAAAGATTCATTTCCTCATGTCCTACTTTTCAAAAAAAAAAAATCAAATTTGTGCATTAAACTCAGTGTGTCAGGTCGTCCCGTGTCATCGTGAAATAGCAAAGAAATGGGAACCAAATTCCGTCAGCCAAACATGCCACAAGATTGTTTCCTTGGGAATTTATCAAAAGGCAAGTGACTTGTGTTTGCCCTTTATTTGTATGATTGTATCCAAGCAATTTGGTAAAATGAAGTATTGAAGGTTAGACTTGTCAATTCTCGTCTTGCTGTCACTGCAACAGAAGGCAATTGGCAATTCTTGACTAGTAAAGAATGAGACATATAGATGCATTCTATGTCGCAGGCTCACAAGATATATTAATTATACTGTATCGTACTTGCAAAATGGCGTGCTTTTTTTAAATACCTATTAATTTGATATCCCTAGCATATCCAAAATCTTAATTCTTGAGTTTTTTTTTAGGATATTTTTACTGTTCGTGCATGCGAACCTGTTGAAGTTTGCACGATATATAGGTACACTATAAAAAAACCGCAACCTTGAATAAAAAAGAGATTGTTTTCAAACCTCTATAAATCCAGTACTACCTTCACAAATATAATATGACTTTCGCAAAGATACCATTTGACCTTAAGTAAATACTTCTCAAGGAGCTCAACAAATGTGTGCCGACATTCCCACTCGCCTATTGTGATTGTCTTGAACGTTCACATTCTTATTTGAGCTTCGCAAATGTAGTATGACATTCGCAAATGTAGTACAACATTTGTGAAGAAAACTTGTGAATCTCATTTAAATAATTACTTCTCACATACTTCTGCAAATGTGTGCTTACATTCACAAATACCTTGTGTGAATGTTGTCACTCATTTTCAGACGTCCTCATTATGTTGGCAAGATGATTCACGAACATCCTCTTTATATGCGGATCTTTTAACCTCATTTGCAAACTTGTGGAAATTGATACATTGGACATGAGATTCACAAATTCTCTCAAGGTTTTAATGTGAATGTCCGCTTTTTTGTGAATATTCATATGAGCATTAAATGTGATGCTTCATTTTTTTTTTGTTTTTCAAAAATGATGGTTTGAGTTTTAAGGCTATTTTTGCATAAATAACGTTTTTGTGGTCTCCAGTCCCTTTTCCCAACATGTTTCTCCAGATAAAAAAAATTAGTGACTGTTTTCTCGCAAAAATTTTCAGCATTATTGCTTGCTATCCGTTGCACATCACTTCATCGACGAATTTTGTAGCGTCCGGGACATCATCACCTATGAGATATTTCGGTAAGCTCATCTTTAATGGTTGAATTAATTATTTTTTATTTTTTTGCATTAATTAGTTAATTTTAAAAACATTTTCATGAATTAATTATTTTGCGAAAGAATTGCATGGTTCTCAAGTTATCTTTGCATGTTTGTTTTGTTTTCTTATTTATTGAATTCATTTTTTTTCTCTGTTTTTCGGCTTTGTTTTCTTAATGTAGTCAGATATTCAGTTTCATATGGTTGTTTATTTGATACGATCATAAGCTTTACACTACACAAAAACTGTATTTAGTGCATTGTTTGCCCTTGATCATTAAAATTGTTAAATATAGTTCTTTCTGATATAGTACTTACTTTCTGATATAGTTCTTGTTCGTTATGCAGGTCATGTTAACTGAATTTCCAAGCCTCCCTCCATTGTTTCAGGAATCGCCAAATGCGGTTAATGAGTTGTCTATAGCAAGTAATCTCTGTGTGTGTAGCATCGGCTGCTTCATCTTTCATACCAACTATTATGAAGTTTTTTCTTCTGCTTGCTGCACCAAAGACTAAAGCACAGGCTTCTGAGCAGTTCTTGTAAGATTTGGGATATGAATACCTTTATACTTAAGAGATTAAGATGCCATTCTAGGATTCCATTTCCTAGTATCAAGACCAAAATGAGCCCCCATATCAATACAACCCTGGGGAGCAGCTTTTGCTAAAACTTTAGTGGTTTCCTGAAAGCTATATTCAGACTGAATATTTAGCGATGCTCTTGTTATTCCCAATAAGATGGCTCGGTCCTTTTTCTCTCTTTACTCCCTCTAGATAAACAAGGGTCCATTTTCTATGTACTGTGGATACTTGTGCTTTTTTGTTTGAATCTATTAATAAGGAAATGCTTTGCTGATAATGTTAATGAGCTGAAGCTGATGCCCTCTATGTACGAAAAATGACATCTAGATGAAGTTTTGCATGCTGGCCTTCAAAATGCTATAGATTGTTGTTTTTTTCTTGCATCAATAACTGAAATTCTGTGGTGTCATGCTTAATTTTTTTTCAAAATGCTATAGATTGTTCTTCTGATTTCTTATCAGGTGAACTCCTAATCTAGATGTCTGGAATCTCTTCTTGAAGTTTGAATATGGCACTTAAGTCTTATATTAATTTCCTTTCATTTGAAACATGTCATTGTTGTTTGAGTCCAAGCTTTTAGTTAGTGCTGGCATCTTTTATTCTTCTTTGATTGTTTAGTGTGGGGGTATGCTGGGATGTATCATTTGTGTCAATGACGGGCACTCGTATCAAAGTTAGTTTGCATTTGATCTATTACTGTCCTCGTCAGTAAACCTAAGCATAGAGAGAAGCTAGCATAGCAATTATTCATCTATGAAACTTTTGTTGGTTTGTATTTGTTGTCATTTCAGGCGATATATATGAACATGATGTCATTCTCAATGTAAAGACAGAAGATCAAGATGCCTTTTGAGAGGGACTCCTTTCAACTTAAACCTTATTATACTGATACATGGTATGTTTTTATGCTTTACTTCTAGGCATCTGTTGCTAGTGTATTTTTATCCTTAATTGTTCATGCGATATCTACTGCAACTTGTCAGCATCAATAACACTTGAGAGAGCAGATAGGGCTATTTTTGAAGTTTGGTGTTCCTAGGCAGAATCAGATGTATTTGTAACTTGTTGAAAAGAATTTCTTAGGCTTGCATCCAAATCATATAACAGTTAGTAGTATACCACTATACCCAAACCACTGGCTTAATTTTCTTAGTGCCACTTTGAATGGGTATGATAGTTATGCGAGTTGCTTGGAATGTTTTATTGTCGTTGGGTAGCATGCATATGCCAGTGAATTTTCAGGAAAAAAGTTGGAATTGTTCATTTGACTGGATCATTAAAGTGTGTCTGATTTAAAATGTGCATGAAAACACAATTCATATGTAATCCAATGGGATGAAATAATTTATGGCAGGCTGAGTAAGCATTTTATGGCATGTCAAGCCTACTTTGAGGATGTCAAATTGAAATTCCCGAAAATGTGGCTACTTGACATGAATATTTGTCCACAAAAAATTGCAAGATGGGTTCTTGGACTATTTTTATATAGCATAGACAAAGCATATCATCATATAAGAACAGTGAAAAACTTGCATGAAGGACCATTCTCTGAAAACATTTTGCTAGTATGAGTTACTCAAAAATATGACACTGAGTTACATGGCCATATGAGATGTATTTTTCCTTTTGTTTAATGATAAGCCATATAATGGGAAACGTTATGATTCCCATAGCTTGTTGTTTTTGCCTTTGTTATAAGGTGCAATACATCCACATTTGTTTGAAAGTTCCCATAACCATCTTGTTTGCTATCTTTCATTTCAAACATGGATATCTGAAAGGGAAGATGAATGTTTTGTCGTACTTATCTGTAAACAAACTTAACTCTTATGTTTTGTTCTTCTTCTTCTTGCTCTTTTATCTCAAGAATTTTAACTGTTTAATTTTTTTTGTTTTTGCTGCTACAGTGGCCTTATTCCTCCATCACCTCAGGAGTGTCCAATCCTGGGCCTTAACCTTCTTAGGCTTTTGGTTCAGAACCGAATAGCAGAATTCCACACTGAACTGGAGCTTCTCCCTGCAAGCACTCTGGAGAACCCTTGCATTAAGCATGCCGTGGAGCTTGAGCAGTCTTTTATGGAGGGTGCCTACAATTGCGTGCTGAGTGCTAGGCAAACTGTTCCTCACGACACTTATGTCTATTATATGGATCTTCTTGCTAAAACTGTCTGGTAATGCATTTTATGTGGATATCTACTGAAGTACTAATGTCAAAATTGGATTGATAGTTTGTGTTGATGCTGCTATTCCTTTTGCAGTGATGAAATAGCAGGCTGCAGCGAGAAGGCATATGATTACTTGGCAATCAGTGATGCTAAGCAGATGCTGATGTTTCCATCTGAGCAAGAACTGTTAGAATATATTACGAGGTAAGAGTTACTAAATGATAAGATAAGCCATGAATTTCTTTATTCTGGTTTTCAAGTGTCCTTTTTCTTTCATTAGTGCAAATCCCTCTGCATTGTGATCATGAACGCTAAGTGGAAAGTTAGTGAATAATGAGTTCACTAAACTGGATTTTGTGGCTTTTAGATGGATCATACATGGTCTGAGTCCAAGTTGGACGTTTTGAATCTCCATGTGGTGGCAAATTAGCTGTTTTACTGAAAGTTATAAGCACTTCTGATGCGTAGATTCTGAATATGGTTTGGAAACAAATATAGGGCACCACCAGGATATTTTAAAAGTTATCAGGTTAAAAGAATAGAATAATGATACAGTGACTAGGGTGCTAGACGATTCAGATTGGATGTAAATCCGAATCCAAATGATGTGCGATAGATCCAAATCCAAGTTTGGATCTGAATGATATCCAGCGAAAGGGTCTGTCTCAGGAAATAAGTTAACTGTTGGATTCAGATTGGAGGTATGACCAAAATTGATGCGTTTGCACCCCAAACAGTGACTGAGATAGCTGTTGATGCTAACTGTTGTAGAAATCAAGGGTGTGATATTTTGGGGAGAGAACTGCTGTTCTTTGTAGGTGTTGGTCCTTAGTTGTCAAACTCAGAAGCTAGGTCAGGGGGTCAGTCATTGTCCAAATGAATGTGATTAACTTGTTAAAGTTGGATATCAGCATCTCCCACACTGTACAATGCAAGAATATTAGCTTCTCCATATATGTGTGTATGTCATCTTGGATTCAATCAGTTGATGGCCATTCTGTTCTGGCTAGCCTGCAAATTCTGATCATCTCCCAACCCCCTTATTGTTCATGTTGGGTGATTCTGAAGCAAGTGCACATCAGAGTGTTCTGTATTGGGTCTACAATCTAATAGTACCCAGTTTGATGGAGGACAAGCCATCTTGTCATTCTGGTCTTCATCCTTTTTCAGGTCATCACTAGGTATATATTCTGGCTTTGAATACCTGAATATATAGCGCTTAGCGGTTTCTGTCCCTATTGTTAAGATATATATATATATATATATATATATAGTAAGGTGTAACGTTGAGTTATGTTACATGCACGCCCGCCCACTAATATGAAAACAGACCACCGCTGCTAAAGGTCTTTTTCCGCCATCATCAAGACCACCTGAAGAGTGTTTTTTTTACATGCGGCTGCATGTACGAGTCGAACGATGATACACTCAGTGAGGGTATTATTTCTCAGAGAGATTTTCAAAAGTTGATAAATCTCAGGAATATCTCGGCAATATATAAAAATTAAATATTTTTTTAAATAAGTAAAAATATAGAAAAAAAATGAAAAAAAAAATTAAGACAAAGGCCTTAAAATAGACAAGATAAATTGATAAATGAGCAACTAAGTTAGCAGCTAACAACTAACAAACAAAAAATTAGTAACTACATAACTAACATGTGACAAGTAACAACTTAACAAATAATTATAGCATCCATCTAACAATAGGAAAAAGAGAACAATTTAGAACTTTGAAGTAAACATTAAGTGACTAACAAGTAACACGTAAACAACTAAAAAAAAGTCATAACTCATAACCCATGACTCCATGAGTAGTAGCTAATACAACACCAAAATAAAGTTCAAGGTTCAACATCATAATTTTTCAAAAAAAACAAAAACAAAAAAGTAATCATGAAATGTTCAAAACTCATCGATTTGATTTGGGTTTTGAACCAAATCAAACCAAAATTTGAGGCCAAGGTCATTTTTCTTAAATTATAGCAATTTTTTCAAATGTTTATCTTTAATAAGTTTGGAGTTTTTTTTAAAGCAAATTTGAAAACAGACGTAGTTTTCTAGAGTGATATTTATCCTGAGATATATAATTTGCCGATATATTGAAAATATCATGATATATTATCGATATTATCAGCTACCTTGAAATAGCCGATAATATCAGGATATTTTCAATATATCGACAATATCGCTGACTCTGATATATATTGTATTTTGTATATATGTATATTTTTTATTATTATGTTGTATTTAGCTTTTTTAAATGATTGTATTTTATTTTTTGTCCAAGGGTATTCTGGCCATTTTGACCAGCTAGCTAACTGTTGGGGCCTCCCAACGGCTACATGGTCTCCCTCTCTCTCTCCCCCTATTTTATATATATGTTTCTTATGGTTCCCATTTGAACTATGCATCTTTTTTTGCATTTTATGAATTAATAAAATTAATTATTTTAATTGAGTTTGTGCTCTTGTGACCCCTTTTTGGGTTTGTATTTGTGCTTTTGCTCTTTGCAGGCATTGTATCTTTGAATCCTGACCTAGAGATGAACAAAACTCGACTGAGTCATGGGCTGCCTGAGTCAGCCAAGTTTTAGCATAACTCGACTGAGTCATATATATATATATATATAATATAAATAGTATATATATTATACATAAAAGATGGTTATAGATATATTAATAAACTTATATATTAAGCATATTATAAAATATCATACAATGCATATTATATATGATATATCAATAATATACTATGAAATATATATAGTACATACATATATTAGTATATTACATATTTTATATAAAATATAAAGTTAACATGACCTGATTGAGTCACCGGGTTGACCTGTTTGAATCATGAGTCAATCATGGACGAGTCGTGTGCCGAGTCACTGGGTTTTAAAACTATGGTTATGAAGATAATTAGCTATATTCAAAAGAGTGCTTCCAAAGGACTTTTTTTTATTATCTTCTTTCTCTCTTGATTTAGTTGCGTGCTCTGATTTGGATTGAGGATAAGATCCTAATGATCGTTGCTCAATTACTGGTTTTTGTGTGTTTTTAAGTGACTCACTCGTGTCGTGAAAGTGCAAAAAATAGCAAAAAGATTCACTTTCATCAATGGAAGTTGGGTACCAAACAATGGCCACCACCACATCAGAAGTTATAGACTATGAAAAAGCATTTGCACCAGTTGCAGCATGACAAGTGTTAGGACACTTATTACTTTATCATCCATTAGAAAGTGGCCTATCTATCAACTAAATGTTAAGAATGTCTTTCTAAAATGAGACCTTAATGAGGAACTGTAAATGGTTCCTTCACCCGGTCCTGTGATTGAGAAGGAGAATGTTCTTCGACTAAGAAAGACTTTGTATGGGCTTAAACAAACTCCTAAAGCTAGGTATGATATATTCAATAAGGTAATGTTAAGTTTGGGATATAGATCTTGTTACTGACACTGCTCTTTACATTAACAACTATGAAGATCTTTGGTTAAGAAGTCCTCTCAAAGATATGGGTATCGTTATCTCAAATCCTTTAAAGATGTATTGTGATGACAAGAGTGATATTTGCATCGCTAACAACCACACCTTCCATGAACGAACAAAGCATATCGAGATGGATTGTCACTATTTTCGAGAAGCGGACTTTAGAAGAACGATAGAGTTGCCTTATATGTCTTCCGGATACCAACTTGTTGATTTTTTCACCAAGGCCTTGCCCTCTTAGCATTTTATGTTTCTCCTTGGCAAACTTTCGGTTAAGTTTAAGGGAGAATGTTAAAATATACCTTTTGTTTTATGTATATATATATATATATATATATATTGTAATCTAGGAATCTATATATGTATTTTTGTAACAAGTGTTGCCCATTAGGGGCAATGTGGTCCATCTATTTTTTCTTTTTTAGTGTAATCGGTACAACCCATTAGGGGCAATTTGGGCTTTTTTTATGTAGCCATTAGGACTAGCCCAACTAGCCTTATTCAAGCATAGCAAGAATGTGGTCCCTTTTGTATATGTAAGTGGGATACTTCCCACATACTTGTTATGCTTTTCTTAAGCATTTCAAAGGTGAATAAAGCTATATTTTTTACATTGTGTGCTTTCCCTTAGGGAATATTGTGAGTGTTGGACTCTTCTATTTGCCCTTAAGTGGCTTGTGTATTACCCATTATGGGTTTGTGCTTGTGCACGCTATTTTGTTTCTTAATTGCCCTTAGTGGCTTTGTCAATTTGGTTTTCTAGAATTCAAATTGTTGAAGCTTGTCTCAATTAGCTTATTCATCGATGATGTTTGTTAGGATTTAGGGTTTTGATTTAGTTTTTTTATAATAACAAAAATATTTAATTATAATTCTAAGTTTTTTTGTATTTTCTTAACTACTATTAGGCAGGAATTCATGATTTTTACTAGAATAATAAGGGCTTTATTTTTTATCAATTAGCATAAATGTAAAATTATGACTTTTGTAGGAATTAGGGTTTTGATTTGATTTTTATAAATTGCCATGAATATTTAATTATGGTTTTAGGGTTATATCAATAATATGTTTAAAAAAATCAAATAGTTATCTAAAGTGTAACTTTTACAATTGACAACACTGATTTTCCATATTTAGAAAACAATTCATAATTGATTCATTGCTAAATTTTTTTCTTATCTATGCTAATTGATAAAAAAAATGAAAACGCATAACACATTAACTGAAAACAAAAAGAATAAATTAGAATAGTTGAATGCATTTCTGTGCATGGACTACAACAAAAAGAGAGACAAAATCTGTGCATCTGTGCATTTTTTTGTATCATGCGAGAGACGAGAGAAGAGATAAGAAGAAGAGGAGGAGAACGAGAGAGCAAAAAAAATTCATACTTGTTTCGGGGCTCCACCACGTGAGAGAGAAAGTTGTGAGCATGTGAGAGCCGTGAGGGAGAGAAGGCTGTGAGAAAAAAAAATCAAAACACATAAAAGGAGTAGGTAGGGCTTTGTTTAAGCCTTATTTTTTTGGTCGAATGAGGGTTTTGACCCTCATTTGACCAAATAAATCGAGGTGGCAGTCCGAGGCGCGCCTCGCCTCAAGGCACAAGGGCCCTCGCCTTGAGGCGAGGCGCGCTTTTTGTGCCTTGAGGCGCGTTTTTAACAACACTGAACCAGAATTTTTTACCCTAACCCTAGAACGCAAAGAAAACCAGCGATTTTCGTGGAGAAGAAGAAAGAAGGTGGAAGCTTAACTGGTTGGCGTCCGAGTCGGCGATTAATGGAGAGAAAGGAGGGAGAGGTGGAGAGGGAACATGAGGCGACGACGCTCATTCTTATCGGACTTCTTTCCTTCCCAAGACCGTTGCCCTAGAGCACAACCCAATTCCTCGCCGAGTAATTCTGCAATCCGGTTCCTCGAAGTAAGATGCACCTAAACATGGAATGGGATCGCTGATCCGACAGTCTAGGTTCAAATCTCATGGGCGTCATTTAGGGATGGCAGTAGACAGAGGGGAAACGAAACCTCGCCCGTTTTGCCCAGTTTGAACCAAGGATGGAAGACATAAAATAGGGATAGAGGGGGGGGATAGAGGTTAAAATCAAAACCCACGTAAGGATGGAGGCGAGGATGAGCTTACTCCTTTTCCTGTCCTGTCCCGTTCTCTGCTTTGCACTTCCCCGTCCCCAATCTTTTTTTAGGAGTGGTAATAGATCAAGGGAAAACGGGGGATTCAGTCAGCTTCGTTCTGTTTGAATGGGGGATAGAAGACATGAAACCAGGATGAAAGTGGTGATGAAGGTTAAAATCAAAATCTGACAAGAATGGAGGGCAGAATTTTGAGATGGGTGGGAGTTATCTCCCGCGGCCCCGCCCTCGCCTCGGTATACTGCATGCTTAGGGACAGTGACCATGGCAAGCAGCAGAGCCAGTGCAGTTAGGTTTTTGTTTCTCAGTATCACTATCAAAAAATAAATTTAGGTTGATTGGATTTGGACCTCTGACCCAAACCCACACTGTTTATACACCCATGGCCATGGGCTGATAGCACGAAGCCTACTAATGAACGTTTTCACTTCTAGGGTTTCAAATGGATCCTAATCGGAGACTCCACATTAGCTCCACTTGATTTAGTGACACCCACCAGCTTTGATGAGAACTATTTCAAGAACTTAATCCAAAGGAAGGGCCTTCTTGACTCGGACCAAGTCATTTTCAGTGGGGCTTCCACGGACACACTGGTTGTCACATACAGCAAGAATAGTGCCATTTTCTACACTGATTTTGCAGCAGCAATGGTGAAGATGGGTGATATCACCCCCCTCACTGGCTCTGCAGGACAAGGAAAATGTGTAGAGCTGTCAATTGATTTTCTTTTTTCTCATGTACACTTTTTCTCTAGGCTTGATTAGTGATTGATAATAGGTTGTAGAAGAAATTTTGTGTATGTCTTGTTTGATTGTTTTTGGCAAAGCCACCATTTGTAATAATTGGCCTCTGAAGAGGTCCACCCTTATTTTTTTTTGTTCATTATTCTTTATTATTGTATGGTATTGGATTGTGTTTTTTTAAAGGAATAAATCGTATTATTGAATATTATTGTATTGCATGTGTATTCTTATTCATAGTATTGTTTTTCTTCCTTTTTCAAAGGATATCCTTAGAAATATTATTTTTTGATATTTACATGGAGAAACCGCCCACAGGATCAGAGACCTATCTGCACTGGCTCTGCCTGCCGTACTGAAGATCACTATCCTACAGGGTAAAACTCTGTGGGTTCACCCCTTGCCCCCAAGGAGTCACCACACTTCTGCTTGCGCAAGAGATGACCCCTATGGGATTTGAACCTAGACTGCCTGCCTAGCAGCCTAGGCCTCATCCTACTAAGCCAATGGAAACATTATATATAGCTAACTCTGTTATCAAAATGATGAAGACCATGGTTCAATAATATTTACTTGAACCACGCAATTAAACAGAGAATCTTACAAAGGGAGGTGCGTTAACAAGTACAGTAACGAAATATTCAAAGTTGGCACTTCGTCATGATGTGTTGAGAGATTAATAGTTGTAGTATAAAGCATACTCTGTGATCAAAAGTTTAAAGTTAATTACCTTTTTCCTATCAATTAAGTATATCATGATATTTTCAGGATTGCATAATTGAATATAAGTAACTCTCCTTCAAAAACAAAAAATAATATAAGTAACTCATAAGTGTGAAAACGTAAATTTATAAATGCGTCAAAGTCAGTATTAGCCTTATAAAATGCCTAATTATTTTGTTGAAAAAAAAAATGATGCTTGCCATTATATTACCACCACCAGAGATTTCCTTTACGGAAAATTTTCCTTTATTTCGCATTCAAGACATCAATTAATAAAACTCTTTCACAAACATCAGGTGTTTGTCCAACGTCTCGCTATAGCCAAACAAAGGACGTGTTTGGTGAAAATGCATCTGAACCAGTTTTTCTTCAGGTGATAGTCAGGTTCATGGTGTTTCATTTCTTATCTCTTTTCTATCCTGATGGTTGTGCTGGGTTGTGTGTGCCTGCAAGCATGCGAATGTTGTCAGTAGGGGTGGCAATCGGGTCGGGTTGGCGGGTTGGCTGGTCGGGTTGGCGTGTCAGCATACCTCAACCCGAACCCGACCCGTTTATTAAACGGGTCAGCTGTGGCAAACACGAACCCGACCCGTTTAATAAATGGGTAACCCGACACGACCCGCCAACCCATTTAATAAATGGGTTGGGTCAGGTAAACGGGTTTTCAGGTTCGCGGGTCGGGTTGGCGGGTTGATGGATCGGGTTGGCAGGTAGTCAGGTTGGCGGGTCGGGTTGACGGGTCAGGTTGGCGGGTCGAGTTGGCGGGTCGAGTTGGCGGGTTGGCGGGGCGGTCGGGTTGGCGGGTTGACCCACCCGCCTAACCCGTTTATTAAACGGGTCAGCCGGGTTGGCATACCCCCAACCCGAACCCGACCTGTTTAATAAACGGGTTACGCGGGTCGACCCGTTTATTAAACGGGTTGGCTTAAGCCCAACCCGAACCCGCCTAAGAGGCAGGTTGGCGGGTCGGGTTGGCGGGTCGTGTCAGAAATTGCCACCCCTAGTTGTCAGTATCGTTGCGAATCAGTTGATTTAGACCGATTGGTATTGAATCAGCCAAAACCCGATTGTTGATTCGGCTACTTTAAAAATAGTTTAAAATACTGTTTAATGATGTGTGTTATCTGCTGGTTAAAAATTGTTTGATTCAGAGTCTGAATCCGCCGATTCTCACAATCGTTTTGAAAATCGATTCAGGCCTGATACCGATTCTTATGACATTGGCATGTGTGTCTTAGTTGAAGTACTAACACCCATTTAACCAGTCATTTGTACTTCATAAAAATGCAGGTTCTGCTTTCATGGGCAACTGACAAACAGATTCCTGGGAAGGAAGAGGGCATTGTTGATTTCTGCCTTCTAAACATCAACAACCAACTCTCTTCTTCAACTTCTTTGTCTCCAAATTTTATGCCGTTTAGGGTTACAGGAAGAAGTTGGAGGAGCAAGTTGGTGAGCATTGGCTTCTTCCTCTTCACCGATGGTATATTTTCTCTTTCTTTCATTGCTTACACTACAAAACCCTCCTGGAGGTTTCTATACTCTCATCTATCCTTCCCCTCTGCTACTCTCCAGCTGTCCCTGCTATGTGTCCAATCTAAATCACCTAGATATCTTGCGGTCACAGCCAGAACCAAGAAAACCTTTGAAGTCTTAAACAAGCATTCAATCATTTGTACACTTCAGGACCTTCCCTTGGATGCTTTGTATGTGCCATTCCTATTAATACAATTTGTTTGCTGAACACTGGATTGTCCGGTGTGCATCTCCTGTTGCTGGGCCTTGCACCACGCTGTGATAAACCTAATCTTGCATGTGACTTGTCTGTTGATTCTCTCCCGAGAAACTCGATTGCCGCCTCGCCCATGAGCTACTTGCCTCAGGCTCTCCTAAGTGCATTTTGCATATATCAGGCATCCACTTCTCAGTGCTAGCCTTGTCCCTTGGCTCCCCCTTACTCGCTGCCCTGCTAGCAACACGTTTTGCGAGTCTTCTGCTGCATAGATCGTGATCATCCACCTCTTAAACCTTTGCTAGAAGGCTTGTCTAGTCCGCACTCCAGATGCTGCACGAGTTGCTACATTCAGCTCATGACAACTTGTGCAGCCATCAAGATGGAAATAAAATAACTCCAAGCTGTAGATAGCAGGGACAAGGTTCGTAACAATATCTACAGATTCGAGTTATTTCGAATTAGGGGTGTCAATGGGTCAGATTTAGCCCGGACCTGACCCGTAGCAAACCCTATAGGGTCAGGGATTGGTGATAAATAAGAAGGTCCGATTACAATCTGGGTCAGGCCCAAAGGGTCTAATTAATATATAGAGCCAGTTATGGTTTATGAAATTTCATAACAGACCAGGGCTCACCCGAGTTCCAACTAAGATCTGCAATTTTTCAATGTAAAAATGATAAAAATATTATTTTATTAGGTATGGTCTGGGTGTGGTTCATGTAATCCTTATAAGATTTGGGTATGGTTTCTCTTTGACCATATTTAATGGTGTTAAGACAATTTGGCTTGATACCAAAAATTGGCCTCTCTATGTAGCCTTGGAGCAGCAAGAGCAGGATGAGATGAAAGATGGGACCTATGGTGATGAGACGAATTTAGTGAAGGGGTGAAATGAAGAGGTTGGATCCCTGAGTATGATGGGGATTGCTTTCTTTTCTTTTCTTTTTATTTTTGAGGGAAAGAAAGAGTGATATGGGGATGGTTGGAACAACAAAAGACATACAGGTTCCAGGCAATTAAACATTAGTCATACTCGAAAAAATAAAACATGTCTCCAGGTGATATAAAAGCAACTCAAGGTATATCCACTTCTCCTTAGTGGAAGCAATAATCTTTTATGCCAGTGGAACATAATTAACCAAACCCCTGCATGGTCGTCTTAACAAAAACAGATTCTCTCCTGCAGTCTAGGCAAAACAAAAACATATACAGTCCCATCCACTTAATACAAACAACAAAACAAATACCATTTCAATAGCAAAAACAAAGATCCACACTTATCAAGATATGTCATTGCCTTAACTGGAGAATCATAAATACTGAAACTAGACATTCTATCGCATTTCACTGTTGCAAGATGTCTTGTACATGGGAAAGACAAATAAAAATAAATATATAAAGAAATACCACAGGCTAATGAAAACTTCCAAGTCTTCCTGGAGAGATTCTCGATCCCTTCTAAGTCTGGATGGATAGGGTGCTAAATTTCTTGAAGTATATTTTTCCCATGTTTTTGTGCATCAAACAAAAAGGTAGATGTCGGGACAAATGACAGTGCATATCACCTGAATGTGACTAACTTCGAGAAACAAAAACTTTCATTCGCAATTGGCATTGGCAACTCAACTGAAAGAATGCTGAGAATTTTTCTCTACAATTTATAGAGAGGCACAATTCCAAGGAGATGGAAGCATATTCTAATGACTACTGCAGTGGCCTCACATAACAATAATCTACTCGCCTCCTCCTCGGATCCCACCACCTGCAAGGTATGACATCAAATAAATAAATAAATAAAAGTTCCTTCAATGAGACAATCTCATGTTTATCTCACAAAAAAGTAATATAGAGTGCATGCCAAATAATTGCTACAAGGAGGTAAAATATTGAAGTGATACCCTGCATGTGGAATAAAATTTTGTGAAAATTTCTGACAAGTTGTACAGGTACTCGCATAATGTGTTTGGGAGCAGATTGGTGAGAGCATCCTCAACTATCTGAAAATGCACAAAGTGTTAAACCCATAACCATAAAAAAAAGTACATTAGACTGCAAAAGAAAAAAAACTCAGCCATAAAAAAAGTAAATTAAACTACAAAAGAAAAAAAAAAGAGAAAGGGAACCGGAACATGCCTTAATGAAGCACACCTTTTAAATGAAGCTAATATAGTACATTCATAAACACCTAATCATAACTCCTACCTCGGAAAATTGGATCAAATGAATGCCTAAGATCCGTTCATTATCATGCACAATATGGATCTTTCCTCCCTTCTATCAAAGAAAAAAATGACAGGTGTCAGCAAAGTAAAGGGTAATATTTAAGATTAGGAACAAAAATCAAGAAAAATAAATTAACCAGCAAAATCTTGCTACAGCTATCCGAGGAGCAACTGCATCAATTAGAGAACACGACTTACACTCTTCAGCTCCTCTATGTCTTTACCAGACTTCCTTATAATAGAACAAATACGAGCATGTGCATAAAGAAGGTATACAGCAGTATTTCCCTGCATAATTGAAAGGCAGAAATAAGCATAGTCATAAATATCGCCAATTTTTTCAATTTCGTGCAAAAAAATGCGGTAAATATCTTTTCCACATTTTTCCTGTATTATACGCGATATTTACAAAATATCGCTCAGATTTAATATCTCACATTTATATCGCATTTTTTTAATATCAAGTGATATAAATGCTTCGGTTTTAACACCAAATGTATCAAGCTCCCATAGGAACGCAGTATCGCTTTTACAGCATGAGAACATGTCATGCTCCGAGGGGGATTTTATAGAAGGGGAGGGAGGGCCGCTCTTCGTGTCTCATTGATATGGGACTAAATTTCCATATCCAAAGCCTAAACAAACCGTTGACCCTAAATAAGTAAATAGCTATACCTAGAAAAGGTAAAAAAGGTCAGTCCATCCACGTCCCCTGAAGGCCTGCCTGAACAGCGTCTTGAACTGAAAGCCCCTCCCATCTCCTCCAACTAATGAACAGCTTTGGAGGTGGAGAGAGGGCCCTGTCTGAACCTTCAACACGCCACAACTGCAGCAACTCTCTCTCTCACACACACACATTGTGTATTTCTTTTCTTCTCTTTTTTGAGAAAAACACAAATACATTGTGTATTTCTTTTTATTTCACCATTTGTGCAGGATTTCATTGCAAAGGATTTCTGCCAAATGCTTGTTGAGCAGATTTCATATTTCGTTGGAAACTTGGAAAATGAAAATGATATGGTATCTCCAATTGAGAGTTAGCTCAAAGCTTTGTGTGGAGCTTTTAGAGGACAATGACAGATGGAATATTATATTTAACTTTTTCTAATGATGATTGAAAATTACATTTTTTAGTTTGCATTTGAAAACTTTGTGGATGAATTGTTTAATGCATGATTGTAATTTAAATTTGAACATTTTAGATTGTTACTTGGTATAGTTGATGTTTTGTTTGTCAGTTGTTATTTATTATTTGGTAATTGTTATTAACAAGTTATTAGTTCTTAGTTGCATGTATTGTTAATTTTTTTGTAGTGTTTAGAAGTGTAAAATAATTTATTTTTTATTTCATCTTATTTTTGTCATTTTAATTTTTTTAAGTAACCAAGATTTTCCCGAAAAAAACATTTTTTTTCAAAATCTCCCGAGAATTTCCATTGCTGAGAAATTCCCTGAGAACAAAATTTGTGACTATAGAAGTAAGTTAAGAAACAAAAACAAACAATGCAATCAAGATGAAGAATTACCCCCATGATGCAGCTAGGCAAGAGTACATAGGATATCAATAAATTGACCAATGGTATTCTACAAAAAGGGTGCCTTTAAGAAATTAAATATACTTTGATAAAAAAAACCTGAGTATGTTTATTTGAACAAGGATACCCACAACACAACATATATTTTGGCACAGCCAGAAACTCAAGAAATGAGATATCTGCCTTGAAATGAGAATCAAGACAGAAGGGCTGCCATCGAGGCACAAACGAAGTTTTTTTCTTTTTAGGCTTACCTAATAGAATGAAGGTAACATGGTAACACGACTAATTTCTTTCTAGCAAGTACAACATCACTACAGTACATTGACCAAATTTAAGGTAATACTAGTGTTATAAGTATCGGATTGTACAATACGGTACGATATGTATTATTACTTTGGGCCTAATCAATACGATACACACCCGTATCGAGATACTGGTGTGTATCCTACCTGTATCAGGTATATCGTAACAGCCCAATAAAGGGTGTATCTTACGATACACAATTAGTGTATTTTATGTTGCATTCAATTCTTTTTTTTTAATATATAAGAAAACTCCTTAAGGTGAGCTTGTGTTCACTCCTAAAGAACTTGAGAGTAATTTAGGGCTTGAATAGAAGAAGTCATCATTTTTTTTTAACTTAAAAAAAATTGGTCATGTAAAATTTTTAAGTATCGAGAAACACTTGGGGATTTTGTTTTCGTTGATATAAACATGCACCATTATGGATCTTATGATTTGTTAGCTTAGTGTTGTTTATTATTTCACAATTTACATTTTTCTTATGAGATATGCATGGCATTCATAGCAGCTCGTGGAGACATAAATGCTTCATAAGTGATTTATGGTTGTATTTTGTGCAACTTATCACTGTTTAATGTGCTATGATTTTTTTAGAATTTTTGCTAATTTTCTGATTTTTCTTGATTTTTCTTGATTTTTTTGGATTTTTTTATTAAAATTATATGATATGATACGATACAATGTTACTTTGGGCCCGACCGATACGGGTAATGATATGATACTTACAACCTTGGGTAATACCTCTCGTGATTCATCACAATGGAATAGGATTGTTTTTTACCAAGCTGAATGTGTGAAAAAAAGTAAGTCCTTACAGCTTGCTGCCACTTTTAATGTTATGGAAGTTCTCCCCAAAATGTCATTTACCTTGCATTATCACAAAGGCAACACCTTTTTCCAGGTGGCAGCATGACCTCATTGGAGTTGAGAGAGCTTTAACACCACTACCATGTAAGGAATAAGAGGAGAAGCAGAGAAGAATAAGAGAGGAATTAGGGCAATAATCATGCAGCCTGCTGAGAAGATACAACTGAACGGCCTTTCATTGATAATCTATATTTGAATGGAAAAAATTACAAATATGCCCTTAATTAACATTAATGCAATATTCTACTAACAAGTATGCCAACAACATATTTGCAACCTGTCACATTGGTGCAGCACCGGTGCACTGGGTATAATACAGAAAATTTTAAAATGATGGGTGCAGGTGTGTGTGTGTGTGTAACCATGATCAGACAGAAGTCTGATCAGACCTGAACAAACCAGGGTCTCTCTCTCTCTCTTTATATATATATATATATATATATAAACCACAATCAGATAGAAATCTGATGAGACCCTGAACCCTGGACAAGAGACTCGGGTCCAAACAAACCAGGGTCTGGGCCTCATGAGAGAGAGAGAGACCCCAATCCGAGGTTCATGAACCCACTGAGAAAGAGGGAGAGTGAAGTGACTGGGGTTGCCCTCCTTCTGGCAACAAGGTTGCCAAAAGTGGCATGAGAGATTGCACAGAGAGAGTGAGAGAGGTCCCCACTAATAGGAAGGGGTTCGCCAGAAGGCCGACCATCCACAAGGGAGGGGCTCTCCAAAAGTCAAAAACTGCTAGACCACTAGAGGAAATGGATATGAAGAAAAAATGGGACCCTCAACCCCGTTTTCTATTATGACAAAAATTTGATGGAAATGGATTCGATCTTCATTGGCCAAGTCAAAAAGATTGATGAACAAGGGCCAGGTGCATATTGGCCATAGCTGACCCCAGCTGATTGCACTGGCTGCCACACCTGTATCGCACCGCATCAACACAGGTGTGTCAAGCCTCTGAAGCACCCATGTCACATCTGTCCAACATCACTAAGTATATCCATCAAGTTTTTAAACTATTTTTTCTCTATAATCAAATAAACTGCTTTCTAAGATCTAGGATAATGGATTACATAATGGCCCAAAAATCCAATTAGATCTACATACTAACAAGAAACAAATAAAAGTTCTGATTCATCACTCAGGTTTGTTTTAAAAAAAAACATATTTGTCCCTTAGGTCAAACGGCATGATAACTTTTAAATTACTTCAATGATAAACAAAAAAAACTTTTAAATTACTCTAATTATAAAGCTATCTAGTTCTTCTGTAACTGTCTGATCATTTTTCTCCATGTTACCTAGGCAATCCTGCTGGGGAACTGTATTCAAATCTGTTAGTTTGTGACATAAACAACAAAACCAATATATGTGGACCACAGGCTTTGCTTATGCCTTCCATGGTTAATTGTCTAAAATTTCAAACATTTCGATGACTTGGGATCAGCCATATCTTCATGGTTTTATTGGATTAACCAAAGGAAAAATTAGAAATAAAAAACTAATTTTTTATTGACTTCTAGTTTCATCAATTACATTACTAATCGGTACCCTCTCTTTGTCAATCAATGTTCAAACATGCTTTACTCTTTGTAAAGTTCAGAAATGCCTTATTTGTGTTCATTTATCTAGCTTTACGTATATTTATATGAGTAAGAATGCATGCATTGGATGCACATATGCATGCACGTATGTATAAATGCCAAAGCCTCAATATGTCCAAAACTGACACTTTATGTGTCTAGACAATGAAGGTTTTCATGGCTCTAGTTTCATTGGAGTGTCCACTCATGCTTATGCTCTGTGAATGTAACATTTATCTAAACTAGCAGCTGGAAGAGTTAGGAGATAAGACGAAACAGGATAGTATCTCATTTGTGTGTTTTCTACTAGTTAAATATGAAAAGATAGAAGGGAACAAATACAAGAAAAAGAACAGTGACTTACTCGAACATCCAACATCTGGCTAAAACTAAATGTGTAATTAGTCAGCCTATTATTCTTCAAGTCAGCGTACCTGTAACACGAATACTCTGTGATCAAAAGAAAAATTTTGCACATCAAGAACTGGAAATATGAATTGTAGGCTTGTAGCTTTTCCATACGTACAAGCCAACAACTAGAGATGAAAAACAGGTGTTGCCTACAGCATATTCAGCTCATTGAATTCAGCATATACTAGTCAAGCTATCTGTTCAACATATATGACCTTCTGAAGACTATCAACGCATGATGAGATAAGGACCTTTCCCAGTCCATGGGAAATAAATTTATGCCATGATTTTTCCCTTCTCTATGAAGTGGCATCCTTTGAACTTGCAAGAATATATATGAACCAAAAGCAAAGAACACAAAAACTAACTTTTTAGATGTATATCTACTAAGGCAAGCATCAGACAACTAGAGCCATGGGCAGCTACATTTAAACAGCATTAAACAAATTAAACATATTGAGGGTCAATTCTTGATGCAATGGTAAGGGTTTGTGGGTATGAATCATTAATAGCCGCAACTTCATGTAGAAGGCAGAAGGTTAGGGCCATCTGCGGTCACCCCTCGTTAACACTCCTGATACAAGATCAGGAGTGTATGGCCCATTTTAAAATGAATATGAGTAATGAAATTGCAATAACTATCAAATTCCATGACTCCAAAAATCAAGAATAACTTATTGACAATATTTATTTATGCAGATAGTTTAATTTTATTTGAGCACATATTGGGAATCCCATAAAAGAAATGCAATGTCTACTAAGAATCAAAGAAGCATAAAATAGATTATAAGATCCAAATGATTTTTTTGAGAGAGAAAACATAGAGATATTATTAAAAAATAGATCCAAATGATTTATCAAGCAATCTTGTAAACAATATCCATGCAGCAAAATGGTCAAATTCAAACCATCTCAGTTACATCTATTGAAAAGTCCCCGACTTGCACACATGCCCACACAGCCACACACACATAAAATAAGTTAACATATTCTTCCATTCATAATTACTGTAGTACCATGCTTTGCCTCGTGCTGGTTGGCAGTCTGGTAAATCTATAAAATGTAGACCTAACTCTTTTAAGAAGATTTTTTTTATTTTCCCCACTCACAGTTACACAAATACACACACATACACGGGCGTCTGTGTGTGTAGAAAACAAGTTCA
The DNA here is from genome assembly GCF_984573655.1 of Nuphar pumila. Classification (NCBI taxonomy): domain Eukaryota; kingdom Viridiplantae; phylum Streptophyta; class Magnoliopsida; order Nymphaeales; family Nymphaeaceae; genus Nuphar; species Nuphar pumila. The sequence continues at coordinate 118,674,792 of NC_143253.1, read as the reverse complement.
TCATGTTCTCAAACCTGAAATTTTGTAAATATACCATGGTTTGTGATGCATTAATTGGCACACTTACCAAACTTACAAAATGTAGCACTTTCCCTACTCACAACGAACAAATGTATCCAAGATTGCTGACAAGTCGTAAGACAATATAGATACTGTATCTGAGGTACTCAAGGCCACTTTACCAACACTGTTCCAAAAAATGAGTAATAGACAAGGTCAGAAGCTGATTCCAAGGACATGGTCTTGAAGGAGACTATTGCCGACGAGGGAAAGATGCCTCCATAGTAAAGAACACCAAGTGCCACCTCACTACAAGGTATGCCAAGAAGGTAGGTACTTCCTTATGGTAGACTGGTTCTCTCAAAGCTGCTCTTCAAACCCGAGCCCGTTAAGAACCGGTCTGCACTTAAAACCAGAGTTACCATTCGGGGAAGCGGAAGCGGGAGCGAAAAGCGAGGCACTTTCAAAAATTTAGGAAGTGGGAAGCGTGGGATGACTTAGAAGAAAATTACGAACCGTCTCGGAAGCGAACCGGAAGCGAGGGGGAAGTGAAAAAAAATAAAAAAAATGGGGAAGCGAGGGGGAAGCGCGCTTCCCTGCACGTTTCGGAAGCACGACGTTTCGCGCTTCCGAAACGCGCTTCGGGGAAGTGCCCCATTGCGACTAGGCGCTTCCGGTAACTCTGCTTAAAACCCGATGAACCAAGCTCTAAATGGGGCTGGGCCAGTCCGATGCCCACCCCTACACCCATATGCACACCATAGTCAAAAATATCGGTATCGGCTATATCTCGGCGAGGCTATTTCTTGCGATATTATAGGTTTGGAGATAAATCTCAGAAAAAAACTTAGTAAAATCTAAGGGCTTAAAAAATAAAAAATATATATAATAATAACAAAAACAAGCAAGAAAATATCATGTTTAGATAATAAAATACAAATATAATAAAAAATAAGTAAAAATGCAAAATAAAGAAGAAAAACACATTTAATATATAGAAAATAAATGAAAACAGTAACAATAATTGATAATATCGTGATATTATCAAATTGGTGATATTTTCAAAATATCGTGATATTTTACCTATAATATCGTTTGCTGAAAACTCCGCCTGTGTAGTTATACACTGCCGGTCCCAAGCCCGGATAAAGGAGGAGGGTTGCGGTAGGCCTGTGACAGCAAGCATAAAAACTTTGTCATATCCTATGAAAATGAACCAATATGAGAATTTCGTTGGGGCGTTCCCTACTGAGCGACGCGCTGTACTCTCTAGGCCCGGAGGCAGTGATAAATGTGCAAGGGTTGCTAGGTCGTCGCCCAGAAGCGACGCGTCACACCGGCGCCCGGGTGTGGTGTCAAATAGGCAAGGGTTCCCTCACTTTGTTGGACGGGTGGAGGTAAAGAAGTTAGTCCAAGACCATAAAATTAGGTTAGCCACTTGGAACATAGGGTCTTTAACTGGTAAGTTGGTAGAGTTAGTAGATGTTATGTGTAGGAGAAAGATTGATATTTTATGTCTTCAAGAGACCAAATGGATAGGTGAGAAAGCTAAAGTGATAGAACCTTGGGGATATAAGATTTGCATATGGTTTTTATTGATTTAGAAAAGGCATACGATAGAGTACCTAGGGACGTTCTCTGGTGGACAATGATGAAGAAAGGTGTTTCTCTCAAGTACATTAGTATAATTAAAGATATATATGAAGGAGTAGTAACCAATGTCCGCACTTGTGGAGGGGTGACAACCAATTTTCCGATAACGGTTGGGTTACATCAAGGATCTGCTTTAAGCCCTTTCCTATTTGCGATAGTGATGGATGAGCTTACGAGATCAATTCAAGAAAATGTACCGTGGTGTATGTTGTTTGCTGATGATGTTGTTTTGATTGATGAGTCTAGAGCTGGGGTTAATGCTAAGTTAGAATTATGGAGACAGACATTGGAAGCTAGAGGTTTTAAGTTGAGTAAGAGTAAGACTGAATATATGGAATGTCGGTTTAGTAAGCAACGAAGTAGTGATGGGAGTGTAGTGAAGCTTGGTGAGCAAGATATACCGGTGAATGATTATTTCAAATATTTGGGATCCATCATTCAAAAGTATGGAGAAATTGATGGAGATGTAAATCATAGGATAAAGGTTGGGTGGATGAAATGGAAAAGTGCTACTGGAGTGTTGTGCGATCGTAGAATGCCATTGCGGTTGAAGGGAAAGTTTTATAGGACGACTATTAGACCCGCTTTACTATATGGTACGGAATGTTGGGCTGCCAAGAGACATCATATTCAAAAAAATGAGTGTAGCTGAGATGCGGATGCTTAGATGGATGTGTGGAAATACAATAAAAGATAAGATTCGGAACGAAGAGATACGTAAGAAGGTAGAAGGTAGGTGTTGCACCCATTGAAAATAAGATGCGAGAGAATCGTTTACGGTGGTTTGGACATATTCGGCGAAGGCCTAATGATGCTCCAGTTAGAAGGTTGGAGAAATGGGAAAATATATTAGTTAAAAGAGGCCGGGGTAGGCCTAAGAAGACTTGGATGGAGATGATAGGAAAGGATATGAATGCTTTGAACCTCACCGAGGACATGGCGTTGGATAGAAATGATTGGAGGAAAAGGATTCATGTGGAAGACCCAAAATGAATTTCTTTTTTGGTTCATATCGCTGACCCCAATTGTTTTGGGATGAAGGCGTAGTTGTTGTTGTTGTTGTTTGTTGTTGTAGGAATGGAGTAGGGATTGCTATGAGTCGTCAGTTTATAGATAATGTAGTTGAGGTCCGTAGGAAGGGTGATAGAATTTTACTTATTAAATTAGTATTAGGTACGGATATTATTAATATTATTAGTGTTTATGCACCTCAAGTAGGTTTAGATGATTCCATTAAGCATCAATTTTGGGAAGATTTAGATGGAGTAGTACAAGAGACATCTTATGGAGAAAAGCTTTTCATCGGCGGTGACCTTAATGGACATGTAGGCATTAGTAGGGATGGATTTGAGAATATCCATGGAGGCTATGGTATAGGAGAAAGAAATGAAAGTGGAGAAAGGATTTTAGATTTTTGTTTGTCCTATGATATGATCTTAGCAAACACTTGGTTTAGAAAGAGGGAGTCTCACCTATTAACATTTAAAAGTGGGGTTAATACGAGTTAGATAGATTTTTTCCTACTTAGAAAGAGAGATAGGGGTTGTTGCATCGATTGTAAGGTTATACCAGGAGAAAGTGTAGCTACACAACATAGAGTCTTAATTTTAGATCTTAGAATTAGACAATGCCGCAAAAGGGATAGACATAGGATAGATCCTAAAATTAAGTGGTCGGCACTGAAAGGAGCTAAACAAGGAATGTTTGTAGAGCAGGTAGTTAAGGAAGTTGATTGGTGTCTCGAGGAGGATTCAGAATCAATGTGGAATAAGATAGCGGGTGGTATGAGAAAAGTAGCGAAGGAGGTATTGGGTGAGTCTAAAGGCGGTGCACCACTAGGTAAGGATACATCATGGTGGAACGAGGATGTCAAATTAGCTATTAAGGTTAAAAGAGAGTTTTATAGAAATCTAAGTAAGAGTCGTGATAATGAGAATTTGGAGAAGTATATGATAGCAAAGAGGGAAGCTAAAAAAGTTGTTCGAAACGCGAGGGCTAAGGTATATAAGGAGGTTTATGACAAGTTGGATACCAAAGAAGGCGAGAAGGATATTTATAGGCTTGCAAAGATGAGAGATAGGAAATCGAAGGATTTGGGTATGGTTAGATGTATCAAAGATGAGGAGATTAAGGAGAGATGGAAAGATTATTTTGATAAGCTATTTAATGATAGTCATGCTCAAGATCTCGGAGACTTCTCCATTCCTTTTCATGAGATAAATCGTGACTTCATGCGCAAGATTCAAAAGAAAGAAATTGCAGAGGCTTTGAAGAAAATGAAATCAAGAAGGGCAGTTGGCCCAGATGGTATACCTATCGAGGCTTGGAAATGCTTGGGAGAGAAAGGTTTAGAATGGTTGACAAATCTTTTTAACTTGATTTGGCGAACAAATAAGATGCCTAATGAGTGGAGGAAGAGTACTTTGGTGCCTTTATATAAGAATAAGGGTGATATACAAGATTGCACAAACTATCGTGGTATAAAACTCATGAGTCATACTATGAAACTTTGGGAGAGGGTGATTGAGTCTAGGTTGAGGAAGGTTGTCATGATATCGGAGAATCAATTTGGTTTTATGCCTGGAAGATCAACTATGGAAGCTATACATCTTCTTAGACAACTTATTGAAAGATATAGAGAGAGGAACAAAGATTTGCATATGGTTTTTATTGATTTAGAGAAGGCATACGATAGAGTACCTAGGGACGTTCTCTGGTAGACAATGATGAATAAAGGTGTTTCCCTCAAGTACATTAGTATAATTAAAGATATGTATGAAGGAGTAGTAACCAATGTCCGCACTTGTGGAGGGGTGACAACCAATTTTCCGATAACGGTTGGGTTACATCAAGGATCTGCTTTAAGCCCTTTCCTATTTGCGATAGTGATGGATGAGCTTACGAGATCAATTCAAGAAAATGTACCGTGGTGTATGTTGTTTGCTGATGATGTTGTTTTGATTGATGAGTCTAGAGCTGGGGTTAATGCTAAGTTAGAATTATGGAGACAGACATTGGAAGCTAGAGGTTTTAAGTTGAGTAAGAGTAAGACTGAATATATGGAATGTCGGTTTAGTAAGCAACGAAGTAGTGATGGGAGTGTAGTGAAGCTTGGTGAGCAAGATATACCGGTGAATGATTATTTCAAATATTTGGGATCCATCATTCAAAAGTATGGAGAAATTGATGGAGATGTAAATCATAGGATAAAGGTTGGGTGGATGAAATGGAAAAGTGCTACTGGAGTGTTGTGCGATCGTAGAATGCCATTGCGGTTGAAGGGAAAGTTTTATAGGACGACTATTAGACCCGCTTTACTATATGGTACGGAATGTTGGGCTGCCAAGAGACATCATATTCAAAAAAATGAGTGTAGCTGAGATGCGGATGCTTAGATGGATGTGTGGAAATACAATAAAAGATAAGATTCGGAACGAAGAGATACGTAAGAAGGTAGAAGGTAGGTGTTGCACCCATTGAAAATAAGATGCGAGAGAATCGTTTACGGTGGTTTGGACATATTCGGCGAAGGCCTAATGATGCTCCAGTTAGAAGGTTGGAGAAATGGGAAAATATATTAGTTAAAAGAGGCCGGGGTAGGCCTAAGAAGACTTGGATGGAGATGATAGGAAAGGATATGAATGCTTTGAACCTCACCGAGGACATGGCGTTGGATAGAAATGATTGGAGGAAAAGGATTCATGTGGAAGACCCAAAATGAATTTCTTTTTTGGTTCATATCGCTGACCCCAATTGTTTTGGGATGAAGGCGTAGTTGTTGTTGTTGTTGTAATATCGTTTGCTGAAAATACATTGATAATATCATGATATTTTGAAAATATCACTGATATCAGTGACTATGATGCACACAGATGACTGTGCAAGTACATGCACGCATAAACACTAGTAATAGTAGTGGTACAGTAGCAATAGCAGTTAAACCAAGGAGTCCAACATGGAAGCAAGGATATATACTTTATAGCACCATAACCAATAGCTTCAGCAGCTTCCTCCAGCTCTTCAGCAGTCCATTGTTCTTCTCTACCTGACCAAAAGGTTGTACAGTTGTGAACTTGTGATCAATAAACAAATTGAAACATGAATTTTTTCTACAAAGCCATCTGAAAACATCACTTTGACCATGGTTGGCTAAATAATGATCTCGTATAATCAGGAAAATATTGCAGATAATGTATGGAAACTTGAATATAATGATCTAAAGTGCCTCAGAGAGTCTTAAGCGCTCACCACGTGTAACAAGCCCATCTTTACTTTGGTTTTTGGCTTCATCGAGTAACTCGGCTAATCGAACAACTTCAGAACTACGGGTCCTAAAACGTTTTCCATCTGAACCAAGCACCAGGCCAAAGCCAACATGGTTCATTCTAGGGAATGAAGCACCATCAGGGAGCCAACCAGCACGTTTTGCAGCCTGTAATCAATGACAGAGAATGCAAGAGTTTTCCAACTTATTATTCAACAATGTATACTGTTAAACTCGAGAAATCCATTGAAACAACACAGTCCAGTTCAATATAAAACATTCTACAGAAGTTCAGTACTAATATACAGCTGATTTCTGGATGAGCACATACAGCAAAAAACATTTCAAAATGCTGGGATTGACCCACATCAGTAACATATATTATCCATTCAGCTTTCTCTACATTGAGGCGGTACCTACACATCAAAGTAGCAGTGTAAAACAAAAGCATTCACCATTGTAACTAGGAAGAAAATCGTGCAAAAAATTTCAGCTATGCAATAAAACAGATGCAACATAGGTGACATTCAAACTTAAAAGTCCTCCCAAAGATAATTATGCCAAAAAACTAAAGCAAATGAAAAAGATATTCTGGAAAATATTTTGCCCTGTAATTCATAAATATTAATACCAAATAAAAATTCATAAGTTTTCCAACCAACAGCATAGGTTTGTAAATCAAAACAAATAATGACATCAACTGCAATAGATAGAACTCACCAGAGAGCTGCAAGATCAGTAGAGGCATAGTTGTAGCCACCATCTCTCTTTACTACAATCAATGGAATATTTTGACCCTCAATGAAGATCACTTTTGCACCTTCACTTTCCTCAATCAGTCCTTTCTCATTTAATTCTTCAAGAACGCCAGGTATATAGGGATTATAGAAGCTCTCACCCTAAACAAACATTTCCAAGAATGAAGCTGCTATTTTACTTCATGCAAACAGATGAAGGGTGAACGTCTAATATCAATGGGGGTGAAGCTACGTAGTAATTGGTTTAGTCCTTGTTCATACAAATCAGTGAACCATGCAGTCATATTACAGTTACCTTGGACCGCAAAGTCCTTGCATTTGAATTGAATTCATGCAAGTTGTTTGTTGGACATGTTATGAGTTCCAGTTACCATGTTGATTTCACCTGTTACTCAATTGCTTTCGTATTTATGTTTTCCTCTTTATTTAGATATGATTTATAACTTGTTTATTCCTATTCAATTTTCTAAAGTTTCATTTCTTTTCACAAAGTTTCTCCATTTTCTATTTTTATTTATTGAATATCTTATGACAAGGTGCGACATTAGTATGATTCTTTTCTGCCCTAGACCACTGTGATTCATGAAATCTGCCGCAAAGAGTTCATCCAGTCTTGTACTTGCAACTTTTTGATATGCCAACCAACAAATCATGTAAAATTTTCTAGGTGGGCAATGCATAAAAGGTTGGCCACTGCTGCCACCTATGTAACAAAAATAAATATGTATATGTGAACCTGAGCTTGACATACCCATGCCAACACAAGTTATAAACAGAGTCAAACATGTTTAAGACAACTCACACCATGTTCATTACATTGTCGTTTATAAAGTTCACTGCCTTTTACATCTTCTACTGTAAGCTTCATAGACATAACTTCATACATATTCTTAATTTTAGAATTTGTCAACAGACATAACTTCATAAATATTTCTTAATGATAACTAGTTATGATTTGAGAGCTTTCATTCTCGAGAAGTAAAGAAACTTATTAATGATAAATAGATGTAACAACGATGGATTGATAAAATGCCACTCAAAAACATGTACTAAACAAAGAAAAAAAAGGACACACTATCAGACACTTTTTAAGTCTGGTTCTTCAACCAAAGATAGGCCCTGTCATGAATCAGCAGCATGTGCATGTGCTTTAGGACATATGACATGTTAACAATAGTTACTGCAACACGAGCAATCAAACAAAACCAAAAAACATGGCCTCCAATCTAGAATCTCAAAGTATATTTACCTTTTCCTCCAAGCGAACCCTTAGACGTTGATAGACCTGATCAAATTCCCGACGGCTGATTTCACATATCTGCTGCCATGCCTGCCTATACTTAGATCCCCCCCCCTGCAACACAAAATCATAAGAGAATATGGTAAATTCTATGGCAGAACGATTGTGTGTGTGTGTGGCTTTATTTATTTATTTATCAAATGCCCACCTGGAGTTGAACCACAGCTTGTTGTGCTCTTTCCTTAAATGCTGTATCATCATCAAATTTCTTCTTTGAAGCCTTGTAAAATTCCTGTAAAATTGCTGGTTATAGCTGATATGAAATAAAGCTTAAAGTAGACTTTCAGAATTGAAGAGGGGTAAAAAGAACAAATATTGCACTAACTTTCAATTCACAAAGGAAGAGTAACTTTATGGAACCATGTTAAAACATAAACACCACCGAGCATAAAGTTGGTTTCCCTAAACATGATAACTACATTTCAGAATATGGATATAGAAGATGCTGTTTTTTTCATGTTCAAATAAAGATATCTATCCCCTAAAATGTGAAAGATAAAATGCAATGATCATCATCACTCTTCTAGAATATCCATTTTCTTTATTAGTTTGAAACCTATTTTTAATATAGTTCGAAAGTAAATCAAGTCTTACTTTGAGCTGGTTCACAGGAAGCACAGAGCTTACTGCTGCCTGACAATAATGTTTAATCGTCTCAACTCTTTTTACTGAAGCTAATCTTTGGCAAATAAAAAAATGGAAAAGAAAAATAACTTAGGTCTCGTTATTCTTTACATACAGGCTGAAGCTAAAGCATAACAATCCATGATGGGCTTTCTGTTTACCAAACACTGATGTCTTCATAATTAGTAAAAGTTCCAAACTAAATGGTTGTTTAAGAAAAAAGAAAATTTCAAGGCAAAAAAAGGTGACAAAACTCAACCTAAAAAGACACAAACAAAAGCACATTAAAAGTACAAACCAAAGGTTTTAACAGTCCCAATTCTACTTGAATGTAAAAGTAGCAATTAGTGTGCATTTTTCATACAAATTCAATAAAATGAAGTGAATAGTAGAATGCACGTTATCAAATGTCAAGACCAAAAAACAGAAAAGGAAACATTCGAAGTATCATGGTTAACTCTTACCTGGAGATCACCGATGGCTTGCTCACCAGCATCCTCCCAGTTTGGAAACTCCTCAAACAAATACTCAATCAACATGCCAAACTGCAAGAAAATGAGATATAGGGAATATTGTAAAATGATCACAATATTGAAGCTTCGATCGAGTACAGATTATGCCCAGCTCTGGCAGGTAATTACTTTTTATTGGGAATTGGTAACAGCTAACAAAGTGAAAAAGAAAATAACCATCCATTTTCACAAAAAACAATGGCAATTTTGTTCTTTCTCTCTCTCCTTAGATAATAAACAAGTAATGACAACTGTCTAATCCAGTTAATAAACAGATCAGATGACAGCAATCAAACACAAAGCAGATGAAGCAATGAAACAAACAGATATATCAGATACGCATAGGGGATATATATCCACGACAGAAACTCATGAAGAGGTTGTATCAAACGCACAATATCCCATTGAGTTTTGACCTAGGAAGATATTGATGGCTTTTGGAAGTCGGCGCAGCATCAGGTCATAAACTCAACCAGAGCCAGACTTATCTCTGATTCGGGGGTCATGTATTCTCCGCTGGTCTACATGGATGGAAATGCTCTGGTCATCATGGACAACGGAATGTGTAGCCTTTTTCCTTTTTCTTTGTATACCCGACATATAGCCCAATGTGGGTTGGCTCACCACCTGTTATAACACAGTTAAGATCCCTAAAGTTCCTAGATATCAAGATTTAGGCTATTTATTTGCAATTATAGCCATAAGGATTAATATTAACTTAACGTGAAGGTGAGATTCCTTGAAAAACTCGTGATCTTATACCTACAACTTTCCTTTTACATTACTTTGTACTCCAGAGTTACAATTACTAAATTTCTGTGGAATTTTTAAATGGAAGATATGTTAAACATAAAATGATCGTGTGTGTGTCTATAATCTATATATGTGTAACCATCTTCAAGCTTGTTCCTCTATATGATTGGTATAAAGATGACTGCAGGTAACTGTAATAATTCTGAAAGCTTAGTGAGTCCATAAGGGATCCAGTTCTTAGGAATTATGGCAGCTATTCTTATTTCAACATCAATCAATATCAGTAAGATACAGTTATAACGTGCTTGAGATCTCATCAGCCATTTATGAGCAAACTCCAGGAACTGCTATTGCTTTCTTACTTTCAGAATTTATGTAGGTTCCAGAAAGGAAGAAGAGAAACTCAATATCTGATTGTCAGAGCAGCTTAAAACTGGAGGATATGTTCTCAAAGTTGAGGAGCATGATGCAGTCTACAACTGCATACTCCTCCCTCATTCCAGATTAGCCTACGTGCAGCATATCCAGAACAAATATGCAAATCCAAAGGGATAGCTAGTCATAATTACCAAAAGATCCTATTCACATGCATTGCTAATTGCTATATGATACATAAACTCAAAAACAAGTCAGGAGATTGAAGTTGCTTGTGTGGACAAGGATTATATGCCAGATCCAGAGGGCTACAATTTCTTGTCACATTATTGATGTTTAATGATTATTTGTGCATCTCAAATATCTCATCATATCTACAGCTTCCTTTTTCTACAATACTTCCAAATTTCAAGGACAAAAATGTGGTGCAAGTAGCATGAAAAGTCAGCTAAGTTCAAAGCCAGAGACATATGGGTGCATAAATACAGCCAAGATGAAGGACAAGTACCACTGGTTGCGTCAAGAAGTACTTGATGACATGGATCAAGAACAGGGGACCAAAAAGATAGATGAAATCAAGTCGACTTAGGAATAGAATGGAGTTGCAAGCTATTTACTTAATTCTTGTCTAATTTTGATTGGTATTAAGTAGGTTACACTTTACATTTAATAATTAATTGCTTACAAGATCCTCACAGCCATCTGATGCTTACAGTTACTTAGTCTTTTCAACAGATTGTCATGCAAATAAGCAAAACAGAACAATTGATTTATAAGCCTTTTGTTTATCATTTCCCACAACAAGAAGAGGAAGCTTTGCCCGAAGACCAAAAGAATCCGGTGCAGCAAGGTGTGGCTCAAGAAATGACATCAGATAAGGTTCATTGCCAAATCAAATACCTTTGAGAAGATCCACCAGGATTCGGCATCCCATTGAGAGGTATGTTGGTTATGAAAGTTTTAGTCTAGATCACCACATATTTCTAACTGAAACAGAGAAGCAGAATAAGCCAAGGTATTTTCTTCAAGCAGCTAAAAATAAAAGGTGGGTAGAAGCTATGAATGAGAAGATTCAGGCTTTACATGAGTGCCAAACTTGGGAAATAGTGAGAAGATCACCAGATAAAATTAAACATAAACCCGACAGGAGCACAGAGAGATATGAGGCCTGCATGTGAGAGGTTCATTGTTTTGTCTCTACATATCATACTCTTGATGGATCCATATGATTGCAAGCCTAATTGCAGAGGTTCATTGTTTGTTCTCCATATATCATACTCTTGATGGATCCATATGATTGCAAACCTAATTGTTGATGCACACATGCTGTCAGGTGAAAATTTCCATTTTTTGTTCAACAAGAGGGAAGAATTAATAAATCTAGTAGTACATTGCTTGGTCAGAATTTCAAGTATTTGACACTTCAATAAACACAAAGCAGGTCTCAGAAACCATCCTGCACCAATCAAACAAGTTGTAATCAACAGCCAGATGCCCACTTTATGGGCAAGGCAGATGATTAACCTTTCATAACTCAGATAAGTAGAGATGCCATAATCATAGTAGTTCAGATACAGATCCACATATCATGGTTCATAAATATTTAAGTACCTGTGTACCCCAATCACCAACATGGTTTCGCCTAAGGACTTCGATTTTAGAGAATTCTAGCATCCGAGCTATACTATCACCAATAATGGTGGATCTCAAATGACCAACATGCATTTCCTTTGCAATATTTGGTGAGGAGAAATCTACAACTGCCGTCTTAACAGGGAGAACGGGAGCCCATGTATCAATTCCATTTGCCAGCATCATATCTATTCTCTGCAAGAAACAAACAATCAGCCTTACAAATATGCTGAAGCATATCATCACTCACATAATCACAAAGATATGAAGATCTTGTTCCTTGTATAGCAATAGAAATTACCCAATCACCTTGGCAATCCATTTATTAGACAGCACAACATTTACGAATCCAGGTCCAGCAACAGATGTTGATTCAATCATTTCAGATGGAGGAAGATTCTTCACAATTTCCTGCAAATAAGCAGAAAAAGAACTTCGCATTATATATATGAAGCAATGACCAATCAAAGCCAGAGAAAATACTTTCAGATTACCAAAACACACGGACATCCATAGGATCATTTCTAGGATGTAAGGTAAAACACAAAGATTATGACGAAGACGGTGATTACATTTAAGTCAAAGAATAGGAAAAAACATAGAATGATAGAGAGAGAGATCATCACAATTATCTTTTTAAATATGAACCATTTTTTGTCAACTAAATGCCCTAAAATAATTTGATGATATGATGTTACCAGCTCTAAATCAAGTTTTCAAGAAACAAGGTTATTAAAACTAGCTCCAAAAATGCCGTCAGCTATGTCACAGGGATTCGGCCAGACAGGTGCCGCACCCGCGTCGACGCGACGCGATGCGGGTGCGCGTGCGGGTTCGGTCAACCCGACCCTGGGTGCGTTGACCGCACCTAGGGTCATTTTGGTCCAATTTTTTGATTTTTTTTAAAAAAAATTGCCCTGTGAAATGGGCTGTAGAATTTAAAAAAAAATCTGATGACAGCTGACCGTGCAGCGGGACCCGCCCCTTGCTGGATTTTGATTTTGATTTTGGCCTTGATAGCTTCGGTCTCTTTAGAGTTGCCTATTCCCTGACGAGGACTTCTAGATTCTTCACATCTCCCCACCCCTTGCTGGATCCCTGCAGGTAGTGATGAGAGAATGAAAGGACGGAACAACCGATGCCTGCTTTCTGCTGCTGCTCTTGTCTTATAAAGGGGGCACTTGTGTCCACAACATCTGACGAGCATTGCTGGCATCCCATGCTATTCCAGCCTCCAAACAATGAATTCGCAGCGTTGGAAAACATACTGTAAACTTGGAAATGATGATCCATCTTCCTCAAAAATTAAAACCAAAATTCAAGAGCCTTTTGAAGTCTTTATCCTTCAACCATCCAGATCTTTCTTTGTCAAGGATTTTCTCTTTTCATAATAAATGATAATGGTGGTGGTAGCCTTGGTGGCTATTAGTATTCACTTTTCTCCTGACGAGATGGGTGCTCTAGCCGTAGCCTGGTGTAGACCTCTCTTTTCCACATGTCAAGTCCAATAAATTTCTTTTAGCTGTCGTCCAGAGTCCAGACTGGAGATCTGTGTGCAACTGTATATAAAATGAAATTTGAAGAACCCTAGGCAGTGGCGGTGGAGCCGTAGGCCTCGTGAAGACTCTCTCTCCAACAAACCACATCAAACCTTTCGCTTATATTTTTTTCGTGAAGACCAGGGAGTTTCAGACATGATTGAATCATGACAGTCAGCAGAACGCAGCAGGCTGAGTCGATCAGATTGCCAATCCTTTTGGTTCATCAATTTTGTCACGTTGCGCCAAAGTACACAACAAGCAGAACGTGGGTAACAAGTCTTCAAACAAACACACCAGCAAAAAAACGGGTTATAAGTCCTATATATATTTTTATTTTTTTATTTTTTATTTTTGCCGCACCCGCACCCATATGACATAGGCCGTCAGATACTTGTTCTAGAATCTGAATCAGCATAAAACCTTGTCATCAACAGTGTCATCCAAACAGGCCTTATTTCTTCAAACCTAAAGCTGGGTCAAGATATCACTTCTCTGTTAGTAATGTATTGTTTCCTTCACCATGGTTCCAGGTTTCCCTTTTTCTCTTTTCTGCATGTATATAGGGAAGATCCACTTGCAATAAGATATCTACAAAGGAGTTTTATTGTCAGATAGATTGCCAGCATTCCACCACAGCAAGATATAAATGTCAGGGAAATTATCTTTCGAATGGTGCTTCTCCATTCTCTAAATGATTGGATACATACGATGGCCATATCATGAATTTTGCTTCTATCATTTACTAGGCAATATGTTTTTACTTAGACATCAAAGGTAACAAGAAAATCCATGGCTAGCCAGCGACTACCAAAGAACACTTGCCTTCAGGAAGTATCCTCATATCAAGATGCAGATATTCAGGTTATGTCATTCTCCTCAAAAATATTACTGGATACAAAAATGAAGTTATTCTACACACGTTCTTCAATCTTCATATGCATGATATGCAGAAGATGTTCCATAACATATAATTCAAGAATACACTTTATGAAGAAAGCTAGAAACATAACGGGCAAAGAAATTATGCCAACAGATATTTCCACACAACAAAGCATTCTCAAACAATTATATCATATTATTGTTGACTGAAAAAGAATTTGTTCATCAGAACAAGTCACTTACCTGTCCAATACCATTAGGATTACGAAATTGGGTTGATTTTCCTTTTATCCTTGACCACACGCTCATAGCATTATTACTGCATCAAAAAAGCAATTAAGACTAGCGGCTAGCGCCCTCAGAAATAGTGACATATTAAATGCTTCTCAAGAACCCATCACCTATAACATGACCTGAGGACCTTAATCAGAATTCTAAATAGCTTATTTGTTGCCATTGAGATTAAAACCAGAAAATCATAAATGAACCCTGCAGTTCGGAATTATCTCATCATGATCATATTTACCACTGATAATCACCAAATCTGGCAGTGCAAATAGCAATCAATGGCTCTATGTCGGGTTCATCAGGAACTGTTCTTCTAAGAGACTCCCTAAACAAATTAGAGAGTAATTGCCTGACACTTCCAGTTTCATCTTTAACTTGCTCCTGTATCATTAGAAAAAAAATTAAACCTAACACCAAAAGCCACACGAGACAGTGAATCATGTAGCTTTTAGAACCATCAAACTTGCAAATGAAATTTTCAAAAGAAAAAGAGAATGTTTGACTTATAATGCCAAACTTCATAACCAGAAAAGCAACTAAGCAACATAGAAATGAACAACTTGAAACATGAGATGACAGACATCTCAAATGGTCCACAAAAATCAATTTCCCACCGGAGACAAAATAATTTCAAACTCAATCATGGTTCTAGTTCCCTAGATACTTAGCAAGTTAGCATAGTAACAAATATTGGAACAAATAGATCAGTTCCACATTAAAGAAAAGAAAATCATTTAATTAATTGGTAACTGCTATTTTTAACCTATCATCTTGGTACAGAATTTTTTTGCAATAACTTTTGGATTCACTATTTCATATTAGAGCTGTGAGTTTTTTTTTAACTTTGCCACATTTTTTCCACTATTCTGTTAAAATAACCACTTCTAAATTTTCAGGAGGAATACCTCTACCAACACCATCATGAGTGAGACAATGTATTAGTAAGCATTTTAGTGAAGGACAAAATATGGCTCATTAGACTGTTCACTATGTAACATGGGTACTTCTACCAGCCCTTCGTACCCATATTGCACCCACACTGGTAGGGTCAAATGAGTTTCGAACTTGATTCAACCTATTTTATCCATTTAATGATCCAACAAACGTGTAGTTAACATCCAGAATCAAATGAGTCCAATGTTAATTGTTACTTATATTTCTTTAACACGTTTTAGACCTTTAGTTCGTATTCACACTTTACAACTTCATGTGTAAAATGAGTCCAATGTTAATTGTTACTTGTATTTCTTTAATACATTTTAGACCTTTAGTTCGTATACACACTTCACAACATCATATGTAAAGCATTTTGCATAATATATAATAGTTAGGAATTTTTCATTGATTTACATATATATAGTTGAAACCCCCATAATCCTCGTTTCAGAAATTCCTGTGTCATAATACCCTGTGTACTTATATTTCTTTAACACGTTTTAGACCTTTAGTTCGTATTCACACTTTACAACTTCATGTGTAAAATGAGTCCAATGTTAATTGATACTTATATTTCTTTAATACGTTTTAGACCTTTAGTTCGTATTTTACAACTTCATGTGTAAAGCATTTTGCATAATATATAATAGTTAGGATTTTTTCTTTGATTTACATATATATAGTTGAAACCCCCATAATCTTCATTTCAGAAATTTCTGTGTCATACCCTGTGTACTCGTACCCACAGCCGTAACTATGCCACATAGACCATCAACAAAAATTTAAAATAAATAAACTACATAGAAACCAAGAATTTGGAAAAAAAAATTTGCACACTGACCAAGAAATGAGATTTGCCCTTAAAAAGGAGAGAATACAAACGCTTTTTACAGTGGAGGACTGCCCATCTCTTGTGAAGTGGAGTACCGGGAATGCCCAGACATTGGCATAGGCAAGGAAAACATTAGTCGCTGGAGGATTTTTTTTATCCTCTGTTTTGACTAGTTAGGCGCTAACACATGAGGCTTCTAATAATAGCAACCGCAACTGCCTCAATACATATATTGTTTTCCATCTTTGATTTATTTCTCAGGCGGCAAACAAACAACCTTAGTTTGCCCGACATTTACAGCTCCACTCAACACTTGGAAATCTTGATTACCACTCATTTATGAAGATCAAATGCACAAAAAAATCCAGGAGAATAGAACAAAACAACCACCAATTTGATGAAACAAAACAACCCCACGAAACGCCATGTATCCAGCTTCCTACCAATCACCGACAAGCCTTCAACCAAAATGGGCCAATCCTGCTTGAACCCAAATCCCTAGTGAAGCCGTTTAGGCTTCAAGGCATGCCTTATCTCACACTACAAAAGCAGTAACATCAAAACATCCACTGCATATCATTTAGTACCAAAAATTTAGAATAACAAAACGTAACCCCGATTCCTTATCAACCAAAAACTCAGCAAAAACTATCTGTATACACCAAAAATTTTGAATAACAAAAGGCAACCCCGAACTCAAAACAACCAAAAGCTCTGCAAAAACTACCGGGCATAAAACGGCTTTTAGAAATGCGTTTGAATGCATGGTGTTCGAAATCCTTGACATTGGGACTTGGCTTTCCAATTCCAAAGTTGCAAGGGGGCAACAAGTTCCTTTATTCAATCTGGTATTGCAAATTCAACATTAGTAAAAGGGCCATGCTTCACGGCCGCAAGTGCCAAAACTAAGAACTGCAACTCCTCCAGAGACACCATGCCAGACGTTACAAAGCAAGGCATTGAAATTCCCCCAGAATCCAAACAACATCCTAAGAGTCGTCCCCAACTCAAACGTATCCAAACGCCAAACCCATACTTCTTTTTCACAAATCAATTTCAGAACACCGCAATCAAAACAAAAAAAGGCAATTAACTAAGCACCATCTATTGCTCAAACACTCATAAAAAGACGGACAAAAACACCACCCAAATAAGAAGAGGGATCGCTTACTTGGTTTGCATTAGAATTAGAAGCTTCAGAGTTCATATTCGAAACCTTAAACTTCCTCGCGAACCCTTTCGTCGTCTCCCTGAAGCAACCCCTCTGAAATTTTACCCAATGCATTAAAACCATATCACTTCACCACATTTTTTTTAAACAAAAGAAAAACAAAAATCTAACCAGATTCCAGAATTCTTTACCCTAACCCTAGAACGCAAAGAAAACCAGCGGTTTTCGTGGAGAAGAAGAAAGAAGGTGGAAGCTTAACTGGTTGGCGTCGGAGTCGGCGATTAATGGAGAGAAAGGAGGGAGAGGTGGAGAGGGAACAGGAGGCGACGACGCTCATTCTTATCGGACTTCTTTCCTTCCCAACCCGAAAACAGAAAAAGAACAAACAAAGTAATAGGAAGAACAGGGAATTACCCTATCGATGTCGAGATGTGGACCAGAGATTCGATGAGGATTGCGGTGGAAGGTAACGCAGAGAGTAGCTGCGGGACGGACGACCGGCAAAAATAGGTGGTGGCAGCCTCTGGTCGATGCTCGGACGGAGGGGAAACGCGGGAACGACAACAGGAAAGAAAAAGGGGAGAAGAAGATGGAAGGGGAAGAAGAAGAACTAAGGGGAATCCCGGCGACAGATGGGGCTCGGCTGGGTCAGCAGGTGATTGCAGTCCGTCGTTGTACTCAAGCGATAGGTGCCCGAACAAGAGAGGAATGAAGGTGGTGACGAGAGATCCAGGCGGCGGCGACGAGACACGGCAGTGCTTCCGGTCAGCGCCTGAACGGAGGAAGGGAAAAAAGAGAAGGGAACGGGAAGAATGGGAAAAATAGGAAGGGGAGAAGGTTGTGGTGGTCACGGCGGCGGCGCGGGGTGGTCGGCTGCTGGCCGACTTCCGAACGAGGATGGAGGGAAGGAGAAGAACGGAAAGAAGGGGGTGTCAGCTGTGGTTGGGAAGGAAAAAGAAAGAAAAAGAAAACAGAGGGTTAGGGCGTGCTGGGTGCCCTAGTGATTCTCTATAGGCGTAAACCAACGGGTCTCATTTGGATCCAAAAACTAAAATTTTTTATTCTAAAACTTATAAAAGTCAAAACTAAAAGTAGTTAGAAATTATATTTATCGAAGTGTGGTCTATAACTAATTATATAATTAAATATAATTTTATTTACTATTTTAAAACCCTTACAAATTTAAGTTTGGATGAATCCATTTGGATCTAACCCGTACTAACTTTGGGTCTATTATATATATATATATATATATATATATATATATATATATATATATATATATATATATATATATATATATATATATATATATTCAAAATAAATTCTTACTCCTTAACGCCAAATAGGTATACTAATATCAAATGTTTTATAATTTCGGCACTTTCTAAAATCATGATTTCTAATTATATTTTTTCTCATAAATTATTATATGACTAAAATGCCCTTTTGATAGAATTTCTTCTGAAACCACCGAAATATATTTAATTTGATTCAAAACACTTTGATAACATATTGATGAGTCATAACTCACTAAAATAATTAGTTTGATTGATAGATTTATAAATTAAATATTTTAAATATTACTTTTTATTACAATGACCCAAAATGCCCTTTTTAAGCAATTATTCCGAAAACCATAAAAATGTGTCTTGTTAAGTTTGAGACACCTCAAAAACACTTAAATGAGTTTGTGACTCTTTAAAATGATCAATTTTCATGATAATTGATTATTTTAATATTTTTTTATCTACAACAATTATTGAAATAACCATCTTAACCTTATTAGTCAAAAAGATAAGATTAAGCATATAAAACACACACAATACACAATAAAGGATAAAAACATCTTTTTAACTCAAAATAAAGAAATTTCTTTATTTATTTTCTCTTAAAAATTTATAGGTTTTACAATAATAAGACACCCGAGCTCACTGAGCCCACCTTGCCCCAACCTCTAGATTGTCTTGTCGAAGAAAACAACGCTCACCCTGTTGTCCCTCTCGTTCAAGCCACCGAGTCAGTCCAACCCATATCTCTAAAGCCAACTAGTCCTCATGATTCTATTCAAGATCCAAATCGTATGTCTAACCCTCCAGTTATCATTGCTGACCTGGATCCACCCAGTCTCGCTCACTTGCATCGTTCTTCTAGGCATTATTCTAAATCAGCCTACCTCACGGACTATGTTTTCACCACAGTGGAAACCCAACCCACTCAAGGTTCATCGACCGTCTCTTCATGTACATTGCATCCCATAGCCAACTTCATACCTTTATCCAAATTTTCATCTGTCCATATTGCTTTTTTGTCTTTCATTCTCTTCGACTATGTACCACAAAGTTTTTAATGAGGCTATACAACATTTCCATTGGTGGGATGCAATGTTGAATGAAATCGGAGCCTTGAAATATAACGATACTTGGACTCTCATGCCCTTGCCTCAAAACAAATGTCTTATTGGATGTAAATGGGTCTACAAAGTCAAGCACCGATACGATGAATCCATTAAGTATTACAAGGCATGCCTTGTGGCAAAAGGCTATACTGAGACCGAAGGGTTCAATTATCATGAGATGTTCTCACCTGTGGCCAAACTGACCACTCTACGTTGCCTCTTAGCTCTTGATTCAATTCTGTTTATCAGTTAGACATCAGCAATGCTTTTCTCCATGAAGAGGTATACATGCAACTTTCACCTGAGTTTTATTCTAAGGGGGAGTATCAGATATGGGGCTTGAACAAGTCCATCTATAGACTAAAACAATTCTCAAGGAATTGGTTCAACAAATTGTCTTCGGCCTTGAAAGAAGCAAATTTTGTCCAGTCCAATACCGACCACTCTTTTTAATAGATGGACTGACCCCCAATTCCTTATTATGTTGATGACATTTTGGCAACCGAAAATGCTATCTTATCAATCAAAGAATTTTTGGGTTCACGTTTTTATTTGAAGGACTTGAGGTAGTTAAAATATTTTTTGGGCATTGAGGTAGCCAGGTCAAGAAAATACATCTTAGATATGTTGTCTGACACAGGCATGGATCAGAAGCTTCATCTTACTGCCCAAGATGGCAATGTTCTTGAGAATCCAACCAAATCTCGACGTTTGGTAGGGCGTCTCATATACCTGAGGCATGACATTGTGTATCCTATCTATATTTTGAGCCAATTTATGCAAGAGCCACTGATTCCGCTTTTTGAAGCTGCTTTACGTGTTCTTAGATATTTGAAGGAAAAGAATTCTTCTACCAGCTAACACTGAGTTATAGTTATTGCGATTTTGATTGGGCAAGCTGTCCCATGACCCGACGATCGGTAATTGGTAGGGGTCTGTCTAACCCCACCTTTCTATGTCTAAAAAAACTCATATATATTCTTGCCACCCCAAGATCCGCTTACTACTTTTGGAATCATAGCATTAGAAGGACACTTGACGGGCAATGCAGTAGCCCATAAGAGGGAGTGGATTTGAAATTTTCATTTTGTTTCAAGAAAAAGCTAGTGAAGTTTGTATTATTCATTTCACATATTAGTAACGACAATGACTGTAATATGGATACGGAAAACTCTTTATCACACTCTGTATCACATTCATATGTTTTAGAGGACTAACAAGACAGAGATAATGGCAAAGAGAAAGGGTGACCATGACAAAGCTGATGACCACAACGATGATGGTGATATGACATATTAGCTTCAGATGGACTCTCAAAAAAAAAAACTGACCACTTCACTCTGTCATGAGCCGAAGAGTCCATGGAGGCATGTTATTGATGCTAGTCTGAGTTTGCAGGTGTTGATGTGGGGACTCCTCTGCCTCTCTATTTCTTGCTTGATACGCTCTGTAACACATAATACCCCATGTCCAAATTCAGTGTCACCAATGACAAAATACACATCATAATTGTTTCAAAAAACATGGATAGATCTTGAGCATTAGTTGTTGATGCCTCAACCAATCTGAACAGAATCATTTTTCCAAAAAGATTAGGAAAATCGATCTGAATTGAACCAAACCAAATCGAATCTTTTTGAATTGGTCTATTTTATAAAAAGAAATCGATTTTTTTAAGAAAAAAAAATCATAAAAATATGGAAAAATAAAAAAAAATCAAGAAAATTCATCTAATGGAAAATACAGAAATGAAGTAAATGACGACTTAGATGTTCAATCAAATTCCATATAAAATATAATAGTAAATAAATATAATAATTACCACAGAATATAAAAAAGAAAGACGAAAACTGATTCAATCCAGCTTCAATTACATCAACGAGGTACTGATGATTCGATTAGAATTCCATTTTGACTACATTGGTCTCAACTACAAATAAAATTCCTTGGAACATATGAGCATGTATCCACGTACATGCAAACCACTTGAGGCACACACACACAAGCACATATTCAGTTTTTAATTTGCTAAAACCACTAAATGAACTATTATTTTAGAAGGAAAAATCAAGAGAGAGAAACTGAGACTTGCTAATAGCATTCTCCACCTTCATTGTTCAACACTATGATGAATCCCACAGTGTGAGAGATGAGGATCCAATACATTCACATTGTGTGCAATAAATATCTCACCAAGAAATGCTTGTGATGTCCAGATGAGAAAGAATTCATACCCACTATCTGGAGTTGGAGAATGGCTATTAAACAAAAAGCCAACAGTTCGGCTCTGTGGCTGTTCTGAACGTGCTGATTGTAGGCAATTCAGAGCTGCTTCCTTCTCTCGAAGCTGATTTCAATAGTTTAGAAAACTTGATGAAAATCATGAGCATTGAAACAAGAAAATCGGGATTGAATTGACCAGAGGAATGATGGAAATGACTAACCTTATTTTGGATAGCCTCATTTTGCTCCTGCAGTGACTTCTCCTGGGTTCAACCAAATTACAGGAAAGTTAACAAAAATAAGGGAGGTGTAATATTTCAGTATGGTCTCATATTCCATTTTTATCATATTATGTTGATTGAATAGATGCATTCATGAAAAGCTGCAAAAAAGTTTTCCTTCACAAACATGGACGGATGGAAATAAATACTACTCCAGAAGAACAGAAGACAACAACAGTGCAGTGTTTTCAATTTGAAGCATACTTGTTTAAAGACTTCAAGGCATATATGAATATATGAGCCCTTCTGAGGAAATCGATCATTTCTTATAATTAGGCATTATGGAAGTTAATAGGGCAGCTATTACCAATTGTTGTGCAACTACCTTATTCAAGAAAGCATAATTCTGGTTAACAAAGAATAAAGAAGTACCCACGTCTAATACATATACTTAATGAGGTAGCACAGTTGGCGCCTATCTTTGAATAGAGCGATTCTCACTACGATGTTCTCATTTTTCATCTCTATCAACTTTTCTTACTGTTCTTGAATATGAGCCAATTAATTTTCACAAAATGCTAAAGACTGTACGCCCCAAAAGAAGGCAGAGCACGCACAGAACTATAGAGGAGAAAGAAAAAAGGGCTAGCGTTTTGATTTCTTTATATTTCTTTCATTCTGTTCCTACTCACAGCATGCTTTGATCTTTAACAGCTTTCGAACAAATATAGGAGCTTTGGTCCAAAATCTTGAAATTAAGCATCAATTACATCTGTGTACACATTTGTATAGCTAAGCTGATTGACATCACAGTGCAGCCAGCACGACAATATAAGGGAAACTTAAAAATGTCTACTTTAAAAAATACTGGAGTTCTTTGTCTTAGTCTACTGGATAATTCTGATGGGATCAAAGGTGAGGAAATGCACGAAGAAGATAAGCTTCTTTCTGCCAAATGAGGTTATGCACTTCCAACCTAGTAATGTGCTCCTAAAAATAGGCATTAGGTCCATACGATTCTTTTACAAAGTCCTACTCCCACACATGTTTCTATG
Source organism: Nuphar pumila (assembly GCF_984573655.1). Taxonomy (NCBI): domain Eukaryota; kingdom Viridiplantae; phylum Streptophyta; class Magnoliopsida; order Nymphaeales; family Nymphaeaceae; genus Nuphar; species Nuphar pumila. Next base: position 118,651,377 of record NC_143253.1, on the reverse strand, counting down.
AATTTATGTATGAATGGCTACTCCATCTGCCTAGTGGAAAGTAGTATAGGAAGAGATATTCCAGTAAAATTTGATATCTTACATTGGATTGTATAAATGATACATATACTCGACATCCCTTGATTATAGGGATAAATAAAAAATAAAAAGGGGAAGCCGTTACAAATTTTGTTACAGGTGACTAATATACCACAACAACTATGCTTTCATCCCAAAATAATTGGGGTCGGCGATATGAACCAAAAAAGAAAATCATTCTCGGTCTTCCACATGAATCCTTCTCCTCCAATCATTTCTATCCAATGCCATGTCCTCGGTGAGGTTCAAAGCATTCATATCCTTTCCTATCATCTTCATCCATGTCTTCCTAGGCCTACCCCGACCTCTTTTAACTAATATATTTTCCCATTTCTCCATCCTTCTAACTTGAGCATGATTAGGCCTTCGCCGAATATGTCCAAACCACCGTAAACGATTCTCTCTCATCTTATTTTCAATGGGTGTGACGCCTACCATCTTACGTATCTCCTCGTTCCGAATCTTATCTTTTATTGTATTTTCACACATCCATCTAAGCATACGCATCTCATCTACACTCATTTTTTGAATATGATGTCTCTTGGCAACCCAACATTCCGTACCATATAGTAAAGCAGACCTAATAGTCGTCCTATAAAACTTTCCCTTCAACCGCAATGGCATTCTACGATCACACAACACTCCAGTTGCTCTTTTCCATTTCATCCACCCAACCTTTATCCTATGATTTACATCTCCATCAATTTCTCCATACTTTTGAATGATAGATCCCAAATATTTGAAACAATCATCCACCGGTATTTCTTGCTCACCAAGCTTCACTACACTCCCATCACTACTTCGTTGTTTACTAAACCGACATTCCATATATTTTGTCTTACTCTTACTCAACTTAAAACCTCTTGCTTCCAATGTCTGTCTCCATAATTATAACTTAGCATTAACCCTATCTCTAGACTCATCAATCAAAACAATATCATCAACAAACAACATACACCACGACACATTTTCTTGAATTGATCTCTTAAGCTCATCCATCACTATAGCAAATAGGAAAGAGCTTAAAGCAGATCCTTGATGTAACTCAACCGTTATAGGAAAATTGGTTGTCACCCCTCCAATAGTGCGGACATTGGTTACTACTCCTTCATACATATCTTTAATTATATTAATGTACTTGAGAGAAACACCTTTCTTCATCATTGTCCACCACAGAACGTCCCTAGGTACTCTATCGTATGCCTTCTCCAAATCAATAAAAACCATATGCAAATCTTTGTTCCGCTCTCTATTTCTCTCAATAAGTTGTCTAAAAAGATGTATAACTTCCATAGTTGATCTTCCAGGCATAAAACCAAATTGATTCTCCGATATCATGACAACCTTCCTCAACCTAAACTCAATCACCCTCTCCCAAAGTTTCATAGTATGACTCATGATTTTTATACCACGATAGTTTGTCAATCTTGTATATCACCCTTATTCCAATAAGGAAAATGCTGGACACTTCCAAATGACCACCAAAAGATCACGCATGATCCAATAAGGCGTGATCTCATGCGTGTGTGTCATCCTTATCTCTTTGACACTCACCCTCAAGCCGAGAGTGTAGGTACGTGACTCCCAACTTGTATATAAGAAATTGAAACCGGTCTCGTGGATGGGCCTTAGTGAACACATCTGCAAATTGTAATTTTGTGGAAACATATTTAGTGCATATGGTTCCTGACTGCGCTTTTTCATGAACAAGATGATAATCAAGCTCTAGTTTGCTCGTGAAATACTGGATTTGTTGCAATGTGAATGGTGGATTGGTTATCACAATATAATATCATAGGATCTTTATGAATAACTCCAAAATCTGCTAGATTTGCCTTTAGCGGAATTAATTCACATGTTGCAGCCACCATGGATCGGTACTCTGCTTCGGCAGAGGATTGTGAAAGAGTGGCTTGTTTCTTGCTTTTCCATGAGAGAGGACTAATGGACAACATGGTAAAATATCCTGTTATAGACCTTGAAGTCATTGAACAACTACCCCAATATGCATCATAATAAGATGATAACTTGAGCTCACTTTCGATAGGTAACAAAAGTCCATGATCTAGCGAGGATTTTAGATATCTCAAAACTCAGATAGCAACACTATAATGTGGCACTCTGGGCTCATGCATAAATTGGCTTAGAATATAAACTAAGTATACGATGTCTGGTCGAGTTACTGTCAAGTATATGAGACGTCCTACTAACCTCCTGTAACACGTTGGTTCTTGAAGAATTTCTCCATCTTGTGTATTCAATTTAAGTTTTTGATCCATTGGGAACTCCATCGGTTTTGCACACATAAGTCCTGCATCAGATAATATATCCAACACATTTCTTTTGACTCAAAAAAAATCCTTATGGTGCTCTAGCCACCTTAATTCCCAAAAAGTATTTTAATCGGCCCAAATCTTTAAGGTGAAACCGTGAGTTTAAAAAATGCTTGATCCAAGCGATGACATAGTTATCATTCTTTGCCATAATAATGTCATCGACATAGATTAAGATGACTACGATTTTTTATCTAGCCCTCTTGGTGAAAAGAGTATAATCTGGCGATGATTGTGTAAACCCAGCTTCCTTGAGCACAAATATAAGTTTGTTAAACCAATTTCTAGATCACTGTTTTAATCCATAAATTGATTTATTTAATTTTCAGACATGATGAGACCCCCCTGACGTTAGTATCCCAGTGGAAAATCCATATAAACTTCTTCGTGAATGTCTTTGTGCAAGAATGTGTTGTTTATGTTCAATTGATAAATAATCCAATTGTTAATGGTCGCAAGAGTGAGTAAACAACACATGGTAGTGAGTTTGGCCACCAATGCAACCGTCTCATTATAATCAAATCCTTCAACTTGGTTATAGCCTTTGGCGACTAAACAAGACTTATAACACTCGATGAATTAATCAAATTTATGCTTGACCTTATAAACCCATTTGCATCCAATGGGTCTTTTTCCCAGTGGGAAAGAGATGACGATCCAAGTATTATTCGCTTCTAAAGCTTGGATCTCCTTAGCCACAACTTATTGCCAATACAGATGCTTAGTCGCTTTGTTATAATTGCTCGGCTCAACATCATTAAAAATAGCTAAAAGAAAAGCCTTGTGGGAAGAAGAAAATTTAGGGAGAGCAATAAAGTTTTGGATGGAATATGATTGACGCGAAGAGGCATGATCATGAGAGAATGATGAAGCTCGCTTGAGTACCATGGCCGAAGAACAAATGTAATCAAGAAGGTATAAAGGACATGTATGGGTTCTCGTGGAGCATTGAGTAATGGTTGTTGGTTGATTTTCTGGATTTGTATCCGTATCTAGTTTTGGAGGGATAATGTTTGGTTCATGGTATGAATCTGGGGATTGTGGGCCGTCAATGTCTTCTGTGACCGAAGAGCCCGGATCTAGATATAAAGTGTTCTTGGTGAATGTATCCTCAATAGGATTGGGTACGACAAGTGCCATATTGGAAATCTCGTGTTGAGGTTTTGTGATGAAAGAAAATTCATTTTCATAAAATAAAACATCTCGACTGGAAAAAATTTCATGAGTTTGCAAATCATAAAGACGATATCCATGTTGATTGCGTGGATAGCTGATAAAAATGCACTTTCAAGATCTTCAAGAAAATTTATCTCAGATTGGGCCAGATATGAAGCATAACATAAACATCCAAATACTCACAAGTGATCATATTTGGTTTTGGTTTTGAAAAGAACTTTATATGGAGATTTGTTTTGCAAAATGGGTGTGAGAATGAGATTGATCAAGTGTGTGGTGGTGAGGATGCACTCTCTCCAAAATTCAATGGGTATATTAGCTTGAAAATGCAAAGCACGTGCAACCTCGATGAGGTGTTGATGCTTGCGTTCTACCTATCCATTTTGTTGAGGTGTTCTCACGCAAGAGCGTTGATGATCAATCCCATTTTGATGGAATTTTTTTCATATTATGAGATAAAAATTCAGCACCATTGTCAGTTCTAATACTTCACACTTGGCTTTTATATTGAGTTTTGACAATGGCACAACATTTTTGTCAGAAAACTAAGTTTCTGACCTATATCTCATGAGAAATACCCAAGTGCAGCGAGAATAATCATCCACAATAGTGAGAAAAAAAGTGCACCTGTGTGCGATTGAGTTTTGTAGGGTTCCCATATGTCACACTGCACAAGAGAAAAAACTTCAGCACTCCTATTAAAACTTATTTGAAATGAAAGTCGAGTCTGCTTAGCACGATGATATACATCATACAAACGATTAAAACAATCAGACAGTTTACCAAGTTCTTTAGATAAACAAACAATGCGATCATATGATGGATGGTCGAGTCTCATGTGCCAAACTTGGGTGTTTGGTGATTGGGTTGATTAAAGTACATGACTGGGATGAAAAAGAGGGTCAAAAATGGTAGAGTCCGTCGTGAAGCATACCCGCTCCAATCAGCCTTTTCGTTAAACGGTCTTGAAAAACACAAAATATGGGAAAGAACAAAGCAACACAATCCAGAGATTCAGTTAGCTTTCCTATTGATAAGAGATTATAGTGAAAGTTGGGAAAGTGAAGCATGTTGGTGAGGATCAAATCGGGCGATAATTAGGTTTTTCCAAAATGGGATGCCCACATAGTATGACCATTTGGTAGCTTAACAAGTTTTTCTTTGGAAACCGGTTGAATATCAAACAAAGAACTCAAATGAAGAGTCATATGATCTGATTCCTTTGTATCTATAATCTAAGGAAGAACAGATGAAGAAGAAAAATGAGAATATGATGTATTACCTGCAAGATTAGCAGAGACTAGCTTAAAATCTGGATTAAGCCATTAAGCTATTTGCTTAACTTGATCCTCACATAGTTGTGGCAAGGCTGGCGTCCTACTGATTTGAGTTGACTATTGTTGGTTCATGGCTACATTTACTGATTTGCTTATGTCTCCCATATCACTAACATTGTTTACTCTGCTGCCCACTTTTTCGGTGCTACTTTGACTCTTACGATGGCTGACTGGATAGCCAACTAAGCTAATAGCAACGAGCTTTAACATGGCCAAGCATACCACAATGGTCACATCAGGGTCCTCCTCGACCTTCATCCATGCCTCAATTATCATTGAGGCGACCAACGCATTGTCCATTACCCTTTGTGATCAACAAAGCTGAATTGGAAATATCATTCATGGATGGCATCAAGAGGCACTGAGTTTCCTCTTAACTCAACAAAGAGTAAACTCGACTTATATTCGGCCCTGGTTCCATGGCCAAGATGTTGCTTCAAATCCTAGAATGAGATTCATTAAGGCCAATAAGAAACTCAAATACCTTTTTCTTTTATTGGCATCCACATGTACAAGTTGGAATTGTGGATTGCAAACCCAATTCCTCCCAATATGATTTTAAGGTATTGAAATATGTGGCCAAGGGTGACTGATCTTGGCGTTGATCACATATCAATTTTTTTAATTGGTAGGTGCAGGTGGAGTTACCTCAAGAAAACCTTTCTACACAGTCCTTCCATGCTTCACTTGTAAGAACCATATAAATGATGTTCACAATATCCTTATTGATGATTCAAGAAAGCACCATATCATTGCATCGGTGCCACAATTGATAGTCACTCGAGGTGGCTTCTGGTTATGGCAGTGAGCCATCCACGAAGACCATCTTATTCTTTGCATTTAGCGCCATTCTCATTGTCTATTTCCAAGTAGAATAATTATTGCCAATGAGTAATGTTAAAACAATAACAACATCGAGATGATCAGAATGATGGAGATGATATGGTGACAAAGGAGAGGACAAATTTCCTTCATTGTTGGGATCCTTAGAGATGTTAACAATTTTTGATGCCATAATCGATTATGAGTGATCTGATTTGATAATAGGTAGATTAGTGAAGAAGATGGTTGTTGATGGGTCGATGGATAGTGACCCACAATGAAGGTCATGCCTGCAACAACGTCTATGTAGAACCAGATGCTTAGAGGCAGCGAAGATGAGCAAGCTGCAGGCTGGTGCTATCAATGAACATGAACCGAGAACCTATGTTCTCTGCGATGGTATCGACAAGAGATGAGAGTCCCACAAGAACGGTCAGTTCTCTATGGTAACAAGAAAAAAATGACCATTTAGAAAGAGCAACAACACCAATTGAGCCCCTTGGGACTCGCAACAGCCACAACAAGGAAACATGCTCAACAAAAATAAGAACCAAGATCGGATCTTTGGCTCTGATACCATATAGGAAGAGATATTCCAGTAAAATTTGATATCTAAAATTGAATTGTATGAAAGATACATATACTCGATATCTCTTGATTATAGGGATAGAAAAAATGGAAAGGAAAAACCGTTAGAAATTTTGTTACAGGTAACTAATATACAATAAGGAAAATGTTGGACACTTCCAAATGACCACCATGAGATCACACATGATCAGATCATGCATGATCTCATGCATGTGTGTCATCCTTATCTCCTCATGTGTGTGTGTCATTCTTATCTCTTTGACAAGTAGGATTGGTAAACAAGCTGAATGAGTCGAGCTCAAGTTGTCCGAGATCACCTCATTAAAAGTGAATTGTAGCTCAAGCTCGTTGTCGGCTCATGAGCTCGTCATAAGCCAAGTTGAGGTTTACCACCTAATCACAAGCTGACTTTTTTCTAAAGAAAATGTTTGTTTTTTGAAGAGTTCTTTATATATATATATGGATAAATATTGGCTACTAATAAAGGTAAAGAATTAATGAGTAGAAATCACTTTTTTCTTAAAAAATTTCAAATGTTACGGATGCGATCTATATAGTTTGTTTAGTAAGAAACTTGTTTTGAGTCATGTGATTATGACAAGTAATTAGGTTCTTAAAGGGTCCAAAAATCAATGGCCCATAATGTGCCAAAATTTCATAACTGAAGAGATCACATTTTTACATCAGAAAAGAATGATCTAAGGTTTGATCCTTAGCAAACAAACCATGTTGAATACATCTATGCGGTTAGATTGAGTTGATACAACTTGCACCTATGATTTCTAGCTCATTAGTTTTGTACCTTCATTAGTAGCCAATATATATATATATATATATATATATATATATATATATAGAGAGAGAGAGAGAGAGAGAGAGAGAAGTCTACATGAACAGAGCTGAGGCGAAAGCCCCTTGTTAGGGCTCAGCTCGTATATGCTTTACGATCTGTTTGTAGTGCAATTTATGAGTCCAAAAAGGTTTTTGATGAGCCTAATTCATGAGCATATCATTTCATTTGCCAGCCCTGGAAAGTCCCTGCGGATCATATCAAAACCCCTACTGTCAGGATGCTACCAATGTGGCTTTTTCGTTGACCATTATGGTATCTAAAACTATGTCCAAACAAATTAAGGGAACCACATGAGGTCATTTAAGGCAATATCCCTACCTAATTCTCCCAAGGACTGTAGATAACTTGCGACTGGTTGGCGATGCATATATTTTTCACATTCTTAACTCGCTTCTTAGGACATCTCTACTGTCTTATAGGACACATGTCTACTATCTAACAGGCTACTTACAAGGGAATCACTCATATGGTAGGGGCAACTGGTCACCAAGTTGAAGGGACATCATGAGTTTGAAACCCACGGGTGCAGTTGCTTGCCGCATGGTTGAAGCTGGGCCATATACTCCCAGATTGGCAAGGGGGACTTCACTAATTTTACCAACTAGAGTCCTGCCAATGTGCAGTTGGTGATTTAAGGGGGAGGGGGGGTGTATGCCACAAGGACAAGGTGTAAGTAACAGGGGACACGTCATTTTTGCCTAATGTTCCATTAAGAATAGTGTACAAGGGGACATGACACGGGAGCAAGCTGGAGTATATACTAGTTACTAATTTTCTTGCTGACAAATGATATTTTTAGATTATACATTGTTTACTGAAATTTCTAAAATAATTCATACAAGGTCACTCACCTTTCTGCGAAGTTCAGAAATGGAATCCAACAAGAGCTGTATCTGCAAAAAACCCAATATTACTTGCAAAAGATTAAATCAACTTTTTCTCACAACCACCTAAATTCCACCATGTTATCAATAACATATATATATATATTGTAAGCATTATTAACAGAAAAAATATGTGGCAAAAGCATCAGTCAATGATCAATTTTAGAAATATCAAGTAAAATAGCTGAGTTCAAGCTAATTGTACCTCATCACCATTTATAATCAAACACATTTGCATTATTTGGTTATGCAACATGCTAATAAGCACAAATAACCCAGAAAACCACAAAAGTTATATAAATTATATAACAGAGCACACCAACTAATTAAATAAGAACTACAACCAACTGCTATCCTTTAGTCACATTTTGATTGAATGCATGTTTCCTTAAAAAAGTTAATAAGATATAACATACACAGTAAAATAACAAACTGCATAAATACACTTTGAGCATGTTCTGAGACATCGTGTGTTACGGACCCTTTCCTGCTCCGGGTCTGACCAACCAGATCTGCTCCAAGCCAGGACCCGCCTAGTTGGGATTGCACAAAGGAAGTTTTCTCTCTCCCAGGATTCCCAGAAAAACTCGCCCAGCCTGGAATCCTACCCAGGCTGGGACACTGGTGGGACGGCCTCCCTTAGAGTTCCCTTTAGGGTGAGAACTGTAGCCTATGCCTTTGCACTACCCAAACTTCAGACAAACAATAATTCATCCTGCAGGCAGACAACACAACACAAGCAGAGAATGGATGAAGATTTGATGATGGAGATTCGATGACTCTTCCTTTTTTCAAGGCTACAAGTCCATACAAGAATATACAAAGATGTTTTATTGAGTGACATGGGGAACCCAAATTCAAGGAACCACCCAGAAGTGGATTACTAGGTATGTTGAAGGACTTGGTTTTCGTATACGAGAAAATGTCAAGCATCACAACCACTTCTCTTAAGCAAGCTATTCAACATGCTTTAGATATTGGAAAGAAGTTGAATAGGAAAAAAGACACCCCTCAGCGTACCCAAACTTCAGTAGATAAAACTCAATCAAGACTCAATCCAAACATCCCTCCCTTAAAACCCATCCAAGACCTTTCTCAAGACCCAAATCCAATTCAAGAAGATTTAGATTCAAACTCTTGTCTTGAATCCAAATCTCTTATGTTGGGCCCTCCTAAACCCACCATGGACCATCATGTAAGTTAAGGTATACATGGATATATATGTATATATTGTCATATATACATATTTGTTTCATATTGTACATATATATAAATATATATATATATATATATGTATGTATATAATGATATAATAGGTAAATACCCTCTAGGGGTATTTTTATCATTTTACTCATGTACCAGTATTGTTTATTAGGAACAATTTTTCTCTTATTTATTTTTTATCTTTTTTATTTACTGTCCTTTTTATAAAGAGCATGAGCGCTATAGTCAAAAGACCATAGAGTCATTGGAGGCTCCCCAACGGTCATATCGATGACCGTTGAGAGCCCCCAATGGCTCTATTGGGAGCTCCCCAATAGAGCCCCATGCTCTCCCTTTATGTATAAATAGGGGTTGAACCCCTCTCTTGTAACTAATGCTTCTCTTAAGCATTTATGCTCAATAAAGATAAATATTTTTATGTTTTGTGTTTTTCTATTTAGTTCTTTAATGTTTTATATATGCACTTAGTGCTTTTGTTGTTCTCCCCTAGAGTCCTCTTTAGGGTGAGAACTGTGTGTATTTTTATTGTCATCATCTTGTAAATCTATAAATAGATGTACCTAACTTAAGTTAATTTTTAGTGAAGTTTATTCAAAGATTTCTGTAAGCTTTGTTCTTCTCGTTCTCTGAGGTAACACATTGCTCCCTCGACTCTCTTCCATGCCTGTCATCGATCCTAAGGGAATATATTTTCTCCCTCCCTTGCTATCGATCTCTCCATCCACCTTACACTTCCTTGTGTAGCTGACCAGGAGAGATGACTCTCTCTCTCTCCTCCAATGTTGCACGACCCTCCTGCTCATAGTGTGCACCTTTCTATAGAGTCATGCCTCATGTTCAGTTCCTCAGAATCCGTAGAACTGCCTTTCGTGGGAGATTGGATTCTAACATAGTGTTATTTTGAATGTATCATACTTTTTTGTGATAAAACTAAAAGGAGATATATAAACAAAAATACATGCAAATTAGTTTCAATGCCAATTATTTACTAGGTTTCTATCATGACTGTTTGATGAATTTGCAATAAATTCATTCTCATCTATTACAAGCTATCAGACATTTTGTCACCATGTTTTTTAAATAAACTACCTTAATAGAGAAGTAACCTTTTAAAGTAACTACCTTGAATAAACATGAGAATACGTAGCTCATGTTTTTAAAAGAGAAAGGGAACCTTCCTACCTTTTTATGGACGTCGAAGGTTGAAGTCCTCATCATCCTTTGCACGTATTAAATTCATCTTTAAATTAAGTTAAGAACAAAAAGAAATAAAGAAAAAAAAGAAAGATAACAAGGTAAAAGAGAATCAATTATAGCAATAAATAGTGAAGACAATTCAAAAAGAAAACTAACAAAAAAGAGAAAGCAAACCATTCACTTTTTGTTCTAAGAAAATTCAGAAGGAAAACAAAGGTTTCAGAAATACATGGACTTAATACTGACTGTAATAGTATCACTAACCAAAATAACAAACAGGAAGGTGTACAAGAAACCAAAAGGATGTTGAGAAGAAAAGCAGCCAACCCATCTCACCTTTCTTGATCTAATTTGTTTGAGAGAAGAATCAAGCTGATGTTCTAATTGTTGAAGCTCCTTCACACTCAATGGCTCGAGATCTTCACCCATGTAACGCCTGCAAAAAGGAGTCTAAATGATGGCCACCCAACACCGTAATTCTATTTTCATGCAAGAATAATTATGTTCACCTTTGAGTTTTCTGAAGGTGCTCAAACTTGAACTTCAGCTTCTTGTACTCTACACACCAACTTTCCTGCTCAAATAACATAGCACAGACAAAAGCGCCATCAGTACAATAGAACAACAAAAAAGACTTTTTTGACAGAAAGGAAATTCTATTAAAAATAAAAGCTTTGTGAGTAGAGGAGGTAAACAACACACACACACACACACACACACACACACACATATATATATATATATATATATATATATGAAAAGAGGGTATGGTCGAAGAGATCTGTCAAATCACTTATTTGACATCTTCACCGTCGGTGAGGATGCCAAATCACTTTTCTAAAAGTGTTTGGCAGATCACTTGATTTGCCCTCATCGTCGGACCTCCTTCTCATCTGACATCCATCAGATGCACCTGGTGTGTTCGTTGGATTTTTCCCCACTTTTAGGGGTTATAGCGGTGGTCCAAGACTACACGCACATATATGTATATATGGCACACATTGATCAATGGCGCGTGTTGTGTCTGATTATCATCAGACAAAAAATGTTGTATGATGATACACATATATATAGAAGAGGGATGGTCCATCACTTGTCTTTACCTTTAAAATCTATATGTTAGATATGTTTATTGGCAAATCTAATTATATTGATGTGATCTACATAGTTGAAAACATATGATTAGACTCTTGAATCAAACTTTTTTGACCTCACAAAAAAAACTTTGATTTAAGAGTCTAATCATGTGGTTTTTTCAACCATGGAGACCACATTTGCCAAAAAACATATCTAACCGTATATATTTTGAAGGGTGAAGATTAGGGGTTGACCACTTAGTAGGTGGAGCATTCCTCTTCTCACTCTCTCTTTAAATATATAGGAAAAATATTAGCTACTAATGAAGGTTGTAATGAAATAGATTAAATCCAAAAGACTTCACTTATGGACTTGCAAGAACACACTTCAATCAAGTATAACACTTGATTGAATAAGCCACACCACCCTCGCAAGGGTAAAAAAAATCTTGTTATTACATAGGAAAGCTCTTAAAGAGTTAGAAAATACAAAGGCCTTGAAAGCCTATTTATAATACAAAGAGATACAAAGGAGCAACTCTAAGTAGTTGTTCGGCTGCTCCCAACAGTCACATTAGCTCCAACAACTAGTTGGTCTTCCCCAAGAATTCTTCACAAACGTAGTGGCAATCCATTTTAATATATTTTGTCCTCTCATAGAATATATGATTGCTTACAATGTATACAGTGCTCTTGTTGTCACAACATAATCTAGAGGGTTCATGTGAATACTCAAATCCTTTAGTAGTTGTCTGAACCATACTAACTCAAACATAGTCGTTATGGCACGATACTCAACTTCAGTAGAAGAGAGGGACACCTTTTTTTGCTTCTTGTATCACCATGAAATTAGAGAATCACCTAAAAAATACAAAAACCAGTGGTTGAGCGTCTATCATTCACATCCCTTCCCCAATCAGAATCAGAATATACAATGACTTCTAACAAGAAAGATAATGATAAAAATAATCCATAATTGATAGAATTATTAATATATCTAATAATTCTCATTACAACACTCATATGTATTGTAGTGGGAACATACTGAAATTGACTAACAGAGTGAATAACATAAGAAATATCATAACGAATAATAGAGAGATAAGACAAAGCTCTAATCATTTGTCTGTATGGAGTTGAATCCTTCAGAAGTTCTCCATCATCTTTCTTCATTTTTGCATTTATGACTTTTGGAGTATCAACTCATTTTTCATCTGTGAGTCCTAATCGTTCTGTGATCTCTGCTGCATTATTAGTCTGTGACAAAAAATAACCACGAGGTGAATAAGTCACTTTTATTCAAAGAAAATATCGTAAAAAAATAATATTTGTCATATCAAAGTTGTCTTTAAGCACATATTTAATATGATTAACTCCCTGCTTGTCACCTCCTATGATTATTATATCATCTACGTATAACAGTAATATTATCATTCCTGTATTAGAAGACTTAACAAATAACATAGTGTCAGTAAAGCAAGATTTAAAATGAAGTTGTGTCATCACACTACTGAACTTATCATACCAAGCTTTGGGAGCTTGTTTTAAACCATACAAGGCTTTTCGTAACCGAAGAATTTTCTCATGTGCTAAATTTAAACCTGGTGGAGGATCTATGTAAACCTCTTCATCCAGATAATCATTCAAAAATGTATTTTTGATGTCCATTTAAAAGATAGGCCATTTTTTAATTGATGTTATAGAAATAAGAGTTTTAACAGTGGTCATTCGAGCAACTGGAGCAAATGTCTCGTCATAGTCTATTCCATATTTTTTACTGTATCCCTTGGCTACTAGTATAGCTTTATATCTTTCCAATGTCCCATCCCATTTAGTTTTTATCTTATAGACCCATCTTTATCCTATAGTTTTTCTTCATTTAGGTAATGTTTGGATTTTCCAAGTTTTTGCCTTTTCTAAAGCTTTTAAGTAATCATTCATGGCCTTAATCCATTCTTTGATTATTTTTATCTTCATGGTAAGATGTTGGTTCTGTATATGAGTGTGTGGCCATTAGACATGATCTATACCTTGGTTCAAAAAACTCGTAGGATACAAATCTACTAGGGGCTTTTGAAATTCTTACGAATTTTCTAATACTCGAAGAATCTACACATTGATTTTGGAAATATCTTTCTAAAGCACATGGAGAATGGTCTTTGGTGTGTCAAGTATAAGTTTGTATGTCATTATGAGATGGGTCTATATTATTAAGACCCTCATTTACATTCTCATTTGCATTATGAGTGTCTTCATTTTCACTCTCATGCACATCATGAATCTTTTCACACTTTTCATGTTCATTGACAAGGTCAAAAAGAAATTAATGGTCACAACTCTCTTGAATTTTTTCCTTGCTAAAACCATTTTTGTTTTCAAAAAATGTAACATTTCATAAAACATATAATTTGTTTCTATCAATATCATAACATCTATATCCCTTTTGATTTTCGGCATAGCCTAAAAAAATAAAAGAAATTGCTTTTGGGGAAAGTTTGTCATTCTTATTGGTACAGACAAAACATTTATATCCAAAGACTCTTAACCTTTTATAATCGAAAGATGTTTTAAATAAATTTTCAAAAAAAGAGATATTTTCATATTTTTTAAAGGCATTATGTTTATCAGATAGACTGCTGTAAGAGCGACTTTGGCCCAAAAACTTTGGAATATTTATTGAGACAAGAAGTATTCTAGTGGTCTCAATAATATGTCTATGCGTCCTTTCGGTTAGTCCATTTTGTTGAGAAGTGTATGAACAAGATTTTTAATGAATAATCCCATGTAGACCAAGGTAATTTTCGAACTCTTTTGACACAAATTCTCTCCAGAAATCGGTTCTAAAAATTTGAATATTGGTTTTAAATTGAATTTTTATATAACAATGAAATTATTTAAAACAATCAAATGCTTCTGATTTTTGTTTAAGAAAAAATATCCAAGAGGGTCTACTATTGTCATCCACAAACACAACATAATAAGATACACCTCCTTTGGATACAACTGGAGTCAGTCCCCACACATCCGAATGCACTAACTTAAATGGATTTTTAGATATAAATGTCTTGGCCCAAAGGGTAAAGACTTCATTTTACCAAGAATGCAATCTCCACAAACAAAATCTCTTTCTTTATAACTTGTAAGAAATGAAAACAAGTGTAATTTGGACACACTATGATGTCCTAGTCTTTTATGCCAATTTTCTATATCTTTCTTTTCCACAAAATTACAAAAGGTATGTTTTGATAACTGAAGATTGTCCATTACATAGAGATCTCTTCTTCTATGGCCTCGCTCAATCGGCTTCTCGGACTGGAGATCCTGTATTAAATAATCATTAGATGAAAATAATACTTTGCATCTATGATCCATAATTTGAAAAAGAGATAGAAGATTTAAATTTAATTTTGGTACTACTCTAATATTCGGTATGTGAAAGATTGATTGTTTTTTTTAAAACCTTAAAACTTTTGATTTTTTAAGATATTCTGTCGGCGATTGAAATATAAGAATTATTTGGGTTAATATGACATTCAGATAATATGGAGTCATTTAGAGTCATGAAAAGAGACACCAGAGTCAAAGATCCAAGAAGTCTAAAGAGGGTCATCACTTGTGGATACGACCACTCCCGAGAAAGAAGAAGCTTGAGTTTTGAACATTGGTTGTAGTGCCATCATTAGTTGAGCCAAATATAGTTAGCCGATATATTTGGAGTCGTTTACATCATTCCTTACAAATGATGTTCCCACCGAAGCAATCCTTTTATCATATTTATGATCTTCTTTCTTTCTTTTGGGACAAAATGACTTGATGTGTCTCGGTTCATAACAATGATAACATATGATTTTGCCACACTTTTTGTATTCATAATCATTTTCTTTGTCGCTTCTTTCATAGTTATTTGAGTTTCATTCATTCTCATTTTTCGCAAAGTGAGGAGGCTTATAACTCTTAGTGTGATTATCGGGCGTTGACATAGCAAGTATGGACTCTTCATCTTTTGAGGCACAAGGTTTCTTCAGTCTATTTTCTTCCATAGTTAACTCCTCAAGAGTTTCTGTAAGATCCATGATTTAATTTGATGTAATATTTCATAAATATGTTAAAATCAATGAAATTTTTTTGTTCTGGCCATTTCTGAAAATTTGCTCATTTTAAGAATCGGGTAAAATCGCATAACTTTGCATAAAAAAGCAATTGCGATAAATCTAGAGCGAATTGACTTCCGAAATTTTTAGGGCAAGTTTGGAATAGCGTTATGGTGATTCACCTCGAATTTGAGGTCCGAATGATGAAAAAAACCCGTCAGTTCATGTGAATTACGAAAGATCGCTTAGAAATTTTACGAGGGCCTAAACGAGACCAATTTCGCTCGAAACGAAAATCTCTTGGCTTGAATAGTTGTGTGATGACATCCACATTGACACTATAAAATAAAACTATTACACATTATGGAAAAATATTTGGAAATTAATAAAAAATTAAAATCGGCACATAGACAATTTGTTTTTCCATTGGTAAAAGTCGACCAAGGCCACTTTCGTCCGTTTTGGAGGGCCTTGGACGACCAAGGCCATGGAACCAGCTAGTCTCATTGACCAGCTGGGTTAGTGGCATGGTTGTGAAGGACTTTTTAAAAGGCTCATAAAGGGAGGGCCACGATTGGCCCTACCCAAATCATTAAAAAGATAAATTTTAAAATTTTAAATATAGTAATGTCATGTCATTAAGAGAGAAAGGAGGACGTTTTTGGGCTGGAAGGCGCCATCCCCCCCCTTGGGTTTGGCGTGGAGCCCTTGCATGCTTGTTGGGCTTGGGATTTGAGAGATCCCAAGGGAGCTCCTTTCAAGAGGAGTTATGATTAACTTGGACCATTTTCTATTGGATATATGGGGCGGCAGCCCCATGGAATCATTGTAAATATTAGTAACATTATTTGAATCTTGATAGCTAAATGGAGGGGCTGGGCGACGATGGAGAACCGTGCTCCACCCCAGCCCTCCATCTTGGATGGATGGATCCTAGCCATCCATCTCAAACCACACCTTATAAAACCTTTAGAGAAAAAAATCGGCCCCCCTTGTTGGGTGATTTTTTTCTAACTCTCTCTCTCTCTCTTACTCTCTCTCCCACACTCTCTTCCCCTCTTACCTCCTTCCTCCATCCGTGGGAGCCTCCTTGGCGTGGAGAGCTGCAACATCACCTTCCTCCATTTCTCCAAGCTGCTCAGGTGAAGACTCAAACTCGGCTTCGGTACCCATGAAACCGAGGGAGATTTGCATCTATGCATGCAAGCCCAACGGTGGATTAGATGTAGAAACCTGTTTCTTTTCGTTATTTTACTGTGTTTAGTTCAGCTTAAATGTAGCATCCGTTTACAACAGGTTTCTTCCATTTTTCCTAAGTGTGTTTTTCAGTTTTTCTTTGCCAATGCATGTGGTTTCTAATTAGTTTGCAGTGATGTATGTCTTCACTTATTTTTCATTTCGGTTTTGGCTTGTTCTTGGGCATGGCAGCCAATGTTGGGTGCGCTGGACTGAGCTGGACTCATCCAGCACGCACCCAACTCTTTTGGAGCTCGTTTGGGGTGCATGCAGGCACATCCGTGCGCTGCAGCCGTCACCCCTCACCTTGAACTCACTTTTTTTTGGCGTGTTGGGCTCAACCCAGTCCCAAATCGACGGGACTGATGCATCAGCCGTGGATGTGGCTTGGGTCACCGTGTGACCCAGCCCCATTTGCTGTGGGAAGTCGTGGCTTCCAGCAAAGACATTTTTTTTATTATGTCTTGCTTCGTCATCGTTTTGTTCTTTTCTCTTTTTTTGGGGGTTTTCATGGTTGGCGCATGACCAACCGATTTCGGCATGCAGATTGGGGCCAACCCATGGCAGGCGCCCAACCCTTTTCCTTTAGTTTGGGTGTGAGCCATAGGCTCTAGTCCTTGGTTCTAGTGATGGCACGGTCTGGTCCCGTAGACCAGACCCTTCAACCATCCTTGCTGAACCCGGTTTGGAGCTGGGCGCATTTCGGTTGGCCGGCGCGCCCAACCTGTGAAACATAAGTATATTGCTGTGAAAAAAAAAATATTTAAATGTATCTTTTGTTTTTCTTTTTTTTTGTGGCTTTCGATTTTGGCTTGGTGCCGGTCTGAACCATGGGTTCAGACCAGCACTACAACCCGGTTTGACCGGCTGTGTGCGCGAGTTTAGCTCAGCTCGACTTTCTCTTTGGTTGGAGCTGGGTGCGCACCACTTGGGTGTTGTGCACTCTTGGCGTTTGGTTAACCCCTAGTGGGTGCAAGTCTGAACCGAGGTTCAAACCTGAACCCTTTGGCAGTCTAGCTAAAACCTGGTGCTAGCCACAACTCCTCTATTGTTGGAGCCGGGTGCCAGCTGTATGGTGTTGGGCACCTGGGCCGTGAGAGCTGACCCTTGTGGGTCCGGGTCTGAACCGAATGGTTCAGACCTATAGATGGCTGACAGCAGCCCGGTCCTATGAACCAGTACCACTGTCCAGCCCCCTTGGTGCCCGATATGCAGACTTAGCCGCAACTGCCCCATTTGGCGGCCAGTCTCAGCCCCAACCGAATCCCTGTTAGCAGTCTGGTCCGAACCATAAGTCGGACCAGAATCGGTTAGTAAGCATGACAGTCTGGTCTGGAGGACCAGACCAAGGTTTTTGGCAGCAAGTGTGCGGATCCTTGCGTTGGCACACTTGCAGCCCCGTAATGCCACTAATGTGGCTGTCAACACTTTTCCTTATAAAAACCCGCACAAACCTACTTCAAGCTGATGCATACTAGGTTCAAACAAGAATTTGTCTTGCCCCGCACCTCTTCGCTATTCAGTTAGGTTTTGGCATGAGTGCACATGCCTTGGGTTGCATCGAGTTCGATATGTAGATATATATATATATATATATATATATATATATATATATATATATATGTGTGTGTGTGTGTGTGTGTGTGTGTGTGTGTGTGTGTGTAGATATATATATACATACTTAAGTGCGAATGTGTATATGTACGTGTACATGTATATATATAAGGAGCATGACTCATCGAGTGCAGTTGTAAAATGTGAATATATATATGTATATATATAAAAATAGGCATATTAAAACACAAATGATTGTTTGGTGTGACCGAATGGACATACGATACTCCTGTGTCCTGTCCAAATATTTCTCCAGATGATGTTACTCTCCGAACTGAGTATGAATTCCATAGTGTTGTTCTACGTTCGTTTTGTCAAACAGTTTGTTTAAGGTCCGCGGGCGCGGCACCCCGAACCGTGGTAATGCCAATGTAATACCCATTAGATGGGTTATTTCCAGAAATCACCTTCGACACGTATGTGTGTCGTATTGCGTAAGGAAAACCCCTATGCCTTGGTTTACATTCAACAGACTAGAAAGGTATGCAATTGAACATTATTGTAAATCCATGAACTTAGAGACTTCGTTGATTTAAAATCACAAGTGGTTCAATATCTTTGTTTCGGGTCTGCAGGCGCGACACCCCATACCGTGAAAATAGCTAATGTTATTCCCATAAGACGGGAACATCCCAAATTTCACTATAAACATGTAAGTGTGTTGAATCACGTATGAGAATATTGTTATATGCAATTTCAACACTGAAGTATGCAAAATAGTACATATTTGTTGTGAAAAATTATTGCATGTTATGCATAATGTTAATGATTTAGAGACAAGGTCTCATAGAATGCAAATCGATGAAATGTCATATGCCTGAAACTGCATATCTGCTTGCATACGTATTTGTCTTTCAGAAATGAAATTATATAATGCCTTTGATTATTTTATTATGCAAATGATAGAAAGCATATGACACTTTTACACTTTGCACATGGCACATTCTGACACTGTTACTGAGTAGTGCGTACCTTGAGGAGGTACATTGCTCGAGGCATTGGTAAGCGCACCAGGTGCACTTACTTTAATAATGAAAAGACTGAAATTTTGAACACCATAGGGTATGGAGAAAAATGACTTGTTGTGGGCTCAGTTGGAGTCCTTGGGCAGTGGCCCTTGTGTTGTGAATGGACTCTTGTGTGATATACCCTGAATCAGAAATAAATAATATGGTGTTGTGACTGCTTTCACAAGCAGTGTGCTCTGTTGGCCGCGTGAGGCCGAGCACGTGAATGAGCAGGTCAAGTCCTCGTTTTGCGTACCCCATGGGAACCACAAGGCAAATTCCTCGTTGAGAGGTATGACTGAACATGAGCCTAAGAAAGATAAACCTGCTTCGCCCCATTCACAAAACGGTTCACCTTGGGAGAGGGTGGATGGTACAACCCTGAGTGACTTGTCGTTACTACGACACGTGTTTTGACAAGAGCTGTAGCGTCCTTTGGTCTCTAGTCACTCAGAGTCAGGGAAGTCGAGGTTGCCTTTTTAGGACCTCACTACTGCAGTAGTATGGATTGCAATCCTTGCCTATGCGAGTGTTTTTCTCCAAGCTGTGTGCTGCTTGCATGAGGTTGACTCGGTCTGTAGCTTTCCCGGTTACCACACTAGAACTTGAATAACAGACGTCGGGTGCATGTCTCATAGAATGCGAGGTTTCTTCGTGTACCCGAAGGAGTAATCAGAAGAACTTAAAAACTAACCAAACAGCTGACTTACTGTAGTTGCTACTTTACTAGTTCAGTAGTTTTTACTTCAGTTACTTTACTTGTTTTGGCTGTTACTTAGTTACTTTTCTGGCTAAGCACTTGTTACAGTTTGTTACTGCTTTGAGTACTTGCTTTACAGTTACTTCAACTTGTTACTTTTCAGTTGACTAGTACTTGTCACTTTCACACTTACCTGACACGGCACTTACACTTGTCAGTTTTATTTCTGCTTTCCTTTTTTATATGATATATATATGCTTGTGGTTGTTTCTTCACCACCTCGCGAGAGAACTGACCCCGTTTTATGTGGATGTAGGTGACGAACAGATCTAGTGCTGATGTGATGATACACGATAGAGGCTTGGAGGACCCACACTTGTTCTGCAAATCCTGTCCCTAGTGGTTTTGTTTTTTTGGGATTTTGTTCGGGATGTACTTCCCGTTTTGAGACTTGTACTTTTATTGTGTAAACTTTAAACTGTTGGGGTGTATACCTTTTTTACTTTGTAGTTGTACTTTGTTTCACACTGTTGTTTACTTGTTGCACTCACCTGTGGTGGCCACCCAGACTCGCGGCTTTGTTGTTTTACTCGCACTTTGCTTTCTGATGTTTTCTATTTAAACCTTTCAAAAAAAATCACAGAAAATTCTAAGTTTTTCCAAAGTCAGGGTTTGCGGCGCCACAGTTTCGACTATGGTTGGTACATCTCCTATATAAAGGAAAGCCGACTTTGGTTCTTTCAAATTCGGGTCTAAGCTCGTTAACGAATTGGTAGAAGTGCTTTATTTTAATTTAATTTTCACGGAGTTCTACAACTTGGGGGCAATGCCGTTTTGGCTTAAGAAGAGCCAATTCATCCCAAAAGAGAGAGCGTGCATTGTAATATTCCTTAATGCTCACCTTTCCTTGAGTCATAATCTTTACTTTGTTTTGAACATTGCATATGTGAGCAATATCTTTAAAACTATACATGTCTTTAAATTATTTTCATGCATCACTAGCGAAATCAATTTTCGCTAAGCTAGAGTACTTGTAGATGTTCACACTATTGATGAGCTATCTAATTATCTTGGAATGACCCATCCTCCATTCTTTTCATTTTTTTTCATAATCAGAAATGGCTTTAGACATTTCTTCTCCTTGAAGAACAACTTCCTTTCCATTCTCAATTTTGGTAAGAATGAGTTTAGGCTCTCTTTTGATACCATCAACCTATGCACCCTTTTCCCATATTTTGTGCCTCGCTATGGATGCCATATCACATAGTTTGTATCATTGAGACGTATGAGAATGGAGATGATTACTTTCCTTTCATTCTCTATTTATTTACAATAAGGAGAAAGGAAAGAGAGAGAGAGAGAGAGTATATATATGTAATGAAGTGCCAAATGAGTGAAGTGAAATCTTCAAGAGCAAAACACGCACATACACGAGTAGCCACTAATGGGCAAAAATACAACACACCACAAAAGTGGTAAAAACACACAAAATAAAGTGAAAAAATATATTTCACTCAAGAGGGCTTCAAAGAAGCTTACATACAATGGGGGAAAACCCCTTTATTTATAGGCACAAGAAGAGGACCCTTGAAAGGGCTCCTAAGGGATGTTGGAGCGCTTCTAACGGTCACAAATGTGACCGTTGGAGGCTCCAACGTCCCTTAATGGGGGCTTTTCCAAGGTAAAAGGAAAAAGGAAAAAGAAAAAAGAAAAGGAAAAAGGAAAAAGAAAAAAAGAAAGAGAAAAATATACACAGCGTGAAATGGTAAAAAGACTATTTTTCCCTTAAGGAAAAATATAAATATAAATAAATAAATAAATATATATATATATATATATATATATATATATATATATATATACATGAAGATAGACACATAGACATATATATATGTAATATATATGTGTGTGTATGTGTCGTGATCTATATATAAATAAATATATATATATATATATATATATATGCACAATCATATTTTAACAATATATATATATATAGAGAGAGAGAGAATACAAGATTTGTTTGAGAGATAGTGCGCTTCCTAATGCAACGATCCACGATTCATTGTTTCACCAAGCTCACGATCATCCTCTTGATACTATTGAAATAATACTTCAAGAACACCAAAGCTCTGATACTATGTAATGAAATGGATTAAATCCAAGAGTCGTCACTTATGAACTTGCAAAAACACACTTCAATCAAGTATAGCACTTGATTGAATAAGCCACACCACCCTCACAAGGGTAAAAAATAATCTTGTTATTGCATAGGAAAGCTCTTAAAGAGTTAGAGAATACAAAGGCCTTGAAGACCTATTTATAATACAAAGAGACACAAGGGAGCAACTCCAAGTAGCTGTTGGGCTGCTTGTGACCGTTGGGAGTAGCTCCAACAACTAGTTGGAGCTGTCCCATCAATCCAAAAAATACAAAAAAATAAAAAAGAAATAAAAAGGTTGTCAGCCCCTAATGGGTTGATGCCTATTACAATGAAAAGATCGAAATACCTCTAATGGGTATTTCGGTTTACATGAGTATATATATCTTAACAAAGGTAAGGAACTAATGAGCTAAAAATCATAGGTGCAAGTTGTATCAACCCAATCTAACCACATAAATGTGTTCAACATAGTTTGTTTGCTAAGGATCAAGTGGAATTTTGATACATTTTGGGCCGTTGATTTTTGTACTCCTTTAAAGACATAATTACTTATCATAATCACATGATCCAAAACAAGTTTTTAATTAAACAAACCATTTATATCACATCTTTAACATTTGATCTACAAAAAATTGATTTTTTTTTAAAAAAAAAAAGAGTAATTTCTACTCATTAATTCCTTTCCTTCATTAATAACCAATATTTACCCCCCCCCCACCCACACACACACACACACACACACACACACACACACATATATATATATATATATATATATATATATATATATATATATAGAGAGAGAGAGAGAGAGAGAGAGAGAGAGAGTTGACAGTTCCACAATTAAAAAAAAAAGGGTTTCTGCCACATATCCTAGAAAACCTATTCAATTCCCATGTTGACATGACTAAAAAAGTTACACTTGAAATTCTCATTAAGCATCATAACTTCCTCCTAAGTCAAGGTTTCTTCAGAAATTTCTAGCACCAGTAGTTATATTGACATGACTATAAGGAGTCAATGAGAGAACAACAAAAGGAATTAAACAACTCATGCTGACATAGCACCTACATGAAGCAAAGTTGACACACTTGAAACCACTCGGCACTGTTGGATTTTATGGCCACAATTTGACTAATTCAAGAATCTGAGGTATTGTATTGGATCACCTATGGACATTTGTAGATGAGGATGACGCTAATGCAATACTATGCTTATATTTCCATACCATTATTACTATAGGAAATGCATCTTTTGTCATGTTAAGCATAACATTGTATTGCTTCTGTCCTCTACTAATAATTGTTCCAATTTCTTGCAACTAAAAGATACATATAATACAAGCAAATAGATATAATCCAGGTGTAGATGTATATGGTGTATTCCTGATCTAAGCCATTGTTTTGTGAATTTTCTCATTCACGCCAAACGGAGATTATCTGAACTGAAAATAGGCCACCTATTACTGAACGTGCATGTACACATGAGCACGTGCACGCACAAACACATTCACTAAATTTATGTTCTCATATACCACATAGGTAGGTCAACAAGAGAGTGGATCAGGTAAAACGTTTTATGTAAAATGTCCAACGGAAAAGCAACACCTGTTTTGCTTTGTAGGATCCGCAACAACTTTGGGTACCAAACAAGACACGTGTCACATCATGTGCTGGCATTTAAAACACCGTTTTGATCTGCTCTTGGTCCAAGTAGAGGGATGGGATATTAAAAGAAAAGATGGAAAAGTCTTGTCACTTCTTTAACTAATATGCTGCAAAACAGTACGGTACCTAAATAAAAGAGAAAAAAAAGTAGAGAAGTGAGGACATAATGTACAAAATTGGAGTTCAATACTATGATTTTTTGAAAAATTAAATACATAAAAATTGACATTGTACACCAATTCAAATGTGCAAACACTAATATAGGTCATCCGTTTCAGGGTTACCTGTGAGTCAAGGTCAATTACTGAAGGATCCCTCTCTGCACACGAAAATCTCTCATACCGTTCAAGAATCCTTGTTATGCTGAAAGAAAAGAGATTTTCAGGATTTTAGTAGATAGATAATCATAGTATTATGAGAGAGAGAGAGAGATTCGTAAGTTTCTTGCTAATGGTTCTATCTTTCAAGTTTGATATGATAATAAGTTTGCACTTTGTCAAATTCCATTCATCATTTAGGATTTGTCTTGGGTTGAATCCTAGCAGCTGTTGCTGGCTGAATTGCCAAGTTAGTTTAAGCTGATCATAGTCTAGAAGTGCAAATGGACTTGTTTTGGCCGCCTGTCCAAACTGTTAAATTATATGTATAAAATAATAATAATAATAATAAATTATATATATATATATACTGAAATACCCCCAGGGGTATTTCAGTCATTTCAATTACATAATAAGTGTCAGTCTTTCTAGGGACTGACTTGTCTTTTTAAATTTTCTGTTATTTTATTTTGTTTGTACTTTATAACTGTTGGATCTCACTTGTACGTTCTCAATGCTTTGTTAAGTATTTTATGAGATTTGATTTATACTTTTATCTTTTGTGTTGGCTTTTAGTGGCCATTGTATGCATGTGTGGTGCTATTGAATTTATTCTTTTATTATCCTTTGATGGATTAGTGTCAGCACTCTCTTTGTATTCTCGTTATAACCCTTATTGGGTTCTCTTTTTGTACTTTTGCTTGTTTCATTACACAACCTACTGGCACTCTTGCATTGTCTCTTATTCCAGGTTTAGCCACTCTTGCCATTTTAGTGCGTGTGTGCGAGTGTGAGTGTTCACTAAGTTCATTGCACATAGCCATAAGCAACATGATTGTGGCCAAAGCCATTTACAGACAGTTTTCCTTTCAAATATTCTTGAGTAATATTCTTATATTCCATATGTGCTGGTTATTCTAAGGTTACCAAAAGCTTCATAGATAAAAGAGAAGAGTGTTTTAAAAAATTCATTTCAAAAACACAAAATTCTTAGCTTTCAGAACTTCATGAGAATCTCCATTCTCCCACACTTCTTGTATGCTTTACACACATTTTTTCTTGCTTTCCTACATGTCTCCTAATGCTTCAGTCACACTTCTTTTAATGTTTTCCATGATCTTCCTTTCACTTCCCACTCACATCTCATGTTCTTTCTCTAACTTGGCAATCATCATTTCTAGATTTTGAGAAGAATTTAATTCTTACGCTACAAAATCATAAAATTTAAGAATCATCATTTTTATTTTAATTTTTTATTTTCTTCTCGTTCAATTACTATTTTGCTTTCCTTTTAATCTCGTATTACTTTTTTTTATTCTTATTTTTGCTTTTAAATTGACTTCTCACTTCCCGCTTCTTATAAATGTTAAAATATCTCGCTTCTCGCTCTTGCTTCTCATTTTGTTTTCTGCTTTCGCTTCCTAGTATGTAGGCTTGAGTGCCAAACCAAATAAATCTCGTGTCTCCTCTTGTTTTCTTCTTCTCTTTATCTTGTGTTTGCTTCGATTGTGGTTGACTTGTAGGATTTTTCCTTTGTGCTATTACTTATGTCACATGGACACTTCACTTAGCATGTGTATCCTGTGTCAACATGACACAACACTTGAATACTTCATAGACACAACCAAACTAGTTTCAAACATGGTCAACATTGTGTCACTAACTTTATCTATTTCCTTTTATGAACTTATTTACTTATTTCGCATTCACACGAGTCCTTTTTCTTTTAAAATTTGTCAACAATTACATCACATTTGAGTTTCAACTTAGTTTCATTGTTTGATGTTCACAACGGTAGTTATTTAAGGTTGTATTTTTATACACATACATACATCTATGTGTGTTACCCCTATGTCCTAATTTTTAAAAATCATGATGTCATGCTAAGTATATCCATATTGTATCCTGTTCCCGCATTTGTATCCATGTGACATATGATACTACATTTGGATGTTGGTCCAACTAGATATAAGTCCTTTTCAATTATTCAATATTACCCTGTAAGACATATTGGCAGATGAGCATCCACAAAGCACTATGTTTAATATTTTTATATTTTATTATAACACGAGGTGGGTGTAGGGTGTCAATGGGTCAGGTTTACCCGAACCAAACTCTATAGGGTTCGGGTATAGTGATAAATAAGAAGACCCGATTAAGACCCGAGTCCGGACCCAAAGGTTCGATTAATACATGGATCCAGGTATAGTTTGTGAAATTTTATACCAAACCGGAACCCAACCTAAGTTCTGATATATTAAGACCCAAATTTTCAATGTAAAAATGATAAAAAAAATGGTTTTATCGGGTCTGATTCATGTAGTTTTTATCGGGTTCGGGTATGATTTTTCTTATAGTGGACCCGATTAGACCTAGGTCCAGACCTGGTACCATACCCAAAAATTGGTATGATTTGTATGGTCTTATGGAATTGAATCATTTTGAGAAAAGTTGTCCACATTAAATTCACTCTTATCGTTATTGTATGATTTATAACCCGCCTAAAGTTTTAGACCAAAGTTAAAAGAGTTTTTACTTATGATTTAAAAAGAAGAAAAAGAAAGTTTTTTTTTTTTTAAAATTTAGGTGTCTTTCGGATTTAAAATCTTAGGGCATTACAATTTTGGTTTGATTTTATTATAGATCTTGGATTAGGTTGGGCTCTCAACACGTAGAATGAGGGATTTGGGTAGAATCTAGTTGGTTTGGATAGGTATTTAATTTATATTGGGTATTTCAGTCACATTGGGTGCAAGTAGGTGGATTTTGAGATGGGTGTGGGTCCAAATATGGGTTAGGTGGGTCAAAAGAACGGAATTGAGGTTAATTTAGTGGATTAAAACTGAAATATGAGTTATAGGCTCAACCCATAGAGTTTTGGTACACTTGAACAAATTGGGTCAGGTTGGTAGGGTTTTGGGCTTGAGGGTATGTTAGGAACCAGTTCTCTAAATAAAAATCAGGTTATGTAGCATGTAAGTTTGGTTGACTCGAGGTGGGGGACTGGTTTATTTCTGAACCGATTCTTCTCAAGTCTGAGGGAGCCCACCGATTTCCCCAAATGATGGAGGGAAACTAGTGGTGATGGAGGAAGAGATAAGGGGGGATCTAGTGCCGAGGGATGTTGTCGTCGGTCAAAGGCCATCGACGATGGTTCGCCGGTCGGACCTTGGTCGGAGTAACTGCCTTTTCCGACGGAGTGGTCAGCAGAGAAAGGGAGGCAAGAGTCAGCACGATGAGATGGAGGAGGGGAAGTGGTGTTAGGGTTTTGAGGCCCTAACCCAACAACTCATGGTGGTCCGCCGATGGAGCTATTGGGTTCCGCCTGTTTGAGGTGGCCGGTGTCCACCCTCCAACGGGAACCCCACTGGCTTGTACCTCGCCAGCGGCAGCCGGATGAGAGAGGAAGTTAAAGGAAGATGGGGAAGAAAGGGGGGAACCAGACTGGGTTCTGGCTGGGAAGAAGCAATCGAACAATGTTATTGTCACCCCACCTACTGGATGGTTTCCTCTAAGCACAAAAGTTTTAGTGGTGGCTTGTGAAACACCGTTGGCTTAAAATGGTTGCTTCAATTGGTGAGAGAGAAGGCAAAGAGGCACCACGCGGCCTTGTTGCACCGAGAGGCCAAGAGGTTGATGGGTGTTCCAATGATAAACCAGAAGGTGCATGTGCTAGGTCTGCGTGATCGTATCCTTGCTGGTGTGAGGGTCTGCGATAGTCCACTATGGTCTGAGGAGCGAATGTTTGGTGGTGGCGATAGATATCTGCATTAAGGATCCAAGCGACCATGCAACATCGCCGGCCGATGGCCAAGTCTGTCATTGATCCGGGTAGCCGTAAGCCTTGACTTGTTCGATCGAACGATTTCAGGGACAATCACGTGTATTCACGTGATATTCAACCTGGGTAACAGGGAAGAAGAAATCACTCCTGAACCTCGCAGAAATTGATACCCTAGCACAACTATGAAACTAGAAAAACATGAAAAATAATAAGAAATTAAAGGAAAATCAATGAAAATCACTCATAATTCATTTATCTCTCCGGGTCTGTTTTTTTTATAACGAATATTTATAATGAATAGAGAAAAACCCTAAAAATCCTAATCCTACTTGGGATTTGAGATAGATCCGATATTAAATAAGATCTTAAACTAAGATCCAAACTAAATAATTATAAAAAAACCAAATAATGAAAATGGATTTGAATGGATCTTATGGACTGACGGTCTTTTGGGCTTACTCCTACATCATTTCACTACTAAACCCCATAGAAATCGATACCCTGGTACAACTATAAAATTAGAAAACTAAAAACATAAAGAAAATAATACAAAATTGAAGGAAAATCAACCAAAAGCACTCATAATTCATTTATCAGGCTCCCTCCTCCCCTATCTATAATGAATATTTATAGCAATAAAAGGTAAAACTCTGGAAACCCTAATCTTACTACAGATCTAAAATAGATACTAAACTCAATTAAGATATGAACAAGATCCTAATCCAATATTCAACTAAATAATTAAAAAAAATACAAATAAGTAAAATAGATCGACATGAACCCTATAAACATGATAGTGCCTGGCTCTCACTCCTAATCATTCTTTTTCGGTTGGATAAGAATTGCCCTCAAGTCTGAAACTAGCTTGCACTTTTTTCAATTTTGGTCTATCCATAAAAAACAACAGTACATTACAACTTGTTAATGCAGGTCAACTAGCACTGATGGGATATGACTCAAGAAACATTTGAGTAACATGAGAGTGATGGTTCGACCCCTTGGTGGTTGGATTAGGAAGATAAATGGATTTTGCAAATAGAATAGAGGCAAAACTAAAAGGATCCATATGAAGGTACTGTTGGATCCAAATGCTCCACAATTGGGTTTAAATTTGGACTAGGGTCAAATGAAAAAAGAGCTGTCATAGATGTATGTTGGTTATGTAGGTTTATGGGACAAATATGGATCCAAATTAGGGTTAAAGGGTATATAAAGGGGTAAAAATGGATTTGAAAAGATTGAACCAGTTTGAAGTGTGGATTTTAGATGAAGGTTTGGAGGACTTTGGACAAAAATGAGGGTTTGCCATTGGTTTTCGGATGGATCCAGATCCAAAACATAGGAATAAGTGGGTAGAGATTTAGAACCTGTCAAAATAAACCTTGGACCGGTTCAAAAAAAGAGACAAACCAGGTTCGTTTGTCCTCAATCGGTTTCTAACTAGAAACTGACTTAATCGGTTTTTGGGTTGTCCGCCCGATTGAGAAAGAATAGGTGGGAAAGAGAGAGTAGCAGAGGAGCTCTCTCCCACCAGGGCCACCACCGGTTTTAATGGCGGGTTGGGCGGGGCTCCTACCCGCAGAGGGGATGGCAGTCGTCCAAGTCTGACCAACAGATGGTGGTCAGCCGGATCCTTGCCGACGATGACCGGCCACCTCACTCGAATGAGGAAAGAGGGAAAGGGCCTCCCCCACCACATGCAACATCAGCAGTTCGTTGGTGCCGCTCCCTGGACTGTGTGCACTTGCAGCCCTTTCAGGATTGGCATCGACACTGATCAATTTTAGAGACTGTGTGACTCTATTCGTCGACCCCATCATGTTTTTTTTATCATGCTTTCGCCATACGATGAAGGTACAAAATATCGACTCGATCTAACCATTTAGATGTGTTTAGGTTGGTTCCTTTGATAAGGAACAAACCTTGAATCATGTTATTTTGATTCAAAAATATGATTTTTTGAGTTATAAAATTTTAGTTGATAATTTTTTAAGCCATTAAAAAACTCACTTATGTGTAGCAATTATATGATTCAAAAACTCATTTTTCACTAAACAAAACTTGTAAACCACATCCATCAGATTTAATCTACAAAAGAAATCTAAAACCTATGGTTTCCGATTCAATAGTTCATATCATTTTGTGCCTTTAATAGCACCAAATAAATATACATATCAAAATATAGAGAGTGAGAAAGAGAGAGAGAGAGGAGAGAAAGTATGTGGTAGTTGCCTACTACTTTTCTAGCCTTCCGCCAAAGTATCAGGCTTTTAAAGATTTTTTTGCATATTTTTTTTTTAAATCTGACCACACAGGTGCGTTCTACATGCTTGATTTTATATGAATTGACTCTTAGATTGTCCGATAACGACATACAAGTAGGTTTTTATAAGGTTTAAAAATCAACAGTCTGATTTTTCATAAATATTCAAAACTTAAAAAATCACATTTTTTATCAG
The DNA here is from genome assembly GCF_984573655.1 of Nuphar pumila. Lineage (NCBI taxonomy): Eukaryota > Viridiplantae > Streptophyta > Magnoliopsida > Nymphaeales > Nymphaeaceae > Nuphar > Nuphar pumila. Next base: position 118,620,770 of record NC_143253.1, on the reverse strand, counting down.
AAAAAATACTATCCAAGTGTTGTGTCCTAGTAAATCAACCATGCTAATTAAACACATCTGTAGGAACAGACTTGGAAAAAGCAATCTGAAAACACCCATTAGCTTGAAGTAGGTTGAAGATAGGCTAGAAAAGTGGTAGGCAGCTATACCATTTTTGTTATATATATATATATTATATATATATATATATATATATATATATATATATATATATATATATATATATATATATATATATATAAGTATTTGGTGTGGATGTGCATATGGTGTTGATACAAGCAATCAATTCATGTGGTATTTTTTTTCAGTGAATCTAACTTTACAAATATGATTTGCATGGTTTGTTGGGAATCAACTTTCTAATCACCACACTGTTGTTTAGATTTTTTTTTTTGGTGATTCAAAAATCAATTGCTATAAATGCACTAATTTTTTATGCCTTAAGAAGATGTATTTTTTTGTTGAAAAAACATGATCAAAGGATGTTGAACACATCTACGTGAGTCAACAACTTTCACCTATGAGTTTCAACTCATTGATACTGTATGCATATCTGCACAAAAGACATTATATTAAGTGGTTCTATAATTCAACTGGGCTTTGACCTAGTGAATAAGTTTGAAGCAAACATCCAAGTGGGAATATCTTCATCCTATTTTTTCTATAGGACCTTTTTCAAAGTTATCTTCAAGATTTATGATGGTCGTCTTGGCCTATTTTTCAAAGTGTTTGGGACATGTATGTCCTTAGTGATCTATAGCGATTTTACAATTTAATTTTACTGGATTTAAGTTAGATAGGTGACAGTGTCAATCCCAGCCTGCCTATCCAAAAAAAAAAAAAATAACAACTTAGGCTGGAGGCACATAAATGTTGTTTATGTAGCTCCTAGATTTTAGGCTTTTCCCCTAAAAGAAAGATAAAATATTTTTTGCACTAACGGGGGGCTCCGTGTGGTTGGTAGGAGCTATCAGTGCACGTCTCCCTCGGGTGGGACGTTGCAGGTTCAAATCCCCATGGTACGTTGATTGTTAATTGGAGGAGGGGTCTGCCTAACCCCAGCTTCTTTTTCAAAACAAAAAAGAAGAAGGATAATATATTTTTCAAAACTAGAGTTGTCCCTGGAGGATGAAAGCTTCTACTTTGTCCACAAAACCCCGCTTAATCACCTTTCCTTTTTTTAGAATTGCATGGTACGTGGATTTCTAATCCCAACAAATTAAATCATGCATGTTCCTTGCCCCCACCTGCCTTTTTTATTTTTTGTTCCGTGAAACCTAGGTCACAGTCCTCAATGACAACCGAACACATGGACACTGACATGTACAGTCAATATTTTAATAATATTTTATATTTTAATATTATTATAATAAAATATATTTTTAATATTAAAATCTAAAAAAACAGTTTTTTTATTGATTAAAAATTAAGTGACCAGCTTATTGAAGACATTCAAGTAGTCATATACAAAGACATTAAAAAAAACTTCATCCCACAAACAAAGTCGAATCATGTAGATGGTTCTTTTATCGAGAAGACTCCAATCTTCATTTTTTATATCAGTAGGTTTTCCTTCTTTTCCTTTAAAAGCAATATTGCTCATTATGAGCCATGTTCTATACTTTAACTTGTCAAAAGCCAAAGTTTGCATTTTCTAAACTACTTAGCAAATGGGGGCAGAACCTCATTATTGAGTTTCTTGCTCACATCTAACACCATAGATGTGATCTACACGTTTTGTTTAGTGGAAACGTGCTTTTAGATAGTCGAAATCAGATATGTATGCAGGTTTTTCGGCAATAAAAAAATCAATGACTATTAATACATCAAATTTCCCAGCTCATAAAAACATGTTTTTTTATCAAAAGAAAATGATTCAGGAGTCGATTCCTACTAAATCGAGCATACTGAACACATCTACCAGGTTAGATTATGTCAAAACAAGTGGCATAGTGAGATTCAAACTAGATTGTAGGTACAATCGATTGTACCAAATATATATATATATATATATATATATATATATATATATATATATATATATATATATATATATATATATATATATATCATTTTTTATGCAGTCTGGTGCATCTTAAAGCCGCCCATCTCAACATTTCTCGAGATGGAGCCCACTCGTGTTGAGAAATGCTAAGATGGATGGCTTTCTAGCATGCAGCGTGTCATGTGAGAGAGATATGAGAGGACGATCTCACAATTAAGGATGACCTATATTGCAAATTTGCAAGATCACTCGATCAGCATCTGTAAAAGGGAGAGGACGGAGCCTCCACCGGATGAAAGCTGCAACCACATCGGAAACCCCACATCATTCTCCACCTTAATTACCGAGATGCGGTCCCCGGATTCATGGCAAGCACACCCCCATTACCATGGTAGTGCAGGACTCCACTGGTCCACAAAACAATGAAAGAAAAGGGAGCGAGATAGAGAATAGAGCGAGCGAGCGAGCGAGCGAGCGAGAGAGAGAGAGAGAGAGAGAGAGAGAGAGAGAGAGAGAGAGAGAGAGAGACGTTAAAAACGTAGAGGATCTATGTCTTAATCCAATAAAAGGAAGAACTATTTCCCCTTTAGCTTCATGAGGATCTGAAGTTCAAGAAATGGAAAACCCGACTCCAGTATAACTTAAAATTGGTCTAAGCCAAACGGATTCCGTATAATTGCACAACATAGGGAGACCAACATCCAATTCTTCTCAGAAAAGCAACATCCGATATCCAATCAGGTGAACCGACTTTGAACAATAAGATTTTGGAACAATTAAAACCCTCAAGTCCAAAGACCATATTCATGCAAAAACTAGACGTGAAATTTACACAAAAAAGTATTTTATTCCTAGAGTGCACACGATACCGTCAATATAGAATCCCTTCACCAATTCCCCCAAAAAGAAAAAAAGAGAAGCCCACCATAATCAAATTGACATATTTAGCGATTTAAATCCCAAGATTCATCAAAAGGTCCACGCAGAATAAATATCCCACAAAAAAGTAGAAATTAAACAATAGATATCCAGATATCTTCGCACAACACCCACATACTCAAACATTTATCGATTTATCTTAAAAAGAATCTAACAAGCAAACACCACCATGAATAAAATTCACATTTTCTTAAAGCAAAAATCTAATAAGATCCCATTATATACACCAAGAAACAGTACTAAATCCCTACGCAAGAAAGAATTGGATTCCAAAAGATAACGATCGAACACGGGACATGGAAAACCCAACACAACACCCACGCATCCAAGATCACCAAGGAGAGAGAGAGAGAGAGAGAGAGAGAGAGAGAGAGAGAGAGAGAGAGAGAGAGAGAGAGAGAGAGAGAGAGACGAAAGTAATTCAGCATTACCACTCATGAAGATCAACAAAATGTTGAACCCATGAACTGAACAAGAGCAAAAGCCAAAACAAATAAAGAAAGCACGACATAAAAGAACATCAGACAGATAAACGGGCTCACGCCAGAGAGAGAGAGAGAGAGAGAGAGAGTAATTAATAATACCTGGAGTCAGAGGAGTATTCGTAGATCTTGCCTCTGGTGGAGAAGACGATGAGAGCGACCTCGGCGTCGCAGAGCACGGAGATCTCCTGGGCCTTCTTGAGAAGTTCGCTTCGCCGCTTGGAGAAGGTCACCTGCCTGCTTATCTTGTCCTCTATGCGCTTCAACTGCACCTTCCCCCTCCCCATGTTTAACTCTTTCGGCTCTCTCTCTTCTTTACATGAACAATGAGGCCACCACCCTATGCAGAAAAAAATGAGGTATATAAGCTTTGTCAGGGTTTGTTGCTGCTCATGGCTAATTGATGTATGGATTCAGAGAGAGAGAGAGAGAGTGTTGGGATATTGGGTCCTCTTTGATTTTTTCTTTTATGGGGGAGGAGAGGAGAAATCCTTTGTGAGGCATTTATGTGGAGGGGTGAGGTGGAAAGTGGAAACTGTGGGAGAGTGGTGGTTTTTGGGAGAACAGTAGGAAAAACAATGCTGCTTTTTGGGGAATTCTGCTGTCAAGTTTTGATTGGGTGAATCATCATGCTGTCGCTTTCTGATGGGTTATAGGGGGTACGGTCCGATGGCTATTTGTCTTTCTTTTTCCTCTTTTCTTTATTTCCGCTGATTGTTCTCTCTTTCTCTCTCACAGTACGCATCTGCTTCTCTCTCTAACAATCTCCCCATTCTCTCTCTCTAAAAAAAAACCTTACACATGAATATTTGGGTATTGGCAAGAAAACTTTCCGCCTGAATTTGACCGGAATAATTTGCAGGTCAGGTTTGGGATATAATTTTGACTGATTTGATTGAACTAGTGTTTTTATATATATTTACACTGTAAACATATGGTCTAAATAGGTTTTATGTTATATGGGTCAGGTTGGAGATTTATTTTCTGGCCCAAGCCGCCCAACATACTCCGGGCCGGGTAATTATTTTATTGATGCAAGTTATTTTGATCCTCACATCCTTCTGAATCTTATTGATGCAAGTTATTTTGATCCTCATATCCTTCTGAATCTTATTGATGCAAGTTATTTTGATCAAATCTAACCTCAACATGGTCTATTTAATAAGAAACGGCCCATGGAATGTAGTTTTTTTTTGAGCCAATACCCACTATATAAAGCCAAGTGAAGTTTACTAAACAAGTTGGAATAAAATGAACACTCACTAATTAACTTAGGTAAACTTAGGATAATGGGTAGAAAACCTTATATATTTTTGAGCCAATACCCCCAACAGTTTCTGAGTTAACTAAAAAGCATAGAGAAGAGAAGGAAATTACTAATTTCCTGTTTGTGCTACACTATGCCCACCATAATATGATTGTGGTTTAAAATTTCATTACAACCTGTCCACATTTTGAGAATATATATAGGGTCACTCGAATATGTTTACATATTTTCTGTTAACATATTCTAGTGACCCTATATATATATTGGCTACTAATGAAGGTACAAAATTAATTAATGAGTAGAAATCACTTTTTTCTTAAAAAAATTATAATTTTTTGTAAATCAAATATTACAGATGTGATATACATGGTTTGTTTAGTAAGAAACTTGTTTTGAATCATGTGATTATGACAAGTCATTAGGTTTTTAAAGGGGTCCAAAAGATCAATGGCCCAAAATGTGTCAAAATTTTATAACTAAAAAAATCACATTACTACATCAGACAAGCACGATCCAAGGCTTGATCCTTAGCAAACAAACCATGCTGAACACATCTATATGGTTAGACTAAGTCGATATAACTTGCATCTATGATTTCTAGCTCGCTAGTTCTATACTTTCATTAGTAGCTAATATTAACCCTGTGTGTATGAATAGAGACTATGCTGCCACCTTTTTCGTTAGGTCACAATTAGGACCCTATAAAAATCATAGTTTTATGTGTTTATACTAGATCTGAACCATTAGATATGTTTATTTAATAGAAAACATGTTTTTGATTAAGTGTCTTTATGCTTAGATGTGCATGTTAATGAGGTAAAAAATCAATGGTTGATATTGCACTAAATTTTGATGATAAAATATTCATATTTTTTACATCAAATCAATTCAAAACAAAGCTTGTTTATTAATAAATAAGCAATGATAAACACATCTAACGATTCAAATATAGTATAAAAGACCAAAAACTCTATTTTTTGAAAGGTCCTAACGGTGACCTAATGAAAAGGCGGTAGCATAATCCACATTCTCTCTCTCTCTCTCTCTCTCTCTATATATATATATATATATATATATATATATATAGAGAGAGAGAGAGAGAGAGAGAGAGAAGCTCGTAACAGTGGATGAGCAAATCATTCACTGTTATCAGACACATCCACCACTGATCGCACGTGGATCAACGGCAAATTTTTTTTTACCTGAAACATGAGAATTAGCGGCGCCAGTCATGACCACTACTAATGACCAATATCCAACACTGGAGATGCACGTCCAGAGCTAAGGCCGTCCGACGTTACTATCCATTTCAATTTCCGAAAATGGTTTCTCTGTGCATTTATGTTAAATCTTTAAATTGCAGAAAGTTTCTTTTTTTTGAAATCTTCATATTCAATTTTTTTGTCCATTTAATCTTCAGTATTGTGTCAATTTTGTAGTTTGTTTTTTGTTTAATTTTGCAATTTTCAACATTTGAAATTAAAAGAATATAGGTTGATTGGTTATGGGATAAAAATTCAAAATTTTTGGGATTATAGTGGAGTGAAATGATTGCATGCTTTTGGGTGATTTTGGTATTCTTGAGTGGTAGGCTTGAGGTTGGAACAGGATGACTGCTGAGAAAGCAAATACAGATCAAAATGTGAAGATTTTTCTTCAGTTGTTGGTTTTGTTAACTTTAAAAACACAAATCCATAAATTATCTGAGTGTTTGAAATATGGGGCATGTATCCCTTCACAAGTTGACGATATCTTTTGGGGATTCTCTGATTCTGCAGAAAGGAGTGATCTCAAGTGCATGGTCAAGAATGTGCAGTTCACATATTTTGACATGTAAGTAGTTTTTTATAAGGTTTAAAAAATGGACGATATAAAATTTTCATAAATATTCAAGGCTTAAAAAATCAGTATTTTTTTTTTTATAAAAAAATACATGATCCAAGTTTCATTTCCTAGAAAATCAATCATGCTGAACATATCTGCAGGGTCAGGTTTGCGAAAATCAACCTGAAAAGATCACTCACTTGTGGTAGACTAGAAAAGTGGTAGGCAGCTACCACTTTTCATATATATATATATATATATATGTGTGTGTGTGTGTGTGTAAAGTCGGTGTTCGATCCCCATGGGCGTTATTTCCCTTGCGTAAGCCGAAGAAGCCGGTGGCTTACACCCTTTCTGGTGGTTTTCCTGTTCCTATATAAAAAAAAGTGTTTTTAAAAAAAATTGATAATGTGCAATCTTGCGTTGGTCATTAACGACTTTAAATTGCACATGGAATTTTCTAGACGCCTTTGTGGTCAAAGTCAAACAGCAATTCGATTGATTTTTCCTGTTTGACGCCATACCAAACCAATTGACAATTGACTGTTCAATTGGTTATATTAATGGTTTAAGATTCCTAGGGTGCGTTTGAATGCTCTCATTGATCTACCCAACAGGGCTTAAAGTTAGATTTGGCATGGGGCCCATGCTAAATTTGACCAGACCTTGACACAAACGCGGGATCTTGGATTAGGGATACAAATGGGTCGGATTCAGGATGGAGGTTTTGCAATTTTTGGCTGTTACAAATCGGACCGGATCCGAGTTCCCACGAGTTTAGCTGTTCCAGATCGGACCCATTTGCATCCCTATCTCATGTCCTCCCCAAAATGGCCAATGGGAAGGGAAAGGGTGTAGTGGTTCAGAACAAAAAACCCTGGGTTTGAGATTCGAGGATCTCTAGATCAGATCTGAGGGCTCTTAAACACACCCTTAGATAATAAGTTCATGTGAACCCAAACTAGACCACTTCTAACATGAAACCAAGGTCTGTCTACCTTTTCTTTTTGAAAGACAAGCTGGGGTTAGGCAGACCTCCACCAGTTATTATTCAACGTACCATTGGGGTTTTGAATCTGCAACGTCCCACCACAAGGAAACGTGCACTGACAACTCCTACCAACCATGTGCTGAGCCCCGTTGGTCAAGGTCTGTCTACTTTATCAAGGGCAAGTTGGTTGTGTTCTCTACTTCCAAATTTTCTCTGATTGCGTAATTTGAATTTGTCTAGAAAGTCTTATTCATCAAAGTTTCAAACTTATACCAATGGGGCTCCACTTTTCTGGTAGGAGCAGCTAGTGCACGTCACCTTGTGTTGAGACGTTGCAGGTTCAAAACCAAATGGTATAGTTGTATAACCCCCCCACCCCCATCAAGGTGAAAAATATCCCAGAATGCGCACCTCAGGTTTCGAACACAGGATGTGCTCATTGAGCAAATCCCTATTGACAAATCTGAATATAAAGAAAACTTTGAAGCAAAGAAGGGCCGGCTGGAGATGTGTGAACTCATATAGGTTGATATGCAATTGCGTATGCATGTTTCCCTTACATGTTAAAAAAGTGCAAAACAAGAACTTGTAAAAGTGTAGGTAAAGGAATGAAACTCTAAACAATACAAACACCATTTTGATCTTTAATCTCCCCAATATCTTGCAGCTACGAGTGAGGGTTAGGTGCTTAATGATACTTTCTTAATGGGGTTTTTAGGTTTTTTCGGATTTATTTTTAAATTCTGACAGTACAGATGTGATCTATGTAATTGATTTTATAGGGATCAGTTCTTGAAGTGTTCAATTCCAACACACGGTGGGTTTTTATAGGCTTCGAAAAATCCACGGTCCAAAGTTTTTTGTAAATTTTTTAGGCTCTAAATCTCAATTTTTTCATGGAAAACATGATTCAGGTGTGGATTCCTCCTAAATCGACCATGTCCAATGCATTTTTTGGTCAGAACTGCGAAAAAACATAAGAGAAACCCATTAAGCATGTATCATTAAGCACCTACCCAATTCTCATTAAGCTACACCTCAAAGAGAGATTATTTTGCCATTCCATAAAACGTCGCTTTACTCCATGGTTTGACATCGTGGGCAGACATGGAGAGAGAATCAAAGTAATTTTTCATGAAAGTGGAAGGGAAAAAGTTTAAACAAGCTTAAGAAGGGTTTTGACCATTTGAGGCATCATAATTATTTTTAACCTCTGTTCCAATGCCATACAAAAAGAACAAAATGCCTTTTAATGTCTATACATATGTATTTTCCTATTTGATGCCATGATCACGACATCACCTTCAAAAATATATATCTTAAATATCAAGTAAGTTCGATTTAATATTGAAAAAAAAAGCCTTCATTTTAGAGGAGAGCCACAAATAGAGTTTTGAAAATGTGAAAGAAGCCTATAGTCTCATGCTTTAGAAGCAACATTCCCTACAAGCGAGGTTACGAGTTCTCAAGAAGCTTTTTGTCAAATATGATTTCATGTACAGAAAATCACAGAGAAGAGAAGATAAGCAAGTATATACCAATCCACATATTAGTAAATGAGAAAGGAAATTACTAACGTCCAGCTTGTGCTAAACTATGGCCACCATAATATTATTGTGGTTTAAAATTTGAGTACAACCTGTCCAAATTTAAGTTACCATAGAAACTTAATAACAAGCAGGTCCAGTTTTATGGTTACTGTCAAATGCATAGCACTAGCAATCAGGGTTTTACAAAGTTACATGAACTACCCATATGTTTCAAGTTTCATATCAACCATGTAGGGACATAGCCATTGACATTTTGTGCAGGAGCTGCAATAGTTATTTGCTCTTGGCCAGTTGGGTTATACCTGCACATGCAGATATAGTTAAAGATATGATTAAGAGGCACAGGGATGTACATACGTACACGACGCATGCACCAAGCCTAAAAAACATGCATAAACACATATATCCACATATACACATGTTTGAGTCACACAACCATTGCAGTCAATCATATCTATAATTCAGCTCTTGATTGCAGACACACACACACACACACACACATATATATATATATATATATATATAATGTGCTAAAAGTTAGCACACTGCAGATGGCGCTACTTTTCCATGTTGTGTGGCATGTTATGCAAATCAGACCCTACAGATTTGCTCAACAGGGTCCATTTGCTAGTAATTGCAAGCCCAAAGAAAAATAGATCCAACTAATTTCCATATTCAACATTGGCCACAGAACATGCTATGACTCATGATCATGGCTTAGTGAGGACCGGGAAATGAACAATTGTGAGAACTTGTGTGTATGCTCTTACTTTTGCTTGGACTAGACTTAAAAGTAAACAGCTGTGATATTATGTTTGTGACGTCTTACCCAATCTGAAGTGTTGAATCGCAATCCAACGGTTGGTAAAATGCGTCATTCTGGGGACCAGAATGGCGACCATACTGGATGTGCTGCCCGCCATTTTCCCACGAGAGTTGGTGATGATTTATAGAAGCCGCTCCCTCAAGCTAAAGGCAGTACAACATACTTCTAAGTATACAATGGATCACATGAATGCTCGAGTCCTATAACACACACACACACACACACACACACACACACACACACACACACACACACACACACACACACACACACACACACACACACACACACACACACTGTTATTCCTAAAAGCACGGTTCACCCAATGCAAGCTTGGATGAGCATGCATAGAATGCATCTATGTAACATGGATATTGCCTGTTATGTGAATCATTTTCATCCATTTAGGACACATATAGAAGGGTGCTGTAAGCTAGCTGCTCACTTGGACAGAACGGTGAGCTAATAACAACAAAATCTCATGCAGAACAGTTCTAATGTAAGTTATGATTCCTTGTTGCTGGGAAACCAGAAACCTGGTGGTTGTTCAGACCAAGAGCTCAAAACCTTAAACAGTGGGGGGATATACTATATTACAGTTATACATCACTCTAATTCTGTTACCCTTCTTGTTGCTTAGGCATGCAATGTAAACAGGATTGGTCAAGTGGCACAAAGAGGATGGCTACCATAGTTGGTGGCTTTTCCATTTTCTTTGTGTTCAAGGGAAAGATATCCCTTTATTTCATTTGTTAAAGAAGGATCAACAGTGCTATTACACATGATTACCATCAGAAGTCATCAGTCTAACTTCATAAATAATTGGCTCAGACAGACCTAGCTGGACATGGGCATGGATCCAAATAAATACTATTGAATAGAATGTATTGACATCCTATAATTCATTGGAGACCGAGTCTAATTTTGTGGCACTGGGATGAGTCATGCTGTCTAGACTCAACAGTTTTTTGTTGAAACCGCATATGCATGTTCATAGTCATCAAAATAAAAGAATTAAACTTTTTTAGTATACCTTCCGTACTAGGGCCCTGTTAGCTTCTTGCAGCATTTGCTCCTGGAGTGCATTTTGCCTCTTGTGGTCAGACCAAACAAACAAACAAGCAACAGATAGGCCAACAAGTATACCACTACCATTCAGAAGAAGAATCACATTACCTTCCTTTTAAGATCTGAAAGCTGATCGAGCATGAATTGTGTCTGCACATGTTGATAAAGCAAAGTTTAGACACTTGAGTTTGGTATACTTGTATATATCTGTTGATATTTTTCAACTTTCAAAACTTTGTCCCTGATCTAGACTTTAATCAAAGCACAACTTATTTCAAAAAGGCATGGTGACCAGTGTCATGAGTATCATATCATATCCTACAATATAATCGGTGTATCATATCATCAACTCTTAAGCCAATACAATACCTATTAAAGTGTCATGAAAGCATGATTAACGGGTCATATCGGCCTGTACTATACGAACCTGTATATACTCAGAAGCAACTTATTTGGATCGGCTAATTTTCAAATCTTTTTCACCTTACATTTGTTTCCACTCGGTAGATCTTGCTTAGGCTCAAAATGACTTGGACTAATTCTTGGAGTGGTTAGACCTTGGCCAGAACAACCTAGTCTATTCCATGTCTCTGCTATGTTAATAGAGTCTTATCACTCAATTAAGGCTGTTGGCCTCCATGATCAATAGTTTCCATCACCCTTGCAATGACTAGTTACTGTAGCCTAGTCAATCTGAGGTATCAATGTGAAACATATTACAGAATTACTCATCATCAGTGCTTTATGAACATGGGGGCTTCAATATATGCCTACTGTATGCACGTCAATGCTTGTACGTTTGAATGCTGATGTTAGGTGCATCTGGGTGATATCACACATGACGTATTATATAATATGCAAGATGCATTACAAAGAACAAACATTTTTTATTCCTTTTTATTTAATCTAATGTTGCACTAGAGTGCAATATTTGTAGCACAAACATTCACTACTATTGACAACACAATCTTGATAAATAGCCTGTCTTATAGAAGCTTAATACGCCAATAGAAAAGCATAGTCTAGACCAATCGTATTTTGCTACTGTGTCTTTAGGGAAAAATAATTGCAATAATTTAAAAGTTTATAGAGAAAAGAATCATTGTGTTATCCAATTAAAACATGATGAGACACGTCTATATATGAGTTGCAAGGTGGGGCCACAAAAAATAGCACGGATTCCCATGTATTTTGTTTGGAACTTCCGGGAGATGCAAATTTACCCTTAAGGCCTGTTTGTTTTATTTCTATAGAAGGGAAAAGCTTTTCATGTGAATGGGCACAGGTTTCTGAAAAAAAATCTGTCAACTCAGCATTTCCATGAGAATGCTTTTGGGGGGAGTTGAGATCAAAGGAGCCGGTAAGTGCCATGGCTACGTGACACTCGCCAATCACATGACAGCATTGCATAGGACCCACAACTACAAAGTTCAGGTCAAATGCTGTCATGTAATTCACTGTGTCGAATAGCCATGCACTTCCTCGCTCTCGGGATCCTTGTTGGTGGGGGTGTATGAAAGCATTTGCACATGAAAAGTGGTGGGTGGTGGAAAAAAATGGGACACTTGTGTCATCCTGACACTTTCTTACCATGATGATTTGATGTTTTATGTTTGTTTTACTCATGATGTGAAATGAAGAGTAAGGGATGCCGGCTTAGTAATTCGGATGAAAATTTCATGAAAAAACATGCTCATTTATGAGGAGAAACTTGAAAGCTCAACTTGATACCAGCTAGAGTGCTGTCATGTAGCCTTGATTCTGTAGCATTGTCCTTTTCATGAACGCTTGCTACAAACATAGTTATTCCAATCACTCCTCTAATTAGTTTTCCGTTTTTTTTAAAATAACAATTGATCATTTTCTCACAATAATCTCGTCTTTCGTTTGGATTTCTTCTGTTTCAACATGACATTCATTATGGTACTACTGTTTAGACATTTTAGATTACAACACAATGAAGCACTACTGATGGAACCAAGAAATACAGTGGGCGAAATATGTAGTCTTTTTTCTCTCTTTAATTAATGTGAATTTTCTATTTGCAATCTATGGTCTCATGGATTCACCGAGGGTATGAAAATAGGTCTTTTCCTACATCTTCATATTAGCGAACTGTTAGTTGTGCCATATTCCACAGTGAGGCCTTAATTCATAAGCTTGATTAGAGGGCAGAAAGTTTTGCACCTGCTCATGAGTGAAATTGTTCTATGCAAATTCCTTAAGCTTCCATAGAGATTTTACTGACCATATATCTTGATGACATAAAACCGGATGATCTGATCTTCTGTAACACTATAAATATTTTTCACCAATTTTTCTTTTATTGTTCATGAAATGATCCTCATTAAGGCTCTCTTTGGAAGTTGGAGATGGGAGGAGAGATGGTATTTAATGAGGGTGCACATACAGGTGTTTGAGAAACCCGTTTGAGTAGACGAAAATGGTAGAGTGGAGATGAGCCATTTTAAACTACATACGCTGGCATGTAGTTGACAACTCCAGCCCTATGTTACCATGACACGGCACCTTGGTGCTGTACCCATGTTGATTACCTGGACACAGCATTTGCCGTGTCCTATATTATATATTTTTATATATCTATTTTTTGGTTCATATCGCCGACCCCAATTGTTTTTGGATGAAGGGGCAGTTGTTGTTTTGTTGTATATTTTCAATATATAATATATATTTTCAGTTATTTTAGATATATTATATATAATTTTTAGTATATTTTATTTTTCAGTATATATTTAGCCGTATCCTCGTACCCATATTTTTTGGAATTGCCATATCATACCCTCCGTACTTGTACCCACACCAGCACCAATACCCAGGTGACATAACTCCAACCTCATCTCCCATTTTCTTTCCCACTCCCATCATGCCTCTCATCTCCTCTCCAACACCGGTCCCAAACAGAGCCTAATTGTCATTTATCTCCCAAGTGCACAGTAAGACGGTATATTCCACTAGTTTTGAGTAAGGAAATTAACAAAGCATTGCAGTCACTAGTAATGTGACTTGCGTCAGAACTTAAGCCACTGGATTAAATTTAGAATAGGAATGAAAAATCAATAACATTAAGCCAATGAACTTGCAAAATTAATGACCATTATCTAAATCTGGTATGTTACCTTTGTTGATCTAACATGTTTCAGTGAAACCTCTAGCTGTTGCTCCAGTTGTTCAAGCTCCTTCGAGTTGAGGGGGCCCAAATCTTCACCTAGAAGGTTCCTGCAAGTCCATATTACAAGACATAAAAGAGTTACTTCATCCTATATAAAACAATGTAACAGGTATATTTATTTTCAATATAAGACTTGCATGTCATTTAACATACAAATATATATTGGAGATCATATAAAACCTGATATACAGAACATGACCTGATACACAAATGATATATAACCAAAAAATTTATGGACTTTAGGAAAAAGAAAAGATTGAAAAACATGAGGATCTCAGGGTGTATACCTTTGTGAATGTTGCAATGATTCTACCTTGGACTTTAGCTTCAGGTATTCCTGGTAGCTGCTCTGCTTGTCACAATATGTTAAAAAAAAATTAAAAGGGCTAAGCAAACGTTATACAAAATAATGGCAAATCATTATGATATTTTACTGAAGCCATGAAAATAAAATGTTCCACATCTTTTTATTTCGGTTTTATGAGGACTAAGCTTTCATATGAAGTTTACCAATCCAATTGAGAAAGACAAGAAAGTGAGGCTCACTGATATTGAGTTCATCAAGGCCCACTCAATTCTAGCTAAACAACCAAGAGTTTAGGAGAATTTTTACAAATCCCAAGGTAAAAATAAAGTTGCATAAAATTCAAATAAATCAAACATAAGCACTCTAGAGACATAGCCCACGAGGGCTCAGAAGACCTGGCTAGGTGGGTCTGCTTAAGGCGTTTAAGTTGAAAGACATCCCCAGTTCAATACCCGGGGGCGTATCTCTTGTCATAATGTTGAAGCCAACAGGAAAATATCCCTGGTGGGCAGGAATAAATTTGATATGTTCATTTAATTTTTTTCAATCAATTAGACGGTATTAGAGTTTATTATAAACTTTTCTAGACTACTGAAAATTTTACTATATATAACGCATGAAACACTTTCTTACCTAAGTAAGTCTTCTCTTCCTAGGTGAGAAAATTTTGTATATGTTTGCAAGCAAGTCATTTTTTCATGAAAAAATGACCCAAAAGGATGTGATTTTCATAGATGATAAATTTTTGCAGTGAAAGATTGCTCCACTCCTCACCTCGAGTAAACAAATCTCAGCTATTGTCTTAGGGGCATCGTCTACATTCCCTCTTGCAAACATACCTCTTGTCTCAAGCTATGTCACATTGATACGGCTGAGGACATAGGGATACACCCATTTTAATGAAGTTTCCAATATGACTTGTATATGATGGGATATGGTACGGGAGCCAATGTAGTAGTAGCCATGTGACATGTCTCAAGCCTAAAAGCAGCAGTGTGGTAAGATAGCAACTTAACTTTTGTAATAAAACGTGCTAAGTCATATAAGGCGAGCTCTACACACTATTTTACATACATAGAGATATTCATTCACATAATTATTGTGATATATTGAAAATATTGTGATATCAATAAATTGAAAATATTGTGATATCATTGAGTTATTTTCATGACATTATCACCAGATATACAAAACTGTTTTTTTACATAGTGACATCATTTTTACATTTTATAGAAATACTAAAACACATTTTCTTATTCTTAACATTATTTTTATAATTCTAAATGCAAAGAATTTTAAAAAAATCATAGAAAATCCTATAATACTAGAGAAATTTAATTCTTGAAGTAGTTGCTAAAACCAATATTGTGACTCTTTCTCTCTCTCTCTCTCTCTGTATATATATCATATTTTTACTGTTTAAACCTTTTAATAAGTTAAAATTCAAAATAATAATAATTTTTTGCTTAAATACTTTATCATTTGTTTCTGATTTCACTTCTTCTCATTTCATACAAAATTCCTACCTTTTTTTGTGTTCCACTTTCTTCATTGGCAACATTAGGTTTAACACCATTTCACTAAGATGACTACTAATAATCTTCTTTTGGCCACAAAATAGTGATAGAAATTACCCTTTAAATTCACAATTGAAACAGAAATAGATTATTAGTGTAGCTTAGTTTTAATCAACTAATGGTACCTTTCTAACTAACATCATTCTAGCACAAGCTTGGCAAGAAACCAACTGGGAAGTGAATAGTGCCACCATTACTAAATAGTACTAGAAAATAATAGAGTGCATCATTGACTTAATACACAAAATTAAGTATAAAACTTATACTTGTCTACCAATATGCATGTAGTATAAACTCATATGTATATACACATACAAACACGTGTATGTTTATAGACAAGTAATCAAGTGATTGTGCCAAACTAATTAATCTTAGAAATTTTAGTCATCATGTTTGGATAGAAGGTTCCATTGACTTGTAACTAAAACTTCCTAGTGATAAAAAGTTCCTATCTAGATATAAAAGAGAGCCAACTTAGAAGGGTTCAACATTATTCAAATTAGAATTTGAATAATGTTGTATATTTAATAAATATGCTATTCATTTAATGTCAAGCACATTGTTACATGTGCTTGATCCTTGCACCATATCCTTTTTATTGATTCCTTTTCTTTTTGTGTTCTAAATTTTGCTTTTATACGCAATGTGTGGCAATAAGAAATTGGGTAAGTTTAAATTGAGAGCAATAAAAATAAAAATAAAAAGTAATCATCTTTCTAATGCAAATAACTATTTTTTTGTCCTACTCATTCTTGGTTTAGGATGCACTCTTGATAACATATTTATATAACTATAACACATTCTTATAAGGTTTATTTGAATGTTTAAAATTTCAAGGTGCTCTTGTTAAAAAAAACAAACAACATAATCCTAAAAGAAATAAATACTAAAAATTGATTTAGAGAAGCTTTCTAAAGTCGTGCAAGTTTTTGGTCTAAGTCATGAATTTAGTTTATATCATTGGCTATTAACCAACCCTTAGATACAACGTTAATGATAAGCAAAAAACCTAAATCAAAAGTTTAATATAATGAGTATCAAACCACAATTTCAATGATGACAATTGATAGAGAAAAGAATGCAAAAGATTTACCTGTGTCTCTCTTGATGGCACACAAGCTTCTATTGATCCATAATTGCATTTTTGGTACCTCTCCAGTGTTTTTAGCATGCTGCAACATCAAAACAATTTAAACTATTATGTGGTTGTATATTTTTGCATTTTTGTTGCAAATGACCATCAGTTGTTCAAGTTAATTGCAACTCACTACTAATTCTCTATAAATTCTAAATATTTAAAGCAGACTAATAATTAGATATGATAATTATAAAATTTGGTATTAAGTATGAATGCATTGACCTTTATTGTTTTGAGATACCATCAATATCATACTAAAAGCATAAGACATATAAAACTTTTGTATTATCCACATATATACAATAAGAAAAGTTCAAATTGCACTATCTTTCTGCATGATTCTTGCAAACTTTACAATAAATTTTAATATAAGCACTTAAACTAGTAATCGCATCAAATGTGCTAAGCTTATTTTAGGCAATTGTTTAAATTATTCCAATAAAAAATTAAATTTTTTTATATTATATCTAATGTAAATATAGTAAGATGATAGTCATCCACAAATAATTGTATTCATATTTAAATTTAAAAAGATAAAGTTAACTTCACTAAAGTTATTTCAAATTAAAGTATTCTATAATTTAGTTTGAAAAAGCTAAATGCACTAAGATGAATTATTTCAGGATATCATTATTCTTTCAGTAAAAGTATAGCGAAAGCAAAAGTTCTCTATTACCCAACAAACAAAAATAAGAGACTCAAGAATGCCACTAGTTTACACCATTCTTACAATCTTTATAGCAAAATTTTAATATAGCCACTTAAATCAATAATTACATCAAATCTATTAAACATATTTTAGACATATAGTTTAATCCTTTCCATAAACACTTAAGGACTCATGCATTTATAATTAATTTAAACTTACTAAGATGGTAGTTATTAATAAAATGGTCAAATTCAAATTTTAAATAATAAAAGTTGACAATAAGTAGTACTTTATAAAATAATCACTATGAATCATATAAAAAAATAATTAAAAGGTTTGCATGATCATTCTTATTTTAAAATCTATAATACAATAGGGTGCCATTGAAAACTAAGAAATTTTAACATTACAAAAAGTACTTCTATATCTTGATTACTACATATTTTTAGACATGATGTTATAGAGACGTAAAGTTCATTGTCATGAATATTTATAGATTTAAAACAACAAAAAACATTCAAACTAAGAAAAATAAAAAATTGTAACATTTCAAAATTATCTTTATCCTCCCTATTAACCTTAAGGTCATTGTATCACTTATCTTGACATTTTATAAATATTTATTTATGGTACTAATATCAATATATTATTTTAATATCAATACTATGTATGAGAAAATTTAAAACAATTCTCTTGAAAATCAAATTAGTAACAATATTAAACTAAGTAGGCATAAAATAACTCATAAATATTTAAAATTTATAATAAAAAGAATAATAAAAAACAAATATAGCAATTCTTACTAATTCTTTTTGGTTTTGTGCATACATTAATGAACATGTTATTTACAAATATATTTCATGACTTAAATAAAAGAGAAACTTTGTCCAATGCTATATTTTTCCTACATCAATACAAATTTATAAGTAAATACAATTTTTAAATTGTATCTTATAAGTTACAAAAATGCACATGCTTATTGTTATGGGAAAAATACACATGCTTATTTTAAATATTTAAATCTAATTAACTAGCCATGAAAATATAGTGAGCAATGAGAAAAAGAAGATTTGCGATAACTTTTGAAAAAGAATGTCCATTTTATGTTGTAAATAACTAAATCAATTATGCATTTTATGTTGTAAATATTTATAAAGTAAAACTTTTGAAAAAGAATGTCACTTGCCTCTCTATATATTACAATGCATACTTAATGAATACTTAGATCATATCAATATAGTCAAACAGTTTCATGTACTTCTATATGACTATAAAAAATAATAGAGAATTTATATCTTCATGTTCTTGTAGATTATAGTCAATAATAAATTAATATGTTGAGTTTTAATTTTATATTAGTCTTTTATTATTTTAAAAGTTTTAACGAATAGCTTTATTTACTAGTAAACGAGTATAATCACATCTTGAAATAGCTAAACATATTATGTACGAGATATGTCTTTAGATATTTTTATTTCAAATATTTTTTAAGTCATCTATATAGCAAAAGACATAATGAATTATTTTGATTTATAAACATGATTAAAACACTCATCAAGACAATGATGGTAAAGTGGAGAATAGGCCTTTTAAGATCAATAGTCAAATATAAATTTTAAAATAATAATGATGATCTTTTTTGTTTTTTCTTATTTATTTCAGTTTATTTTTACATATAATTGTTTAGATATGAGTGACTTATTTTTACATAAGCTTAGGAAGGTTGTTTACATTTCTTTTATTATTTTTTACATTTTCTATCCAAACCTTCCTATTATAGCTCAAATCTCATTCTTCTTTCCACCAAAAAAATTTCTTTTTGTTGTCCAATTATTATTAATAGTTTTTAGCTAACATTTGTTGCTTTCAATTTTCTTTTCTTAATTGTTTAAATTCACCCATATGGCCATAACTGTTATTTGATTATAGTGAAAACAACCACCAATATGTTTACACAAAGTTTTCAATTACTTGAAAGTAAAAATTTGTATTAAGCTTAAATATGCAAACAAAAATATTGCTTTTCTTTGACACTTTTTTAAAGAAAAAAATGCTATATTTTATATTTAGTAGTTAAAATATAAAAGCGGCAATTTATAAAAAAAGACTTGCTATACATGAACATGGCAAAATCCAAATTTAGAATGATCTTAATGTAACAAATTTCTCATCTCATCTAGATATGAAGTACTGGGGTTGGATTTGAATAAGATGTTTTCTAAGATAATAATATTCTTAAAAATGGTCAAGAAAGAGGATTTTACATGTGAAATTAGAAAGGAAGCAAATTATAGTTAGCTAATTCAAGCAAAGTTCAATTATGTAAATCTGAATAAACTTTGAACGGAACTGCCAATACCATTTCTAAGCTTTGCATCTCGAAAATAAAAGTGCCACACTTAACTTAGATGCCTAAGCAAACCTGGTTCATCTTTATCCCTAAGTTTTATTGTTGTGTTTCATCATTCTTAGGATTGATGGTCGAGTATGTATATATATAATGTGAATTGGTGTTTAAGCATGTTCAAACCCATCACTTAATCCATCCCAACCAGCAACTTTTATCACATCTCACAATCCAAAAGGGGAGATAAAGATTTTATTCACTCACTGGGTGTGGTAAGGAATACATAGAAGAGCCTTTGTTGTGTGTAGCAAGGGAAGGAGAGAAGATGAAGGAGCATCTTGTGGGAAAGCCAGAGAGAGCAAAATGGATGGTTATTTGTTTTTTTATTAATGTTATGAAAACTTTGGTATGTTTTTTATAATGTCTAAAAGTTGTGTGTATTTTTTATTATTGATAAAACTTTATGTGTGCTTTTAAAATTTTCCCTTCAATTTATTGTGTGAAAGAAGCAATTGCAACATCACATTGTAAAACTTTATCAAATGTGATAAACTACTTGAAGTAAAACAAATTCAAACAGTAACCTTTTCTTTGATTCGATTTGTCGTTAACTAATTGAATATTTTTTGCAATTTGACATGTCCTATTTCAAAATATTTAGAAAGAGTTCACAAGATTTTTCATTTGTTAATGTTATTAATGAGAATAATTTAGATGTTTAGTAAATTGAATAATAATTTCGAACTTGAAATGATATTCTACACTTTTAGATTGACTATTTAAAAAAATATTCAAAACCTTAGATTTGGGGTTTTTGAAAAATAATACATTTATGTACTACTATAAAAATATTTTTAATGATATCATTAGCACATTTAAAGAATGAAAAAGAAATAAATTAGTTGAGTTTGTTGACTTAAGGTACCTTTTTTAAATCAATGAGAGAAAGAAGAAAGTGGTTGAGAAAGAGGAAAGAAGAAAAAAGGCATCAAAGAGAGAACAAGGAAAAAATGAATATTTTTATTTCAATGATTGTTCTAAATTTTTTTTTAGTGTTTTCATTAATTTGTATTTTTATAATATTTTTTAAAGCTCATAAGATTTTTTTTAAGGGAGACGACCTATTTGATTAGTTCTCCTCTAGCATTTTGTTTTACTCAAGTCTAGTTTTTAATTGAACTTTTTCACAAACACTAAAGCCGTTTTTTCTTTTAATTTTTCAAAAAAAAAGTTTAGAAACCACCACTCTCAAATAATGTACCATTTTTTCTCTTTTTGTGTGCAATAGCCTTTTCATCTCCAAGCCAACGTAGATTGTGGTGTTCATGCAAAAATGAAAGTTAGATAAAAAGTGGCATCTCTAAGTTTAGCTACAACATGTGTTTTATCCTTGAAAATTATAGATTGTAAGAGATGCAATTTGAGATTAACCATGTAAAAGAGATTATCCTAGGCGAATGTCTACATTAAACTCATAAGAGTCAATATGAAAGGAAAATAATGAGAACCTTATGAAAGTGGCTAAATTCAAGCCAAATTTCATACTTACAACTGACAATCAGTCATTCTGGTCCCCATGTCAACCAAATTAAGCTGCTAACCGTCACCTTGGATAAATTCTTACATAATATATAGGTGGCTCAATTTTATGAAAAATGATCGTACTATATGGTAAAAATGATACGTTTCACAAAATAGCTCACAAATTTTAACTATTTTCCCCATGTTCAAAATTACAAAAATTCAATTTTAAAAAGCCTTTTATACCCTTCACACATCTAGACTTCCTAAATATATGTGAATTTTCTTTCAAATACATGACTTTTTTATGCAAAACAGCTATATTCTTAGATCTGTATCTCTTCGATCTGACATCAAAAATTTGTATTTTTATAGTCATTGAAAAGCCAAGACACTGGTCTGTAACATTTCTGTTTTGAGTCAGAACTGAAAACCCTCTAGGGTTCCTATTTTAGTTCCAAAACCAAAATAAGAGCATTCTCTGTAGACTAGAACAACCAAACGATCTATCTTTCAGATGACATTTGACTCAAAAAATGAAGAATTCTGAAAAAGCACATAAAAGAACAAAGAAGTACCTTTCCAACGATATCTAAATCACTGAAAGACGACTAACGAGTGATGAGAGACATCCCCAACAACGTTTAAAAAAAAGATGAATAAGTACGGTTGTGCCAAGCCCAGTAATTCTATGTTATCTTCCATCCACCTACGCTAGAAACCAGAAAAAAAATTAAAAGGCAAACAAATCAACGAGTTTGCTTTCCAACGCCATGAAAATTGCCTTGATCTGATGATCAGTTTGGAAGAAATATCCTCTGAAATATAGACTTTTCGACTGTTTCACACTGTCTGCCCTCTAACTAAAAGGTGATTCATATGATTGTTTTTGAAGACCTCACAAAGTCCACATAAATTATAAAAAAAAATAGCCAATATTTGCAAGGTTGAGGAAGTTCACATATTTTTTATGCGAATATAAGAAAGTCTACATATATTTTATACAGAATTTGCGTGATCTTGCTTATAAAATATATGCAGACTTCCTCATATTTACATAAAATATATACAGACCTCCTCATCCACGCATAAAATATATGTGAACCTCCTCATCCATGCATAAAATATATGCAGACCACCTCATCCATGCATAAAATATATGCAGAGCTTCTTATTCATACATAAAACATACGTAGACTTCCTCATCTATGTAGATTTTCTTATTTTCGCATAAAATATATGCAGAGCTTCTCATTCATACATAAAACATACGTAGACTTCCTCATCTATGTAGATTTTCTTATTTTCGCATAAAATATATGTGAACCTCCTCACCCACATAAAAAATATTTGCGAACATCCTCATCAATGTATAAAATATATGCGGACCTCCTCAACAACGCATAAAATATATGCAGATTTTCTCATTTTGTTCAAGTTTAAGAGAAAATTCACATATAATTTTATGCGAACTTCATGAAGCCTGTAAAAAAAATATACGAACCAAATTTTAATTGGACTTCCTCATCCTCACCTATGTTTGTTGTTTGCATGTTTAGGAGGAACAGTCTATCTTTCAGACAAGTTTGCATGACGCTTATCAGATCAAGGTGATCTTGGTGGTAGTGGAAAGCTAATGTCTTGATCTATCTTTTTCTTTTTTTTGTTTTTTTGGTGTAGGTGGCTAGAAAATGGCATAGAACAAATAAAAAATACACAACCCTAGAGGGTGCATGTTTCTATTTCGTTTTGAAACTCAGAAACAAAAACCCTATAAGGGTTTTGGGTTCTAAATCAAAACATAAAAATTATAGGCATGTGTCTTAGCTTTTCAACAATTATAAAAACACAAGTTTTCAACATCTGATCGGAGAGATATAAATATGATAATAGAGATTATTCTGCAAAAAACATTCACATATTTAGGAGAAAATTCACATATATAGTAGAAGTTCGCATGTGCAAAGGGTAAAAAGGCCTTTTTATATTCAAATTTTGTGATTTTGGACATCGATAGAATATTAAAAATTGAAGGGTTTTTAGGAAAACATATCAAATTATCCATATAGTACCATCATTTTTTATTGCACCTTTTCACATTTTGTGTCCCTATCAGCTATTCCAAACATAAATTAGAAAGCTTAACTTATTTTAATAAACTATTAAGGAAAAGAACTTAATTCTTGATATTTAGAGATGGCATTCAAGGCAGTTGGATACCCGTTTGTACTCTTAAGTGCTAGAAATTTGTAGTTTTTTTCTTTTTGTCAATGAATTGTTATAAACTCACCTAAACCAAAGTTGCTGTTGTATTAACAAAAAGAAAAAGAAAAAATCTTTAAATGTAAAAAACACTATATATAAATTTATTTTCTCGCCAATACATTTGGCTATACAACAATTCTACTCAAGTTGTTGTTCTACCTACCAAAACCATTTGTATTCATGAACTTGGTCATCCTTCATTAAAGTATTTGCTACATGTAAACTGTGTGCAAAACTAGACAACAGATAAGTGAAGATGAGGGAGTTCAAGAATTTATTCATGGTTTATAATACTTACAACATGAAAATCATTCACATGCTTATTAGTGAATGATAATACAACTTTAAAGATCAAGAATGTATTCATATGTGTTTTAATGTTCAAAATGAGCTATGCCAAAAGATAGCTCTTTCAATAGTGGACCATCATGGATGGACTTGTCCCGAAGTAGATATGCCAGATTTTATGCACATCATAAAACTCTGCATGGCAAACAACATAAACATCAGCCACAAAACAACCATATATGTTGTAATTGCAGATGTTACACTAAGCCATGTCCTTTAATGTGCTTGCCATTACCATCCAAGCTCATGTGTGACATGCTAGCATAGGGCATGTCTCTTTTTTTTTATGATGAGGAACCCTCACAAAGCGAGGAAAACCCTGGTGGCAGCCCACAACAACCTTGCCTTTGTGGCCTACCTTCGAAAACTATGAACACACATGTGCACCAACGGGATTTGATCCAGTGCCATAATCTCAACACCCTCACCAACAGTCCCTCTGGCCCATTGGGCGACCCCCGAGGTGGTGCATTGTGCAAGTCATAGCTACTTTTTGAGCTCATGTAGCAGGTGTGGTGGTCAATGCTTTTTTAGACTGCATGCATTTATATAGTTATAACAGAAGTTGATAAATGTCATCATCCATGCACCAACATCACTAAAATTGGACAAAGCTAAAGAAATTGACAGTATAATTAGTGCATAAGTGACCCTTGTCGCCCAAAAGGCATGGGTTCTTTATCATTCCCTACAATTTTCCATGAACTTTTGTTATGTGCCATTTTCTTCTTCTATAATCTATTATTTTTTCTCTCAAGAAATTCATTTTCCAAAGACAGTTCTCACACACACACACACACACACACACACACACACACACACACACACACACACACACACACATATATATATATATATATATGGTGGTTATGTACCGTGATACCATGAGGTGGTACACTCCCATGTTTGTATGGATCTAGACACTAAATGTTACATGTAGCACATAGTTACCGGAAGCACCCCTATAGGGGGAAAACTCGCTTCCCATTTGCGAGAAACACGCTTCCCACTCGCTTCTCAAATCACTTCCCTTTCGTTTTTCACTCGCTTTTCTCTCATTTTTTCCTTGCTTCTCCTTTGTTTTTAGTATTTTCATGTTAATATTTATTTTTTTTTGCTTCCCACTCGTTTCCTTCATGTTTTCTTTTTCGCTTCTTATACACTTCCGCAATCACTTTCAAAATGAATCTTGCTTCCCGCTTCACAATACTTTTTAACACTTCCCAGCTTCCGCTTCACACATTGCATCATGTATCCATTTCGCTTCCTGGTAACTATAGTTTAGCATCATTTATTTACTATGTTAGAAGGTTTTATGATATCAAATGTACCATAAGATTTTATTTTTGAGATGGTAAAAAATCAACAGCTTACAATTCATGAAGACAACGATGGTTTAAAAGTCGTATAAACATCATGTTTGAATCAACTTTAACATATGTATATAGGAAATAAAACATGCAAAACGTGATCTAAAGATTAGAGTTCGCTTTTTGAGCTTAGATCTATGTAAAACAAGGGTGTATATATATATATATATATATATATATATATATATATATATATATAGTGTAGATGGTTGAAGTGTTTGGCTTGCAAGCAATAAGTTTAAAGTTCAAATCCTATTGCTTACAACTTTGTAACAATGTATTTTTCTTGTAAATGAGCTAGCTCGAGCTCAACCCATTTAACTTGGGCAGGCTTGCCATGAGCTCGAGCTCTGCTCTACCCGCTTGTCACAAGTATGAGACCAGCTTGAATGCCTTCTGTTCAGTTGGTTTGGCTCATTTACCAGCCCTTCCTTAGGGCTTTCAAAGTCCAGATTTTGTTACGCATGTGCATAGATGGTGGTGAGGGCTTACCTTATTAACTCAAATAATTGAACTATATTTCACACGATTCATGAGATCGTAATATTGACTTATGAAGAAAAGATGACTTCATGCACATCTACATGATGAAATGCCATGTCTTTTTTATTACCAATGAATTGTTCTTCTTCTACTACCATTTCACGAGTTTATGCACTTATTTGATATCAAATGAGCAACTATTAAGAAATCTTAATATCTGATGGTCAAAGACATTTGAAAACAAATTGTGTGCACCACAAAATAGAGAAATCATCTTTGAGAATCAACAGGTAACAGAAATAGTAGCTACTTGAACAGGACTTGTGCATTGATTGTGAAAAATGTGATTATATAGGGAACATATGAGGAATTTTTGGGGTAAGGTCTTGCCACCTTTGTAATTTTTATGCTTTCTGCTTAATAATTTTGATTCTTTCAATTTCAAAGAAAAAAATGAGGAACATATGAGGAACGAAATAATAGGATTGACCCGGATCCAGATCCGAGTCCAAGCTCTAGCCAATTATGTCAAGTTAGCCAAGACAGTCAAAATAAGGCATGAAGAGCAGAAAAATTGTCCATGGCTGGCAACAATAAGGAAAATCAATTGCCGTTGGTTTTCAGCATGGAAACTATTCAAAACCAGCAGCCCAAGAAAAGGTTACTCGACCAAGGCTGATCAAGGTGAGGTTGGCCATGATAAGGCAAGCCAATTGTCTTTGGTTCCCAGCATAGAAACTATTCAAAATCAGCTCAAGGAAGGATATTCAGCCTTGGTAAGTCAAAATCAATTTAAGGCATGCCAAAACCAGCTAGGATTGCCAAGCCAAGCAAGCCAGCCGACCTTGGTACAATTCAGGAAAGAGCATTCAAGCCAGCCAGCCTTAAACCAAAACAAAAAGGTTCAAAACTAGATGGAAACCTTTAGTCACTCGACTATAGAAGGTAAAGGCTTGTTTAGTTATGTGAAGAAGATTCAAAATCAAATTAAAAAGGAAGATAGTCAAGGAGTTGAATATAAAAAAGAGAAAGAATCAAGAGAGGACAAATCCATGATTTCCTCTCTTGAACTTTCCATTCATGAAAGAAAGAATTCTAAAACGTGTGGATGAAATTTTGAAAGGTCTTTTGAAAGGATTCTTCTCATTTTGGATCCTACGACAGCAAAGAATTGTGGAGCATGTAATGACTTTACACATATTTTTGTAAAAAATTTAACACACGTGTGTAAAAAGCCATCTCTATCAATAGAGACTCGAGCTGCCTTCTTCCGTGCATTGTGTGTCTTTCTCCTCTTGCTTTACTTTTCTTTAAGAAACAATAGTATTGGGAAGAATATGTTGTTAGGCATTTGTATTGCATGCTGGCTATAGCAAGAGAAGGACTTTAGAGAACTTTGGGTTTTCTAAACCATCAAATGTGCAAGTTGGGAGCAATAGTTGTGTGTATACTAGCTGTAAAACAATCACTAGGGGAACTCAAAAGAAATGACTAATGATATTGATGTCATTTATGTATGTGAGCTTTCAACAAATCTGTTTGATTGAAGCTGCTTGATGAATGAAGGCATTATTTAAGGATGAAAATGTCTTATCTAAAGAACTAATGTGAAAATATAATCCACCAAAAATTTGGATGACAATGATAATGATGGTGATGTCATTCAAAAAAGATAATGATGTTGGTCAAGAATGCTTGTTAACTTTACAAATTATCTTCCCTCAAAAGAAAAAAATCTTTCACACATAAAGAAACTTTACAAATTATCAATTTGGAGTATGCATTAAATGTCTTTGGAGCCACAAATATGCACTAACCCTTCAAAAGTGATCAAGCAAACAATTGGAGACATGTTACTTAAATTGAACCTCACCATAATTCATCCTTTCTCTTCAAACTTTTTGAAGACTTATTGGATACATCCTTTTTCCTTCAAAGCAACAAGCATTTATGTACATTTTGTAAAAGTTCATGTGTTTGAGGTGCCATTTACGACCATAGCTACAGTGGAGACCAACTAATTCACCATTCTTTATTGCTCTTAACAAGTACCTAAACCTTAATTATTGTCACCAATAAAACCCCTCCTTTATCCTTTTTTTAAGTTTATTACGTACAAAAGCTCTTTAGTTATTACGTACAAAAGATCTTTAGAACCGTATTTTAAATGTGGAGAATATTTCGGTAAGATTAGCGGTTCTTTTGTCAAATTTGTTAGATAGCCTTGATGGTGTCAATCATTTAGCATGATGAACTTGTTAATAACTACTACTGCAAGCCTTTTTATCACAAGAAGAAACACACAATAAACCTTCCATATTAACAACCACATGCACACTCAAACAGACAACTGCATGCATTCACAGAGTTTCAGAAACGAACTATTTGAAGCTCTCTCTCTCTCTCTCTCTCTCTCTCTCTCTCTCTCTCTCTCTCTCTCTCTCTCTCTCTCTCTCTCTCTCTCAAGTTCACATCCTTGTTCAGAGCCTGCAAATGAACAGAAAACTTCAACCATGAAGAATTTTAACTGCTAGAACCAAAATTACTATAAGAGTCGGTTTGGACATCAGAGTTCATAAGAGTGAAGATGGTCAGTTTCTAGCCCTTCATATATTAACAGAGACTACATATTAGGAGACTTGAATAATCTGCGACCATGCCATGTAGTGATATATTTGCATAAATAGGCACAGAGAATAAGCTAGTGAGCAATAAACTAATCATCTAAATGACCACACTATTTCCTTGAAAAAAAAGACCACATTGTTTGATCCCATGCATCAAATTAAATAATATTAAGACAAAAAGGATCACGTATGAGTTTTGCTATTTATGACACCATTAAACAATATCTTTCTCATTTCATCACTGTCTCAACATGCATTATATATATGTATATATATATATAGTGTAAAAAAAGTACTTCTTAGTTGCAAGTGTAGGTCTTCATGCTATATGATGAAGATGGTCATGCTAGCTAAGAGAAACAAACAAATGAAAGCGAAATAACCCCCTACGGAGATCCAAGTATGTGTGGAAAGAAGGTTCAATTCAACATGAAAAAAGCGAACCACAAAGATTACAGTATGGTTCCAATCGAACCTTTGACGCAATACAACACTCTTTCTAGGGTTTCCCTCCATGAAGTACTAAAAAATCCGTGCTTCTATCCATATGTTTCAAACTAACACTCGAATCATAATATTTATAAAGAGAGCAACTCAGATCCTGTTACTTCCACATGTAGCAACACCCTTAATATAAAATACTATTAAGGACCAAAATTTTCAACTACAAGCATCAAATGAACATAACCATCATAAATAAATTAACCGTAGAAATAATTAGTAAATATTGTATAATAATACCAAAAAAATATGAGGTGATCTAACCAAAAAGCTTAAAGGACCACAGCCACGTACGAGTCGTGATGTTTCTTCAAATGGGCAGTCAGAAATGGATCTTAAAGTATAATTTTACATCCTCAGTGTGTAATTTTTATAGGCTTAATTAGTTTGAAGTATGGGAAATAACATTTTATACTTAAAACTATTTCTTTGAACACATACCACTTCCAAAATCCTAAGAACGTTCTTTGATCTTATTCCATTTCCTCAGATGGGTGATAAGAGGTGGGCATGGGGAACCGGTTTGACATGCTTCTTTTCACTTGAGCCTTTTCAAGATCTGAGCAAATTGTCATCACCATATCTCCTTTTCCTCAAATGGGTGATGAGAGATGCTTCCTCCAACAGGAGATTTTTATGCAAAAATCTTAAGCATGAAGAATGGCACTCAAAAATCCAATTTCCTATGCCTTTTAAACATGGGTCTCTTGCAAATCCTTGCAGAAAACATGGATCTCCCCATAGACTGTGTGTATCACAACCTTTGCTTTGACATGGGATAAGAAATATCAGTAACTGTGTCTCCTCTTAACATGGTTTCTCTCAGATCCAATGGTATAAACACATACAAAAAAACAAATGACACGTACAACTAGACAGAAAACATACAAGAACAAAGATTACCAAGATTTTTGAGAAAGTTAAAAGTTTTAGAACAAACCCTTCTCACCATCTAAACAAAAAGAAACAAGTGACCATCATATGTATATAAAATAACAAACACATATATGTAGATACTTACCATCTCAATTAATTGGGAAAGAAGAGGTGAATCAAGGAGATCTAGAAAAGAAATGGGCGAGTTACCTAGAGCTACTGCAGAACTCATAGAGTTTGCCTCTGTTGGAGAAGATGATAAGGGCAACCTCAGCATCACAGAGGACAGAGAGCTCGTATGCCTTCTTGAGTAAGCCATTCCTTCTCTTTGCAAAAGTCACCTGTCTGTTTATCTTGTTCTCTATCCTCTTCAACTCAACCCTCCCCCTCCCCATCTTTCTCCTCCTTTTTCTTTCTTGTTTATTTCTATTCTATTCTATTTCTTGGTGCTTTATTTATCTTTTGAGGAACCCTTCTTGCAGAAAAGCAAAGCTAAAAGTAGAGAAAGAGAGAGAGAGAGAGAGAGAGAGAGAGTTGCATCTGCCAAGCAGCAGAGAGAGAGAGAGGAAGTCCACCAATGAAACAGCTTATTGCATTTATTTTAATTTTTACGTATTTTGATGAGTTTTTCTTTGGCATGACATGATACAATTGTTGTCGTGGGAACCTCTTGAAGACTTTTTCGTAACCACTCGTGTCAGTCAGCTACAGGCCCCTCCCCTAATTCCCCTTCCTGCCCCTTATACTGCTGCCCTTAAAAAACGAGGTAAGAAGACCCCTCTCTCTCTCTCTCTCTCTCTCTTTCTTCTTAGTAATCTAATCCATGTACCTCAGACTTTTTTTTTACCACATTACATCATTACAAAAATCTCTCTCATTATTTTTATTTTATATAATATGATCACACATTCTTTAAAAGAAATACTGGTTACATTAGACCATACCATACTCATGCAAAAACTTATTGGTGAGCTTTTAGACCATACCATACTCTTACAGAAACTAATTGATGTGAGCTTTTCAGTTGCCCAACTTTACCCCGTATGTGTTTTTCATTGTTCATTATATCTTGTGACATTACGAGAACGGAGACCAGGTGCAATCACATTGCACGCAAATTGTGTGCCCCTGCACCTTCCCACCCTCCATTTGCTGTTGAGTCCCACAGCTGACAAGCTGTATCCCTAAGATGGAGGGCGGCCAGGTGCAGCAGCACACATTTTTTGCACAAAGTGATCGCACCTGATCCGCCCTCTTCCATTGGAGAGGTGTTATTCTTACCTGCATATTATAGCAGCAAGACCAAAATTGAGTGCGCCTTCCTGGTGGGCAAGGGCAACTTGGGATTTTATGTCAATGAGGATGTTGCAAACAAAAGTACAAATCAACTGATTTTTGTATACTTTAAACAAATAGAAAATTGGTATTTTTCTCCAACTATGCACACACACACATACTCTTTTGAGCTATTGATTTCATATATAATTATAATACTTTTAATCATAAAATTCAATAGATTGTGAACCATTGATCATATCCGTAAGATTTGATCCATAAAAAACATTGTAGCTTTTATTAGAAAGTATGGCACAATCTAGCCAATGTATATAAATATATAGTATGATCTAAGTAATATGATTGTTGGAACTGTCGAACTTTGGTACATTATCAGCCGTTGATCTCAAAAGCTCTTTAAAAATCTGCAATAATCCCATGATTATTAGCATATTATCTTCTGAACAAACTGTATAGCTCGCAAAATGTTCATTATATATATGTGTGTGTGGGGGGGGCTTTGATTGTACTACCGACTGCTACCCGGTCCCAATTTCAAGGCATCCCCCCCCCTCTCTCTCTCTCTCTCTCTCTCTCTCTCAACATAAATGACAAGTCTAATCCTCGTATTCGTAGGAAACCATGGTCTTATCAAACACAAATATCCCAGTTATGATGCCCACGTCCTCCTCCTCTCATCACCTGCAAAATATGGGGCCTACCATCTGCTTATTTGCTTTCATTTTTATCACTCCTTTCCCTCTCCAAATTCCAGATGCATGTCAAGTTACCAAAGTAACCCTCACACATGAGAACAACCAATCACCTAATTCATCCCTCTCGAATGACATAAATGACCATATGGTGGGGTTTTTTTTCGTTATCTTAAAAAAATCTTAAAAAATTAAAAGATCTTAAGTCCAATTATGTGAACTGCAAGTCCCGAATTGGAATCTAATTGAAGGAGATAACATATGGATCCGACGCCTCTCCTGGATCGACATAAGGCAACTCAGCCATGTATTGGATCAGGATGTGGAACTCGAACTTGGGTTCTGTCCTGCGTTTGGCTTTGTAGATGTCTGAGACTTTTCGAGCCAATGATGCAAACCCATCGAATGTCCGAAGCAAGAATTAGATCCATGTCCAACCAACCCAACCAAATTCACCCATCTCAGCGGACGTGCATCCGAGCTCAATCAGTGGTCCTTGACACGGAGCTTTAGTATTGGATCTGGATCAGGGTCCAATCAACCCTCTCCATTTTGGGGGGGCCTTTTCGTAATCTGAATATGCATGTCAAAGTGCCCCCAAGAGAGGTCTGTGGTAATTGTGTGATTTACTTAAAAACATGAGATTATTCTGGTAAATTAGTCAAGTAGCCCCTTCTCAAGGGGATTTCTTAAAAGAGAAGAGTTGACCGTCAGATGAGAAACTAAAGTACGACTAGAAGGACACGTGTCGATCCATGAAGACCTCTTAAACAGTGGGAAATGACCCCACGGCAACAAGCGCCGTCCCGTTCTGACACGGCGGAACTGTACGGGTGGACTCGAAGACTGGACACGTGTCCGTATACCTTTATCCCGAAAAAAGTGGGACATTGTGGGGGAGCTAGTACAAGGATGCAAATGGGTCGGACCTCTGATCCAAAACATGTATCAATTTTCGATTATGGATCTTATCAACCCCTTTTTCTGCATGATCCTGTATTACCATATAGAATTTGAAGCTGATTTTGACTACATCGAATAAGATTCGGAAGTGGAACAATACCCAGATCCATTCTTTAGAATTTACACAGGGATAAAGATCAAAACATGATCTGACCTGTATCTGATCCGTTTATGCACTTGGTAGTAATCAATCGGATCTGGAGCATTGTTGATGTGGCTTTAGATGTGGATGTTGTCAAAACAGATCCATCTGATTTGCGTTCCGAGTCATCCCGTGTCGATGAAAAAATATGGCCTGGATACGGCCATACGGGTCAGGTCTTGGAGTGGTAAACATCAATCTGATAAACGTAAGCAGGTCCTAATTAAGATCCTACTGGATCTGACTCAAGACCCAGCAAGATGTCTAACCAGATCCAAAGTTTTTTCATCCCTCCTCACCATTTCGACCCATGATCCCTGATTAGAAACGCAAATGGGTTGTAGATCTGACCCATGACTGACAGATTCAGCCCACAGTGTCACATCCGGATAATATGTAGCCACTTCTAGGTCAGATCTAGAATAAATATGGACACTTGTATTCAGATCCAAGTTAGAATGAGGTAAGCAAATATAATCAGATCTGTGTCGGAACCGACTCTAACCTGACCCGTTTTACATTTCCCACGTAAAGAGAAACTTGTTTCACCTGTACACAGACACAACATGGACCGAAAACTCAACCATGTGTCGTCGAGTTGAGATTGGATGCATATCCGGACCCACTTTTGCAGAACTCATGGGATCCCCATCATCCAATACCTCACTTTCTTCGATAAACTGATGCAAGTGAGGTGCATCCAAAGTTGGAGTTTATAATGCAACCACTTATCTAGAAAGAGTAGGATAATTCTGGTAGATCACAGCCTTATCCTGCTTTTTCTAGGATACATGGGATGCATTTTACCCTAACTAGTCCTAGGGATGGCAGTGGACCGGGGCGGGGTGTCTCCCGCCCCCGCTTTGTCTCAAAATCCTAACCTTCATCCCCACCTTCATCCGGCACGGGTTTTGACTTTAACCTTCATCCCAGTTTCATATCCTTTATCCTTGGTCCAAACGGGGTGAGGCGGGGTTGGGCTCTTTTTTCTCTCGGTTCACTGCCATCTCTAAAGAAAGATCGGGGATAGGGCGGGGCAAGGCGGAGATTGGGGAAAAGCAAGAAAATATGATTAAATGATAAAAAACAAAAAAAAATATAAAAAATTTAACTGAAACAAGAAAATACTAAATTTAATCTCAAATCAACTCTCAACTGTAGGGCTCTCATCTTTTTTAATTTATAGATGAAGTCTCCTAAATCTCAATTCAATAAACTACATAATTTGATAAACTCCTAATAAAATAAAACTTATCTTAATTAGATATAGATCAAGCATAACCATCTAATATCCATAAGAAAAATGATCTAAATGAAAAAAAATATTATTGATTCTAATATACGATATCCCCGCATGAGTTTTGATTTTAAACTCTATCCCTGTTTCATGTCCTTTTTCCTCGATCCAAACGGGTCTAAACGGGGCTCCGTTTCCCCTATCCACTACCATCCCTAACTAGTTCATTAGGGTTTTCTTTCCAAATCATCACACTGTCACTGTAAAGGGCATTTTGGTCATTTTCTTAAAAAAAACGATGTTGTCATTTTCAATGTCAGACGTTGGGCACCTTCAATGAAAGTGACGTCTGGCCCGTCCTTAACTGGCTAGTGTGCGCTTATGCTAGCCGTCCATAATCTGAAATCGACGGCTTTTTGTACATGCCTAACACGTCTACGTTCATATCGCCCTCACCGTCGGGATATTGACTGCTTACATGGAGCTAAAGAAGTACATGTGATTCAGGTTGGTGCATTAAGTTGGTCATTGATAAGCTAAAAGGGACATCCAACCAAGAGTGTCAAAAAGTCGGATCTGTGGTCATAGTCGGGTCGAATTTGAATCGGGTCTAAACCTGAAAACTTCATGTTGCATGATCCTGGATCCAATTTAGCCAGGCATCCGATACACTGAAAAGTCATCAACTACGCACGTTTATAGGCTTTTTTTCCTTTTGATAATTCTAGAAAATTCAACTCGTTTTTTTTTTTTTTGGAAAGACAAGCTGGGGTTGGGCAGACCACCCACCCACCAGTTATTATTCAACCTAGGGTTTTGAACCTGCAACATCCCACCACAAGGAGACGTGCAATGACAGCTCCAATCTGGCTAAGAGAGTCAGTAGACCTCCCTTGCCCGCAAGGGAGTACAACAAGGTTCAGCCTTACGACAAGGGAAGCGCAACTCATGACATTCAAGAGCGGACCCTACCAAACCTAATGACTGGGGACCACTTTGGCACGCCATATCTCTACTAAGCTATTTTGAGACTATCATTATTTTTTGTCTTAATATTTTTTAAAGCTCATAATAATTTGAAGGTAAAAATCCATTTAAGGGCCAACCTTTTTCTCCTAATTTTAAACATGAGCTACATATTTTTAAAATTCCAAATATGAGCCAAACTTTTTATTATCCAATAAGGACCTCAGATCAACACCCATCGTATCGTATCGTATCGAAAAATGTGAGTCCTTTTTTTGTTTCTTAGTACTGTCTCTTGAAAACTGAAAAATGTGAAAAAGAAAAAGTTTGACAGTTTCAACTTTTTGATGATGAAGGTCAATGTTGTAATTTGACTTATGATTTAACCTGGAAAAATAATAAATGTAGGCCCTTGTTTGACAGTTTGTAAGAAAAGTTTGGTCCATATTTGAAATTTCAGAAACATGTAGCCTATATTTGAAATTAGGGGCAAAATGTTGGCCCGTAAATGAAACTTTTTCTAATTTTAAAAACTGATATATGAATATATTATTACTATAAACTCATAATAATCTGAAAATTTTTACTTCGAGAAAACTGTTTTTTTGTATTAAAAATATTGTGCACATTTCTAAATGTTTAGATACTGAACCCCACAGAAATCGATATCCTAGCTCAGCTATAAAACTAAAAAACTACTAAAAGTATGAAATTAATAGAAAATTAAAAAAATTACTAAAAATATCTCATAATTCATCTATTTTTCTTTTGACTCACTACAATAAATATTTACAATGAAGAGAGGAAAACCCTATAAACTATAATCCTAAAATGAATCTAAGATAAATTCAATTTGAAACTAACATGACTCAAGAATTAACATGGATACAAGATAGATCCGATATAAAATAAGATTATAAACTAAGATCCAAACTAAAATAAGTAAAAAAATACCAATGAATGAAAACGGATCTTAATGGACCTTGTAGACACGATAGTGACTCAATCTCGCTTTCGCATCATTCTCCTCGGGATAGAGAAAACTTGCTCTCAAGGTTGGGTCTCACTTTCGCTTTTCCGGTTTCGGTCTATTGTTCGGGTCATGCCTGTACAATAAACATTGTTATGCTTCTCGAACTGGGGATACCAAGCATGACCCATTTTGAAAAGTGTAGAATAATGGTGTATGTTCTTTTCAAACTAACCATAATCATCCATCGTGTCTCTCCACATATTGTTTTTAAACCAACCGTAGTACATGAATACTCTAATCTGAGGTAGCCATCACTTTATGCTCCACATGTTGATGATGTTCCATGATGCACCTTGGGATTTGAAAACAATCTGGATATGGTTTATAGAAAGTGGGTATAAGGCACTTTAGGATATGGGTACTACTTATTTTTTAGGGGATTTATAATCGTCTTGATCCAATGGGTTTTGGGTATAGGGATATTGGTCTTGGGTATGCTGTAAGATAAGAGAAAGCTTACTTTGGTTTGAACCTAATTTAGTTTGGATATCCAAGTATAAAGAGGTTTACTTTGGATTGAATCTAACGAGCTTTGGTGCAAGTCTGAATTGGATTTGTCTACGATTGGGTGAACAGACTCTAAAATAGATTTTAGGAAATTAAATCCAATAAGATGAATTTGGAATCATTATGATATTTCAAATCCAAATCTTTTTTAAATTCATGGACAGGTTTTTAATGAAGGAACAAACTTGGTTTGCATCAAACGCTATATCTCCTCTTATGTTTGAATTGATCCCAAACTTTGGCTCTCTCGATCTTTCAACAACTCATTCCACCACACATGGACGAAACTTCGAAGTCGTCTTGCTGCCAATGAAACATTGCGTTACTCCGAAACATAACGGTACTCGCGGTAAAACCTCACAACATAGGCCTAATCGAAAAATATCTTTGCAGCAGCCAAGGGGCCATGAAACTTTGAAAACTCTACTTTAAACTCGTAGGTGTTGGCTTGATTATGCCAAGTTTTGGTTGGCTCAATAGTATTGAGACCAAAATAATGGTTTGAGATTGATCCAGCTGAAAACTTGAACTAGACTCAACTCTAAAAGGGTCAATTTGAACCTTGTTGGGTCCAGTCATGTGCATACTCAAAACACTAGAAACAAGGGTTGGAGTGTTTGGGCGATTGTACCAATGATCTACTTCATGGATCCTCTTAAGATTTCTTCAAACGTCTTCAATTCTACCATGTTTGTGTTGCTCGTGGACACACCTAAGCTTGATATATGTTTTAACTCACTTTAGCAGACTTGATCGTGCATGCAACTCCATGATAGGCTCGATCGTGCTGATTGTTATTAGTGTACACAAAGATAAGTTGGGTAGCCACATTGTTCATTGATCAATGACCAAGAGTAGTGTCCATTTTAAAAAATTCATTGGGAAGTCAATGATATTGTTGATTCATGTACGATGTCACTGCTTGAGTTGGAACCCTTTGTTGAATCTTGAATATAACCAAAGTGTTTCATTGAATCTATCGATCGAACAAATTAAAAAAAAAAAACCTTCTTGTTTTCTTACTATATAGGATCTTTCCTCAAACTTCGCAATAAGACGATATATAATCAAGAGGAACAACCAAAACTTTGATACCAAATTGATGACAAGAGGATAGCTCATGAACCCCACATAAATCAATATCCTAGTGCACACTATATAGGATCTTTCCTCAAACTTCGCAATAAGACGATATATAATCAAGAGGAACAACCAAAACTCTGATACCAAATTGATGACAAGAGGATAGCTCATGAACCCCACAGAAATCAATATCCTAGTGCAAACTAGAAAATTTTGAAAACATAGAATTAACAAAAAATAAAAAAAAACCACTAAAAATATCTGATAATTCATTCATCTCGTTGTTGTCTCTCTACAATGAATATTTATAACGAAAAGAAAAAAACCTTAGAAACCCTAATCCTAATATGAATCTAAGATAGAGTCAATATGAAACTATAATCCAAACATGAATAAGATCTAAAACAAGATCCTAAACTATTATCCAAACTAAATAAGTACAAAAATACCAAAGAATGTAGAAGGATCTGAATAAACCTTGTAGACTCTCTCCCCTGCATCACTTTGACAAACTGGGTGTTTAGAACAAAGGATCTTAGATTTTTGTGTCAATGGCTTAAACCTATTCCTAAAGGTTAATCAGCGAATTATATTCCTGATCATCCTAACCAGTTTCTAGAAACATAGCTGCATGTGTTTTTTCCTTAATTTGTCTGAACCTGCAAATGTAGATCACATTTTGCAAGCGAGAAAGTAAGCTTTTTGCCCTTGAGAAAGCACCAAACATTTGTTTCCTCTTGACAAGTGGATTTACAAGTAAATTTTCTCACTTGTGAACATTGAATTTCTTATCATTCTTCTCTAAGAAAATGAATTACATGCATATTTGCAAAGCTTTATGAAGAAGGCTCTCACATGAAAAAAAAATGGCATACTTTCTCATGTGAGAAAGCATTTCACGTGTTTGCAAATGTACTTGTAATTTTTATAGCTTATTTAACGGATCACACCATGGTTTAGATTGTGTTTTTCTTCTTCCGTTTTACATTTGGATAGGTTTTTACGAGATTCAAAAAAGAAAACAATTAATATTGTACCAAAACTTTATGATGAAAAACCAAGTGTTTTATCGAATTAATTAGATACAAAGCTTGTTTTTTAGTGAACAAATATGATAAACACAACTACGTATTCAAATAAGCATAGAAAACATCAAAGAGTCGTATTTGAATTCGTAAGGATGGTTAGATGGATAACTGGTTAGGACGTATCAATTACTCCATTAGCTAGAAGCTTGTTCAACAATACAAAAGTAAGGGAGCTAGCCTATAAGCTATGATCCTTGAAAGCCTCTCACTTATTATGTGCCTAAGTGTAGAAATTCCCCTTTAATCAACATTAGCAGCAGTGTAATTTAACCAAATATATAATTCATGATCTTTGTCATTTTTCAATTTTGTGAAATATATAAAGTATTTGGTGCTCATTAATTAGGATAACAACACACTTATCCTGGTATGAAAACTCATTGAAAATGTTTTTAATTATGACATTAATTTCATGTTTTGGTCCTTAATTTAGGACTGCAACCTAGCCTACAGGACCACATCGATCCTAAAAGTGGATGGCCAAGTTAAATCCAGCAAGTTTTAACGAACGACTCTATCTTAAAAACTGACTGATGACTACGACCAAACAGGCGCAGTCAATGTCAAGGTCAATTACTAGGGGTGCAACCGGGTTCGGGTCTGGGTCAGGTTTTATCCAACCTGATTTTTGAATCCAGTTTAGAAGTAAGACCCAAACCAGAATTAATCTAATTTGGATTCCGGTTCGGCTTCGGGTGCAACTAGAAATTTTGAATCGAGCCCAATGGACTAATAGAGGGCATTCAAGCTGAGCTCGTAAATGTGGTGAGCCGTGCCAACAAGGCAAGTTAAATGAGCTGAGTTCGAGTTGGCTTATTTATGAAAAAAATATAAATTTTCAACATGAAAAATACTATAATTCAAACTGTGAACCTGCTGCATGAGCCAAATGCACGTTCGGATCTCATTTAAAGATCAGTATCCGAAAAAGTGTTGGAGTTGGACGGGATGCACGATCAGACCCGATCCATTTGCATAGTTGATGATTGAAGCAATGCCCCTGGCCTTCCCCAACGCAGGCAGAACAATGATGGCGAACAGCGACGCAAAAGTGGTTCACGTGGTTCCATCCAATAAAATTTTGAAACGTGTCCACAAGAAATAAAATTGGCTCGCTTTTCTTATTATATTACAGAAATGCCAGCACGAGCCAACGTTTCACCAGAGTCGAACATGCTACATTTATTACAGAAATGGCGATCGGAAATTCTGGTTCAAGTTGGATATAATACCGGATATAAACCTGATCCATTGGCAGTCCTAGCAATAAGTTTAGTGCTGAAGTCTTATTGCTTCCAGCTTTGAAACAATGTATTTATTTTGTAAAAATGAGCCAGTTTGAGTTTGACTAAAATTGCTCAATCAGATTATTATCGGAATTACAATATATTCAAATCAATGTTTTGTACTTTTCACATGTAAAAAGCTTGTTTTTTGTCCTCTTTGGCCCGATCCAATAACCAAATGAATTTTGTATCTCTTCCCAGGTTGAGAGTCCTGGACTCTCCACCCTCGTTTCCTGTTTGCCTGTTGTTATCTCATAAGGTGCACCATGGACGTTGGGAGTGGTGGTGGGACAAACTGCCATTGTATCAGGATTCATATCCCTCTTATATATATATATATATATATATATATATATGTGTGTGTGTGTGTGTGTGTGTGTGTGTGTGTGTGTGTGTGTGTGGATCGGTGGTAAGCTCATTTGGTGCTAAACCTCGTGCTAAATAGGTTTTTCGGGCTTTTTTTATTTTATTTTAAAATTCTGACCGTACAGATGTGATCTATTTTCTTGATTTTATAGGGATCAGCTATTGAAGCAATTGATTCCAACACATGGATGGGTTTTTATAAAGTTCAAAAAAAAAAACTATTCAAAATATTTGTAAATTTTTGAGGCTCCAAACATCATTTTTTTTCATCAAAAACGCATGATCCAAGTGTGGATTCTTAGTAAATCGACCATGCCCAACACATTTATAAGGCCAGAACCACATAAAAAGCAGCGGAAAAGCTGAATAACCCATTTAGCACACGGTTTAGCACCAAATGCGTTTAGCACAGACCCATTACTCTCTATATGTAAGGTAGTAACTGCCTACCATTTTTCTTGCTTACTGACAGTTTATCAGACTTTTGAAGGTTTTTTCATGTTTTTTTTTTAAGTCTGAGCTCATATGTTCTTCATGCTTGATTTTAGATCAATCAACTCTTGTATCATCCGATTCTGATAGGCAGGTAGGTTTTTATAAGGTTTAAAAATCAATGTTCTAAGATTTTAATATATATTTAAGGCTTTAAAATTCATATTTTTTTATCAAAAAAGCATGATCTAGGTGTTGTTTCCTAGCAATTCAACCCTAGCAAACACATCTAAAGGGTCATTGCAAAAAACAACCTGAAAATACTTGTTCACTGGTGGTAGGCCAGAAAACGCGTAGGCATATATATAGTGTGTAGTAGCTGCCTACCCACTTTCTGGCTAAATGCCAGTTGATGCACGCTGAAAGTCTATTGCACTTGTGATCGACGCTCAATGTGTGTCCTGTGTATAAAGGGTGCGCACTGGTCCACTAACATCTATCTATCTATCCATCTATCTATCTATCTACATATTCATAAACTTTTATTTATTTGGATTCACCTCTACGAAATAATTCTAATAAGATTTTAAATATAAAACTCCCATGAGACTGTCACAACTTTTGATCATAGGGGCAATTGAACTTGTGATGTTTGGAGCCCCCAACATCCCAAGGCTAACTCTAACCAACTTGGCCAACCATTGGAGGTTCAGTTCTTGTGTTTGTTGGGTTGGTGTGCTCAATGAGGGAGGAGAAATCAGAGGAAAAAAGAGCGAGAGAGGGGATTCAGTAAATGACCTTCGGGGGGATGATGCTCGATATTATCCTGCAGAGCGCAGTGGCTGGGTATATAAAGCCTCCTCTGAGTAGCCATTTTCCAGCCTATTAAAGTATACATTTTTGGGTATTATTGTAAGTTATACGCCCACCATCTTGTGGCTCCTTGGATTCCCTTAGTGAGCCCCTATGTCTACATATCCAAAACCAACATCTCCCACTTGGACATATGGGAAGCATCCTTCGCGCAATGTCTAGTAACGTTACTACGTGTCGTCATTCAAAATCTTTCTCTTAGAGATCGATTGTGTGTTTGAATTCAGTGGATTGTCAGTGAAGCTGAGCAATCTCTATGCCTCTGCTCACTGATCGAGGATCCATGACGGGCAATAATCTGGCTTGATCTAGATCAGTGATCTGTACACTGATGAGTAGAAAAAGTTCCTCGTAGAGCTAAAGATTTCAGCAACAAAAAAATGTAGGCCCTGTGAATCTCTTCTTCATCCACTGCTCATTCATTGACCCAATGAAGCAGAAAATGGTCAATGACGGAGCCTGAATGCTGACTCTACCTGTTAAAAGTTTAGAAAGGCAGATGCTGGGGAGGAAGAAGGCATAAAGAAGAAGAAGATCGAAGTCGGTTGCATCGCCAATGAACCCACCAGCGATCCAATCTAAGGATAGGCCATCTCTCTCTCTCTCTCTCTATCGATTTATCTCCCCCTCTGACTTTTTTTTCTTTTTCTTTTTCGTTTGTACCTTAAGATGTCAATTACAATTGACTGGTATGAGCGGCCAGTTGCATTTTTCAGCGAATGAGTGGTCGGTTTTCTGCTCACACGGTCTCTACACACACTGATAAACTCACTTTGATACCAATGTTGGGTTTTTAAGATCGAGGGTGTGCATAGTGAGGGAGGAAAAATTAGAGAGAAAAAAATGCAAAAGCCGGGGGGGGGGGATTCAGTAAACGATCTTCTTCAAGGGGATGATGCTCAGTATTATCCTACAGAGAGCGCAAGGGCTGGGTATATAAAGCCTTCTCTAGCTAGCCATTTTCAGCCGATTAATGCATACATTTTTAGGTATTATTATGAGTTATACGCCCACCATCTTGTGACTCCTTGGATTTCCTTTGTGAGCCCCTAAGTCCATGTTGGATCCGATATCAAAATCCAACATTATTGACTTAAACTAGGTTTTTTTTTTCTTTTTATGATGAGAAACCTTCCTAAGAAATGTGCATGCCTCCCTACGAAGTAAACTCTGGGTAGCTAAATTACCGAATATCAAGCTTTAATTTGTGCATCACTTGGTTACTCTTAACTGGTGGGGGTATGCCTAACACCAGCTTGCCTGTAAAAAACCATCATCATCTTTTTCTTTTCATTATAACGATGATGATAATATCTCTTGAAAAATGATGATGATAGTGGTAGAGGTGGTTATTCTGGCGGTCAAGAATTAGGAGGTGGAAAGAAAGGGGATGCATAAAAAAAAGTAAAGGGCAAAAGGGTACTTCAGTATTTTAAGACATTTAACTCTGGTTAACCAAGCCAGGTAACGATAAGTTGTAGCTGGTCTTTAGGGGTTGTTTGACGCAGCATTTCTGTGTATTGTGCAGGATGTCGCAATTGTGCAGAATGCCATGTTGAACAAATATTGGATGCGGTGGACGTGCAAAATGCATGTTGGCCACATCTAAAAAATGGTTCTCTGCAGTTTCACCCCTGTTACAAAAAGAACAGGGATGGGGCAAACAAAAAAAAATTAACCCTTACTCACCCCGACCCCCTCGACTCTCTTTCTCTTTCTCTCTCGTTGTCTCACCCTGTAAAACCTGTAAAATTTCAGCAATTATCGAAATAAATAAGTCATTTTTTTTCAAAAAAATATAAAATTCTCATATTATTCGAATGGATTTGGTTTAAATGGATCTTGAATCTGAACAAGATCATATGGATCCGGTATTTGGATTCAGATATGACAAGTAGGTTTAGATCCTGGATGGATTCAAAACCTAGTTAAGATTTTATTGGGTTTTTAAAAGATCCAAATATTTTATATAAACCCAATCAAGAATCCATAAAAAGCAATTGGAGGGTTGTATAAATTAATAATATTCGGCAATTCAACCTAAATTTCGAGATCCATTAGTGAGCCGTATGTATATAAAATTATGTAGTGATGATTGCAATAAAAAAAAGAAACGGTGTTGTGGAGAGGTTCGTTGCCTCTTGGAAAATTGACTCAAGTTCAAATCCCACCACACCCACACACATATTTAATGAAGAAGCGCTACACTCTTTTTGACAAAATAAACACAAATGCTTATACATGTATAAGTAAATTAAAGATGACTTAATTTACAATGAAAAGAGTGATAGTATAGTAGAGAGGTTCATTGCTTCTTTGTGGAGTGACCCGAGTTCAAATCTCCCCATGCACATAGGTTTTTATTTTGGTGCGCTTAGATTTCCTTTTTGACCAAAGATTCAGAACCCTAGACAAGATTTTTTATTTTAAATTATGCAAAATATGGACCAACCAAAAATCTCAAAATAAGGAATAATTAGAGTTTTTGAGATGCAAATGCTGAATTTGTGAAACATGAATGACATTCCTTATTTGGCACACGTTTTCCCATAAGAGTTTCAATTAAAATTTAAAAAAAAGGTAAAGTAAGTCAAATGTTGACGTTTAAAGTGGGATTTATGATAGGGTTTTGAAATTTAAAAATTTCAGACATGGAGTCATTTTCCAAATAGCATGTTTTCTCTTTGGTAATTAAGGTAGAATTAAATTAAATAAAATTAAATAAAAACAAATATATGATTCTAATGAATATTTTTCCATTCTGACTATACATCTTATTGAAAATATGCGACCTC
Organism: Nuphar pumila; assembly: GCF_984573655.1. NCBI lineage: Eukaryota > Viridiplantae > Streptophyta > Magnoliopsida > Nymphaeales > Nymphaeaceae > Nuphar > Nuphar pumila. Next base: position 118,575,860 of record NC_143253.1, on the reverse strand, counting down.
ATCGATGCGACTCTTTCCATTCTTCTTTCTTTAGAAGAGAGAAGTTCATTGTTCATATGGGACGTATGTGATTATAATGCTTTTCATGATGCCTGATTATCCCATCAGCATACATTGGTTGGAAAACAAGTTTAGCTAGCTAATACTCTTTGATTTCTTTATATGAACTCTCACATTTCAATACTTGCTTTAACAAGAAAATTTGGTCATTGTATTTCCTATTTGTAAATATTGTTATGAATATGCCTGAATGCAATGGGGCTTGAAAATTCAAAGTATTGTTAAAAATGACAGCCATCTTCCTAATCATGTGCACTTACCATCATTGTTGGCCATATATACAACATTAACGAGAATATGGTTGAGTTGTATAACAAAGATTAAAAAAAAAAAGAAGAGAAATAAATAAAATAAGGAAATAGAAAATTTTGTTATGTTAGGCTATTAAACCCTTTCCTATACAGAGATTTTTTTCTATTCAAGGTGGTTTGAAATAAAAAGGAAAGTCTTGAGTTTCCTCCCACACGTTTTTAGAGAATTCTCTCCTTTTCTCTTATTGGGGGGCTGCCGTTTTTACACCTCCTTTCTTCATTCCTTCCTCATATTTTGCCCTAGGCTAGAGAGGTGTGTGGGTGGCTTCCATTGAAGGTGTTGAAGGTTGTTAAGTAAAGAGGAACAACCACTGTAGGAGCTGAAGTTCGGTTTGAAGGTTGTTAAGTAAAGAGGAACAACCACTATAAGAGCTGAAGTTCGGTTCGTGGCAACATCGCTTGGTATTTGCGGTTTCTATTTTGGTTTTTGGCACTTACAAGGTAGGGGTACAAACCTGATACATGTAGGTTAGAACCAATATGCTTGAGCATACTATGGGTGAGGGATGAGTATTGGGACCTCATATCAGTCCCAACCTCGTTAGGACTAATATAGGCTCTAAAGTCTCGTAATGTGAAAGCCAGTTTGAGAAGAAAGACCATGAATTCATCAAGACGAGGTCCTCTTCTCAAACCATAACCCATAACAGAACCACGTCAATCCTTAGAAACATAGGACTGATCGATGGTTAAGTCATAAAATATACATATGATTGATCAATTGTTAATACATATAAAAATATTTATATGGATATATAATAAACATAGATATATGTGTGGTACTTGGCTCCCTGGGGTCTGATCCATTTATGTATCAGATCTGAACCTAAATTTTTAAATAGATCGGACCCCAAATTTGGGAGTTGGGTCTTTTCAGTTTAGATATATTTCTGTTCAGAAATAATATATATATAGTTTATTTATTCTGTCATGGCAGAGTCAATATTCCTTATTAAACAAGGATTTTATCTTGTTGTTGCTTTAGTCTGTTGCATAAAGATGGAGTATGCATTACTTTGTCATGCATGTAGATAAAATTATTGTTGCATAAGTAATGAATATGGTTATATTGAAACGGATGTAGTCATATAGTCGAAGTTTATTTTTTTTGGGACACCCTAACTACAAGTATCATGGTTATAAGTCAAATAATTGGCCTTTCTATTTCCTTACATAATAATTTCGATGAAACACTATTGATAGATAGACTTCCTTAACTCATTATAAATTATTTGGAATTGAAACTGTAACATTAGTAAGTCATTGAAACATCATGCCTTAGTTGTTGAGGTCATGACGTTTTAAGAGGTGTGAAAGGCTGATGCACAAGAACATGTATTTATAAATAGTTTTATAAAGATATGCATGAGGGCATTGTGGTTTCAATACCGTTATAGAAATGGGTTGTTATGTAGATGCCTCCATGAACATTATATTGCAGGCATAACCAGATAGGTACTTGACCAATACGATATATGTAGCCAACATATGTTATTGGTATCATCATTTGTATTATTTGAATAAATAAACTAGAAATAGAAGTTTTTAGGATATGAAGGGTGTGTGTGGTCTTTGGACATTTGGGTTAGACCCTAGAAGTCGGATCAGACTAGTCCTTATATGGGCCTGGGTCTGTTTACTTTCTAGTGATAGTGGTACAATATACACACACACACACACACACACACACACACACACACACACACACACACACACATATATATATATATATATATATATTGGAGCATGCCAGCGCCCAACACTACCACACTTTGGTGGCACAGATCATGCCAGTCATGTAAACACAACAATCAGAATTGTTATGTGGCCTATGGTCTATAACAAACTATGGCAAGTCTTCTCCAGCCTGTCAACTTGACCCGGGTGACCAGCAAGGTGCACCCCTTGTTGGTGCACCATGGTCGGACTGCAGCGGGCTGCAGTCGTGTTGAATGCTGAAATGCATCTTAGCCATTGTTCTGATAAACCGTGACCCTATAGTGATTGCTAGGGTGGTTACATGTGAACTGAAGAATATATATATATATTACATGGTTGGCTACATGTGTCTTGTTGGTTACACGCTATGCAAGTTGGCAATTGACCTCTATCGAGTCAAACATTTGTAACTCTCTCGTTATGAGGAGTTCTTACGAACAATTTGCAGCATATGAAAGTTGACAAACACATGCATTTATGGCAGTAAGATGAGCAGAGATCTCATCTAGTGTACAACATGGTGATTGTTGTAACAATAGCATGAATCTTGCCTAATCCAGTCTCAAACTGAATACGAGTCAACTAAATTATGCGAAGAATGAACCCCCGATGTTAATGCATGGTTGAGTAATAAGTTAATATGCATTTGTAACATGTGGTGTTGTGTAAATGCTTGTTTTAAAGCTTAATGAGCATGGCTTCAGATGAAATGTTATTGCATGCCAATGAATGAATGCTTTTATTGAATTTCAAGTGCATGTGCATTTAAGTGTGTATGTAGTGATGTATGGGTGCATAATATAAATCGTATTCAATGCCTATGAATGAACGTGTAAATGAATGTGAATTCTTATGATTAGCATGCATGACATGAAGGTCATACTGACATTGAATCCTACATCGAAATGCCCAAATTGGAGGCATGAACCTTAGAGATAGATTCCTTTTACGTGAGTATGAAAGATCCACCATTTCATTTTGGTAAGTGTAGGCATTATTGATCAGCTCATGTATAAAGTTATAATTTGTTTTTGAAATGTTGCCTCGTTATGCTATTGCGATATCATAAATATTCTTAAATGAATGTTGCCTCAATTGATGTTTGACTTCATAGAAATATGTTTCATGTATATCGGTTTTTAGTTTACCTGTGTTGGTTTAGTACCTTCTACTGAGACTTGAGGGGGAGTCTGACCCTATTACTATTTTACAGAGTGGCAAAATGAGCTACGAAGCGGTTGTGAGATTGTTGCGGGATGCCATGCGAACCATCTGACCTTTTTCAATACCATTGACATTTGTTATTTTTAATGTTACTACTCTGATTGTATTATTGTGAATGAAAGAATTATTGAATAAGTGATTTCAACTCTTTTCCATGGCGTGTTTTGTTGTTTCAAATACTTGTAACTCGCCCAATATGTCTGACTCAAACTAAAAGAATATTTCTACTGTGATTTAAAAAAAAATTATTCCAAAATTTTGACACGTATTTTTGAGTCAGAATTTTGAGGCGTTACACACCCTGTCACCCCGACGCTTTGTCTTTCTCTCTCTCTCTCATTGCCTCACCCCAACCCCGACAAACTTCCTCTCTCGCTGCCTCTCTCACCCTGACCCTGGCGAGTGACGTCTGAGCCGACCCTCTCTCCGGCAAGCGACATCACCGACGACTCTCTCTCTGGTGAGCGAGGTCTTCGACAAGCCTCTCTCTGGCAATCCTCTCTCTCAAACAACCCTCTCTCTCCAGTGAGCTTATCTTCAGTACGTATCTATCTCCAACATCCCTCTTTCCAACACATATATATCTCTCTCTTTGTGTTGTAGGATTAGGGTTAGGGTGATCTTCCTTCCTTTCTCATGGTTAGGGTTTGTACAATCTGAGTTTTTTTTGGAATTTATGTATTTTAAACTCTATTTTTGTAATCAATTGAGTAAATGCATGCTAAATCTAATTTATTCAGGGTTAGGGTTTGTTCAATCCATTTTTTGGGGGTTTTTGCATTTTAAATCCTATTTTTACAAACTATACAATGAATGCATGCTAAATCGATTTATTCAGGGTTAAAGTTTGTTCAATCTGATTTATTTTTTGGGGATTTTGCATTTTAAACCCTATTTTTGCAAACTATAGAGTGAAAGCATGCTAAATCAAGTTTATGTATGAAGAAAATTTGTTCAATTTGATTTCTTTTTTTGAGTTTTTTGCATTTTAAACCCTATTTTTGCAAACTATAAAGTGAATGCAGGCTAAATATAGTAAATACATGCCAAACCCATGCTAAATCTTTTTTTTTTTATAAAGGTGTTGAGTGAATGCATGCTAAATCAATCATTGTTTTTAATTTCTTCTGTTTTGGATATGCTTATATGTTAATTCTTATTCTATTTTAATCCTTGTTTTTTCAATTTGCTGAGGGACTGCATGCTATCTATTAAGTGATTACACGCTAAATCCCTATTTTTTCAATTTGTTTAGTGAATGCATGAAAAATCCCTGTTTTTTCAATTTGTTGAGTGAATCTATGCTAAATCCCTATTTTTTTAATTTGTTGAGTGAAAGCATGTTAAATCCTTGTTTTATCAATGCTAATTGTGTTTCTTTTGTTTCTGATATGCTTAGATGTTAGGGGTTTGTATTTTAATTGATGTTTTTATATTTTTTTTTTGTAAATGCATGCTAAATCATTTTTTTTTAATATGCTTAGATATTAGAGATTTTGTATTTTAAATGTAAAGTGAAAACCCTTAGAGATTCAAAATCATTCTAACATTTCTACCATGTGGTCAGTGACATGGACCTGAAGCATGAAACATCAAATAAGGGTTGCATAAAGAAATCTTTGTGATCCATTAACTGAATGAATGGATGACTATGTGACTTTGTTAATATTATGATAAAAAAGTACTTGTGAATGTAAATTGTTTAGAATGACAAATGTTGTAATGAGTGAAGTACAAGAACTGTAGGCTAGCTATGTTGAAAAAATACAACGAAGTACATCACAAGTGGACTACTTATTTAAATACATGTTAAAGCAGTCTAAAATGCCTGAAATAAAATGTTCAGGGGGTTTGGAAGAGAAGGCCATGTGGGTGGTGGAGAGCCAAATTAAGGAAAAGTTTGAGCCTGAATTTACCTTGCAAAAATAAAGAATAAGTTGAAGCATGCTACGCTCAACTTAACAGTAATGAACCAAATATTAAACACTTTGGGGTTTGAATGAGACTCAAAACCAAAGATGTTTGTGGTAGATACTGAAATATAGATTGAATGTGTAAGAAAAAACCCAACATAAAAGAATTATCAGAAACCAGAAGAATAGAGATATTATGAATATGTTGCAGAGATTTATGGGGAATCAACTGCTACAGGCAGTTATAGGTCTATCAAATAGGAAGTACCACCTCCATCACACAGTAAGTATACTTTATGACTTTATTACTTGTTACATAAGTTTCATAATTTCAATTGCATATTTAGCATAAGTGTTTTATGTGTGCTTGCTTGATAACATTATATGTTTAACTTACATTGTTGTCTTGAAGAGCCGAGATGATGATGTCTCACTATAGATATTACATTGTATTCGAGGAGAAGGCTAGAGGCATATACGACTCTTAAGAGATATGCCAACAATAGGTTCTTAGATATAGTGGGGCAGTGTATAAATCATTCACGGGCTTTGAATAAGCTAATAGTTAGTTGCAGACATATATGGCGAAGACAAGGTGGGTGCAACAATAAAAGGTGCACCAAAGAGCAATTACACAATATTTGAGAGAATGCTGCATTTTTTTTTGTTGTGTTACTCTTCCTGGTTTTCTGCTTTTCTCTAGTATCTTGATGTATTTTCGGGCTGGGGTGACATGCACGTTTTGGAACTTTGGGTGGGTGATTGACATACTATGATACTCTCACATATTGTTGTTATATTATTTTATTGCTAACATTTTGGATTTATGTATACTATGATACTTTCTTGCAAGAGTATGTATTTGTAGATTTATTTTGGATTGAATTACATGAATAAATGAATGATATTCTCTTATGGGTTGATTTTTGAATGGATGAAAAGAATAAAATATATTTATGTATGAGAAGTTGATTTTTGAATTTATGAATAGGTTGATTTTTAAATGAATAAAAATAATATAATTATGACCAAGTTAATTTTGCAATGAATGGAATGGATATATGTATGAGCATGTTGAATTTTGAATGAATGTATTTATGAGTTTTTGAATGAATGAAATAAATGAATTTATGAGCAGATTAATTTTTGAATGAATGAAAAGAATGTATTTATGAGCAGGTTGATTTTGGAATGAATTATATGAATGTATGTATGAACAAGTTGATTTTTGAATGAATAGAAAAAATATATTTTTGTGCCAGTTGAATTTTGAATGAATGAAATGAATGTACTTATGAACAAGTTAATTTTTGAATGAATATAATGAATTTATTTATGAGCAATGAATATATGTATGAGCATGTTGATTTTTGAATGGTTGTATATTTGTTTTACATAAGTTTTATATTGTTTTGGTATTTGGATCTAATTCAATATCCATATTCGGGTCAAAGATCCATGATTTTTGACATGCATTCAGAACTGGATCCAATATGATACAAATTATAATGTTGGCATATCGAAAAAATGGTTGTGTATTTGTTTTACGTAAGTTTTATATTATTTTGGTATTTGGATCTAATTTGAGATACATATTTGGGGCAAAAATTTATGATTTTTGGCAAACATTCATAATTAGATCCAATATGCTACCAATTATAATGTTGGGATATAAAAAAAATAGGTATATATTTATTTTACACAAGTTTTATATTGTTTTGGTATTTAGATACAATTTGAGATCTATATTTGGGTCAAAAAACCATAATTTTTTAATTTACATTCATAATTGAATCTAATATCATACTAATTATAACATTGATCAGATATTAAAAAAATGGTTGTGTATTTGTTTTACATAAGTTTGATATTGTTTTGGCATTTGGATCCAATTCAAGATTCAGATTCGAGAAAAAAATCTATGATTTTTTTATATGCATCCATAATTGGATCCAACATGATACCAATTATAAAGTTGGGATATCCAAAATCTTATTAAAAACATAGATAATGGTTGGGTGGATCTAGTTGTATGATCCAAAATGAAGTTATCTAACCCATTATCCATGTCCGGACAATGGATCTAACAAACGTTTGACATATTAACAAGCCACCAAACGTTGCACTGAGTACTCATGTTACAAGTGAGAAAGATTTAGGTTCAATTAAAAAAAATAAAACAAATGAAGCTCATATTTAAAATTAAGGGCAAAAAGTTGGCCTCAAAAGAAAAATACCTTATGAAAAATCAACGTTTAGTGGCAGTCCAGATGGCACTTTTTTTTTTTTTGATAAGAAGGCTAGGATTAGGCAGACCCCTACCAGTCTTAATAAATTATATGTGAATGTTTAATGCTTACTATGTGCATTCTAATACAAACGGAAGCCAATCCACGCCCTTCATAGACACCAATGACGGCCATAGTATCCAGAATTGGGTTATGGTTCTTCGGTGTGAATCTTAAAATCTCTGAAATTAATAGAGCAGCATATTAACTAGGAACAACTTTAGGTCAGCCACAACCTTCTATATGGTTGGTAACAAGCATAGTGACAAATATCGCGAGATTTATGAAAAATCTTGCGATAATATCGCGAGAAATTGCCTGAAAGTTTAAAACGGCAATTTCTCGTGAGATTTTCAAAATATTGTGAGATTTATGAAAAAAAAAACATAAATACCGTGATTTAAACATGATATTTATGTTTTAAACAGCTATTTATTGTGAAAAAATCATGTATTTTTATTTTTAAATATTTTTTATTAATATTTTATTATAAAAATTAAATTTTATATATTTCAATTAATTTTTTTATTGCCGAGAATTTGCCAAAAAAAATGCGAGATTTATGAAAATTTTTCAATTTCTCACGAGTTTTTGAAAATGAGAAATTGCCGATAAAAACATTTGTTACTATGGTAGCAAGTCTGAAGATCATAAAGGATATTTTTAGCAGAAGGTGCAAGTGACCGCTGCTAAAGGCACTTTTTAGCAGTACATCGCTTGCTACCCTTGAATTGGATTTTGAAGAAGTTATGGCTGCAGATCGTCCCATCCAAGGTTCAAGATAAGAAAGAGGAAGACGTCAAGGTTAGGACTTCTACAACTAAGAGTCTGACTTAAGATAAGTCAAAAGAAAAAGAGAGTTTCATAAAGACCTGCAAAACTGGATTAAGATATGATGAGAGGGAAGCTAGGGTTCATTAAGGACTTTAATCCCCAACACATGTAGTCTTCTGTTTCTATACAAATGAATGGATTTTTTTAGTAAGGGCCATATCTTGGCCCCACATGTTTTGAAGTAAAAATTTTTGTTATAAGCTTTTGGTGCATTATGGGCAGTTGATTTTGAGAATCTCTTGAAAACCTGTCCACACATCAATCGCTTTCATCTAATGTGTGTTGTCCACTCAAAAGGCCAGAGGAATCACATGCGTGGCCAGACCCACCACACACCCTACGCAAACACTAAAAAGCTAATGGGACCACTAAAGAGCATGATATTTTTTCTTGAATAACTGGGAAAAACTGCCTTATAACTCGCGAGTTCATTAGTGTAATCATGGAATCACAAACTCATGACATACCTTCAGCTTGGTAACATTCAGAGTCATGCCTACTAGATTAACAACACTCTCATGGGCTATATATATATATATATATATATATATATATATATATATATATATATATATATATATATATATATATGGATTAATATTAGTTACTAATGAAGGTACGAAACTAATGAGTAGAAATTATTTTTTTCTTCAAAAATTTCTAAATTTTTGTAGATCAAATGTTATGGATGTGATCTACATGGTTTGTTTAGTACCAATCTTGTTTTGAATCATGCGATTATGACAAACAATTAAGTTTTCAAAGGATGTCCAAAAATAAACAGCTCATAATGTGTCAAAATTTCATAACTCAAAAGACCACATTTTTACATAAAAAAAGCACGATCCAAGGCTTGATCCTTAGCAACCAAACCATGCTGAACACATCTATGGGGTTAGATTGACTTGATACAACTTACGTCTATGATTTCTAGCTCATTAGTTTTGTACTTTCATTAGTAGCCAATATTTACCCTATATATATATATAAGTAATGTGTAGCTTCTAGATCATTTATTTTTTAGACGGTTTCATACTTCTTTAAAACATATACATGAAGTGATTTTTGTTTAATCTAAATTTGTAGATGTGATTACTATGCTAGCTTTACTTAATAGAAAACATGTATTTGTTTAAACAATTTTTTATGTTTAGATGTATTTTTAACTCAAAAAAAAAACAATGGTACATATTGTGTACCAAAAACTTGATTAACTAAAATTCAAGAATTTTAGTAAAATTAATTCAATCTAAAGCATAGTTTTTAAGTAAATAAACAATGTTAAGCACATCTAGACGTTTGAGTTTTGCAAAAAAAACTCATGCAAATATGTTTTTCAAAGAGGCATGGGTTGATTTGGGAGATAAATGGCCTGAAAACTGCACACATCACACACACTCTCTCTCCCTATATAGATATGTATATGCATGGTGTCCACTATTACAGAACGCTTCTCCACCACTAATCCTGTGTAGATCAGAGGCTACACTTTTTTTTCGTGTATAAGAAATTAGCGGCGATCACGACCACCACTAATACCATATTTTCTGCCCAGGGCCTAAATTACATGAAGTCGGACTGACTCTGGTTCCACGGAGAGGCCATCCAATGCTATAGTTTCTCCTATATATATATATATAAAGGTAAATATTGACTGCTAATGAAGGTAAGAAACTAATGAGTAGAAATCACTTTTCTTTTAAAAAAAAATCATTTTTTATGGATCAAATGCTACAGATGTAATCTACATGGCTTGTTTAATAGGAAACTTGTTTTGAATTATGTGATTATGATAAATAATTAGGTTTTTAAAGAGGTCCAAAAATTAACATCCCACATTGTGCCAAAAATTTCATAACTCAAAAGATTGCATTTTTACATTAGAAAAGCATGATCCAAGGCTTGATCGTTAGCAAACAAATCATGTTGATCACATCTATGTGGTTAGATTGAGTCGATGCAACTTGCACCTATGATTTCTAGCTCATTAGTTCTTTACCTTCATCAGTAGCAAATATTTTTTCAAATATATATATATATATATATATATATATATATATATATATATATAGGGTTCTTTGCTATCCTCGTGGGTAAGGAACCTCTAGGTGAAAATTGCAATAAAATTTTTAAATTCTTTTTTTTAGACATCTGATCCTTCAAATATGATGGTTTAGTAGAAACAAACCCTTGTATCATGTTTTTACAATTTTCTAGATGTATCGAATTTTCAACGTTAAAAATTCATATTTATATGTCAAAAATATCAAATTGTTGATTCTTACTATTTTCACCATGCTAAACACATGCATGAGGTTGAATTTAGTAAAAAACAACCTATCTCTATGAGTTTCAACTAGGTGTTCCTAGAGAGAGAGAAAAAAACAAGATTTAGTTTGCACTTGCCCACGTCCAAAAAGTAAAATATGAGCGTTAGTCTCATCTGCATATATGCAATTATCTTACGAACCGAGATTACGCAGGATGGTGTGTGGTGGGACATGCAAAATCCCACATTATACCTTTTCTTTTGGGAAGATCCTCTTTGTCGGCAGTGGCAGTCACTTCAAAGAGGTAAAGCTACCAAAAAGTAGTAGCCATAATGAAAGAACGTCTTAATTATACTCAATAGTTCGTGTCATGGGTGACACGAGTTGGACATGCTATGTCCTATTTTTTCTGTAATTTTTTAAAATATTTGGTCGATCTTCAGTTATGTGTCGTGTCGTGCCCGTATCTTTTTGACAGAGACCATGTCACGTGGATGTTCATTATAGAATGCTGCTCTGAGAAGCCTGGCAGTTGATATTTGGTGCCCTGAGATGACATCAGGAAATCAACCAACTTTTGCCATGTAAAAAACTTGTTCAAATTAGTGAGATAGGCTTGGCATGCCAAAAAACTGAACAACTACTGTTCGGCTCAGCTTGACTCGTATAAGCTCGTCAGCTACTAATAAGTATATTTGATACTTGCTAGCGATAAGCTTTGAAATAATGTATTTGTTTTGTAAATGAGTCTGTTTGAGCTTAGCTAATTCAAAGCTCGCCAGGCCGGCGACTTGGTTGACTTGGCCCGGATTGCCCCAGGTCAAAAACCAGGTTTAACTCAGCTTTAACAAAACTTGGCCTAGTCATGAGCTGACTCGAACGAGTCATGCCATGACTCGGCTGAGTCATGCATATATATATATATACATATATAATATATTTTATATATAATTACATATATCATATGAAATATAATATAAATATTATGCATATTATATATAAAAATATGATTATATATATATATTGGTAAAATACTATAAAATATAGATAATAATCATAATATATACATATATTTATATATTTTACATAAAATATAAAGTGAACATGACCCGGCCGAGTAACGATTCACTGGGTTTTAAAACCATGAAATTAGTTTTATTATTTTTAATTATGAAAATGTATTATTTTTTGTAAATGGGCCAACTTGAACTTGGGCTCACCATGAGCTTAAGCCGACTATGAACAACCTCTGTTAGGTTCATTCAGCTGGTTTACTAGCGCTACCTTTAGGTCTGCTTGGGCTCTGGCTCTGTTCCGTTCTATCCTGTCTAATTGCCAAGAGAACTGGTACGTTTTCAAAAGTACTTGGGAATTGGTCTGGAGCATTTTTGTCACGTATTCAAGCAAAGATTGTTTGGGAGAATGGAATTGCAAACGTATTTCTGAGGGGATTGTTGCAGGATTTGCTGCTCTGTATTTGCACTAGGGGTGTCAACGAATCGGGTTTGGTTTGGACCCAGGTGAAACCAGACTTGGACCTAATTTTTGGGTATAGTATCGGGTCTGGACCTGAGTCTAATTGGGTTCACTGTAAGAGAAATCATATCCAGACACGATAAGAACTACATGAACCAGACTCGATAAAAATAATACTTTTTTATCATTTTTACATTGAAAAATTGCGGGTCTTAATCAGAACTCTGGTCGGGTCTGGGTCTGGTATAAAATTTCACAAACTATACCCAGATCCATGTATTAATCGGACCTTTGAGTTCAGACCTGGGTTAATGGGGTATTCTTATTTATCACCATACCCAGACCCTATAGGGTTTGGTCCAGGTCAGGTCCAAATAAACCCGACCCGTCTACACCTCTAATTTGCATCCAAAAGTTGAATATGGACAAATAGACAGGTTGTTGATGAGACATATTGAATTAATGACTAATCTTTTTCTTTACCTAATCACCCTCCATCATTGCTGAAGCCCCTATAACTGACAGGCTGTGTTTCAAAGATAAAGCTTGATTAGGTGTAGCAGCACACTATAAGTGTGCAATAGCATTGCACCTGACTATGAGAGAGAGAGAGAGAGAGAGAGAGAGAGAGAGACTCATTGGAGATTGTAAAGGCCCGTCATCCATAACTACTCTCTCATGGTTCATTAAGAAAGATATAATACTTTACATCTTAACTAAGGGATCTTGATGATTATTACTATGTAACTAATCCTTAATTAAATTATATGACAATGGAAACCAAAATAATAAACACATATATGCATGTAACTCCTTTTACAAGAAGGATAAGAAGAGGCTAAAGAACTGATTCAAAGATGACAAAAAATTATCCTAATAAATTACTTTGGAACCAAGTTAAACTTTTAATTACAGATAATAAGTGTCATGTTTTGTTTAATATGCTCATCAATGATCGATATCAACAAAAAGTGAATTTCATAATGATATATGAAATGCGAGCGAGAGATATGAATGGTTGAATAAATGCCAATTACACTAAGTTAAATAGGGAAAGCAAGTAGAAATCACGTTAATCACAAAAAAAGGTGGCCACAAGCAGGCCTGTACGAAGCAGGGGCTCGACCCGGGCTCGTCCATGATATAAATGAACCAAGCCTGGCCACCGAGCCCAAACTTGATCAATTGTACCAGCCAAACTTCATTGAGCAATTGAGTTTGATTAAGGTCATTAAGCCAGCTTCTATGATGCTACTATGTAGATGTAAGCTTCAAAACTAAAATCTAACCTTTGGATCATGTTTAAAATGTCCTAGCTACTATTTTTGTCGGTTAAAGTTTGATTCAGATATGATGTTTTATGCCATCTACAAACGGCCCCTTATTTTCATGCTCCCAAAAAATAGAATCTTGTGGGTATTATAAAACCTTGTTACATGGTAAATAAATCATGCTAAACACATATTTAGAGTTAGACCTATTATTTTGGTGTTTAGATCCATACAAATCACCGGAAATCCAACACATAGATCACATCTATAAGGTTCAATATCATGTTTCACTTAGCACGGTGTTCATTTTGTAGGTTTTCATATATATATATATATATATATATATATAAAGTGGTAGCTGCCTAACACTTTTTTAGTCTTTACTCTAGCAACCTTTGGATGGTCTGTTTTCGACATTTAGGTTTTTATAAGATTTAAAAATCAATGGTTTATAATTTTTTTAAAAATTTAATACTTAAAAATTCATTTTTTTTACTAAAAAACATGACCCAAAAGTCATTTTCTAGCAAATCCACCGTGCCGAAGATCTCTGAAGGGTTATATTTGCAAAAAAGAACCTGAAAATCCCTATTCACCGGTGGTAGGTTGACTGTAGACTTAAAAATTGTTAGGCAGCTATCATTTTATATATATAGTGGGTTTGAATCCACCCCCCTTGAAACGAGCTTAGTTTTTGAGCTTGACCTGTGCCAAGCTTGATATGAGACTGTTCAAACTCGAGCAAGCTCAAGCCTTGTAGTTTTTGTACAAGCCGACCTCGTCAGGCCCAGGCTCAAACTTGGGTTGGCACGTATGCACCCCTAGGTACAAGACCTCTCACAAAAGACCATAAGTGAAACTATTTCTTGAACTCCAATAAAAAAAATTCAATTTTGTGTGTTTATGAATTTGGTCTCATTTGCGTTCAACTCAAATATACTCCATGGAAGTTTTCAGTGATAACTTTGATTTTGTGTTACCCTAGCTAATCCTCAATCATATGATGTTAGAGGATCTATATTGATCCTAACCATCCAACTGATGCATCTAGATGGTTACGATTAGTTTACATCCAAGTGCCAAAGTGGACCAGTAGGGCTATAATTGAATGTAGAATGGATCCCGTTCTCCTTCACACATTCTAGTGCTTGTTGAGACAAAAAATACTATGCGGACCTAGTTCAGAAGGACTCATATCCGAAGTACTCGATGTAGATCTTACTGTGGCAGATTCAGATTCAGATTCAAGCTCTAAGTAACTAAATTTGTGGGACCCACACTCGGGGTGTCACCTCATGAGCTCAGCATTGAAAGACAAGTGGGAGCTTAGTGAGACCCACCTCCTTAGCGCCACAACCGCTCTTTAAACCATATGAAAGTTAAAAGGTCTCTCTAAAAGTAAGGGTAGTTCAAGTGAGAGTCCTATTTTGGTAAGAAGACTTCATTTTTGGGTATAGTCCAACTAGGTGCATCTAAGGGCTCTCAAGGTTCACACTAAAATTAGGTCTTCTCTAATTAATAAATAAATAAATAATTATATATATATAAGTAAAGCCTTATTGTCCTATACATAGAGGCCCTTGTATTGGTCTTAAAAAGTACAAACTTAGAATTGAAACTGTTCTTATCTCTCTCAAATTTGTCTCTCTCTCTAAAGACAACTTACTCTCCCTCTCTCTAGCTCGAGTTCATCTCTCATGACTTGATTATCTCTATCTCTTTCTCTTTCTCTCTTCTAATGAGTTCGTACTTCTAACTCATCTCTCTTTTTAGGGTTAGTCTCTCTTGCGTTAAGGTGTTCTAATTTTTAGTGGGTCTGCTTACTCCAATAGACCAAGATCACAGCCAAGGCCCAACTCAATCCAAAGTGCACAACTCCAAATTTTCGGTAGTCCCACTTGTTCAAGCTGATCCTGTGAAGCTCTAGCCTCTCTCAGATGGACCAAACGTCCCAACAGACCCTAGCCAAGTCACGCAAGCTCATTTCCTTAGCCCAAACCTAGCTTAGAACCCACCTAACCCAATTCAGTTAAACATAAAATTTGACAAACCTAAAAAAGTTGTCAAACTTTATAAAATCGCTCAGCTTTAACCGTAAAGTGTCTAAGTCTAGATTTTAGACTCAGTCCATTTTTGGGCGCTTAGTATTAACCCTTTATATCTTATAATTGAGCACTTTTTAAAGAGAATTGAATTTTACAGGTTGACATATTTACCCTTAAAACCCAGTCTATCTCTGTCGTGTCTTGTCTTGTCTTGTCTTGTCTATGCCATCACGGAAAACACATTTGAAAAGTTTTGAAAGACAGGCGGTTAAACGTAATTCCAGCATTAGTTAGAGTCTTAAACGTAAAAATTCCCTGTCAAGACAGTCCGTACAAGCCCCATGTTGGGCAATTCACTTGGATCTCTCACTAAAAAAAATCCGTGCACTGCTTCTTCCATGTTTTATGATAATAGCGTGATGGGAGGTCTGAGAGGTAGATGTATCAAATGTAGGGATGTAAACGGTTCTGATTCAAATCGGATGTGGCCAATACCATATTTGGATGTTGGTTAAACGGATTTGAAAGTGGATTCAGACGGTGAAAATCTCATACTAGATCTGCTTTTTTACATGTAAACTGATTCAAATACCTATCAAATTCGGATATTTGTCAGATTCTGTAACAAAAATTCAAAACTATATATGCATCTGATTATAATCGGATATGGTTTCCGCTTACCAAATGCAACTACTTGAAATTGAATTTGATCAGATATCAAAATCTGATTCATTGCCATCTCTAATCAAATGGTTCCTATGTACACTACAACAAAAGCATGAAATAATATCACACATTTTGGATCGTGGGTCTCAAACGTTCTCCTAAAGAGTAACCACCTGATTTTATTTTGTTTTTATTTTTCTTTCCTTTATCATCAGAAATCTCCTTAAGCTCTGTCTTTCTCTCTCTCTCTCTCTCTTTCTCAATTCAATCCCTCCCTTCTTGCTTGATCTCTCTCCCTAGATCTGATCTCTCTTTCCCTCCCAAAATCCTTTCTATTTCTCTTTATCTCTTGCTCCTCTCTCCCTCTCCCTCTCCCTCTCTTGCAAAATCCGCTCTCTCCCACTTGCTTTTTATCTTGAAATCTTAATATATTGCATATGGCTGAAGAAGAAAGGCCAAGACCTAGAAGACCCTCATGTAAAGCCATGCATGTGCCTTGAGGTACGAATTACATTCTAATATCTATCGAAATGTCTTCAGGAAAAGATTTCATGATTAGCAAGTTCTTCTAAAATTGTCTTTTATCTTTCAAAATCAGTGTGTCTATCTTTTTGTTATCGATCGAGCTTTGCACGCTCGACAACAAGGTGAACCATCTGCAAACACTCTAATATTAACCCATCATTGTCTTATAGATTTTATCCAAATGTTTGATTTCTCAAAACACTAATGTCTTTTGTCCAAAACTATTAGATTCATTTCAAATGTATTTTTGGTCCAAAAATGATGCTTTTAAGCTTTGTATTCAATAGAGAAGTTGAAAAGAACATCATAAGCTTTTCAAGGCACCTAAAATCACATCAAACCAACATCATGTTCAAAAGTCATGGACAAAATAAGGTTTTTAACTTGTTTGGATCCAAATCCATCCCAAGTTATCGCCCAAACTCACTTATCGTCCATACATTATCATCTAAGCTCACTTGTAGTTCCAAGTTTTGATATAGACCCAAATTATCATTTGAAATGAATGGATTTGGATCATATCCAATTCAATTGTTTTCCTTGCTATTTGGGTCTGGATTAAATCCAAACCAGGTTGTCATCTAGACTAGTTGGATCCAGTCCAAGTTATCGCCCATGCTGATTGGATCTGGATCAGATTCATGTTGAGTTGTCATCCATACAGTCCAAGTTGTCATTTCAAGGAACAGATCTAAATTGGACTCAGACCCATTTCACTAGAACGACAACTTTGTTTGTTGCCGTTACTGGAACGACAACCTAGGTTGTTGCTCAAGCTAAATAGGTGTTATTTGAATTTGAAACCTTCTATTTTGGGTCCAATTCACATTTGAAATGTATTTTGAACCTGAAAACTTGTCAAAAATCCCAAAACCTTCGTAAAAGCTAGGACTTAGCACCTAGATTTGGATCTTTTGGCCCAGAGAATCCCAATCCTACCTCTTAGTTCAACATCTATGAAAGCCTTTGTAACCAAACTCTAATGGATACTCCCTATGGGAGTGCGCCCATACTTAGAGTATGGACTCATAACCCCTAATTAGATCTAGATCATTGTCTCACCTCTCTCTAGAGCCTTTACATAGCCGAAGCTCTGCCTATCTGTTATCGTGCTCGTCATCGTCATAGAAAAAGTTACTTAAGCTCAAGCTGAGACTTGTATTCATTGGTCTTCTTTGAATTATTTGCTATTTTATTCAACATAAGTGTGGATTTATATAATGGATCATATACTTGTGTCTTGAATATTTTTTAGTGTTTGTAGTATTTCCAAACCATTAAGCTTACCTTTTTCTCAAGATTTGCTTACGAGGTACATGGTGCTTCACGTTAAAACCAAGATCGAGGGGTGATGATGTTCCTTGCAAATTTGATCCCTTCTCACTTGAGAAGGAAATATAATCGACTTGCAAGCAGGGATCACACATCTCTTTTTACAAAATCTGGATCCAGTTTAAAACTTCTCTTTGTCAAAACCCCATCAGATGCACGTATTTGTTACACCAACCTAGTGAAAACAGGATTTCAGAAAAGAGAATTCAAGCCTAGAGGCACGTTCTTAAGATCGCTATCTTTAGAACTTCAATCGCCCCACTCTGGAAATTCCGAAGATGCGAAAAAGGGTTTTGTTACGACTAAGTTCCCAGGATACAACTAGGCTTGAACCTCAAGAGAGTCACTGCTTCGCAAGAACAGATGACCTCTCCCACACATGAACTCTGCAAGCCAAACCGAGAAGAAAGAAAGGAGAAAACTGGAGAGTCAGAAATTCTGATGATATTCAAAAAGACGAAAATAGAAGAATTTATAGACTTTTAGAGAGGCCAAAATGTTTTGCGATAAATGAGATTAAAGGCCATAAATCTGACAGTTTGAAAATAGTACAAAAGGTACCTAAACGGTCACCCACCTTTGACTGTCAATCAAAGGCCTTCAAAACCGTCCAACAGTCACAAAGCGCCTTAAACTCAATATAAATGCTATTAAACCTTTCAAACGGCCAGATGTCTCAAAACCGAAAAATCAAAATGGATATTTGCGCCTCATATGCACCTTGCGCCATCAAAACGCCATCAAAACGCCACATTGCGCCTCAAGCGCCCTTGCGCACGCGCGTGTGCGTCCGTTGCTACACGATGCGCAATCCACCTAAATACTCAAGGCTTACCAAAGTAAAGTTAGATTACAAACTCTCTATTTAAACCTCTTGAAAAACTTTTCTCTCTTAGATATGGGACTAAACTTTTTCCAAAACACTTTTGGTAGTAACCATTAATAATTTAAAACTTTCCTAACAGTATTCACATGTATTATACTCAGGTTTTAGGCTAGAATCATATTTGATAATAGAATTGTGCTTTAGATTCAATCTCAAATACTTCTTGATAGCTAATAGTTTCAGGAGTGATTTATACAATGTCTGCAGCTTCTGAATCTCCATTACTTATAACATTAAGAGTACTTATGTTGTGTGATTTGTTGCAAGGAATGCTTTTGCTCAACACTGTATTGACAGGTATGCAACCCACTTTGGTCATTCTGGTTACTTAAGCTGCGTTATTTTGTCTTATTGGGTATCTTTTGAAAAGTTTTTTTTTTCTGGAAAGTATTTGTTTCATTGGTATCTTAGACATTGGAAAAATAGTTATCTTGATTTTGCTACTTAGATGAATAGGTAAACTACGTTTTTTGAATGAATAAACCAAGTTTTTTTCCCTTGCTTGCTCCCATTATTTTAGTGAGACAACATCAGGCTAACTCCCATTCAAAGAGGGTGGGAAGTTTTCATTGATTCTGTAATTCAAACCACTGCACGGTGGAGAAGTGGTGTCGTGTTTCTTATGTGGGGATAGTCTATGCAGGGGAAGTCAAAAAATGTGGATGATAATGTTTACCTTTCGAGGCATCTTGGAAATATGCATTTTTCTTGCTAAAATTAAGTGGTCATCTTTCTGTTCAATGTGATCATCGGTTTCCATTAAAATTGTGAAAATTAAGTGGCTAAGAAAGTGATCATGATTTGGAGGATTGAATTTTTTGAAATCCATGGAGTATTTGAATTGGCTTGTGAATAACACTTTGTTAGGATTCAGTTTCTATATTTAGCATTTTCTGTGCTTGGGCCCGAAATGCAACAGAAAACGTCTAACAACAACCTAAGCTGTTGTTGTAGGATAGGACCTAGACCTGGGTCAAACGACCCGGTTCGCTGACGACAAACTAAAGAGGGTTAACGACATTCGCCAGTGCTTGAATTGCCGTTATTGCTCGGTCGGGTATAAAACCTAACCGAGGCATTTCTGTCATTTTTTGACCTTTTCCTCGAAAGATTTGCAGTTTACCAATACATGGCCTCTGTGAGCGGAAGAGCGTCAGATTCAATCCAGTACATATGATTATGATGCAGTTGACATCCCCACAATCTGTGGTTCCATCCCTGCAATGGGTGTTCCATTTCAGTGGCCAGATTTAAGGTCCAATGAAAAGCTATAAAGCTAGCCCTTCAATCTTTTCCGGGTTTATTGGTGTTAGACTAATACTAAAGCCGCTGCTGTATTTTTTTATGTATGCAATGTATTTTTCTGAGCTTGATTTAGTTTTCTTTCTTAGTTCCTCCTGGAGATGAAGTTGGCTGTGCTTTCAAGTTTGAATTAATTATCTTACTGAATGATGAACAAGGAACTAACCTTTTATTGAAGATAACTGGGAGGTGAAGTTGAAGAAAATGGACCAACCAGATGTCTTATTTAGAAAGGCAAGACCAATAATTAGAATGTGAACATGAGGATATCAAAGAAGGCCACAATTCATTGCAGCAGCAATACAGTTTTGGTGTTCACATGGATCATGCTACTTCATGCTCTCAAAAGTCTTTGATAATAGTGGCACTTAGTGTACCAAATGATCAACATCACAAGTATTTTGAAACTGCCTGAGGGATTTGAAAAGCTATTAAGATTAAATGTGCTAAAGATGACATCTTGTGAATATATCATGCTTAGAATTTTTTTTTCTACGTTGGTTTAGAAATGTAGGTTAATGAAAAATGATGGATTTACTAGTTTGTTGCCACTACAATGCAATCCCGCTTAATTCTTTGCTGCATGAATTATGTTGAAACTGAAATTTGAATGCTGATTTTTCACATCCCTAACTCTTATAGGTACCGACTTATTCTGTATTATGATGTAGGTATTTCAGGTTAGAACTGTTTTACATTTAGGCTGTGGTTATGGTAGCTTTGGAGCACCCCTTTTCAAAACAGTTGTTGACAATGTGCATTGCAAATTATGGGGTTAGTGGGAGTCAGGTTAAGCCAACCCTTGAAGGAAGTCTTCCAACAATGATTGGTTATTTTGGTTCATAACAATTGTCAGATCCATTTCTTTTCTTTGACATGGTTCATTGTGCAAGATGTGGATAGTAGAACCTAAAAGGTACTATTTCTATCATTCTATACTAGTCCTGCATTGGATATATATATATATATATCATATCCTACCATTCTTCTGCAAAAGGTTAACTATAGCATGCTTAAAGATGATTGCACTAATCTATATATAGTAGTACCAACCAAGATGAATCTTTATCTACATGATTCTAGTCCAATGACTCAGGTGAAAAGCAAACATCTGACTGTTAACTCTTTCTTGCATGCTTTGAGTTTTTCCTTGCAATACAAATACATATTGAAGGGCATATGAAGCTGTCCGAGCTGACAAAATTCCTGAAAACCTACTAGACGCGATCTGGCATTTATCTATGATGACATTTTCCTTTTGAAGTATCCCATACAGGGACAGTATATAGTTTTACCATGGTCTTTGTTTTATGCAGGTGGCGCTTTCCTTATTGAGGCTGATAGAGTTTTGAGGCCTGGAGGCTACTTTGTCTGGACCTCACCGGTCACAAATACTCACAGAAAAGCACGTAATAAAGAGAACTAAAAAAATGGAGCTAGATTCGTAATTTTGCTGATTTTTTTTGCTGGGATTTGCTGTCCCAACTTTTTTGTTTTGTAATTGCAATTTATTTTTACAACTTTGCATTGCTCAAGAGATAGAACTATGAATAGAAGTCATATGTCATGTGCTTTCTGTGTTGCTAATTATATGTTGCTGCATGATTTTACAGGAAGCCTAGTACATGTCCTATCTGCACTAAGGGACATGATATTGAATTTCCATACTATCGGCCACTTGTGTCCTGTATAGGAAGAACTTAAAGCCGCCGGTGGATTCCGATTGAATAATGTACAGCCTGGCCTTCTCGTGCTAAACTGAATTCGACTGAGCTTGCTCTGTATGGTATGTAATGCTGATGCACTGCCCTGGGAAATGGTCATATTTACTCCTAATTTTTACAATGATAATCAAAATGTCAACCAGTATCTGTAAATAGAAAAAAAAAATCTATTCATTTTCACTGATTCATCAATAACAAATTTTTTTTTATACATTAGGTGCACACAAAGAAGACCTTCACAAGAATAATATAAGCTGGAACCTGATCATCCAAACTTATTGGTCTCTTCTCTCACCTCTAATATTCTGGGACTATCCAAAGAGACGTGGTGATGAGGATCCTTCTCCACCTTTTAACATGTTTAGAAATGTAATGGATATAAATGCTGGTTTTGGTGGCTTTAATTCTGCTTTGCTGGATGCTGGAAATTCTGTTTGGGTCTTGAATGTGGTGCCGGTTGAAAATCCAAGTTATCTTCCCTTATCTTGAACAGAGGATTCATTGGTGCTCTACATGACTGGTACATGAAATCTTTTGTACCTCATTTCTGAGATATTTTATGGTGATATACATACTTTTGGTTGATAAAAACATAACCCCACTGATTTGGCTTTCCCCCCACCTGTTCTTCGTTTTGAAGCTTAGAAAGGTCTCCACTTTTTCCGTTAATTAGGGCCCAGCAATGTAGCTCCTGCAGTTCTATGTTCTGTTGTATTTAATGGAACTATCAATTAACCCCCCCGAATCTATTGATAGCTAGTAATTTGTTTTCTCACTTTCTCCCACCTTTTCTGTTCTTGGTGGGTTGTTTGTTGCATTATTTCTCAGTCCCTACACCGTGTATGCCAAGTAGGTAACAGCAATTGCAAAGGCATTGAAGAGCAGAAACTTTAGCTCTCCAATGGACAAAGCTGATAGAATATACAAGGTTAAAGGAACTTACACCATGGTCGTTGGGTTTTCTGTCACATGTTCTGGGTTATTTTGTAAGACCAATGCAATTTTGAACTTTATTTTTTAATATCTGAAATGCTTTGAAACTTGGCACCTCATTAAGTCTTATGATTTTCCGTCTCTAGTGTGAACTGTGAAGCATTTCCTGCATATCCCAGAACTTACGATATGTTGCGTGCAGATGTCCTGTTTTTACTCGAAAGTGTGCTCAAACATAGGTGTACCAAATTTGGATATATTTTTGGAGATGGATCGTGTTTTTTGGTCAGAGGTGATGTTTGAACTCAGGCTTTTTGAAATTGCCTTTACTTATGCATAGGTATCCTTGTGGTTACTTGATATATATATATATATATATATATATATATATATATATATATATATATATATATATATATATACACTCGAGTTTACAAGACTGTAAGGAAGTAGTTTACAAGTTTAGCCACTTTGGTTCTGCATTCCTTAATTTTGAGTAGAAAATTAGTAGACGAATGAATTAACTACTGCTGATACGTTACTGGTCTTGAATAAATCACGTAGTATTTTTTTGGTATCACTCGTCGCCTTTCTTTTAGAGTATAGTCCTGATGTCTGCTCCTTTTTTATAATGTGAAATTCTGATGATCTGGTTGCTTGCAATGCACATTCATCTTCATGCTGCGTCATGCTTATTTTTGCTTCTGTGAAATTGTCAGTATTTCTTCTTTATACGGCATCAGTGGTTGCAATATCACTAGTACTGATGATGCACTTTGCCCATTGATATGACCAGACAAACATAATGGTGTACTTAGTCATACGTTCTCTGATAGGCCGGCTCACAGTAACTCTTGATTTTCAGCTTGTGCATGGCTTCTTTAATTTTATGTTCTGAAGACTTCATTTGGAATTCTATCATTACATTTGATTTGTGTGATAATGAGCAGCACATGATTGTTGTGATCTGTTGCAGGTAATAAGCATCAGAGCTATTGGAATAGCCATCAAACTCACAAATGAAGGTACATGCCAGGCAGGGTATCCACAAACATGGATTTTTGCTATGGTTTCAATCACATATATTGTAGCTCAGTTGAATTACCTGAACATGGTGAGACCCCAACCAGTTACAAATACTAATAAAATCAATCATGCACTTGATGAAGATTTGGGAACCAGTCAGGGGGTTTATCTTTCCTGATACGTTCTTCCTGAAAGATTTCCATCAATCTTGCTGGACTACCAGCCACATAATTTTGCTCTTTAGAAACACAGATACAATGAAAAGCCTCAACCTCAAAGAGCAAATTCACAATATCCAAACTCATGAAGAGAGGAGGACCACGACCTTCAAACAGAAACTGTTGCAGCGACAATATCTCTACGTGGCGATTCTAAGATTACCTTCGACTTACCTTGGGTCAAAGACAAAAATTCCTTTCAAACAATGCTTAATTTGAACGTACAGATGTTATTCTTTTTAGTTTAGTTAGAAGAAAACATGTATTAAATTAGTCATTTTCATGTTTGGCTTGACCAAATAGGCAATGATAACACATATACATGCTTCCGTTAAGCAAAAAACACTTGCAACTATATTGTTTAGAAGCCTAGGATATAAAACTGTTGAGGAGCTACTCGTCTCTCTCCCTCTTCGTGTTTTTGTGTGTGTGTGTTGTGTAATCTTCTAGACTTAAAAGTGATAATGTCACAATATATTCATTCAAGTGAACCAGAGAGCATTTGGGGCGTGTGATCATTGCAAAAAAAATTCCATTTTCTTTTTTGGGAAAGAAAAAACTCTCAAGGTCCACTTGACCTTTTGAAAAGATTTTTAAAAATATTACTCGCCTCCGTTTTTAGAAAATGCAGAAAAATGAAGAGACGGGGCTCCCTCGTCGCTACGAGGTTCAACCCTTCCTGGCACCTTTACCAGGGGTAATCGAACCAAGGATCAAATTTATGTCTTTGCTTTGCCTAAATTTGCCTAAAAAATTATTCTAAGTCCTAATTGCACATTGAATCAGGCTTGTGCTATGATTTTGAGCTTGAGAATATGTATGTTTTTGAAAATATTTTAGAAATTTAGATTTTCAAGTGATTTTGAAGATATATTTGGAAAATTTTATTTGAAAATGACTCAAAATGATTTAGAAATCGATCTAAATCACTTAGAATTATTTCAGAATTACAACTTGAAATTGATTTTGAAATCGAAATTAGAAGTTTTTGAAATTGCAAATGAAGTGAAAAGTTAAACTTAAAATTGAATATGAACTTTGAACTTTGAAACTGAAATGAATTTGAGTTTGAATTGAAAAGTTTGAAGTTGGATTTGATCTTGAATTGAAAACTTGAAGTTAAATTGAATTTGAGTTTGAAAATTGAATTCGATTTTGAAATAGAATTCAAAGTTTGAATTATGAAAATGGCTAAAATGAAATTGAAGGTTTTGAAATTGAATTCAAAGTTAAGAACTTTGAAATCTAAATTGATTAAAAATCAAATTTGGAGTTGATTTTTAAATTGAGAATTGAACTTAGAAATCGAATTTTGAAATTGAATTTTAAATTTAAAATTGAATATGAAAATCAGAACTTAAAATTGAAATGGAAAATTAAAATCGAACTTTGAATTTAAAATTGAAGAATTTGAAATTTAAAATTTGAAATTGAAAAATGAAATTGAATTTGAAATTAGACTAAAAATTGAAATCAAAATTGAAATTTTAGAAATGGAATTGGAATTAGAAATTCAAAGTCAAATTCAAAATTTGATTTGGAATTAAATTGAGAATTGAAATGAAATTCAGAATTAAGAAGTGAAATTTTAGAATAGAAATTTTGAAATTAAATTTGAAATGAAAAATAGAATTCAAAATTTAGAATTTGAAAGCAATAAAGAATTGTTTTTTATTTTGATATTTGAAATTGAAATGAAATTCAAAGTTGAAATTTGAAATTTGAAAATGGAAAGTTAGAATAAAAATTGGAAATTGGAAATCGAAAATAGATATTTGAAATAGGATTTGAAATTGAATGAAATTGAAAAAAAAATTGAAAAAAAACTTTGAATTTGATAATGGAAATCGAAAATGACTTTGAAATTTTAAATGAAAATTGCTTTTGAAAATCATTTTAAAAATCACTTGGAAATTTAAAAATAACTTGAATAATTAAAAAAATAATGCAGTTCTAGCTTAAATGATGAATATGCTATTTTTTTGAAAAATTATTTGAATTTCAAAGAAAATTTTATACTGTATAAAATTAAAACAAGATTAATTTCCATATATTCATGACTAGGGCCATAAATATACTTTAAATTAATCTTTATTTAAAATTCTAATAAAAAAAGATTTTGTGCCTTTATAGAATTAAAACAAAAATAATTTTAATTTATTCATAACTAAGGCCACAAATATATTTTGAATTAAATTTATTTTAATTCAAATAAAAGAAAAAAAGAGAATTGTTTATGAAAGAAATGATGATTTTTGAAAATGTCTTAAAAGTGTAGGTCAAATTTTTATTTAATAAAGAATAATAACTCTAAGTATTATTCGTATTCCGACTAGGGCAAAAAATACAAACTTTACTTAGTTTTATTTATCCTTTATTAAATGATGCACGTGTCATTCATGTTTTTTATAGTGTATTCAAATAAAGGTAAAATAAAATGCAAGAAATTAACATAGAATTAATTTATATGCTCATTCATTCTAAACTAAGCAGAAAATGAAAATTCTTATTAATGTAATTATTATAACCCTTGAATAAATTACATTAATTGAAAAGAAAGAAAAAAAAAATCCTGCAAAATGAGCAAATATGTTAGAAGTAAATGTAGGCATTTATGGATTTTCTTTAATTATTGAAAAATTGAAGAAAATCCATGATTTAGCCTTTTTATGCCCCAAAAAGTAAAAGAAAATTAAAAAAAATGCAAATAATGTATGGCCTTTAACCTTGAATTCAAAATAAATTTAACCTTGAAATTGAGGTTTTAATAAAAATATATTGAAAATGATTGAAATAAAAAGTAAATAAACTCTAAAATTTGTTTAAAATGAAGTTAAGACATTCCAAGTTGATAAAAAGTATTTCTAATTCATGAAATTCATAAAATATATTTAAAAATTAAATTTAAAGTTGTTAAAATGCTCAATTTAACTTTATTTTAACAAAACAATGCCTTTTGTAAAATCGATTTTGGAAAATACAATGAATGAAGAGTCAAATGACCATAGAAATTTATAAAATTTTATATGGATGAACTAGACTTAAAAAGGATGAAACATTTTTTACAAATTTCAAAAATGAGTTTTCATTAGAAATGACAGATCTAAACAAATTGAGATAAAATTTAAGAAATGCTTAATGAAGTAAAATGACAATATTTTAATTTTCGATCAGAATAAGATATGAAAACTTCATAAAAATTGTTAAAAATTTATAGAGATAAAATAGACATTCTAAGAAAAAAAAATCAATTTACAGATCTAAAAAATGATCTCTCATTGGGGATATTCAATCTAAACAATTTGGGTCAAAACCTATAAAAGAAAACCAACAGGGTTTTGGTTTTTTATCCGAATGACAGATAAAAAGTTTATGAAAATTGGCATGCATAAACTAGACATTCTAGGAAAGTTTTTTTTTTATAGATTTGGAAAATGATCTCCCATTAGGGAGATATGAATGCAATAAGTCGATCTTGGGTCTGAGCAATGTCTGAGATTGCAAATTGATAGTGTCTTGACTTAAAATGCAAAAGAAATAAAAATACATCATAAAAATAAATAAAATTTTACTGAGATGAACTAGACATTTAAATGAAAAAAGCCTTCTTATAGATTTCAAAAATGATCTCCCATTAGGGAGATATGATTCTGACAAAATAGACTAAAAATCAGACCCTAAAAGTAATACAGTATAATAAGGTTGCAGTTTTAAACCAAAATTAGACATGAAAACACCATAGAAATTGATGAAATTTGGCATGAACAAATTAAGCTCAATGCTGGAGACATCGCTTTTTACAGATTTGAGAAATCATCTTTGGTTAGGGAAAAATTACTCCAATAAGTTGGTCTAATTTTAGGTCAAATTCAGACGAGGCCAAATGGCAGGATTCAAATCACGATTGTTTTGAGGGATCAAAATAATAAAGATACAGTAAAAAAATCAGATCAAAATAAGACCTAATTGTATGTGAAATGATGAAATAAAAAATGAACAAGAATTGAAAATATCATTTAAATATGATTAAGTTGAATAGCATCTCATTAATGAATTGATCCAATAATCAAAATATGAGATCCATCATTTCAAACCATGGATGATGATAAAAATGATATAAAAACAGAAATAAACTATCTAAACATGAAATAAAAAGCATTGAAGCATAAATTAAAATTGATTTTGCCTATTGAATGTAAGATTTGATCTATGAAAGATCAAATCTCAATTCTAAATGGCTAAAATGAAAATACATAAAGTAAATAGAAATTTGAATGGATCAAAACATAAAAATAGAAATTAACATGAAATTAAGATATATCTACATTGCTATTACATGATATTGAAAAGAAATTGCAAGAAAGAAGAGAAGAAGGTGTGTGTGTGTGGGGGGGGGGGGGATTTTCTTCTTGAAAAACTCGCCCCCATGGGGGCTTTTTATAAGGTGAAGTGAGGGCATAATGGGTATTGCCCATTAAGATATTTTCATGCCCCTTAGGGCTGATGTGGCAAGGCTCACATGGGGAAGGGGTTGGCGCCAACCCCATGTGGGATTTGTGTTTGTTGGATGGGCAAAAGTGCTTTTTTGCCAAAATATTTTGACACATGACACCCTCTTGCAACAGGGTGCCCAAGTGTGTCATTTTTTTATTTTGTAGATGGATAAAATAGTCACTTATTTGAAAATTTGACACATGGCATCACCTTATAAGTGATGCTCATGTGGGTTTTTTAAAAGCAAGAGAGTTTTTAAAGGTTTGTTAAAAAAATGATTTTGATTTTGAATCTTGAAATGCCAAGTGGTGCCCCTCTTTGAAAACAATATTTTTGATTTTTGATTTTGAAATTGGGATAAAAAGGGAAATAAAATATGAGAAATGAAAAAAATAATTTTGGAAATAATTGGATTCAAAAATCCAATTTTGATTTATGAAATCCAAATTGGGTTAAAATCGGATCCATATTGAATTTTGAGATTTTTTGCAAAAAATACTTGTTTTGGATTTTGAGATTCAAAGATTAATTTTGAAATTGGGGATAAAAATTGGATTTTGATTTTGAATTTAAAATCCCCAAATTGATTTTGAATAAAAATTGGATTTTGAATAAAAATTGGATTTTGAATAAAAATTGGATTTTGAAACTGGATCTGGATCCATTTTGATATTTAAAAATCCAAATTGAATTTTGAAGTAGATTTGGGGTATTTTTCAAAAGATTTTTACAAAATGATGAATTTGAATTTGAAATCCAAAGATTGATTTTGAAATTAGGATAAAAATTGAATTTTGAAAAGGATCTGGATCTGAGGTTTTGAAAAAGATTAGATCTGGATTTCGATTTGAAGGAAACTGGTTCGAAATTGAAATCTAACCATGAATATGGATTTTTGAATAATTAAAAATGGAAAAGCCCCAAATTCATAATAAAATTAGGATTTTGGATTTTGGTCTTGAATCCAACTCAAAAGATGAAATTGGACCTTAGATCTAGATCAGAATCCAAGAAGTGAATACTAAATTTCAGATGTTAGACGAATCCGAGTTCATAAATTGATTTGATTAAACTTCTAAATGGATCAGAAGGTAGATCCAGACCGAAATGGTTTAATTGGATTCTGGATATCTGATGAGATATTCAAGATTTCAAAGAGTAAATTGGACTCTAAATATGGATTTCTGAATGAATCAGATGAAAAATCTAGATCCGAGAAGAAATTAGACACCAGATCCAACATTGGATCCAATATCCAAATTGAAATGGATCGGATATTGGATATTGATAAGATATCAAATGAAGGAATTTATCCGAGTCCGAATTGGAACTTGTCCCAGTTTAAAAAAATGTCAAAAACAGTGTCCTGAAGAAATTTATATTTTTTTGTTTTTGCCCTGCAGGAACAAAAACACGGTACTAAACTGGTCTGAACTAATTTGAATTGGACTAGATTAGATTGAACTGAATTTGAAGTCAGTTATACTCAGATGAACTATATCCAAAGCTAGAACACTAGCTCAACCAGCTAGAGTTAGCTCAATTTGGATTGAACTCAAATGAGCTGAAATGAAGGTCCTAGTGTGTAAAAAGTGCTTTGAACTGGACCATTCAAAATCTTGAGAAACTAATAATAGACTCATGGGGATAAGATCTATTGGATTTGACTGACTCGAGGATAACCTGTCGAAAATGAGCTTATTTCGTTAGAAATGAACTAATTTTAGCTGAAATAGATTGACACTGCTCATCGTGAGCTATGGGAAACTAGAAGTGATTGACATTCTAACTTTTCTGATCTTAGCGTGAGCTTGGTTAAGCCTAACTGACGAAAGGTCTAAGGATGACCTTGGGGTAAAAGGATAATTTTATTGGCCGAACAAGGTAGGCTGACCTCTAGACTGGAGTAGACCTAGGGGTGAGACTCGACACTGCCCTGCAGGAGTTTGGCATCTGCAAAAAGAAATGTCTGAAATGGTCTTGAAAATTATAGGGTGTTTACAGGGTGATTGCCTAGAATTCTGATTTGGAATACAAATTCTAATCCAGATAAGAATTCTTATGTTTGGATTTCCCAACATGGAAACTGAATTTCCAGAAAATTCTAGCTCCATGTATAATTAACCAGACACAACACTTACACGGCACATTCGAAATTCTGATTCCAAACGCTGAAATCAGATGGCCAAGTTCCAGAATTCAATGAATAAAGAATTTCGATTACATCAAAGTTTCCAATTAGCATATCCAAACATGGCATCTATCATATTTTGCCCTTGCCCTTGCCAAAAACCTGGTGGGGGTAGCCAGTTGCTTCTTGTTAATAAATTTAATTTTGGATGTACAGGCAACATCAGAAAGAAAGAGTATCATAACAATAAACTATCAGTCAGTTGATAACAAGATATGGTATACATGCCCACATGGGCACCACGCATCTGGTTGGGCCGACTTGTGAATGTCACCATGTTGTCGGGGCATCACAAATTCGAAACCCTGGATAGCACCCCTTGCCGCAAGGTTCAAGCTGGTCTACTTCAGGGAACATCAAAGGTTTTACCAATGGGAGGCCAGCCAATTTGCAGTCGGTGATAGAACTTTCCCTTGGACTACCCAAGAAAAAAGGTATGTTATATACACCTACCTACAAGGGCTTTGCACACTTGGCTAGGTGAGTCATCTTTTAAGGCATTCAAATCCGAAGGATGTCACAAGTTTGGTACTCAGGCTACATGTCCCTTACCCATATTAACAATGATTTCTTCTAAAAAAAAGATGTGTTACATCTAAAGCTGCTAAACGAGCCAGAGGGCATGTTCAGGCTCAGCTAGTTTACCAGTAGATTGAGCTTGTGGCTCGGCTCGTGTTGATCTTTAGCCGAGCCACGAGCTCGAGGTTTGCTCATCCCTAAATGACACAAGCGGGCTTAATGTAAAAACATTTCATATTATTTATACATGAAATATATTTATATATTATACTTAAAATATATATTTGATATATATTACACTTAATAGTTCATATTATATATATATATATATATATATATATATATATCATCAATCCTTTTCTTTTTGTATATATCTTACGCAGACATGTTGGATGATAATCGAGATGAGTCCTTATTGGACATTACTTGAGTTAAGATTCATCTTGTTGAGTCCTCATGAACAATGGACTCTCTACGTAGTCTCATTTGTTGTGTAGGCATGGTGATTGTGTGCGCCTTATCTGAAACCTGTATGGTACAGGATTTGGATCTGGATTCTGTAACTGAATCAGGTACTCTAAAACACACAGGCTCCACTGTGTCGACCACAG
Source organism: Nuphar pumila (assembly GCF_984573655.1). Taxonomy (NCBI): domain Eukaryota; kingdom Viridiplantae; phylum Streptophyta; class Magnoliopsida; order Nymphaeales; family Nymphaeaceae; genus Nuphar; species Nuphar pumila. Next base: position 118,544,022 of record NC_143253.1, on the reverse strand, counting down.
GCTCCACTGTTGGAACAACTAGGGATGTAAACGATTTAGATCTGGGTCGGATGTAGCCAATATCAGACTCGAGTGATGAAAAGCGCATACCAAATACGATGGGATTCGGATATTCATCAAATCCAGATATCTGTCGGATTCGGTAGTAAAAAATCAAAGCGATATATGCATTTGATTATATATAATAGGATATGGTCTTGGCTTACCAAATCCAACTAAATGGAGTAGGATTCTGGTGCAATGAACAGGCGCATCCCTCCTGAACCCCACACCCTAGCTTGAAACAAATAATCTACGATAGCAAGAAATCAATGAAAAATAACATGAGGAAAATAATTAAAATTCATCAATAGTTCATCATCAACCTCTCTTCTCCTTCTCTACAATAAATATTTATAGCAAATAAAAGAGAAACCCAAATCCTAATAAGGATTTGAGATAGATCCAATTCTAAACTATGATCCAAACATGACTCAAGAGCCAATACTGAACTAAATAATTACAAAAATTCTTAAATAATCAAAATGAACTCTACAGATCTGGTAGTATTTCGTTCCAGCTCCTGTGTCAGATATCAAATGTAATCTGATCCATTGACATCCCTAGCACAATGTGATCAAAATGGGATTATGAAAATGCAAGATCCGGCCACCTAAAGGCACGTTTTCAAGAGTGCTTTCTTTAGAACAGAATATATGTTAATTTTGAAACTTTACCAACATACTCTAGAACACTGGACTATGAAACCTAGGTTGGCTATTGATGAATTTAAGCTGGTGCTACCCGATCTGCTAGTCCAGATTAGGCAATGAAATCATGTTGAATCATTTTATGTCAGTGAAATTTCAAGAGAGTTTGAAGTGCAAAATAAATCTAGATATTGACTTGGTTGTATTCCAACTTTTGTTTTATTGATTTGCGACTTAACCATCCAGCTAGGTATAACTGATCAATCTGCAAATAGGGTAGTGAAATAAACCTAGCAGCTCGCGACTTGGCTCTGTTCGGCTTGTTCTAAACTCGTTCATGATTGAACAGATTGCAAGCCGAGCCATGAGCTGCTTGCTAAGTATAAACAAGTGGAGCCCCAATACAAGGTGTTTGGCTCAACTCACTTCATGCAAGCTTGTAAAGATGCAACATAGTAACATACAGCATTTAAGTGTAACGTTTCAAAAAGCAGTATGATTCAGATCCACATCTTTGTCAAACAAGAACCCTAGTTCTTCTTTCCGAAAAGGTAAAAGCAAAATTGGTTAAAGCAGATTCACATCCAAATATTGTTGAAAAATACAGAAACTAGGTGGACCCAGAACCAGGTGGAGTACTTGTGTGAAGGATTTGGTAAGTGGGTCATGGCAAGTCTTATCAGACCCAACACACTATTTAGGATGTTCCTCGTGATTGTGTGTGTGTGTGTGACATATAAATGTCATTGCAGCCTCTTTTTTTTTTTAAATCTGAAAATTAAAATAACAGCTATATTTTGAAAATATTGTGATTTTATAGAAGGTATTTTCAAAAGCCAACTGCATCACGAAAAAACACATGATATTGATTTAAAAATACAGTCTATTTTTAACGTGGTAACACTATAGAAACTCTTTTTAATAATTTTACATGTTCTATTAGTATTGTTTAGATAAGCTTTCTGGATTTTACATTGTTTATATCTCTGGTATCTTTCCGAGATTTTCCTGAAAAAAAAAAAGATCTTTTTCAAATTACTCCCATATTTTCCATCACCAAGATTAGTAACATTGGTTAATTTAAACTTTGCAGAAAAGTACATTCTGCTTCTTGCATTATCGCAGAAAAGTGCATTGGTTAGCATTTGAAATATCTAGGAGACAAAATGGCTGATTCTGATCCCCCAAGTTGGATCCACCAAAAATAGTACCCGTTTGAATCAGAGCAGGGTTGAAGGCAGGCTGGGAATTGACTCAATCTAGAGACTGTTGACCAGAAATATTCAATTTTTGTCATATATATATATATAGTTTTGTCAATTCCAAAGCAAAAGGAGTATCATAACAAGAAACTAGTAGTTAGTTGATACATAATTAATCAAGCTTAATTAAGACGTATTGCATAAAGGAGACTGTTTTGGTCATTGATGGGAAATGTTTAACAATTGGGAAACACCAGGAAGCCTTGGATCATGCTTTTCTGATGTAAAAATGTGATCTTTTGAGTTATGAAATTTTGGCATATTGTGGGCCATTGATTTTTGGACACCTGAAAACCTAATTACTTGTCATAGTCACATTATTCAAAACAAGTTTCTTACAAAACAAACAATGTAGACCTCATATCTGGAACATTTGATCTACAAAAAAATAGAAATTTTTAAAGAAAAAAGTGATTTCTACTCATTAGTTCCTTACCTTCATTAATAGCCAATATTTACCTATATATATCATCCCCCTTGTTTTTAGCATATGTGGTAACATGTCAAATGAGATGGATGGTTAGGCCTAGGGGTGGGCATGGCCTGAACCGGGCCAGCCCGTTGGGAAAACCCACCGCCTGCCCGTTAGCCCATGGGCTGAGCCGGGCCTATTATATAATATATCTTATATATTATATTATATTATATAATGTATATTATTTATATAATGTATTAGATTATTTATTATGTATAATATGTTATATATATAATATATTATATTTATATATATTATATAATATATATATATATATATATATATAATAATGGGCTGAACCGGGCAGAGCCAGGGCCAATCATACTGGCCCAGTGCCCACCTCTAGTTAGGCCACAGTATCTTGACTGAGGAATCCCAAGGGGGGTTGTCACCAGTTTGCCTATCCAAAACAAAATCTTTAATGTGCACGCGCAGATCTGCTATTAATCATTTTGTAAAGTGCTTTGATGTCCACGTGTTAGCCTCAAACCCCAATAGCTTTTTACATTTAGCATAAAACTCCAATTATTGCCAGAACATAATACAGATTTTAAATCCAAAACCGACCAGTTCCTGCCATACGGGTCTATCTAAAGAGAGAGGATCAGGTCATGCATAGGGATGGCAGTGACCGGGGCGGGTGCAGGAGAGAAGATCTTAATTCCTGCCCCGTCTCAAAATAGTGACCTTCATCTCCTGTCTATTGTCGTGATGGGGCAACTTTGGACCTCCACCTCCGCCTCGTCTAAAATTTATCATCCCCGCCCTCACCGCCGTCTTGTTCTTGTTCCGGTTCTTGCATTTCATCAAATTTATCATCCTTATTTCCTACTGTTGTGTTCGTTAGATGGAAAGGCCGAGCTGTCGAGTTGTTATGTAGAGCAGTATGAAGACCGTTGAGAAGAGGCTGAAAGACTCGATCAGGGTGACCGAAAGAAAAAGAAAAAGAAGAACTGAAGAAGCTAACAGGATAGTTTTAGGTTTTATGGTTAAAATTTTAGTATTAAGAATATATATGAGAGTTATATATAATTTTATTAAATAACTAAAAGTATTTTAATTATTTTACTAACAGAGATCAAATACGAGGCAGGGCAAGAGAAAATATAAGTTCATCCCCACACAGGTTTTCATTTTTTGCCTTCATCCCCGGTTCATTCCTCATTTCATGTCCTCCATCCCTGCCCCCAAACAAGGCGGGTTCAAGCGGATTCTCACTTCACCCCGGTTCACTGCCATCCCTAGTCATGCAGTTCATCTTGAAAAATAAATAGTAAACAAGGCTCATTCTGAGCTGTTCATTTTAAACCATTCATATGTTGTCCATCCTATACATGAATAACACCGGGAAGAAACTCATTCGTACAGGTTTGGATGTGGTTCATCTTGAGATCAACGGCATCTAAACGTTCTGACCTGATCCCATCTCTTTGTGATCCCTCTTGCTTACTGAAAAGATCCATGAACTCATGAACAGATAAGAACTGTAAGTCTCCAATGAGGAAAAAGAATAGCAATCGTGCCCAATTCCTTCCTATCTCCCAGTACCTCATGTCCAAACTTTTCCTCCGGTGTACATTACAATGACTAGTAATAACCTCCTTAAAAACTACTTTTTTTTTTAAAGGCAATCTAGGGTTAGGCAGACCCCCACCAGTTATTATTCAACGTACCACTGGGTTTTGAACCTCCCACCACAAGGAGACGTGCACTGACAGCTCTTACGTACCCCCCCCCCCCCCCCCCCTTGGTTCCTCAAAAACTACTTAGCACCAGGAAGTTCCCCAACTCAACACACCTAGCTAAGTAGGTTGGTTTAAGACTTTCAAATTGAAAGATGTCAATACCCAATGTGTGCATCCCTTGCTGCAAAGCTCAAGTAACAGGCTCAGTGAGGGGGCGGCCTCAAGGTTTTATATCGTTGGGGGTGTGGCTAGAGGTGAAAATGGGTTGGATTCTTGCCCGCTATTTTCAGATCCAACTCCAAAATGTAAATAGTAGATTTGAATCCACATCCAGATTTGAATCCGATCAGGTAAGGTTGAATCCAAATCCAAAATACAAAAACAAGCTTTTTACATGTAAAAAATGCAATTGGGACAGAATTTGATTCGTTATATCAACAACAGATCCAACTTAAAATGCTGATCAAAATCTAACCTGAATCCAATAATAATCAGATTGAACAGATCCGGATCCGATTCGAATGGACAATTTGATTCTACTTAAAGGATCCATGTTCGGAAATACCATGTTGCACTCGGATTGGATATCCTACCATATTTTATCCATTTGTAGCCCTAGGTGTGGCAACCATAGTTTAGCAGGAATTTCCAATGGCACTAGTTTCCATTTGTAACCCCATAAATTTGTTGAGAATGGTCAAATTACTAAGAATTCATACCTATATCTTGTGTTTTCAATAAAAAAAAAATGACATTTGGAGCCTCAAAAAATTACAAAGAATTTGAATCATTGTTTTTTTATAAAAACTTACCCATGTCAAGAGCTGATCCCTATAAATTCAAGTACATAAATCACATCTTTGCAATCAGATTTTCAAAATAAAACAAAAAAAAGCCCTGAAAACCCTATTTAACATGTTTCATTTAGCATATTTCATTTAGCACATATGTATTACCCATATATATGTATCCTGAAAAGGTGAACCAAAACTACTGCCATCAAATATGCTTGCTCGCCACTCAAAAGATTGCAAAGTGAAACCAAGATATGTGAAGATATGCAGGTTCCAAAATAGTAGCACTAAACTTTCTTGATCCAAAAAGGAGCTTTCTTGCAATTAAGAAAAGATATGCCCAACTTTATTCTTGGGGCCAAGAATTTAGTGATTTTATTAAAGATGAAAGATAAAGGTTGATGAGCTAAGTGCACAAAGATCAACAATCTTATCTTAATGAGAATGGTCAAATCCTAAAGAAATGAATTATAGGGTCTGATCACTTTCGGAGAGAGGTCACTATGTGTGTAAATGGGGAGAGCCACGTCTCCATACTTGAAAATCAGTGAGCATGTGGATTTCTTCATAGGAAGCCAAGCCCTAGAAAAAGGTTGATATAGAAGTTGGTGAACTGCTTATTCATGCATCTTGGGTACTTGTCATGCGTGTCCCCAAGCAGGTGATTAGCCACATGTGACCCACTTGGGTTGAATGAGACACTCTTATTCAATCTAAGAAGGCCTTGATTTTTTTTTTTAGAGGCAAGCTGGGGTTAGGCAGATCCCACCAGTTACTATTCAACGTACCATTGGGTTTTGAACATGCAACGTCCCACCATAATGAGACGTGCACTGACAGCTCCTACCAACCACGCAGAGCCCCCATTGGTAGGAGGCCTTGATGAATTCCTAGACTGCACAACACCTGTTTATTGGAACCTTGTTTGTTGATTGGGGCATTGTGTCCAGTAAGCCATATACTTGTGGGGCTACGGTAGTCTATTTAGCCCTCAACCATCTCTCTCTCTCTCTCTCTCTCTCTCTCTCTCTCTCTCTCTCTCGCGAGCTGTCTAACATCAACTAGTCGCTCTTGGTTATGTCCTCAATGTCTGCATTTGATATTGAAAGACTCAATGTTAGATCGGTCGAGTTGTCTCTACTATTGCAATCTTGGCGTCTAAAAGATGAGACATGCTGAAAGCAGCGATCAAGGGTGATTTGGCTTAAAGCAGGTGATAGGAACACAAGGTTCTTTCATTCTTTTGTCTCTCATAGGCATAGAAGACATGCGATTTGTTCTATGTCTATCGATAGTGTCTCCTACTCAGGCGATCAGGTACTCACTGTTGTCACCAACTATTTCACTAACATGTATTCTTGCAGTCGAGCGACAAGTGGTGCTATGGGTATTGCATTATTCTTGACCATGAATCGGGCTCTCTCCAAATCGATTCAGGTGTCGTTCACCAAAAATGAAATCTTCTCGGCTGTGCGAGTTTCGTCTGGGTGGAAAGCTCCGAGCTTTGATGGGTATCCGATAGATTTCTTTCACATTTTCTGGCAATGCATTAAAAGTGATATCCTTAGTGTCTTCGTTGAGTTTTATCGCAATGGCCGACTGCCAATTCATTCTCACATAGCCATTGTGTCTCTTATTTCTAAGGAAGTTGCCACATCGAACATTTTGCGGTTCTAGCCTATTTCTGTGTTAGAAAGTTTATACCGCATTATCGCAAAGGTTTTGGCAAATAGGATGCGGTCAGTCGCTCCTAGAATTTTATCGGAGGCTCAGTTTATCTTCATCCCTAATAGAAGGGTTCAACATTCTTTCATTTTGGCCACAAAAGTGTTGCATTCTTTCAAGATCAGCGGAGGGGGGGGCTTTCTTCACTCTTAAGCTTGACTTTCATAAAGCTTACGACTCAGTTCATTGGTCGTTCCTTTTCAACATATTGGCGAATTTGGGCTTCGACAGGCGTTTCTCTAGCTGGGTTCATGAGCTGGTTACCAATGCACAGTCACAAATTCAAATCAATGGGATAAAGGGCAAGCAGTTCAAATTTGGTCGTGGTCTTCGGCAAGGTTGCCCCCTGTCTCCTTTACTCTTCAACATCGTCTCTGAGGGCCTTGTGGTTTTGGTCAAAAGAGCAGTGGAGTGTGGTCTAATTGAGTCACTCGGTATATCGGAGTTTCTGTGTCACATCCTGACCTACGTCGACGATATGATTATCTTTGGAACGACTTCAATCCAACAAACGTTAAGATTCAAGCTTGTCCTACTTTTTTTCCTGTTGATGTCAGGTTTATCTATGAACTACGATAAGTGTTGTCTGTCCTTGGTTAATGCTCCTCCGTCAATGTTGGCCATAGACCAGTGGATATTTGGATGCACAGTAATGGAAAAGTCCTTTTCTTATATGGGCCTGCCACTTCATATCGGAAGGGTCACAATGGCAACTTGGAGCTCGACTCTGCAAAAGGTTCAGAATAAAATTTCGGCCTGGCAAGCTTCCTACCTATCCATTGCGGGTCGACTGAGTCTCATCAAGCACGTCCTAAATGCTATGCCAGAATTTGTTATGTCAATGTTCCTGATGCCTGTGGGAGCTAGTAAGAAGCTATTTCGGATTTTGGCAAACTTTCTGTGGTCTGGACGTGGTTCCAACAACAAGCGTCACCTGATAGGGTGGGATACCCTAAGGCTTCTTCTTTATAGGGGGGTTTTGGAATCAAGGACCCCAAATTGAGGAGTATGATTCTCGTCATGAAATAAAGCTGGCTTGCGCACCAACATGGGTCCCCGTGTGCCAGCGTTCTTCTTGCTAAATACGGGGGTGTGAAATCGTTGGTTGGGGCCACTCGTTTGAGTCAGCAAGCAATGTCAAAGCTTCATTGATCATGGATCCAAGCTTGGTCTGCGGTTCTTTCTATTAATAGCCTTTTTGACTCACAGTCTCAGTTCTTAGGACGTACCTTTGCTCTGAACGACTCTTTCTGTGCTAAAGGATGCTACCTCTCTCTCCTTCCTTCGGGGTGGACCGATTCCCGACAAGCCTTATCTGGGGCAAGGGACCGACTCCTCGATCTCGTTTCCTGGCATGGCTCATCCTACACGATCGGGTGCAGATTGACAGCTTCCTCAAATCCATCGGATTTCATCTTCCGAGTAAATATGTGTTGTGCAAGGCGGCCGAAGAATCTATATTTCACCTATTTTGGGAGTGCACTGTATTTCAAAACATCTTTAAGGTCATTTGGAATAAGCATGTGGTCAGCGTACGCTAGGAATCATTCGCAAATGACTTGTTGTGGGGTCTTCAACCTGTATGTCAGTGCAACAAATGGCAGATTATTTGGCAAACTTGGCTTCTCTCATCCTGGTGGGTTGTTTGGATGACCCACAACAACGCCATCTTCTGGCATATTCTGGTGGTTTTCAATAAAATAGTGAACCTTATCTTGGCAGACGTGTACGCCATTCTGTGCATCAACCTTTTTGAGATTCTGTGCAATCAGCCTCCATCGCCACCTCCTGAACCAGGGTGACGATCGTCGATCAACTGTATTTGTATCTTGCTTTCTTTTCTGGGCTTCTTGGCTTGTATTTTCTGGTAGGTTCAATGTTGGTTGAACATGTTTTTGCAATGTTGATGGCTATAGTTCGTCTCTCTCTCTCTCTCTCTCTCTCTCTCTCTCTCTCTCTCTCTCTCTCTCTCTCACACACACACACACACACACACACACACACACACACACACACGCACACACACACACACACACACAGTGGACTCATACATATGATGAGGCCCTTTCTCATAAAAAATAAAAAAAGATGAGTCCATTAACCATAACATCTGTTTCTTTCACCAAGCACATTTCTTTCCATACTTGATTATCATATGCCACTAAATGGGGAGTGGTGTCACATCAAGTGCTTTTTTTAAGAGGAAACACCATTTCAATTCATAACAAAGAAGCTTACAGGGCCCTCAGGTAGATAGATCCACCATTGTTACATAAGAAAATAGGTCGCAACCATTCAAAGGATTGGACCCCCAATACCCTCCCCACCATGACAGCAACTAATGTAAATCCTAGAGATATCTTCCCAAAAACTAAGCACTGAAATAGTTATATATATATATATATATATATATATATATATATATATATATATATATATATATATATATATATATAGAGAGAGAGAGAGAGAGAGAGAGATTCCAGCTTCCATACCATTTAACTCAGGTGCAAACCCCTTTGAAAAACATACCTTCACGTGTTATTTTCTTAATCTAAACCCTATAAATACGATTTGTATACTTTATTTAGTAGAATATTAGTTTAAACATTTTTCATGTTTAAATGTATTTTTAGCTCAACAAAAAATCAATAGTTCATATTACACTAAAAACTTTATTAACAGAAAATCAAGAATTCTTGTTAAATTGATCTTATCCAAAGCATAATTTTTAGTAAACAAGTAATGATAAACACATCTACAAGTTTGGATTAAGCAAAAAAACACAGGCAAGTAAGTAAAAGGGCTCTCGGATGGTTTGGACGATAAATAGTCTGAAAGCTACACATCTCTCTCCTGATATATATATATATATATATATATATATATATATATATATATATATATATATATATATATATATATATAATATCAAGAGAGAGAGAGAGCAATGTGTAACTCTTAAACATTTTATCTCCTAAATTGACCTAAACGGCTTCGGGTAACAAAGTTTCAGGTGTTTTCTTAATTCAATCTCATAAATATATTCTATATAGCTTACTTAGTAGAAAATACATATTACATTAGGCATTTTTCATGTTTAACTGCATATTTAGAGTGAAGGCAACGATACATATTGCAAAAGATTTAGTGAAATTGAAAATGTTCCTCATGGAATTGATTCAATCCAAAGCATGGTTTCTTATGAATAAGCAATAATAAATGTATGTACATGTTAGGATTACGCAAAAAAAAAACATGCAACTATGTTTTTTAGAAGCATTTAGGATGGTTTCAAATATCAACTCTTGAAAAGCTACTCAACACTATATATAAAGCAAGAGAGCGAGCGAGACTAGCTGCCTATACTGTTTTGTGTCTACCGCAGTCTACCACGAGAAAACAAGGGGATTTCAGCTTGTTTATGCAAATTTGATCCTGCAGATGCATTCGTCATGTTAGATTTGCTAGAAAATGACACTTGGATTGTATTTTTCAATAAAAATGTCTTTTTAAGCTTTGGATATTTGTGATATTTCTAAAAAATTTACACCAGCTTTTTCCAAACCTCATAAAAACCTACCCACACATCAGAGCCAAACAATGCAAATGAAGATTCTTACAAAATCCAGCACGGGGAACTCATAGTTATGGTTAGATTTGAGAAAAATATGAAAAAGTACCCTTCAAAAGTTTCATAGAGGACAATTGTGCCAAGCAGGGAGTTTCTCACCTCCAAAGTCTATACATCGTTGCTCCCCTAGGGGCTGATTGGTTGCCCGAGAGTGTGCTTTGGGCGAAGGGCCCTTCTCCTCATTCTCGGGTCCTGGATTGGTTAATTTTGCATGATAGGATTCAAACCCATAGTAATTTAAAGAAGTGGGGCCTTCAGCTCCCGAGTTGGTGCGTGCTTTGTCAAGCTGCGAAAGAATCTATGTTTCACTTATTCTGGTTTTGCCAAATATTTGTGGAACTCTTTAACAAGACCTGGAGGCATCCAAAAGTGTTTGTTAAAGATGAGTTATTTGTGCTCGATCTGATCTTGAGCCTGGTTTGTATTAGGTGTAGCACGAGCTAGAGATTGATCTAGCGGACATGGTTGCTTACCTTTTGGTGGTTTGTTTGGATGGCGCGCAACGATGCTCATTTCTGTCAAATTTCGGTTAACATTCATAATCTGGTGCATAAAATCTTGGTGGATGTTTATGCGATCCTGCATATGCATCTTAGTGATCTCCCGCTCCCTCCTGCTGACGCTCTCCCTCTTTTGTCGCCCTCTGGGCCAGCGGCTTCTGCGTGAGCCCGTTTTATCTGTCTGATGTTCTTTTTCTCTTCTGTTTTCTTTTATTTATTTTGGCTTTTGCTCTTGTTCAGTTCATGGGTTCAACATTTTGTTGATCTTCATGAGTGGTAATGTTGTATTTCTTACAACTCTCTCTCTCTCTCTCTCTCTATATATATATATATATATATATATGTATATATATGTATATATATATATGATGTTAAGACTTGTAGATGTGATCAACATCTTTGTTTAGTGAAAAAGAACATTTTTCTTTTCATTGTTAGGTGTAAGTAGAATTTTCATGAGGACCTTTAAAGTTGGTGACCCCATGATATATCCAAGTTTTACACTGAAAATGTCATACTTTTATGTTGAAAAAATGTAATCCAAAGATGTTCCTGGCTATACCAAATCCATTTATGTGGTCAAATTTTCAAGATTCAGCCTCAACTTAATCATTTCCAGCTACATGGAATGGTCACCATGTTTTTAGCAAATAAACATGAATGTGATATTCATATTGTACAAAACTAATCTTCAAGGTACTTATGTGTGTCTTTAGAGTGATAAGATATCCATGTCTCATATTGTACTAAATCATTAAGGTAGAAAGTTAGATTTTTTGTTAAATTAATTTATTCCAAAAAACATGCCTTTATGCTATTTAGGGGACAAAACCAATGTTATCATTATTGGTGCGTATTGGCATGTATACGCATCACGTATTGGCAGAATTTTTGATACATTGCAAGTATCACGGGCTTACTTTTTTCAATAAGCCAGTGCGGCACGACAGTCCTTCCTTACTGCCGCAAGCCTTTCTATCGCTGTCACGGGCATAGAATACTTCGCAAACCCGCGATGCACCAAGCTGCCAAATTGGCCAGCCTAACGACCCAAGGCCGCGTACCAAAACATTTTCATGTGCTAAAATCATTTTCATTGACCCTTCGCACCACCCCGTGCACATTTGTCTAGCAAAATCTGATCAAGCGCATTTCCAAATGTGCATTCTATGTAGTCCATGCCGCTTAATGCATAGTTGTACCATATCAGCTATCACTTTCGAAAGAGGCACAAACTTTGCCTTAGCCTTGTGTGCCATGACGCGTATTGCAACTCCATGCACACAACATAGCAAAACCTTACCACTGAAAGAACAAGACCTTGCGGCCCTCAGTCCAAAGACTAGTTGATGATTGAACACCATAGCGAAGAGCACCACCCTAACTCATTTGTCGGTGCCTAGGCATTCACTCGCCTAACCCTGAGTCACTATACTCGGTTGGAACCACCTAAGGCGATTCCTGAGGAAATTAGCCCTAACCCACACACACCCCCGTGCGTCCAACTGCTACGCGTGGGAAATTCTCTTGCAAGCCGAGATGTCCTTAACAAAATCCTCAAATGCAACATCTTTTGATCCGTTGGCACTGCTTAACTGAACAATGCTCTATATCTGTGCCACCACACAACGATGCACTAACAACGATATTGATGCCTATCGCATGTCGTGCTACCATCGCATGTCACTGATCAAGCAAACACATACTGCACCTTCCTACACTCGATGCATTTAATACTTAGTAGAGCTCCGCACTACATATGCCTCATTCTGAAAGATCAGGTCGGTACATTCTCCCCCACCCAAAACCATTATCGTTCTCGACAATGCTGGCGCAGGTAAGAACACAGTCTTCACTGATATGTCAGTTTCCCTTTGTACTTATCTTTGGTTACTCTTTTTCTTCAGCCTACTCAACTTGTTCTGGTTTACATTCACTACCATCGCAACCTTTAACCAGCCAAGTCTCATACCTTTAACGCATCTCCGATCACTTAGACAATGGTCTTCTGCTTTATCAACATCAAGCATTCTATACTCATGAGACCACAATGCAGTCTCAAACACAAACGGGTCATCTTCGCTCGCACGATAAACTTACCATCTTTTTGCTCATGATTGGGGTGCCTTCCAACCCCAGCAAGGGTAAGTCCAAGCCCTTCTTGGTCCTCACAAAGAAAGACGACCACCAATGCATGACGCAGGAATATTAACTTCCTTAAATACCAACTTGCGATTTTCCACTGGTCCAAACTAGTCCTCAAGTGGGGGACGTCTACTTACGTATCACCCCAATGTGGTCCTTCAAAGTATCTTCCTGGTCACTCATCCTCACAATGGCACTTTGCCCCAATGTTTCACTCCCCTTTCGAAGTCAGCACACTCTACTCTCTCTCTCTCTCTCAGAGTCAGCAAAACGTTATCGCAGAAACCAAGGAGCCACGAACAACAAGTTTTTTACATGCGCAATCCATTGAAAATTTGTCAACTCAAGAGACCAAAACAATGAGCATTTTGCTCAACGTGGGCACTCTACTAACTCACAATCTTGGGAGAGTATCTAGAAGTTTAATTAAGTCTCTCATACCCAAAGGTGTAAATTCATCCAACCAAATCCAATGTGCATTCTCTGTATGTACAAGGCAAACATCACGCTCCACTTGTGAGCCTAACGCACAACTGGTAGGAATCTTTGGCTTATCTACGTTCTCTTAGCCATCCGAACAATAATCTTACACTTCTACTTATCATCGACAAGATGTCTCATACCATACTACCAACATCTTGCTTCTGTACTCAGCCAACCACACTCCAGCTGCGCAAAATTGCGTAACCACGATAAACCATTATTGTCTTCTTCAATGTCGTACACAATGAAGAGCAGCGTCTCTGTGAATCTTTTTGCTTTGATACCAATTTATCACGACCTTACTTTTTTTAATAAGCTAGTGCGGTGCAACGACCCTTCCTTACCACCGTAAGCCTTTCTATCGCTCTATCACTGGCATAGAATGCTTCACAAATCTGTGACACACCAAGCTGTTTAAGTTGTCCAGCCTAACGGCCAAAGGCCATGTACCAACACGTTTTCATATGCTGACATGATTTTCATTGGCACTACACACCACCTCGTGCACAACTGCTTAGCGGAAGCTGATCAAGCACATTTTCGAATGTGCATTTTTATAGTCCATGCTGCTTAGTGCTTAGTCGTCTCATACCAGCTATCACTTTTGAAAGAAGCACAAACTTTGCCTTAGCCTTGCATGCATGAAGTATATTGTAGTTCCATGCACACAACATAGCAAAACCTCACCATTGAAGGAACAAGACCTTGCGGCCCCAGTCCGAAGACCAGTTGATGAATGAACAACATAGTAAAGAGCACCACCCAGACTCATTCGTCAGTGCCTAGGCATTCACTCGCCTAGTCTCGAGTCACCATATTCGGTTGGAACCACCTAAGGTGATTCCTGTGGGAATTAGCTCTAACCTATATGCACCCTTGTGCGTTCAACCACAACTCGTGGAAAATTCTCTTGCAAGCCGAGCGGTCTTTAACCAAATCTCCAAAGGCAACATCCTCTAATCTGCTGGCACTGCTTAACCAACAACGTTCCACATCTATGTCGCCACAAAGTGATGCACTAACGACGATACCAATGCCTATTGCATGTCGTGCTACCACCGCACATCACTGATCAAGCGAACACATACCGCATGTTCTTACATTTTCCACTCAGTAGAGTTTTGCACTGCACATGCCCCATTCTGAAAGATTGGCTCAGAGAGCAAGGCCTATTCGGCTAATTTTTAATCAATGTAAAATAATATCAAATAAGATTTTAATATTATTTTGTAATTATTTTAATGGTTTTAACATGTGTCACGTTATGATTGACACATAATAAACTTTTATTATTTTTGGGCCGATACAAAACAATTCAGCTGAGTATCAGTATCCGCCGATACAGCTGAATAGGCAGCCCAACGATTCAGGGCTTATACCGATAGTGACAACATTGGATAAAACTTCTCTCTCTCCAGACGTGTGTGTAGATCTTCTTTGGTTTACATCCTAGCTAGGAGTTTAGGATGAGGACCATATGAGTTGCATCAAGGAGAGTTAACAGTTCAGCAGTGTTCCCCACAACCTCAAGTGCTTTTCAATGAGAGGGTGCAGAAACAAGCATCGCCATGGGGGGCCCTATACCTTATCGTCGGACACTAACTAGACACAACCTATCCTATAACTAGTAGACTCCCCCCCCCTTCTTGCACCTTTAGACATGAAGTATCCACATCTTTACACCCACCCACCACATCATTTTCATTTCTTTTTCACGGTGACGGCAAGCTTGCCGACACAATCGCGATGCAATCAATCATACTCGTGTGCAGATGTGTGTGTGCGCGCACTTGTATGTATGAATGAACAGTTGAGTCTCCACAGAGAGCCACAAAAATGAACTTTACAATGGATGATCACCAGCAAAAGAGCCTTAAATGGGGAGACAAGAATTGAGATTGTGATAAGAGTTTGTCTATATATGCCGTAAGCACATAGTGGGAGGAGGGCCAAGCACTCACTATCATATGTGGTGCTCCTCTAAAAGGCCCAAAACTTAGATATGACATGAGTAGTACCAAAGTGTCTAGTGGAGATGAACCCCACCATGCACTTGCAACTAAGCCTATTTTCTAGGCTGGGACTGGCTTAGTGCGGTTTGCTTGGCACTGTCATGGTGCAACCAAAATCACTAATTACGATAGCGAACTGACTATGGTTCATCCGTACCATTGATGGCTCATCTATACAATTATGGATCTCCATTTATGGTGGGAGAAGCAAAAGGAAGGGTGTGGTGAGAGTGTTATTTTGGTCATGGGCATGGTTAAAACTGGTTTAATGATCGACATTCAAAGAGAAGTGCCCCCAAGGGCATTACTCATTTGGAGGAGTGACTTGTGAATGTTGCCAAGTTGACAGAACGTCATGAGTTCGAAACCGGGCCACATAGGACATCTCTTGCCACAAGAGCAGCCAGTGATAAGGGGGAGGGGGGGTTCCCCTTAACCTAGCCAAAAAAAATCAAAGGACGGAAAATTTTACTTCACCGTGCTTTAGAGCTGGGAAACAAACCGAAAATCTCATTGCTAGGCTCGGTTCAGCTCATCCTAGGCTAGTTCATGTTCGATTCATTTTGATGGCAAGCTAAGCATGAGATCGCTAGCCGAGCCAAGCACGAACAGGGCTTGTTCGCCTCAGTTGGGCTCATGTAGCCTCGTTTAAATAGCTTATATAGTATTTATATACCATACATACTAAAAGAAGCATGATAACTCTTCGGCTGGATGGATATACTTGTAACCCACTAGGCCAGGGTTTTCCCATTCTCAATAAAGAGCCTCCGATTAAAAAAAAATGAAACGAGCCAACTCAGGCTAGGCTCATTTAGCTGGGGTCCATATACATGACCTGAGCCCGAACAGCCCCCGGCCTGTTCCCTTAGTTTGAGCTCGTCCACCAACCCTACCTTGTAATTAAAAACACAACCAACCAAGGAATTGGTGTGGGTCCAAACAAAAGGAGAAAATTAGTTGCGTCTTGCTTAAACCAATCCGAGGCAGTGATTTATTAGCGGCCCAGCCTAATCTCTGAGCACCAAATGGGGATGAAAAACATCAAAATTAATTGCTCCTGTTTTGACCATTCTGACCACATTTTTGGGTCAGATTTGGACAATACTACCTGCCCATGTATATATATATATATATATATATATATATATATATATATATATATATATATATATATATATATATATATGTATATATATAATCACTAGAATATGAGAACCAAAATATGAGAAGTGGAAATATGGGCATTTTCAACACTTTTTTTGCAAATCCAACCATGTGGATGGGATTGGCATGATGAATTTGCTAGGAAACAAACATTGGATCGTGTATTTTTTATGAATTTTTTTGATTTTTGGATGTTTGAATATTTATAAAGAATATGAGCCATTGATTTTAAAATATTAAAAAATCTTATTTATGCAACAAAATTGGATGATTCAAGAACGTATTCTTATAAAACCAAGCATGTAGATATCACATTCATATGGTTAGATTCAAGAGAAAAGAACAAAAAAATCATGAAATTTGCTGTTCATACATTAGTTCTCATATTTTCAGTTCTCATTTTCTAGTGACTATATATGTGTGTACACACAGTCTTTTGTTTGTGCAAACAACTTAGCAAACTTTTTATTCTTTGTTCAAATGACCCCATCAATGTGATCTACGAGTTCTTTTTAGTGGAAACGGGCTTTTGAATCGCTGGAATCCAACCTATATAAATGAACAGTTATAAATGCATCAATTTTTCCTAACTAAAAAAGCATGATTTTCATTGAAAAACATGATTCAAGGGTCGTTTCCCACAAATCGAGCATGATGAATAGATCGACCAGCTGAGATTGAGTCAAAACAACTTGCATGGTGAGTTTCCAACTAAATTATGCACCATATCCACATATATAAATATATAGATATATATAGAGAGAGAGAGAGGGAGAGGTGTTTTTCCTCAAATCTGACCCTTCCGATGTATTTGGCATAGTTAATGTGTTAGAAAACAACACAGATCATGTATTTTCAAAGAAAAGCATGAATTTTTAAGCTTGAATATTTATGATAATTTTAAACCGTGGATTTTCAAATCTTAAAAAACTAACCCACGTGTCAGAATCAGATAATCTAAGAGTCCATTCCTATACCTAAGTTAAGCCAAGCCGCCAGAAATTGAACTAAAGGGACACGGGGGCCCCAATAAGCAAAAGGAAGTAGAAAAATCTTTCAAAATCATAATTATAACAATGCTATTGGAATGGATTTAAAGAGCCTCCTCCACTAGCAATCACTTCAAATTGCTGATAACCGCTCCCTCACAGCAATAACCCCACTGCTGTTCTGTGTTTCTGGTGCACAGTGATAAAACATTCAAATACCTGACAGCCTACTCTACAAGCCATGACTACCATCAGCTCACAACTGGATCTGCACTACAAGAAGCACCACCAGAACCACCGTAGAAACGATTCCGACGAGCTTGATGTCTTCGATGCGACAAGCTACTTCTCCGGCGAAGTGCGACACTGCCATGGTTCCTATGTAAAGAGTTTCAATGCGTCTCACAAGATTGTGAGAGAAGGGTGTTCATTTGGTGGGGTGAGAAAGAGTTTGGATGTCTCTTTGGGCACCAAGCTCACTTCTCAACCCCAATCACAGAAGCAAGACAAGAAGAAGAGCAGTGAGAAGAAGCCGAAGACTCCAAATTCGCCAGGGAGCAGCAGGCTGGCCTGCTTTTTGAATTCTCTCTTCACTCCAACTGCTAGTAAGAAGTCGAATCCAACCAAGGTGCCTATCAAAGACTGTGATGAGAGCCCATGTGGGAGAAGAAAGAGGAGAAGCATCAGCCATCTGCAGAGTGTAAGTGACACTGCTAAGTCTCTGTACTCTTCCTCCTCTGCTTCTGGTTTTGAGACACCACCACCCTCCACCCATTCAAATTCAAGGATTCACAAGGAGTTCAATGGTTTTCTTGACACAAAGAACTATGGGCAATTGAAGAATTCTCCCACAAACAGATCACTCACTATGTTCCCTTCAACTGATGAAAAAAGGCGCATAAATGTTGCTTGGTTGGATCAGAACTTCATATTCAGTGATGAATTTTTTGACAAGGCAGGCAAGAACTATAGAGGGTGTTTATGGAAGGAAGAGAGTTGTGGTAAAGATGGCGAGCTCCTCAATGGTCATCTGAGGGAAGGTAGACACTTTGAGAAAGCGTGCAAAATCATTGATGGGGAGGGGACTAAAGAGAGGGGGAGGGACTTCACTGATGGGTCTTTGAAAAAGGAGAGGAAGTGGTTTAATGAGTGCCTGTACGAGAAGAGCTTAAGGAAGGTTGAAGAGGTGGAAGATGGATTTCAGAGTGATTCGAGTTCAGATCTGTTTGAGCTTCAAAATTATGAACTTGGTGGTGATTATTACTCAGATGGCTTGCCTGTTTATGAGACAACCCACTTAAGAGGACATTAAGAGCTAAGTTTTACTAGTGTGGGGAAAGTATGGTTCTTTTCTTACTGTACTGCTCTTTTACTTAGCCAATAAAAAAAAAAACTGCTCTTTTACCTTTCTTTTCCTTTTGAAGATACTGTTATTTTTCTTGTTGACTCTGGGTAGTTGGGTTCTATGCATCCAGCAAAAAAAAGAGGGTGATGACAGTGAAAATGGCTATCTTCTTTGACTTTTGTTGTTTTGTTTATGTAATGTGCGTGCACCAAGCGGGTTCATGTATGACATGCTGACGTCTGTGATTATGATACACTTGGTGCGTTGAAAGACAAATTTGAAGTTAACGTGGCATGCATTGTGTGAATTCAAAAGCATTTTCATATGTACATGATGTGTAACTTTCATCTTCATGTGTGTGCGTGTGTGGAGAGAGAGTGCAAACCACCTCAGGCTAAGTTGTCGGAGGAGATGAACATAAAAAAGAATTGATTTTTCATTTGAGAAAATGATAATTCGAGAAGAAGTGAGGATAAACCTCACCCCCAAAATCCACGGGAGGGAATGAGGTTTATCCTCAACCCCCTCACCATGCGTGAGGGCTATAAAGACCCTCACGCAGACCCTCTTTCTATACACCCTACATCGAGAACGAGAGAGAGAGGGAAAAATAGAGAGATCATAGGGAAGAAAAAAAAATAGAGATTGAAGTTTACCGGAATCCAGTGCCGGCAACGAGGTAACCACCCTCTTCTATCTTCTTCTTCTTTATTCTACCATCTTTTCAGTGGGGTGAGGGCTGACAGTCATGGCTACCGATGATTTGCAGAGGGAGGCCGGTAACCATTGTTGCTGGCTTGATACAGAAAAAAGAAAAATGACAGAGGGACCAAGACAGAGAGAGGATCGACCGACACCGGCAACCAGTCGACGCCGGTGGCCGACCCATGCCCAAATGAGAGCAGAGGAGAGGGTCAGCAGGGACCGACCCCTTTGCACCTGAGAAACGAAAGGGGCTCTGCCCCTTCTGTTATTTTTAATCCAGATCGGGTCAGTCAGGGTGCGACCCAGACCGAACCGGGTCAGTTCGGATCGTGCCCAGACCGAGTCGCATTAAAAAAAATGATGAAAAAAAAGACCGAGTCGGTCTGGGTCGCACACAGACCAAGACAAGTTGATTAAGGGAAAAAAAGATATATGTGTGTTGGTTGAACCAGTTTGGCTTAAATCGGTTCATGCCAAACCGGGTCTAGCCGAACCGGTTTATATGGAGCGAACCAGTTTGACTTGAACCGGTTCAGACAAACTCAGTTTAGACCAAATCAATTCACAGGGAACCGGTTCAGACCAATTCGGGTCTGAGCCAAAGCGGTTTCGATCAACCCGAGTCAGTCTGGACCAGTTCGGGTCTGATTGGATATGGGTTCTGAGTCCGGATACAGTTTAAATTGGACCTATTCTGGATCCAGATTGACTGGTCAAGATCTGTTTGGATCAGTCTCAGACCCATATCAAAATCGGGTCTGGATTTGGTCAGATAGATCTGAATTCAGTCAGACAGCTCTGAATTCAGTTAGACAGTTCTGGATCCATTCAGACAGGTCTGGATCCAGTCGGACTATTCTAGATCCAGTCAGACTGTTCTGGTTCCAGTCAAACAGTTTTGAATCCGAATAAGTAATGGATCTAAATCCAAGCATATAGGGTTTGATCTAGATCAGAAATGGATCTGGATCGTAAGATAGTCTCGAATTGTACCAAATCCGAAATAACCATAATACCCTTTTGAGTACCTGAGATCCATTTTGATAAAATGGACATAACTTTGCACCCTAAACTCAGAATTGAGTGAGGTTTGGTGTGTTGGACTCGTATCATAAAAAGGAATCTACTAGTCTATAAAATTCAATCAAATTAGTGATGCAGAAATTAAGGGTTCATGAATAAATTCAAAAAAGGGTATTTTGATAATTTGATAATAACGTGTGAAGTTTTATGCATTAATATGAACATATTATGAAATCAAATCATACTGTTAGAACTTCGTGAGGCCTAATTTTGGGGAGAGCACATATTCGCCTTCAAGGTAAGGGATATTATAAGCAATTTTAGAAGTAAATAAACATTTTACGTTGCATGTTATTGTGATTTTGTGTATTAATATGAGTAGCATGATAGCTTTTGAGTGATACCATGACATGCATAAAAATTATCATGCTTGATATTATGAGTTAATTTTATATATGTGATTGTGATATCCATGTTAGTTGTGGCGTATCCTGCATGACTGAAAGAGATTGTATTTGCGATTGCATATCTAAATGTTCATTAATATCATGTATTGTGATGAGATTATGTTAGATTGGAGTCTCATACAGTATATTCATGTTGTATGAATAGATATTTTGAGATCAGCATGCATAACCCCTTAAATCTTGAAAGTTACGACCTGTGGCAAGGGCTACCTGGTTCACAGCCAAAGTGCAGCCACCACAGAGAGTGGGCTGCCGGTGATTTAACGATGTAGAGATCCACATCTTTGCATGCTTAGTGAGAGAAGTGTGAGTTCTAAAGTCATCATAAAATTTAAGAATGAGATTCGTTGTGAAGACTTTACAACATCACTCGTGAGAGAATGAGTGTATGACGAGTTTGAGAATATGGTTCAGTGGGTTGAACTTAGTTATGACTTAGAGTTTCACTCACACTAGGTTGGGACTCTTGAGGACCAAGGATGGTTGATAACCATTATGGTTAGAATGTAGTATAAATCATACCAAGATTGAGAGTTTGACATCCCGGCTAACTACTGGTGGGGTTTTCGTGGTGGTTCATTACAGTGCCTGGTGGTCTGGGGACCACTGGGAGTGTATGGTTCATTGTCTGGCCAACATATAGAATTGGAGTGCTCTACGGGGTTGCTATGCTCATAGACGGCTATGACCGGTATAGCCGACTTAGTGATAGTTGTGTGAGAGAGAAAGTTAATGGGAGAAACTAAAATATACCAACTTGTATGGTGTATCGAAAACTAAACTAAGACTAGGGACTTAGAGTTCACTATAATTGTAAGTTAATAGTTTATTTGCTTATAATTATTCTTTACTAGGTTATAGACTCACCCCCATGTTTAATTACAACTTTAGGTTTCAAGCATTAGACTAATCAGAACGTGAGCAACTTCTCCTTCTACAGCAGAGCATTTGGTATATTACATTTCTTTGTCATTGAATAAAATGTATTGGCTTTCCTTTGTCATGAATGATGAACTTTGTAAGAAAAAATGTGATGATATTGGTAATAAAATGAAAAGTTTTTTTTAGCCACGTTTTCTCTGTGTAAACTTTGAACTCTTCCTTCTGGGAAGTAATACCAACCGAACTTGGACTCCTGAGGTCACAAATCGGGGTGTTACAGAGAGAGAGATGTGTACTTAAGATCTCTCATGGACTTTCCTTGTGTACTTAGGCCTTATGTTATATTCATGGGACTCGTTCAGTAGGTATGGTACCATTGGCAATGAAGGAGACCCATCCCTGCTAGTTTTGTGGCTTTCACTGATGAAGGGCACAATGAAAATATGAGCTTATTGGTAGGAGTTGTTAGTGCAGGTCACCATGTGTTGGGACGTTGCAAGTTCAAAACTCAAACCCAAAACCCAATGGTATGTTGTGTAACTGGTGGGGTCTGACTAACCCCAGCTTGCCTTTCAAAAAAAAAGAAAAAAAGATGAACATATTGGGAAGCTTGCTATGTTTGACAAGTCAAATTTTTCTGTACAATACAGATGCCAGCAACTTGGGTAATGCAAAACTTGCTAAAAGATTTTTTTAGCACTATAATACAAAAATATTGAGTGCCAAAGTTTGAGGCAAAAAAAAATTATAAAAAGCCCTAGCGGGTAGAGCGATGAAACCCGTAGTGGCAGCTAATGAGCAATAAACCACCACTTGAACACTTGCAATGATTAATGAAGATTAGGAGTTCAATTTTAGTGTTGCGAACACAATCAAATAATGTATTTGATATTGAATTAGCTAAAGAGTTATAGAAAAAATTTGAGAGTTTTATATATAACAAAATTTCTACGTAATAAGTTTTATTGAAATAAGATAAAGAAATACACTAGTGTTATGGATCACTTGAATGTCTTTAATAAAGTTGTGAGTCATCTTATGAGTATGGATGTAGGGTTTGATAAAGATGATAAGTCTTGAATACTTTTAAAGTCTTTGTCTCTTAAATATGTGAGCTTGAAGACCACACTTTTGTATGAGAAACACAATAGCAAATTTGATGATGTTATTATTGGATTGCTTTCAAGCGAGATGCTTGATAAGGTTTCTTTGAATGATCAGAAAAATGAAAGCTTGATTACAAAGACATTGAATGAAAATAGGGGTCAGTCTAAGAAACGTGTACAATCACTATATCGCAACAAGTCAAAATTGAGAGACAAATCTAAATTGAGATGTCATTATTGCAAGAAGTTGAGGCACTTTATGAAAGAGTTTCACAAGCTTAAAGAGAAGGTCAAAGTAAAAGACATCAAAAATTTGAGAAATAGTCTCTATGTTTCTTTAAGTATGAATTTTTTTCTTGATTCATGGATTTTAGACTCTTGATGTTCTTTTCATATAACTCCGCCTGTGTAGTTATACACTGCCGGTCCCAAGCCCGGATAAAGGAGGAGGGTTGCGGTAGGCCTGTGACAGCCAGCATAAAAACTTTGTCATATCCTATGAAAATGAACCAATATGAGAATTTCGTTGGGGCGTTCCCTACTGAGCGACGCGTTGTACTCTCTAGGCCCGGAGGCAGTGATAAATGTGCAAGGGTTGCTAGGTCGTCGCCCAGAAGCGACGCGTCACACCGGCGCCCGGGTGTGGTGTCAAATAGGCAAGGGTTCCCTCACTTTGTTGGACGGGTGGGGGTAAAGAAGTTAGTCCATGACCATAAAATTAGGTTAGCCACTTGGAACATAGGGTCTTTAACTGGTAAGTTGGTAGAGTTAGTAGATGTTATGTGTAGGAGAAAGATTGATATTTTATGTCTTCAAGAGACCAAATGGGTAGGTGAGAAAGCTAAAGTGATAGAACCTTGGGGATATAAGATTTGGTATACAGGAATAAATAGGAATAGGAATAGGAATGGAGTAGGGATTGTTATGAGTCGTCAGTTTATAGATAATGTAGTTGAGGTCCGTAGGAAGGGTGATAGAATTTTACTTATTAAATTAGTATTAGGTACGGATATTATTAATATTATTAGTGTTTATGCACCTCAAGTAGGTTTAGATGATTCCATTAAGCATCAATTTTGGGAAGATTTAGATGGAGTAGTACAAGAGACATCTTATGGAGAAAAGCTTTTCATCGGCGGTGACCTTAATGGACATGTAGGCATTAGTAGGGATGGATTTGAGAATATCCATGGAGGCTATGGTATAGGAGAAAGAAATGAAAGTGGAGAAAGGATTTTAGATTTTTGTTTGTCCTATGATATGATCTTAGCAAACACTTGGTTTAGGAAGAGGGAGTCTCACCTAGTAACATTTAAAAGTGGGGTTAATACGAGTCAGATAGATTTTTTCCTACTTAGAAAGAGAGATAGGGGTTGTTGCATCGATTGTAAGGTTATACCAGGAGAAAGTGTAGCTACACAACATAGAGTCTTAATTTTAGATCTTAGAATTAGACAATGCCGCAAAAGGGATAGACATAGGATAGATCCTAGAATTAAGTGGTGGGCACTAAAAGGAGCTAAACAAGGAATGTTTGTAGAGCAGGTAGTTAAGGAAGTTGATTGGTGTCTCGAGGAGGATTCAGAATCAATGTAGAATAAGATAGCGGGTGGTATGAGAAAAGTAGCTAAGGAGGTATTGGGTGAGTCTAAAGGCGGTGCACCACTAGGTAAGGATACATCATGGTGGAACGAGTATTTGACCCAATAAATGTGTATTTGATTCCTACACCTCGTATAATGGTAGTAGTATTCTTGTAAAGAACGACAGTGCATATAAGACTATGAAAATTGATTGTAATAACTGTAATATGAATTATTGGGTTTATTTGCAAAAGATTTTAGCAGGTTCGGATCAGGTGGTGATCCAAACTGGGAGATTTGGTCTAAATCTGGAGGCAAGGCAGTACAAGCTTCAAATTATCGATCCAAACTGGTTTTGGATTAAGAACTCCAAAAAAACCCATTTAACAAAGCAGGTTAAGCCCGAAGCCCAATGAGGCAACTATTAAGCATAATTTTATGAGGAGCCTCTCCTCTCTCTTTTCTTTCTCTCTCTCTCTCGTTCCCCTCTCCCTCTCTCACTCATCTCTATCTTTTTACTCTTTCCCCCCTTTCCTCATTGCTTCCTTCTTTCATGACCGACCCTCCTCCTCCTTATCTCTACCTCTTTCTCTCCTCCATTCTTATCTTCTCTCTCTCGGTCTCTATCTTCTCTCTCCCCATTGTGTCTCTCATTCTCACGGAATGTCAGACACCGCCAAACCTCCACCCTGACCTCCCAATGTGGACGCCGACCACCATAGCAGTTGGCCGCCTCCACCACATCCTCTTCGTTTCAAGGGTGACTCGCTGAAGCCCCCTGTCGCTGGCCACCTAAATCACCTCTGAAACCCCCATCCTTTGTGTGGTCAAACGCTAGCCACACCTCCGTCCTATTTCTCTGGTTGTCGAATGTCGTCGGCCACCTCTGCTGGTTTCCTCGGTTGGCCAAAAGCCACTGTGAGCCACCTCCGTTGTTTGCCAGTTGCCGCCCCCCATTGTGCCACTGATGACCCCCTAACGGGTTCCTTTTCGCCGGTTGCCACCGACCGTCATTGTCTGCCTGAATGTCGCTTGTGTCCCCGGATGAACGGCATCTGAATGGTTTATGAACAAGGAGCCTCTGACACGATTGGCTCTCTAATTGTTTTAGAGTCCATGTCAGGTACCGTAAGAGCTGCCTTTAATGCCATTCATTGGTTTATCTACAGAAGGAACAGCCACACAAACACATGGTTTTGAGATTAATTTCAGCTGTCCATTTGTTTGCGAACTACATGATCGACATTTAAAGCTCTTTATAAAACTTGTAGAACCCATTTAAGATGAAAAAGGACACATCCATCTTGTTTTGGAGGCCATTCATCCTATGGATGAACAGTATTAGAGGCAGCTCTTACGAATACACACTTATTCTTTTACCTTATCCTCCTACGCAATGTTGTCACTATAGTATCGGCGTTGGGCCACCAATACGGATACTCAGCTGAATCGTTTTGTATCGGCCAGAAAATAATAATAAAAAATATTGTGTCAACCATATGTTAAAATTATTAAAATAGTATTAAAATAATAATAAAATTTTATTTTTTAGTATTTTTTGACATTTATTTAAAAATAGCAGATTCAAGGTGAAGCTTATCAAAATTTTGTGGGGTGTGTGTGTGGTGACGGGGGCCTGCCCCGCTTTGCCCTGTTTGGACCGGTGATTGAGGACATGAAACCAGGAATGGGCCGAGGATGAAGGTTAAAATCAAAACTCTTCTAAGGATGGACTTACTATTGCCCCTGCTCAGTCTTTGATTCCTGCTAAGAAAATTATTATTATACCTTTATATATATATATATAACCCTAATATAAAACCCTTTCTCGAATCTCTCATCTCTCCTTCGTTTCCTTCCTCTAAGGAGCCGCACTAGCTCACATTTCTCTCATTTTCTTCTTTTGCTTCCTCTAACAGCGAAAGGCCGCAGCAGCTCGGAAAACGGATCCCCGCCCCGCCCTGCCTTGCCTCGCTCCTGTTGAACTAGAGATAGAGGACATGAAACAAATAATGTACGAATGATGGAGGTTAAAATCAAAAGCCGTGAAAGGATGAAGGGCAAAATTTTGATACTGGCGAGGGTGGAGACCTTGTCCCCCTTTCTGGTCCACTGCCATCCGTATAACATTGCTCTTATGCCATGAAAATAGGCAGAAAATTGCACTGTCAAACGTAAGAGAACATGCCATGTCTATTTCTGGTTTACATTTACACTTGTCATAGGTTAGTTAATTGCCGGTCGTTTTTTTTTTTGCCTTGTCTTCTTTAGAGAATGATTGAAACTAATGATATACTTAACTTTCCAACTAGGGATAACGCACATGACCACTAATACCCCATAGCCTGTGATTTTTTTATATAGCTTAATATATATATATATATATATAACTTATTTTTAAAATATATAAATAATTAATTAAAGGAAATAAATTTTTTTTATATAGCTTAATATATATTTAAATTAAAACATAGTGGCCCATCCATATGGTTGGGCCAAGATTATGTTAATTT
Source organism: Nuphar pumila (assembly GCF_984573655.1). Taxonomy (NCBI): domain Eukaryota; kingdom Viridiplantae; phylum Streptophyta; class Magnoliopsida; order Nymphaeales; family Nymphaeaceae; genus Nuphar; species Nuphar pumila. The sequence continues at coordinate 118,516,838 of NC_143253.1, read as the reverse complement.
TTTATGATAAATATGACGAATAAACATATAAAAAAATATGCATTTCAAACATATATTGTTGAGAAGTTTATGCATGTGCCAATAAGAAAGGAGAGAATAGTGATTTGGGAAGATATTTTAGGGGAGAGATTCTCATTAATTTACTATTGAGAGAGAGCATATATGGTAACTGAGGAGTTTCTGAAAAAATACAAGATATCTTGTAGGAAGACTTTTTTTCAAAACTATATAAAAAAGGGCAAGCATATCTATTGTTTTCTTACCAATGGGTCTCTGTGTGGTTGGTAGGAGCTGTCAGTACATGTCTCCTTGTGGCTGAGCGTTGCAGGTTCAAACCCCAATGGTAAGATTGAATAATAACTGCTGGGCCCAGCTTGCCTTTCAAATATATCTATATATTTATTTATTTATTTATTTATTCATTTCTTTCTTTAAAAAAAAGGGTAAAGGATATATATTTTTTATGACATTGTTAGAAAACATGGCAAATATGTGAATTTGGAAAAAGTAATGAATCTTCTAATTTTTGAAACCTATTACTCTGAATTCTGCTTTTATAATATTTAGAATTAGGATTAAGATTACCATTTAGGATTTATGAAAGAAAAAATCCTTGATGGTGAACTTATTGATAGTTCCCACAGCTTTCATAGTCTCACGGCAATGCCAGCAGTAGACACACAGCAGTGGGTTTTGAACTTGTAACATCTCACGAGTAGCCCTTATCAAATGAGTGGAGCCCCAATGGGGAACCCTGAGCCTATGATCATTAGGACATTAAGGAAAATAAAAATCATGGTGAAGGGATTGAATTTTCTTTGTTTTTTTTTTTAACAAAAGTTTTTTTTTTTACTATGAATATAATAAGAACATGGTGAGCACACTGACCAGAAGATGAGGAATCACTCCCTTTTTAACGTGAGAAAGGCTGGAGAAGACTCACATGAGTAGCAATTGAGCAAGTTACTTAAAGTTGACGTTTAATAATTCTACTTGGTCTATGTTTGCTTCTTCAAACTCTACTAAAAAATGGCCCGTCCTTGCAAACAAGAGAAAAAGATAAAGATGTTAAGGTACACAAACATAGAGCTGCACACACAGTAATAAAATTTGTGGATTAAATTGTTGATAAGCAATGGAATGAGTTGTGATTAACCAAACAAAACTTGGATTCATGTTCAAAACTAGGGGTGGCAATTTCTGACCCGACCCGCCAACCCGCCTCTTAGGCGGGTTCGGGTTGGGCTTAAGCCAACCCGTTTAATAAACGGGTCGACCCGCGTAACCCATTTATTAAACAAGTCGAGTTCGGGTTGGGGGTATGCCAACCCGCCAACCCGGCTGACCCGTTTAATAAACGGGTTAGGCGGGTGGGTCAACCCGCCAACCCGTCTGCCCGACCCGTCAACCCGACCCGCCAACCTGCCTACCTGCCAACCCGATCCGTCAACCCGCCAACCCGACCCGCCAACCTGACTCGCGAACCTGAAAACCCGTTTACCCGACCCAACCCATTTATTAAATGGGTTGGCGGGTCGTGTCGGGTTACCCGTTTATTAAACGGGTCGGGTTCGTGTTTGCCACAGCCGACCCGTTTAATAAACGGGTCGGGTTCGGGTTGAGGTATGCTGACACGCCAACCCGCCAACCCGACCCGATTGCCACCCCTATTCAAAACACACACACACACACACACACACATATATATATATATATATATATATATATATATATATATATATATATATAGAGAGAGAGAGAGAGAGAGAGAGAGTAATGGGTCGGTGCTAAATAGGGTTTTTGAGTTTTTTTCATTTTTTTTTAAATTTGACTGGACAGATGTGATCTATGTACTTGATTTTATAGGGATCAGCTCTTGAAGCATTTGATTCCAACACATGGGTGGGTTTTTATAAAGTTTGAAAAATCAGCGGTTCAAAATCTTTGTGAATTTTTGAGGCTCCAAACATCATTTTTTTCATTGAAAACACATGATCCAGGTGTGGATTCTTAGTAAGTTGACCATAACATATTTATAGGGCCGGAACTGGATAAAAAGCACCGGAGAAGCTGAAAAACCCATTTAGCACGCAGTTTAGTACCAAATGGATTTTCATGTGTGTGTGTATATATATATACTCTCGTTTAATTGAAGTTTTAGATTTTCAAATTTTTTGAACTTTTTTTTGTTGATCATACCCTATAGATTTGATCTATAAGCATTATTTAATAGATAATAAGTTTTGGATCATGTGATTATAGCATACATGTATATTTTTTAAGAACATTAAAAATCAATGCCTCACAATGTATCAAAATTTCATGACTTAAAAAATCATGTTTTATGTTTAAAAAACATGATCCAAAGCATGATTTTGATTGAGAAGATACAACCTACAACAATAATTTCTAGCATGTGGGAGTAGGAACTCTTGGAGCACACTAGCATTACTCTCTCTCTCTCTCTCTCTCTCTCACACACACACACACACATATATATATATATATATATATATATATATATATATATATATATATATATATATATATATATATATATATATATATATATATATATATATAACTTATACTGGTAAAAAAATAATGATCATATGATGGCTATCACCTTCAAATGTTGGTCTCCTAAAGCTGGAGACTTTGCTTTATGGAATATTGGAGCATTAAAAAACACACACACACACATTTGCTTGGAAATAGAACATAGATTGAAGTTTCATTTGATTAAGAGATCAAGTAATAGTTCTATCTTTTGCCAATCATTTGGAGGATTACAATGGTGACTACTGCTTTCCTAGTGGCTGTTGATGCAAATATGCTTGCACTTGATTAGATGCAAACAAAGATCAGTATAAAAAGAACTTCTAAAGAATAGGATTACCATCATGGACTAACTGCTGTGAACTAACCATGTGTAAGAGTTATGAATGGCAATATCATGCATCATTTGAAGTGAACTTGTTGGCCTCCATTAATTAACCTATAATAGCTATTCCGAAACCACAAGTAAGCTCACAAGATCCACAAACCGCCCATCACAAAAATATCAATGGCATAAATACCTAAGGCTTTTTATAAGGCAGTCTTTAAAATAGGGTTGCACATTAAAATCAAAGCACCTTATGAGACGTGTGTGAGAGAGAGTAGCAGTACCATAAGATATTATTTGTTCAATTAATTTCTATCTCATCTATAAGTTGCATGAGAAAAACCTAAAACAAAGAAATATTATAATATAAAAAGGAATTTTGTTCAATGAGAAGATTGTCACAAAAGAAAGAAATCAACTTTGAATAGAAAACCCGCAAGGCCACAAATCTATGAGGTTATATTAGGGAAGACTCTTCAAAGAAAGAAATCTACGTTGAATAGGAAACCACAAAGCCACAAATCTAAGAGTCTTCATATTATGGAAGACTCCTCTACACAAAATTTTCTCTCTAAATTCACAATTTTAGGTTGTGCGTGATGGGGGCATTTTCAACAAATTTACACAATTGAGGTAATGACATCTATGCCATAAAGTTTCAAATGTCATTTTCAAAAAGTTAAAACAATGCTATAATTTTGTACAACATTGCCCTTGATACCAATGGGGGCTCCGCTTGTCTGGCTGGAGCAGGTAGTGAATGTACCCTTGTGTTGGAACGTTGCAAGTTCAAATCCCAATGGTATATGGTCATATAACTGGTAGGGGTCTGCCTAACCCCAGCTTTCTAGGTCGAGAAAAACATTTCCCTTGATCCATCTTTAATAAGTAGTAAGATAACACTAGCTTGATATAAGAAGATATTCGCTTAGAAGACTTGTGGGTGACGACATCCCTTGCTAACCTACGAAGGAGAGGTACCAATAATTCTCTTAATGAAAGATCATAGGTACCAATAGGGGCTTCACCTTTCTGGTAGGAGCAGCTAGTGCACGTCACCTTGTGTTGGGATGTTGCAGGTTCAAAACCAAATGGTGTAATTGTATAACCTCAACACTTTGTCCAAATTTTATGAATTACTTTTTTTTCTTTGCAGCAAACTTTATAAAAGATTTTAGCAGCGAAAATAGACGATAGTTAGTTGTCAATTTTAAAAGATGTCGGGTGGGTCACAGGTATGTGGCCAATCACTCATTGTCCACCAAAATATTTTATTTAAGCAAATCAAAATGAGATATTTATTACAAATCGTACTGTTTAGTAAAGCAATAGTAGATAAACTATTTGTATACAGAATATCTAACAAAGTCTAGAGAAACCCTGAATCTTGATGTCGCCCTACTCCGTATATCACACCGTAGGTTCAGTACCTGTATCTCCTATAAAATGGGGTCAAAATCATTCCAGGTTTGGTAGAAAAGCATTTTAATTCTAACATGTATAATATGTCAATGAAATAAAAGGTCACTCTAGAGCCATAGTTGAAAGCATGCAAGAGCTCCTCGAGCCTAGCTTAGCCATATGAATATAATTTGGGTCTTTCACCCGATCGGCCAAACAGCGTACCAAGATCAGTACCTTACATAAGGTGATGCATGAGTAGTATGAACGTGCATTCATTCATTCATTAATATACTTATGATTAATGCATTGTTTCGATAATTACAAGTTTATCTCTTAGTATGCAGGAGAACCTAACTTTGACATCAAACGAAGTCATCAGTGTGTTTCTTATGCTATGTATTTTTGTGCTTAGACGCCCAAGTGACCCTGGTCGTAGTGGGGCAATAAATTTTTGTCAGGAGACCCCCCATCAGGCCGCTTCAGATGCATTATACTACTACAGTAGCGGAGTCAACTCCTAGGTCTTAGAGATAACCTCTGAGTGATCAGGGGATCGCATGAACCCTTTGGTTTATAAAATAAAGTATGTCACTTGAAGTAGTACCATCATCATATTCCTCGATGAGCATAAGTCCTGAAGGAGTTCGATGGCATAATCTTTATTGTTAGAACATCGAGTGTCACGTAGGCAACCAGTACATTATACACAAAAAGAATATGAACCCAACCCCAACCAGTTTTTTGAAGCACGAGCCATCTCCCATGTAGACAAGAACTATAATTATGTTTGTTTATATGCATGCAAACATCACTTTTGGCACCTACAACCTTCAAGAGCACTTTACCATATTGCGGGTGTGTGATCATCGCAAAATTTTTCCTCTCTTGTGGTTTCTCTCTTTTCCTTCTTTTTTCCTTTCTAACCTCTATTTTCCTCCTTTTTGAAGGGAGAAAAATAAAAGAGAGAAAAGAAGAGAGAAGAGGAACATTTTTGCGGGGTCTCACTTGACCTTGATTTGAAAATATTTAGAAAATTACTCGCCTCTGTTTTGAAATATTGCGGAAAAATGGGGAGACGGGATTCGTTCGTCGGTACGAGGTTCGACCGTTCCTGGCGCCTTTACCAGAGGTAATCAAACCAAGGATCGAATTTATGCCTTTTTGCTTTGCCTAAATATTATCTAAGAATTTATCCTAAGTCTAAATGCACAAAGAATCATGCTTGTGCAATGCAAGGATGTATGCTCTTTTAAAAGATGTTTTTGAAAATTTCCAAGTATTCTGAGATAAACTTGATAATGGAGTGAAGAGATGGGTTTTGAATGGTAGAATTTAACTTAGAACTTGAGATAGGTCAGAGAAGTTCTAAGTCTTTGAAATAATCAGAGATTGGAAAATAAATCTTGATTTGAAAAGAATGATCTTTGAAGCTGAGATAAAAGGGAAAAGGAAGAAAATTTCAAAGTCAGAAGATGGACTTTGAACTTAGAGATAAAATTTGAAATGGAATTGAATTTTAGATTTTAAGATTTGAAATCAGGATAGAATTTGGATTTGAGATTTAGAATTGAGAGTGGAATTGGATTTGAAGGATGGAGTTTGAATCCAAAGTCTGAATCCTAAATGGAATTTGGATCTGAAGTCTGAGATCTAAAAGAAAGATGAATTTTGAATTTAAAATCCCAAATGGGAATTGGATCTGAAATTTGGAATGGAATTTGGATCTGAAATCTGAGATCCAAGATAAAATTGGATTCTGGATCCTAAAATAGAATTGGATCTTAAAATGGGTTTAGGATCTGAAATCTGAGATCCAAGATAGAGTTGGACTCTAGATCCTAAGATGGATTTTGGACCTGAAGTCTGAGATTCAAAAGTAGAACTGGGTTCTGGATCCTAAAATGGATTTGGATCTTGAAGTCTAAGATCCAAAGTAGAATTGGATTCGGGATCCTAGAATGGAGTGGATCTGAAGTCTGAGATCCAAGATGAAATTGGATTTCTGGATCCTAAAATAGATTTGGATCTGAAGCTTGAGATCCAAGGTAAAGTTGGATTCCGGATCTAGAATCCTAAATGGGGATTGGATCTGGATTTCGAGATCCAAAAGTAGAGATTTATACTTGAAAATCTGGATCCAAGTTGGGATTATGATCTAACTTTGGATTTGAATTCTGAAAGTCCAAATGGGACTTTTGAAGATGGATCTGGGTTTTAAAAGACCCAGATTGAATTTAAAATTTAGGAAGGGTCAAGCTTTGAGATTCAGATTCAATCTCAAACTTTGATTTTTGACTTTTGAAGGTGAGAAGATAAGTTTGATTTTGAATTTGAAATCGGAAGATGGATCAGAAACTTTAAATTGAACTTTGAAGTTTGATTTAGAATTTGAGTTATGGGATATACAAATGAATTTCAAAGTCAATTTGGACTTCGAATTTAAAGTTTGAATTGAGGATCAGAAGAAGAATAAAAAAAAACTTCAAAGTTAATCTGAACTTTTGAATTTGAATTTTGAATTGAACTGGAAATTTGAATTTTGAATACAAAGTCATTTTGAAATTTCAAAGTCAAATTGGACTTTTGAAACTGAATTTTTGAATCTTGAAATAAGATAAAATTGAGTTTTAATCTATAGAATTGATTTGAGAAATGAAGAAAGATACTCAAAATCACTTGGAGTTTTTGAAAAGAAATTCTGAAAATATGATGCAATTCTATCCTAAATGATGAATGAATTTAAAGAATTTGAAATTGAATTTTGAAAAGCATATCTCATTCTTTAAATGAATTTAAAATAAGATTGAAAATATAATGCATCCTTGACTATGGTCATTGAATGTATTATATAATAATCATATTTAAATTCAAATGAAGAATAAGATATATTTTTTGTGCTTTTATAGAGTTTAGAATGAAATTAATTCTCAATATATCCTGACTATGGCCATTGATATATATATTGAATCAATTTTAGACTAAACTCTTATAAAAGAGAAAAATATTTAAGAAAAATATGATGAATTTTGAAAAAAAAAGGTCCAGTGTGGGTCCAATGTTATTTTATAAAAGATAAAAATACTAAGTTTTGTTTACATCCTGACTATGGCCATTGATGTAAATCATCAACTTAGGATTAATTACCTCTTACGAAATGGTGCACGTGTCATTCGTGTTCATGTTTGTGAGATTTTGGAAAATAAAGATAAAAAGCATGAAAACAAGCAATTTATGACATCACTATGCTCATTCATTCTATCTAAAACAAGAAATGTAGATTCTCATTAAGACCTAACTTATTACAACATATAAAATTGAATTTACAACTCCAAATGATGACATTTTCCACATATTTCCTGCAAAACAAACTGGGTTAATATGAAAAATGGAAGAAAATTGCACATATCATATGGATATTAATGGAAAAAATGCTCACATGCCAAGGTATTTAAGATCTAAATTGTGGAAACATTAAAGCGATATATATTTATGTACATATATACATGCATACATATGCATATACGTATATCTATATACATATAGGTATATATAAATATGATTATATATATACATTATATATATTATATATATATATATAGGTGAAGTGGTGAATGTGGAGGGACACTGTATAGGCAATATTAATTTTGCAGGAGGTGGGGTAAGTAGCCAATATCTACCATCATGAAATGTAAAAGATAGTAACTGACATGCAAGTGCAACAATTTACATAATACTATATGCAAATTTTATGGAAAATCAATGTCAGATGTGATAATAGAGGTGCAGTAGCAGACCTATATTCAGTGGATGCACAAGTATCGAACTTGGGGTAAGTGTAGATAACTACTTAACTCACTAATATAATTTCCCATTCCACTGTAATATGTCATGGATTGGTGTGCTCAAGGGGTTGTGGCATGGACTAAACAGCCATAGGTGCTTATGTAGTTAGCAGGTTGAATACAGATAATTAGTTAAGAATGTATAATAAAGTAGATGGGTTGGGCAGGTGGTTATGATTATGTGGGGGTTGAAGCTGAAGCAATTTTTAGGTGATGGGTTATTTGCTGGGAAAGTATTGAGAAGTGTATATTGTGTAGTTAAGCGAAGGTATGAAAATGGTGGCAATTGGGAAAATGCTACAGATGCTGCAGCTAGGTATTGATGGTGTGCAGGGGACATGTAACAGTGAGAAGGTGGGGACATGCGTATAGGTGGCCATCTAGGGATATACAAGAGATGTGAAATACAATTGACAGAGGATTTAGCTGCAAGTGCAGGTAGGTGTAATGAAGGAAAGGCATGTAATGAGAAGGATGGATCTATAGGCACAACAACAAAAAATATAAATACTAGCTAGAAGAGAGGAAGAATTGCAACAACGGAAAATGTTGTGTATGACAGGTGATGTGAAGGTGTTGGAGCTAATGTAGGACCTGTAGATGGGTACTATTCTGCTACAGTGAGTGCTAAATTGTTGTATATGAAGCATAACATGGGTGGGGCATAGGGGCTGGCGCAGCAAGGTGTTGCTATGGCTTGTGCTATTGAATAGTGCAGAGTGACATGGTGTGCAAGGTTTGAAGCTAAAGTGGGTGCAGCATATAGCAGACATACTGCAAGATGTGCCAGGTGGTGCCGAGATGATGAAGATGCAGGGGTGTTACTGTAGGACAGCAAAATAATGGAAAATGGTGCACAGAGGATATGCAGAAAATGCGAGAACTGCTACTGTAAAAGCTATGTAAAGGGGGATGACAAGTAAAGGGGTGCAGAGTGAAGTACTCCACCTATGATGACCATACATAAACCATTGTCCTCTGCTGAAGATTATTAGAGATGGTCCTCTGCTGGAGATCGAACATTGCAGCTACTATAGCAATGGAAGACCGAGCTGTGAATGTGGTGGGGTGATGTGGGAGAAGCTGTCAAGAGCTGAAGGGGGTTTTGTGCTGGAAATGTTAGTAGGTTAGTGAACATGGGGTGAGTATGGGTGCACTGGGTGCATTTGCAGAAAAATATAGGGATGTGAATGCTACAGGTGGGTTGCTGCAAAATGGTTGTAACAAGGGGGGCGTATATAGATGACGCTACAGAGAGGTGAGTTGGAGATGGAAGCTAAACCTTAATGTAAAAAATGTGATTTGCCTAGGAAGGCTACACTGTACATATATGCAGGGAATGGAGAAGTTATGTACAGGTGATGGTAAAAAAAAAAGGAATTTCACAAAATCCCTATCAAAGTTTTTGCAAAATTCATTCACAGTCATATATTCAAAATGAATTGATTTAAAATCCAAATGGTCTCAGCTTACCAATAAATCTATGTTATTTTGGCATTTACATACCTGAGAAGGAATAGAACCTCACTAAACAACCCTCGCAAATTTGAAGAATCCTCCATCAAAAGGAAAAGAGGCACCGACTTTCCTAATGCGTGAGTGAAACCTACTGATATATTCAGTAATACTCCAATATCCTGAGATTTATAAAGCCATTGAAGGGCCTCACTTGATGATGACATAGCTCCAGAATCCTAATATATGAAGACAAAACAAAACCAAGGTATTTGCTCCCATGCAATTTTATTAGAATAACAAAGAACATGTTCACATATATGCTCTCTTCTTAACAATCTAAACGTCCTTGTATATCTAGCACACTTGGGAGGGGAGTTCAATGGAGAGTAAAACAAATAACACACAGAACCACCTGCAAAATATCATTACCTGACCCTGACACCTCATAACCTTGGGTCTATGATTTAGAACCTAGCTACTTAACAATGAGTTGAATGCCCTGATAAACAACCGAAGTCAATAAAACCTACAGATGATTTGGTTTTGCCAAATTAACATGCATCAAATATCACGCAGCAAATGTTGTTGCAATATTTAGGTTCATATATCAGGTCTAGGAGAGAAAAAAAAAAGAAAACTGTTATAAATCATGAAAGATTAATACATGCCGAAATCCAAATAATGGAAAGCCATTACAGAGGTTATAAAATCCCCTGTAATTGAATTCTGAACACCTGTAATTTATGCAGTTAAGCTAATTCCACTCAAGATGAAATGCTAAAAAAAAATGAGGGTAACGCCGGACAGATTCACAGGGAGAGATCCAAATCTGAGCCCAAGCCAAAACTCCACCATGACCAGACTAGCCGAGTGATTGGCCATCTGGAATTACTTTAACACCTATCACACATCGATCAGTTATCCTGAGGCATAAATATAGCCATTCTAGTAGTTACTTCAAAATAGGGAAGATTGATGATATGTAATAAAAAAAAAGAAGGGATGAAAAACGATAAAACAAGATGAAAATACGCAGATGCTAATGCTCAAGGACGTGATGCAGATGGATCCAAATGTGTGACGGATAATGCAATGATAGAAGAACGTGGGTATAGGCTAATCGATGAAAAGCAAAACTTCAGAAAAAAATAAATAAGATCGATCAGAAGGCTGGAAGAACGAAATACAGACATTGTAATGTAGGTTGCAACCAAATGTGAAAAGAAAAAAAGAAAAAGAAAAAGGGGCCGAATGAACGAGTGAATCCTCATCTGGAATGAAGCACTCTAATAAAATGATGTAGACGACAAATGAAACAACAGAAGACCCAAAGAAAGAAATGGCGGATCGAACTGGAAAAATATCAAACACTGTGAAAATGCAATGAGTGATAATTTAAATGGATGAAACACTATGAACTAAAAAAAATGTGATTAAGAGGGTAATGAAATGCCAGGCTAAAACAAGAAACCAGACGTAAATTGAAACTTAAATTGCCGAGTAACAGGAAATCAAAACTGTTGTGACCATCAAGGTCGACTGATCATCCAAGTAAAACGGGAATTCGACAGTCGACTGATAATTGAAACAAACAGAAATGTCATTACCACTTGGTAATAAAACATTTACGGATTGGAAACAGAGAAAACAAATTTGTCAGCAAAACAAGAAAGGAAAAGCAACGAAGAGTGTTGGAATGAGATCATTCCAGTGTTAATGTAGCAGTAGGTGGGTCGTTTCTGCCATATGCAGGTCGACCTTACCATTGATGCTCTTATAAACAAATAAAAGAAAAGGAATGAAGAAGATCAAAAGGAAATCGATATAGAGAAATGTTGTAAATAAAATAAATGGAAAGAGATGTTTACAAAACAGGAAAGAAAAGAAAAAAAAAAGTAGAAAAGGTAGAAGAATGACTACTTACCTGTAACAGGCTATGGGATTGATTCCTTTCAATCGGTTGGGGAAGAACCAGAGAATTGGAGGGAGAAGAAGAAGAAAAAAGGGGTTTGAAGAAAGTGAAAACAAACCTTTGTGAAAGATGGGTGCGGGGGTGAGGGATGGATCGTGGAGGGGAGGCGATGGGAAAAAGGGTTTTAAGAGTTTCGTGAAAGGGAAGTCGAGAAGGGGAGAGAGGGAGAAGGAGAAAGAAAGGGTTTGGAAGAGGGTTTTTCTAGAGGAGTTTGTGAAGGCTGAGAGAGAGCGACCCTATCAAAATAAAAACCGAATTAGGGTTTTTTTTCAAGCATGTCTTTTTACTTTATAAAATTTCCAAAACGAGGCTCTTTTTATAAGACTTTTTTTTCAAAAAAAAAAGATAAATTTAAATAAAAAATGTTTTTCAAAAGGTGGTTCTAAGAGCTTATTATTATATTATTATTTTTTTTTGTATTTTCTTGTGTTTTCTGATTTTTGTATTTTTGACAAAAAGACTTTAAAACTAGGGAAAATGAGAGATTAAAGACTATTTTTGGATTTTTTTTGAGAAATATTTACAAAAGAGGAGTTTTTTGAGAATTTTAACGTTGTTTCTTAAAAAATTTCTTCAGAAAATGGGTTAAGAATAAAAATGAGTTTGGGTTCCAGCGAATCTGAGAAATGAATGGAATTTTTGGTTAAAATTTGACCCGATTATTCAGAGAATGTGAGTCAGGGGCAAAAAATGAATTTTTGGATTTCTTTGGAAAATTTGGGGTGTTCACAAGGTGGATAACCAACTTTGGCACAACGGTGCTTACGAGTATTAGTTTTGTAACAGTAGTTTACAGAGGCATACATAATCAAAGATCACTTTTGATCGACTACTCATGTGTATTTAGCTGTAACGAGTGCCAGCCTAACAAGGCACAATAGCTACTCTAGCCCAACGGCCCTTACGATGTCCTTGAAGGCAAAAATAAAATGTGTCATCTCGACAGGGTTTCAATAACAAGGGCATCATCGTGTTATCCATACTAGCTTAGGTGAGTATTTTGCCACAATCTTTGGCAGCATCTCTTCTTTTTAGCGAAAAAAATGCTACGTTCTTTTTTAGTTCGGAGAGCATCTTGGTAGAAATTTTGGCAGCATCTCTCATGTTTAACGAAAAAAATATTACTTTCATTTTTGGATAGATGTGCATTATTGTGTGTATGTTACATCTTCTATAGTTTATCAAAAATGTATGCCTTAGTTAGGCCTTATGCTGGTGATATAGATGTCTACGTAAATATAGTTTTGCACAAATCTAAAACATTTTCAATTGAGGTTTTTTCACCAAATAATATTTTGAACGCGGTAAGGCTTTTGAATCGCTTCGAGTGATAGGGATCAATCACCATTTGTACGCTTATTACAATGTAATTATATTTATTAAAAACAAGAGCATGTGCATGTAACAACGCGACGATAAAGTAAATAGCAAAAAACATAAAACCTATGCACATAACAGCTCGATGACAAAGTAAAGTGAGTAAAGCAAAGCCCATTAAATAAAATCATGCATTAAGCTAAGTAACTTGCATAAAATAATATATATATATATATATATATATAGTAAATAGAGAAGTAGTCGCAAAGATACATGAATGAACACCGAAGTTGTTTCTGGTAGCCTAGAGGGTGTGAACCAAATACTAAGACCCTATGACACATAATTTATCATAAATATCGATAAGTAGTCATAAGGATACACGAGTGAACACTGAAGAAAGCTTGCAGTGGCCTAAAGAGCATGAACCAAGAACTATGACCTGATATCGTTTTGAAAATGTGTACGGTAAAAAAAATTTATTGTACACGATAGTTATTTCAACAAATATAACTTGAAATAAGGAACGACGTTTAAACCTACCAAAAATCTGATAAAGGTGGTTTAACGCAAGCATTGAGGCGCTCTTAGGTCATGGTCGGCCCATCTTTATGTCTGGTACGATCACAATAAAGAGTGTCTGTTATAGAACTCATTGACACAAAAAAACATAAAAAAATCTAGAGAGAGAAGGCTCTTCTAGAGAGAGCTCTTTTCTAAAGAGAGAAAATCTACAAAAGGCTCTTTTCTAGATAGAGTCATTTTCTAGAGAGCGAGAAAAACTATAGAAAGGAGAGAGAAAGCTAGAGAGAGGCGGTGGCGATTTTCTGAAAGGGAGAGTGGGTCATATTTAAAGAGGTTGGGTGTGGGTCCCACCCAAAGGGATAAGTATGTCCTTCTTTCCAATTTTTTTCTACCATTTTCGAATAAGGATAAATATGTCTCTTGTGGGGCCCACCTAGATATTTTCATGAGAATTTATGTAGTACTTACAAGATATTTTTGTGAGATATTTATGTGGGTCCTGCACATTTTTGGGGTTTTCCTGATATTTTTGCGAAAAAAATGATTACGTCATTCTTTTCGTCTCGACGAGACGAAACAAATTTTCTCTGCGGAATTCTCTTGTTTTGCCAAATGAGCACGATATAGCTTTCTTAATGTTTTAAGCATATATCCTTGAGGATATATGCATCCTAAATATAATTGGCTATGCAAAATTCATTTGTTTCGCATTTCATGTCAATATAATAAAAATTATATAAAAATACCTCATATTTTTATCCAAAAGTTTATTGAAAAAAATGTGAATCTTACACTATATCACAAGTGCAGATTAATGGTTGTTCACAATAAAGACAAAAGCAACCCAACTGGTTTTTTTTTTAGAGAAAGTTAAGTTCATTCAGATTTTAGGAAAAACAGAGTGCGGAATAGGTGAGGAGGAGTCACCAAAGTTCCAAGTACAGTCATAAAAACAGAAGAAAAAATCACAAATTACTGAAGAAAACAGTAAAAGTTACAGCAGAAAAAAAGGGAAAAATCAGGCACTGTTAATCGGTATTTGCCCAACCCGACGCACCCCCACCCAACTCACATCCGAACCCTGCCATTTCAACTTGATGCCTTCAAGAAAGAAGCCTTTTACATAAAGTTTGGATTTAGAGTGGCACAAGAAGGGAAATCTCCCTAGTGTCTGTCCCACTATCCATTGTTTCAAGGTAGCATATGGAAATTTTGAAAAAGGAAAACGTCAATTAAAGTAACCTTACCCCATTTTTTTGTCATCTATAGTGGACCACTAAAGCACCAACCAGTCATCCAAGATTAAAGAAGCGAAGAGAAGTGTGATACCCAACCTCTGGCGTTCCAAATTTGGAACTAATGGTAGGGACGATGCATCATTAGGGCTAAGAAACATGATGAGCTGCATGTGGCTCAGCTCATGTTCAACAAGAGCTTGTTTCAACTCATGAAATAGGCTCAGGAAGTCTAACACGAATAGTGAGTTTTCATCTAGACTTTTATAGGCTGGTTAACTTGCAATGAATATATTTTAAGTATATTCTATTTCATAAAGTGCAGATGGTTGAAGTGTTTGGCTTTTGCTTACAACTTAGAAACAACGTATTTATTCTGTAAATAAGTCTGGCTCAGTAAGTTTAGATTTCTAGCCCTAAATGTGTAATCTGCATGGCCCATTTAGTGTGGATCACTAGATACAGACGTAAACATAAATTTTTGGTGATGCAAAAATCAACAATCGCAAATGTAAAAAAATTGTATTTTGTCTTTAAAAAAACATGTTCCCAGGGTCCATGCTGAACTCATCTACAGGGTTGGATTGAGTCAAACAACTTGCACCATCAAATCCTAAGTCGTTCGTACATTATAGTAAATGTGTTTGCATAGAGGGAACACATGCCGATGCATAAAAGTACAGACTGCACAGCCATGTGAGCACCGAGTACGTTAACCAGCATATTGGGACCTTTTCGCTTCTTTCTCAAGAATACCACTAGTAGTAAGGTGGTCCTAGTGCTGCAGATTCTAAGCCTATTCTTTGGTGACTTAGATACCAATATTCATTAGAATCATTCAAGAGCAGTGATGTTTACTTTTTCAAGCATGTCAGAGCTCTAGATGATAACAAGATTTATGGATAACTTCATTATTGACTATAGTAACTTCATATCTCATGTTTTAACAAAAACATGCTTCTTAGTTTATGAAATTTCCAGACATGCAGTTATTATGAAAAAAAATGAGAGAAATAGATTAAAGGTGTTACAGTTTTGAATGAGCAAGTTGAGTGAATTTAAAACCAAAAAAAAAAATGATGGAATTTGGAAAATGTGCATGGTTTTTGCCATAGTTATGGAAGCTTTTAAAGACGATTGGAAGCTTGTTTTGGAAGCGTGAAACTGTATGCATCTTTTACACTTTCAAAAAACTTTACTGTAAGCTTACCTCCTCCAACATGAAATTGCACACTTATGTTGGAAATGCACATTTCATGATTTAGAAGAATTATTATTTTTTTAAAAATTTTATTTTTTTATTGTAAAAGCAAATATGATGAGTGTTTTCCGCAATGAGGCTTAAAATGCATTTTTTTTTTTTTTGCAAATCGGCCCCCTGCCTTTTGCCATTTTGCAAATAGGTTCGTCTTTTCATTAACCCTTGCAAATCAGTCTGGTTAACAGCTGCTTTTCTGATGGTAACTGTTTAAAGGGCAAACAAATTGATGGTTCTATCTTTATAGGAGGATCAATTTGCAAAATGAGAATAAGGTGGGGACTATTTTGCAAGAAGTTAATATACTAACACTATTTGATGAAGGGCACTTCAGTAACCAGTTAACCATGGTCAGTGTTTGACCATGGTCAAACTGAGCTGTTGACAGAATGACCGATTTGTAACAACAGTGAGAAAGGCGAGGACTGATTTGCAAAATGGCATAAGGCAGGCAGGGACTGTTTTGCAAATTGGCTATAAGGCAGGGACCAATTTGCAAAACAATCGAGGTCTAAATCAATTCCACACTCTTCTAAGAAAATGCCCAGTGACAAGGGGTGAGTGTGCACTTAATTTGCCTCAAAATTCAGTGTTCCATGGCTTCATGCATGCCTGGAATCCATGAGTTCTCTAGACAACCAAACAGAAAAGCCAACATCAAGAGAGATCCAAGAGGCCTGAATCAAGGGACCACTTGATGTGCACTTTAAAAAGGTAAATATACAATTGAGAGTTGCATGGCAGCATCACCCCTCTTTGTTGCCATGTATAAAAGAAAAAGTATGGAGTAGGCTGCTAATAAATGGGTGATTGGTGATAATGATGGTGAAGTACTCTACAAGGAAGTGCTAGATCACATGATCCATGATCCATGATCCATGATCCAATAGCCAAAAAGCATCTACAAGATATGGAAAATGCATCAACTCAAGAAAGGAAGGAAACTCAATGTGGAAAGTCATGGAATTCAGGAAATTAACACGGCAAAATCAAAGGACTCTTGCCAAAACGTGAGAATGTATTTTCCTTTTCTTGTGGACTCTATTGTTGACATGTATAGAGAGGTGATTATGCATTTTCTATTTAATGAGGTGTGCCCTCACCAAGAGAGAGAGAGAGAGAGAGCAGTCTGAGTTATCGTCCCCAGGTATGGATGCAGGTTGGATCCATACCCATTTTTTCATATGACAAGCTGGCTCAAACAACAACTTAGGTTGTCGCCCAAGCAGCCAGGGTGGCTCCCAAGCCGGTGTTGCTTATTTTATGCCTAGCTCGCACTTGAAAGGTATTTTGGACATGAAAACTTGTCAAAAAATCTTAAATTCACCCCAAAACTTTTCTAAACCAAAAACTTAGCCTCTAAGACTTGCCAAATCTAATTTCTTAGCCTCTAAATTATATCAACAACCAATAATCACATCGTTCTTTTGGCCAATCAAATTCAGGTTCCTACATGACACCTTATCTAAATCTTTTGGCCCAGAATTCTTTAAAACTAGGTTCAAGACTTAGTCCTACACCTATAAATAAGGGTCTTGTCCCCTCATTTCAGTCATATCTAGTTTTTGTCCCCTGGTCCAGCATATATACTTATGCCCATCTATGATCTTAAAGCCTTTGTACCTAGATTCTATCAGATTCTCCCTAGCCTAGTGCACCCATACTTGGAGCCTGGACCCATAACCATCTAGATCTAGATCCTTGTCTTACCTATCTCTAGAGTCTTTGCCTAGCTGAAACTCTACTCATTTGCCATCGTGCACATCATCATTATCATAGAAAGGGCTACCTAAGACCAAGGTGAAATTCCTATTCATTGATGTTCCTGGTTTTATTTACTATTTTACTCAAATAAGTATGGATTTATCTAACAAATCGTATATGGTGTCTTTTTTATCTTTTTCAAATTTTGGTGTTGTTCCATCACGCTCACCTTTTTTTATAAGATTTGTGTATGAAGAACGTGGTGTTGTATGAAACTTGTTTTTTCAAAATCCAATCTTGTGTGTGAGGTAAATTGCTTGGACTTTGTTTGTGCTAAAAAACCAAATCAATGGGTAAGATTCGAAGAAGTATTCCCAAATGGATCTGCCTAAGAACCCTAGATGTCAAAAGTCATATTCAAATCCGAGTAGTTTAGATCAAAAATCCAAAGAATATACCATTAAACTGAGTTTATCAGGACCCATCACTAGGTTGCAAATGGCTGCCATGAGAAAAAATATCCAAGATTTGGTGAATGATCCAAACAGTAGAGCATTGGATGTAATCTCATCGAGGGATCCATATGATATGTTAGAAGGAAAGTTCACAAACCCAGAAGATGAAGAGGATGATGAAGAAGAAGAAAAAGAGATCCAATACATCCTTCAAACTTCCAAAAAGGGAAAACAAATCCAAGAAGGATTTGGAGTCAGAGACAATGATGCAGACTTAAAGAGTGAGATATATGCCATGAAGATCTTGATGTTCGAACTCCAACAAAAATGAGCAGATAGTGAGGTATAATTGAAAATAAAAGAAAAACAAGAAGAGCAAGCTCAAACTCCTCATATCATAATCCCATATTGTCAAGTTGAGTCTTTAATACAAGTCCAAACAGATCGTTTTGAATGGGACCAAAAGATGAGAAACTCGAAAAACATGGGCTGAGAATTAAATAAGCAGGTTTGTGGTAATCAAGGCCGGAGATGGAATTATTCAATGGAGGATTTTATCTTAGAACGAGATGATGAAATGCCAAATAATGTCTCAAAGAAATTCATCAAGTTCAAGTTCAATGGGTCAAGAGATCCAAGGACCCATATAACCATGTTTCCAAATGATTGTCATGAACATAGAAAGAATGATTGAGCCATAATTCGTTGGTTCCCAAGAAGCTGAGAAGGTGATGTCCTTGTTTGGTTATCCACCTTGAACCACCAGAGAATCTAGAAGTTCAATTATATAAAAAACTTATTCCTAGAAAGTTTCGGATATAACATGGATGCACTTCCTACTATGTAATTTATATGACTTCAAGCAAAAGAAAGATGGAAGTGCCCATGATTTCATGAGCAATAAGATAAAAGTTCCAATAACAGAACCACATGAATTAACCATTATCTTGGAAAATTTTGCAAAGCCTTCAAAATGATGATTTTGCTCTTAAAGACATTAAGAGTTAATCTAAGTTAGTTGATCATGCCAATCATATTGAGATGGGGGTCAAATGATATCTTTATGAAGGTATGAGCCCTAAGATTAGATCTAGAAAAGATAACGAGTCAAAGAAATTTGACTCAAAGAACCAAGTCAATATTGTTGGATCAAAAGGGTTGGGACAAGATCAAAGGAAATCTGGTTCATCTTAAAAGCCATAAGGATAATACAAACTAAATTGGTCTCGAGAAAGAAAGTTTACCAAGTTTCGTTAATCCTAACAGAGGTGTTGGACTCTCTACTGCAATCAGACATGGTCAAGCTCCCATCATTGCAGAATCCTCTGCAAGTCAAGGGCAAAGATCCCTCAAAGTTCAATAAGTTTGATAGAGCATTGGGTCATGACACAGAATAAAGCATTATCCAAAGGCACATTATCAAGGATTATCTGGACAAAGGTGAACTTGTGCTTACTGGAAGAGACAAGTCAATTGGTAATAAAGATTTGGGTATTTATCAAGACCCATTCCTAAACAATTAGCAGTCTAACGGTGTCAAAGCTATTGGGGACATAAATACAATATGGAAAGAAGTTCTCCAACCAATCAAACATTTAAATGTGACGGTTATACCACCAATTTATGTGGAGCTACCAATCTATGGTCCTAGATTCAGATTGTTGCCTGGATCCAATTGTCACATATGCATTGCCCTCCAAGCCCATTTGTCACCCAAAGTGTTTGGATTTGGACCCAACTTGTTGTCCTCAGTTTAGATCTAGACCCAAGTTGTCGTTTGAACTAGACCAGATCTGATTCAATTGGCACACTTGCTATTTAGATATGAATCAGACCCAAGCCAAGTTGTTGTTTGTGCCATTTAGATCTGGATTAGATACAGTCTAAGTTGGCTCCTTTGTAGTCTAAGTTGTCTTCCCCAGGTATGGATGAAGATTGGATCTAGACCCATTTTGTTTAGACAACAATCTAGCTCAAAGGACAACTTAGGTTGTTGCCCAAGCAGCCAGGGTGGTGCTTAGGCCAGTGCTGCCTATTTCAAGTTGGGTTCACACTTGGAAGGTATTTTGGACCCAAAAACTTGTCAAAAACTTTGTTAAATTCTTCTTAGACTAGTGCACCCATACTTGGAGCTTGGACTCATAACTCTCTAAATCTAGATCCTTGTCTCACCTGTCTCTGGAGCCGCGACCTAGCCAAAGCTTTTCCCATTTGTTGTCATCCTCATCATCGTCATCGCAAAAAGGGCTACCTAAGCCCAAGGTGAGACTCATATCCAATGATTTTTTTTGCTTTTATTTGCTATTTTATTCAAATAAGTGTGGATTTGTCTAACGGATAGCATACTGGTATCTTTTGAATCTTTTTCGAGCTTGTTCATACACCATCAAGCTCACCTTTTTTTATAGGAT
Organism: Nuphar pumila; assembly: GCF_984573655.1. NCBI lineage: Eukaryota > Viridiplantae > Streptophyta > Magnoliopsida > Nymphaeales > Nymphaeaceae > Nuphar > Nuphar pumila. The sequence goes on along the minus strand of NC_143253.1, from coordinate 118,496,370 downwards.
TAAAAAAAAGGTACATGGTGGTGCAAGCTAAATTTCGGATTGAGGGGAGTCGATATTCCTGGCAAGGTTGATCCCACACTTGACTTGCAAGTGAGGATCCCATTTCTCCTTCAACAAAATCTAGATCCAGTTCAAAACTCTCTTTGTCAAAAACTCCATCGGATCCACATATTCACAGTATCAAAGCTCCATTTGGGATTATGGAAAACTCAACTATGTCCACCCAATCAAGCAGCTAGTCAGACTCTTCTTCTCTATCCTTTTCTTGCTCCCACCATGTTACAACACTTCTTAAGCACCAAATTGTTCTCTGACAACTATTTATTATGAAAATCACAATTTGCTCCCCTCTTGATTTCTTATGATTTGTATGGCTTCATGATGGATCAGTCTTTCTTAAAGAAATTTATATAACAAAAAAACCATCAGGCTTTAAATCTAGAATATATCACATGGCAATGACATAATGTAGACATACCAATTTTGATCGAGTCATTTTACATCAAGAGTCGTATGCCAAATACAATGTTTTTGGCCTATTCAAAGTTATGCAAACTGAAACTTTATTTTTTGCCTTTAAAATGTCATCCTTAAGATTTTTGTTTAAATAATCAACTAAACTAGAGTATTTAGCTTTCAAACAATCTAAAAATTAGGTCAATACGACACCATAGGTAAAAGTTATAACCAAAAAAGGTGACTTATTCAGTAAAGTCCTATTTTTATATAGGGCCCATTTTGAGTCATTTTTTACCATCAAAACGACTAAATTTTGGTTTTGCATTTAAAATAGATTTCAACATACTAAACCGCACCTCAATCTAACATTCAGATAGGAAGTTATGACTAAAACAAGTTAATCTATCAAGCCTTTTTTACCTAGTTTTCTAACGACATTCAGGTTTGTCGTTAGAAAACTGATAACGACATTTGGATTGTTGTTAGCAGTTTTGGATTGTTAGCAATTTTTTTATGTATTGTTAGGAGGGTCCATAAAATGATGAGTTATCATTAGCAAATCTCAATGTGTTATTAGCATTTTGGAATGTCATTAGCACTTTCATAATGTTATTAGCATCATATATCATTAGCGGTTCATTTGATCCAAAAATGTGCATCATTTGGAGATAAGCCTCCTTGAATCTTATCCCTATCTCACAAACTCGAGACATATGATTCAATGAACCTATACTCATTCCTAAGATCCTAAAACACTCTCTAACATATCTCTTTCCAAAAACCTAGGCTAGGAAACTCTTTAACCAATAAAAAAGAGACCTCCTATATCCCAACCAATCAGATCTCACCATCTCACCTTTGGATAAATTTGGATCCCTAGATCCTAGATGTGTATGAATCCTATTAGAATCTACCAAAAGATCTATAAATAGGGGTTAAGTCTCCCTGTTTCAGCATCTAGCACTCGAGATCTAAAAGCACCCTTACCCTGCAGAAATCTCTACTCGTCCTTGCCTTCTACTACGAGGTACTACTCACAAACTAAAGCCTAACATTGGAGATTTCAAGCTCTTGGTGTAATTGATCCCCCCTCAGCCAAGGAGAAAAGGTGTGCAACTTGAAGAGCGAACCCCATAAATCTTTAATCTCAAATTTGGATCCAGTTTTTTAATCCAAAATCTCTTTCAGATAAAACCCTTTTTTTGGTTTTCAAAATGGGATCCATACATGACTAGATCTTGTTGAGATGGATCGTATCGTTGTTAAGTGAACTTGTTCATACTCAAATCATTGGTATGAAATGCAGCCCACTCTCATGTGTGTGTGTGCGCTTCAACTAAAGGATCAACTACACATTAAAAAAGGGAGAAAGAAATATTAAACTTTTTCAAAAGCCAAGGCCATCTCCCATCAGTTTGCTGTGGTGAGCAAAGGTGTGTTCGATTAAGATTTTGTGATATCTATCTTGGTTCTTAATGAAAGCTCTATGGCATCCAGATTAAGAAGGATCATATATTGTCAGACAAATCTTACCTAAAACCCTTTTGATCTAATCAATGTCATGAATTTGAAAAGTTTATTACCTAAGGTTGTGTCAATTTTGAAATTTTGAAAGACAACCCTAAAGTGTTTAAAAAATGTTCTCTTATGAAGGTTGATTAGAAATGATGTCATTGAAATCAAAATCCAAATTGAAAGGTTATCATAAAAAAGGGTGACATGACAATGAGGCAGAGTTATCCAAATCATTATATCCTAAATAGAAGCTTAGAGAGATGAATCATTGGAATTCAGGTTAGCCATTCTATAGACTGGCATAAGACCATATAAGACATGCTTATGTGACTAACTCTATGAGCTTAAAATCAAGCTAAAGACACCTTCTGCTTGGCCTTGCTTCTTGACTTCCTTTGGTCAGTCCCAGAAAAACCCAAGTCACTAGCCTTGGCAGACCTCACCAATTGTCAAACCAGAGAGGTGAAAAGAGCCAAAAGGGCCAAATATGATAAAAGTGTGTAGAAGTGAGGAAGAATCTTGTCATACCACTAGGCTAAATGGTTTCTGTGGAGGTTATCATTCAATCTTAGGTTCAAGTGGCAATGGTTTAAGAGGTGAAAAGAGCCAAAGTGATCACACAAAAAAAAGAAAATAAGAAAAGAGCCAAAAGCGGCCACATGTAGAAAGAAAAAGAGGAAAAATGTGAAAAAAAGTGTTAAATTGAGAAAATGGGGAGGTTGTTGGTCAAGAAAAACCATAAAGAGGCTATATGGCTTAGGGTAAACCCGGACTTATCTTTATTATCTTCTCTTCTTATAAAACCCAAAAAAAATTGAAATGTTTTAATGAAAAAATTTCTTCGTCAATGTGGATTATTGAATACTGGCTTATTTTTGACCTGTGATTGAATTAATTTTTCCTGGCTTTAATTTTTGGTGCAGTTGATGTTGTGGGACACCCGGTAATTAAATGAGGAATTTTGAATAATTTTAAATGGTGATTAAATTGTTTAATTAATTGGTTAATTAATTAAATCAATGGCTAATTAAATTGATGTCTAACTGACAATGTTGGTGATTGAGTGGTTATGTTTGATAATTAAGGTTTATTAGCTTTTGCTGGTTAGACATTATGTATTTATTCACTAATTATGATTAATTAGTGATTTATTTGCTAATTAACACGTATATAATATAAATTGTGCTAAGGTATTAAGTGAATTTCTAATTTTGATTTATAAACATAATTATTTTTTTTACCTAAGATGTAGATGATAAACAAAAAAAATAAAAATAAAAATATGGATATTAATATTAATATCCTTGTGGGTTTGGACCTACATCGGTTTTGGTTTTGGACCAAACCGGTTTGAGATCCAAATGTTTGGGCCATGGAATTTCAAATTTTTTGTTGGAATGAGTGGGACCCACATGATGGGGACAGCCCCTCTCTTTCCTTCCCAAGCCTTTGGTCCTATTGGAAAGACAAGTTTATGACATGGGGGAGTTTACCTCTTTCGACTTCTTTTTGTTTTTGTAAAAGTAGGAAAAGGGTCTTGGAAGAGGGAAAAGGAGGTTGGTGTTGACTCTTATCAACCCTCAATCTCCCTTAAGCCTCTTTCAACCCTCCATCCTTATCTACCTTTCTCTCTCTAAACCTCTATAAGAACAAGTTTTGAGGAAGGAGCTCAAACCATCTTTTGTGTTTGCTTCTCCATCTTCCTCCATTTTTGTTTTTAAGGAGCTTCACCTTACCAAAATCCATGTAGAGAGAGGTGCATCCGAACTCCTCTCTACACGAGTTAAGGAAAGGATTCACTTGACCAGCCCATTTGTTCTTGTTGTTTGAAAGACTAAGATAAGGAAATCTAACATATCTCTTGTACATTTTAAAGTTAGGTTTACCCTTCTTACATCCACGCATTCTAGTAATACATAGAGGTAAGGGCATGGGTACGTATGGAGAAAAACCCATGCATACATTTAACGTAGTCATTCTTGGTAAGATATATGTTTTTCATGGTTAAGTTTCATTCATATACATTTCTAACAATGATTTCAGAATTTCTAGTTCATGTTCATGGTTGTTTTAATTCATATACATTTCTAACAATGATTTCCGTATTTCTAGTTTATGTTCGTGGTTGTTTCAATTCATATACATTTATAATAATGATTTTTGAATTTCTAGTTCATGATCATGATTGTTTCAACTTATATGCATTTCAACGTGTTCTTCATGTTCTATGTTGGGTTGGTGTAAATCTATTGTTATTCACAATAACAAAATTTGTGCATGACCAACAGTTAGAAAAAATTTTATATAGGCACTTTTTGTTTTGTTAGGTGCGTGTTTTGGTGAGTTGTATGTTTATTGAATTTCAAAACATAGATTCAATAATGAACCTAGCTTAGGTTCTGAATCTGGAACTAAGCGAGGATTCTAGAATCAGGTCCATAATGGAGTGATTTCTTTTAGTTGCAATTGGTCTATCCAGACCAAGGTCTAAACTCGCATGAGTTCAGACCATGGTTTGAATGGTAGGGGTTGGCAACACTCATGGCAGCCAGTGCCATATGCAGGTTGTATCCCACACACAGACTTCATAGATGCAAGTCTGCAAATATTTTTATAAACAAAAAAAAATGTATGCTATGTGGCAACCAGCACCCTATGCAGGTTGTGTCTCATGTGTAGACTGCATATGTGCAGGTCTGCCCTATCAAATATATATATATATATATATATATATATAGAGAGAGAGAGAGAGAGAGATAGATAGATAGATAGATAGATAGATAGATATATTAGTATGTGCGTGTGTGTGCTTATGAAAGTACACCCATAAAAACAAAAAAGAAAACTCCGGTCAGATTGGAAGATCTGATCAGGGTCAATTAAAGAAAAAAATGTATACTTTTTGTATCAGTTTGATAGATTTGATCAAGGCTAACCTGATCAGGTTTGAGTTAAAAAAAACAAACATGTTGGTATATCAATCAAGATCGGATAGATTTGTTTTTTAGAATCTGTACAAGGATGGTTCAAAATCAGATTTGTCGACATTCAACAAAAAGGGGAATATAACCAGAAACATGTTCGAACCTGATTCGGACATGAAGTCACAAATCCAATCAAGTATAATGGCCCTATCATGTTGAGTATGTGTTTTGAACCAGACCATAAGGATAGATTTAAAATTTTGATTATATATATATATATATATCATTTTGAAAAAACTATCTATAAATGTATTTTTGAAATTCAAGTGTATGCATTTGAGTATGGGAGTGGTGTACAACTCCAAAAAAAGCCTATATCTATATGTCTAGATATGCACACTTACACCTCGACAAATTTTTTACTTGCTGAAAAATGTCTATGAATGTTTGGAATTTCATATCTGAGCATGTGTTTGGATTTTCTTGAGCTTGATAATGATGTTATGAATGACAAGCGCATTCGTTGAAAGTCATATGAATGATATGCATGTTTTTATTATCTTGCTTAAGTTTGTGTGAAGGATTCAAGGGACCTTCACGGTGTGATGCGCACATTTGTGTAGATGTTCTTAATGTTAAACTTGATGTATGATTCATGTGCGCCATTGGTTGCACATCGTAAGCTTGTGAGTGAGTTGGGGTCTATTGAGAACTTGTGAGGCATGTAAGGATGTGCCATAATACATGAATAACTCCACACTTAAAATTTTTTGCCACCTTCACCGGTGGTATGATCTTGTCGGCTAAAAGTGCCCGAGCATAAGTGGAAATGGGTTGAGTTCACATAATGACCTTGATGTGACTGTGCCCTAAGAGGGTACTTTGGCTTTTGATCCCTGAATGGCCTCAAGGAATGAGATGCATGATATAAGAATATATCTAATGAAAATAATAGACACAGTAACCCATCCACGACAGATCTACTTGAAGAAAGTAGAAGGTACAATCTCGAGTGGCATTGAGCATGTAGGTTCACCTATGATGCCACTTTGTTTTGTGAGTGACACATCTCATTGGTCTCCAGTCGCTCATAGTTAGGAAGGCTGGAGTTTTCAGTGTGTCCTTGGTGATTACCCCATCTAGTGCAGTAGTGTTGGATGTATCCACTTTTATTTTATGGTTGCCATTACAGGAATTCTCTCGATTGCAGGCCACCTATTTTGAAACCCCTGGTCAGGTTGACTCTTCGGGTACATTAAATAATATATCCTTGAAGTAGCATTGTTGATACAGTGAGGGCTCGAGTATCATGAGTCGAGTATTTAACATGAAACAAAGAATTATGTGTACAATTTGAGAATTGCTATCATTTGTTGATATTTTATCTTGTGTAAATTGTATCACAGATACACAGTTGATTTATTGTGAGATTTATGCAATTGTTGCATTATTATCATATTATGAATATGTCGCTGAATAAATCATGTTGTCTATGTACTGTGAATGCTTGTCTGAAATTGTGATTATGTAAAAATTAATACTTAAGAATATATATATATAAGCTTTATGTTGTACTGCATCTTACCAGCTAGAAAAAGACTGACCCTGTTTTATAGGGAATGTAGGTGAGGAACGTTAGTTAGAGCGATGGCGCGGTGCATAACCAAAGTTGGTCAACCATAACACTATTAGTAGTTGTTCCTAGGACTATTGTGGGGTTCCTGTTAGATGGGAACTATTTTGACAATTTGCATTGATGTGATACTATGATGCTAAATTGATTGCCTTTTTTATTTGATGAATGAATGTCAAAGTTGGATGTCTGAAATAGTTGATTTTGGATCGGGATCCAAGTCCTAAGGGGAATGAATCTAGTCTTGTGTAATTTTCTTTTCATTATAACTCGCTCAGAATTGTCCAACTTGTATTCGAACATTTTTGTTGTTTGAAAGATTTGTATTTACAAAAAAAAAATCCTAAATTTTTAAGTTGGAAATTTTGGGGCATTACACTTCTTTTGTGGCAAAAAAAATCCCCTAGGTGTTTTTCCTGTTTGGTGGCATATAGAGTTTTAGCCTCTATATTACTCATGATGGCAAACTAGTGATACAAATCCTAACTAAGAACACTTATGACTAGTTATCTTTGAGTTTCCATCAGGATCAATAAGGAGGATGACAATAAAGCAAAGCTAGTTTTCCTTACCTATAATAACCTCGAAAGGAGGAAGAAGATGAATGTGGCTAAATTTCAAAGTGAATATAGACTAAAAGTGCATTGGATCAGAAAGAAAGGCAAACACTTTTTACACACATAGGTTTGATTTTTTTAAAAAAAATCTAAAATTTTGGGTTGGATAAGTTTGAAACGTGGTCTTGAAGCATTGCCCACTTATTCTCCCTCACCCGTTACCTGAAAGTCGCACGCATGCATGCATTTTCTATTGGATGCATAAAAAAATCATATCATTAAGATCAAGTCAACAGTGTCGAGCATACATCATGAGAATCTTAGACCTAGGGGTTACATTTCTAGTGTCAACTCTTGTCAACTTCCTACATCTTGCATATCAATGGCAGAAAATTCATCAAGACTGAATCTTGTATCTTGTAAACCCTAAATAAGCTCTTGAGCATTTTGTAGGTGTGATTCTATGTTTTTTCTTGTACTTCTTATACTTGCCATTTTTCAAAAATTGACAAACATCAAAATTAAAAAAAAAATAAGAATTTAAAAAAGTATATCAAAATGAAAAGGTCAAAAGCAAGTGTATCATATTCTATATCATTATCCCAAAAACTCTAGACTAACATTCAAAAAAAAAAGCATGGCATTTTATACATTCATCTTTCATGCACAAGAGCTCTATGTTAAACCTTATGCATATTCCACGCAATCTTATGCATATTTTGAACTTGCATGCAAGTTCAAACTTTTCTTTGCATCCTTCATGCATCGCTCAATGCACATTTCATGCATTATTCCATAAGTGTTTCATGCATTTATTGCATGTTACTAATGTATTTTCATGCAACTGACGTAGTTGTTAGAAACCCAATCGTCCCATTAGGTAAGCCTTACCACATCATATCTTAAGATTTTTTGTGCTTAGATAGTTGGACATTAGGTCTAAACATAGGATGCCCTATGAACTGATAGAGCAACCTGCTACCCAATCAGACGAGCACACAAATATCCTCCTTCCAAATGCAAGTTTCATATCTTAAAAAGTAATTTTTAAATAATCCTTTTAGTCTAATAGCTTAGGCATTTTCAAGAAAAGTTATATCTCAAAATTTGTCTACCATCTTTTTTGTGCAATCTTATGCTTACATGCACTTGTCTCGCCTTGCAATTTTGACTTCATTCAACAAGACCTCTAGTCAATAGGTGAAGAGCCTAGGAGACCCTCGTGTGGGACAAGATGCTAGATTCACTAGACCTCCATTCAATAAGTGAAGATCCTAGGAGATCCTTGTGTATAGCCATGCAAACACCTAAAGCTATGAAATGCACTCAATCTCAAAATTGTCTAAAGTCTTCGATATGGTCTTATGTTGATCATCAAACTTTTCTATGAAATGTCTTTTATCTTTTTAAAATCAATGTGTCTACTTCTTTGTCATCGATCGAGCTTTACATGCTCGATAACAAATAGGGTCATATAAAGACACCCCCAATGTTGACCAAAAATGCCTTTTGTTAAAACCCCTATTGGAGTCAAGGAATTTCAAGCCTTCTTAAACTTTAAATGCATTTTTTGACAAAAAATTTAATATTTTCAAGCTTTGCACTTAAAAGGGAATTAAAATAGTGGTCATAAGATTTTCAACAAGCCAAAAATCATGTCAAACGATCTCTCAAATTAAAAGTTATGGATAAAACAAATTTTTATGTCAAAACGGGTCTGATCTGGATCTGACCTAAATGGTCACCCAGATTTGATTGGTTCCAATTGTTATTTGGATCATGGATCTGATCTAGATCTAATTGTTATTTCGATAATGAGCATGATTTAGTTATTATTTGAATCATGGACCTGATCCAGATCTAATTATCATTTAAATCATTGGACCTGATCCAAATCTCATTATCATTGAACTTTATCCTTATTCAGTAGAGTGTTGTCCAGATTCAAATTGACCATTAGAGAAGGATTTTGTGGGCCCCATCCACTTGCCAAAATCCTAGATTTTCTTGGAGCAACTTTCCTAAAATTCAAGATCTAACCATAGATCATATCTTCTAAATTCATTGAACATAGTCATATTTCATATTATCTTAGGATAAGCCTTATCCAACCTTCTAGAAATCCATGATCTAGTGATTAGACATTCTAAAACTTTAGGATAAGCCTAGCAAGCCTTCCTAAAACCTCATTTCTTATCTTTAAAGAAATCATTTAGTCAATTGAAGCCTGCTACCTCAAATTATTAACCAATCATAATTGGGTTGTTGAGCAACAGTCGGATTTGGATACCCATATCCAAAACTAACTAGAGTCTAAAATCTATAATAAAACTTATAAATAGGGATCCTTTTTCCTTACTTTCAGCATCTATGATGTAACATCTAGAGTCTAGAACCTATATGTGAGAGATCATCCTAGCTATGCGCTCTCTCCTTGCTGAGCCTCTTAGTCGTCCCCCTAGGTCTAGATCCACTGCTCCATTGGGTCTACTTTTTTGGGCCTAAGTCTTTTTAGAGTCCTAATTATGCGAAAGCTCTGCCAAACTTGTTGCATGTTAGGAGGGATACCTAAGCTTGTGGTAAGCTTTTTATTTAGTTATTGTTATTTATTTTATTTTATTTTATTTTATTTATTGGACAACGTCTATCTCTAATTCATTTTTTTTCATGTTTTTGAGTGTTGGTGGTGCCCTGCACCATCATCCTCACTTTCTTTTTTAAGAGATCAGATTGACATACATTAAATTGCATGTCATAAACCATAAGACGAAAAGGTGCACCTCTTGTTAGAATAAAAAACAATATCATGTTGTAAACCGGATTTACATATAACATGATATGAAAATAAAACATTTGATTCAAGTTGTAACAGGGTTCAAGCATGTCATATACAGTTTTAAACTAAAATTCATACAAGATCAAAAGATCAAACATATGCATTGAACAGAATAAAAACAACAAATAAAGCATGTTATTATTCTGCAAAAGGCTAAGGCGTATAAAAATACTCCCCTCAGAGAAGATTCGCCCCCATATACGGTGCAAAAAGGTCCGGCATCCTTTCCCCAAGATACAGTAGCATCGACGATCTGGATCGGTGCACTTCGATGGTAGATCGTCCTTTGAAGACAACCTCAACAAACGGATGATGCAAAACTTCCCTTTCAGGGGAACACCCACAGAGAAAACTGAGAGAGAGAGATAGCATGGAGAGAGAAAACCCAAAAATGCAAGAGTCACAGGCATTTTTGTTCGTTTAACCCCAGCCCTCTAACCACGTTTTATAACCTCTAAACGGTTACGAAATGTGGAAGAGACATGTTATACGTTATGAAGTGACGTGACCCGATAACGAAATGATCTATTATCTATTTCTCTTAACCCATTATTTAATCCAAATAAAAAACAGTAATGCAGGACAAAAAGAACATTGTACTTAGAATTGATATGGCTCTAAAGGGCCAATTACCCGAACCCGGACCCGGCACGGCATGACGGGCGAGCGCATGTGTGCGTGTGTGGTAGCCATCTCATCCCCTTTGTTCTTTGGAACAAGTGTTAGAATCTCCGTGTAGGTTATAAAGCCCACAACCTTTTTGAGATTCTTCAATATGGGACTATTCCACATCATCAAAGTCCAAAAGCACTTCACAAAGAAGTGGTTCCCATTTGTTTTCTTTATTTAAATTACCTCATCATCTCTACCTACATCCAACATTCCCCCTACAAATTCAAAGAGTGAAAACAGCAGGAAACAAAGATGCAAGATGGAATAATCTACAGCAGGACATATCATGCTTTCAGTAATGGTACCTTTTGGTTTGAACCACTACCTTAGTTGACTAACTTTACCCCCACAGGAACGAAGTGAACTAAAGTCTTGAACTTGAACCGTTGATGTAGGAGTGTATATTAGCAACAACATGATAAAGGTTCTGGTTGTAATCTTTAGGGGCGGTGCGTTAAAGGCCATGCGCCCAAATCATGTTTCATGAGTGACTTTGAGAATAACTCAATTCCTTAAACTGCATTCACACTCACATAGGTGGGCTTCTCCATAGATGCACTGTTAATATTTCGCCTAGAAGGCTTTGAACTCATTCAAAGTTTTAACTCTTCATTTACTTGCAGCTACAATACCTTTCTAGAGTAATCAGGGGAAAAGACACGGATACATAGTATTATATTAAGAAGGTGCTATCAAGTTCACCTTACAACTTGTTATTACCACATTGAACCTACTTTGTGGGATCTCCACTCATATAGGTTGAGTTGCCACTGTAGATGAACTACTGATGGGTTTCAGTCCCATCCCCTCTCTGGATTTCAGGACTAATGACTTATCTAGTCCTTTTGTTAATGGATCAGTTGTGTTCTCTTTGGATCCAACATAGTCCATAACAACCACTAACTAAGACACCAGTTCTCTTACAGATTTTATTCTGACATGGATGTGTCTTCTTTGTTTTTTATTATATTTTGTACTTTTGATTTTTGTGATTGTGGTCATATTATTACAATGCACAGATATTGCGGGAATTGGTTTGCTCATTAAAGGAAGTTTCTCTAGAAGTCCCTTTAACCATTCAGCTTCCATTTCTATGATATCTTAAGCATAGAGCTCAACCTCAAAAGTAGACCGTGACAAGATGGTCTGCTTTACCGATCTCCAGGCGACTACGTCGCCACCCAAGGTAAATATATACCTTGTTATGCCATAACTCCTAGAGTTCATGGTTATAAAGCTCGCATCACTATATCCCTCAAGAACGGTAGAGAATCTCTTGTAATGCAAACTCAAGAAAATGGTTCTTTTCATGTACCTAAGTACCATGTCCAATGCCTTTCAATGAGTGCAATTTAGATAACTTGTGTATCTACTTAATTTTGTCACCGAGAATGAAATATCCAGTCTCGTGCAATTTGCAAGATACATCAAACTTTCAATTATCTGAGAATACCTTAATTGAGACACAGGGACACCAGTCGTATTCTTATAAAGAGGAGTAGAAGGGTCATATGAAGTTGCTACAGATCTTTCTTAGTTATATCCAAATTTCTCAAGTACTTTTTCAACAAAGTGAGATTGAGAAATACCTATCCTCTCAGCTGAACGAGTCAGCTTTAAGCCTAAGATCCCATTTGCAATTCCCATATCCTTCATATCAAATTTGCTACTAAGAAACGACTTTGTCTCATTCACAATTCTCATATTGGAACCAAACAATAAAATATCATCTACATACAGGCATAAAATGACACATGCATCACTTTTAACTTTATAATAAACACATTTATCAGATTCATTGACAACAAAGTCAAATGATAAAATAACTTTATCAAACTTCTCATGCCATTGTTTAGGGGCTTGTTTTAGTCCATATAATGACTTAACAAGTCTACAAACTTTATTTTCATTACCAGGAGCCACAAAACTCTCAGGTTGATCCATATAGATCTCTTTTTCAAGATCGCCATACAAAAAAGGCAGTCTTCGCGTCCATTTGATGGACCAAGAGATCATAAATGGAGGTCAATGCTATAAGCACCCTAATTGTGGTTATCCGAGTAACCGAAGAATAGGTATCAAAATAATCTATTTCTTCCTTTTGTTTGAACCCCTTGGCAATTAGTCTAGCCTTGTACTTATTCATGGATCCATATGGTTTTAACTTCTTCTTAAAGATCCATTTGCACCCAATAGTGGAACTACCATGAGGGAGGTCAACCAGTTCCCAAGTGTCATTGGAGACAATAGAGTCCATTTCACTTTTTATGGCGTCTTTCCAATGCCTTGCATCAGGTGAAGCCATTGGATCTCAAAAAGTGGGAGGATCATCTACAATCAGGTAAGTGATATAGTCACTTCCTAAATCTTTGGTAATCCGTGGTCTCTTGCTCCTTCTTAGTTCAACCACTTCCTTAGACCCAATTGGTCTAGAGTAGGAACAAGATGACTCAACCCCCACATTTGTCATCCTTTCCACATATTCGAGAATGAAACCAGAAGTTGAAGGTATATCTAAAGAAGAAAGATTCTGAGGTACACCAACTTTCATGGGAAATACATCCTCAAAGAATGTAGCTTCTTGAAGCTCAACAATAGAGTTTACATCTATGTCAGATATCTTAGACTTAATTACTAAGAACTTATAGGCATAATTGTTCTCTACATAACCCAAAAAGACATCTACAATTTTAAGACTCAGCTTCTTCCTGTTGTGCTCTGGGACAAGTACCTTTGCAAGGCACCCCCACACTTTGAGGTATTTTAAGGTAGATTTCTTATTTCTCCAAAGTTCAAATAGGCTACTATCCTTATGCTTCTGGGGAACTCTATTCAGAATATGGCAAGCTGTATTTAGAGCATCCTCACACATATAGGTAGGTAATCCAGAACTCCCAAGTAGAGCATTTATCATGTCAGTTAGGGTTCTATTCTTTCTTTCTGCAATCTCATTAGATTGAGAAGAATATGGAGCGGTAAACTCATAAACTATACCAACAGATTTGCAATATTCATCAAGTTTGTTACAAGTATATTCTTCTTCTCTATCAGACCTCAATCTTTTAAGTTTTCTACCAGTTTGTGTTTTTGCTTCGTTCTTAAAAATAAGAAACTTATCAAAAGCTTTATCTTTTGATTTTAGCAGATATACATAACAGTATTTAGAGTCATCATCTATAAAAGTGATAAAATATTTTTTATGATTTCTAGTTAACACTCCATTAAACTCACATATATCTGTGTGTACCAGATCCAATATTTTAGAATCTCTAACAATCGTATAGAATGGTTTCCTACTTTGTGTTGCTTGCACACAAATTTTACATTTTTTAGTTTTATCTATGGAATGTTCAGGAATCATTTTCAAGTTCATCATGCATTTTACAGAATTAAAATTCACATGACCCAATCTATTATGCCACAAATTAGATGATTCTATATTATAAGCAACATTAAACAATGAATCAAAAGAAATATCATTCTCTAATTTATTATTGCAAGCATGTTCAACACGAAGTTTAAACAAACCATCATCTAAATACCCCTTACCAATAAAGGTTCCAGAATGTAAAATAATAACTTTATTACATCTAAAACTAAATTCATAACACTGTCTAACTAGACATGAACCACTTAAGATAGTTCTTCTAACTACAGGCACATGGTGCACTCTGTGTAAAGATAGAACTCGTCCTGAAGAGAACTTCAGGTCCACGCGTCCAATCCCCAACACCTTTGCAGTCGTTGAATTACCCATAGTCACAGATCTGCCTGTAGTAGCCTGGTATGAGACAACGACAGACTTATCAGCACAAGCGTGCACATTAGCCCCAGTGTTAGCCAGCCACTCAGTTGGCTCATAAACATGATAGATTTGCGGGTTAACAGAAACACACCCAGTACTGGTCACAATGACCTCAGTCACCATATTGACTTGAGGTGTTTCATCTGTGATCCCATGAGCCTTGGCCTTCTTGGACGGACATTCCTTAGCCCAGTGTCCAACCTGTCTACAGTTCCAGCACGGTTTGTTCTTTGCCTTCTTCTGGATTTTGGCCTTAGGTTTAAATTGGTTTTTCATTGCAGGTTTCACTTTTTGTCCCTTGCCTTTAAAAGATTCGGTCATCATATTCACTTTAGGTTGTTCAGTTAGCATCACAACATGTTTCTGACTTCTATGATCTTCCTTAATGGCTATGGCGACCATAAGATCATCCAGGGAGATCTTTCCACTACGGTGCTTGAGAGACATACCAAAGTCTACCCAAGACTTAGGAAATTTTTTCACGATGGTCATTACTTAAAACTTCTCAGGAAGTTTCATATCAACCTCAGCCAAACTATGAAGCAACACCAGAAACTCGTGTGCCTGTTCAGTGACCGACTTGCCCTCAACCATCTGATATTTCAAAAACTTGGCAACCAAGTACTTCTCAAGACCTTGGTCTTTGGTATTATACTTTTTGTCAGGTTGATCCCATAAGGCTTTAGCAGTGGTAGATGAGGAACAATATACATCGAACAAAGTGTTGGACAGAGCCAACAGAATGCAACCATGACATATATCATCCTTTTCTTTCTACTCTATAGTCGCATTAACAGCAACAGGATCAGGATCAGGATCAGTCTCATAAATCGAAGGGCATTCGAGTTCTAGAACAGATAACAAGCCTATAGTCGTGAACCAGATTTTCATGCGTTGTTGCCAGCGCTTGAAATTCTAACCGGCAAATTTTTTAGGCATACTGGACATGTCTACTTTCGGTATGAAACCAGATGCAATCGACATGCTTAGAATCTTCTCTAAGACTGTTAGAATAAAAAACAGTATCATGTTGTAAACCGGATTTACATATAACATGATATAGAAATAAAACATTTGATTTAAGTTGTAACAGGGTTCAACCATGTCATATACGGTTTTAAACTAAAATCCATACAAGATCAAAAGATCAAACATATGCATTGAACAAAATAAAAATAACAAATAAAGCATGTTATTATTTTGTTAAAGGCTAAGGCGTATAAAAATACTCCTCTTAGAGAAGATTTGCCTCCACATACGGTGCAAAAAGGTCTGACGTCCTTTCCCCAGGATACAGTAGCCTCGATGATCAGGATTAGTGCACTCCGATGGTAGATCATCCTTTGAAGACAACCTCAGCGAACGGATGATGCAGAACTTCTTTTTCAGGGGAACACCCACAGGAAAAACCGAGAGAGAGAGAGCAGGGAGAGAGAAAACCCAAAAATGCAAGAGTCACCGGCATTTTTGTTTATTTAACCCTAGCCCTCTAACCACTTTTTATAACCTCTGAATGGTTACGAAACGTGGAAGAGACCCGTTACACGTTACAAAGTGACGTGACCCGATAACGGAATGATCCGTTAGCCATTTCTCTTAACCCATTATTTAATCCAAATAAAAAATAGCAATGCGGGACAAAAAGAACATTGGACTTCGAATTGATATGGCCCTAAAAAGCCAATTACCCGACCCAACTTGGTAGGCGGGCATGTGTGTGTGGTAACCATCTCATCCCCTTCTTCTTTTGAACAATTGTTAGAATCTCCATGTAGGTTATAAAGCCCACAACCTTTTTGAGATTCTTCAATATGGGACTATTCCACATCATCAAAGTCCAAAAGCACTGCACAAAGGAGTGGTCCCTATTTGTTTTCTTTATTTGAATTACCTTCTCATCTCTACCTACATCCAACACCTCTGAATTGGTTGATTCCTACTCACTAGAAGAGGAAAGGTTTGCATTCTTGAAGAACGAATCCCTTATCCCTCAAAAGTTTTATATCTGGATTCATTTTCTAGTATTCATTAAAATTCATTTCAAAATCATTCAAAAAATAAGGATTCATAGAGGTCCACCCCTTAGGTTTTAAATTTGTGATGTCCCGTAGTTTTCGATGAAGTTTTAGTAACTATAGAATGGACCACTTGATTTGTTACATCAAAAAATCATTGTGGAAAGGAACTTTCTGATTGCTCGGTGATAGGGACTCTCACTATTGCTCTGGCCTACAAGTAAAGGCACTCAAGCAACTTATAAGAAAGAGTGAAGATGAAGGATATTGCAGTTTGGCTGTAAGGTTTCATGGCAAAGTTCACAAGATTGGTACGACTCTAAATGCACAATGTGAATTTTCTAATTTTGGCATTAATGATGCAAAAGACGTTTTGCCCTTTTGTCGGGTCAAGTTCTTTTGAGGAGAGATTCAGAGAATGAATTTTCTTGAGGGCAAAGCTTTATTAAAGGTTCTTAAAGCACAATGAAACTGTAGCTTGTGGTTTTGATTTAGAATCGTCATGACAATAAATAGTTTATTGTATCATTAGCTTTCATGATTTGTAGTTTTAAATTGCAAATATATTCAAATGAGGTTGTATTTGATGTTGATAAAACTGGTTCTGAGCAAATGGGTTTTCAGAAAAATCGATAAAATTACTTCGACTAGAATCTGATTGGATTTTTTTTTAATTGGACCATTTCAAAAATTATTTTTTATTTGATTTTATTTCTTATAATATATTTGTTTAGAACATCTGAGAGAATCAGTTTAAGGTAGAATCGACTCGATTGGGCATGTTTGATCTGATTCGGCCGATTCTGATAACATTGGGTAGATTTGTTCTTTTGCTAAATGGAGGTTTATGACCACCCTTGCCCATTAGAAAAAAAATTCACTGGATAATTACAAGAAGTTTTTTTTTTTTTTTCAAGAAGGATGGCGAAACTACCATGGGGATCATATACCTAGTCGCACTGGCTAAACCTGTCATACTTACGGTCACTTTCCCGATGGTGTAAACCCATAGTGCACTCCTTGCCCCAGAGAGTGGACCAGTTTTGACTGAGGAAGGGATAAGCAAGTGCTTATCCCTTGACTTCCATCCCTTGCTCTCGTTAATGCAAGGGGTTTGACACTTATGTGAATGAAACTCTAACCACTAATCTAGTGGCTAAGGCCCCTTTCACTGCACCAAACCCCTTTAGGCATTAATTACATTCCGTCATTTATATATCAAACTTAAATATTATTTAGAAGCTTCAAACAACCTTAAAATAAAAGCAATACTAGTGATGGAACACCTTCATATATGAAGTACTTCCACAGTTAAAGACCTTTGAAAAATAGCATGTTTAATCATATTAGACAGAAGATTGCTTGAAGATACCCTGATGGAGAGGAGATGGAAGTACATGCAGCTATGCTTAGAGATACCTTTGAAAATTAGCATGTTTGGCAGAAAAGATTGGTATAAAGACCTTATAAAGAATTTTCAAAATAAAATAAAAGATGGAAGAGCAGTCTAATCACTACATTGAACCTGCTTAGAATGACAAGCTTAATTTATCATTTAATATGTGAAGTACTTCTTTGGGATATTAAATTTCTGATTCTTGTTTTCTGTAATACATGTGGCGAAGAGATTCTTGAAGCACAATTGCATTCTTTCCATGTTTAGGCCTCTCACTTTTCATCCTTTTCATGTTTCCAGTTTTGCCCTTGGCACTTTCTCATGATGGTCACTAGCAATTTCTAAAATATATATTTAACAAGTGGATAAAGTGAAACATTTGTCTTAATTAACCCAGCAAACAAGAAACACCTAGGCAAACTTGAATCCCTTAAGGCAATCGTTTGGAGTCTTTGTGGGCGACAACATCAATCCTTAGGCTCTGTTTGGGAGCCGGACTTACACCTACAAGTTTTTGGAAACCCTGCTTTGGGAGATGGAATGGTATTGAGAGTGGAGATGGGCCAATTTTCAATTACATTTTTATAAGAATGTAGTTGACAACTCCAACCTCATCACCCATTTTTTTCTCCACTCTGGTCACCCTATCATCTTCTCTCCATCACTGGCTCCAAAACATAGCCTTGTTTATCAAAGGATTTTAGCAAACATTGGCCAACCGATTTAATCACTACCAACCACTCTGCAAATTCAGACCTAACGAGCTTATGTGCTGTTAGAGAAGCAATGACAATTGTCAATAACATTTCTTGTGTAATGGTAAAACAACTTAACAGATTCAAGTAATAATTTGTTGATGTTGATTTGACATGCCAACAAGAACACATGTTGACCTAATAGTATTTAAATATACAACGTCATTGAGATTTAAAATACAGTTTGAATCTCAAATGAGACTTCTAATAAGTTTTTGAAAAAATCCGACTTGATTTCTTTTCGCCAATAAGAATGCTCCATAGTTCTATTACAACTTATGACTTAGTACCTGCTAATACCAGAACCAGTTTTATTTTGAATCATCTGAGCATAGCAAGGTTGCATTTGGAAGTCGATGCTTTCCATAACATGACCAAAGATGACACAGATCTTCATCCTGCGCTTTGTAAGCTTTCTGTCTCATGATGAGTAACCATGGACATTTTTACTGAAGAGCCGTTGACCCAGAGAAGATCATGTCATACTGATCCCACCCCACATCTCACTTGGGAACCGTCAGACCTGCTGTGGGGATTGAATATATATAACAGCTCTCTCTCTCTCTCTCTCAAAAGTCAAGCTAGCTAAGGGTAGCGCCCATTGGGATATGAACCCGATATCCTTTGCTTAAGATGGTGTCAAGTGATATGGGGATGTGCTAGTCAAATTTATAATGCAACTGAGATTACAAATTACAATGCTCAAAAGGATATATGATGAGTCAGTGCTGGACAAGATTGGATCTTGGAATTCTAACGGACTGGATTTTCATCATATTCATCCACAGTCAAGTACGTACCTACCACATCCATGGCTTTTTGTTTTCAAGGTTGCTGATCTTGATGCTTGGCTCATCCAAGGCACACTAGTGTAGGATTCATATAATTGAGCTCCTTTTCATTAAGCCCACATTTAAGCCAAGTGCTTGTGGGACAAGAGGGTTCACCATCTGCAGTTGTAGTGGTTAGACCTTATATGGTTCACTTGCCTTGTTGAGATTCCAATCCTCTCACCATTTTGTAAGAGCATGCCCACCGTAGAGTGATATCTTAGGGGTGGACACTGGGCTGGGTACCGGATGTGTTTTCCGGTACCCCGCCCGAGATTCGCAGATTGAAGTTGGGCCCAACATGGCCCAACCCGTATACTGTTCAGGTATAAAGGGCCCAGCCCAATCCCCACAAGATCCATGGCCGAGCTTTTCGTGTGCCTGGGTCTGATTCGGACCTGTTGAGATGGCCTAGCTCCGCCTGATGTCCACTTTTAGTGATATATGACCCATCTAGTAGGATGTTCACCTTGAGTTTACATGTATGTGTAATCAAATTCAATAAAATCTCTCATAGCAAAAATCTAAACTTTGGACTTGTATAAGGATCACCATTACCAGATCTGGATCCAATTAGCTTTTCACCACTATGGTATGTGAATTTACATGTTACATCATTCTTATTCTGACCAATTTTTATTTCTACCTTCCCAATTTAAACACGAAGCCGTAGGCAATTGCATCTTGAAAAGGGATACCCAATCAAAGCTAAACCCTAATCGACCAATTGTATACTGAACCAAACCCGAATTAGTTGGCATCACTAGAATCAAGAGGCATCTGTTTCCAGCGTTAGCTCAGTTATTCAAGATTCAATCAAGGTAAAATGGCATATCATAGCAACAAGGACACTAGTTGGCACTTGAACGCTATTGTGCATGAGTATCGTCCATGTCTTTGACCTAAACCCTATTTGGCCTAAAACTGTACAAGGGTAAAACTGACATTTCCTTATATATTTCTCTATATACTCCCATGTAAAAATTGGCCAATTTCTCTGTATATATATTTATAAATATTCTCATGTAAAAATTGATGGTTACCCATGTGGTCAGCTGGGTTTTATGACGAGTTGAAGGCCATGATTGAATTCTGATGGTACATGGGGCTGCTGTTGCTTTCATGAAAAAAAACCATGCTGTCTCTCTGTCTCTCTCTCTCTCTCTCTCTCTCTCTCTATATATATATATATATATATATATATATATTATACACACACGTACTCCCATGTAAAAGTTAACCATTTATCTCTCTCAGGTAAAAATTAACAGTTTCTCTCATGTAAAAATTGACCAACCTCCTAGGATCTAGGGCATTTTCAAAAGGGGTCTCTTAAGAAAACAAAAATCCTTACCAATGAGCTGAAGAAGGCCAGCGTTAAAATCTCCCTGTTCCCAAGATCCCAACTAAAGATGAATGTAGTCACCATGCTGACCCCTTGTCCTGCAATACCACCTTCCCACTACCCCTACCCCCAAAACCGCCACTCCCATCTCCCACTCTAAATGCCTCCCCGTTTCTTGTTTCCCAATTTGGTGACCTTCTGACAACCCCCCATCTCCCCCTTCATTGTTCCCATCCACTCCTTCTCTCTCTCTCTCTCTCTAGGCTTTCTCTCTCTAGAGGCCCTCTCTCTTCCTCCCTTTCTCTCTCTAAATGATTGATGTGGGTTTTGTTAACTAATGGACTCCTTGAGCTGTGATGGTTTTGGAAGGAGCAGAAGGACAGGAATGGATTGGGATTTGAAACCCACCTCTGGTTTTCCGAACCCTAGCCACCCTTTGGAGAACGGGAGTGGGTTCTCGGGGAAAGATGGGGAGCTGGTCATAGATTTGCATCTGGGGAGGCTGATGGAGCGCAAATCGGCCAAGGAGAAGGAGGCTAGGGCCTCAGTGGTGGCGGCGAAGAGGGGCCGGGGCGCCTCATCTCCGGCGGCAGCGGCAGCCTTGAGCTCCGGCATCCAGGCTCCGCGGTGCCAGGTTCAGGGGTGCAATTTGGATTTGAGCTGCTCCAAGGACTACCACAAGCGGCACAAGGTATGCGATGCGCACTCGAAGACGGCGAAGGTGATCGTCAATGGCATCGAGCAGCGGTTCTGCCAGCAATGCAGCAGGTTGAATTTTTTTGGTCTTGTTTCTTTTCACTCTTTTTGATGCCTGGGTTAAAGAATTGGTTGTTTCTTGCACTTCCATCTTCGCTCCCGTTAGAATCCGATTGCTTAATGTATGTTTGTTTTTGGGTTAATTGGTGTTTCTTTGGTGATACTTTCATTTGGTTGTGGGTGTGGTGGTGCTTGTTAGAAAATCCGTGTTTCCTTCTCATTCCTCTGTTTTTCCTTCCTTTACTTTTGTTTTTTCCCCTCCCTTGTGTAGTGCTTCGGTGCTGGTCTTCTAGTGATTCATTTAGTGTGCATAAACCAGTTTTCACCAGATTGTTTATCTTTTCATGATCTCTTTTTTTCCTAATTGTTTTAGCAATGCTTCGTAAGAAGTATCATCTGTTTGTGTGCCACCTTTTTTTAGGTATGTTTTTCTTGGTGGAAATTATAGCATTCTGCTAATGCTCACCTTTTAATTGATGGGATTGAATAATTAGGAATTCTTTTGATGGGTGCCTTGATTATTAGCTATTCTATGGAAAAATTTTCTTTTTTTTCCTTCTAATGGATACATGGATTTTAATATGATGGATGAATGGGTAGGTTGTGCTATCTGTCTTTGCCACCCCCCTGTCCTGAAAGTGTGTTTTCAATTGGTTTTATTTTTCTTTTAAGCATTTTTAGTTCTAAAATAAGGTTGTTAATTTTTAGAGAAGGCGGATGGGGGACAAGAAATCAAAAGGCAGATGCACAAATATCTGAAGGTTACTAAATTGTCAAAAGGCACCCAAAATTGGTACTGCACTTAAGTTAACTCCTAGAGTACCGGAGCATTTTGTTCAAGCCAAATGAACCACCAAGTTGAGAACAACCACTATTTCCAACCTTTTCTCCAGTTGGTTGAACCCATGCATGTAAATCTGCCATTCAGGAATCTCCAGTAGAATACTAAATATCAGCATCATATGGCCTTGCTAATATGTCCACTTTTTTGGTTTTCATCATGCCCATGCTAGTGGAATTCAAAACCAAGAACCACCTGCTAAGATAGTGTTATGATTTACCAATCCAGCTATTAAATTTTCCCCAACTAAAGCATATATTGGAACGTCAACAAGCCCACGTACATAATCAAGGATGTCTCAGTTTCCTTTGCAACTTATACGTTTACTGGCTTGGTGACAACTTTGACCCTGAAAGTTATCATGTTTTAATGTTCATTGGCACTAACCAGCCCTAGTACTTGGGATCTGGGAGAGGGTTGCCTCCAAATTTATTCTTTTGGGCACTGTACCCAATGTTTAACCAAATAAACTAGCAAGAGCTTGAGGGTTTACCATTTTTTTCCATTTTCAACCACATCTTTTCATGACCTGGTTCTGTAGATTCGTGTAGATTTCTGTTCTTGTGGGATGCATCTGCACATAGAGTTATGCTTTCTTATTCATGTGGGTTTCCAAAACCAATTCAGCCATTTTCCTTACCTCATGAGACATTTGATTAAAGTGCATTGCTGGTTAGCAAGTTCAACCTTGAAGTAGCCAGGGTCAGCATTGAGCATCTAGTTTGTCAATTTTACATAGGGAGTGCCTGAAAAATCCATAGGAAACTGGAATACAATTTGCAAATATAGGAGAATCCCACAGCTATGCCTTTAAGAGCTGAACATCCTGGAGAAGCCTATCTGATAATGGCTAATCAAGAGATTTACCATCCTCTCAAAGTTAGTCCTCTTTTATTTATTATCTGAAGGTCCTATAGCAGTATATCTTTCACCAAACCTTTCCATAATCTATTTTCTGTTATTGGATTTAGCTATATTAGTGGTGTCATCCTTCAACACTAGAAGCCACCAACCTGTCTCATATTATTAGGTTAAAAGCTGAAATGAGTTTTCTAGAAAGCTTTATTTGCAGTTTCACTACTTTTAGAGATGATATCACTATTTTATATTGATTGGGTTGGTGACTTTTTGCTGATCCACTAGGTGCTTCCATAATCACAGCTGCAATCTAGATAACCATGTTATAGAGGAAGTTTCATAATCACAGCTGCAAGTGCCTGTAAATGTGGCATGGAGAAAATTGGATGAATTGCTTAGTTTGGTTTGGACTTGTCAAAGTCAGGGTTTGTGTAAGCTACATGAAGTAATTCAATGGATCATCATGTTTCAGTCAAGTTCATCAGTCATTTTCTGTAGTTCCTTTTTCTTTTTTATTGGAGTCAAACTAAAAGGTAGAGTTGAATTCTAAACCAAGTATTTCTTCTGTTTTCCATTTCTCAGATCTCTCTTTGATCTTCTCACTGCTTCGTGCTCCTTTGTTGTGATGATATAGGGCAATTCCTTTGGCTATTTTCATTTTTCCTATCAATCTTGTGATGATCTTGGTAGAAAAGAAAAACATCAAGTGGATTATTTGTGTTATTGTTTTTTCCCAAAAACTTGAAAAGAAATATAATCAGGTTTATGAGATTATAGTTGCTCTATGTGTATGCACATAGATGTCCTGGACAAAAGCACAATAAATATGTGTGTTAAAATATAATATACACACGCACGCACACGTGCGCGTGCCCACACACACACATATGAATAACTAAAGTTATTCAGTTTCTCCTAATAGTACATATGTGTATGTGTGTGTAGTCATCTGATATTACTGATTATCTCCGCAGGTCTGATTGGTTCTTTTTGTTATGTTTGCTTTAGATTTTACTTAACATAAAAATTACTTCTGACAAGAAAAGTAATGTGTTGGTTGTCTTCCAGGTTGGCTGCTGGAAATTTAAGCATAACATTGCCAATTGTAAAATTGAAACTTGGATAATTCTAGCAAATCATGCCATTTATGGCATCATAAGTAAAAATAGATTATTAGAATATAATTGAAAATGTAAAACTTTTTAAATTAAACTAGTTTTAATTTAAAATTGGCTGCTATTCTAGATGGTTACTTTGCTTAGCTTTGTGTTCTGTCGTGAACATGACATGGCACCAGCACCTACGATGGACACAACACAGTGCTTCACGGGCATGTTCAACTCCATGTTCCTGACTTGCATTAGTTTTCCCTTATGGCATTGAGATCTTTGCTTATTATTTTTCTTTTTAGGATGTTATTGACAAGTCTTTATTTTTTTTCCTTCATAATAATATACTTATTATCTGTGCTTGTGCTTTAGGAAATTTGAAGCTTACATCTTGTGACATATATTTGATTACTATGTGAAATTTGATGATATAAATATTAATTTGATACGCCCTCTTGTTCTAAATTTCATAAATTGCTGTTTGGATGAACTATCCTTCTATTGGATTCAATGTCCATGTGGTACAGCTTGGCAATTCAAACCATGGCTCAAGAGAGTTGATGATAAGCCTTGAATCTAATTCATCACACTCGGTGCCAAAGATTTAAAATATGACCCTGGTATGCTGAGTGTCACGAAATGAGAGTCTTCAAAATCATAAATGTCCACCAATACAAATCTCAAATGGACACACACCAAAGTGAACTACAAAGAGCACACTCACAATACCCACAATAGGGATTCACAAAAGAACACTATTAAACATAAAATAATATTTTATTCAACCACAAATATTCTTGTAAAGCATTACAATGAGGGGATTCATTCCCTTTATATACACAACAAAGAGGGCCAAAATGGGCTCAAAAGAGAGCCTATTGTAGCCATTGGACCAGCCCCAAGAGCTAGTCAACCCATGGTTGACCAAGTCTCAAAAAGAGAAAAAAAAGAAAAAGAGAAATAAAGGAAAATAAAATGCATACAATAATATAATATATATATATATATATTTACATTTTAACACTCTTCCTCAAACTTACGGTACAACAACTGAAAGTTTGCGTAAAAGGAAGTGAAATCTAGGAGCAGAGAGAGGCTTGGTGAAAAAGCCTGCCAATTGATACTCTGATGTAACATATAACATATCAATGTTGCCTTACAGGTATTCCTCTTGTACATAGTGATGATACATCTTGATATGTTTGGTGTGCTCATGAAATGTATGGTTGCTGGCAATGTAAATCATACTTTTGTTGTCACATCACATTTTTTAAGCTCCTACTATTTAAGTACACATATCTGCCAACAATCGTCTTAGTCAGACTACTTTCATTGTGATAGTAGTCATGGCTCGGTACTCAGCTTTCGTAGATGGCCAAAAGACCTTATGTTGCTTCTTATATTTTCATGAGATCAGAAAGTCACCTAAAAACACACAAAAACCCGTGGTTGAGTATCTATTGTTAGGATCCCCCCCCCCCCCAGTTAGCATCAGTATAATCAAGTAAATTTAATGTGGATGAAGAAGACAAGAAGCGACCTCTAGAAATGGAAGTTTTAATATATCTAATCATTCGTAAAACTCCTCTCATATAAACAGAAGTAGGAGCATGTTGAATTGACTAGCTGTGTGTACAGCATGAGCGATGTCAGGTCTAGTAATGGAAAGGTAAGAGAGTGCTCCGATAAGTTGTCTATAGGGAGTTGGATCTTCAAAGGGTTTTCCATCATCTATTTGCATTTTGACATTTGCGATCCCTGAATTAACTACTCTCTTGTCATCAGTGATTCTAGACCTGAAAACAACATCAGAAGCAAACTTAGATTGAGACAACAAATACCCTCTAGGGGAATAAGCAACTTTAATTCCTAAAAAGTATCTTAAAAAACTCAAATCAGTCATGTCACCTGCATGAGTTTTCTTAACAAATAGAATTGTGTCAATCAAACAAGATCTAAAACCAATATTAATCATAACTTTAGTAAATCTATCATACTATGCTTTTGGTGCTTGTTTTAGACCATAAAGTGTTTTATGCAAACAAAAAGTTTTTTCTTTAGGAATAGTAATACCTGGAGGCACTTCCATGTAAACTTCTTCAACTAAGTTTTCATTAAGGAAAGCATTCTTGACATCCATCTGGTATATAGGTCAGATTCTAACATAAGCTACAACTACTAATGTCCAAACTGTGGTCATCCTAGCAACAGGAGCAAAAGTCTCCTTATAGTCAATGTCATATTCTTAGGAATAACCCTTGGAGATCAATCTGACTTTATATATTTCTAGAGTCCCATCACTCTCAGTTTTTACCTTGTATACTCATCTACAACTTATAGGTTTCTTGTTTTGTGGAATATCTTGGAGTGACCAATTGTTGGCTTTTTCTAAGGCATCTAACTCTACTCTCATAGCTTCTTCCCATTCAGCGAGTCCTTTGGCTTGGTCATAGGTAAGAGGTCTAACATAGGTATGAATTAGTTCAATACATGCCTTGTATTTGGATGAAAATGAGTCATATGACACAAATTTTTCTGGTGGTCTAGACATTCTAGATTATTTTCTTGATTGTATTTCATGTTGTTTTTCAATGTTAGAATATTTTTCAAGTGCTCATGAAGGTCTAGGATATTGTAGGTAATTTTTGTCATTATGGGGTTGCTCTTCATCACTTATATCAACATTATCATTATCTATCAAACTCACAATCACAATCATCATGCTTAGAAACAAAGTCAAGCAAAAAAGAGTACCCAACTGCTTCCTCATGTTTTTCATTATCAAAGAAGTTTTCCTTTTCTAAAAAAGCCACATTTCTAGAAACATATAACTTATCATTTTTAGAATCATAAATTCTATATGATTTTTGGTTATCAGCATATTCAAAAAAAGGCACAAGAAATAGCCCTAAGTAAAAATTTATTATTTTTGTTGGTTAAGGCAAAACATTTGCAACCAAAAATTCTCAATCTTGAATAATCTGGAGCAATTTTAAAAAGCTTCTCAATAGGATAGATATTTTGTAATGATGAGGTTGGCATTCTGATGATAAGATGTATCGTCGTTAAGCAACTTCTCTCCAAAAAACTTTAGGCACATGACTAGCAATAAGGTTCCTGTAGTTTCTACCATGTGCTTATGTTTTCTTTCTGCAATACCATTTTGTTGTGTGTAGGCAAGATTTTTTTATGAGTAATGCCATGTAAATTGAGGTATTTTTTAAATCCGTTTGATAAAAATTTTGCTCCTGAGTTAGAACGAAAAATAGCGATAATGTTGCCAAACCTATTCCTTACTAGGTTATGAAAGTTTTTAAAATGTAGGAAAACTTCATATTTATGTTTAAGAAAGTAGATCCAAGCATATCTAGAGAAATCATTCACAAAAATCACATAATATGCATATCTACCTTTTGAAGTAATTGGTATCGGACCCCAAACATTTGAATGTAGTAACTCAAGTGGTCTAGTAGAGACAAGTTCTTTCACCAAAAGGTCATTTTTTCATTTTACCAAGAATACAATCAATCACATGTAAATTCACTAATGTTACCAATTTTTTTCAAATTTGGAAAATATAAAAGTTTAGATACATGAGGATGCCCTAATCTTTTATGCCATAAATCTAAATTTTATTTTTGGACATTACAAAAAAAAATATTTTTGGGTATCTCAAAAAAGTCCATATAGTAGCGGCCTCCTTGTCTATGGCCTTGCCCAATCAGTTTCCCTTATTGGCGATTCTGCACCTAACAACTATTTGATGAGAAGGAGATATCACAACCATGATATGATATTTGAGATACAGATAAGCGGTTTAAATTTAATTTGGGAATATACCTAATTTTTTGAATTAAATGTTTTTTGAGTTTTGAACATCCTTTTCAAAATTCTCTATTTTTTGAATTTCAAGAGATGTGCCATTGGCGGTGAAGACATTAGACACATTTTAATTAGTATGATATTCGGATAAAATGTCAATGTTTGGAGTCATGTGAAATGATGCACCGGAATCAAGAAGCCAAGGAAACTTACCAGAGTTGGAGAAGGATGAGACTGTAGCTCCCGTTGTAGAGGATGCTCCTTTGAGAAGAGGTTGAGGAGCTTCTACTAATTGTGACAAAGATATAGCAATGCTAATGGATGTATCTTGAGATGAGTGATCCTTAGTCACTCTTGAGTTATCCTCCTCTTGTGATGCCTCAACTGAAGCCACTTGCTTGTCTTCCCTTCTTAATTTAGGACACTGGGCCTAATATGTTCGGTTCACAATAATAATGTCAAGTAATTTTTCTCGTCATAATCATTCCCTTGCTTCCAATAAGGTATTTCATGTTCATTACTTTGTTTCCAATGAGGTGGTTTGTAAGAACAAGTATAGTAACCTGGCCTAGATACGGTTAAAACGGATTCTTCCTTATTTTTGGTTGAACATCTTTTCAACCTACTTTTCTATATTTTTAATTCTTCTATAGTGTCAACAATAGAGGGAACCTTGCCTCTATGTAAAAGAGCCAACTTAGTAGACTCAAATTCGGGTCTTAACCCATTTATGAATTGATAAAAAATGCTTCGAATCAATTTGCTTTTGTCAGAGTTCAATATCTTGTGGTTAATGCCACTTAGGTTCAATGAGAGTCAACTCCTCCCAAAGTTCGGATAATTCATTGTAGTACTCTCTAATACTTTTGCTTCCTTGTGTCCTATGTCACATAGGTGCAGGTGCGGATGCGGCACTTTAAAAAAACTTAGGTGTGGGGGGTGCGGAGAGGGTATATATATATATATATATAATTTTTAACAGTTTTAAGTTAATACTAATGAAATAAAAACAATTATCATATGATCAATTCATCATGCAATAAATCAAATTAACAATCTACAATTTTTATTCCTCATCAATAAAAATAACACCACACTAGTGCGGAGGTGCGGATATATATATAATATAAATAAAATTTGACTTGCTTAGGGTTAACTGAATCTACTTTTGGACAAAAATGGACTTCAGTGTGGTTGACTTCACCTGCCAGGCTGACACAAAGGAAGTTGTGTCCAAGTGTCGCACCCGCATGGGTGCGGGTGCGGGTGCGGGTGCGATGCAGGTGTGATACATTGATAGAAGAGTCTGTGTTACATAGTTTTTGTCATAATACGAACCTTATCTTGCAAATTGCACACATAGGCAATATCTTTAAGGGAATACATATTCTTAAGATATTCTCACGCATTGTTGGCATGCTCAAATTTGGCGAGACTAAAGCATTTCTTAATATCTACATTATTAATTAGCTAAGACATTATTTTGGCATGTCCCATCCTCCACTCTTTCCATTTCTTTTCATATTTGAATATAACTTTGGTTCTTTCACCATCTAAATGATTCACTTCCTTTCCCGTAGTTTAAGTTCTGAATTGGATCCATCAACTAGGCATGGCAGTGGACCAAGGGAAAACAGGGCCTCGCCTCATTTGGACCGAGGATGGAGGACATGAAATGGGGATGGAGGTTAAATCAAAACTCGTGCAGGGATAGAGGCGGGGATGGACTTACGCTTTGCCCCGCCCCGCCCCGTCCCCGTTAGTAAAATAACTAAAATACCTTTAGGGATGGCAGTGGACCGGGGAGAAACAGGGCCTCACCCCGTCTTGCCCCATTTGGACCAGGGATGGAGGGCATGAAACAGGGATGGAAGCGGGAATGGAGGTTAAAATCAAAACCTGTGTAGGGATGGAGGGCAGAATTTTGAGACGGAGCGGGGGTGGAGACCTTGTCCCCCGCCTCCGTCCCGGTCCACTGCCATCTCTACCATGATAGATATTTTGCCCCATATGTGATGCTTCGAAATAGAAGCTCACATAACATAGTTGGTATCATTGAGTTTGATAGGCATGACAATGACACTTTCCTTTTTATCCATAATTACAAAAGAGAGCATAGGAGAGTGAAAGAGAGAGGGAGATAAAGAGGAGAATCAGCACAATCACTTGATCACCACGAACACTTGATCCACCAATCACGCACCACAAACTTCTTTGAGAAATGTGAGCCAAAAAGAACCAAGCAAATCTTCCAAGAAGACCAATCATGATCTCACAAACACTTGAATGTTGAACACGAAAAGAGAAATGCACAATCACCAAAGCTCTGATACCATGTCACGAAATGAGAGTCTTCAAAATCATAAATGTCCATCAATACAAATCTCAAATGGACACACACCAAAGTGATCTACAAAGAGCACACTCATAGTACCCACAATAGGGATTCACAAAAGAACACTCTTAAATATAAAACAATATTTTATCCAACCACAAATATGCTTGTAAAGCATTACAAGATTAAGGGGATTCATCCCCTTTATATACACAACAAAGAGGGCCAAAATGGGCCTAGCGGTTGGACTAACCCCAACAGCTAGTCAACCCATGGTTGACCAAGTCCCAAAAAGGAAAAAAAGAAGAAAAATAGAAATAAAGAAAAATAAAATGTATACAATAATATATAGTATATATATATATATGTATACAAATACATATACATGTTGAGACATGTATATATATATATATTTTTTACATTTTAGCACTGAGCCTGGTTCATTTATGCTCTGTTTGGGAGACAGATTTTGGAGGGAGATGGGAGAGGAGATGGGGATTCATTGAATCCCTTAACCCCCAATGTTGTTTGAGAGCCCAGATTTGAGAGATGGGAGTGGAGATTGTAATGAAGTGGATCGAATCCGATGAATATGCAAGAACACACACCTCAATCAAGTGGAAACACTTGATTGAATAATCACACCACCCACACAAGGGTCAAATGAGAAAGTATATTGCATAGAAAACTCTCTTGAAAAAGAGATGAAATAATACAAAGGCCATGAGGCCTATTTATAATACAAGACGCTAAAGGGGGCAGCCAATATGGTTGTTGGGCTGCTCCCAACGGTCATATTTTATGACTGTTGGGAGCAGCTCCAACAGCTATAATGGAGTTGGCCCAACAGTCAAAAACAAAAAATTATAAAAAACAAAAAGTAAAAAGGTGAAAAAGGGTTGTCAGCCCCTAATGGGCTGACGCCTATTACAATGAAAAGACTGAAATACCCTTGCTGGGTATTTCAGTTATATATATATATATATATATATATATATTAACACCCCCCTCAAACTCATGGTAGAATAATCAAGAGTTTGCCAAGTAAGAAGTGAAATCTTGGAGACGGAAGCACTTTGGTGAAGAAGTCTGCTAATTGATATTAGACGAAACATAGGGCAATGTGATGGTCTTTCTCAGAAATTCTTCACGAACGTAGTGGCAATCCATCTCAATGTGTTTCGTCCTCTCATGAAATGTATGATTGTTTGCAATGTATACAACGCTCTTGTTGTCACAACATAATCTTGAAGGTTCTGCAATATGAACCCACAAGTCTTCGAGAAGTTGTCTTAACCACACTAACTCAGACGTAGTTGTTGTCATGGCACGATACTCAGCTTCAGTGGAGAAGAATGATACCTTCTGCTGCTTTTTGCATCGCCATGAAATTAGAGTCACTTACAAATACACATAAACCAGTAGTTGAGCGTCTATCATTGACATCCCCTCCCCAATCAAAATCAGAATATGCAATGATTTCTAGTGAGGAGGAGGAGGATAAAAACAAGCCAAGATTAATAGATTTTTAATATATCTAACAATTCTCATTACGGCGCTCATATGCACTGTAGTGGGAGCATGCTGAAATTGACTAGCAGAATGAATAGCATGAGATATATCAGGACGGGTAATAGAAAGATAAGACAAAGTCCCAATCATTTGTCTGTAGGGCGTTGGATCTTGCAAGGGCTCTCCATCATCTTTCTTCATTTTGACATTTATGACTTTCGGAGTATCGACTAATTTTTCATCTGAGAGTTTTGATCTTTCAATGATCTCCGCTGCGTATTTAGTTTGTAACAAAAAATAACCACGATGTGAGTAAGCAACTTTTATTCCAAGAAAGTATCGTAAAAAACCAAGATTTGTCATATCAAAGTTGGCTTTAAGCACATCTTTGATATGGTTAACTCCCTGTTTATCATCTTCTGTGATTATCATATCATCTACGTAAAGAAGTAGGATCATCATTCCTGCATTAGAAGACTTAACAAACAATGCAGTGTCAGTAAAGCAAGATTTAAAATGAAGTTGTGTCATCACATTACTAAACCTATCATATCAAGCTTTGGGGGCTTGTTTCAAGCCATATAAGGCCTTACGTAACCAAAGAGTTTTTTCATGTGCTAAAGTCAGGCCTGGTGGAGGATCCATGTACACCTTTTCATCCAGATTACCATTTAAAAATGCATTTTTAACATTCATTTGAAATATAGGTCATTTCTTAATCGATGTTGTAGCAATGAGAGTTCTAACAGTGGTCATTCGAGCGACTAGGGCAAAAGTTTCATCATAGTCTATCCCATATTCTTGATTGTATCCTTTGGCCACTAATCTAGCTTTATATATTTCTAATGTTCCATCGTACTTGGTTTTTACCTTGTATACCCATCCGCATCCTATAGTTTTTTTCATTTAGGTAATGTTTGGATTTTTCAAGTTTTTGCTCTTTCTGGTGCTTCTAACTTATCGTTTATGGCTTTAACCCATTCTTGATGATGTTTAGCTTCATGTTATGATTGAGGTTCAAAATACAAGTGAATAGCCATTAGACACGATCTATGCCTTGGTTCAAAAAAATCATATGATACAAATCTACTAGGAGCTTTTGAAATTCTTATAGATTTTCTAACGCTAGAAAAATCTTCTTCTTGGTTTTGAGAGTATCTTTCTAGGGCACATGGTGGGTGACCTTGTTAAAATATAGTCGTGTATCATATATACATATATATACATGCGTATATATATATATGTATATTTTAAGTTGTATCCAAAATACCTGATAGGAGTATTTTGGTCTTTTCATCATGTAATTATAGTTTTTAGGTTTTTTATTTTTATTTGTTTTACTATGAAACTTTGGGAGAGGGTGATTGAGTCTAGGTTAGGTTGTCATGATATCGGAGAATCAATTTGGTTTTATGCCTGGAAGATCAACTATGGAAGCTATACATCTTCTTAGACAACTTATTCAGAGAAATAAAGAGAGGAACAAAGATTTGCATATGGTTTTTATTGATTTGGAGAAGGCATGCGATAGAGTACTTAGGGACGTTCTCTAGTGGACAATGATAAAGAAAGGTGTTTCTCTCAAGTACATTAATATAATTAAGGATATGTATGAAGGAGTAGTAACCAATGTCCACACTTGTGGAGGGGTGACAACCAATTTTCCTATAACGGTTGGGTTACATCAAGTATCTACTTTAAGCCCTTTCCTATTTGCTATAGTGATGGATGAGCTTACGAGATCGATTCAAGAAAATGTGTTGTGGTGTATGTTGTTTGCTAATGATATTGTTTTGATTGATGAGTCTGGAGCTGGGGTTAATGCTAAGTTAGAATTATGGAGGCAGACATTGGAAGCAAGAGGTTTTAAGTTGAGTAAGAGTAAGACAGAATATATGGAATGTCGGTTTAGTAAGCAACGAAATAGTTATGGGAGTGTAGTGAAGCTTGGTGAGCAAGAAATACCGGTGGATGATTATTTCAAATATTTGGGATCTATCATTCAAAAGTATGGAGAAATTGATGGAGATGTAAATCATAGGATAAAGGTTGGGTGGATGAAATGGAAAAGTGCAACTGGAGTGTTGTGCGATCGTAGAATGTCATTGCGGTTGAAGGGAAAGTTTTATAGGACGACTATTAGGCCCGCTTTACTATATGGTACGGAATGTTGGGCTGCCAAGAAACATCATATTCAAAAAATGAGTGTAGCTGAGATGCGTATGCTTAGATGGATGTGTGGAAATACAATAAAAGATAAGATTCGGAACGAGGAGATACGTAAGAAGGTAGGCGTTGCACCCATTGAAAATAAGATGAGAGAAAATCGTTTACGGTGGTTTGGACATATTCGGCGAAGGCCTAATGATGCTCTAGTTAGAAGGATGGAGAAATGGGAAAATATATTAGTTAAAAGAGGTCGGGGTAAGCCTAGGAAGACTTGGATGGAGATGATAGGAAAGGATATGAATGCTTTGAACCTCACCGAGGACATGGCATTGGATAAAAATGATTGGAGGAGAAGGATTCATGTGGACAACCCAGAATGATTTTCTTTGTTGGTTCATATCGCCGACCCCAATTGTTTTAGGATGAAGGCGTAGTTGTTGTTGTTGT
The DNA here is from genome assembly GCF_984573655.1 of Nuphar pumila. NCBI lineage: Eukaryota > Viridiplantae > Streptophyta > Magnoliopsida > Nymphaeales > Nymphaeaceae > Nuphar > Nuphar pumila. The sequence goes on along the minus strand of NC_143253.1, from coordinate 118,461,779 downwards.
TGTTGTATTTTTATTTGTTTTATTTTTTTTTATTTTCCCTTTTTATTTTAATTGTTCCAACATGGGACCATTGGGGGCCCCACTTGTGTAGACGTTGGGGTGCCCGACGGTCATAAATATGACCATTGGGGCTCCCCAACGTCTACCTAGTGGGAGCCCCAATGGTTCCCTTTCTCTCCCTTTTTTCCTCTTGTATATAAAGGGGTCCCCCCCCTCTCACAAGCGTAGAGTTTTACCTCTCACCTTCAATAAAGATTATTTCTTTTTAGCCTTTTGGCTTCACCCCTTTGTGGGTTTATGTGTTTGCACTTTATGTGCATTTGGTTACCCCTTAGTGGGTATGTGTATTCGCACTTTGTGTGTGTGTTTATGGGTTCATTGTTGAACCTATTGCATTCAAGGTCATTTTGTAACATGGTATCAGAGCAAGGTTGTGATCGAGTTATTTTTTCGGTGCATCTGGAAGCGTGTCACTCAAGAAACTTCAAGAAAAATGGTGAAGTATTTGTTGTTTCTCTTCTCTTTCTTGAAGTTATTCGGTATGTATTCCTTTTCTTAAAAGTATCATGTATTATGAAGCTACTTTCTTGATCATTTATATGCATGTGTTTCCTCTATCATTATGTTTTTTTTCAAAATGTATTTTGCACATTTAGTGCTTGTGTTATTCATTGAGCTTTTGCCTTTTTCGCTCTTGCGCATTAAGTACTTGTGTTATTTGGGTTTTCATTAAACCGTTGCTTTTTTTAATATCACATTTCACTTATTCACATGTTTTGAAATTTTTTAAAATGATAACTTTTAATTCAATAAACTTGTTTTTCCAGATATATGATTGCTCAAAACTTGCTTGAATGGGTCATTTATCATGTTTATCTTCCAAGCATAATTTGATGTCAATCTTACTTGAACTTGTGTGTACGGCTTTAGGAGTTTTTGTGATTATATTTCAAGTCTTGCATGTGATTTAAAGCTTTGTATTGATGGACATACGTGGTTGTCATAAAATCTTTGACTCTTTGAATTTAATTTTTTATAAAATAACTTTGTTACTTGGAAGTTACATGCTTAATGTTGTTTAAAAGCATGAATTACATATGTGTGGGAAGTTCTTAAAAAAAAATTGGGTTGAGATTGAAATTTTTAGTATATGAAAGATTGTGATAATTCGCGTACTTTTCTACAAAAAACATAATTGCTATTGTATATTATGGGTAGTGATAGGATGTTTATTAGAGATTCCTTACATGTTTGTGCCTATTCACTCAAAGTCTTGAATATGGCTTTTTTGTGTGTTTTCGGGAAACACCCTTGACATATAATTGGACCGTCCATGAAAATTCTATAATACGATCAACAAAGTTTACTTAATGAGTCATTTCATATATATTTGAGCAATATTTGTTTTAAAACTACTCTTTCCTTATTTATTAAAAGGAGTAATTGTGACTTGTTATTTGGCTTGAGATTTCTCTCTTATGTAGTGATGTTTTTCTTAAAAATCTCAAATATGATTATCTTCAATTATGTGTCTCATTGTAAGCTTTATACATGTCCATTATTTGACTAGATTAATGCTTGTTACATTCTCTTTTCTCATAATTGTTTTGTGACTGACTTATGAGTTGGTTCTAACTTCGAAAAACATGTGTTTTATTACTAATGAGTCTTAATGCACTTGACTCTCGTTTGTAATCTAATACTTTTTGTGAGGTTCTCTCATTTAATAGTCTTGTTTGTGTGTCTTAGTGCACTCTTGTTACTCTTTGTGTAATTAATGTATGAATGCTTTTAGTAATTCTTGAGTGTTGAAGTTCTTGTTGGTGAATACTGTTTGTGAGACTTCCACGGTTCTTGTGAGAAGAATGTTTGTGAAAATTCTTTGAAGTTTTGGTTTGTGAAGGATTGTTGTTTGGGAATCTTGGTGGTTCTTTTGGGAAGTTTTGTTATAAGCTTTAGAAGGTCTTATTGTAGAGTTCCATTCCGTTCTACAAGCTTAATCCCGTAGTTTGGATTTTCTCCTAATATTGCAAGTTTGTAAACTTCTCTTTTGTGTGTGAAGTTTTTCACATGAGACTTTCAAACTTCTTTATTTTAGCATCTCTATTAAGAGATGCCTACGTTGGCCATGATTTGTTCAAGTTTTTCTTTTTTGCATTGAATTGCACTTGTTGTGCATATAATTGCATAGCTAAAGCTTGATTTGATTCTTGGATTATCCCAAAATGATTCTTTCACATGGCATTGCGTATTTGAAAGAATATCTTTTTAAGAGTATTCTTTGCCTTTTATGGCACTTATGTTGTCCATCACAAGTTGTTATATGATGCATCAATCCTTTTTTGCCTTATTTTTGTTATATCAGAGATGTTTGTTGAGGTGAGTTATGGGCACCTCGGTTTAGGTCAATTTTGGTTGTCACATGTGGTTTGACTCAAACTGACTATTTTTTGTTCTCTTATTATGAGTGTGTTGTATCACTCGGTTTCTCTTTGGCCATTGACTTTTGATGCAGTGAGGGTGCGATATTCTCATGATAACGGGTACCCACGCTGCTGTTCTTCGATGCAGCGACAGGGAAACAAACCAGCATGTGATAGCTCGGCAGTTATCATGTGGATGCTGGCGCTGAGGGTTGTTAACACAGCGACAGGATCGGCGTCACATCTTTGATGCAGGGTCGACTTTCACGCTGGCCTCGGCAGATGAGGGCACGACCTTTACGGCCGAGCAGCATGCAGGGAGAAGAAAGAGATTCACCGGGAAAGACAATGCAGAACTTTATTTCAGTGAACGTCAATCGAACAACTAATGAGACTTCAATCGAACAACCAGATGAACAGTCTGAAGGAGATGAATGAAGGTCACCGTGAAAATACACGCTGACTGTTTATTTTCATTAACCAAGCAATCAATAGTTGAATGCAATAACAATTAGGAAAAAGAAAACAAAGAGGAATGACAGTGAAAGCTGCTGCAACAAAACAAAGAACATTAATGTAAAAGTTGTTGTAGAAAGTTGAACGTGACAGAGGAATAATAGAAGAAAAAAACTGCAAAGGACGTGCGGCTGAAAGAAAACAATAACAGGGAAAACTAAAGCAGAAAAAAAAGGCTAAAACAAAAGGTTGCGCTGAAACTTTTCAAAAATCTCTTTGCACAAAACTCTAGGAGTGGGTTTTTAAAGGCCTTATTTGGATTCGGGTCTCGGGTCTGGTCCTGGACCCGAGACAGCTCCTGTTTCTTGCTGAATCTGGGACGTGCTCTGCATCAATTTTACTACGGATGCTCTTTATTATGAGTACCTGTGATGGATATATATTGTTTTTTAAACCATAGTGTTTCAAAATTTGTTTAAAATTGTCAATTTTATTTGCATTAGTGTTTGTCTTTACAAGTCTTCTTACCTCAATTGACTTTCTCCTTCTATGCCTCCTATCTAAGTGTCACCTTACGTAAACAAGAAATGTTGTTCACACCTTTGTGTGTGCTTTTTAGCCCATTGTTGGCTTTATTCTCTTGATCTAGTAGTTGATACACTTGTCTTGAGTGTCATTATATGTAGACAAGGCTTGTTGTTTCATACCATTGTGTGTGATGTTGGCCCATGGTTGGCTTTTGTGTTCTTATTCTAGTCGCTGATACACTCACTTCAAGTATCATTATATGTAGACAAGAGGTGTTTATACACACCTTCGTGTGTGTCTTTGGCTCGTTAGTGACATTATATTTATGTTTTTGTTCTAGTCGCTTATACACTTGATTTGTTGATTTTGGAAGTCTAACGAGGTGATTGCTTGTAATGGATGAACTATTGTTATGATTTGCAAAATTCCATATTTATGGGAATGTGTAATTTGGTTTTCATTTGCATATGAGATTTTCTAACTCATGCTCATGTTTTATAGCACAATTTGTATGTGCACATGTTCTTTTGTATCTAAGGATATATCTTTGTCCCATAAGTGGACTTGTTCTGGTGTAAGGTTCATACCTTTTCTTTTATCATTTAAAGCATTTCCTTTTAAAAAAATCTCTCTCAAAAGAATTGCTTTTGCCTCTTATTGGCTAAGTAATATACATGATTGAAGTATGAGTGTCCATAAGTGACTTATTCTAGTATCATTTCATTATATGATGTCGTATGCATATGCTCGTAATGGCTATTATTCTTAGGCACTTATTGGAATTTTCTTTCTTTTGCTTATTTTCAGTATTGAATGACTCAATCTTGCATTAAATGTGTGTGTTTTCCTTTTTAAGCTTATGTGAATCATTGAATGCACATTACATCATATGATTATGAGTTGAAGGTTCTTGTTTTAAAGTAAATATATTTCCTTGTATACTTTGAGCTTCCTGTTTTGCTTTGTTTTCAGGTCCTTCAAGATAAGATGAAAGAATGATCCTGATATACCATAAAGTCTCTCCGAAAAAGTGCTTAGGGAGCTCATTGGCAAGATCAATTGGAAGAAGACATTTGCTAACTTCACTGACCTTCTATGAAGATGGTGTTTTTATTGAAGACTTGAAATTCTTACTATTGTATTTTTTCAAACTTTTTGTTCCCTCACGCAAAGTTTGAGGGGGCGTGTTAAACTATAGTTGTGTATCATATATACATATATATATATACATGTGTATATATGTATATTTTAAGTTGTATCCAAAATACCCGATAAGGGTATTTTGGTCTTTTCATCATGTAATTATAGTTTTTAGGTTTTTTTTTCTTATTTTTATTTTTTCCTTTTTATTTTAATTGTTCCAACATGGGACCATTGGGGGCCCCAATTGTGTAGATGTTGGGGTGCCCAACGGTCATAAATATGACCATTGGGGATCCCCAACGTCTACCTAGTGGGATCCCCAATGGTTCCCTTTCTCTCCCTTTTTTCCTCTTGTATATAAAGGGGTCTCCCCCCTCTCATAAGTGTAGAGTTTTACCTCTCACCTTCAATAAAGATTATTTCTTTTTAGCCTTTTGGCTTCACCCCTTTGTGGGTTTATGTGTTTGCACTTTATGTGCATTTGGTTACCCCTTAGTGGGTATGTGTATTCGCACTTTGTGTGCATGTTTACGGGTTCATTGTTGAACCTATTGCATTCAAGGTCATTTTCTAACAGACTTTCGGTACATCGAGCATAGGTTTGTAAATTATTGTAAGATAGGTCTATATCATCAAGATTTTTTCTCACATTCTCATTTGCCTCATGCATATCTTCACTTTCATGAATATTTTCACACTTATCATTGACTAGGTCAAAGAGGAACGAATAATCACAACTCTCTTGGATTTTTTCTTTGCTAAAACCGTTTTCATTTTCAAGGAATGTAACATTTCGAGAAACATACGATTTGTTTCTTTCAATGTCATAACTGATAAATTTGCTTATGAAGAGACGTGTTCTGCTGCAAGTACGAGAAAGGATGAAGGGAAAGGAGAGAGCTTCCAGAAATCGGCAGCCACCATTAACTTAATGGCTGCAGTAATGCTACATTAGTCTTAATAGGGTTACAATCATTTTACAAAGACAAAAGTACCCTGCATTAGTAACACATGTTACATTAGAATACAAAACAAAACTCGTGAATGGATATGGATCCTTTATCGGATCCATATCCAATCCATATTCTAATACCCTCCCTCAAGTTGTGCATGGGAGTGAACCATGTGCAACTTGTTCTTTATATACCAGAAACAGTGACTTGTAAGACCTTTTGTAAATATATCGGCAACTTGGTCTTCTGAAGGCACATAAACTGGTTCAATCTTTTTGTCTGCTATCTTTTGTCTTATGAAATGTTGATCAATCTCAATATGCTTAGTCTGACTGTGATGAATAGGGTTGAATGCAATTTGTATGGCACTTCTATTATCACACATAAGTGTCGAATTTGAGATATCCTCTCCCATCTTTGTAAGTAGATACCTAATCCAGGTCACTTCTGTTGTGGCAGCTGCCATAGATCTATACTCTGCCTCTTTGCTAGATCTTGCCACAACCTTCTGTTTTCTGCTACTCCACGAGACAAGATTTCTCCCAATGAAAACACAGTATCCTGAAATAGACCTCCTCTTATCTGGATCCCCTGCCCAGTCTGCATCTGTATAGGCCAGTATGTCATGTTTTGGTGTCTTCCATGAAGATTGAATATATATGAGTCCATCACCCACTGTTCCTTTTAAATAGCGAATGATGCGTTTGACAGCATCCATGTGACCAGTCTTTGGTTCATGCATGAATTGAGATACTTGATTAACAGAATATACAATGTCTGGTCGAGTAAAAGTAAGGTATTGCAACATACCCACTAAACTACGATATTTGACTGCATCAGGATATAACTCACCATCACAAATACTGAGCTTTTGGTTGACAACATTGGGTGTGGGTAGAGGTTTACAATCTGTCATTCCTGCTTTAGCCAGAAGATCAAGAGTGTATTTATGTTGAGTTAATAACATTTTTTCATCTTGTCTGTCCACCTCTACACCAAGAAAATATCTCAGTTCCCCAAGGTCTTTCATTTTGAACCGCATACTCAATAAAGCTTCAATTCGTTGAATGTGGTCTGGAGCATTACTAGTGATCACAATATCATCAACATATATGAGTAGGAAAACCACAGTGGTACTATTTCTGTATATAAACAGAGAATGGTCAAGTTGGGAACGAAAGAAACCATGTTTCTGAATTTCTAAGGAAAAGCTTTCAAACCATGACCTAGAAGCTTGCTTCAAACCATACAAAGCTCTAGTTAATTTGCATACATATTTTTTTGTCTCCCTCTGCATAACCTTGAGGTTGCTCCATGTAAACCTCTTCCTTTAAGTCCCCATGAAGGAATGCATTCTTAACATCAAGTTGATTAAGGGTCCAACCATGTTCAATTGCCAAGCCAAGAATAATGCGAATAGTTCCCGTTTTCACCATTGGGCTGAATGTCTCATCATAATCCTGATCATATTCTTGAGTGAAACCCTTGGCTACAAGACGTGCCTTGTACCATTCAATACTACCATCCAGTTTATATTTAATTTTATATACTCATTTGCAACCAACAACATTTTTATCTGGAGGACGACCAACTATCTCCCATGTTTGACACTCATGAAGTGGCTCAATCTCCTCATTCATCGCTTCAATCCATTTGTTGGATTGGATAGCTTGATGAAAACCAAGTGGTTCATCGTGTTTTTCAATCTTGGATAGAAAAATCTGAAAGACCATAGAAAAGTTGTCATAACTAACCCATTTTCAATAGGATGCCTTATCCTGCCTGATCTTCTTGGTGCTTCTCTGTTATTAGACAATGCAATGTGTTCTTCAGCAGGTACATTTGTTTGCTCTCTGGGTCTCCTGGTATACACATTACCTTTGTATCTCAGACATTCTGTTTGTGATGCATCATCCGAAACCGTCTCACCATGTATGCTTTCAGGGGTCAAAGTAGTATGTTCGGCAGTTTGTGAAATAAGTTCAGCACTAAGCCATGGATCATACCAATCAGCAACTGCACCAATATGTTCACGATTGACGTCTGCTTCTTTTCCCAGAAAACTATTTTCATCAAAAACAACATTTCTGAAAATTCTTATCTTCTTATTGACGGGATCATAGCACCTGTAACCCTTGTATTCATCTGCATAACCTACAAATTGGCATATAGAGGCTTTGTCCTGGAATTTAGTCTTCATGGATTTGTCAATATGTACATAACATGTGCATCCAAAAACTCGTAACTCACTATAATCGGGATGTGCACCAAAGAGAACATAATAGGAAGATTGATTTTCAAGAGTAACCCTTGTATTCATCTGCATAACCTACAAATTGGCATATAGAGGCTTTGTCCTGGAATTTAGTCCTCATGGATTTGTCAATATGTACATAACATGTGCATCCAAAAACTCGTAACTCATTATAATCGGGATGTGCACCAAAGAGAACATAATAGGGAGATTAATTTTCAAGAATAGGCATAGGAAGACGATTTATCACATGAGTGGCAGTGTGAAAAGCTTCAGTCCAAAGACTAATGGGCAAGTTACTCCCATGTATCATACTCATTGCACTTTCCACAATATGTCTGTGTTTACGTTCAACAATTTCATTTTGTTGTGGAGTGTACGGGCAAGAAACTCTATGATGCATCCCATTATTTTGGAGAAAATCTAAAAATTCTTTGGAGGAATACTCACCACCTCCATCACATTGGAGAATTTGAATATTTTGAGAGAATTGATTTTTAACATAGGCATGAAAGTGACGAAAAATGAGAAAAACCTCTGATTTGTGTTTCATAAAGAATATTTAGGTAAAACGAGAGAAACTGTCAATAAAAGATACATAATATTTACTTCCAGAAGAAGAAGGATTGGGGGTTGGGCCCCAAACATCTGAACATATTATTTCAAAGGGCGTGGAAGCTCTTTTATTTATTTGATGAAACGGAAGTACATGATTTTTGCAAACATGACAACTGGGACATATTTTATCCTTCAATGAAAGTGAAACAGACTCTGAAAGAAAACCATTTGACACTAACTTTTCAATAAAGACTTGACTACAATGACCAAGACGAGAATGCCAGAGTTCCGACTTATTGCATTTGGATGTACTTAGGACGCTTTTAGAGACGAGATCAGACTTGGGCTTCATGATACTGGAGGTTGGATCTTCATTAAAGACATACATGTCTCCACGTCGCTCTCCTTTAGCGAACATCTCCTTCGTTTGAAGATCCTTGACAAAGACAGAAGTAGGAGTAAATTCCACAGATGAATTGGTAGAATCAACAAGCTTAGAAACAGAGATAATATTTTTCTTTATATTTGGTACATGAACAACATCAGATAAAGGAATAGATAACTCAGACAAAGGAATGAGGACGTTGCCTATGTTTGAAATAGGGTGGTGAGTCCCATCTCCAGTTACAATATTAGATTTTCCAAAATAGGGAGTCAAAGTAGAGAACTTACCTGCATTGTTAGTCACATGAGTTGATGCCCCAGAGTCGACATACCATATTCCATCATCATTTTGCTTCAGATTCAAGTTGGCCATTGCAGATAGTAGAAGATCCTTAGCTCATCACTGAGTCGAAACGTACCTGCAGTTCCTGATGTACCAACATTTCTAGCGTTTTGCATTCTATTTTGATTTTGTGGGTTGAACCAGCAGTTGGTTTTGATGTGACCTCGTTTGTTACACTGATAACATGTGAGAACATTCTTTGAAAAACTAACAGTGGAATTTGGTGTAGGTAGTAACCCACGTCCACCCTGGATTGGATTTCCCTTGCCTCTGCCACGTCTTCCTCGTGCACGATCAGCTATCACCCCTGTGGCAAGAACCTCATGCGTAGATGATTGTCCTGTTGGAGCTTCAGACATGCTTTTCAGTGCCATCTCATACTGAAAGAGTTTGGCGCGTAATTCCTCAAAACTGAGCAACGTAGGCAAGCATAATAAGGATGTAACAAGAACATGATATTATGAACCCAGTGCATTCAGTGTCTGCTGCACTTTTTCTTTATCTGACACTGGATACCCAACCATAGCTAATTGATCTGTGATGCTTTGACTTGATTTAAGAATTCAATAATGTTCATTGTGCCCTTTTTTTAACATTTGAAATTCACGTTTAAGAAACAACACTTTAACCTCCGATATCTGAGAGCAGGTCTGAGCTAAAGCCTCCCACAAAACTTTAGATGTGCAATCATCAGGAATGGAAATCAAGACTTCTTGTGACAATGTGGAAGTGATGTACGCGACGAGGGCCTGATTACGCTTCATCCAAGTAACAAACATAGGGTTGCGAATAATATTCGGCAATCCTCTGTCCTCTTTGGCTTCAGTTGTGAAAAAATTTGGACGCATTAGAGTGGATTCATCTAAGTGGCCTGAAAGATCTTGACTCCGAATAAAAGGAGCAATCTATCTTTTTCAAGTCAGATAGTTGTTGGTAGTTAGTTTTTCTGAAACTAATTGCCCCAGGAAATTGGAAGAGACCCGAATTGGCTGAAGAGTCTATTTGAATATGGCTGAAGATTTGTTGACAGGAATTGAAACGAAAAACACTGATGGCTGAATATGATGAGGCAGCAGTAATGTCGATTTGAAGCTGGCCTGTTTTATCATAAACTGACAGTTATGACAGAAAATGTTGGGACAGGCATGACAGAATATGATAAGGCAGCAGTAACGTCGATCTGGTCTTTTGCAAGAGAGAATGAAATCATATCACTAACGTGACATACAGAAACAAAGGAAATTTTAGGGCAAGAAACAGAAATGAAAGAATGTTTTAGGATAGGCGTGACAGGCAAAATCCAGATCAACACTAATGTGAAACTGGTCTTTCGTAGGAAAGAGTGGAACCAGATTCACTCAGGCAGGGACTCGGGTTTATGAAACTAGAGGTGAAACTCGACCTTTGCAGGAAAGGAAAGAGGCAACAAAGAATGTGTTTCAGATCTGAATATGTTTCAGATCTGCGACAGATGGGTTCAGCAAAGAAAAATAAAGGCAGTAGAAGAATAAACCAAGATGCTGAAATGTAATATAGACTAAGGATGAAACAGATAGCAGATCTGAAAATATTTCAGATCTGTGACAGAAGTCCAAAGCAGCCGAAGATAAAGAGTAAGAAGAAGGCAACAGAAGATGGGGACAGGAAGGAAATAGAATAAAGAAGAAGGAATAGGAACGAGACCTGTTGACAGCAAAGAGAAGTTGACTTTTACATCGACTGAGCAAGCCTGTCACGCACAGAAGTTTTGTGGCTGGTTGACGGTAAGGAGAAGTCGATCTTCACGTCGACTGAGCAAAGCCTTTCACGCCCAGAGGATTCTTTGCTCTGATACCATGATAAATTTGCTTATGAACAGACGTGTTCTGCTGCAAGTACGAGAAAGGATGAAGGGAAAGGAGAGAGCTTCCAGAAATCGACAACCACCATTAACTTAATGGTTGCAGTAATGCTACTTTAGTCTTAATAGGGTTACAATCATTTTACAAAGACAAAAGTACCCTGCATTAGTAACACATGTTACATTAGAATACAAAACAAAACTTGTGAATGGATATGGATCTTTTATCGGATCCATATCCAATCCATATTCTAATAATAACACCTATATCTTTTTTGGTTTTCGGCATAGCCTAAAAACACACAAGGAATTGCTTTAGGAGAGAGTTTATCATTCTTGTTGGTAAGAACAAAACACTTGCACCCGAAGACCCTCAACCTTTTGTAATAAGGATACATTTTACAAAGTTTTTCAATAGGGGAGACATTTTCAATATTTTTTGAAGTCATTCTATTTATCAAATAGACCGCCGTAAGGGCGGCTTCAGCCCAAAAATCTTTTGGAACATTTCTAGATACTAGAAGTGTTTTAGTGGTCTCAATAATGTGTTTGTGCTTTCTTTCGGCAAGTCTATTTTGTTGAGGAGTGTATGAACACGATTTTTGATGAACAATCTCATTTAGGTCAAGATAAATTTCAAACTCTTTTGACACAAATTCTCTCTCGGAATCGGTTCTAAAGATTTGAATATTGGTTTTAAATTGATTCTTTATATAACTATGAAATTTTTTAAAACAATCAAATACTTATGATTTGTGTTTTAGAAAGAATATCCAAGAGTGTCTACTATAATAGTCTACAAACACAACATAATAGGAAACGCCTCCTTTAGACATGACCGGAGCCAGTCCTCATACATCCGAATGCATTAATTCAATTGGATTCTTAGTTATAAGGTGTCTTGGTCCAAAAGGTAAAGACTTCATTTTGCCAAGAATGCAATCTTCACATACAAAATTTTTTTCTTTACAATTTGAAAGAAATGTAAACAATTGTAATTTGGTCACACTAAGGCATCCTAGTCTTTTGTGCCAAATTTCTATATCTTTTTTTCCACAAAATTACAAAAAACATGTTTTGGTAATTCAAGATTTCCATGACATAGAGATCTCCTCTTCTATGGCCTCGCCCAATCGACTTCCCGGACTGGACATCCTGTATTAGACAATCATTAGATGAAAAAACTATTTTGTAACCATAATCCGCAATTTGAGGAGCTGATAAAAGATTTAAATTTAATTTTGGTATTACTCTAATGTTTGGTATGTGAAAGATAGGTGTTTTTTGATAAATACCAAAACTTTTAATTTTCAAAGATGTGCCATCGGCAGTTGAGAAACACAAGAATCATTTGGATTAAACTTGCATTCGGTCAATATAGACTCATTAGGGGTCATATGAAATGAAGCACCAGAGTCAATGATCCAAGAGGTCTTACCATGGTTGTCACTTGTGCTCCCGAATAAGAAGTAGTTTGACCTTTAAGCATAGATTGTAGTGCCTCCATTAGTTGAGCTAAAGAGAGCGAGCCGATACATTTGGAGTCGTCTATTTCACTCCTTTCAACCGAAGTCACTCTTTTGTCTTATTTATGATCCTCCTTTCTTTTGGGACAAAAAGGTTTGATGTCTTCCGGTTCATAACAATGATAACAAATAATTTTTTCAGTCCTTTTAAAATCATGATCACTTCTCTTTTCATAGTTGTTGGGATTTCTACCATTCTCATTTCTTAAAAAATGAGGTGGTTTATAGCTCTTGATATGATTTTTGGGCTTTGACATAGCAAGCACGAATTCTTCATCTTTAGAAGTGGATGGCTTTTTCAATCTATTTTCTTCCATCGTTAATTCTTCAAGAGTTTCAACTATGGAAGGGACCCCTCCTCTATTAAGAAGAGCGGATTTAGTTTCTTCAAATTCGGGCCTAAGCTCATTTATGAATTGATAGAAATGTTTCGCTTTGATTTGATTTTCATGGAGTTCAACATCTTGTGGGCAATGCCACTTTGGTTCAAGAAGAGTCAATTCATCCCAAAGAAGAGAGAGAGCATTGTAGTATTTCTTTATGCTTATCTCTTCTTGAGTCATGGTCCTTACTTTGTTTTGGACGTTAAATATATGTGTGATATCCTTAAGATTACATGTCTTTAAGGTATTTACATGCATCACTAGCGAATTTAAACTTCGTCAAACTAGAACACTTGTGGATGTTCACACTATTGATGAGCCATCTAATAATTTTGGAATGACCCATCCCCCATTCCTTTTATCTTTTCTCATAGTCGGAAACGGCTTTAGTCATTTCCTCTCTTTGAAGCGCAACTTCTTTTCCATTCTCGATTTTTGTAAGAATGAGTTTAGGTTTCTTTTCGGTGCCGTCAACCAATCCCCAAAGTCCCTTTTCTCATATTTTATGTTTTACTATGGATGCCCATATCACATAGTTTGTGTCATTTAGGCGTATGGGAATGGGGACAATTACCTCCCTCTCATTCTCCATTTACAACAAGTGGATAGAGAGAGAAAGAAGAAAAAAAAAAAGAGAACGAGGAAGAAAATACAAGACTTTTTTTCGAAGTGGTTTGCTTTCCGATGCAATAATTCGTGATTTGTTGTATTTTGCCAAGCTCATAATCCTTCTCTTGATATTGTCACGATCTTCTCTAAAAATGGCTTTTGGAACACCCAAGCTCTGATACCATGTAATCAAGTGGATCGAATTCGATGAATATGCAAGAACAGACACTTCAATCAAGTGGGAACACTTGATTGAATAATCTCACCACCCACACAAGGGTCAAATGAGAGTATATTGCATTAGAAAACTCTCTTGAAAAAGCGATGAAATAATACAAAGGCCATGAGGCCTATTTATAATACAAGACGCTAAAGGGGGCAGCCAATATGGCTGTTGGGCTGCTCCCAACAGTCATATTTATGACTGTTGGGAGAAGCTCCAACAGCTATATTGGAGCTGGCCAACAGTCAAAAACAAAAAGTAAAAAGGTGAAAAAGGGTTGTCAGCCCCTAACGGGCTGACGCCTATTACAGTGAAAAGACTGAAATACCCTTGCTGGGTATTTCAGTTACAATATATATATATATATATATATATATATATATATATATATATATATATATATATATATATATATATATATATATATATATATATAACAGAGATGAGAGTGGGGATGGCCTCCCATCTCCCTATTTTAGCTATACCCTCACATGGATGTGGTTGGCAAATCCACTCTCTTCACCCTTCTCTTGTCCACCCAAACACCAGCTTCCAAACAGAACCTTAAACTAAAAGGAATCCTGGTACTCTTTAGAGCATTGTGTTCTCAGTCAGTTTACAACCCAAAAGACTCTGTAGCAGTGGATGTAATGGTACTAACTATTTCAATTGGCTTCTACTTTTGAACCATATAAAGAAAAAAGGAGAAAGGGGATAACTAAGGGTATGTTTGTTTTGATCACAGGTTTTTTTAACTGTGAAAGTTTTGTCCCTGATAATGTGTTTCACATGATTAACATTCTTAGGCACAACTTTCACATGTTTGTTTCTTGTGATTTTTGGGTTGTAATTCACATTCTCATGTTTGTGATAGGATGAATTAAGCAAAAACTTTCTCATGCCTTTAAATTGGATTAAATTTGGATGATCTCATTTGGATATTTTTCATATTTGTTTAAAATTCGCATGAACATTTCAAAACAGATTTTTGTTTGGATTCAGATATGATCCAAATTCCAATCCATTGCATTTTTGACATGTTAAAACCTTGTTTAGAAACTCTTTAACTAGATCCAGTATTACCCAATATATTTAGGATTTGGGTTCAATCATCTGATCATCGAATCTCGTTCGGCTCTGGATTTAGAATTGGATCTAGTGTAAAATGTTGAAAAGCTTCCCCTACCAGAAAGAAGTGAAGTAAAACAGAGGAGGGGCCAATGATCAAATGAGAAAGGAGGGGCTCAGCACCCCCCTTTCTTCCAGGAAAACAAAACAGAGAGAAGGGGTTCGCTGGTAAGTCCCTTTCTTCTACCGGCAAGCACCCCCTACCAGGAAGAAAAAATATGACTCAAAAGAGGAGAGGGGTGAGCCACTTTCCACCGCCGGCAAGTCCTCTTCCCTACCAGGAAAAAAAAGAGAGATGATGGGCTTGCCAGCCAGTCCCTTTCTACCGCCAACACGCCCCCTCCCCTACACGTAGGAAAAAAAAAACCAAAGAGGGGGGCATTTTTCTAGTGGGCAAGCTTGCCCCTGCTTTCCTATTTCAACCGAGAAGAAAAAGGGAGAAAGGGGCCAGCAAAGTTCTTCCTGTTTTGCACTCATTCAGCTCGTTGAAACCAGTGTCCGACAATCAGGTTCCCCCCCCCCCCCCTTACCCATCTTTCATGGTTTCACTGAACACGACCAGGCCCTCTCTGCTCATGTGATCTCGCCCAGGACCACTTTCTGGCGAGCTCCACACAAAACAAAAAAAAAATCATCTCAAATGTGTTTCCAACTAGTGAGAGCCCAGCAACATCTGGAGGTGGCTGCAGATAGGAGAGGCGACCGCTTGTGAGGGCTTTCATAGATGCCGGGCATAGGATGGAGGTGGGGAGCCATTGGGGTGATCTATGAAGCCGCTTCTATTCTGATCTACAACGTCTTTAAAGTGACGTCATATCACCCTTTTTAAGATTCTCAGCTAAGAATCTGTACACTGTGAAAGTTGGTCACAGGGTCAAGATTGTGACCAACTTTCACAACCTTTAAGGCATTTAGAATCACAGCGTGGATTCTTAATCACAGGGTCAAATTTATCTTGTTTGCAAAACTCTGCGAATCTCCTGTGAAAGTGATCTAGAATCACAGGAGGCTGTGATTCTTGTACTTTCACAGGGCAAAGCAAACATTCCCTAAGTTGACTCGAAATAAGGTTGAAATGTGTGGGTAAATGAGTTCTTATAGAGTCATCTATCTCTTAGCGGCCTCACGTCTCAAGGTAGAAAGTGTATATTAACTTTTTTCGTTTGTACTGTTGTTTGGCATTGCTTTTGTGTTTGTGTCTGCCATTCATGCAGGCCTATCTTTGTCACTATGTAGTTGCTACTATATTTTTGGAACTTTTGAATTCACTTGTTCGACTTGTTCTTAAAGATTGTTGACTTCTATTTTTTTTGCGCAATTAGCATGTTTGTGAAGGCATAGTCCCATATGTAATACTTGATAAGAATCAATTTGCTGATTCACATAACTTGCAAGAATATAATGAATATATTTTATGTGCAGATTCCATTTGCTTGTTGAGTTTGATGAGGCAAAACGAAGTTGTCGTAAACGTCTTGCTGGTCATAATGAACGGCGTAGGAAACCACAGCTTGCAATGTACTCTGGGAAATCTGGCAAGCTGCTTCCAGTATATCAGGGTATTCTGTCAATATTTTTGAATAGTTTAATATAGTTTAGAATAACCATCGTATCTTTGGCATTCATGTGAGTGAAATTAATGAAAATGAAAATAACAAAAATTGGCGTAAACCATAGAGTGCTGGTTTGTAGATGCTAGATTTCTTTTCCATGCTGTCTTTCTGTTGGGCCTCAGCTTCTACAATGGTGGTTTGGTTTTTCTATCTGCCAAGTTATGTTTCTTTCAGCTGTGTTGTCTCATCTTTTATTCTTAGAAGTTTTGTGCAGATCCAACTGTTAAAATGTATATGCATATAATATGTATATATACAATATATATATACACATGTATCTATATGTATACATACTTAAAGTATGTATACGTGTATATGTATGTGTATACGTGTATATTATATATGTATATATTGTAACTAGTTGTAACTATTTTTTCCCTTGTTTCTTCTTTTTCTTTTTTAATTGGGTTATTTTTGGACTAGTCAACATAGAGTTGACTAGTCGAATAGAGCTCTAGGAACAGTCCCAACAGCTCTATTTGTAGCTGTTGGAGTGTTCCAACAGCTCTCTTTGAGATTACCTCTTGTGTATAAATAGGGGTGAACCCCCTCATTATTTGTATTGCATTTCTTTGCATTTTGGTGATTAATAAAATATATTTTTATATTCTTTGTTGCGGAGAACCCCTTTATGGGTTTTTGTGAATGTGTCCTTAGTGACACTTTTGTGCTTGTCCATTTGATTTATTGGTGGACATTTTGGTTCGTAATTGGAGAATCCTATTTTCTCACATGGTACTAGAGCAAGGTGCTCTTTGAGATTGAAGAAAGTTTGTGGGCTCGTGAAATTGTGTCTTTCTCGTGCTAGTGTTGGTGGTTGCAACACAAGCTTGCTTTCTTATTCATGAATCATCTCAAGTGTTCATGTGATCAAGTTATGCTCTTTTGAAGGTTGATTTATTTGTTGTGCTTGTTGATCTACTCAAAGTTCATGAAAGTGGTGCTCTTACTTTTTGTGTTTTTTCTTTCTCATCTCCTCTCTTTCTATCTCTCTATCTCTTCTTACTCTTGTAAAAATGGATAATGAAAGTATCACCGTTATGTCCATGAAACTCAACAATACTAATTATGTAATGTGGTTTTCAATTATGAAGAATCACATTTGGGGAAAAGGATTGTGGGGATTAGTGGATAGTTCCAATCTCGAACCTAAACTAGTTCTCACTAAGGTGGAGAACGAGAAAGAAATCCTTCTTTCTGATGTGGAAAAAGCTAAAGCTATAGCTAATTATGAAAAAAAGTGAAAAGAATGTAGAGTAGGACATGCCAAGATTATGTTTTGACTCATCAACAAAGTTTACATCAAAAAGTGTTCTAGCCTTGTGAAATTCGAGCATGCCAACAATGCTTGGGAATACCTCAAAAACATGTATTCCCTTAAGGATATTGCACGTGTGCAATTTACAAGACAAAGTTCGATGTATGACTCAAGGTAAAAAAAAGTATTAGATAATACTATAACGAGTTATCCGAACCAAGGTTGTATCTATCGTATTGTAACCCATATCGTTCGGACCCAAAATAAGATATGTATCATATCATATCATAAAAAATCATAAATTTTGAAAAAAAAAATAAAATTCTAAAAAATCGTAAAACAATAGAAGAATTAGCAAAAACTGTAAAAAATCATAACACACAAAACAATGATGAAATGCACAAAATGCAACCATAAAATCACATATGGAGCATTTATGTCTCTATGAGCTATATAACACATCATCAATTATCAAATCTCACAATGAAGAATAGTAATATCTTCAATTAAGAACATGTCACAAGATTCATCAAAAAGCAAAAAAAACCAAGTATATGAATACTTAACAGTTACAAATTACAATACATAACCAAGTTTTTTTAAGAAGTATATCATCAATCATCATCTTCATTATTATCTTCTTCTTCTTCTTCTTCTTCTTCTTCTTCTTCTTCTTCTTCTTCTTCTTCTTCTTCTTCTTCTTCTTCTTCTTCTTCTTCGACATTCAAATAATCTCCAATATGCGTGGGGTCTTAGTCATCTACGTCCTGAGCTCCCTCCACGTGTATCCATTAAATGTTCTCTTTATTCAAGAGGTCTGCTTCTTCTTGAACCCATTCATCCAATACACCGAAGTTCTCTAAACTAGTAGGATCAAATTGTTCATTGTGCCTCCTTGATGACAACTTTTGTATTTGCCTAAAAAGATAACATGAAAATTTAAAATTAGTTGAGTTTTGTATGCATAAAAAAATATTAAATAACACATGAATATGACAAATAAACTTTATAAATTTAAAATCACCTTTGCCTAAGTCGTAGGTTACGAACGTACACCAGGTCATTGAGCCTTTTGTGCTCTAATTTGTTTCTTCGCTTTGTATTAATCTACTCAAAGACCGTCTAATTTCTTTTGCATCCACGTACATTGCATGTTTGACTTAAGATGTGAATAACAAAATTAAAATAAACAAATAAATTAATTGGGCGCATCATGGTACGGTTTTGACAGGTCTCCCCATATCATACAATGCATTGTCGTAAATTTTCATTTCCTTATAAATCTGATCTTGAATGACATAATCAGGGTTCAACCTTTCAATGCAATCCAAGAAATCCTTGTTGACTTCTTTGTCCATCTTAAATGTAAGGGAATATCTAAATGCAGGATTTAAATAATACATTGCAGCATGAAGAGTTCGATAATGATGCCCAATCTACCTATGGTCAATGATATTTCATATAGGCAAATACATTTTTTTCTTTTCATTTAAATTATCTCTAATGACCTCGTTTGCCTTATCCATGGCTTCATAGAGATAACCCATAGTTGGTTTATCTTCGTTGTCAACCAATCGAATCACCTCCACCAAAGTTATACTTATTCTCAACAACTCAATACATGAATCCCAAAATTCACTTCTAAATAAAATATCTACGGTTTCTCTTGGCTTTCTTTTTGGGAATGGGGATATGCATTACACCCATCTAAAGAAAACATCTTTTTAAGTGCACTTCTATTCTTTACAAGACTTTGCACTGTCAAAAAAATTGTAGCGAATCTAGTAATTGCGCTATGAATCAACTCAACACCATTAGTATACTTCTTCGTTAAGCTCAAAACCCACGCATAATTATAAATAAATTTTGTAATTTGTTGGCAGCATTCAATTGTATGTCGTATCTCATCCATGTTGCCAATACCCTCAAGCATGAGGTCTATACAATGGGCAGCACACAGGGTCTAAAATAATGACCAATAATTTTTTACCGGTTCTTTACCTGCTGCCATATAATTCGCTGCATTATCAGTAATGAACTATACAATGTTTTGAGGTTGAACCTATTCTACAATCAGTTCAAAAACCCTCAACAATACATTTGTTGTCTTGGGCATATCAGACAAATCAATTGATTTTAAAAACATAGTTTCTTGGGGGCAATAGACAAGAAAATTTATCAAAGTCCTTGATTTTCTGTATGTCCACTCATCTGCCATGATGGTACACCCGGTCTCTTTCCATGATTGTCTCATTTCATCATAATAAGTCTCCACTTCATTCACATTAGCATCTAAAATTTTCTCTCAAAGCATGATATGAAGGCATCTTATATTAAGCTCAATACTGGTTATAGCATCTATCATGACCTGAAAATGAAATGAATTTGCCATATTGAAATGAATGCAGGCATCATAAAACCATCTTTCAACGTTCACGTTCACGTTCTCCTGCTCGACTAAATGCTGAGGAGTCATAATTATACGAATGTTGGGCTACGTCCCAGGGATAGTCCTAGGAAGGAAAAATCTCCTATTAGAGCCTCTAGCTCTACCTCCTCTTGAATAACTCTCTCCTCTTCTTTTTGTGCTTGCAACACTACTACTACTACTAGCATCAACCACACATTTCTCTTTGTTGCAGAACTTGTTACTTTTGATGCTTTGCTAGAGGTTGTAGGATCAGAAGTACTGAGCTCATCTTCGTCCTCCCAGGGTTGTGCATACCTCATTTCTGCCTTACTCATCTCTTTTGCTTGTCTTTTTTCTCTCAAACCAGTAATTGTTGGCATTGTCATTTCACGACATCTGGCAAAGTCTTTATCGTGCAGGCCGCAACATTTAAATGAGTCCCAGCTAAATGATGCTTCAACCAAGAAATAGCACTTGAAATAACAATATGACAATAGTTGTACTCGATTTTCAATCGGTTTTCACTCATTATTCGAGTGCTCCATTGTCATGCTGGATCATTTGATGTCATCTTCCCCCAAAAAAACTTAATAAGAAGCAAAAACTAGGGTTTTTTTACCTTGACCCACTTCTTTGAGTGAAAAATTTATGGAAATGCACTCTTGATAAAATCGCAAAAGCTCTCTCGCTTGCGTACGGATCGGCCTCAAATTGCTCTCACAAGTCTTAGGGTGCATGAATACCTCTCTAATGGCCTCTACACAAATGAAAGAGTCGGCCCTTAAGAGTTCTTTAAAATCCAAAAATAAAAAAAAATTATGATTCGACCCTTTTTTAATTATGTTGGACATGTATCGTACGATGCGGTACGATACCGACATGTATTGTACGATACATACGATACTGATATGATAGGCACCTGTATCACGATACGAGTGTGTATCATATCGATTTTCTTTATAGTAATGATATGTACTATATTGGAAGAATTGATTGTACTTGAATCAAAGTGGCATTCTCCTGAAGATATTGAGATCCGCCAAAGGTAAATCGATGTTGAATATTTTTACCAATTTGTAAATAGTTTGAGGCCGGAATTTGAGTTTTACTAAATCGGCTCTTTTGCATAGAAGCAAAGTTCTCTCTATTATTGATACAATAGAGGAACTAAGTATGGAAGATAATAGGTTGAAGAAAAATTCTCTTAAGAATGATGAAGAATCCGTGTTGGCCGTTTATAGGCCCGAATCTTATATTCGTACTTATAGACCACCTCACTTTGAAAAACAAACAAATGACTATGACAACAAAAGAAAAACCATTTGTTATTATTGTCATGAATCAAGGCACATTAAACATGTATGTCTTAAGCTAAGGAGAAGGGATGAAAAATACTATACGGAGAAAAAAGTGGCTACGGTTGAAACACCTCAAGAGACTAAGGACAATGATACCTCTCGTGATACATCCATTGAAATAACTAAAACCTTATCTTAACTGGTGGAAGCTCTTCAACCTCTTCCTCTTCAATTGAAGTCACAGTCTCATCCTATACCAACCCCGGCAAATTTTTTTGGCTTCTTGATTCTAGTGCATCTTTTCATATGACCCCAAATCATGATATTTTATCAGAATGTCGTAATAACTCAAGTGTGTCAAATGTTTTCACTGTCAATGGTACATCTCTTGAAATCAAAGGAATAGAAAATTTTAAGAAAAAATTTTCAAATAAAAAAAAATCAAAAATTAGATGCATTCTGAAATTAATATCTCCTCTTCAAATGAATGTTGGGTGCAGGATCACCAGTCAAGGAAGTAAACTGGGCAAGGTCATAGAGAAGGTCTCTACCATATGGATTTTTTGGAGATACCCAAAGATATATTTTGTTGTAATGTTCAAATATTGGATTTAAATGTATAGAATAGAAGATTAGGACATCCCAATGTATCCAAAATTCTATATTTTCCAAGATTGAAAATTTTTTGTAATACTAATGACTTGTGAAGATTGTGTTCTTGGGAAAATAATGTGATTACCATTTAATGATAGAAGTTTTATTTCTTCTAGACCACTTGAGTTAGTTCATTCGGACGTTTGGGGTTTTGCACAGTTATGTCTAAAGGTGGATATGCATATTGTATTTTATTGGATGATTTCACTAAATATACTTGAATTTACTTAAACATAAATTTGAAGTTTTTTCTCACTTTTAAAATTTTTATAAGTTGGTTAAAAATAGATTTAATAATGATATTTTTATATTTTGCACTGATTCAAGGGGAGTATTTGTGTCCCCAATGAATTTAAAAATCATCTCAACTTACATGGCATCACACATCAAAGATCTTGTCCGTACACACCACAACAAAATGGTTAGTTGAAAAAAAACATAGGCACATTGTAGAAACTTCAAGAACTTTCCTTATTGCTAGTCATGTGCCTACGGTTTTTTTAGAAGTCGTTTTAACCATTGTCTATCTTATAAATAGAATGTCATCTTCTTCTTTAGAAATATTTCACCAATTGAAAAACTTTTTAAACTCACTCCTAATTATTCCAAATTAAGAGTATTTGGTTGCAAATTTTTTGTTTTAACTAATAAGAATGACAAGTTTTCTCCTAGAGCTATATCTCTTGTGCCTTTCTTAGTTATGCTAACAACCAAAAGGGATATAGGTGCTATGACTCTAAGACTTGAAACTATATATTTCAAGAAATGTGACTTTTTTTTAAAAGGAAAACTTCTTTAATAAGGATCAATCTAAAGAAGTAATTGGATATTTCTTTTTGCTTGATCTTGTTTCAAAACATGATTTTGATGATTGTCATTGAGTATGATTTTGAGAATGTTAATGAATCAAGAGATATTAAACATCTTGATGAACTATCTCATGATGATGAAACTTGTATACAATATTCTAGACATGAAAATTAAAACTCTCCATGTGGACTTGAGAAATTTTTTAACTTTAAAAGTGAAGATGAACTACAAACTATGAGATCATATAGAATATCAAAACCTCCATGGAAATTTGTATCCTATGACTCTTTTTCCTCAAAATACGAAGCTTGCATAACCTTGATCCATTCTTATGTAGAAATGTCATCTTATACTCAGGCCAAAAAAAAAAATTGAATGGGTTAAAGCAATGAGAATAGAATTAGAAGCATTAGAGAAGACTCAAACTTAGACTATTCAAAACCTTCCACAAGGAAAAAAAACCCATAGGTTGTAGGTGGGCTATGTCACAGGGATTCGGCTAGCAGGGTGTCGCACCCGCGTTGACGCGACTCGACGCGGGAGTGGGTGCGGGTGCGGCACCGGGTGCGGTCAACCCGATCCTGGGTGCGTTGACCGCACCCAGGATCATTTAGGTCCATTTTTTTTTGGATTTTTTTTAAAAAAAAAATTACACTATGAAATGGGCTGCGGAATTTTAAAAAAAAAAAATTCTGCTGACAGCTGCTGCTGCTCCTGCCTTTTCAAAATCCTTCTTTTTCGTAAAGGATTTTCTCTCTCCATAATAAATGATAATGATGGTGGTAGTCTTGCTCTCTCTCCATAATAAATGATAATGATGGTGGTAGCCTTGCTAATCCTTCTTTTTCGTAAAGGATTTTCTCTCTCCATAATAAATGATAATATGATGGTGGTAGCCTTGCTGGCTATTAGCATTCACTGTTCTCCTGACGAGATAGAAGCCACAGTAACCAAGATATGCTCTTAAGCATGAACTTGTTACATATCGACGTGGCCTATGAAGACTAATAAACTTGTGAAATAAAATCTCACAAACCAGCATCCAATGCTAGGGCTGCAAATGGATTGGATTTGTTTAGATCTCTGATCCAAATCTGACATATTATTCTTAGACATGGATTTCAAATAACATCATATTGGGGTTGTACTCAGATCTACATGACATGGTGCGCTATCGTGCAGCTGTATATAAAATGAAATTTGAAAAAACCCGCGTCGGGGGAACCCCCGGACCCCCTTATATATATACATTTTTGCCCCTGCCGCACCCCCGCACCCGGGTTTTTTGGAAGTGCCGAATCCCCGCACCCGCACCCATGTGACATAGTAGGTGGGTATATAAAATAAAAACCAAGGGTGATGAGACCCTTGATACAAAGCTAGACTAGTTGTCAAAGGGTATTCACAAGAGTATGGCATATATTACGAAGAAGTCTTTGCTCTTGTTGCCCGTATGACCACTATTAGAACCAAGGTTGCCAGACTAGGAAGCGAAAACGGGAAACGATACAGGAAGTAGAAGAGAGAAGTGATGCATTTTAAAATGTATAGGAAGCGAAAAGCGAGAAATAAAAAAAGCAATATAAGAATTGAATGAGAATCAAAATGGAACACAAATAAAAACCAAAATAAAAGTGACTATTCTTAAATTTCATGATTTTTTAGTGTAAGAATTATTTTTTTAACAAAATTTAAAAATGATGACTACCAATTTAGAGAAAGCACATGGGAGTGAGAAACGTGAGAGGAAACACATAAAAAAACATGAAAAGTAAAGTGAGAGAACATATAAGAAGAATAGATTAAGCATGTGGAAAGCATAGGAGAAGCGTGGGAGAATCAAAATTCTCATCAAGTTTCGGAAGCGAGAAGTATCGCACTTCTGAAGTGAGTTTCTGAAAAGTGGGTTTCCTATCTATCTAAGAATCTTTCGGTAACTCCGGCTAGAACCCTCATTGCAGTTGCTTCACTTAAGAACTGGTCTATATATTAAATGGATGTTAAGAATGCATTCTTCAATGAAAATCTTATGGAAGAAGTGTACATGGTGGCACCCCGGGTATGGGCATCCCTCAAGAGAAGACTATTCGTTTACAAATCATTTTGTACCAAAAGAAAACTTTTTGGTGTGAAACAAACTCTCAAAGCTTAGTACGATAGATTTAGCAAAGTTATGGTTGACATTGGTTTTAGATCCTGTTTGACTGACATTGCTTTGTTTGTTAAGGATTATGATGCAGGTATTGTCATTTTACTCCTCTATGTTGACGATATAATCATCATTGGTGGTGACAAACAGGGAATTCAAAATATTAAAAGGATTCTTAAAATTAATTTTGAAATGACTGATTTAGGTTTGATAAGATACTTTCTAGGTATAGAAGTTGCTTATTTTCTTAGGGTGTATATATTATCTCAGTCTAAGTTTTCTTCTGATATTGTTCTCAGGTCTAATATCAAAGGTGACAAGAGGGTTGATACTTCACATGTGACAAATGTCAAAATAAAAATTGATGATGGGGAACCTCTTGATGATCCAACACTTTATCGGCAACTTATTGGAGTACTAGACCTAAAATAGCACACATTGTACACATGGCTAGTTAGTTTCAGCACGCTCTTACATTTGTTCGCATAAGAGTTGTTTTGTTTATCATTAGATATCTTAAAAACTCTATTTCTAGAGGTTTATTTGTCTTCGTCATTTGCACTAAACTTACTTGCTTATATTGATGTAGATTGGAGAGGTGATCATAACAATAGGCATTCAATCACGGGTTTCTATGTTTTTCTAGGTGAGTATCTAATCTCGTGGCAATGAAAAAAGCAAGTCTCTCTTTCATCGTCAGAGGTTGAGTATCGGGCCATAGCCACTACTACAATGGAGGTGGTATGGCTGAGAAGATTGCTAGCTGATATGGGAATCCAAATTCAAGAAGTTTCAAAGATGTGTTGTGACAATAAGAGTGTTATCTAAATAGCTAGCAACCACATATTTCATGAAAGAACCAAGCACTTCAAGATAGATTGTCATTATGTACGAGAGGAGTATCTTCAAGGCTTCATTGATCTGTCATATGTCACATCAAAGTACCAATTGGAAGATTTCTTCATCAAACCTCTCATTGCTCCTAGATTTCACTTTCTTCTTAGCAAGTTTTCGGTTATTTTACCGTAAGTTTGACGAAGAGTGTTAAAATATATATACAATTATACATATAATATATATATACAATATATATGAGAACTGAACATATTAGGCCCCATTTCTCGTTCTGCTTTGTTCTGCCCCATAGTTTTGAAGTGTCTTATGATAGATCTAATATCTTCGTAGCCATCGATTTTGGATCAACGGAAAACCTTTATACAGGTCAGATTCCAGTGATCCAAAAGTTGGTTCTCACTAAACAAAACCTATTGATCACATCTATGGTGTTAGATGTGAGAAAAACACCAAAAAATATATATGATGCGGCTAAATGGGGCAGAACGAGAAAGTGAGCAAAACTAGCGCATTACTCAATATATATACATGTATCTATGTGTATGCATACTTAAATATGTATACATATTTGTATACTTATATACATATGTGTATACATATATATTATATATGTAAATATTGTAACTATTTTTTCTCTTTTTTCTTTCTTCTTTTTCTTTTTCAGTTAGGTTCTATTTGTAGCCGTTGGACTGTTCCAACAACTCTATTTGAGACTACCTCTTGTGTATAAATAGAGGTGAACCCCCTCATTATTTATAATCGATGTAACACGGACTCGTCTAACAGGGCACCGCACCTGCGTCACACCCGCACCCATGCAGGTGCGACACTTGGACACGACTTCCTTTGTGTCAAGTGAAGTCAACTATACTGAGGTCTATTTTTGTCCAAAAGTATATTCAGTTAACCCTAACCAAGTCTAGTTTTATATATATATATATATATATATATACCCTCCCCGCACCCCACACTCAAGTTTTTTTAAAGTGCTGCATCACTGCATCCACACCCGTAACCGCACCCGCACCTATGTGACAGTTTGTAATGCATTTCTTTGCATTTTGGTGATTAATAAAATATATTTTTATATTCTTTGTTGTGGAGAACCCCTTTGTGGGTTTTTGTGTGTGTCCTTAGTGACACTTATGTGCTTGTCCATTTGATTTATTGGTGGACATTTTGGTTCATAATTGGAGAATTGTATTTCCTCACACCAATGGTATGCTATATCCAAAAGACTGTTAATGATTCTAGCAATTACCACACAGTATCTGAAACAAATATATAGTTCAAAGTTCAAACTATAGCTGCTAACATTTGTGATTGAGAACGTCAGCGACATTTACATGATCATCAAGGCTTAAGCTGGTGTTTAGATCATGCAAATGCAATACATTTATAGTACTATAGAAAGATGGCAAACATGTAAAAGAATGGTTGTGTGACCAAAGTCTCCGTACCCCCCACCTTGCCAAAAATAGCTTATGGTGACACCAAAAGAGGAACACAGAGTTGATGGAGGAAATTTTTCACTGAAATGTTATTGCATTGATGCTTCAAGTATAATTTTAAAAGGTATTTCTTTCTGCTGTATGTAGTCTATTGCCATTTGCCATTAAATCTTGAGGTCAAAAAAACCTCTGGACTTTTGCATTCTATTTCATGAGATGATAATGCCTTATGAACAGATTTTAGACTTGATATCCAACATTGTCACTGACATTGTTGTTGGAGCCCATTCTCCCATTTATTAGTGTTAGCTTGACATTTATGCACCTGCAAATTGGACATAATTAATACAAAACAGTTAGTGGAACAATATTTGTTTGCTACATGGAAGGATCACTTAACAAAGGATTGGATTTGAACTGGTGTTGGTGATAGTATTTTTCTAGCATGCTATGTTCCATCAATCGGTTAACTGAGTGCATGATTGTTGATATTTCTAGACTTTGATCATATCTATTATCTTTTCGGTTTTCAAAGACCACTTTGTGTTTTTCATTATTAATCTCAATTGCTGACTGATTTTGATAATCAGTTTCTTGATTGCATATGTACAGTAATTGCATGTGTGTATTGTGTGCTACTAGTAACTCTTGTATTTCTTCAAGTTTATTTTCCTATTTGGCATCTGCAATAGCAACCAACTCAGTGTTGGGAATGATCCAAATAGATTCAAGTTCATCAAAGCTAATATGATTGATAGTACAACTGGCAGTTGTTACTTGGAGTTGGACTGCAGGAAGAGTAAGGAATCTAGTAGAATCTAGTTGACCATTAGTTTAAGAGGTTAAGCAGTACAGTTGGTGAGGGCCCTGGTAAACTATTAAGAGAATCTAGGAGACACTATGTTTACTTTTCAGTTGCTTTTGTACATGTTAGATGCCTATCTATTATGTGAATTGGTACGTCTTGGTTGTATCAATGCCTGCATTTTCAGGATGTGACCATGGTTATGTGTTATCATGATTTTGGGCTTATAGAATTATTTTCATTATATAAGATCCTGATTCCTTAATACCATCTTTACCATGAAGACATGCATTTCCCAAAATTAAGAACTTTTCATATGAAGAGACTGGAATACTCCTTATGCTGTTTTTGCATTGAAAAAAGCTGTTTGGAATCTATGTTGATATCCTTTTCTAATCTTTTTATTGGCTACTCTATTTGCACACTATCATCTAATTGGTCAAAAGAATTTACTTCTCATTGTATTTGCAATTCTCCTTATGATCAGGTGGTAGGTTGCCCAGCTGCTCCTTACCATCCAGGACATCTTACAACTGCCAAGACATTTTTCCTATTGGTGGCTTACATGAAATTAAATATGGAAATGGCAATTGGTGCAGCGCTGTCAAGGTAGAGGAAGATTTTATCCATAACAGTCAGCTGCAATTACCAGCCAGCAATGGCATATCATTTCTGAAGTCCTCCCCGTACATGGAAAAACAATTCTCTTACTTACAGGATATTGACACTACAGCAGGTAGTGTTTGCTGTGAAAACAGCAATTACACACAGGCTTTCACAACTTCACCCACCATTTCTCTATCAGTATTTCAAAAGGCCTCATCGGGAAGCGGAGCTTTCACAGGCTTTGATGTGGTTCCATCCGACCAGAGCTTGCAAAGAGTTTCAGACTCTGTTTGTGCTCTCTCTCTTCTGTCATCTCAATCTTGGAGCTCATCGACACAGTCATCTGGAATGACAATGCCTCCACCTTTGATGATACATGGGGGGGCCATCCATTACAACACAGGTCAATTTCCGGACAAGCTTTTAGCCATCAGTTCACAGATATCCTCTAGTGTGGCTTCCAGCAGGTTTTCTTCATCAGGAATTAACTCTGGGGAAGATGACCACATTAGCACTGTAAAGGTTCCTGATATTAGTGACTCTATTGACTTTGGAGAAGTTCACACTGATGGCATGCTTCAAGGATCCAACTTCGTGCCAGCCAAGGATGAGCATACCATTGATTTGCTTCAACTTTCTTCACTGCTGCAGAATGCAGAGCATCGCAGACAGGTTGTGCAAGAGCGGCAGGGAAATGAGGCATTTCATTGGAATCATGTTGCATAATCAGCAATGTGTGGCCCATTTTCCAATTGGTGTGTATCTTTCTAGCGCCACTTCCGCAAAATGACCATGTGATTTAACTTGACCTTTGATCCTCAAAAGTTTAATTTTTTAATTGTTTTGGTTTTTTTGTATGATAGTAAAACCCTTCAAATAATGGCCTATTAGTGATACTTTCACCACTTTTAGAACCAGAGAAAGGGGGAACATTTTCTGGATTGCCATAATTTTGAAATTCTCAAATCCCTTTAATATTTCAGGTTTTCTGTTGGTTGGGTGCAGATTATGTCTAGGACTCTATTGAAACATACCAAACTTGTTACTAAATATTGCACTCAGGGTGTAGGTACAAAGTACAAACAATGTATGAGCAAGGCACTTCTGGTGTGTTTTGGCAAATCTGACCCTGCATGTGTTCAGCATGGTCCATTTGCTAGGAATTGACACTTGGATTGTGTTTTTTCAACTAAAGATGTGAATTTTTGAGCCTTGGATATTTATGAAAATTTTGGGCCGTTGATTTTCAAACATTATGAAAACCTGCCAGTGTGTCAGAATGGGACGATCCAAGAGCCTATTCCTATAAAATCAAACTTGTAGATCTCATCTATATAGCCAAATTTCAAAAAAGAAAAAACCCTAAAATCCCTTATTTGATTGTTGTTTGCATCTAAGTCCATTCACAACTGTGCGGTTGTGCCCTACTCTTGCATTATCTGTAAGACATGTAAATCAACCTTTTTTTTATTAATATTTTTGTGCTCTTGTGCAGGTATGAATGGCATGTCCCTTGCAACAAACAGTCATCCTCCAGCAGCTTTGCTATCAATTATTACTAGCTTGGGCAGTGCACTATTTTTCATTCAGTAAATACTCCAGTTGGATATTATCTTTTTGAGTAGTTTCTTTAATATCAAGACTGCAATAAAGCAGCAAGAACCAATTTTATGTTCTCGCTAAAAGATTTAATCTTTGTGAGTTATAATGCTGTGGCACTGGTATACTGCATCTTTTCCATGGGCCATTGCACTTCTTCAGGTTTCAGAATGGTGCAACAATTATGAACCATAGGATGCATCTGGGAAAACCGTTAGTTTACATGTAATAAACAGAATGCGAATCTTAACAGCTTCAATAGGAAATTTTTCATTGTCATTAGAGTTCTGATATTTCTTAAGCTCCGACCTTAAATATTGTTTCCTTAATCATGCATGACCCTGAATACTGTGATAATATCTTGTGCTGTTGTGCACTAGTTTTCATTTCAATATGTACTATTTGCTTCTCATCCATCTTTGGATGCTTACCAACGGAATGATTTGATTTTATTTTGTGATTACATATTCTCATGGAACTTACAAGTTGCATGAGGTATGTTTAGTGGCTCAGCTGCTACAATTTGTGGCAAATTCTAGCTTTCAGTCATTTCATTTGCATACTAAAATGATCATGCATGGATAAGCACTTGATCGACTAACATGTGTGGTTCAAGCATTAGAGTGGCTGCACGTGCACAAAGGTGTGTGTACACACACGGGTGAATATTTGGTACTAATGAAGGTATGAACTATTGAACTGCAAATCATAAGCTATATTGACTCATTTTGACCACACAGGTGTGTTTAGAATAATTTGTTTGCTAAGGGTCAGACTTTGGATCATGTTTTTCTGACATGAGAATGTGATCTTTGGAGTCATAAAATTTGGATACATTATGAGCCATTGATTTTTAAGCTGTTGAAAAAGTTGTAATCTCTCTCTCTCTCTTGAACTCACTCCCGCCTTAAGCTCAGTTGCGTGGTGGTGCCCAGCCTCTGGCGGCCGCCTGCCAGAGATAAATTCTCACCCTTTTTCTTTGTTGGGTCCTAAGATAGCCACCATGGGTGGTTGGACGGCCAACAAATTTACGCTGGTGGTTGGTGGCCTGAGAGAGAGAAGACGGTGGGGGTTTGGGCTCTCCCCTTTTTGCTGTCTGCTTTTGGCAGCCGACTGCCATCGCTGGTGTGTTGTAATGCTTGGTGGATGGCCACTCGGTGACCGAGTTTACCAGGCGAGATGAGGTTGGGTGTGTCCGAAGGGTGGGATGCAGGCGAACAGAGAATTGAAGGAGGTGGGTGCGAGTGGACGAGAGGGTTTGCTTTCACACCTGTAGATTTTGTACCGTCCTTGTGCTGGACGGATCCTTTTTCATATATATATATATATGGTTAATTTTTGCTTCCCTCGTGGGTAAAGAACCACCTATTGACAAAATGTAATTTTTTATTTATTTTATTTTTTAGTATTTTTTGCACATCTGACCATTTAGACGTGATGTACATATTAAGTTTAATTCAAACTGACCCTTGGATCATGTTTTTTTTTATATAAGATTTTACAAGGATTTATAATTCAATAACCTACAATATTTCAAACTTTCAAACTTCAAAAACGCATATTTTTACTTTGAAAACTATGACTCGAAGGTTGATTATTATTATTTTTACCATGCTGAACACATTTATGAGATCAGATTTTTCAAATAACCTTCCCTTATAATTTCCAATGAGGAGGTTCCTTAGTTACCCACGAGGGTAGCAAATGTGGTCTCATATAGGAAAAGTGGTAACTTCCAACCACTTTTTTGGCCTACAGCCAGCCTACCCCAAACAAACAGGTGTTTTCTTGTTGTGTTTTTGCAAATTTGGCCTTACAGATATGTTCTGCATGGTTGATTTGCTAGAAAATTATACTTGAATAAAAAATAATATAATTTTTTAATCCTTGAATATTTATGAAAATCTTATACCATTGAATTTTTAAATCGTATAAAAACCTACGATAAAAATCAATATAAAAACCTACATTGACCTAAGAATTGATTCTTATAAAATCAAGCATGTAAAACACGTGTATGAAAACAGAGAAAATTTTTTTAAAGAGAAAACAAGGTGAGGGAGTTCAAGTGAGGACTTGAAAGTAAAAGATGGTGTATAATCGAGAGTAACACTGTATGTCCCTGGCATCGAACGTGCTAGGGGCGTCCACGTGTTTCTTTTGCCTTTTTTGGACTTTTAGAAGCGGTCTTGGACTGCGCTAAAGGTCTGGGTATACAGCAAAAAAATGTGTCACTGATCGATGCGGAATCAACAGCACGCGTTTGTTTGATGTAATGTCAAACACTTGATGTTACACTCTATACTCTCTCTCTCTCTCTCTCTCTCTCTATATATATATATATATATATATATATATATATAGATAGAGAGAGAGAGAGTAATGCATTGGTTATGCCCCTTTTTTTTTTGTTCTGCCCCGTTGGGCCCCTTCAAAAAGCATAGTTTTTTGGTATTTTTATCACATCTAACACCGTAGATGTGATCTATAGGTTTTGTTTAGTGGGAACTGACTTTTGGATCACCAGAATCTGACTTGTATATAGGTTTTTTCAGTTATCCAAAATCAACGTGCATGAAGGCATCAAATTTCCTCGACTCATAAAAATATATTTTTTTGTAAAGAAAACATGATCGAAGAGTTGATTCTCACTAAATTGAGCATGTTAAACACATCCAACAGTTATAATCTATCATAAAACACTTCAAAATATGGGGCAGAACGAGAAAAGAGGGCCTAATATGGCGAAGTGTTTTATGATAGATCTCGGACTATGTATATAGATATAGATATATTAGGCCATCTTTTCTCGTTTTGCCCTGTTAGGCCCCATAGTTTGAAGTGTTTTATGATAGATCTGAACTGTCAAATGTGTTTAGATTTAGTGGGAATCAATTCTTGGATCATGTTTTTTAACAAAAAAATATTTTTTTATGAGCTGAAAATTTTTTATGCTTCATAGACATTGATTTTGGATCACCAAAAAAACCTGTATATAGGTCAGGTTCTAGAGATCCATAGTCAATTCCCACTAAACAAAACCTACAGATCACATCTACAATGTTAGATGTGATAAAAATACCAAAAACTATGCTTTTTGAAGGGGCCTAACGGGGCAGAACCAGCTTATTACTCTCTCTCTCTCTCTGTGTGTATATATATATATATACATATATATATAGAGAGAGAGAGAGGGAGAGAGAGGATTGAATATATTAGGCCTCATTTTTCATTATGCCCCATAGGTTTTAAGTGTTTTATGATAGATCTGAATCGTTAGATGTGTTTAGCGTGCTCGATTTAGTGGGAATCAACTGGAATCATGTTTTTGGACGAAAAAACATATTTTTATGAGTTAGGAAAAATTGGTACCTTCATAGCCATTGATTTTGGATCACCAAAAAACCTGTATATGTAATTTCATTAAATCGTTATTGTTTCAAATATATAAATCATTGTAGAAATCGCAACCTTCATAAGTACATATCATTGTAACGTTTGGGCTTCATATGTAAACATTGTTGTACGATTTATCAAATTTAAGTACAAATCGTGGTAATTTCATTAAACCGTTACTGCTTCAAATGTATAAATCGTTGATGTTTTATAAGAACAAATCGTGCTAACTATTTTTCGACGCCCAAAAGGTGGATAGGTACAAATCGATTTGTTTCAGTATGAAAATATGTGTTATTTAGCATGAATAGTAAAACCAATTGTAAGATTTAGCATTCAGATTTACAAATCGATTTGTTTGCATAACGAAACCTTACACAAAACTCACTGAAACGATACGAGTTTTGGTAATCCGATAATGGAGGAGAAACACCCAAAAGGTAAGCGCAGTCGATAGTGGCAACGATGCTGCCACTGCGTAGACGATGACAAAGGATGCACGACGGCAGTAAACGACAACAAAGGGTGTTCCGACAGCAGCAGACAAAGGCAAAGGTTGCTCCGGCGGCAGCAAAGGGTGCTCTGGTGAAAGCAGACGATTGCAAAGGAGGGTCTGATGGCAGCAGACAACGGCAAAGGGAGCTCACTACAAGAAATTTGTGGATTAGCGACGGATGCTATCCGACGATAATCCATCGCAAATTTGTCGTTAATTCGTTTAGCGATGGATTGGTGACGGCTTAGCGATGGATAGCGTCTGTTGTAATTTCTTGGTCGCTAGTTAGCGACAAAACTGATTTGTCGCTACTTCTATCGCTAATTCATAACGGATTAGCGAATGTCATGATCCATCGCTAATCTGTCGCTAAATAAGAACTGATTTGGTTTTACGACAGATACATATCCGTCGATAATCCGTCACTAAAATTTTACAATGGATATGTTTCCGTCGCTAAATTTTGTCACCAATTTATCGACAGATTACATTCCATCGCAAAACATCGGTTGATTCAATTTTTGAGACAAATTAATATCCATCACTACACTCACGATGGATATTAGCGACAGATAATATACGTCTCTAATCCATCAGAAAATTTTAAAAAATATATTTAAAACATAAATATCGAGAAAATATTTCTCGTTATACAATTTATATAACATGTATATAAAAAACAAAGTACACATAAAAAAGACATATATAAAGCACGTGAAAAAAATTTACCACAAGCTACAAATTTAACAACCCACTATAATTCTCGCCAAGTTCTAATTAGTTACAAGTGAACATATACAAAGAGTTTTGTTTAATACAAGTACGTGAAACAAATTCAACACATGAATCTAATCATCGCCAAGATTTGGAGCATCATCCTCTTCATT
This sequence comes from Nuphar pumila, assembly GCF_984573655.1. Classification (NCBI taxonomy): domain Eukaryota; kingdom Viridiplantae; phylum Streptophyta; class Magnoliopsida; order Nymphaeales; family Nymphaeaceae; genus Nuphar; species Nuphar pumila. The sequence continues at coordinate 118,426,741 of NC_143253.1, read as the reverse complement.
GTCTCGATTTGCCCCTCCATCCATGCTTCCATCAGCTCCTCTACGTTGATCATCTCCAGCATCCTACAAGACAACCAAAATGTTAGTATTGATAAACAAAATATAATGAAATAAATTATATGCAATGCACCTAATCTAAGGCAATCAAAGTAACATGGCTGAATAACACCTATACTAGCAATAAAGTGAAGGACATTAACAGAATTCAGATATGTGTTCTAAGGCTGACAAAAAAAATCATAGTGATTCAATCATGCAGATATGTGTTCTGAGGTTGTCAAAAAAATGTCAAAGTAATTCAAGCATGCATATATGGTTTATAAGGCTGTCAAATAAATGTGTTATGTATCACAATCATGTATATATGTGTTATAAGACAGTCAAAAAACCTTCATAGTGATGAAATCATGCTTATATGTGTTCAAAGGTTGTCAAAAAACTTTCATAGTAATTCAATCATGCACATATGTGTTCTAAGGTTGTCAAAAAACTTTTATAGTGATTCAATCATGCATATATGTGTTATAAGGCAGTCAAAAAACTTTGATAGTGATGAAATCATGCTTATATGTGTTCTAAGATTGTCAAAAAACTTTCATAGTAATTCAATCATGTATATATGTGTTACAATGCAGTCAAAAAACTTTCATAGTGATGAAATCATGCTTATATGTGTTCTAAGGTTGTCAAAAAACTTTCATAATAATTCAATCATGCATATATGTGTTCTAAGGTTGTCAAAAAACTTTCATAGTAATTCAATCATGCAGATATGTGTTCTAAGGTTGTCAAAAAAACGTCATATTGATTCAAGCATGCATATATGGTTTATAAGGTTGTCAAATAAATGTATTATGTATCACAATCATGCATATATGTGTTATAAGGCAGTCAAAAAACTTTCATAGTGATTAAATCATGCATATATGTGTTATAAGGCAGTCAAAAAACTTTCATAGTGATGAAATCATACTTATATGTGTTCTAAGGTTGTCAAAAAACTTTCATAGTAATTCAATCATGCATATTTGTGTGTAAGGTTGTCAAAAAACTTCCATGGTGATTCAATTATGCATATATGTGTTATAAGGCAGTCAAAAAACTTTCATAGTGATGAAATCATGTTTATATGTGTTCTAAGGTTGTCAAAAAACTTTCATAGTAATTCAATCATGCATATATGTGTTATAAGGCAGTCAAAAAACTTTCACAGGGATTCAATCATGCATATATGTGTTATAAGCCAGTCAAAAAACTTTCATAGTGATGAAATCATGCTTATATGTGTTCTAAGATTGTCAAAAAACTTTCATAGTAATTCAATCATGCATATATGTGTTATAATGCAGTCAAAAAACTTTCATAGTGATGAAATCATGCTCATATGTGTTCTAAGGTTGTCAAAAAACTTTCATAATAATCCAATCATGCATATATATGTTATAAGGTTGTCAAAAATTTTATAGTGATTCAATCATACATACATGTGTTCTAATGCTAGCAATAAAAATTCATAGTGAGTCAATCATTCATATCTGACGTGCACCAGAGCTCATATTGAATGCAGACGAAGTTCTCCTGTCCCAAAAAAAGTTGCACAACTCATTATGGACAAGGTTGAGAATGGCTTCATGTAAAAAGTCACGTATTGTGTCCTGAAGAAGTTGGTGGAAACCATCCCAAGAAACAGCAGGGTCAATCGGACAGTGGGAGTTGATACTGACAGGAGAACTCTGAGAGCCTTGACTGCAGGAGACAACGACTAATGTGGTGTTCATGTTACTCCCAAACCCGAACACACGACCCTTTTTTGGTTCACCGATTGCAGTCACCCATGTTGCAGAAACAAAAGGCAGATGCTGAGTGGAGTCATCGCCATATCGCTTTACCATTTGTTGCTCGTATGACTCCTACAAAGTAAGGATTACAGTATGAATTAATAATTAAGAATTATAATATTTATAATAATATAATTCATGGTAACTTGTATATTACAATATTTATTAATACAATAAATACATATTGTGGTCGCTCTTGTCTTCTCTGATATGAACTCTCTCGTGCTCTTACGTTTATGTGTTTCAACAAACACATCATTGTAAGGCATAATGCCTCCTTTTTCGGCTTCCTGTAAGGTTAAATGATAAAAAAATCAATTAGGAAGTATACAAAAATACTTATAAATTTGACTATATATATATATATATATATATATATATATATATATATATATATTGATGAGTTATCATTTTTTTTGGTGGCTCCCAAAAGTTCTAGAACCACCTGTGTGTAGATGGGCATCATGCATCTTCTCTCGATTTTGTGCAGCCTTTGCTGAGCGGTTTCAAAATTCAAGGCTCGCTCACTTGTCGTACATTACATCCCAATAATTTGTTCTGATAACAGAAGGGCCATAGCCCTTCCACTATAGCGGATCATCTATCTCACTAGCTGCTTTTATTGTTGCAGTCTTCATATTATGCAGCATGTCGGCAAATCGATTGGCAACCACATTCTGCCACACTATCCTCGCATCATGTTCCACCTTCGCAGTCGTGAAGCGATTCGAAGCCTACAAATAATTTCAGAAAGTTATTGCACATGACTATAACGAAAAATTAAATATGAAACATATTAGCTATGATAAATGATTGTATACCATTAATGAGAACCATAATCTTTCCAACACTTCCTTCGGGTACTCTTTCCATTGAGCGACCGGTCTTCGTAGATACTGAAGTAGTGACTTCTTAATTTTTTGTATTACTTCTTGTGGCTCGAACCTCGTGTTATACATAAATTGGGACACATTAACAATCGACTATCGATATACACTATTTATAAGATAAGTATTGGACAAGTGACAATGTAATACTTATGATCGACTATCGATATACACTATTTGAATAAGTCAGCGTGTGTCAGACTAAGACGATTTTGCATTCGGCGTTGTCTCGTGATGTGTATGAGTTGTTGGTGTCAATGGGTCAAGTGCAGGCAAAACATCATCTACAGAACAATGAGTTAGAAATTCACACAATGCACATATAAAGTAATCAATTGTACATTTATTTAAATGATATACATATTGAAGCATTACGTGAAGACGAAGGTTGAGACTGACTATCACTGAGCTGGGATCATATAAAGATAATTAACAAGTAACAATTTTTATATCAACATATAAGCAAAAACATAATGAATTCTTATATTTAAATATAACACAGAGACATCTACCTAATGATGTCTCATGACCTCCACTTGGTCCTCGACCACTGTAAACTCCGCGAACCATATTCTAACAAATAAAAATGATATTTTGATCAGTTACATTACTCTTGATCTTAGCATGGACATGACATATGCATAAAATGTAAAGATTTAAAGATCCTACATGAATTAGTTTATAACTATGCATGGAATGTAACATGATATGCAATTCCATAAACATGGATACATAATCAAATCGAAAATAATTTTATGCAAGCATGCATACAGTCACATCAAACATTACAATACATTCAAACCATTCATATCACAACAATGTCAAACATGTACCTACAACAAACACACTCCAATATCCTGCTAACTACAACTATGACTAGCATGGTCTCTGAAATACAAACATAAGAGCATATGAGAAAGTGATGTGGTATATATTACAAGATGTATTTCACTAGCTTGAGTATGTTTTCTCGTCACTCTTTTGACTTTCATATTCTTTTTCCTCCTCCTCCTCCTCCTCCTTCTCTTCGTCCTCTTCGTCTTCTTCTTTATTGGGCGCTCATCCACTTGGTATATCATTTGGATCACATTCTTTCATACATGTGTCATCGGACATTAAAGATGTGACATACAAACCATGTTTGACATCGTGACCATAAGAGAAGTCATACATATCATCTGATTGATAGTAATCACCCTCTTCAACAATCTTGCCTTCATATAACTGATCATACTTGTAATATAGTTTAGATTTCACCTTGCAAACCGCCCACCATTCATTTTTATCTGACTTTCTTGTACTCAGATATAAAGTATAGTAAACTTGTTGAGCTTGTGAGGCTAATATGAATGGTTCATATGTTTCAAACTTTGATTTATGATTCACCTCCACAAACCCTGAGGCTTTGTCGACTCTTGTTGTTGTGGGATCGAACCAATGACACTTGAATAAAGTTATTGTGTTATTTATACCTAAATAAGTCAACTCCATTATTTCTTTAATAACACCGTAATAGTCAAGTTTATTTTCACCATAACTGCTACCCTTGACACACACGCCACTATTCATCGTTGACTTGTTTACACTGTAGTCTTTTGTATGGAATCGATAACCATTTACGATATACCTGTTGTAACATTGCACAACCTTGGTTGGACCATTTTGTAAATCACATATTCATTGATCATTAACATCACCATAACGAACCTACAAGCATAAACAATGACTGTAATCATGACCAATTAAGTAACATATTATTGTTTACACGAAAAGAATGCATGTCATCATCCTTACCAACTCTTTGAACCATGCCCCAAACTTATTTTCACGTTCTTTTTGTACTTCTGAATCAGTGAGATGTGGAAGTTCTCTTTGCAACTCCAGATCAAATCGTTTGTACTTAATAAATGTTTATATTACTGAATCATGTATGCACGTATAGAACTTAGTGTTACATAATAAGTATACTTACTCGATGTAGGAGTCAATCGTTGAGCAATTAAAAAGAATATAGATTTGTGATGCGTCTTACTCTCGATCTTTCAAGAGTCTTGACCGGCAACTGCCAAAGGCATGCCCAAGTGGTTTAAATATCGATAGTTTGTCAGCCACAGTAAATTGTTCTCCATTATCATTACGAGGTGGGCAAGTGTAACATGTTAGAATATGAGGTTCAAAGTACATAGATAAGAAATTTGAAATCTCTTCTAAAGTGTATGCCTCACAAATTGAACCCTCCACTCTTGCTTTATTTTGAACCTTTTTGTTGAGGTCAAACATGCATCTGTCAACAATATACATCTCATAATTCAGTACATTCCTAATAGCAATAGAGAGAAAAGTCTAAATAAAAATATACCTTTCAAATGGGTACATCCACCGATATTGCACAAGACCACCAACCCTAAGTTTATATGGCAAATGTATGATCACATGTTCCATAACATCGAAAAATGCTGGCAAAAATATCTTCTTTAGCTTACAAATAATAGTGATGACAGAATCGTCGAGATTCTTTACCTCAGTTACTACAACTTTCGATGCACATAATGTTCTAAAAAATCTACTCAACTCGGATAATACCCTCCATATAGGTTTGTCTAACATATTATGGAATGCTAGGGGAATCAATCGTTGCATAATGATATGACAATCATGGCTCTTCAACCCATTTAATTGTCCCTTGTCTATCTTCACAACCCGAGCAATGTTAGAGACGTATCCATCTGGAAATCTCAACTGTCTCAACCATTGGCATACCTACTTTACTTGATCTGGTTCAAGCACATACCTTGCCTTTGGTTTCAGTACTTTGCCATTATACTCTTGGAGTTCCAATTCTAGTCTTTTACCTATTACTTTTAAATCTATACGGGCCTTCAGATTATCCTTCATTTTTCCTTTGACTTTCATTACCATAATGAACACATTATCAAACACATTTTTCTCTACATGGACCACATCCAAATTATGTCATATCAATAAGGTCAACCAATATGATAGTTCCCAAAATATAGATTTCTTTGCCCAATTGTGATCTTTCTCAAATCCTAGGAAGGGCGTCGAACTACGGGCATCTGTCAGTCCATATGGAAAGTATCGCAACCATTTTAAAATCTCTATGCCAGACAACCGTGTAGGTGGACCTTCTATTTCAGTTGTACCTGCTCAGAACGCATTCCTTTATCATCAGAACGGATGGTCGCTTGGTAGAAATAGACGAAGACAATCAAACCAACACGGCTTCCTCCCATATGTCAATGTAAAAGATTTTGCATCCTCCATGAAGTACGGACATGTCAACCTCTCATGTGTGCTACAACTAGATAACATGCCATACGCAGGGAAGTCATTAATTGTCTATAGAACAGCAGCCTTCATATTGAAGTTTTATTTTTTGTGGGCATCGTATGTGAGAACACCGTCATCCCACAGTATTTTTAGTTCATCAATCAATGGCCTTAAATATATATCAAGATTTTGGCCCCGAAGATGTCGGACCAGGGATCAATAGAGACAAGAAAAGATTTTGACGCTTCATACATAAGCTTGAAGGAAGGTTGTATGGGGTGACAAATACTGACCAACACGAGTATGGGGTTGATCTACTTCCAAATGGATTAAATTCATCTGTACATAAACTTAGCTTAACATTTTTCACTTCCATTGCAAAGGTCTGATGAATACGATCAAAGTGCTTCCAAGCTTCTACGTCAAAAGGATGCATGATTTTGTCTTCATCATGTCAAACTTTATTCGCATGTCATCTCATATGTTTAGTTGTCCTCAAAGACATATACAATTGTTGCAATCTAGGAGTGAGAGAGAAGTAACAGAGTCACTTTTATGGTACTTCTTTTGACCTCGTGCTAGTATTGCTTCTTGTCTTTAGCTTGAACCAAAGATGCCTACATGATGGACATGATATGTTATTTTCTTGATCTTTGAAATACAACATGCAGTGATTTGAACAAGCATCTATCTTTTGATACCTCATACCTAGAGTGTTGACCATAACCTTCGCACGATAGAAATTTTATGGCAATTTCTCATCTTTGGGCAACATAGTCTTCACAATAGAGCACAGACGGTCAAAACATGATTTGCTCAAATTATACTCGGACTTCAAATTCAGTAGTTGAAGAGTTGTAGACAAGATAGTGTGACTATCGCAACCATTCCACAGTGGCTCATCAACATCTCTAAGTAAGTCATAAAATCTACTAACTATATCATTTGTTGTTTCTTCCTTGACCCCAGTTAGTACATCACTAGGACCCATAACAAAACCCAGTTCTAGTTCTGCGGTATCAAATATCAAATTCATATATGAATTATCGTGCACCACATCCACCCGTATGTCAAAATTATTCTAAAATTCTTCACCATGAAGCATCCAATTCTGATAACCACTCACAAAACTCTTCCTGTATAGGTGATGTCTAATACCATGAGGTTCTACAAATTGATTGTTCTTACACATTATGCAAGGGCACCTGATCCGACCGAAGAGATCCATTGTACTAACACTTACCGTTGCAAATTCAATAAAATTGTCAACACCATTCATATATTCAAGCGATACCTCATTATCAACTATCATACAGTACATTCATTCACTATTTACAGTCATTTTATCCTATAATATTACAGACATTATCTTCACCAGTTAAAAGATAATCATTATAATGCATCAATGAAAAATATCAAATTTATCATGCATTGTTGGAGCATCATCCTCTTCATTGTCTCGATCTGCCCCTCCATCCATGCTTCCATCAGCTCCTCTACGCTGATCATCTTCAGCATCCTACAAGAGAACCAAAATGTTAGTATTGATAAACAAAATATAATGAAATAAATTATATGCAACGCACCTAATCTAAGGCAATCAAAGTAACATGGCTGAATAACACATAGACTAGCAATAAAGTGAAGGACATTAACAGAATTCAGATATGTGTTCTAAGGCTGACAAAAAAATTCATAGTGATTCAATCACGCAGATATGTGTTGTGAGGTTGTCAAAAAAATGTCATAGTAATTCAAGCATGCATATATGGTTTATAAGGTTGTCAAATAAATGTGTTATGTATCACAATCGTGCATATATGTGTTATAAGGCAGTCAAAAAACCTTCATAGTGATGAAATCATGCTTATATGTGTTCAAAGGTTGTCAAAAAACTTTCATAGTAATTCAATCATGCACATATGTGTTCTAAGATTGTCAAAAAACTTTCATAGTGATTCAATCATGCATATATGTGTTATAAGGAAGTCAAAAAACTTTGATAGTGATGAAATCATGCTTATAAGTGTTCTAAGATTGTCAAAAAACTTTCATAGTAATTCAATCATGCATATATGTGTAATAATGCAGTCAAAAAACTTTCATAGTGATGAAATCATGCTTATATGTTTTCTAAGGTTGTCAAAAAACTTTCATAATAATTCAATCATGCATATATGTGTTCTAAGGTTGTCAAAAAACTTTCATAGTAATTCAATAATGCAGATATGTGTTCTAAGGTTGTCAAAAAAATGTCATAGTGATTCAAGCATGCATATATGGTTTATAAGGTTGTCAAATAAATATATTATGTATCACAATCATGCATATATGTGTTATAAGGCAGTCAAAAAACTTTCATAGTGATGAAATCATACTTATATGTGTTCTAAGGTTGTCAAAAAACTTTCATAGTAATTCAATCATGCATACTTGTGTGTAAGGTTGTCAAAAAACTTTCATGGTGATTCAATCATGCATATATGTGTTATAAGGCAGTCAAAAAACTTTCATAGTGATGAAATCATGTTTATATGTGTTCTAAGGTTGTCAAAAAACTTTCATAGTAATTCAATCATGCATATATGTGTTATAAGGCAGTCAAAAAACTTTCATAATGATTCAATCATGCATATATGTGTTATAAGGCAGTCAAAAAACTTTCATAGTGATGAAATAATGCTTATATGTGTTCTAAGATTGTCAAAAAACTCTTATAGTAATTCAATCATGCATATATGTGTTATAATGCAGTCAAAAAACTTTCATAGTGATGAAATCATGCTTATATGTGTTCTAAGGTTGTCAAAAAACTTTCATAATAATTCAATCATGCATATATATGTTATAAGGTTGTCAAAAAACTTTCATAGTGATTCAATATACATGTGTTCTAATGCTAGCAATAAAAATTCATAGTGATTCAATCATTCATATCTGACGGGCACCAGAGCTCATGTTGAATGCAGACGAAGTTCTTCTGTCCCAAAAAAAGTTGCACAACTCATTATGGACAAGGTTGGGAATGGCTTCATGTAAAAAGTCATGCATTGTGTCCTTAAGAAGCTGGTGGACACTATCCCAAGAAACAATAGGGTCAATCGGACAGTGGGAGTTGATACTGACGGGAGAACTCTGAGAGCCTTGACTGCAGGAGGCAACGACTAATGTGGTGTTCATGTTACTCCCAAATCCGAACACACGACCCTTTTTTGGTTCACCGATTGCAGTCACCTATGCTGCAGAAACAAAAGGCAGATGCTGAGTGGAGTCATTGTCATATCGCTTTACCATTTGTTGCTCGTATGACTCCTACAAAGTAAGGATTACAGTATAAATTAATAATTAAGAATTACAATATTTATAATAATATAATTCATGGTAACTTGTATATTACAATATTTATTAATACAATAAATACATATTGTTGTCGCTCTTGCCTTCTCTGATATGAACTCTCTCGTGTTCTTACGTTTATGTGTTTCAACAAACGCATCATTGTAAGGCATAATGCCTCCTTTTTCGACTTCCTGTAAGGTTAAATGATAAAAAAATCAATTAGGAAGTATACAAAAATACTTATAAATTTGACTATATATATATATATATATATATTGATGAGTTATCATTTTCTTTTGGTGGCTCTCAAAAGTTCTAGAATCACCTATGTGTAGATGGGCATCAGGCATCTTCTCTCGGTTTTGTACAGCCTTTGCTGAGCGGTTTCAAAATTCATGGCTCGCCCACTTGTCGTACATTACATCCCAAAAATTTGTTCTGATAACAGAAGGGTCATAGCCCTTCCACTGCAGCGAATCATCTATCTCACTAGCTGTTTTTATTGTTGCAGTCTTCATATTATGCAGCATGTCGGCAAATCGATTGGCAGCCACATTCTGCCACACCATCCTCGTATCATGTTCCACCTTCGCAGTCGCGAAGCGATTCGAAGCCTACAAATAATTTCAGAAAGTTATTGCACATGACTATAACGAAAAATTAAATATGAAACATATTAGCTATGATAAATGATTGTATACCATTAATGAGGACCATAATCTTTCCAACACTTCCTTCGGGTACTCTTTCCATTGAGCGACCGGTCCTGGTAGATACTGAAGTAGTGACTTCTTAATTTTTTATATTACTTCTTGTGGCTCAAACCTCGTGCTATACATAAATTGGGACACATTAACAATCGACTATCGATATACACTATTTATAAGATAAGTATTGGACAAATGACAATGTAATACTTACAATCGACTATCGATATACACTATTTGAATGAGTCATTGTGTGTCAGACTAAGAAGATTTTGCATTCGGCGTTGTCTCGTGATGTGTATGAGTAGTTGGTGTCAGTGGGTCATGTGCAGGCAAAACATCATCTACAAAACAATGAGTTAGAAATTCACACAATGCACATATAAAGTAATCAATTGTACATTTATTTAAATGATATACTTATTTAAGCATTACGTGAAGACGAAGGCTGAGACTGACTATCACTGAGCTGGGATCCTATAAAGATAATTAACAAGTAACAATTTTTATATCAACATATAAGCAAAAACATAATGAATTCTTATATTTAAATATAACACAAAGACATCTACCTAATGATGTCTCATGACCTCCACTTGGTCCTCGACCACTGTAACCTCCATGAACCATTTTCTAACAAATAAAAATGATATTTTGATCAGTTACATAACTCTTGATCTTAGCATGGACATGACATATGCATAAAATGTAAAGATTTAAAGATCCTACATGAATTAGTTTTATAACTATGCATGAAATGTAACACGATATGCAATTCCATAAACATGGATACATAATCAAATCGAAAATAATTTCATGCAAGCATGCATACAGTCACATCAAACATTACAATACATTCAAATCATTCATATCACAACAATGTCAAACATGTACCTATAACAAACACACTGCAATATCCTGCTAACTACAATTATGACTAGCATGGTCTATGAAAACATAAGAGCATATGAGAAAGTGATGTGGTATATATTATAAGATGTATTTCACTAGCTTGAGTATGCTTTCTCATCACTCTTTTGACTTTCATATTATTTTTCCTCCTCCTCCTCCTCCTCCTCCTCCTCCTAGTCCTCTTCGTCTTCTTCTTCATTGGGCGCCCATCCACTTGGTATATCATTTGGATCACATTCTTTCATACATGTGTCATCGGACATTAAAGATGTGGCATACAAACCATGTTGACATCGTGACCATAAGAGAAGTCATACATATCATTTGATTGATAGTAATCACCCTCTTCAACAATCTTGTCTTCATATAACTGATCATACTTGTGGTATAGTTTAGATTTCACCTTGAAAACCGCCCACCATTCATTTCTATCTGACTTTCTTATATTCGGATATGAAATATAGTAAACTTGTTGAGCTTGTGAGGCTAATATGAATTGTTCATATGTTTCAAACTTTGATTTATGATTCACCTCCACAATTCTTGAGGCATGTCGACTCTTGTTGTTGTGGGATCAAACCAATGACACTTGAATAAAGTTACTGTGTTATTTATACCTAAATAAGTCAACTCCATTATTTCTTTAATAACACTGTAATAGTCAAGTTTATTTTCACCATAACTGCTACCCTTGACACACACGCCACTATTCATCGTTGACTTGTTTGCACTGTAGTCTTTTGTATGGAATCGATAATCATTTATGATATACCCGTTGTAACATTGCACAACCTTGGTTGGACCATTTTGTAAATCACATATTCATTGATCATTAACATCATCATAACGAACCTACAAGCATAAAAAATGACTGTAATCATGACCAATTAAGTAACATATTATTGTTTAGACGAAAAGAATGCATGTCATCATCCTTACCAACTCTTTGAACCATGCCCCAAACTTATTTTCATGTTCTTTTTGTACTTCTGAATCAGTGAGATGTGGAAGTTCTCTTTGCAACTCCAGATCAAATCGTTTGTACTTAATAAATATTTATATTACTGAATCATGTATGCACGTATAGAACTTAGTGTTACATAATAAGTATACTTACTCGATGTAGGGGTCGATCGCTGAGCATTTAAAAAAATAAAGATTTGTGATGCGTCTTACTCTCGATCTTTCAAGAGTCTTGATCGGCAACTGCCAAAGGCATGCCCAAGTGGTTTAAACATCGATAGTTTGTCAGCCACAGTAAATTGTTCTCCATCATCATTACGAGGTGGGAAAGTGTAACATGTTAGAATGTGAGGTTCAAAGTACATAGATAAGAAATTTGAAATCTCTTCTAAAGTGTATGCCTCACAAATTGAACCCTCCACTCTTGCTTTATTTTGAACATTTTTGTTGAGGTCAAACATGCATCTGTCAACAATATACATCTCATAATTCAGTACATTCCTAATAGCAATAGAGAGAAAAGTCTAAATAAAAATATACCTTTCAAATGGGTACATCCACCGATATTGCACAAGACCACCAACCCTAAGTTTATATAGCAAATGTATGATCACATGTTTCATAACATCGAAAAATGCTGGCAAAAATATCTTCTTTAGCTTACAAATAATAGTGATGACAGAATCGTCGAGATTTTTTACCTCAGTTACTACAACTTTCGATGCACATAATGTTCTAAAAAATCTACTCAACTCGGATAATACCCTACATATGTTTCTTTAACATACTATGAAATGCTAGGAAAATCAATCGTTGCATAATGATATGACAATCATGGCTCTTCAACCCATTTAATTGACCCTCGTCTATCTTCACAACCCGAGCAATGTTAGAGACGTATCCATCTGGAAATCTCAACTGTCTCAACCATTGGCATACCTACTTTACTTGATCTGGTTCAAGCACATACCTTGCCTTTGGTTTCAGTACTTTGCCATTATGCTCTTGGAGTTTCAATTCTGGTCTTTTACATATTACTTTTAAATCTATACGGGCCTTCAGATTATCCTTCATTTTTCCTTTGACTTTCATTACCATAATGAACACATTATCAAACACATTTTTCTCTACATGGACCGCATCCAAATTATGTCATATCAATAAGGTCAGCCAATATGATAGTTCCCAAAATATAGATTTCTTTGCCCAATTGTGATCTTTCTCAAATCCTAAGAAGGGCGTCGAACTACGGGCATCTGTCAGTCCATATGGAAAGTATCGCAATCATCTTAAAATCTCTATGCCAGACAACCGTATAGGTGGACCTTCTATTTCAGTTGTACCTGCTCAGAACGCATTCCTTTATCGTCAGAACAGATGGTCGCTTGGTAGAAATAGACGGTGACAATCAAACCAGCATGGCTTCCTCCCATATGTCAATCTAAAAGATTTTGTATCCTCCATGCAGTACGGACATGACAACCTCTCATGTGTGCTACAACCAGATAACATACCATATGCAGGGAAGTCATTAATTGTCCATAGAACAGCAGCCTTTATATTAAAGTTTTATTTTTTGTGGGCATCGTATGTGAGAACACCGTCATCCCACAGTATTTTTAGTTCATCAATCAATGGCCTTAAATATACATCAAGATTTTGGCCTGAAGATGTCGGACCAGGGATCAATATAGACAATAAAAGATTTTGACGCTTCATACATAAGCTTGAAGGAAGGTTGTATGGGGTGACAAATATTGGCCAACACGAGTATGGGATTGATCTACTTCCAAATGGATTAAATTCATCTGTACATAAACTTAGCTTAACATTTCTCACTTTCATTGTAAAGGTCTGGTGAATACGATCAAAGTGCTTCCAAGCTTCTACGTCAAAAGGATGCATGATTTTGTCTGCATCATGTCAAACTTTATTTACATGTTATCTCATATGTTTAGTTGTCCTCAAGGACATATATAATCGTTGCAATCTAGGAGTGAGAGAGAAGTAGCAGAGTGACTTTTATGGTACTTCTTTTGATCTCGTGCTAGCATTGCTTCTTGTCTTTGGCTTGAACCAAAGATGCCCACATGATGGACATGGTCTGTTATTTTCTTGATCTTTGAAATACAACATACAGTGATTTGAACAAGCATCTATCTTTTGATACCTCATACCTAGAGCGTTGACCATAACCTTCGCACGATAGAAATTTTATGGCAATTTCTCATCTTTGGGCAACATAGTCTTCACAATAGAGCACGTACGGTCAAAACATGATTTGCTCAAATTATACTCTTACTTTAAATTCAGTAGTTGAAGAGTTGTAGACAAGATAGTGTGACTGTCGCAACCATTCCACAGTGGCTCATCAACATCTCTAAGTTAGTCATAAAATCTACTAACTATATCATTTGTTGCTTCTTCCTCGACCCCAGTTAGTACATCACTAGGACCCATAACAGAACCCAATTCTAGTCATGCGGCATCAAATATCAAATCCACATATGAATTATCGTGCACCACATCCACCCATACGTCAAAATTATTATAAAATTCTTCACCATGAAGCATCCAATTTTGATAATCACTCACAAAACCCTTCATGTATTGGTGATGTCTAATACCATGAGGTTCTATAAATTGATTGTTCTTACACATTATGCAGGGGCACCTGATCCGACCGATGGGATCCATTGTACTAACACTTATCATTGCAAATTCAATAAAATTGTCAACACCATTCATATATTCAAGCGATACCTCATTATCAACTATCATACAGTACATTCATTAACTATTTACAGTCATTTTATCCTATAATATTACAGACATTATCTTCACCAGTTAAAAGATAATCATTATAATGCATCGATGAAAAAAATATCAAATTTATCATGCATTGTTGGTGGATATAATGATTTGATATATATATATATATATATATATATATATATATATATATATATATATATATATATCACAAAGATATTTAGAAAGATGAAATCACATTCATAAACATGATACATTCAATTTAAGTATATTTTCATAATACAATTTCACATGGAGGGCATAATTAATTCGAAAATAACTTCATGCAAGCATGGATACAGTCATGTCAAACATTGTAATACATTCAATCATTCATATCACAATAATGTCAAACATGTATCTGCAACAAACACATTCTAATATCATGTTAACTACTACCATGACTAGCATGGACTCTGAACTATAAAAATAAGAGCACTTCTATTTTCATACATTCAAATCATGCTCAACATGATCTTCGAACTCCAGCAAAGTAGTCCTAGATATCCACAACTAAGTGAGTATGTGAACAGAAAAGTGTTGCATCCAAAAAAGTAAATAACATGTGATGCACTTGTATCACTTACTCACCATGGGTATTTACCCGATTTGCATGCTTTTGCCTTTGCATTTTTTTCTTATTTCTTTTTGCATTGTATTTTTAGCCGCGTGCAATGCTTAGCACTAAGCATCGCATAATTAGCTCAGTTATGCACCTGCAAAGCACAAATATACAAAACGATCTACTCGTCCCTCTCACAAGGAGAGAACGCTACAGTTGCACACACACACAATGACCAGCTTATCATCACCTGAACAGACCTTCACGATTGGCGGATATAGGTCAGAGGTCCGGTGAGATGGATGGAGCTCGACTGATACACGATCGTTCGTTGTTATTCTTGCACAAATAAGGGCAGAAAAGAAAGAAAAACACAAAGAAGGGCCAATGGGGAATCCGATATCGGCCGATGAGAACCGCGATAGTAGAGGGCCTCCAAGTCGACACTCGTCAGGGAGACGAAGTGAGTCCCGAAGACAGCGGTGGTGCAGGGTGGAGAAAAGAAAGGAGGGGAAGAAAAGAGGGGATGGGAGGTCGGCGATGGCGCCGCTTCGGCATCTTGCAGATAGGGAAGGAAGGAGGTTAGGAGAGGACTCGGGAAGAGGGAGGAAGAAGAGGAGGTTGGCGATGGCGCCGCTCCGGCGTCCTGCGAATGGGGAAAGAAGGATGTGAGGAGAGGACTCGGGGAGGGGGAGGAAGAAGAGGAGGTCGGTGATGCACCGTTCTGGCGGCCTGCGGATGGGGAAGGAAGGAGTTGAGAAGAGGACTCGGAGAGGGGGAGGAAGAAGAGGAGGTTGACGATGGCACCGCTCTGGCGGCCTGTAGATGGGAAAGGAAGGAGGTGAGGAGAGGACTCGGGGAGGGGGAGGAAGAAGAGGAGGTCGGCACACGACGGTGGTCGGAAGTGGCACACGGCGGCAAGAGAGATGGAGTGAGGGAAGGAGGAGGTGAAGGAGAAAACTTGGGCGGCGGGCGACAACTGTGTGCGAGCAATGAAACAGAAAGGGAAAGAAAGGGGCTCGCTTTAGGGTTTTATGGGGGAATTAGCGATGGATTAGCGACAGAAAAATTTTGTCTCAAAAATTGTTGTCATGCTTAGTCGACCCTCCTATAGCCCCTATTTATAGGTTTTTTCAAATCTTAATTAGAGAGTTTGATTTTTTTGAAACACTCCTCAATTAATTAAGATAGACCAAATGGGGGGGAGCGGGACGATTTTCGGTGGAGTTCTAATCCTATAAGACTCTACCTAATTAAGACTCCTGGTTAGCCTAAAACAATCTCAAATATGGTGCTACCTACTGTGGACTCACATTTGATTTTAAAAGTCCTATTTTCAAGATTTAAAAACAAAATGTCAAAATAAAGGTTGAGTTTTAAAATCAATTTTGATCCTTTCAAACTTATAATTCAATTAGGACACTAACTAAACTTGAACTAACCTAGACTCTTTCAAATGTAGCACCACCCACTGTGGGCTCCATTTAGTTTTTCAGAAAATGATTTTTAAAATTTGAAAATAAAGGGGTTAGAAATAAGGTTTTTAAAAGGGGTTTGAAACAAAAGGTAAAAACTAACGTTTTAAATCAACTAGAGTCCTAGATGAATTAAAAATCTCTCAAATGTGGCACCAGATGTGTGGGCCTCGCATTTGGGTTTTGAAAAGGTTAAAATAAAGATAAAAAAAGGTTTTTTGAAACAAGGTTAAAATCACCAGATAAAAATCGAAAGTTTAAACACAGTCCTAAACTAACTAAAACTCCAGAATAGAGTCCTAAACCGACTGAAACTCTGGTATAAAGTCCTAAAACTTTAGAATTTGATTTTTTGAAAGACAAATAAAGAAGGTTTTGAAAGATTTTCTCAAAAATTAAGTCAGGGTTAGAGTCTTAATCCAACTGAAACTCTGGAATAGAGTCTTAATCCGACTAAAAACTAAAATTTTGATTTCTTTTGAAAGATTTTCTTGAAAATAGGTAAAAATAGAAATGAAAGGTAGAGTCCTAATCCGACTGAAACTCCGAGATAGAGTCCTAGTCTGGCTGAAACTCTAAAATTTTGGTTTCTTTTGAAAGATTTCACAAGGTTTTCTTGAAAACAAGTGAAAGTGGAAGTAACAGATAGAGTCCTAGTCTGACAAAAACTCCGAGATAGAGTCCTAGTCTAACTGAAACTCTAAAATTTTAGCCAAAATAAAAGAAATGGGCAAGGGGTAAGGTTACCTTTGATTTAAAACCAATAAATTGAAAGCTTGAAAAGTTTGAAAAGGTTAAAAAGGTAAAAAGACAAAGTCTTAAATCAACTAAAACTCTAAAATAACTGAAATTTGAGAAATCTATATGAAAGAAGTGATCCAGAAGCAATGCCACCTAGATGGGTCCCATCCAAGAATTGAGATCAACTAAAATTTGAGTTTAAAACAAATCCAGATCGCTTTTTAAGGAAAATATTTTGAAATAAAGGAATATAAGATCCTGGGGGTTGACAAATGGCAAATATCAATCTAAAACCTAGGTTTTTGAAATTGATTTTAAAAGAAAAGTTTTAAAACTCGAATTTGGATTGGAGATTTTGAAAAATAAGAGTGTTAGATCTCGAGAATGACATGCAATGACATGAAATGTAATAAAATGACATGAAATGACACAAAATGATATGAAATGAGATGCAAAATGCAAACCCTAGATGAGGGATTGAAGTCCCGAACCCCTGTCAGAGACAAAGAATTGAACATTTCTGTTCGAGGATAAAAATTCATAATTGGATTCAGATCCGACACTATATTCGAACCAAATATGAATTGAGTCTCAAATATAACTAAAATTTTCAAGAAGGAAACTGATCTGAGCCTAGACTGAGAGTTGTACCAGCTTGGAGGATGATAAAATTGATGTTTTAAACAGAACGATCGAGAAATGATTTTGCCTCTGCAGGACATGATGTGGCACTAAAAATAAGGTTTGAACTGGTTTCGACTAGTTTAAACTAAATCTTAAAGTTTTTGAACTCAGGTGAACTAAAATGGCACTGACTCAAATAAACTCCTAGACTGGATGATTGAGAAACGATGCAATTCTTAGAGAAGTGGTGAGAAATGCACACTGGAGTGAAATGGATCACAGAAATACACTGGGTTTGAGCTAAAATGAAGATCAGTAATATTGAGATGAACTAATTCTAAAGCTCAAACACTAGCTCAACCAACTGGATTTAGCTCAATTTCAGCTGAAATGGGCTAAAATGGGCTCCTAGACTATGGAAAATAGGATTAAATTGAAACAGAGTCACTTGAACTCATGGTGAGCTCAGGTTAGACTCAGAGGAACTGGATTGATGGGGAATAACTAACTCAGAAACAATTGACTACAATTCGAGCTGAAATTGAGCTCATTTCTGAGGAAATAAACCAATTTTAGCCGAAATGATCATAAATGAACAGGATTCACTCATCGTGAGATCAGGTGAGCTAGAAATGACTGACATTCTAACTATTCTGAGCTTTAAAACGAGCTTAGTTGGATCTGACTAACTGAGATCTAAGGTTACATAGGGGTAAAATGGTATTTTTTTTACAAAATGGGGTGAAATGACACCTAAATTGGAATCGACCTAGGGATAGACTCCTACACTGACCTACAGGGGATTGGCATCTGCTGAAAGGGGGTGTATGAGGATGAATGAGAAAAATTTGGGGTGTTTACAATACGAAAATTCAGCATAATAGCTTACAAATTGATATTAACAAACAAAATAATAATGGGTAGTATGTTACTACAACCGCGCTTTGTGATACATTGTATATACTGAGTGAATGGACGATACCGAATGGGGTAGAGGCCCTTTCTCTTATCTGTAAACAAGCATTCTTGTCAACAAGTCCTAGCGTCTTACAAATATCTTTCATTTTCCAACCGTCGAAAGAACAAGATCCACCTGCAATAACAAAACAACACTTTAATGGCACACACGATAACATACGTTCTTCAACAATAGCATGATGACATGGAAAGGTACTCACGACACCTTAATGGCACTTGTTGAAATGTTTGTGTGTCATTGCTTTCTTCCATACTGCCTAATGACAACGAAAAAAATAGAAGACTGTAAAAAGATATGGTCGATAAATGCCCCTATGACGCCCACCAATGATCGAACCAGTCAATTGTGAACCCGAGAATGTTTTGTAATACAAGGCAGGAACGAGAAGGTGGCAATAGCTCCTATTACAGTAGATGGTGCAAAAGTTTACTGCTTAGGGCGAAAACAGAATGTTTGGACTTTGAAGAGTTAACATCATTCTCGACTTTCTGGATGGAGGACATTTGTGTCCTTTTCTAAAACCCTCGTTTCCCTGTTTTTTAAATGGAGGACATTTTTGTCATTTTCTCAAACCGTTGTTTCATGACGAGAATAGCAGGAAAGGATACTTAAATTTTTGCAACTGCACCAGACTCTGATGCTAATTAAGTGATGGTGACACACACAGGAATACGAGCCCCACGTGCTTATATACATGGCGCTCATTCGGACCCCCAAACACGCACTGTAGCAAACAGTGCGTCTTTGGGGGAGAACAGGCAACACCCTCTCTTTTTTGGGTGGTTCGTGAGGCCTATCGTTACATGTCATAATTAAAAAATTTATTCAAAGGCCTAAAACGTCTACTCAGCTCTGTGAGCCTGGACCTGTTCTGGATTCAACAAAAGACGTTCATCTGGGCTCCAGATCCAATTCTATCTCCATTTCGGATCTTTGGGTGGACCTTGGATCGATCTGCTTGGACCCAAACCCGGATCATCATGCAGTCTTGCCCTCTGTTTCTTTTAATAATCCAGCTACTTTCAATGGTTGGGAATCAGTTCAGTTTTTGTCCCTACGCTCTGTACTATTGCACCAATCCGAGCTGCGTGTTGCTCAGGCTCACCCAAGCCTGATGTCCCCTGATCGAAACTCTTGATCGATGCAGGCTGATGCACCGATTCTATCTGATTCTGTGGTGTCATCATCACCCTTGTCAACTCAGCCTCCGTTAACTGATAATAATTTCCAGTCATTGTCGAACTCCGCTTCCCCATTGCAATCGGGTGTCGCCGGCAACTATGTTCTAATTGGGCCAGAGATAGTGCTTACAATTATTCTGATTCCGATGAGATTCTCTTTGCTATTAAGCTCAAATTGACAACTACTTTGCGACCTTCACTGATTTTTGAGTGACCATTTGGACAACTTAGTTGTTTCTAGTAATTCCATCCTCAGGTTGGAAGATTCAAATCGTCCTCAGTTTTTCATAAGGAACATGTGTCGATTCACTGATTTTATGGATTGTGCACAGCTTTCGGATATCCACATGGATGGCTCAAAATTCAGATGGTCCAATAAGCGGGCTCCTCCGTGATGAGGAAGTCATATCGCTTCTTGGTTTTCTCTAATAAACTTCATGACTTGCATTCTTTGGCAGATCCAATTGAGATATCATACCACTCAATGATTTGGATGTCATGGGGGGAGGGTCTCTTCTGCAAAAGCCATAGTTTTAAGATGGAAATGTGGTGGTTTCGGAAAACTGGTTTCATTGAGCTCCTTTGAGAATGGTGAAATTCAGCCCATTTGTTTAGTGGTTGGACCACCCAAAGAATGCCTGCTAAATTGGATTTTATGAGGAAGAAACTTGTGCAATAGAATAAATCCAAATGTCTTGCGAAATTTAAGGATTTAGAAGAGTGGGAAGCTAGATTGCAACATTTGTAATCTCTTGAAGAGTCATCTAATGACGTAGAGGTGGCAAATAATTTGAAAATAAAGGCAAAATATTCTGTATCTTCTTAGTGACCGGCGAATTCATGAATGCATAAGATGGAAGCAATGGACTAAGGCTCATCAGCTAAAGTCAGAAGAAATGAACTCCCACTACTTTTACCAATTCTCATCTTCAAGAAAGAGAGTGAATGATGTTACATCTCTAGTCATTAACCGAGTGAAGGTTGATGGAGCGCACATGCTTCCGTGTATTACCCAATACTTTAAAGATTGATTCTTGAAGGTGGTGGTTGCGAAATATGATTTGTCCCTCTTAGCATTCAAGTCTTTAAACGAATGAGAGATTGTGTGAATCTCGTGTACCTTCTTTTTGGAAGAAATTAAAAAAGTTATTTGGTCTCTTTCAAATGGTAAAACTTCAGGCCTTGATGGTTTTCCCGTTAAATACTACAAGCTTATATGGGACATCTTTAATGAAAAATTACTTTAAATGATGGACTTTTATATCAATGGAAAAATCTCTATGTCCATGGGTAAATCTTTGATGGTTCTCATCCCTAAGGAACCACATCCCAAGGACTTGTGCTTGTTTAGACCAATTTTCTTGATGAGCACGATTTTCAGGCTTGTTTCAAAAGTATTAGCTTCAAGAATGAAGAGTATTATCAGGCGACACATATCAAAATCACAAAGCACATTTATTTTGGATAGAAGACTTCATGATGCATGTGTCATCACTCATGAAATTGTTCACTCTATTAATCTTCAAGGTACTCATTCATTTATCCTAAAGATTAATCTTGAAATGACTTGACTCTCTTGATTGGAGGTTCTTGGCGAGTTGTTTGCAATGCATGGGCTTTGGGGACAAGTGGTTGCAATAGATTCATGGATTGTTGGCCGCCACCTCGATTTCAATGCCTATCAATTGAGAAAAAGGCGTTTTTTCAAGTCCAAAAGGGGCTTGAGGCAAGGGGATCTCATCTCCTCTCTTCTCTTCATTATTGCCATGGATTGTTAATGCAGAGAGGGACGGCATATTCAAAGGTTGCATGGTGTCGGATTCGGTCTTAATTTCACACCTCCTATTTGCGAATAACTTATTAATCTTTGGCGAGGCATCAAAATCTAACATGTAAAACTTATGATTTATTCTTAAATGCTTTTCAAAAATCTCAAGCCTGCAAATAAATATGGAAATGTCTCAAGTCATGGTGTTTAATGATCCTAGTGGAGATCTTGAATCTTGGACTCTTCTATTTTTAATTATGAAGTGGGTGGTTTTCCAATGAAATACTTAGGTCTTTCACTACACTTGAGGGTGTCTAGGGAGCATCATTGGAGTGTGGTGGAATATAGAATTACCCGAAAGATTCAATCACGTGCCTCTCAGTTTCTCTCAAGAATGGGTATAATTAGTCTAGTACGGTTCAACATCTCTTGTTCGGCCATTCATTTACAGCTTCGACTTCTCGCAACTGTTGGAGGTCTCTACACTTGGCCTTGGAAAGAAGTCCTGCACATTCAACTGTCTGCAGATGTCTTGCTTCTGCTAAAGTTGGATCCACAGGCTTTTACCTGTATTTGTGTTTGTTTTTGTTTCTGTACCTGTTCTCACTTCCCTCCTTTTGCTATCAGCAGGTGTATGCTATGATTAATATATTATTTCTTTCAAACAAAAAAAGACAACCAGTAAAATCAGACATATTATTTAAGATGAATTGTTACGAATCTGAAATGACTGCTTGCAGTTCAAAGGTTTACCTTCTCGGTTTCCAATACCTTCCCCAGCAACTCTTAGGATGAGAATGGGAGCTGTTTGGACCTCTACCCTTTGATTTATTCAAGCTATTTCATTTCCTCTCTCTTGCTTGAATCACCATAACTGATGAATTCTTCTCTCTAAGTTGGCCTTTTCAAATATTTTTCTTCTCTTGATCTTGATCAAATAGACAATGGCGAATTGGTGTAGGGTTTCAAAGGGCCAGGTATGGCCCGATCAAGGCCCGTAGAGAATCCAGTAGGGTCAGGGTTTGGTAACAAAGAAAGGGGTTCAATTAACTATTCGGTCGGACCCATGGGATCCACTTATTAAATGGGCTAGATATGGTTTATGAAATTTTATACCAAACCTGGGTTTGACCCGAGATCCAATTTAAGATCCAGAATTTTTTTTAATGCAAAAATTTGTTAAAATGTTTTTTTTTCATGTATGAACTGGGTCTGGTTTATGTAATCTTTATCAAATTCGGGTATGGTTTTTCTTATGAAATATCTGGTCAGTCCGGATCTAGACTTAGTACCAGTGCCTCTTAGCCAAATCCGGCTCTCGATCCACCCATTTTAGTGAGGTTCAACCCGTTGACACCCTTAATTTGGTGCATTATGAGTTTATGACACGTATGGACACTATTTTATAATTTATTTATTTTTTACAGATGGTATCCCCCCTTTAACTACATTACTGTGGGATGATCCAAGGGACAAGTTTTCTAATGTGTCACATATTTCTGATGACTCTGATTATTTGAAGTCATTCAAAAGTTATTCAAGACATTTTGTCACTTGGAAAGGCTGAACATCATTAGGGGTGTAACTGGGTCAGTTTGGGTCTGGTTTCAGTAGACCCGTTTCTCTCAATGGTCTAAAATTCAGGCCTTAACTCGACCCAATATATGCAGGTTCGTGGGCTTGGGAGTGATTAAAATTAGCAAGCCATATGGGTTATTGGGTTTGATATAAATCAGGTTGGGTATCCATAGAACGGTTAAAAATGTTTTGGAGCTTGGATTTGCAAACGAATTAGTTTAGTTTTGTGGGTTTCGGTATGAGATTGGTTGGTTCCATAATCAATACTAGGATTGGATTAGGTTTAATTTGCTATGTATGTAACGAATTAAGTTTAAACTCGATCCAAATGTTCTCTAAACAACTAAAATTTAGAAATCTTGATGTATTTATATAGCAGGATATGTGTTAAATCAGGTCTAACTAGGTTTAGTTAAAGTTGGAAAGGGTAGTATTGTTATGGTTCTCTGTAGGATCAGGTATGGGCGGCTTCAGATCTAGATCAGTTCGACTGCTCATAACATGGAACCAATTGGGCCAGGTACAAAAAGGTGTCGAGTACAAACGTGTTTGGATTTATAAAAAAAAATTTACCCAATAATTGTCCCGTTTTCAAAACAAACCTAAATTTTAGACCTGATCCGGCTCAACAGGACTATCAAAATCAAGTCAGATCAGGTCTAATTGGTTCGGTACATCAATTCAGGTTGAGAATCCCAACCAGGGTTGTCAGTGGTTTGGGTTTGTCTCAGGTATCTAACCCGACCCTAACCCAGATATCTGACTATAGGCATAGAAAATGCCGACCCTAATGTTATCGGGGCAACTCAAACCTGACTCGAGGAGCATATGGCTTGGGTTTGGGCTAAGATTTTTGCCATATATTTGACTTGACTGACCTGAGTGTTTTCTTATCTTTTTTAAGTAAAAATTATATTCTAATATGAGAATTCATTTTTTTTACCAAACATAAACTGAACACCAGTGCTTCTTGTTCGTGGGGGTTTGGGTGTACCTGAGGGGTTGTTTGATCCCCCGTCGCCACGCAGTTTTAGACAGAATCGTGCTAGGAACAAGGGATATAACAAACTAAAGATATGGTGGATGTGCGGAACATCCTTTTTATCCTGTAATTTTTGTTCCACCCCCTCCCCCTGTTACGGTTAGAACGAGGATGGGAGAACCCTAAAAAAAATCCGGAGAGGGGTCCCTCCACTCTCTCTCTCTCTTACAATGAGGTGGCGAGGGGGTGAAGCTGACAATGAGGGGTGAGATCGGCAGGGATGAGACGACATTGGAGGTCACTGGCACCGGTGGTGAAACCATTGGCGAGGCCTTTTTTCCTTCTTCATTCTTCCTCCGTTTTTTTCTTTTCTCTCTCCTTCATTACTCTCTTTCTCTGTCTTTGCCTTCTTAGTTTTTCGTTCTTAGTTCTTTTTTTATTTTTTTGTTCTTCTTTTGAATCAAAATTCTTAAATTAAGGTTTTTTAGTTAATTTAATTAGATTTATTTCATTTTATAAGGTTTTTAAATCTAATTTTTTAAATTAGGGACTTTTTGTAATTAATTTGATTTTTTTTCTTTGATTAAGGCTTTGAAACAAATTTTTTAAATTAGCCTTTTTATAGTTAATTTGATTAGGTTTTTCTTATTTAATTAGAGTTTTTTTTTATGATTAAGGCTTTGAATCTATTTTTTTATTAAGAATTTTTATAGTTAATTTGATTAGGTTTTTTCTTGTATTTGATTATGGCTGTTTTTTTCTTTGATTAGGGTTTTAATTAAGGTTTCTTGTTTAATTTTATAGCTTAGGGTTTTTTGGTTTATTTATGATTTATTTTTTTATATTTTAAGGTTTTATGATTTAATAGGGTTTGATAATTTGATTTTTAGAGTTAATTTGATTTTAGGGTTTGATATTTTTATGATTTGATTAAATCATTTAAACATCAAAAAATGTCAATTCTTGTTTTTCTCAAATTACTAAAATTTTAAGTAATTTTAAGTTTTTAGATCCAATGAGAGATCTATATTCAAGGCTAAAATCAATCTTGTGTTTGTTAAAACACTCTTATAGTTGAGTGGATCCACTAGTACAATACAAAACAAAGTTATCCGACCTATTATCGGTGTGTGTTCACATTGTTCTCAAATAACTTAAAACAAACTTTAGTGGAAACGAAGAGCACAACTTATTGTACAATCTAAAACTTATTGTACAATCTAAATATTGAACAGAACATGACTTCTGTTTGTTTGGTTCGTTCATTCTGTCCAATCGTGGACGAACCATCGAATAAGCCCTGATGAAACCCGATTAATCAAAGTTATGGAGTGTTGGCTAATATTTTATGCTCAATCTGTTAGTCATAATTTTGGCAGATAACAAGGTTGGCAGCATGTCCGTATTGACACGATTGGACATGCACCGACTTTGACACTGACATGTGTGGTTATTATGTTAATATTAATTTAATGCTTTTAATATTAAGTCAATAAAAATACATTTTTACATTTAAATGTTAAAACTAAACTTTATTGATTAAAACGAAAAAAAAAAATCATGCCCTCGCTTCCTATTATAAAAAAAAAAATTATCTTGGTGTCAACGGGTCGGGTTTGGTTTGGATTCAGGTTATAAAAAAAAAAACACAGGTGTCGGAATAATTTCAAATTAATCATCCAACCAGGATTTGATCTTTTTTGAGCGACGGGCCGAGAAACCATCAGCAAAATGGTACATGAACACGACCTTATACGTGGCGGCACGTCATTTATTGTGCTTCATCTGAACGTCTCATCGTCGTAGACCACTAAAAAGTTCGTCAACCGTTCAATACAAGCGATTTGAAAGAACACGATAAAAAAGTATACTATGTAGCGCCGTTGCCGGGGATCGAACCCGGGTCACCCGCGTGACAGGCGGGAATACTCACCACTATACTACAACGACCGTTAATGACGGTGTTGGTGCTCACATATAATTTGTGGTATCCGACTTTTAGGATCACAAAGTACATTAGAGAGTCGGATCCGGAACTGCCAAAATTTGCAAAATCTCCATACTGAATTCGACCCGTTTGCAACCCTATTTGGATTAAACCTATAACGCACCAAGAAACTTGGTTAAGTTGCCTATGTCCATCTGGTACTAAATTTTGGTTCATAATATGCTTCTCCAAACCCTACCAATCCGATAACGTGTGCATTCCACATTGGATCCGGTTTTGCATAAATGGATCTGAATCAAGCAAGATGGGCATTGCCCCATTGCTCAACTGCAATCTTATTTGGTCCCTTATTTAGAGCAAGTAGCATGAGATAAAAGCAATGTCGCAGTGACACGTCATTTAGAAGGCATGTCATGGATGACACGCATTGGACATGCTATGATATGTTGACACAATGACACGTACAAACATTTAATTTGATATTATTAGTAATATTTAATAAAAATATTTTTTATACATTCAAATTTCAGCAGCAGTCTTTATTGAATAAAAATAAAATAAAATAAAATACGTGTCACCTAATTCGCGTGCCCGGCCGTACCCTATCTTTTTGACGTAGGATAAAAGCGATGCTCTTGCAGTGGCAACCGTTTTAATTTCTATTAGCATTTATTCCAAGTTTTATATGAGGGTTAAGCTGCCTATTAGCATTGGCCGTTGACTCGTTGTAGTATAATGGTTAGTATTCCCGTCTGTCACGCTGGTGATGCGTGTTCGATCCCCGGCAACGGTGTTTCCTTCTCTCTTTTGCCAATCGAGCGAAGTTTTTATGATGGTGATAGTCAGCCGTGAAGCCAAGAATATTTCGCTGCCACGTAGACGGTTGTACCCCTGGCTTTCCCCAACGTGTCCTTTATCATTTCTTTTGCTTATTGTTCCTCAACTTCTCGCTCAGAACGTGTGGAAGAAGTTTTTATGAGGGTGTACTCAGACGTGAAGCCAAGAATATTGCGCTGCCACGTAAACGGTTGTACCCCTGGCTTTCCCAACGTGTCCTTTACCATTTATTTTCCTTATTGTTCCTCAAACTCCTCGCTCAGAACATGTGGCTTAATTACACTAGCCGATTGATTTAAAGATGATCACCGGGTTATTATATTAATAAAAATAGAAAGTTTAGCGAACGAAATTTCTGCTTAGCATAGTGACAAATATCGCGAGATTTATGAAAATCTCGCGATAATATTGCTAGAAATTGCCTGAAAGTTTAAGACGGTAATTTCTTGCCAGATTTTTAAAATATCGTGAGATTTGTAAAAAAACATAAATACTGTGATTTAAATGTGAGATTTGTGAAAAAAATTCAAATTCTTGCATGTTTTTTTAAAAACGATACTCTGCCGTTTTTAACTTTTATCAATGTGCTTGGTAGCGTATGAGTTGGCTATTGGACCCAACTTGGAAGCATTTGGAGTGGGTCAATGGATACACCTAGACCAAGTCTCGGCTCTTCACCGCTAAATTTAGCTAATTTGACCATATATGATTCATTCAGGTGCAGTTTATGGTTGAACCGTGCTTAGCCTTTTTTATGATGGATCTTTAAGCTTTAATCATGGCAGGTGACACAAGTTTAAACTTCACTTTTGAAATTTGCCTTGCACCGGCACGAGAGTCACCACGACCTCGTTCAGCCTCGCAACAACGGAAGTTTTTATTTGACACAAGCAAAATGCAAAGAACCCACCACTTGTATTATTCACACCTATAATACAACTTTCTCAAGTCTGGCTTGGATGCCTTGCAACGCCCAGGCGTTACATCTTTGTAGTATACAAAAGACATGCCTTCAAGCATCCTGTCATTTGGGTCGCACCCCTTGGCGAACGCAGGCGCCTCCTCGCCAATTGTCATCAACCGTCACTTGGGTCGCACCCCTTGGCGAACGCAGGCTCCTCCTCGCCAAATGCCATCAACTGTCACTTGGGTCACACCCCTTGGCGAATGCGGGCGCCTCCAAGCCACACGTCGTCAACCGTCTGAATGCCATGCCTCATTCCGTGCATGACGCGCATGCCTCCGCACTTGCTGCCGTGCACGCTCTTGTGCATGTTTTCGCTCATGCCAAGCGTTGCGCATGTCGCGCATGCCATGCACGCCGCGTGCGCTGCACACCGTGCGTGCCACGTACAGTTTATTACGGGTCTAACAAGCCTTCCCCACAAGATGAATCTAACATCCTCGTCGGGTTGATCTTCTTTAAGTAGGCTTGGATCAAATCCTCAAACTGTCATAAAGTAGTGTCATTCTCCTACATTGCTTCCTCTATCGACAGTCCTTTACATTTGACTAGGAAGTAGGTCCTTCGGTTCTTTTTGCTTTGGCACTCCACCATTGGGTCCATGATGAACTCAGCTTGCTTCTGAAACTATGCTCGTATATTTGGTGGAGCACGTCGTAGCACTATCCGCGAGGGTTCCTCCGAGTCTTCATGGTACTTCTTGAGAAAACTAACATTGAACACTAGATGTACCTTAATCTTTTCTGGAAGTTCTAGGCTGTAAGTCGAGCGGCCAATTCGCTTGGTTACCTTGAAAGGCCCATCATACCGAGGAATGAGTCTTTTGTGCGCCGTCTTCCTTAGGATCATTTTCCAAATCTGAGGAGTGAGTTTCAACCATACTCTTTTCCCAACTTCAAACTCAAGTGGTCGACGCCTCTCGTCTGCCCACTTTTTCATCTGCCTCTTGGCTCTTTTCGAGCAATCATGCGCCTCTTCTATCCTCTCATGTTGCGTTCTTGCGAACCGGTATGTCGCAAGACAACGACCTTGGTCCTTCTGCTTCACTACCGCATGAGGAGTGAAGGGTTGTTGCCCCGTTGCCAACTCAAAGGGACTCTGACCCGTCGTCAAGGTCTGTTGCAGATTGTAGCAGAATTGAGCAATGTCCAGCAAATCCACACAATTTTGTTGGTTGGCCAACACATAATGCCTGAGATATTTCTCCAATAGAGCATTAACACATTTCGTCCGACCATCTGTTTGTGGATGATTACTTGTCGAGAAGCTGAGCGTAGAGCCTATCATATCAAACAAGGTAATCCAAAATTTTCTTGTGAATCGCACATCACGATCACTCACAATGTTCATCGGCAATCCCCATACTTCACAATATTTTTCAGAAACAGTTGTGCAATAATCTCTGTTGTACATTCCATTGGAGTAGGAATAAACGTTGCATACTTTGAAAACCTTACCACCACCATCATAATCGATGTAAACTCTTCCACCTTGGGCAATCTAAAGATGAAATCCATTGATATGCTCTCTCATGGTCTGATCGGCGTTGGTAGGGGCTTCAACAACCCAATAACATTTTTCCTCTGTCTCATCTTGCTGGCATACAAGACAAGTTCTGACATATAAGTCAATGTCTTCTTCCATCCTCAACCAGTAATAACTGGATGATAGGAGAGTCATCGTGTGCTCCTGTCCAGGATGCCCCGCCCAAAGGGGTGTCATGCGCCTCATTTAGTAACAACTTCTGCAAGCCGCCACCATTAGGCACATAGGGTCACCTTCCTTTAGCATAAAGAACACCATCATCTATCCAAAACCGCATTATCACAACCTCCTCCACTTGCTTCACCAAGCAAATCGTGATTGGATCCTTTTGAGTTTCTTCTTTTAAACTCTGCAAGATATCTCCAAATACTAGAGTGATTGAAGCGACAACCACCTCAGTTTCCTCCTTACGACTTAAGACATCAACAACCAAGTTTTCCTTCATTGGTTTATACTGCAACTCAAAGTCGAACTATGTCAAGAGGTCTTGCCATCTAGCCTGCTTATGCATCAACTTCTTTTGAGTCGCATAGCAACTTGTAGCAACATTGTCTGTCCGAACTATGAACTTTGAGCTCAACAAGTAGTGCCTCTATGTTCATAGGCAATGGATAACCGCCGTCATCTCCTTCTCATGAACAAAGTACCTTCTCTCTATATCATTGAGTTTCCGACTTCCAAAGGCAACTAGGTGTCCTTCCTTGACCAACACCCTTCATATTGCAAAGTCTGATACATCGGTGTGGACTTCAAAAGCCTTCCAAAAATCTGGCAAATGAAGGATGGGTTCTAACCTTACCACTCTTTTTAACTTAGTGAATGTCTCCTAGTATTCAGCAGACCAATCTTAGGTCTTGTGTTTTTTGAGCAACTCAGTAAGCCCCACCATCTTTTTAGAGTAACTTTTTACGAACTTACGATAGTAGTTCGTAAGGCCAAGGAACGACCGCAGTTCTGAGACCTTATTTGGTTCTAGCCGGTCCGTAATAGCATGAATCTTCCGTGGATCCATCTTTATTGTGCCTTCTTCGATAATGTGTCCAAGGAAGTGGATTTCCTTTATTGCAAACTCACATTTCTCCCACTTGAGATAGAGTTCATTCTCCCGCAGTTTGGTCAGAACCATTTTCAAGTGCATCTTATGCTTTTCAAGCGACTGTCTATAAACCACAATGTCATCAAGATACACTACTACGAACACATCAAGGTACTGTCGAAAGACATTATTCATTAGAGTGCAGAAAGTTGCAGTAGCATTTGTCAGCCCAAAGGGCATTACAAGGAGCTCAAAAGACCCATACCGAGTCACACATGTAGTCTTTGGTTCATTACCCTCGGCTATCCTAACTTGATAATATCCTGACCGTAAATTCATCTTTGAAAAGTACCGTGCCTTCCCCAAGCGATCAAACAGATCTTCAACGTTAGGCACCAGATACTTGTTTTTGATGGTTACCTTATTGAGAGCACGGTAATCCATGCACATTCGAAGGGATCCATCTTGCTTTTTTGAAACAGCACAGGCGCCCCATACGGTGCCTTGCTTGGCCTTAGCAATCAAGAATCTAGCAACTGATTAAGTTGTCACCGCAACTCAACCAAGTGTGGAGGAGGCATCTTGCAAGGCATCTGGTTGGTGTAAGTACCCTTGAAACCAGATCAATCGAGTGATCAATATCTCGCTTCTTTGGCAACTCATCCGACATCACATCCGCATAGTCCCGCATAATATTGTTCACTTCTCCTTATTGTTCCACACTATTCGATCCACCATCTTCTATCAAGGTTTCAACATAGGTAGGAAGCTCTTTTCGGACTCTATCTCTGAGTTGTAGAGCCGACACCAAGCCCACAACTGAATTTTCTTCCAAGCCCCGAACAAGACAAGGCACCTGTTGTAGAGCGGACTCTATCCCTGTGATGAAGATGCTCTTTAGATGCGGCATGACAATGACTGCATTCCTTACCAAGAATTTCATCCCCAGTATAACCTGGAAGCTGTCAAGTTGCATTGCCATCAGACTGCAACCGCCAACCTATTCCCCAACTTGTAGTTGAACATGGGCAATGCCACCGATTTGCAATGCTTTAGTGTTAACTGCCTTCACTCGACTTCCGTCATTGGACAACTGTAAGTCGAACGCCTTCACATCTTCTAAAAAAATGAAGTTATGGGTCTCCCCAATATCGACCATAGCTTTTACTGTTTTTCCATTAATCTTTGCCTCCACATAAATTAACTTATTTTGCACAGTCTCCTTTCTCAGCGTATTGAGAAGTTGGAGAGGATTCACACAGACTTGCTTTGTGGGTCCTTCCTCACCCACCAAAGCATTTAGTTTTTCTTTCTTTTGGCAGTTTCGAGCAAAGTGAGACCCTTCACAGATGTAGCAGCCAGAAGCCTTCTTCTTGCTTTTATCCATCTTTTTGAAGTCGCCATTTTCTTTGGGCTTCTTTTCAAACTTGCCCTTACCTTTGCCATTTCCCTTGGACTTGCCCTTGACATCCTAGTGATTCGAACCAGATGATGCCACCTTGTAGTCAACGAGCGCATCAGCCGCCACTACTGTCACCTGAAGATCTTTCACTCCCTGTCTCCTCAACTCAATCTGAGCCCAACCCTACAACCCAGACATAAAGTTGAAGAGTTTATACTCCTCGGACATATTCTTGACGTCAAGCATGAGCGAAGAGAATTGCTTGACATATTCCCGAACAGAACCAACATGCTTCAAGTTCCTCAAAGCATTCCTTGCCACCCATGCCATATTGCTGGGTAAGAACTGCTCCTTCATTTCCCGAACAAGGTCCTCCCACGAAGCAATGGTTGGACATCCAGTTTCTCCGGATCGAGTGCGCCACCAAAGTTTGGTGTCCTCAGTCAGATACATACTGGTGATAGCAACCTTCTCAGCGTCCGGTGTCTTGATGTTATTGAAGTAATGGTCCATGTCCCACAAGAATTTTTTCAACTCTTTGGCATTATGCACACACGTAAATGCCTTGGGTTTTGGCACCTTGATCTTTCTCATCCCAGTGCCTGCCGAATTACTGAGTAGTGTCAATTTTAAAAGACCTACTTCGTCCCCCATAGACTTGACATCATTCTGAATCGTGGTGAGAAATGAAGTCTCCCCATGAGACTTCTCAGATCTCTCCTCCCAAGATCTCATGCAAACATCAAGTTCAGTAACTCGGGTCTACAAAAACGTCAACCAAGTGCCCCATGCATCAAGTCGCTCTTCCAAGATTCCTACCATTTTCGCAGTCTTATTCAATATGGTAGGCAAAACCTGGCTCTGAGTCCACTTGTTACAAGTTCAAACTTCACCTTTGAAATTTGTCTTGCACCGGCATGAGAGTCGCCACGACCTCGTTCAACCTTTCACCAACGGAAGACGTTTTTTGACAAAAGCTGAATGCAAAGAACCCGACACTTGTATTATTCACACCTATAATACAACTTTCTCAAGTCTGGCTTGTATGCCTTGCAATGCCCAGACGTTACATCTTTATAGTTTATAAGAGACATGCCTTTAAGCATCCCATCATTTGGGTCACACCCCTTGGCGAACGCAGGCGCCTCCTCACCCAATGCCATCAACTGTCACTTGGGTCACACTCTTTGGCGAACGCGTGCGCTTCCTCGCCACACGCCGTCAACCGTCCGAATGCCATGCCTCATTCCGCGCATGCCTCCGCACATGCTGCCATGCAAACTCCTGTGCATGCTTTCGTGCATGCTGCGCATGCCGCGTGCACTGCATGCCACGTCCAATTTATTGAGGGTCTGACAGCAGGCTTGAACCAATTTGTGGCAAAACCAATGTTGTAAGTATCAGTATCGATGCTGAATAGTTTGCCCAAGGATTCAGGTGAAATGACCGATACGATTCTCTCAAAAAACAATTTAAAAATATTTTCTGTCAATCAGAATGTGGCACGTGTTAAAATAATATTAAAATTTTAATTTTAAGTATTTTAAATGTTTATTAAAAAATAACCAGTTCAGATTAGCATTGTATCGATTTTATGCCTATAGGATACGTATCGGCCAGTACAGGCCGATACTGACAACATTGGGCAAAACCTAATAAGTTACGGGGCATGCCATTTTTACTACTTGTCTCGGGTGACGTGACTCAGACATGTTAATTTTAATAAAAATGTATTTTTATATATTGAAAACTTGGTTTTGGTCTTATTTTATCAGATCCAGTATTACCATATATGTATCAGGTCCAGGTTTAACCCTACATTATTGTATCATATTTAGATCCACACTTGGATTCAGATCTAATGAACAAATCCGGACTTGATTTCGGATCAAGCATGGTCAATCCATATCCAATCCGCTTTCAACCTTGATCGGCAACTCTGATGTCTTGTCTTTTCTTGTCTGTGCTCAGTACATAACACAAGTTCGAAACGCGAGTTCATTAAATTCCTAAAAATTAGGAACAGGATTTAATTTAGTATAAATAAGAATTTTTAGTATTTTAATATTCAAAGATAATTTTATTAAAATATAACTAAAAGTTATTTTAAAACAATTGTATACAATAAAATAATGTTCATACATGTCGGAGTTTTGTGATCCGTCTCACCAAGGACACGGGACCAAAATGACATGTCCCTAGCATTTTAGTGCTGCGTCCTCAACCGTCCAGGGAACGGAACAGACCTACATAACAAATATCAAAGGGTATTGGTCTTCCATTTTCATGACCCGATACGACCCGAACCGGACTACTTTACTTGTCATTTGAGCGGGTTCGGGCCCTGCCATCCTTCCATCCGATCTATAAATACTGCTTGAGTTTCCCGCGTCCTAATTCAACCTTTTGTGTTTCATTCCCGGGACCTCCACTTCTAAACGCTTAGGGTTTCTCTATCTCTCCTCTGAGGGATTTCGGACCATCTTTTCCGATGGAGAATCAGAACGCTGATGGGCTCGAGATCGAAGCCATCGGATCCCTCTACCGAGGCCCGTGGGACAAGAAGTACTGGAGCTGTTCTAGGGT
The DNA here is from genome assembly GCF_984573655.1 of Nuphar pumila. Classification (NCBI taxonomy): domain Eukaryota; kingdom Viridiplantae; phylum Streptophyta; class Magnoliopsida; order Nymphaeales; family Nymphaeaceae; genus Nuphar; species Nuphar pumila. The sequence continues at coordinate 118,391,785 of NC_143253.1, read as the reverse complement.
TAGTGGCCAATTTAGTTGCCGATAAATTATTGTTTTCAGGAGTTTTGGCTCGAGTTCCTTGTGTTTTGCTGCTCCTAATTTGATCGATCTATGTTTTCCCGCGGGAATTATTCGAGTCGCGATTGTTTATGTTTTTTTGTTCTGATCTATGCGAAATTTTCTTTCCATAATCGCGGATGCTTGAAATGCGCGTTTTTTAGTGCGTGCGGCGTGTGTATGAGCTCACAGAATTATTTTCCGGTGCAGGGCAAAGATCGCTATCCTTACCCTGTTGGTTATCAAGCTATTCGCACCTGTGCTGGTGATACGTATAGAATGGAAATTCATGAAGGTCCAAAGGGGCCACTGTTTTTGGTCTGTACTTATGCTGATTTCTTCTATATATAGATAATTATGCTTGTGTGGAATGAGGCGATTCACTGCTACAATTGCTCTGTGACTTTTATAAAGTTAGGTTCTTTTATAAGAAAATGGTTGTTATCCTATTTTGTGTGTCAGGAAAATAACAAGCAATCACTGTAATGTGCAGGTTAAGGCAAGTGATAAATCAATGTCAGGACAGACTCCAGACATTGCGTGGGATAAGTTTCATAAGAAAAGTCATTGTAGAATCAAGATTTGGCATGAGAAGCGATTTTCGTGCAAAATTGATGGGATTGAGGTAATCTTTATATTTTTCCACGTATCGTCTTGAATAATTCAAAGCTTTGATGTGATATTATGCATCTTATTCAAACAAACAAAAAGATGTATTAGGCATAAAGTGCATTCAAGTTTTTTTTTGTTGAACGAGTGCGTTTACTTTCTGATTATTTTCTTGTTACCAACTTATTGTTTTCTTGGATGGTGGTATGTAGCTTTTTGGGTTTAGGAATCCCCTTGTCCAGAGATTGCTACGCGAGCTTGCTGCAAATGAACATGGATTAGCAGAAAATAGTTTGGTTCCTGCGAGTTGTTTCAAGGACTCTTCAAGACTACTGAATGAAAAGCAAATGTCGGACTTACAGAGCTGTCCAGATCTACTACTGGAATTAAAAAAACAACAAATCAGTGGCAAGAAATGTAGGAAACAAAGAACTAGAGTTGTTCAACCTCGACTCAAAAGGCTGAAAAATCAAGACCCATCAACCGAAATGCAACAAGGTTCTAAATATGAAGGTCAGGCTGGTTGTTGTGGAGAGGCTGTGGATTATTTGTGTGACAACAACAGTTTGATGCTGCATAAAATATCCAACACGGATGATCCTTCCTATGGTGATCGTATCTGTCAACCTAAGAACAATGAATTTTCATTCCCTAATCTTTTGGAGAAAGAAGCTGGTGAGACTTTTTACTGAGAGCTTCGTTAAATTTGTCACTTCATTGGCTCTGTATTCCTGAGCAACAGTTTCTTTTCTTATATGCATGTTTCTTCATACTTTTTCTTCTTCGGACTGGATTTTGAACCTGATTTCAAATGCATGAATTCTAAAAAAACTGTGTTTCAAGTTTTCTTTTTCGCACATACGAAGTACTTCATCTTGAATATCAGAGCACTATTATTCAGACTCAATAACAGAAAGTCATTGCTTGTTCTTCTGCAAGAAAGAGATTGCTTAGTCAACGCAAATAATTGTGGCAAAGAACTGGTGTTGACAGAGTTGGAGATTCTTAAAAGCAGTGTCATCTTGGTGCCAGATTCCTTTGAGCTTGTGCACGGTAGATTTTCTATCTTCCCTTGTTATCTGAAAGGAGATCCAAATGCATTATATGTTGTCACAAAGATTCTACTATGTAGCATTTCTCTATAAGCTTTGGTTTATAGTTAGACTTTTTGTGCAGATAATACTGCTGACCCTGCTCTTGAAAGCATCAAAAGCCATCCAGAAGTTACAACTGATGAAATTGTAGCTGTTGACACTTGCATGTTATGTCCTGATAGTATTGCAATTAATGTGCCGAATGAGGGCAGGAATGCTGATGATGAACTGAAGTTAAATTTGCAAACAGGAGATGCTCCACCATCCATATCGGAGGAGGTGCCAAATCCTTCAATACCTGCTTCTAGCGTTCCTCTTTCTGAAGGATTGGTTTTCAAACTGCATTCAGATGAGGAAAACGGTCTTGGAACTCAATATTCAAATTCTGAAAAAAGTGATTATGATATTATGGGTAATGATTTTGCTAAGTCAATGATGGAAATTCTGCTTCCTCAAGCTTTGCCTTTGCTAAAGCAGAACACTTGTAAGAAGAAGGCGAACCAGAAAAAGAAATCAGATCATGCTAGAAAAGGCACATCTCGAGATTTTTATGGGGTAAATATGTTGGTGAAGGGCCATGGGGCTTTTAACAATGATGATGTTTTATCTGATGGTAAGAATTGTTCATTGCTAATCTCTGTCTTGAGCTCTGCAGACAGCATATTCTTTTGTTTTGAGTGATAATGAAACTTCTCTGCGTAAAATTTGTTTTGCATTCTGAAGTTCTAGTAACTTTTACTGCAGATGGCCTTCGTCTGCAATCATCAGTGAGGGCATCAGAAGCAGCTCAGGAGGACCAAGTGCAGGTCTTGGGTGCACCTCTTGAATTAGGTACTGACATTCCTTCTGGTGACATGGAAAGTACAAAGTTAGTAAATGCATTAGTTTTGATGTTTGACAGAAAATGTTTTCTGCAGATGTTAGCCCTATTATTGCAGATAGCTTTGAGGATGATAGGTGTCTTGATTCCATTCATGCACCTCCAAATGCTGGCCTTGATACAGTTGATCTCAACCCTATTGGAAACTGTGGATATGAACAGGAAAATACCAGCTTGCTTAATTGGGATTTGAAGACTTCAAAAATGTACTGTCCAAAGTCAAGAGTGCATGGAGCAGATTTACCATCCAATAATGTTGTGGAGACTGGAGAGTTCCATGTATCTGTCTCTCCTCATTTGGTATCATCTAGTTTAAATTTCCTTTCAAGTGGGCATAGAGGCAATGCATATGTTTCTGGGGATAAGAGTTCTGAAATTAATATTCATGAAAATCTTTGTGCGCTTAAAGGCTCTTCAATTACACACTTGAAGTGTATATCAGAAAGTGAAGAATCTGTGCCTGTAACAGTGCTAAATGATTCCAACGACAAAAAGTCTCATAGTTCTGCTTCATCTGCCTCCCACAAACACAAGCAACAGAATAATTCTGGTTTCCAATGTAATGAATCTGGTTATCATCCATTGAGGGCTAATTCTGTCAGGTTGTGTCCAGAAGCAACAAAAGTTGAAACCGGCCATCTTGGGCCTGACAGTGATATTCCCAATACAGGATCTGCAAGTTTGCATATTCCATTTAATCAAGCAGATTCTGCCATTCAGAGACAGTTCTTCTCACCTGCAGTAAATACAGTTGATTTTTCAGATGTAAAATGCACTGTTCACACACCAAAGGCTGATAGTGAAACATTTGATTCTGAGACAATCAATGCTTCCCTCCAACACCCTCAAATTGTAGTCTCCACTGGAGAGTATGTTCTTGTTTCCCACAATGTGACAGGGCTTCCATATGCTACTTGTTCTTCCAACTCTTTGAAGTGTCATCAATCTAAACTGATAGTTGACAATGGTACAACAAACAGAAGTTCTGTGGAGAAGTTTCTTTCTAAGAAGGCAGTTTTTGAACCAGAGACCAGTCAGGCTGTTGTTGCCATGGGTGATTTATCTGCTGACTTGTGTCCAAATCAAAACAAGCTCAATAATCATGTCTATGATCTGGAGGCACAGCAGAGTATTCCTGAATCAAAAAATATATTCATGAAAACCTCTGCTATGAATAAAGATGCTATTGACACAGCAAAAAATGGAGCAGTCTTGGCATGCTCTTCTGTTCTTCCTATTCAGAATGAAAATGAAGAAAAACTGAAAATTGAAGATAAACTAAATATTTTGGAGGAGAAAAACGTCCTACATGTCTGGAGAGAACAAGCTTCTTTATCTATTCCTGCTGAAGACAGCTGTCCTAGATTATGGTTTGAGGACCCAGTGAAGACTATCCCAGTAGAAGGTGATGGAAAGGACAAATTAATGCCTAATGAACTAAGATTCGAGACTTTTATATGTGATGATCTCAATTCATTGGCAGCCAAGTCCACAAATTCTTCAATGAGTTGCATTGAGCTTGTTAGTTGCTGCGTGAACCCGATTCCTGTTTCTTCCATGCTGTTGAGAAAGCAAGGGAGTGGTATCCTCTTATGTGTCATCTGTGGTCTTCCTGAACAAATGAATAGGACACTTTTTATCTATGAAATCCCAGATAGGGAACTAGGGAAAAAATGTCCTTCTTTACATGGTTATGCAATGGCTGTATTGCCTCTTTGCAACTACAATTCTGATCTGAATGTAAGTTACTGGGTTTATCCAAATGTTTGTTGCTGTAACAGTGGCCTGATTTTCTGAGAGTGAATAACTATGGGTTCCTTGTAGATTTCTTGCGAGAGATCCATGATTCAATTCACACCCGATGGGAAGTTCCTCGTTTTGCTTGATAGTATTAGAATGCCTTGGTGCAGGTATTTCATGTCTGTTTATTCCAAGAATTATTTGACTACTTGATCTTTTAACCGCTCTATGCATGCCTATTTACTATTTGATGTTTGTAGTAAACAAGACATCAGATGCTTGTGCTCTGTTTGTAAATCAGCTTATGAAGGAAATTCTGTGAAAGTTGTATCAGTAAAGGCTGGTTATGTTTCGGTGCTGGCTAAGTTACGAATGGTTGAAACTGCATGCTGTCTGTTAGTCTGTGAACCCTGCTATCTTGTTGCTGCAGAAAAAGGGGGGAAATTAAGTGTATGGGTCATGAATACCACATGGAGGTATTATGTTCTCTGTTATCCTTCTCATTCTTTTATTTTTCTCTGATACTGTCTATTTTCTCCAGGGTTTGTGCTTTTGGTGCTGTGTGTTTTGCTGTCTTGTGGATTTGGTTGTTCCCGTTTGTAATGAGTGATAGTTCAAGACTTTTTCTTAGTTGAAGGTGAATAAATGAATAGGACTTATTAGACATGATGCTCAACTTTATGCAGGCCAGTGTTTCCAAATGTATAGTACTCACTTAATTGTATATTTGTCAAACCTATGTCAAAAAGTTTCTTACGAGAAAACCACAGTTGGTGAAATATACAAGGATCAACTTAACCTTAACCTGAATTGTATTCTATCTCTAGTTCCTTTCTCAAATCCCATAACCAGTCTTCTTTTTCCCTTGTTTCCCCCTGTTCCCAATAATGAAATTGAGGGATTAGCCCCTCCTAATCACTCTAAAGTAACAATAATTATTTACATTACATCTAACATCAGTATCCAAATTGGGAGATCCGTCTTTGCAACTAAAATTATCTCCATTACAACTCATAAACCTAAACACTTTAGACAAGGGTAAGGACCGTTAAACATAACCTGGCAAGATGAGCTGAAAATCTACAAAAAATCTGTAAGGGAAAAGTGTCAGACTCCGGTGTATATGGAAGGCCATCCTCGGTTATGTAAAAATTCAACAAGACTACAATCCACGTGCCAAAATGTTCCTTTAAGGAATCCACTTACAATACTCACAAAATGAACCACAAGGTGATCTAAAAGAACACACTCACACACCCATATAAAGGGAATAAAATTATAATCTATTCAACAAAGAAGTCTGCCAAAAGGCTTACAAATCAAAGGGGAGAACATCCCTATATATATATAAGAGGGTAGAGAGAAGAGAGACTCAAAAGCGAGAGGGAGCCAAGCTCCCAACTGCTAGAAATTCTAGCCATTGAGAGCAGGAAAACTAAGTTTGACTGTGTCTAACGGCTAGAATTTTTAGTCATTGGGTGCATTCAAACCCAATTTGACTCTCCTTCTAACTTATATATTTATATACAATATATATGTATATATATATACACACACAATTTAACTCCCTCTCAAACTTATGGTAGGATAACCAAAAGTTTGCCTAAAAGGAAGTGAAATCTAGAAGTAGAGAGAGGTTTGGTAAAAAAAAGTCCACCAACTGGTACTCTGATGTGACATAAGGCAGATCGATTATTCTTTAAAAATATTTCTTTCGAACATAATGGCAGTCCATTTCAATGTGCTTCGTTCTTTCGTGAAAGACGTTATTGTTGGCAATATAGATATTACTCTTATTGTCACAACTTATCTTTGAAGCTCCTAGAATCTTGGTTCTCATAGCAACCACGGCCACATTACCTCTATTGTGGTAGTAGCCATGGCTTGGTACTCAGCTTCAGTTAAGGAAAAATAGACTTGTTGCTTTTTTGCACCTTCACAAGATCAATGATTCACCTAAGAAAACACAAAAACCTGTGGTTGAGTGTCTATTGTTTGAATCACTTCCCTAGTCTGCATTTGTATATGCAAGTAAATCTAATGCAGAAGAGGAAGACATAAACAAGCCTCTAAAAAGAGAAATTTTAAAATATTTAATAATAAGCAAAATGATTCTCATGTGAACCGATGTGGGAGCATGCTGAAACTGACTAGCTGTGTGTACATGTGTTATATCAGGTCTAGTAATATTTAGGTAAGAAAGAGCTCTGATAAGAATAAGGAGTTGGATCATTCAGAGTCTTCCCATCATCAATTTTCATCTTGACATTTGTTACTTCAGGATCATTTGATATTTCATATCTGAGAATAATTTCAAAAGCAAACTTGGACTGAGATAATAAATAACCTCTAGGGGAATAAGCAATTTCTATTCTTAGAAAGTAATGTAGGAAACCCAAATCAGTCATTTCAAAACTAGTTTTAAGAATTTGTTTTATATATTGAACTCCTTGTTTGTCGCCTCCGGTGGTTATGCTATCATCTACATAGAACAATAAAATGACAGTATCTGCATCAAAATCCTTAACAAACAAAACAGTGTCAATCAAGCAAGATCTAAAACCAATATCGAACATAACTTTGTTGAATCTATCATACCAGGCTTTGGGTGCTTGTTTCAACCCATATAACGCCTTTTGAAGGTGATGAATCTTTTCTTGAAAAAGTCTCATACCAGGTAGTGCTTCCATGCGTACTTCTTTCATAAGTTTTTCATTTAAAAAAATGCTTTTGATATCCATTTGATATATAGACTAGTTCTTAATTGACACTACTGTAATAAGAGTTCTAACTGTAGTCATGCGAGTAATCAAAGCAAAAGTTTCTTCATAATTGATGCCATGTTCTTGCAGATATCCCTTTGCAACAAGCCTAGCTTTATATCGTTCAAGAGTTCCATCAATTTTGGTTTTTATTTTATATACCCATTTACAACTTATGGTTTTTTTTTTTTTTTGGTGGAAGATTTTGAATAAACCAAGTTCTACCCTCGTAGCTTCAACCCATTCAGGGTGTTTTTTAGCCTAAGCATAAGATGAGGGTTCTACATACGAGTGAATTAGGGCTATGCATGTTTGATATTTTAAAGAAAAAGAACCATAGGATACAAATTTGGATGGGGTTCTTGATATTCTAGATGATTTCCTAATTTATTGATCATCTTTACTATGGTTAGAAAACTTTTCAAGTGCATATTGAAGGGTTTTGATTTTCCCTTTTAGAATATTATATATAAGTTTGATCATTGTGGGACATTCCATCAAGTGAGTCAAAGTCACTAGATTCAATAACATTCTCCAAATCATGCTCTCAGTCACAATTATCAATATCTTGTTTGGAAACAAGGTCAAACAAAAAAGAATACTCGGTTACTTCCTTGGGTTGATCCTTATCAAAGAAATTTTCTTTTTTCAAGAAGGTAACATTTCAAGAGATGTATAATTTTTCATTTTTAGAATAATAACACCTATATCGTTTTTTGTTGTCGGCATAACTAAAGAAGGCACAAGGGATAGCTTTAGAAGAAAACTTGTCATTCTTATTGGTAAAAATAAAGCATTTGCAACCAAAAGTTCGTAATCTTGAATAAGCGAAGAGTTTAAAGAGTTTTTCAACTGGGAGGTGTTGTGTATAGAGAAGATGGCATTCTGTTTTTAAGATAAGCAGCAGTAAGGACAACTTCTGCCCAAAAAATCTTAGGCACATAACTACAATAAGTAAAAGTTCTTGAAGTTTCAATAATGTGCCTATGTTTTCTCTCGACTAGGCCATTTTGTTGTGATGTGTCTGGACAAGATATTTGATGCGTGATGCCATGTGAGTTCAGATAGTTTTTAAATTCTTTTGACAAAAATTCTCTCCCTTAATAAGTTTAAAATATAGAGATTATTTTTAAATATATTTTTGACCATCTTATGAAAACTTTGAAAATGAGAAAAAAACTTCTGATTTATGCTCAAGGAAGTAAATCCAAGTATATATAGTAAAGTCATCCACAAATATAACATAATATGCATATCCACCTTTAGACATAACCAGTGCTGGACCCCAAACATCCGAATGAACCAACTCAAAAGGTCTAGAGAAAATAAAAGTTTTACCTTTAAATAGTTATCTTTTCATTTTTTCAAGAACAATCTTCACAAGTGAAATCACCAAGATTACAAAATTTTTACAAATTTGAAAAAAACAGATTTTAGATGCACTGGGATGTCCTAATCTTTTATGCCACAATTTCAAGTCCATTTTTTGGACATTACAACAAAAAGCATCTTTCGGTATCTCTAAAAAATCCTTATAGTAGAGGCCTCCTTCTCTATGGGCTTGTCCAATAAGCTTAAGGAGATCCTGCACCAAACATTTATTTGAAAATGAGATATTACTCAAATTTAATTTAGGAATGTATTTAATTTTTGTTATATATATATTTTTTTAGAGTTTGAAAGATCTTTTTCAAAACTTTCTATTCCTTTGATTTTAAGTGGCGTACCATTGGCCGTAAAAACTTTTGATGTACTTGAGTTGCTATAGCATTCAGATAAAATATCATTGTTTGGGGTCATGTGAAAAGATGCACCAGAGTCAAGAAGCCAAGAAATCTTACCTAGGTCCAAATAAAATGATATTGCAGCCCCAACATAGGAAGATGATCCTCTAAGAAAAGGTTGAAGAGCTTCAACTAATTGAGCTAGAGGCATGCTTCCAACAGATGATTCTTGATATGTGTGAAAGTCCTTGTCTTTTGACTCTTGAGAAGAGTCAACCGAAGCCACCTTTTCATATGTCCCGTTTAGTTTAGGACATTGGGGCTTAGTGTGTCCCGGTTCATGAGAAAAATAACAATTCATTTTCTTTCTCTCATGGCTAAGACCGAGTCATCTTCACTTTTGCTTACATGCATTTTCAATCTATTTTTTTCCATACTCAACTCTTCTATAGTGTTTTCAATAGAGGGCACTTTTCCTCTATAGAGAGGAATAAACTTGGTAGATTCAAATTATGGTCTTAGACTGTTAATGAATTAATAAAAGTGTTCTGCATTTATTTGTCTTTGGCAGAGTTCTATGTCTTCGAGACATTGCCACTTTGGCCCTAGAAGCGCCAATTCTTCTCAAAGTTCGGATATGCCATTATAATATTCTTTAATAATTTTATCCTCTTGGACCATAGTCCGAACTTTATCTTGCACGTTATATATATGTGCAATATCTTTAAGAAATTACATTATTTGAAGATAATTTCAAGCCTTGTTAGCATGTTCAAATTTGGCAAGATTTGAACATTTTTTCACATCCACACTACTAATAAGCCAAGACATGATCTTGGCATTTCCCATCCTTCACTCCTTTCACTTTTTCTCGTAAGTGTGGCTATGGCTTTAGTTTCTTCATTTTCTTTTAGAAGTATCTCTTTCTCACCCTCTACCTTAGTGAGAACCCACAATCCCTTTCTCAAAATAAGGTGCTTCATGATAGAAGCTCATGTTACATAATTGAAATAATTGAGCTTTATGGGTTTAATGATGACATTATCATTGCCATCCATTTTTACAAGGGCTTAAGAAGGAGAAAGAAAGAGAAGAGAACGAGAAAAGAGAAAAATGAAGAGAAAAGAGATGAAGAAGAACAAGCACACCTCTATGATCGCACGAGCCAACAAGCCACACTTGCACAATTCCGCGAACACTTGATTCACCAAGAAGGACTTCCTTTCTGCTGAACACAAAAAATGAGGCAACAAGCAATCTTCAAAAGTCAAGAGCAACCTCGCTCTATTACCATGTAAAAAAACAAGACTACAATCCACGAACCAAAGTGTTCTCTCAAAGAATTCACTTGCAACACTCACAAAGTGAACTACAAAGTGTTCTAAAAGAACACACTCACAAACCCATATAAAGGGAAAAAATATAATCTATTCAACAAATAAGTGTGCCAAAAGGCTTACAAATCAAAGGGGAGAACACCCCTATATATACAAGAGGGTGGAGAGAGGGAGCCAAGCTCCCAACAGTTAGAAATTCTAGCCGTTGGGATTTGTCAAACTAGGTTTGACTGGGCAATGGCTTGAATTTCTAGCCGTTGGGAGCAGTCAAACCCAGTTTGACTCTCCATCTAACATATATATTTATATATAAGTACAATATAACAGATTATTTGATTAATAATCACATCATTGTTTTGTCCTTTTGTAATGACATAGCTTGAGCCACAGTGGCAGTTTCAGGTTTATTGATATCCTTAGGACTGCAATAAATTCCAATTGTGAAGGAGTGATCCTATTAATAATCTGTGAAAGAATAAAGAACTAAGAGGCTCTTTGGCCTAGCCATTGGCCATCTATTTGCAACTTAATCTGATTGAATGAGTTCTTTAGTTATTCAGTCTTCAATAGGCCCTTAGAATAGATAGGTGCACACCTATTATGTGTGTGTACCCCCCCCCCCCCCTACCAAAACTACTTAGCTGGCATGTTGAGGTCAATTTTGTTCAACTTGAGTTGGATCAGAAATAACGAGAGGTCTAAGCTGGATCAGAGAAAGTCAGATTGGATTGTTTCTTTTCTTTCTTGGCTAAAATTTCAAAATCTTAAAATACTAAAAAAATGAGTAAATGGAAATGATGCACTATTGCATTAGCTTATTTTGAATTTTCAAGCTATAGAGTATAAATCATACAAAAGCTATATATTTTTTGGACCTGTAAACACATACTTGGTTAGACATAGATCAGATTGATTAGCAAGATGAGTTTAATACAAAGCCAGTTTAATGCACTTGGTAGTCTGGGAGCTCGCCCATATCTTGGGGCAAAATAGTGCAAATGCAATCTTTAGCCAGTCAGAGCCATTCAACTCAGAGTTGCTTTCACGAAGCCTATCAATCCATCTAAGCATTTCAATCAAGGATATTTTGGACCAGACTTCAGCTAGCCCAACATTTTCAACAATGAGCTTGCCCCAAGGACCTGACCCAACCCTAGGCCTTATAATCCAAGTGCAACATTAAACAAATTCCTCATATCATATCATGCAGGAAAATGTTATCTTAACCTGGGCATCAGTTTCAAATATGAAGCCTTGACAGCTCTTGCTCTCTGAAATTGTGAAAAAGTTTTCTCCCCAAACCTTGATGTTGAACCAACTGCGTTATAAAGATCCAAACTCCTCACATATCTAAAAAGCATCTCTCCCTAATTAAACACAAAATACCAATAATATATTTGGGCTATGTCATACTGACTCTTCTAACATGGCACCACACCCACATCGCACCTGCGCCCGGGCGGGTGCGACACTTGGACACAACTTCCTTTGTGTTAGGTGAAGTCAACCACACTGAGGTCCATTTCTATCCAAAAGTAGATTCAGTTAACCCTAATCAAGTCCATTTTTTATCTCTCTCTCTCTCTCTCTCTCTATATATATATATATATATATATATATATATATATATATATATATATATACTCCCCGCACCCCCACACCCAAGTTTTTTTAAAGTGCCGCATCCTCAACCGTACCCGCACCTATGTGACATAGTATTTGGGAAGAGTTATAAACCTGTCGTCTTTTTTATTTTTCATTGCTTTGCTTCTAAAAGTTCACCTTCTATGTTAGACTTTAAACTCCAGGAATCCCTGTAGCAAAGCATAGTATAGATCATAGTGCAGTGAATAGACTTAATTAACGACTATCGTATTTAGTCTAAAATTTCAAATGGTTGGGATGTTAGAAAAGAGGAAGTTTATTTTTATCTGTCCTTTTGTTTATGTGGTATTTTAAGAAATTTTAACATATTAGGACTCCAAACTATGTCACAGGGATTCGGCCAACAGGGTGCCGCACCCGCGTCGACGTGACACGACTCGGATGAGGGTGCGTCACCTGGTGTGGTCAAGCCGACTCTGGGTGCAGTCAACGCACCCAGGGTCATAAATGTCCAAATCTGGACTTGAAAAAAAATACTGTTAAAAATTAGTGTTACTGCTGTTAACTGTTAAAAATTATATACCCTCCCGCACCTGCACCTATGTGACATAGACTCCAAAAGATCAAGCTTTGGAAACCATTGCAGCTTCCCACATTTTCATTTCTTTTAGTTGTTTTTGAAAAGGTATGGCCTCTCGCACAGTCACTCACTTAGGTTGCGGGTAGGCTTGGGAAATGAGATAAGCTACTCGTGTCTGCTCGTAAAGAGCTTGTTCCTACTTGTAAAACAGATTCAGTGGGCTGAACATGAACATGTATTCAGCTCGGCTTGGCGTGTATAGTTTCCCTAAGTAAAAGTCTAATCCTATTGCCAATGTTTTTTTAATTTGTAAACAAACAAGCTCAAGGTTGGCTCAATAGGTCTAGAGTCTGAATGTTATTGCTTCCAGCTGTGAAACAATGTATCTTTTTCGTAAACGAGCTAATTCAATCTCGGCTCGTATAGCTGGGACTCGTTATGAGCTCAAAATTGGTTCTGCTTACCACAAGAATTGGTAAAGTTTGTACGGCTGAAGCTTTTCCCTTTTGGCTCTTTGCCTGCGTTAGTTGCAGGTCCTTCATTTTAGAGAATTCAAGGACTCCAATATGCCATCGGTGTGTGTGTGTGTGTGTGTGTGTGTCGGGGGGGGGGTGCATGTGTGTGAGCATGTTCTCATTATCTGTTTTTGGTGGACAAACTTAATTGCTACTTTATGTGGATTGCTTTGCATAGTTCCCATCTTTGTTGGACATATACAAACTACGACAATGAGAGTGACTTGCTTAGGTTCTTTTACCGTAGTTGGTCTTAATGGATTACTTCAGAGATCTATGGAGTACACAAACCAAATTAATTATTTCAATTATTTTGTAGCATAAGTGTACATGATGGTCCTGAAGCTCTTCTATGGTTTTGTCACTCAATTTGAAGCAACTTCAGGTCTATGTCACATGGGTGCGGGTGTGGGGGTGCGGCAATATATATATATATATATATATATATATATATATATTAAGCTTTAACAGTTAACAACAGGAACACTAATGAAATAAAAAACAGTTATCACAATATCATCATCATGCATGCAATAAATCAAATTAACAATCTACAATTTTATTCTATTCATTACTTTTGAGTCTTGTGTTGAAACTTGAAAAAGTATCCTACTTATTACTTTCAATAGAAACAAAACGTATCCAAGACTTGAAAAAAATGAAGCAAAAATAAAGATCTTTCTCTTGGAAGAAGGAAGAGAAATACATTCATGAAAAATGAAATAAATCTAACATATTCTTTGCAAATTTTGGGAAATAGAGTTGCATGTGTGTGTGCAATTCCGTCAAACCACAAGAATTGCAAGCTGACCTTCACGGGTCTGATGCAAATAACCCTGGGTAATGCCCTATATCTTAGTGTGCATTGTCCAAATTAAAACGGAACAGTCTGGCAAAAGAACTGTATCAGTCGCATTATGCAAGTAAGAAGGGAACCTTCAGATAATTTCCTTTATTAAACGCTTTCTTTCAAGATATAGCATGGTCAGTGCATTTGGTTTCAATACATGATAGTGGTAGCTTTTGGTTCCTATTTTGACAAAGAAGTACTTGAAGAAACACAATGGAAGAGATTGGTTGCATGTGATTGCATCCAACAAAGACCAGAGTGTCTATGAGATGAGGTACTTCAACGTTGCGGAGAATGAGGCCAACAATGAGGATTGATGGTTGGTGTTCTCAGAGAGAGAGGTAGTCGAGAGATTGAGACGAGTGGAGATTGAGATTGAGAGATAGATTGAAGGAGAGAACGAGAGAGAATAACGTACCTTGGAGATGGAGACTGAGTTCGTGCTCGCCGGACGATAGTAGGCATCGGGGTGTCGCAGCTCAGCAGCGTCGGAACTTGGAAGACATGAAAGAGGGCAAAACAGTTTTGCCCTAATCCTCAAGCTCAAGCCCATTTCATCGGGCAATATTTTTTTAAGTCTAAAATTTGGACGAATATGACTCTGGGTGCTTTGACCGCACCCAGGGTCGGGTTGACCTCACCAGGTGCCGCATGCGCACCCGCATCGCGTCAATGCGACATGTGTGCGACACCTGGTTGGCTGAATCCATGTGACATAGCTTCAGGTGGTGTCCTAAGTTTTCAAATTTTGTAGATGTAGCGATTAAGTGTTCACATTTTGGGGAATGCATACTTCGCTGATATGATCACAAGTTTTTTATTGTAAGGTTTTGGACTAGCTTGCATCAAATCAATCGTGTAGTTGCTGATTACTTGTCTTATTTCTGTGTTGCAACACAAGGACATGTACTACATCTGATAATATCAAATATTCAGATATGTTCTTTGCCTAGAAATGGACTAAAATCTAAGCATATTGTGTTTAACAAAGATTTGCTAAAGCTGTAAACCGAAAATATTTTGTGCCATCTTTTGCAGATCAGCGCATTTGCTTAAAACTAGGACAAAGAAAAGAGGGTGAATTTGAATAAAGTAGCCGTTTGTTTCATTAGTATAGCTTGTGAGTTGATAAAACTTCTAAGGCTATTCAGTTATGATATTTGCCAATAGTTTCCATACATAAATTGTAAATCGCTTCTTTCAGTTTTTTTTTTGTCTGATTTTCTTTGATATTTGGATAAGCTGATCCAACAATTACTGCCTTCTCTTTCTTTTGGATCAACTACCTTTCATAGGTTAGCATGTGGATGCCATGGTATAGAAAATACAAGAATAAACCTTTACACTGCTCATTTTGTTTCTATAGTTTGAGATCTGATTATGGAATTGTTGGATGTTGACAAAGTTTAATTGATGTTTTTGACATTTCTATTATCCTATAGCATGGATATGGAGGAATTTATGCTTCCAGGCTTCACTCACATCTCTTCTTTCATAATGGAGTTGAAAAAGATGCCACATTGGGCCTATATAATTGTTGGCCATGATGGTGTTGGAGGATTTGGTTTATGGTATGCTTCATGCTCTCTAGTACAAGATTAATCAAATGCATTTTTGCATATTTTTCATCAAATTATTTTGCATATCATCTCAATACAATATTCCATGTGCTAGAAATTGTTTGGCAGGTGGACAAATTTGGAGATTATTATTGGTTACATGTCTTTGTTTGGTGTATGCTACTAGTATGTGGTTGGTGCATTCATGGTCAAGTTTCCATGAGCAACTGGGCAACCATGCATGGAAGCATCTAGAAGTGCACGTGCTTGTATGTGTGCCTTCCTTCTGATGCACATATGCACAATGCAAGCACATGCAAACTATGCTTTGCCACATTGTTGAACATTTGATGATTGCACTTGCACAAACTGTCTTCTTGCTCTATTGATGTGCATCTTCCTTCTGTTTCTGTTTCTTCTAGGCAGTCCTATTAAAAAAGTTAACTACTGATACGATTTGTTACTACCGAGACTCAATGTTGCTTCCACCACATGCTCTCAGCCGCTAAAGCCCAAAGTATCATGTTGCTAGAGTTCTTGATAATATGTGCATTGAGATTCTGAACCCTGCAATTTGAGCCTTAAAGTTTCTTCAGTCATTAGATGAAACATAAGGAAAAAACACACCTGTTTGAAGTTAAGAGATGTGGCCTAAATTTAAATTTTTGCAATGCAATATGTTCACAAGTGAAGTGTCCACTGACCTTTATAATCTCTCTCTTAGACGATTTATTTTACCCACTTTTATTACAATTCAAATTCTAATTTCCTTAAGATGGCATACATTCAGTTATTTTCCTGGTCATAACCTTTTTCTGTCAGGGACATATCAAGGAGGGTCCTCCTGGCGAAGTTCTCCTATTCGGGCTGCTCCATATACCAATTTCTTCCCTTTGGCTTCTTTCCTTGTCAGAAGAATGATCGTACTTGTTCCAGTGATGAAGACAGGTATCGGGCTGATATTTTAAGAACTTCGGAATTGTCCTTTTCAGGGACCTCTGGAAAGTTTTCCTGTTCTCCAATAGAAGGGGAGGATGTAGGTGTCTGGCTTCTAGTCTCAGCAGTTTCTTATGATGCATATTTGTCAAATCACCATGTAAAGGATTCTGGCAATAGTTCTGTGGGGAGCTGGAGGCTGGCTCTTTTGGTGAAAAATACAGTAGTTCTCGGAAGCATACTGGATACAGGGTATTTTGCTGGAAGCTTCTTTTTTTGTTGAAATTATAAAGCTATAGAACTGATATTCTAAACCAATTTTATGTTTTTTGGTTTTCTAGAATGTTTAAGTTTTTTTGTTTTCTGTAAGATTGCTTTACACGAATATAAATGCTCTTTCATGGTTTCAGTTAGTTACAGAATGTGCTTTGAGCCAAAAAGTTCATAAACCCTGTCTATGAAGCCATCGGAGTGGATTTTTTGTGAATTTTCTATGCTCATTTTGGATTTCTTTGTTTCAATAGTTTCAACAAGTTATTTGAGATCCCCTGCCAATGTATAAGGTCAATGAAGTTTAGAATGTGTATACATTTGCCTCATAACCTGTAACTATCGTGCTGCATGATCACGTTTTGTTTCAGCTCTTAACTATTTATCATGCTTAAAATAGCTAAGTTAGAATAATTTTTGTATTGAGGATGACAATTTAGGTTCCTATTTTTGAGAGTTGGCGCAATCTGCATTTATTTTTAATTTCTTGTATTATTAAATTTTGAAGATTTATTATTTTTGTAAAAAACTTTCCATTTCCTGCTGGGTTTTTTTATTCACCTCCAGTTTGGCTTTTCTAGCAGAACTTGCTTTTGGCACGAGTAATGTCTTCTTAGAACCGTTACTTTTTAACTATTATAGTACCTATTATATTAGGGATGAAAAGGAATGAACAATATGGATGTGCACACTGCCATATAGTCAGGATGGCTCTATAGCTTATAAATTGTTGTCAAACTTTTTCAGGTCCTCTGCAGCAAATGTATTATCTGGTTACGGAGTCATTGGCAGATTTGATGGGCTTATCTACACATGGGAACTATCCACTGGGCATAAAGTTGCTACTGTAAATGATTTAAAGGGTAATCAATGTCTACTTAGGAGTATATCTGCTGATGTGTTTATGTATATCCATTTTAAGAAAAAACTCGTGCAATGACTCATAATTTGTGTTGGGCTTATTTTAACAATCTGGGTTTCAGGTGGTAGCATTTTATGCATTGCTGCTGATGCAAGTTCAAACACATTTGCTGTTGCTAGTGATAACTGTCATGTGCTCTTATATACACACTCTTCAAGCCCTTGTGGAGGTTGATGTTTTGGGTTTAATAATCTTGAGCGACATCTGAAGGTGGATATGGTTAGTGACAGTGGCTGAATCACAAACTTTTTGTCTTGATTTTCATGCAATTTCTGGAATCCATGTGTCACTCTTCAAAGAATAATCCTTTGGCATGTAAGTGGTAGGCGCCAATCCTTTTGTGGGTAAGTTTGTGGTGGGGTGGGAGAATCGTATGGAGTCCATGGCAGCAAGTTTGGGTGTTGCAGCTCTGTTTTTTTGTGGTCAACACGGCTGAACCAAATTGGTGCCTTTATTGCAGCTTCTCAGAGGAGGTATGCACATTCTTCTGTTTCTCATGCTTCCCATGGCATAATACCTTCTTTCAGAATTTTGCCTTTCACTAGTTTTAGTTTTATAGAATTTTTTTTTCTGTTTTCTTATTGTTGGGAGTCGAGTTTTAAAGTTTTCCTCTGTTGCCATTCTTGATATATGTGCTAAACTTGCGTGGGTGGCAGATTTTTTTTCCTTAATGATGTGACTTCTTTTTGGGCTTTTGCGGAATGGGAAGTTGCACATTGCTAGCTGTTAAGATGCTTTGGTAATGAAATGAGAACAATCTCACAAACCACAACGTAATAGGGTTTATGCATAAGAAGCAAGAAGATAACCCAATATGGATTCAAACACCAAATGCCACTAAGGGCCAAACCAACACTTTAAAAATAATAATATTATTGCATGTGTTATGCACACAAAATGCATTATATGAAAAAGGGAAAAGACCCCATATTTATACAAGTAAATGGGAGTGAGAGACTCCCTTCTAGTTGTTGGGGGACTCCCAATTGCTAGAAATCTAGCTGTTGGGAGGTTCCAATGGCTCTATTAGTCAAGAACTAAAAGGCCCTTGACTATTACACTTATTACAAAAATAAATAAATACATAATAAAAAACAATTATGCCCCTACTGGGTAGATTCTATTATAAGGTCAAAAGGCTAAAATACCCCTAGAGGGTAATACCTCTTACCTTTATAAATGAGTATATATATATATATACCAAATACAGTATCTTAACACTCCCCCTCAAACTCACGGTACCACAATCGAGAGTTTGCCAAGGAGGAATTGAAATCTCGGTGATGAAAGCGCTTTGGTGAAGAAATCCTGTAGTTTATACTCTGATGGTACATATGGCAATGTAATGGTCTTCTTCAAGAATTTTTCTCTGACATAATGGCAATCAATTTCGTTTTGTTTGGTTCACTCATGAAGTATGTGATTACCCCTGATGTAAACTTTACTTTTGTTGTAACAACATAATCTTGAGGGTTCTGCTATGTGAACTCTCAAGTCTTTTAACAATTGTCTCAACCATACCAACTTAGAAGTTTAATTGTCATAACTCGGTACTCTGCTTCTTTTGAAGATAGGGATACGTGTTGTTTCTTGCATTTTCACCAAATCAAGTATCACCTTCAAAGACACAAAACTTGTAGTTGAGCATCAATCATTCAGATATCCACCCCAGTCAAAGTCTGAATATATAATGACTTCTAATAGGGAAGAAGATGACAAAAATAAACCATAACTAATAGTATTTTTAATATATTTCTTCATTATATCCGTTATATGTATTTTTGTGCATTTTTGTAGGAGCATGCTGAAATTGGCTAGCAAAGTGAATGACATGAGCAATATCAAGTCGATTTATAGAAAGGTAAGTTAGAGCTCCAATTATCTGTCTGTATAAAGTTGGCTCCTTCAGAGTTTTTTCATCATTCTTCTTCATCTTGGCATTGATGACCTTTGTAGTATCAACTTGTTTTTAATATATTCAATAATCTTCATTACAACAGTCATATGCATTTTTGTAGGAGCATGCTGAAATTGGCTAGCGGAGTGAATGACATGAGCAATATCAAGTCGAGTAATAAAAAGGTAAGTTAGAGCTCCAATTATCTGTCTGTATAAAGTTGGCTCGTTTAGAGGTTTTTCATCATCCTTCTTCATCTTGGCATTGATGACCTTTGTAGTCTCAACTCGTTTTTCATCATAAATCCTTGATCGTTCTATTATTTCGGTTGTATTTGTGATAAAAAATAGCCACGAGGTGAATATGCAACTTCAATACCAAAAGAATAACGTAGAAAGCCATGATCTGCCATATCAAAGTTAGCATTGAGAACATCTTTGATATGACTAACTCCATGTTGATCACCTACAGTGATAATCATGTCATCCACATAAAAAAGTAACATTATTATATTTGCATTAGAAGACTTAACAAACAATGCAGTTTCAATATAATAAGATTTAAAACCTCGTTGAATCATCACTATTAAATCGATCATACAAAGTCTTAGGGGCTTGTTTTAAGTCGTACAAGGCCTTCTGCAAGCAAATGACTTTTTCATGTGCCAACCCTAATCCTTAGAGAGGTTCCATATAAACTTTCTCATTAAGATTATCATTCAAAAAAGCAGTTTTAACGTCCATTTTAAAGATAGGCCATTTTCTAATCGACGCTATAGTAACAAGAGTTCTAGCAATAGTCATTCGAGCAACTGGAGCCTATGTCACCTAGGTACGGGTATGGAGGAGGGTACGTCACAACAATTCCAAAAATGTAGGTATGAGGACACGACTATATATATATTATATACTAAAAATATAAAGTTATAAACTGAAAATATAATTATAAATTATAAATTGAATACAAACTTGTATGTACGAAGGGTAAAATTGTGTGTCTCAATGTCGACACAGGGACACGTGTCGACACAGGTACGGAGGGTAAAATCACTTGTCCTGGTACCATAAAGTGGAGCAAATGTTTCTTTATAGTCTATTTTGTATTCTTGACTATATCTTTTAGCTTTAAGTTTGACTTTATATCTCTCTAATGTCTTATCACTTTTGGTTTTAATTTTGTAAACTCATCTATACCCTATGATTTTTTAGGTAATGTTTGAATTTCTCAAACTTTTGCTTTTTCTAGAGCTTTTAATTAATTGTTCATGGCTCTAATCCACTCTTGATGATTCTTAGCATTATTATAAGATGACGGTTCTACATATGAGTGGATGGACATAAGATAAGCTCTATACTTTGAGTTCAAATGAGTCATAAGACACAAATCTAATAGGAGCTTTGTAAATCCTCTTGAATATTCTAACACTAGATGGATCTGTAAAAATGTCTTCAAAGAGACAATATGCATACAAACACTAATTTTTCACAAGAGATGTGCACAAAGGCACCCAAAGGTCACTTGAATAATTATGCACAAAGGCATAAAAGTAGCACACACATGCACAAAGGCATACAAATAATTATCTTTATTGAAATGTAAAGGAGCTTGAGCTCTCAAGCTTAAAATGTACATGGGGAGAACCCCTATTTATGAGGACCAAAAGAGGGACCCTTGGAGGGGCTCCAATCTAGTCGTTGGTGAAAAAGGTGCATAGGATCCGATCCATGGATCCAATCCATGTACCTTTTCTATGTAACATGTAATGTAATTTTTTGTTTTTCATTTATCGGGTCTGGATACACCAGACCCGGACCCATACCTTAGTGTAACTTAAATACCTAAGTTTAGGTCACGATTTCATATAGAAATCGTGACAGCCGAAGTCGCTCTCTCCCTTTTCTCTCCCTCTCTATTTCTCTTCTCTTTCTCAATACAGGAACCGAGAGAAAAATTTACATGGTATCAGAGCCAAGATCCAACTAAGGGTGGAAGTGGATTCCGAAGGTGCCGAAAATAAGGTTTGATGTTTCGCCTACTCTTTTCTTCATCTCCTTCAGTTTTTTCTTTTACCACGATTCCAATCTCCACTTCTCCTTTCTCTTTCTGTTTTCCCACCTTTTTTCTTGCCGTGAATCTCTAATATCACGTGGATTTCATTTCCACGATCTCTTCCTTTAGTGGATTCACATTTCACGTGAATCCCTAATCAGTTCACGTCACACAGGATTCACGTGAATCCCTAATCAGTTCACATCTCACGTGAATCTTGTTTTTTTTTTTTATCCTTTCTGTTTTCTCATTTTTTCACGCAGTGAATCCCTAATTGTTTCACATCTCACGTGAATCTTGATTTTTTATCACGGTTTCAATATCAACCTCTCGTTTTCCCCTTTTTTGTTTTCCCAATTTTTTTTCACGCAGTGAATCACACGTGAATCCCTAATTTCACGTGTACTTCATTTCTGCGATTACTTCATTTAGTGGATTCACATCTCACGTGAATCCCTAATCTGTTCACGCAGGATCCAACAAAATTTTTGTTGTTCAGCCTGTTGTGGGACAAAAAATCTGTTTCATTCCTTTGCCTTAATTTTTTTTTTCGTATCATTCTTGTTTTGACTGTTACAAGTGGGATTCACATTGAAAACTCAGTGCTTTCTTCTGACAGTTTCTGATCGGTCTATCCTTGAGTTACTACAGCCGGAAAAAAAAAGGGCCATCAGCAAACCACTCTGACTGCAGATTGAGCAATCTGTCAATACTCAAAAACTCAAAAAAAGGCGGTTCTCCTTCTTGTTAAAACCCTTTTCATGGATCTTCATCCAACCTTTCCTCAAGTTTTCTCACTCAACTCGTTTCTGAAAAGTTAACTACCTCAAACTTCTTGATTTGGAAGAGGCAAATTATTCCTTTTATAAGGAGTCAAGGTCTCTTAGGTCACCTTGATGGAACCACTCCCGTCCCACTCGAATTTGTTACGAGAGAAGAAAAAGACGACAAAGGAGTAAGTTCAATTGTGTATGTCAAGAATGTTGAGTACCTCAACTGGGAAAGGAAAGATCAATCAGTGGTTGCTTACATCACTTCCACCTTGTCCCAAGAGGTCCTTGTTGCCATCCCCGACAATTGTACTGCTCTGCAACTTTGGGAAAAATTGGTTCAAACATATTCACAAGTTTCGCAAGCGAGAATGGTTTTTCTCAATAGGGAATTCCAGATGTTGAGAAAAGATTCCATGACCATCATGGAATATCTGAACAAGATGAAGACTATCACAGATCAACTTGCAGTTATAGGATGCGCGGTGAATGATAGCGATATGGTACAACAGACTCTGAGTGGATTGGGATCCGACTACAACATGATCGTCACTTCCTTATTATGTCTCCCTGCTCTACCTACCTTTGATGAGTTGCGAGCAAAATTAATTCAGTATGAGATGACTCTGAAAGGGTTCTCTGAGGAATCTCACGTTCACACAAATTCTCAAGAAGTTTTTGCCACAGGGGTGTCTTATGGTAGATGACGCGGACGAGGAGGACAAGGGCGAAGTGGACACGGAGGGCGTGGTTTACTTCCCACTCCAAATATGTTAGCTCATGCGCAGGGGCCAAGATCCATTCCTACCTGCTTCCTTTGTAATAAAAAGGGGCATATCAAGGCAAATTGTTGGCATAATCCAGAGAATAAAGGAAAGGGTCCACAGACAGAAAACAAGAGGAAGTTCTCAAGCAGTGGAGAGATTAAAGATTTGTTGATATCTGCCTTGTCAGAGTTGAAATTGAAGCAGAGCGATGAAGGCACCTGGTTTGTCGACTCAGGGGCAGCGACTCATGTAACAGGTGATGCAGGTAAGATTTCTAATCCCATTCCTTATTTTGGAAAAAGTAAGATTGTCACTGGAGATGGGTCCCACCATCCTGTTTCTCATGTTGGAAAAACTGTCATTCCCATGTCACATTCCACTCTTACTCTTTCTGACGTTCTTCATGCTCCTGACATTAAGAAAAATATTGTCTCTGTCTCCAAACTTATTGATGATAATAATGCTTCAGTTGAATTCACTCCCTTCTCTGTGCAGGTCAAGGACCTTCGCACGAGGGAAACATTCGCTGAAGGAAAGAGACGAGGCAATATGTATGTCTTTGAAGAAGCTCCTTGTCATGCTGTCCGCCCTGTCCACCTGAATTCAGAGCCTTCATTAGAGTCGTGTTCATCTTCTTCTGCTAATGTTTTTAGTATTTTTGAATGTAATAAGCCATTCTTATGGCATAGTCGATTAGGACATTGTGGGGGTCATTTCATTGAGAAACTTGTATCTAATAATCTCATTCCAAAAGAAAGTCTAAATAGGGATGAGAACAGTCACAAATGTTCCAGTTGTCTTTCCTGCAAGAGTCATGTATTGTCTTTTCATTCCATTAATAAGAGAGCTTCAAAACCTTTTGAGATTATCTGTTCTGATGTATGAGGACTAGCCCCAGTTGTTTCTGGATCTGGGAGCAAATACTATCTAATCTTTGTTGATAGCTATACTCGATACACTTGGATATATTTCATAAAAAATAAGTCGGAAGTCTTCTCTTTGTTTCAAAATTTTCTTTCACTTGTCAAAAATCAATTTTCTGAGTCCATTCAATTTTTCCAATGTGATGGAGGTGGGGAATTCTCATCCCGTGATTTTATCTCTTTTCTTCAAAGTAATGGAATAGGAAGAAGGGTGTCCTGTCCTCACACCCCTCAACAAAATGGAATTGCTGAACGAAAGCACAGGCATATCGTTGAAAGTGCCATGAGTATGCTTCATGACAGCAATCTTCCCTTCAACTTATGGACAGAAGCCTTCCATTCTGTTGTGCATGTGATAAACAGACTGCCTATGGTTATTCTGGAAAATAAGTCTCCTTATCACTGTCTTTTTGGAACTTATCCCAGTTATTATGATCTGCGTGTTTTGGATGTGTTTGCTATGTGCATATCGATCAGTCCCTGCGAAACAAGTTTCAAGACAAAGCCCAAAAGTGCAGATTTGTAGGATATGCAGATGACTACAAAGGGTATAGGTGTTATGATCCCAACAACAAACGCATCAGAACCTCAAGAAATGTTGTCTTTGATGAACAAAATTTTGATCACGAAGCTAACACAACGAGTATGCCAACTGAAATTTACCATCCTTGGCTAAGCTCATAACTTTTTGCTGGCTCCAATGAAACATGTTCCTCAGATTGCGTGCGACAAGAAGAAGAGGTTTTTGAGAACACTGGGACGTCGGGGTCACAGAATGCAGAGGAAGTACCGGGCAGATACAAAGGCATTGTCTATTCCAGACAGAGACCGACAACATCAAGTCTTTTAGATCAGGTCTCAGCCGCCAATCCTACTCCTTCTCATACCCTCGCAGTCAGAAAATCAAACCGCATACGGCATCCTATTGACAGGTGGGTTAGCTATAACAACTTCTCCTTGGACCTTCAATTGTTTTTAACTGCCATCAATAAGGATGAAGAGCCCATCATGTATTATCAGGCAACAACTTCTATGAAATGGGTAGAAGCCATGAATGATGAAATGCAAGCCTTGCATGAATGTGGAACATGGGAAGTTGTTCCCAGACCACTCGACAAAAATGTTGTCGGATGCAAATGGGTCTACAAAATCAAGTACAAGCCAGATAGAACTATTGAACGATATAAAGCAAGGCTTGTAGCAAAATGATTCACTCAAGAAGCAGGGCAAGATTATGATGAGACTTTTAGTCCGGTTGTAAGAATGGGAACGATTCGAATTATCATTTCCCTGGCTGTTGAACATGGATGGAAGTTGAGCCAGCTTGATGTAAAAAATGCATTCTTACATGGGGATTTGAAGGAGGAGGTATACATGGAACAACCCCCTGGATATCAAGAACAAAATTGTAAAACCCATGTATGCAGGTTAAAAAGAGCCATCTACGGCCTGAAGCAAGCCTCTCGCTCTTGGTTTGATAGCTTCTCATCTGAAATTCAGAAACATGGATTTTCACGTTCCATGCTGGACCACTCATTATTTATTTTTAAAAGCCAGTCTGTGACCACTCTATTATTAATTTATGTCGATGATATTATCATCACAGGAAACTCTGCGGACCACATTCATGAAATAAAAGACTTATTAGGTCAAAGGTTCAAAATGAAAGACCTTGGAGTTCTACGCTATTTCCTTGGTGTAGAAGTTGACAACCAGGCTCATGGATTGACACTCACTCAACACAAGTACACCGTAGATGTTCTCAGCAAGACAGGCATGAAAGACTGCAAACCTCTAGGAACTCCGAGTGTACTTCATCAAAAACTTAGCGCTCATGATGGAGATCTGTGTGATGACCCCACCAGGTATCGCAGCATAATAGGAATGTTACAATACCTCACATTCACTAGACCTGATATTGTTTATTCAGTCAATTAAGTGTCTCAATTTATGCATGCGCCACGTACTGGACATATGGAAGCGGTCAAGAGGATCCTTAGATATCTGAAAGAGACTATTGGGGATGGATTGATATATTTACCACAGTCCCATGGCCAAAACGAGCACGAAATTGCTGTATATTGTGATGCAGATTGGGCAAGAGATCCCGACGAAAGAAGATCTACATCAGGATATTGTGCCTTCATTGGAAGAAATTTAGTCTCTTGGAGCAGTAGAAAACAAAAAGCTATCGCTAGATCAAGCACTGAGGTTGAATATAGATCCATGGCTGCTGCCACTGCCGAAGTCACATGGATCAGGCATCTTCTAACTGAAGTAGGAGAAAAGATCTCCCACACTGCCTTGTTCTGCGACAATCAAAGTGCTATCAGTATGTCATTCAATCCAGTACATCACAGTCGTGCCAAACACATTGAGATCGACCAACACTTTGTGAGACAAAAGGTTGAAGAAAAAGAGATTGAACCTGAGTTTGTCAGTACTGAAAGACAGGTTGCAAACATATTTACAAAAGGGTTAACCAAGGATCGCTTTTGGATGCTTAAAAGCAAGTTGTTCATGGTCCAAAACCATGATCAACTTGAGGGGGGGTGAAAAAGGTGCATAGGATCCGATCCATGTACCTTTTCTATGTAACATGTAATGTAATTTTTTGTTTTTCATTTATCGGGTCTGGATACACCAGACCCGGACCATACCTTAGTGTAACTTAAATACCTAAGTTTAGGTCACGATTTCATATAGAAATCGTGACAGCCGAAGTCGCTCTCTCCCTTTTCTCTCCCTCTCTATTTCTCTTCTCTTTCTCAATACAGGAACCGAGAGAAAAATTTACAGTTGGAGGGGCCCAACAACTAGATTGCCCCCCCAAGGCAAGTACAAGGTACAAAATAAAAGAGAAAAAAGAAAGAAGAATAAGGAAAATAAAAAATACAAACATATTCCTATTGAAATATGCGTAAAATGTGAAAAGCCTAAATTACCCTTTACATTTTAAAAAATCTCAAGCTTTCACAAAGATGGTAATATTTTAAAAAAATCTCATAAAAAACCAATATTAAAAAGAAGCTTATAACAATCATGAAATCTTCTCAAAGAATATATACTCATAAGAAGATTCACAAGGATCAAAAGGCCTCTCAAAGAGAGATCCAACAAACAAAATTCTCAAATGAGGGAAAACTTTATTAAAGTAGAGAAAATCCCAAAGAGAATAGTAGGATTGCGTTATGACATAAATCTATAAACAAAAATTCATAATATTATATGACTTAATAGATTATAACCAATGGCATGAATATGTTTTAAATAAACACAACATGAAATATTTAAAACATATGAAATAAGTATGCAACATTAATGAAGACCATAAATCTTATAATAAAACATATTCTTGAAATTGAATTGAAGAATGAAAAGAGAATAACCATATTTTATGAGATCATTTTTAAAACTTAATTCAACCGATATTATAAAAATGCCTTCTTAATCAAACATTGCTCGTATTAAAAAGAGCTCATTAGGTAGGAAAATAAAACATCATTTTTCAAAGACACATGTTATTATGAAAAAACCTCATATAGGACATTTTAGAGGGTAAACACATACCTTTAATATGAAATAATTATGATGAGAGTATGTGAGCAATGCTACATCTCTCACAAACATTTTACTTCTAACATAACTTTATTTAAAAAACTTATTTTTCAAGAAAAGACATACGAAAGAGAATAATATAAAAAGATCAATGAAATTGTTAAGAATCCAAACTCATAATGACATGAAAAAAAAACATATCTAATTCTTTATAATGCTCAATGCTTAAAGAAATATAATGCATACCAAATATTTTTAAGAAGCAAAAGAGAGAAACACATATGCAAAAACATATCTAATTCTTCATAATGCATAGTACTTAAAGAAATATAATGCATACCAAATAATTTTAAGAAGCAAAAGAGAGAAACGAGAACTTCACCATTCTTCTTTAAAATTTCTTGAATAGCATGCTTCCCAATGCAACAAAGGGCAACTCGATCCCAACCTTGCTCTGATACCATGTAAGGAAACGACTTTGAATATATTAGGTTCAATAATGAACCAATGCACATGCACATGAAGTGCGAATATACCCACTAAAGGGGAAAACACAAGCACATAATGTGCTAACACATAAACCCACAAAGGGGCAAAAATGCCTATAAGGCATAAGTTAATATTATTGAAGAGAGGAAGGGTGTAACACCCATTACATGGAGCAAAAGCTCCTCCAAAGGAGTAAGTAAATTACAAGGGGGAGACCCCTATTTATAACACAAGAGAGGAGCCACATAGGGGGCTCCCAAAGGAGTCGTTGGGAGCACCCAACGGTCACATTTGTGACCGTTGGGGGCTCCCCAACGACTCTTTGGGGAGCCTCCCTAGGTGGCGCAAACCACAAAAAATGAATAATAAAAAAGAAAAAGAAAAGTAAAATTACAAACACATTCTAAATGTTACATGCGTTAAAAAAGGGGAAATGACTAAACTACCCCTATGCCTAATAATAGAGAAATATATATTTTATATATATAATTAGGAAGATACATATGCATATATACCATATATGTATCATCCTTTATATATATAAAATATATATAAGATTACAAAGATTGAATGATACATTTTAACACCCCCCTCAAACTTTGCATGAGACAACGAAAAGATTGAAGAATGCAAGAGGAAGAATCTCAAGGCTTCAAGAGCCTTCAGTCCGAATGCCATTGAAATTTGCAAATGTCTTCCTCCAAAGTCTTTAACGATGAGCACCTTTCATGATCTATCCAAGGTACTTTTTTTCCTCTCATCTTCAAGATCCTGTGGAACAAATCAAGAAAAGGTCTAAGTAAAAAATATCTTTGCACTTTAATCAAGTGAAATATTCCAAATAAGATGAATTAACCAAAAATCATATCATACAATTCATCCAAAAGTAATGGTGCAAAAAGATATTCTATGCATAGTAAAAACACAATTATTTTATTTGAAGCACAGGATTTGATGAAACAAGATAATTACTTATGTATGCAAAATGATTTTAGAAAACCAATTTTTCATAATCATATACCATGTTGAAGAGGGAGCGGAAACAAATTACAAGAATGCATAATGCATTCATAAAGTCCAACATTGGACAAACATAACCTCATAACAAGGAATAACATAATGGTCCACAAGGGACACCACAAGAAGCCTACGAAGAGGCATAAGTTGCACATAATTTATTGAATGAAGGCCAAAAGGCCATAATGAGCATATGCATATAATATCATAAAATGAATCAGCACCTAAAAGCGTCATTAATGATCATGCTCAAATCATACTTTAGTCAAGTAATATTATATGAACCGATAAGATAGAAAGATAAGTGTTATTGATTTTAGCAAGTCCTTTGAAAGCGATTTCAAGAGGGAAATGCTCAAAAGAGTGTATAAAACACAAGAGTTCAAAAGGTTTTAAGTCCACTTAAGAGGGAAAATAATGAGAGTTATTTGAGTAGAGAACCTTACACATTTAGGAACATCTCACTCAAATGATTGCAATTACAAAAACTCATTTTGCATATCAAATATAAAAGGTGATCAAAAAATCAATTTGATTTTAAAATATGCATATTAATGATAAGATTCACTTATATCTTTAAAAGACAAAATATGAATGAAATTTCACAAATTTCAACAATAATTCATCCATTACAAGCAACTACCTCATTAGTCCTCCAAAACCCACAAATCAAGTGTGTAAGCTACTAGATCAAGAACATAAATATAATGCCATTAAAGGCAAAGGACACACACAACAGTGTGTAAAAGAACCTCTTGTCTACATGGAATAATACTTGAAATGAGTGTATCAACGATAAGAACAAGAGAATGCACGCCAACATGGACCAAAAGCATCTCTTGTCTTCGTAAAAATACACTCAAGACCAAGTATGTTCAGCTACTAGAACAAGAGTATCAAGTCAATCATGGGCTAAAACACAATACATATCTTGTCTACATAAAATGACACTTGAAATGAGTGAAAGAAGTCAACCATGAGCATACATCTCAGCGACTAGAACAAGGACACAAATGCCAACAATGACTAAAATCACACACCATGGTGTGAATCAACGTGCCTTATCTACATATAATAACACTCAAGATAAGTGTGTTCAGCTACTAGACCAAGAAAACAAAGCCAACAAAGGGCTACCAACACACAATGGTGTAATAATATCTCTTGTCTACATATGATGATACTTAGATAAGAGGTATAAGAGGAGAAGACTTTTGAGGCAATAAAACTTTTAATGACAAACATATAAATAAAACCTTGGACAATATTTTGAAAATAAATATGTGCACATACGCACAACAAGAACACTTGGAACACTTGTGCACAAAAGCATGTAAAAGTATCTTTAATAAGATACTATAATCGATGGAACGATATAAATGTAAGAACATACACATACCAAGAACACTTGGAATACTTGTGCACAAAAGCACAAAACACGAAATCACAAATGTGCAAATGCACTCATAAGATTCATAAGCAATAAAAGGTTGGGCAATAATCCCCAACACCCTTGAATTAAATATACCTTAAAACATTTAAGGTTCCAAGACACCATATATCCATCACATTTATATATAAATAAGAGCATCCATAAGATCAATGGCCAAAAGAAAACGAGTGACACACTCATAATTAGAGATCATATAACAAATCATTCTAGAGTCCCAAGATGCCCATAACTCACCTCAACAACCATCTTTAATATGGTAATTGGACAATCTAAAATGACATAACACAAGGTGCCCTTAACTCACCTCAACAATCATCTCTAATATAACAATAAGGCCATACAAAAAGGATGGATGCATCATATAACTTGTGATGGATAAAAATAAATGTCATAATGAACACTTAGGGAAATCATTTTCCAAATATGTGATTTTACAAAGAGGGTCGATTCAAAGGTCCAACATAATTAATCACAACATGAAATATTTAAGCAATGTCATGTGTGAGGACGGATTTGAATAATCCAAGAATCAAATCAAGCCTTTATAAATTGCAATTATATGCATACCAAGATGTAGAATGGCAATAATTTTAAATGAGCAAATTTAGGACAACATGTAACAAGATATTGCGGAAGCACTTATAATGATAAAAGAAACAATCTCACAAGTCCACTAAGGGACAAAACAAGCCCTAAGGAAGGCAATATATATCATCTCTTTATTGAAAAAAGAGTACCATGTGAAAATGTCTATGAATAGACAATACGCATACAAGCATGAATACTTTATAAAAGAAGTGTACGAAGACACTCTCACAACACTTGAACAAAATACGAAAAAAACATAATAATAGCAAACATGCAATAATGCATGTATTTTATAAAAGGAGCAAATGCTTGAGACTCTCAAGCTTTCACAAAGATGGTAATATTTTAAAAAATCTAATAAAAAACCAATATTAAAAAGAAGCTTATAACAATCATGAAATCTTCTCAAAGAGTATATACTCATAAGAAGATTCACAAGGATCAAAAGGCCTCTCAAAGAGAGATCTAACAAACAAAATTCTCAAATGAGGGAAAACTTTATTAAAGTGGAGAAAATCCCAAAGAGAATACTAGGATTGCGTTATGGCATAAATCTATAAACAAAAATTCATAATATTATATGACTTAATAGATTATAACCAATGGCATGAATATGTTTTAAATAAACACAACATGAAATATTTAAAACATATGTAATAAGTATGCAACATTAATGAAGACCATAAATCTTATAATAAAACATATTCTTGAAATTGAATTGAAGAATGAAAAGAGAATAACCATATTTTATGAGATCATTTTTAAAACTTAATTCAACCGATATTATAAAAATGCCTTCTTAATCAAACATTGCTCGTATGAAAAAGAGCTCATTAGGTAGGAAAATAAAACATCATTTTTCAAAGACATGTTATTATGAAAAAAACTCATATAGGACATTTTAGAGGGTAAACACATACCTTTAATATGAAATAATTATGATGAGAGTATGTCAGCAATGCTACATCTCTCACATACATTTTACTTCTAACTTAACTTTATTTAAAAAACTTATTTTTCAAGAAAAGACATACGAAAGAGAATAATATAAAAAAAATCAATGAAATTGTTAAGAATCCAAACTCATAATGACAGAAAAAAAAACATATCTAATTCTTTATAATGCTCAATACTTAAAGAAATATAATGCATACCAAATATTTTTAAGAAGCAAAAGAGAGAAACACATATGCAAAAACATATCTAATTCTTCATAATGCATAGTACTTAAAGAAATATAATGCATACCAAATAATTTTAAGAAGCAAAAGAGAGAAACGAGAACTTCACCATTCTTCTTTAAAATTTCTTGAATAGCATGCTTCCCAATGCAACAAAGGGCAACTCGATCCCAACCTTGCTCTGATACCATGTAAGGAAACGACTTTGAATATATTAGGTTCAATAATGAACCAATGCACATGCACATGAAGTGCGAATATACCCACTAAAGGGGAAAACACAAGCACATAATGTGCTAACACATAAACCCACAAAGGGGCAAAAATGCCTATAAGGCATAAGTTAATATTATTGAAGAGAGGAAGGGTGTAACACCCATTACATGGAGCAAAAGCTCCTCCAAAGGAGTAAGTAAATTACAAGGGGGAGACCCCTATTTATAACACAAGAGAGGAGCCACATAGGGGGCTCCCAAAGGAGTCGTTGGGAGCACCCAACGGTCACATTTGTGACCGTTGGGGGCTCCCCAACGACTCTTTGGGGAGCCTCCCTAGGTGGCGCAAACCACAAAAAATGAATAATAAAAAAGAAAAAGAAAAGTAAAATTACAAACACATTCTAAATGTTACATGCGTTAAAAAAGGGGAAATGACTAAACTACCCCTATGCCTAATAATAGAGAAATATATATTTTATATATATAATTAGGAAGATACATATGCATATATACCATATATGTATCATCCTTTATATATATAAAATATATATAAGATTACAAAGATTGAATTATACATTTTAACATGATGTGACCTAACATTATCTTCTTCTTGTATTCATAGTCATTTGAGCTTCTTCTAAAGTGAGGAGTCTTGTAAGTTCTTTTGTGATTTTCGGGTCTTGACATAGCAAAAATCGAGTATTCATCTTTGGAGGAGGTGTGTTTCTTCAACCTATGAATATTTGTTTCATGTGAGATGTACGTATGTAGTTGTGGCATATGTACGAATGTGTGTTTGATGTGAGGCGTACATATGCAATTGGCATACATATAAATACATGTTGATGTATAGAATGGTTTATATGAAAATGGCTGGAATGTATGGTGCATGCATTAGAAATTTTAACTGCATAAGACTAATTGCACACGCATTAGAAGGTAATTGCATAGGACAAGATGCACAGAGATGGGTGGATGTATACTTATAATTGAATTGTATTTGTTTTGCTGTGAATTTAAGGGTATTGAACTCAAATGATCCTTGCGAAGTCAAAGTTTCGTCGTTCGTGTTTGACATTTGTGAATGTGGCAAATGGTGGGTGATAAATGTGATGTGGTGTGTATGTATGTGATTATAGCATACATATGAGAAATATGTTTGTGTGTGTGTGCTCGGTAGGGGTGGCAATCGTGTCGGGTCGACGGGTTGGTGGGTCAGAACAACTAAACACGAACCCGACCCGTTTATTAAACGGGTCAGATGTGGCAAACACGAACACAACCCATTTATTAAATGGGTAACCCGACCCGACACGGTTAACCCGTTTAATAAACGGGTCGGGTCGACTCGACACGATTACGCGACATGGCAACCCGTTTATTAAACGGGTCGACCTGATAACACGGGTTGTGGGTTGACGGGTTCGTGTAAACGGGTTGACCCGCCCGCCTAACCCGTTTATTAAACGGGTCAAACGGGTTGGCGGGTTAGCATACCCCTAACACGAACCGGACCCGTTTAATAAACGGGTTAGGCGGTCGACCCGTTTACGACACGAACCCGTTTAAGCCAAACTCAAACCCGGCTAAGAAGCGGGTTGGCGGGGCGTGTCAGATTTTGCCACCCTTAGTGCCCGGGGTGCATATTTCCGTTACATTCATTTCTAGGAGTCAAGTCCTTGTCTGACTCCTTTCGTGATCTGGTTCCTAGTAGACGAATATACGCTCGTGCTTGCGCTCGAGTGGACTCTTAGTGCTTAGTTCGGTTGGAGTGTCACCATTGATAAGGCCTCGTATTATTGGGAAAATATAGTGAACGATGATATTCATGAGGTACGTGCGATTGAGGTGGGTTAAAAATAGCTTAGTGTTGATATATAACACGCACGTATGCAATTGAAGCATACGTGCGAAGACTTGGGTGATGTGGTATGTGCGTATGCAATTGAGGCATACGTATGAATGCTTGTGTGTTGTGGTATGTGCGTATGCAATTGAGGCATATGTGTGATTGCTTATGTGATGCGTTCCTTTATGTACACTTTCAAATGTGAAAGTGATGGGTATTGACCCAAATGATTATTTTGAATGTGAAGGTTTCACTATTCATGTTTTATGTAATATACACTTTCGAATATGGAAATGATGGGTATTGACCTAAATGATTACTTTGAATGCGAAGGTGTTGCTATTCATCTTGTTTTGTGTAATATGTAATTTTGAACGTGAAAGTGATGGGTGATTACCCAAATGATTCCTTCAAATGTGAGGTTTTGCTATTCGAGTTAAATATTTGCAAGTATGACATGATTTGTGATGTGTATGATGCATGTTTGAAAAGTATTGAATTGTAGGGTATTGACCCAAATGATTTTATTTCAAATTCGAGATTCTGTTACTCGTGTTTAATATTTACAAGTATGACAAATTTGATGTGATGCATAAGATGCATGGTTGAATAGTACGAAACTTATGGGTATTGACCCAAGTGTAATTAATAGTGATAAAATGCTAAAGCATGTGTATTTACTTGTGAAATGACATGTTTTGAGAAAAGTTCTCGAAGTATAAGGAAAGTCACACTAAAAGCGGTCAGGCTAAAGTCCTGTCGTAGTGACTCTTAAAGGTAGTCAGGTTAAAGTCATGTTGTAACCACATTAAGAAATGGGGTGATATTGGCTCGTACTATTGAGGTCGAGCAAGTGGGTCAATTGTAAACATGCCCGCACTATTGAGGTCAAGTTAAAGTCTTGTCGTAGTGATGTTAAATGCAATTAGGTTAAAGTCTTGATGTTGTGACACTAAATGTGGTCAGGTTAAAGTTATGTCGTTGTCACACTAAATATGGTCAAGTTAAAGTCCTGTCGTAGCGACACTTTTTGCGGTCAAGTTAAAGTCCTACCGTAATCACCTTTTGAAACAAATGGGTGACATTGGTTCGTACTATTGAGGTCAAACAAGTGAGTCAATCGTGAACCTGCGCAACACCGACACTGTAGTAAATAAGTGAACGTAGACTGAAGTTGTTCCCATCGAGTCAGATGTAAACCACATCTTCCCTCTCTTTTCTCTTCTCCCTTTTCATGAAACTCTCTTTCCTTTCCCTTTTCATGAAACTCTCTTTCTCTCTCCCTTTCTATATCATCAAGTAATGCAAGTGATATTCATTGGAAAGATAAAGGAAATGTGATCATGCATAAGGTAAGTCATGATTGCATGCTTTAATTCTGTTTATGCATAAATGTATGCTGAATTTAATATGAATATGGTTACATATTGATTTTAATGTGAACATAATTGTGTTTTTGAATTCCGTATAAGCTTAATTGTACGTTGAACTATGCGTTATTATAATTGCATGTCCAAATTCAAAGTTAGCACAAATGCATTCTTGATTGATATCAATTGCATAATTGTATGCTTGATTGATTGTGTGTAAGAGTAGGCACAAGCTACTCATACACTTGAGTTGTATGATATGTACACACTAAAGTATGTGTATGTTGTGTGCTATGATCTACGCATAAAAATATGTATAGTTTTTTTTACAGATCACGCATAAAGGTGTGCTTGACTTGAGTGTTATGAGTCTTATGACATTCACATAAAAATGTGTATTGCGTTTTAAATCATCATGGGATGATTCAACTTATTATGATTTTTAAAATTGTGTGGCTGACGTGCACAATAAAATAGCAACAATTTGATGAGTATTGACTCATAAAATTTTGTGTATGTGAAATGTTTGTGAGCTCAGTGGTAGGCTTGAGTGATATATCTGCATAACTGTATGCATGATTTGCTTGTAAACATAAGTGTACACTCGAATAACCTGTGCGCATAATTGTATGTGTAAGTACTGGTACATATGATTATATGTTTGAATTATTTATGCGCATAAGAGTATGCGTGAATTGTTTGCTTATGCACTCATACATGTATGTGTGCGTTGTATGTTTAATATTTGCACGAGAATATGTGTGAATGGTTTGCTTATGTACGCGTCAAAGTATGCGTGAATTGTATCTGAATGATTTGTTTGCTCGTATCATCATTGAATGATTTAAGGGTTAAATAGATTATTATTGTAACCGTTATTTATTTTATTGTTTGCTTGTTGAGACCTAGTAAGGGTCTGCAAAATTGTTCTGAGACATTATGTGTTTAACACTCATTTTTTCACTGCGGAATAGGTGGACTGATGTCGAGGCACACGGGGACTAGACTGTACTCTTCTGTTTCCTTTTGTATTTTTGTGTACAAACTTTAGAATTTCATTTATGATATAAATGAAACCATTTTGTGACATTCAAATTGTTATAGTTTGGTTCTAACTCTGTGATGCCCTCGAGTTTGGGGATAGTTTCGAATTGGTTCTAAAAAATCTTCAGTTGTGTTTCAAAAAAGAAATCTCCTAGAAATTTGGCAGGGTGTTACACTAACCATTGGGAGGCCCCAATGACTCCATTAGTCAAGAACTAAAAAGCCCTTGACTATTAAAAAATAAAAAATCTCTCAAAAATTACACTTATTACAAAAATAAATAAATAAAAAATAAAAGGCAGTTCTACCTCTAATGGGCAGATTCTATTGTAAGGTCAAAAGACTAAAATAGCCCTAGAGTGTATTGCCTATTGTAATTATAAATGAGTATATATATATATATATATATATATATATATATATATATATATATATATATATATATATATATATATATACCGAGTACAATATCTTAACAGCTTTATGGAGATGGCATGATTTTGTTTTATATAAATTTTATTGTTAATTTTGTTTTTCTTTTTTTTCTCGTAATGAAGATCTCTATTAATATTAAATTTTTTAATAGAGAAGCTTCCTGAGCTGAGGGTCCAGAACAGGCTATGATCTTCATCTTGTTTGATAACTGCCAGCTCAATTTTCCCATTTAGATTTTTTTTAATCCCATTGAAAAAAAACTGTTAGCTCATTTCAAATAGAAAAGATTCAGCAGATTGGGCAGGCCAAGACCTTATTTAAAATGCTTGAATCATTAGATAGTTCTATAAGTATCAACTTTTGTTACATAGTGCCTCTTGTGAATTGTGAATATAGTTGGACTATGATAGGTAATAATAGTGTACAAATTTTGTTTCTTGAATTGTTTCAATATAGACTGGCTAATGGACCAATTTGTTTTCAATGTAGCAAGTGTTTTTTCCTTAAATTGAACTTGTAGATATGTTTTTCGATGCTTGTTTGCTAGAAAAAATGCTTTACATCAAATTGTTTTGATGAGAAACCATGTTTTATATTAAATTTTTTGACATAAAAAGGCTTGAAGGCTTGAACATAATGCATGTTTTTTTATGACCCTTGCTCTGGTTCAAGCAGGGTCCTTCAACATAGCCCTCTTGGAGGCCCAGGTCCGGTCTTGGGATCAACATCTTGCCATCTTGTTGCGCGAAAGGTAATCTGTGCTCTTCAATTGTTCTAAGAAAGCTTAATCTGTTGGAAATTATAAAAAATTCATCTCAATTCTTTCTCAGAATGTTCATATGTATCATCACAGCATTTGAATATTAATGTACAAAAACGGATGCATTCCTATAATTCAAAGTCTTGGGTAAAGGATGAGCGTATTAATTCAGCGTGTAAGAAAAGTGGGGCCTGATTAGCCTATGTTTTTCATTGATTTATTTTTCCTGTGATCTTATAATAAATGTTTTATTAAAAACTGGATTCAATCTGAAATGCGTGACCCTAGACATGGCAAAACAATGTATCGAGAATTGTCTGAGAGTTGCATGGGTGAGACCGGGACCTGTTTGCTCTGGTCACAAGTGAGATGAGCAATCACAATAAACTGTGACTGTTGGTCACAGGGTCAGTCTTCTGGCCAACTTTGACCGGATTCACGGGAGAAGCATACTCAAGTGAGAATCACAATGATAACTTTTGCTTTTTCATGTTTCACTGAACTTGAGAAAGTGCTATGATTGTGATTTGCAATCACAGGAAGCTAAAAAATCCAAGAATCATGCATTCACTTTGGTCACAGATGGTATGAGAAATTACGCCTAAGAATCCAAATGTTGTGATTGTTGGTCACAAGGTCACTCTTGTGACCAACTTTTACAGGATTCGAGGGAGAAGGGTTCTCAACTGAATCACAACCACAACTCGCACTTATGTTTCACTTAACTTGAGAAACTGTCACGAGTTTTTTTGTTTTGGATAGTCCAAGGGAAAACATTGCAATAAAAAAAAGTTGAGAAAAATTTAAGTCCTCGTTTGTTTCATACATCTTTCACGGGAAAGTGCTGAACTGACAATCCCAATGTAATATTTTCACCATGAATGATACAACAGCAAATTATCATGGTGGAAAAGTTCTATGCTGGCACAAGTGGGCTCTTAGTTTTTTTCATCACCTACCACTTTTTATAGTGTAAATTTGTTGATGCCTCCTTAAGAAAGCTTTCTCATGAAAAGGCTGAGTCGATAAGATTTTAGAAAAATCCGTACCCTTTCTCATGAAAAGCATTTCCTTTACATGGGGAATAAAACAAACTAAGCCTAAGAATCGTCATAACCGTCTGACAATACATTCAACAATACTTCCAATCAAGGTTCTCTCTTTAATAACACGTTTCCCTTTTATCTAGGTATATGATGGGAATTGATCCCGGTATTTTGTTACTTTTCAACATGCCTCTGGTATCTTGGGTCTAAAAGGGAGCCTTTTACCTTTTTTGTCACGCCCACTTTCATGCAAAAGGTCTGCATGAAAAGTAGAGTCCTTTCCTATCAAATTAGAGAGCACTTCTTGGGATTTCATTGATGCCAGCCGTTTTGATCTACCTCATTCCTTTAGTGTTCATCATTTAAATCACTGAAATCCGGCTTGTGTGCACGATTTTTTGGTGGTTTTTTAAATCAACGATTGACAAAACACAAACTTTTGT
Source organism: Nuphar pumila (assembly GCF_984573655.1). Classification (NCBI taxonomy): domain Eukaryota; kingdom Viridiplantae; phylum Streptophyta; class Magnoliopsida; order Nymphaeales; family Nymphaeaceae; genus Nuphar; species Nuphar pumila. The sequence goes on along the minus strand of NC_143253.1, from coordinate 118,352,509 downwards.
TATTCAAAAAATCATTTTTTGTTGAAAAATACGATCCAAATGTCGATTCATATTAAATTGACAATGTTGAATCTATCTATAAGGTTATATTTGATCAGAACAACTAGCATAAAAAGATTTAAGAGGGGTATGAAGATGGGTGACATTGGGGATGAGTGGGAACCAGACTCCTTTCCCGCCTACATGGGCTCAAGTGAACACTAGGGGTACGTTTGATGGCTTGTCCAGGGTTGGAGGAAATGAACAAAAAGAATGGAACAGAACATTGGTTCTGTTCGTTCCGTAATAACTGTTCCAAGTCCAATGTTTGTTTGGACCGTACTCAAATGCTATGTTCCAAATGTCCGTTGTTTGATGATGATATGTGGACAACTTGTACAATCATGGATAATGGGTTGAATTACTTCATTTTGGATTGTATGATCCGATTTGTTCACGATTTAACATGTTTTAACAAGTTTATTATGGTTTTTTGCCCGGATATGAATCCAATTATGAAATTATATCTAAAATCCAATTAAATATCTTATTATAGCATAATTATAGAGGGTCTATCCCACCATGCTCAAAGGAATATTGTTCATATTTCTTTCAGCATGATAAAAATCAACTAAGAATGAAAAATAACTACTTCTCCAATCAAACGGAGTTGTTATTAACCCCAAACTATTTTCAAAGATTTGCCATAGTACCAACTCCCCAAACCACCCATTCATAAAAGCAATAACACTCAAATATTAGCTATTTCAATGGTGGTTCATTGGCAGCTGTAAGAATGGCAAACAACCAACCTAATCAAACAAAGTTGTTATTAACCCCAAACAATTTCCAAAGGTTTGCCATAACACCAACTCCCCACACCACCCATTTATAAAAAAACAATAACACTCAAATATTAGCTATTTCAATGGTGGTTCATTGGCAGTTGTAAGAATGGCAAACAACCAACCTAATCAAACAGAGTTGTTATTAACCCCAAACGATTTCCAAAGGTTTGCCATAGCACCAACTCCCCACACCACTCATTTATAAAAAAAAACAATAACACTGACAGCTATGCATTCTCATCCTGCTATTTTCAACGATACATCCTCAAAAAGTGACTCCTACAGTATCCCGCAATTCATTGCAATGCCATTCACAACATTTTCCCACCACCAACACAAAATTGAAATTGATATTTTTAACCCTATCCTATGACCAAGATAAAGTATCAAATCCGTCCACTAAACTCAAGGGCAAACATATCTGAAGCTTCAATTTTTCTGTTGAGGTGATAGATATCCATGTGTTCAGGAATTGGAAGCTCCCTACAACCTATTGTTGTAAGAAGGGTGGACTTTTAGCATTCATTCAACCCAAGCAAACCATAGCCTATGGAAACAAAATGACAGAAGAATCTCCATAAAAAAACCTCCTGGGTTGATGAAAGAGAATTGAAAAAACCAATCACATGATTCTAACCAAAACCCAACCCAACCAGAACACAAAATTTTCAATTGAAATGAACACAAAAATTTACAATTAAACAGAGCATAAGAAAATTAGCGTAAGAGCTCCTACGAGTACATCTGCCAAATAAAAAAAAAATCCAGAAGAGAAACCCCTAAAACAAAACCAACAATGCTTATTCACCAAGTGCTCTACCCACACAAAGAAACCCCTCAAACATAGGGAAAATGACCTAAAACATTCAAATACAAAAAAGCACTCACAGAAGAGGAGGAGCAGGGGAACCATTGTGCTTTCTCGTTCTCCTCAATTCGGAGTTCCTCTCTCTTTTACGCTTGAGTAGCCAAGCTCTAACTCGTTGAATAGATGACCGGGCATGCTTCGCTGCGGTGAAGAGAGAGAGGGGGGGGGGGGGGGGGTTGGGAAGCCGGGCTCCATCGATCGAGCTCCACCACGGTGAAGAGAGGGTCGGGCAGGCTCTGGACGTGGAGGAAGGGGCTGAGGGGCGGCGGAGTTGCCGTGGCCAGCGGCAGACAAGGAGGAGGAGCCACCCGATGGAGCCCTTGCACACAGAGAGAGACACGCATCGACGGGTGCGCCCGTCGATGCATTTTTTTTTTCATTTTCGTCCCCTCCGTTCTTGTTCTTTTTGTAACAGAGGGGAGGTGGATCAAAAATTACATACGATTATGGACGCGGCGGACGTGCCGAACGTCGTCCGCCGCTTCCAACGTTTGTCTGATTTTGTTGTTCCTAGCAGGATTTCCGTCTGAATCCCGCTAGGAACGGCGCATCAAACATGCCCTAGGGGTACGTTTGCATGCTGCGGAAAGCCACCTTCGATGCATTTTCATGGGGGTTCCCTTTCTGCGAGGAAAGGATCCTCTTTCAGTTGAAATGTTTTCCGTTGAGGAGGGCCATTTGCTTACCACGGACAAACTTTTTGCGGCATCCATGCCGCGGAGAGTGTCTGTTGCAGGCAAACACGCCTTAGATGGGAAGAAGACAACCGGTTTCAGAAGAAACCTGCATCATTGGGTATGCTCAACCTGAACCAGTGTCCTGAACGTTTTGACATGATTCGTTGGTCATGGTAGATCTCCTATCATGCTGTGTTTGGGAGGATAGCATTGGAGGGAAATGAGAGGGCATAGGAAGCAATTACAGGCAATGAAAGCATTCACAACATATTTGTCTGTTGATTGGGATAATGGATTTGAAGGGGCCGTAAGAGTCGGCTAGGAATCAAGAGCTCTCAAATCCCTCCCTTCATTAGTTTAACTCCTTGCTGAATAAAGAAGTATTTACAACTCCTGATTAAAAAAAGATTTGTGTGCAAGTGCCTTTACAAAAATAGATGTCATGTGTTCACATGAACAAGGCCAAGAATCACCAAGGCCTTCCCACAATAAAAAAGGTTTTTTTATTTATTTTTTAATCAATAAAACATCTTTTGATATTTTAATAGATAAAAATGCATGTTTTTTATTAAAGAATATCAAAAGTATTGAAATATAATAAAAAATATTAAAATATTGTTGTACTTGTCGGTTTTCATGTAAAAAACTCCAAAAACGGGGCGGATCTGGATCCGACCCGGACCTGCCAACCCATTAGGGTTAAGAAACCACAGGGGCGAGGGTTTTTTTTAAACCCTCTTCCCCGCGCTGCTGCATACCTCTCTCTCTCTCTCTCTCTCTCTCTCATTGCGGTTTCCGACAAACCCTGACGCCTCCCCCTCTATCGTTCCTTGCGATTTTTTGTAGCATCGCAACCAACCCCTCCTGTTCCCTATTTCCGAAAACCGCGACCTCGCACGACAGTTGACCCCGCCCTCTCTCCAAGTACGTCTTCCTCTTTTTGGGATGTCGGAGGGCCGGTCGGTGGCTCCCTGTCGTGCCTTCTCCCCCCTTTCTTCTGTGTTCGCAGGGAGGCCGACGGCCCCCTGTCGCGCCTCCCCTCTCTCTCTCTCTCTCTTTGCATTCGCCAGGAGGCTGAAGCCCCCTCTTGTGCCTCCCCTCTCTCCCTGTGTTCCCTTCTTGGTAGGGGAGGGGTCGAGCCCCCTCCCTGTGCTCCCTTTTTTGGCAGGGGAGTGACTGAGCCCCTCCCTTTTTGTTAGTGGCGGGCAAGGGCTCGCCCCTTGCAACCTCTCACTTTTCTGGCAGGCAGGGGCTCGCCCCTGCCGCCCTCCTGTTTTCGGCTGGCAGGGGTGATGCCTCTGCCACCCTCCTATTTTTGGCTTGCCACCTTTCGGCTTTTGGAGGCGATCCCCCTGCCTGATCCCCCTTTCGGTAGGACCATCGGGGGGTCCACTTTTCTGGCAAGAGTAGTTAGTGCACATCACCATGTGTTGGGACTTGGCAAGCTCGAATCTCAGTGGTATAATTGTATAGTTGGTAGGGGTTTGCTTAACCTCAGCCTTCGGGTTAGTCGTTCAGGTCTGGGCTTGCCAGGTTGTCGAGCCCACACATGCCGCCCCTACTTCCACTGCACTGCATGAGGTCAACCCCAACTCGGTCAAAACTTTCTGTATGTTAATTATCACCTTTATTTGTTTAGAGCTCGCATGACGGATCCCGCTCGTGCCCTGTAGCCTTGGTCTTACACCACCTACACTCGTAGGCGCTCGCAGCGACCCAAACTCCCAAGGTAGGGGAAAGTTGCGCAAAAAGGGCAGTAGATGAACTAAATTAAATTGAAATAATTAAAATAACCATGCTAAATATGCTTCAATTTACTTTATTTTTCTTGTACTTATTTGCTTTGAATATTTATTTGCCTGCATGTTTATGGGTCAAGGTATGGTTTTGTTCCTTGTGCATTATTTGTAGATTTACTTACTTGCACAGATACGTGGCTGAGGTGTGGTTTGGTACCTCTTGCATTATTTGCGTATTTACTTGTCTGCATGTTCATTTGGCTAAGGTATGTTTTCGTAGCTCGTGCATTACTTGTGCCCTTATTTGTTTGTATATACATTTGATCGAGGTACAGTTTTGTACCTCGTGCATTACCTACGCATTTTATTTGGCCGAGGTACATTTTTGTACCTTGTGCACTGTTTACACACTTTACGTTCGATGTGCGGCTTCACAAATCGAGTGTTGATTTTTACTTGCCGTAATGTTATAATGTGCACTGGCTCACATTTGTGGTAAATATGTACCTACATGAATGCAACCTCGTTCATATCCTATTTTCACTTATTTTCAAAACAATGAAAGTTGTGTTAGTGCGCTATAGTTCTTTAAAAGAGGGATTCCTTAAGCGAATCCAGTTTTCTTCAAAATGCTCAATATATTGATATTAAGGTAAAATGAGATGCGAGATCCATAGCGATCTCATATGTGTGAATGACACAATGTTGTACTATGGTTTTAAAAGATAAAACATGTTGAATGAGCACTTTGGTATTCCTTGAATCTTTGCAAGATTTTGTGTTAGGGTTCTTCTGAGAAACCTATACTCCTTCGTCGTAACATACTTGTAGACATGCGCATCATGGAAGTACTATGATGATCAAATGAGAGACTCCTTCGTCACTCCAAAAGAGAGAATCTGACATCTGAGCATTTTTTTATTTGTATTGAATCTTTGCAAAACTTTTGTGTTGGGATTTCTGTTGAGAAATCGTTTTCCTTTTTATCGTAGTCGTACCTTTTGTCAGGAATGGTCGTACCTTTGGACAGGTACATCACGTTGGTGTTGCAATGATCAGATGAGAGGTATGTGGTAACCTCGAAACGTGTTTTGACACATTATTGAAATCATATAATGTTGTTATTCGCCTAACATGCAAGATGCTCGTAGGGTTCTAAAAGACCAGAGCATGACAAGTTTTAACTTGAATGGCTATACCATGTATTATTGGCAAAACAATGTTGTGGGGATTCCCTTTGAGAAATTCATACCCCTCTCATCGTAGTTGTACTTTTGAATAAGTATGTTGCGTACTACGATGAGTAAGATGAGAAGTATATGTCTACCTCGAACGTGCAATGATGCGTGTTTGAGATCACAAAATGGTGATGTTTTCACCCTGATAATAAGTTGACCTTTTTCATCGTAGTTGTACTTTTAAACAGGTACGTTGTGTACTGCGATGAGTAGAATGAGATGTGTGTAGTTGTCTTGAACGTGCACTGGCACGTATGAATCAACTAATGGTGACAGTTTCGCCTTCACAGGCAAGATGCTCGTGTGGGCCTAACAGATCAGAGCATGTAGAATGGGGCGACGATTAAGAAACCCCTGTCGTGCCCATTCGACTTGCTGACTCCCGCCAAGAGAGAGGACATGATGGTACAAAACTCTGATGGATGAGCTATTAATGGCTATTTCGGGCAAAAAACTCAGCTTCCCTAGTCATCAGAGTAAGGGAAAACATGTTACAAAAGATAGCTTTCAGGACACTTCTGCAGAAGTTTTGATGCATTCATGGGCCATCTATGCCTTTTGGGATTTACTCTCTTAGTCACTGGTCGTCCCCTTAAGAGCGAACTCAGTTAGCCATTTGGGTTATCTCAAACACAATAAACCCTTGGACTGGTCTCGGCTATTTCTACGTTTCGTGTCTTGCGTGTACCCGCCTGGTCAGCTAATATCGAAACATAAGCTAACCTATTTACATTATTTGAGATGTGCGCGATGTGACATGACTTGCTTGTTTACTCAATAGTTCAGTATACTACTTGTTGAATTATACACGCCTGTGGTAGTGTTACACTAGTTCCTTGCTAGTAATAATTAGTTGTTTGTACTAGTTAAATGCTTATGATAATAGCATTTTGCTAGTTGCAATATGATGTATCTAAATTGCTTTACTACTTGGTTAAACTATTTGTGCTTGTTGTAGCACTTGTGGGGCTTGAGTCCCTTATGACTAATGTAACTGCTTGCAACTCATAATATATGAATTGTTCACATCTTATGGTTAATGCAATTGTTTGATTGTACAATTGCTTATAGTTTGTAATTTGCACACTGCCCATACCTTGTGATTGGTACAATATCTTGCAATGTAATGGTTTACAACTCGTAATCTACGAATTGTTTATAACTTGGACTAATGTATTTGCTTGTCTTATGAGCTACTTACAGTTTTTGATTAATATAATTGTTGTCGTGTGATTGCCTACCGTGTATAACTTATAAACTGTTTGTGGTGCAATTGCTTATAGCTTGTGATTTACGAACTGCTTGCGCCTTATAATTAATAGAACTGCTTGTTGTGTAATTGCTTGTGTAATACCCATGAATTTTATCCGATAAATAAACTTGAAATTTATGTCCTTGAACTGGTACACGAATATTTTTATTTATTGTATGTGTTATTTGTATTTGAATATCGGATATTTTGTTTTGATCTTCAATATCGGATTCATAATATCATGTTTGAATTTTTGATATTCCCTTTTGGATCTTAGATATTGATTCACGAACCTTAATTTGAATACTTAATAATAGATTTTGGTCAAATGGATCGTATCTCTGGTTTTAGATTCTCAATATCAGGGTCATATTGGATATTTGATCCAGGACAAATGGAGCTGATCCACGACGTTGAAACCGGATTTTAATGAGGAAAATTTCTTTATCGGATCTATAACACTTTCATGGGATCCGTAGTAGCTTATGTGAAGTTTAGATCCACAATATTTCTTTTTGGATCCCGGACATCGGGGAGGTAAAAAGGGGTAGGGATCCAATTAAAAAATTTCTTGGGTCCATTATAAGTCACTTGGAATCCAAGATAGAGTAATTTGGATCCGTGGGTCCAAATCCTAATATGAAGAGAATTTTGGATCCTTAGATCCGGATTTCAAAAAGGGTTTTATGAGCATAATGGATCTTGGATCCATAACAAACGAGTAAAGATCCACAATAATGAACTTAGACCAAAAGGAGGACCCAAACCGAAACGGTGTTCGGTCAAACCAGACCCGCAGGGGTAACTGACCTCCTCTCCCACTCTCGCTGGCCCTCTCATCTTTCTCCCATTCTCTCCTACCCTCTGGCTCTCGTCCCCCTCCTGATTTCTCGCATGGCTGCAGGAGGAACCGACGCGGAAAAACCTCCTATCGCCAGGAAAGGTAGGGTTTCTACACTTTTCTTGTTCGGTGTTGATTGGATCCGGGTGTGTTTTGGGTTAATCAAGAAAGAATGCCTGTTTAGATGTATCGGATGGGGTTCTTGGCCACCGGAAAACCAACGATGGTAGAATGTTGGGTTTTCCGGCGGCTGCGACCCCAGATTTGGGGGTTTCTCGTGTGTAACCCTAACTCAAAGAAGGGTGGGGGTTATGGTTGCCGGAAAACCCGAGTTGGTCAATTAGGTATTCCGGCTGCCATTTTGAACCGTCTGGACCATCGGTTGCCAGAGATCTTTTTCGACAGACTGGGTATTCCGGTTACCCTGCATCCCATTGGATAAGTTGCAAGAAACTCAAATCAACAGGTTTTGGGAGGGGTTTCTGTAGATGTTGCCTACGGGAAAACCCTGTTTCATACACAATATGATATGGTCTTCGGTTGTTATGAAAAAAAAAAACAAAGCTAACTGGAAATTTGGGGGGCGGGTTGTATTTCGGATCTTTACATTAATATATGTTACAATCGTGAGTGTTTATTTTTTTAAAAATTTCTGTAAATAGCTTCTTTTTTTTTTTACATATATTCTGTTTGTGAATCCTGCTAAATTCTTTGTTAAATTATTGATCATGACGGAATCTGGATTTTTGGTTCTAGTAAACTACAGCTCAGTCGATCTTTGTAACTGCATTAGTCTGTATAATGTTAAATAATTGATAGTTTGATTTGGGTAATTTCGGTAACTGTTCCTAGCAAGAATGTGCATATTTTCGTGGGTAATACTCCTGATCTGAGTAGTTGACATTAGATGTATAAATTGTCATTCTGATCATGCTTGAACCCTGAATAGGATATTCATTATTACCGGATGATTTTAAATTAATCTGTTCAGATATGTTCCTTTTGAATCACTCTACTTATACATATACATATATATAATAAACAAATATATATATATATATATATATATATATATATATATATATATATATATATCAGAATAAAGGCTGGCCTGTGAATTCTGTGTGAGCATTCAATATTTAATGGTATGTTTGTGCATGCTTCCGTAGGTGCTTATGAGGCTGATGAGCATCATGTATGCTATAACTTGTATATTGATGGCCTGACCAACTTATAGATTTTATTTTCATGTTCCATACAATGATAGTGAACATGCCATTTAGTTAATTAGGTCTACGCTAATGACAATACTGCGAGATCTTGATGCAAATGCTGGCATGTTTCTTGTTTTGTCATCTTTGCCCAAGAAAGAACAAACTTCAACACTTGAAAGATAATATAGGTTGAATTTTAAGAAATAAAAGTATTTTGGTTGATTTACATATTTGGTGTAATGGACCATCTTCTATCTGCAAGTTAAATGGGACATCTTGATTTCTGTGTAACACAGGTTGTAGTAAGTTCAATTCTTAGCATTTGACATATACAATGATTACATGTTATATTATTTATGTTCAAATTATGAATCTTATCCGCATAACTTATAGTTTTGTTATGTTATGTATGTTCAAATTATAAATCTATCCAAACAGCCTATGGTTCGGTCATAATGTGTATTTGAAAATGTTCAAATTATGCATCGGATCCACACAGCTTATGGTTCTGTTATGTTTACCTACATATTTGAGAATGTTCAAATTATAAAACCGGATTCAAACAGATTGTGGTTCTCTGATTATGCTACATGGATTTCCAGAAAAAAACTAAAATTTGGTTTGTGTGTTTTCAAGGTTGAAACAACAGATCAGACTTGGTAATATGTTTAAACAATAAATTGCATACTTCCAGGTTTCTCTAGTGCTGTGACTGATTTACATGAAATACCACGTGCTTAAACTGCTTGTTGGTCAGAAAATGTATGATTTGAATTGCTTATATGCAGCATGTTAACTATGTTTCAAGAATGAGGTTGTTATACTGGTTCCAAACATATGATGGTGTACTTATTGACATATGAACATGTGCCTTTCTGCAAGGCAGATACTTGGAAAAACCTTGCCTAATGGGCTATATTGGATTGATTACCCGATACGGGTACTTGGGCTATTAGCTCGTGTGCTATGACAATAAAATGATGAAAACTTAATTGTAAATGTTGTGCCCGACTGGTTTAAAGGTACCGGGGCTTGTGTGTTTGACTGGTTTAAAGGCACTGGAGTACTTTGAGTGGGTTTATGCAACCAATATGACAGAAGATTGGGACTGTTTTATAAACCTTGGTAAAATGACTAAGGTTTAGAATATATTGCTATGGTAGTATAAAGAAGTTGGGAAAATGCCTCTGTACTTTGAAAAATTAATTAAATAAAAAGATCAACCCACTCAGTTCTTGGGATTACCTTGGAGAGGGTAGGTGGTACAAAACTTCGGGGACATGTGTTTAACTGTTTCGAGCTAAGGTGACTTGTTGGTCCCCAGTCCTCGGAGTTGGGAGACCTGGACTACCAAATGTGTCCTAGGTAGTAGCTTCATTTTCTTCTGCAGAAGTTAGGGATGCATACTATTTTGGTTTTGGCCTTTGGGGGGTTCTCTCGGTCACTGGCCGATCCCTTAAGATTTACAGTTTCGGTTAGAACGTTCGGGTTAATCCCATGAATAATAAACCCCCAAATGTTCTCTTCTGTTACAGTTGATTCGACCCGCGTGTACCCGCGGGATAAATAAAGATAAACATTAATTATAACATTTTAGGTATCACACTGAGTAAATTGCTAGATTTATAGCTTCACAACTCTTTCAGAGTATAGTTTTGTACTTTTAGCATGCTTTAGAAATTGTAACATGTGAGATGTTGATGTGTAACTAAATGTTATCCATGTTAATGTTGTGGTTGTTAGATTAAATGAAATACATGCTATTGTTGTTGTATAGTTTCTTATTTAATCCTGTATATGCTTTACTTGATTAATTACAATTGTTGCATAATCTGCTTACCTGCTTAGATATATGTCTGTTATCACTGTTGCATAGTCTGCTTTACATGTTTTTGTATATGCTGAAAATCACACATGACACCCACATCACATACTAGATTCATGATATACCTGCAAGAAAAATTACAGTAATTTCTACTTAGACAGTTGTAGTCTAATCCTTATAAATTTACTACTTTTCAGGTGATGAATAAAGTATATGAGTGATTGCGGGCTGAGGCTTCGATCGAGGTTTTGGATTTATTGTTTCAGGGATAGTTCGAGTTCATTGTATGTCTTTAAGACTGATGTGATTATTCATTGATAGTGAAATGAAATAAATGTTTTGGCTTGCTCTCCACTGTAATGTTCTGGAATGCTTAACCCCATAATATTACTTGTTTCCGTTGTTAAAAAAAAAATCGCAAAAAAAATTGAGTTAAAATTTCAGGACGTTACAACTTAAATCTTATGATTAATATATTTGCTTGCCGTGAAATTGTGTATGTTTTATGTGGAATGAACTCTTACTCGGTGATATTAAATTTCTCACATTGAAAACCTTTATTTGTGTGTATACTCAATTGTTCATGTTAGAAATACTTATTTATTTGCATAGTCTATTTCACATGCTTGATATAACTCATCTCTTGTTCTAAATTGTTATTTCGGTTCTATATTGTCTCACTTGTGCACCTACAATTTTTTTGTGAAACTGACCCATTTTATAGGCAGGTGATGTTTCGGAGTGCTATGGCAAGATGTCATGATGTGATCAAGATGAGACTTTTTCCCTGACGTTTCGCTCCTGAAGACATTTTGGTAAATTTGGTATAAAGTTTTTTTGAAAATCTCTCATTTGATTAAACTCTAAATTATAAAAACTGTGTTACACAAACTCCATTTTTTTATTTCAATAAATATATTGAGTTGCAAATCTATTTCTGAGAGAAAGCTTGCGCTGTAATGCGCCCAAGGTCTGGGAACTTGCTAATTCAAACATGATTTTTCGTTGAACCTCTATTTCAAACTCTAATAAATTATCGATTTTAAAGTTTTCAACCTTTTCATAAAAAGTTTCAAGTCCAGGATTTTTGGGGCATTACATTCCATGTCCGATTGTGTCATTAGGGACAATGTTTTTAAACGATACGTAAGGGCATTAGGGATAGTGCTTCCTAGTGCTTCCAAACGAAAAACAAAATCCACGTTTTAAAACTGGGTTGAGTCCCTGGAGGCTGAGAATTCCAGTCGTCGGGAGGGTTTCCGGCCATCAGGCGGAGGAGTTCTCCGTCGAAGACGTCAATGAGCCACGTACTGCGAGCACAACGCCACCTCGTCGATCAGCCGGAGCCGGAGTGGAGGCGAAGTTGATGCAATCATGCAATCCCAAAGCGTAGAGATCAAAGGAGGCGGTGAGGACGAAAGAGAAGGAAAGACTCCTAGCGCTTACGATCCCTCTGTTATCCGACTTTGGAGGCCGGCCGCTCAGCGGAATCTGAGGAACCAGTGGTCGAGGATCGTCTCTGGCCGGCATAAATGGATCTCGGCTTCTACTGAAGGCCGATCGCATGCTTCCTCCCTCGTCAATTTCTACCTCTCGAGAAGGTGAGTCGAAAACCCTAGCTCCCTCCCCCCCCCCCCCCTAGTTTTCCTTCACACCTTAATTTCGATAATTTGATCATTTTTCTTTGTCCCTCTTAAAAAAAAAGAGAGTAATTGTTTGGAGCTTAAGGGATTTCCCCCTTTGACATAAGTAATTAAGTATTGTTCCCCATGTGCTTGTAAAGTTAATCACAGTTAATTTCGGTCAGTTTTTTATTTCAGGTATGTGCCTGCTATGGACCTTGGTGTTTTAGGTGAAATGAGCAAGATCAAAGATAAAGCATGTGCCAAGTTAGCTAGGCGACAGGTATGCAAATAGCTTTTTTTCTGAAATTCTCATTCAAATGTTAGGCGAGTAAATTTGGTTGCTCAAATAAGGTTTGCATCATCAGATGTCAATCAAAATATTTTTATCCTAAATATTTGTGCAGTGTTTTGCTACGAGTTCTCCCTTTTCGTGATATTGTCGGCAAAATATCTTCTTTGATGTTGAACTTATACCTCATTGTCTTCATTTGGGGCCTGCTTTTGCAGTTTAGGATTGAGAATTGACATCTAACTTCTATGGTTCTTTATTTGTTCTGATGCTGTTAAATCGCATTATTCTTCCTTTCATTTATTGCATGAATTTGTTTGGGGACAGAAAACTTAGACTTTATGTGTAATATTAATTCAAACATCAAAAAAGTTTGGTCCTTGATGTAGCGGCCCTGTATCAAAGCAACAAGATGAAGGAGAAGGGGGATAACAACAGAGAGTAACCAAAAGAGAACTTCATTAAGCAAGAAAATGAGAAGACTACATCCATACAGGGAGATGTCCTTCTATCTCACCACAGGACAAAAATGGTTGTCTCCACACTACCTGTAAATGTACAAGAATGCCGCTGAAAAGAATAAAATGTGCACATAAAATACATAGGGGGTAGCACACTACATGTAATACACATGATTTACTAGTCTCAACAGCCTTAAGGTTTAGTTTTTAGTTCTTGAAGAATATTTGTTGCTTTTATTTGAACGTTGGGCATTGATGTGTTGGTGATTTCATTAGATAATGTTCTTTGCTTTTGAATATTGAAAATTTTCATTGTATTTCAAGGTGACACCTTTCACTTATTTCCTTTTATATGTACACTAAGGTTATTGAACTTTTTTCCTTAAATAGTATGCAGTTTCTACGGTAATTAAGTTGTAAATTTTGAAGTCAGGGTGAAATTCATGTAAAGTGATAAATGGTGAAACCTATGGGCCGCTCAGTTATGAACTTGCTCTTCTTGCATTGTTGATTTCTTCTAATTTTTTAATTTATTCTATGTCGAAGAATTGATGTTTTAAGTTCAAGCAGATGCTTGGCCTTTGTCTATTAAAATCATCTCTGCTCTCCTTTTTGGTCAATGACTTCTCTATTTCCATTTGGTTGCTTTCATCTGGTAAACCATCTAATGTTTAATTCTTTTTATGCAGGAGCTTTGTTGGGTCAAACTGTCAGCATCTTATGAAGAGCTGGTGTGTATGCTTCACACTGTTCCTGAATAATTGATTGTGCAAAAGAGTTTCCTAGTTTCTCAATCATGGAGTCAATCAGTGATGTTACTTGAAGTGATTATGAAGAACTTGATTTTTTAAAGTGAACTATTTTTTAATCTTTCTAATGCTTTATATGTTAGTACTTTTTCTTTGGTTCTTTGATATTTTGGGTGGGCAAGTAAGCATGAGAAACTTCTGGATATGTTTTCTGGCAAGAAAATCATGCAATATATTGAACAATCTGTATGTGATTCTTGGAAGAACGGGTTGGGTGTTTGCGAATAAGAGAAAGAAAGGTGTTACTGAGAAAGTAGATATGGAACAGCTTATCGGTTTCATGCTCTTGGAATATTAGAATAATTAGGAATGACGGCATAAATTAAACCCAAAGAACATCTGTGCAGATCTGTGGAAAGCAAGGAAGATAAGTGATATTTCATACTTGAAAAGATCAGATATGTGCAAATGAATGATCCAAAAAGAGATGAAGAAAAGAAGGCAAAAGCTATCCATCATCTGTATGTGTAGGGTGATGTTTGCATGTTTACTCCCTTCTACACTCGAGTTTTTCTTAATGATGGAACTCCAAAACATCCATTTGTTATCCATTCAAAGTTATTCCATCAAAAGTATTTCCTTTTCTTAGAAATATCCAATCGATGTCATTATTGCGAAGTATTGTATCTTCCAGTTCTCTTTTTAGATATAGCTGCAAATTTCTTTATCTCTTTTTCTTTTACTTCTAGGGATGAAGTTGGGTCCCCTTTAACCATGAGAGACTGAAGTTTTTAATTTTTTCATGACTTCTATGGCACATTCAAAATTGGTCCATTAATTTTATTTTACTTCCTATATCCTATAAGTAATGAGATTTAGGAATTCATAAGTGTTCCAGTGCATATGTGAAACCTCTAGGTAGTAATAGTGGCAGATTGGGCTAGAAGTAGATGATTGCAAGCAACAAGGGAGAATCAAGTGTTTGGTATTGAAATTTGAAATAGTCAATCAATAAAATGATATAACATGATCTAGGTGATTCTGGACTAATGAAATCAAGTTGCTTCAGTACATTCTTTTTCTTTTTAGTTGTTTAAATAAATTTTTTTTATCCCTTTTGTGTTCCTTTTTCTTATTTTTGATATTTATCCCCTGCCATGCTGGTAGATTTGGAAGTTCAGTTGCAAATGTATGCTAAACATTTGATTTACTTTGTTGACATTATGTTGAAGCCTTGTGCTCAAGATGAGCTTTAAAGTTTCAGGCATACTATCTTGACATGATTACAGGTAGCCGCTGTTTCTCATATGTTGGATGCTTCTAGATCTATGCGATGTTTTTTAAAGGGATCTGCTGGTAGCCAGATAGTGCAATTTAGGTTCCAACCAGTGAACAGTCATGATGCTGGTGATGGTGCTGGCATCCCAGTTTTCTCATTTTTGGCAATCTCATGCTTTGGTATGCATTTCGATGCTGAAAAACTTGGATGCTTTTTCTTTTTGTCTCGTTATAAGAAACTTCAAAGAAGGTGCTAAAGATCTTCATACCTTAAAGAATGTGTGGTGTATCTTGTCACATTAAAATTCCATCATCAATGTGGTTGCATGGATTTTTATCTAGTTTCATTTTTTTTCTCTATCGTCTCATTTGGAACTGTCTCATTTGACTGTGCTCCTCTTATAGTCAGGTATATATTGTCTCTTCGCTAATAATGTTCTTCTAAAAATTCAAGTAGCAGTAACATGTTTGTGCTCTTTTTGAAACTTTAAGATCTTTACAGTTTGTCTACAAGCTCTGTAGAGAAGTTCTTCTCTTGCTCTTGCATCTTTCTGGCAAATTGCTCATGTTGGTCCCTCATAATCCAATTCTTTTATGCTCTGCACTTCAGGTACTATTGTGTTGATCTATGTCACAGGGACTCGGCAAACCGGGTGCCGCACCCCCGTCGACGCGGGTGCGGCCAACCCGACCCTGGGTGCGTTGACCGCACCCAGTGTCATTTGTGTCCATTTTTTTTAAAATTTTGTTCTGGGGGGCGTAATGCGAACCCAGAAAAAAAAACAAGTTCACCAAAAAAGATGTGTTTGTCCCCAGGAAAAATCACAAAAAAATGGACGTTTCACATGCACCAACTTTCGGTTTCAAACAGAAAGCAAGAAAGAGGGAAAAAATCAGGAAGCAGAGGGAGATAGAGATGGAACCTGCTTCCCGAAGGACTGCTGGAGGGATTCGACAGGAGTTCTGGAAGAGGAACGCCTAGGGAGGAGAGGGGACACCACTGTGTCGATCAACGCCTGCACCGTCTCCTCCATGGGAGGCACCTCACGGCGCCACGACCCCATCACCCACTGTCTCACCCTCTCTTCTCTTTTCTCTGATGAGAGAGCCCCTCTTGTTGGAGTTTTGTACCCAAACTTATAATCTTGCAAGCACTCAGAAAGAAGAATCACAAGTAGCAGAAAGCATGAAACTTGTGCATGCAGAGAGAGAGAGAGAGTATCGGGTGCAGCTTTTTCAGTATGAGTACAGTGCACCAGAGAGTCACGTGGATATATATATATATATATATATATATATATATAGAGAGAGAGAGAGAGAGAGAGAGAGAGAGAGAGAGAGAGAGAGAGAGAGAGAGCTGTTCATGCAGAGGCAGTTGCCGCCAATTTTGCTATTTCGAGACGAGGAGTTGGAGGGGGAAGACGTTTGGTTTCTTGGGAAACAGGGGATCCCTCGACACTATAAAGCACCCAAACGTAAATCTCTCTCATGTTGTGCGTGGATAATTTTTTCACATAAATGGGGTATTTTAGATTGAGGACATTTATGGAACAATGCAACATTATTTTGTTGCACTGCAATAGAATACTTCTGGACTTGTTCTTTACGCGTTCAATAAGTTTTGCTTTTCGTTTTATAGGTCATTTACCTGGTCAGATATGATTGTCTCTCATTCGTTTCCGGACGGAAACTGGGGCTCTCTCTCTGTCTCATCAGAGTCCTGATTTGATATGGATGTTGGAGAGTAGACATAAAAAAAGGGTTTTACCCTAATGGATATCAAATCTAGATTGGTCCCCACGCTGACTCGGCCTTTGTGAGTTCAGCGGCTTCAGCCAGGGTCCAGGTAAAGCCAGAATCCACTTCACGAGTTTGAATCATTAGTTAGTCACAACTCAAATTCACAGATTTCGGGATTTAATTGACACCTTCTCATAAAGTGTGAATTTTTTGAGAAAACATAATATCTGAATATTTCTCAAATTTTGAAAAACAAAGACAAGATATTTTCCATTAAAAGATTGTTTTTTTTAAATGAACTCGAAATCGAATAAGAACTTTGAGAGAGTGTGGACCCGCGCCGGGGTGAGCCCCCGGACCCCCCTTTCTGCAAGGGCAAAAACTCTGAATCAGGCTCCACAACTCATCAGCTTGACCCCTCCAACCCCTCCCCTGCACAATTTTTTTTTATATATATATATATATATATATATATATATATATATATATATATATATATATATATATATATATATATATATATATATATATATATATAGTCACACCCCCGCACCCAAGTTTTTTGAAAGTGCCGCACCCGCACCTGCACCCATGTGACAGGTGTTGATTGATTCATATAAGGTAATGTCAGGATATTTTCCATTTCGAATGAATTACACCAGCGGGCCTATGTGTTATCAGAACTCATCTGTGACTTGACATCCAAAACTTGAGAAAAGCCAGATCAAGCTCAGCCTAATATCTTCAGATTTAACTCTCATATTAGAAATTCCCAGTGATCATGCTTCATTTTGATAGTACTGACTTGTGTAACAGTAATCTGTTGTGGAATGTTTGTCATATCACATGTATCATTAGGTGCTTGCTTGGAATGTTTAAGCAAATATGTTGATTGCCTGTTGTCATTAGGTGCTTTGTTTTTCAGGTTTAGACGCTCAATTTCCATCAGCTAGATAGTTAAACTGTTATCTCAAACATCTTCTTGCTACAGATAAACCATTGCAGGTTCATGCCATAGTTTGCTAAACCTTGCCATCCATAACTTGAAGGATTTAGGTTGGTTCCAAGGGTGTTCTATCATAGAGGAATCTGTGTTTCCTTGTTTCAAGTCATTATAATTGTATGTGCAGTTTATGGCACTTCAGGTACCTCTTTTAGGGAGGTGAGTGGACGCAATTATCTTGGGCAAATACTTCTGTGAACCTCCTGCACTTTGTTTCTATACCAAATGCCCTGCAAAAACTGCCACCATTGGTCACCTTCTCCACCATCTAAAAGGATGCAGTACTGTAATCATGGTCTGGGCTTTTGTAATTGTCCATAAAGTACACCATAATCTTGCCCAACGCCCATTATCATCTTGTGTCCCCCTTTTTTTTGGAAACCTTAGGAAATCTGCCATATGTCATATATAGACTCTGTCATCCATCATTTGCTTACTCCTTTTCTCTTCAAGGGAAACCTGCCATCCATCAACCAAGGCACTGCTTCTTCTCCTTTTTTTGTCATTCCTTTTCAAAATTCTTCTAACAGAGAGAGAGGGAGGCAGGGATGCTGGCCATGGTGGATGGGTAGAGGGCTTAATTGGAAACTTTCCCATTGGAATTCTTCTTCTTCTTCTTTTTAAGAAATTCAAAGGAATTTGGAAGGAAAAATTAATGATTCATGAGTAAGTGAGTTAGAAGCAATAGTCTTATTGGCTTATTGTTTTCGTAAATCTTGGAGATGGGAAAGTAGAAAGACTGCTATTGCAGTTGCTTGCGGATGCAAGAGAAGAAAAACCTAATTAAGTGCTTATCACTATCATGTTTTTGTATTATGTAACCATGCTCTAATTACTTTCTGTTTTGAGCTATCCTATATCAATGGCCTAAGTTTTTCATTCTTGTGGTCTCCATATTATTTCAGAAAATCTGGCCCAAGAGATTGTTCAAATGTTCATCTCAGAGCTGTTTTTGAAGGTAATTATTTTTTTTTTGCTTACAATATTATTTTTTGTATAGCCATGCACAGTGCTAACCCATCTTTGTCATCAATCTGGGAAATTTTCATATAAAAGCTATTGAAAAGCAGTATTTAAAGTGCCTTGTGTGTTTTTAATGTAGGACAAGTGCAGCTAGTGTTACCCCTCGATCTTATCTTTTGAACCAGTCTGCAGGAAAATTTTCTTTTAAAGAATGGTGTGTTAAGGCTTTGCATTTTGAGCATTTGATTCTTCTTTATCTGGCATAATTGGAAAGGTCTTGATTTTTCTCATATGTCTGTGTGATTGCTGCTAATATCCTGTCTTTAGTGGATGTTAACAAGTTCTACGTTGTTATTTCCTTGACAAATTTAAAGTTGTTTGCTTGTCTCATGCATGAATTGTCGCCTTCATGGATTTCTGGTAAATTTATGAGGATGCATATTAATGATATTACCAAAAAAAGTGGTGGCACTTCTTTCTGTCTACTGAGCCTACAACATGCAGCTATTGGATTTCATTTTTCCTTTTTGGAAATGTTGAATTCCTCTGAATCAAGAAAAAAAAATTGGCCTAGAATATGTGTAAACTACTCATAGTTACACAGAGATCTAGTCAATAGGATGGAAAAAAATGAAAATATGTTTGCTGTTAATTTTAGCAATTTATTGTAAATTTTATGTTTTTCTTAACTCTTTTTTTGTCCCAACTAGTCCCTTTTAGGTGCTGGCTAGGCCTTTTAAGGGGCCTGGCACTGGTGCTTTTTTACTACTAAGTTGATGAGTTATTGTGAGTTTATCCATATGGCTATGCAGTATTTGGATAGGAATCAATGCTTCTAATAGATTTTGGCTTGCGTGCTTTGGTGAGTCATTCAAAGTCCTTTTGATGACCCATGTTGAAGGGGTATGTAAATTAATTCAATCAATTGCTCAAGGAATGTGGTAGTGAGGAACTGAGGAAAGTGTACAAAAACGACAGTTCTTTTTTATCATCCTAGTACTAGTTTATGAGGTGTCTGGAACAAAGATTAAAAACATCTTTTAGAGTACTAATTGCTTGGTAGTGGTAAGATTCTTTGAGTTTTGTTTCCTTTTCTTTAATGATGATAGTAAGAAAAGGAGACAAAGAACATTTATGATGATTGGCTATGGGACTACAACAGGTCTGGAGGTTTGTTCTGGTAAAGTAGAAAATCGTCTCCTAGTTGATTAGCATCAACTTTGCGGCTCAGGTGGTAGAAATTGGCACTTGATTTGATTCCTTGTGAACTAGGAACAAAATGGTGATGACACGAATGAGGCAACAAGTGTCTTTGGGACTTGAAAGCTGCTTTCTTATGTTGTGTGCTCTCAAAAAATTCGAGCAACTGTAGCCGTCATACATTTTGTAGATCATGCTTTCTTTGACTCTCCCTTGAAATTGACATGTAATGTCAGCTTCCTGCCTCTCTTCTTATGTATGCCCCATTGATAAGGATTTTAAATGATGTAAAAGCCCTTTATGTGATAGCTAAACTAGTAAGTAGTAACAATGATTGGAATACGTTTGTGTATTCTGTAGTCCTTCAGGATTTATATCTTCTATCTTTGGGTTACCTTGATTGCTCCAACTAAATGTTGTTTATTCATGTCTTTTACTTTGCTTTCCCAAGATGCACTTCGTCAGCTAATAAATTTCATGTCATTGTGTAAAATGAACAGCGCCTGCTTTTGGTTGAATTACATTCCATCTCCTTCCAAGAAGCTGTCAATGCAAAAACAGATGATGTTGAACGGTCTAAAGAGATTTATGAGGGAGAATTTGGTGATTTGGATCGAATTGGCCTTTTTTCTAGTGAAAGTTGCATTCCAGCTCCTCCAAGTGCAGACAACTGGGAATTCAGTAAATCTGCTATTGGGAAGTCTGATAGACATCCAAAAAGCGAAGTCCTGCAGGTGCTCTTTTGCTAATGTTCAATAATTTCACTGGTTTGCATTCTTGTGATTATACATTTTCCAACTTCCATATTCTGATATTTGCCAAGTTTGGATGTTAATCTTATATTCTCCTTCATTGGTATGTGCATGTGACATGACATGAGTGCACTTGGTACGACACAGATTTAAAGTAAAACCATTGCATGGTGGCATGGGCTGTGTGTGTAGTTGAACATATTTAAAATTGACAATGTAAAGCACTAAACCATGAATATCATCTTAAGAAGAAATGCAAGCTCTTGAACAGTGGTTTTAAGCCATTCTGATGAATAATCACTTGATAACATATTTAAGTTGAAAATTGAGATGTATATAATCATTGGCAAATTTTACAAAGAAAAAATAAATAACTACAGGATATTTACTAGACCCAATTCGTGAACATTTTAACCAACTTAGCTTTTATGGATATGTTACTTAGTAATTGGCTAAGTTGCTAATTATTAATGGGGGAATTACTAAATGCAGGTGTACTTGACGGCATGGCTTGCTGAAGTTAATGTCAACACCTGTCGGTATGCATCTAGTCAAACTTGTTGATTTCAATTAATTCTTTTGTTATGATAGAGGTCAGATTAGAGTGAATCTTTTATTTGCCGTTGATACAATAGCTGTCAGCTTTGTTGTGGTGTATGCTAACCACTGCTTTGTATTCTTTCAACTTTACTCTTCCCCTACTTTTGGCTGACTTTCCCGAAAAAAAGAAATAAGGATTGGCATTGTATTTAGGGCTGTTCTATATAGACCTATATATAGGCGAAGTTGCGTCTAAGTCTTGGTTTTGTACCATAGTCAGGTATCAGTCCCGGCAAGCCAAATCTCATAATAATAAAGGTATGAATCTGGGAAAAATCTTGGCACTAAAAAAATATAAAAAACAACCAAAAAAAGTAAAAAAAAAATCTGTTTAGATAATGAAGTTATTGTATAGATGTAAATAAAAGTTATAAAAATTTTGAAGTATAAAAAATATAAAAAGGCATATTTAAAATGTAGAAAATAAATAAAAACTAAAAATTATTATAAATATCATGATATTACTGCGATAAAATTATTATAACATTGCAATAATGTTGCAATAAATCTGTTTTTGAAAATCTTGTGATATTTTACCTTTTTATATCATTTTTCTAAAAAGAAAAGATAGATAAAGGTGATATTTTCAATTTATAACCAATATTTTTTTACTATATTTTATATATTGTCAAAGCAAAACTTTTGTTTTCAAAGATAGGAGAGGATATGGGGTTTGAACATGTTACCTCCCACATGAAAGCCATCCAGGAGTTCCATCCTTGTCAGATACACATGATCCTGCATATGTTGTCCTGGGTATGGAGCATGTGTGTGTGTGCCTATATCACATGGACACTCCATTTTGCCCTCCATACCTATGTCGACACGCATGTCCCCATGTTGACACACGTCGACACCTGGACACCCCATTTTACCCTCCGGACATACAAGTTTGTATTCAATTTATAATTATATTTTCAGTTTATAACTTTATATTTTCAGTATATAATATATATTTTAGATATAACCTATATATTTAGATTATATTCAATTTATTTTGAATATATATATATATATATATATACACCCGCATTTTTTGAAATTGCCGTGTCATACCCTTCATACCTGTACCCATACTCGTACCCATGTGACATAGGTGCGTGCCTATCTACAGTTTCTTGTCTATGATTTGTGTAGTTGTGGCTTCTTGTATAATGTGATAAAAGCTGCAATTGTCATATAATGTATTCTTTTACTTTTTCCTTTTCTGCATATTTTCAGGATCAATGAGATCATCTCAATGGTTGAGGAAGAGATTAAGGTGAGGCTTGCATGAGTCTTTTCAAAGCGAAGAATCATGGGAGAGAAGGGAAATGCTTGCATTTTTTCATGATATTACATGCAAAGATCAGGATCAATGATGCACACACTGAAAATGTTGCGTAGAAGTTAAAAGTAAGCATCCTAGTGTTATGCCATTGTGTAATGCCTAGGGCTGGTAAATGAGCCGAAAGAGCCAAGCTTGAAGTGTTCAAGGTTGGTTCATTTTTGTACTGAGCCTAGCTTAGATGGAATTCATAATGTGCCCAAGCTAGAGGAGCTGAGCTTTGAGCTGGCTTGTTTACAGAAAATTGGACTATAAGTTATAGGATTACAAAAAAAAACATTGTTTTAGAACTGAAGGCTATAAGATTTTAACTCCAGATTTATTGTTTGCAAACCAAATACTTCCAATCATTTTTTCTAGACTATATATGATGTAAAATATATATAGAATGTCTGTTGCTACTTGACGAACTTACACGATCTGAGCTGAGCTGAACACGTATTGTTCATGCCTGACTTGTCGAGCCTATTTTTATAAGCTCAAACGAGCTCTTTACAAATCGAACACAAACCAGCCCTAACAATGCTAGAGAACGGTCCGTCAGGTTGCTGAGAAAGGGCAAACAGTTGCTGTAAATATATGATGACAATGGGTGATCGGTGCTACTTCTCCCACATAAGTTCATCACTCAAATTTCTTCCAAAAGATGCAGGACATTATATAAGATTACTTTGGATTTCACCATTGTTGTCAGCATGGGTTTGTGAACCAAATCATTTTTTTAAATGATTCAGAGAATCGGCCTGAATCGATTTGAATTGAATAATTTTGAATTGGTTATTTTAAACTTTTGATTTTTCATAAAAATTTAAAAAATAATGAAAAATAAAAATAAAAATTTCAGGATATTTTATTAAAAACAGGGAAACTGCAGAAATAAAGTAAACAATGACTTATAGGGCTATTCCCTTGATGCCTAAATAATACAAAAGGTGATAAATGCCATAATCGTTATATATAAGTTAAAAATAACAAGAAAACTAGTTCTGTTGGATTTCTGATTAGGGAAATCATGTTTTTTTATCACTAAATTTGTTCATACTAAATCATTGAAAGATCATAAATAAATACATAAAACATAATGCAGAAGCCTACTCAAATTTATTTTTGCATCGGTAGATCTTGATGGGTTAGATCTTTCAAAACTTCTTTGGCCTTTCTTTTTTTTTAACCTAACAAGAGAGGGACATTCTTATTTCTTAATGATGAGGCAAAAAACAACAGCCATTATACATGGTTTTGTGGACCATAACTTAATTCTAATCACTCTATAATCTTCTTTTCAATTTAGCCCTTCATAAAATTAGGAATTGATATATGAGGGCACATGAACTATTTGTACATTACTATAACCATATTGATGTGGAGATGAAGATGAAGTCGATCCACAATTCGAGATTCAAATGGATCTCCACGCTTGGAAGTTAAGAGTTGTATCAGGAGAGTTTGAACATGACTCAAACGATCTTCGATTTGAGACAGAAAATCTCTTTTAGCAGTTGGCGTAAACATGAAAAATATGCATAACAGGCACACGTTTTCAACGGGTCCAAGAACACAGAAATCAAATATGTGTTCGATTTATGTGTTGTTGGACTAGACAAACTTCTCGTTGGAGGTCCAGTCGTTGTTCAATCGATCGACTTAGGAGGGATTTTTGGGCCCTAAGACTATGGAGTTTGGAAAAACTTCAAACAGGTAAGTTATGCCAAATTTTGTTATCTTTCCAACAAACCCAGATTTGCAATTTTTTGGATTGATATATTGAAAATTATGTCTAAAATACGTTGTATTTTCTCTTCTAAGCTAAACCAGATGATGAACGGGATTTCAAGCATGCAGAAAAAATAATCAACTTTTTGACACAACGAACGATCGATTCACATAAACCCAAAACATGAGGATTTTTAATAAGGATGTTATCTTTTCAGAACATCATTAAATTCGACAAAAGCAACAGGGATGATAAAGATACGCTTCAAATACGGAACACTATAAGAAATGCAATAGTCAGTCCAGAACCAAAATATCATTTGAGTAATAGAGATTGACAACTATTTTAGACCAACAACGAAACAGATTCAGGAAAAGTGATAAACATGAAAGTTGGAGTTTTGGATGTTAGCTTTTCAACAAATTAAGATTCGGAATTTTTTGATCAACCGTTTATGAGAACATGACAAGATACTAAACCCTGTCAGGAAATGTAAATAACAGACAAACATGCAATTCTCAATCAAGCCACTGAATTTACCAGGAATTTTAGACACTTCACGAAATTGATTTTGATAAAATGATTAACATGAAAGATGTAGGGTTGGACGTTAGCTTTCCAACAAACTAAGGTTCATAATTTTTTTTCAGCTGTTTGGGAGAAGCGAACAAATTATCGAACATTGCCTAAAACTTGTCCACACGAATTCAAGTAGACAATAATATCCGAATCTCAGAAACGAAATCTGAAACTTAGTAAAGATTAATGACAACAAGCAACTTAACATGTCAAAAACTTCGTTTCAAACACAATCATAGAACAATAGTTTATCTAACAAGTTACTACAGTCCAACACAACAAGATTCCACAAACCATAAACTCTCTTTCATAAAATTGCAGGAAATGCTAAAACAAAGGTAATATAAATTTGTATATGATCGCAGCCAACTGAAACTCAATCTTCAGCAGCTACTCTGACCGCCCTCAACGAGATTGAGCTGAAGAAACCAAAGGTACCTATTTATTTCAGATCAAATCACAAACAACAACTAAGGCTCATGCCTATGTCCATGCACAACACCACCAAAGCACAAGGTCTTCTCCCTTGTTGAACCAGCAGACACACTTCTGGCATATACTTCCTCTTTTCCAGAATTTTTTCTCTTCTAAAAAAAAATCAAGTTGTTGGTCGACCTTCCCTCTTGGACTCTTAAACCTCAAAAAATGGTCTTTATAATGGAGGGGAGACCTCCTCAATGTTGTTGCCCCCCCAAGGCCAATGAAATGGCCTATTTTGAATCATAGCATTAAAAAACTTTCAATAGCCACTTTGACTTTTGAGTCAAACTAGGAAATTTAAATGATGTCTAAAATGGTCTTCCAAAAGTGGTGCCACATGGGGTTTTATATGGGTTTGGATTTTGGGCAAGATCCAAACAACTCTATGAACTGGACCCATATTAAAAAGCTTAAAATTTTCATTAAGGCAAAAAAAAGAAAAACTACCTGGCAACCCCGTACACCTTTTAGTGTCACAAAAAGATCTTACAGGACACTAGAACTATTTGGATCCGTAGAATCCGATACCTATAAAAAAAATAAAATAAATAAGATAAAACAAAAAAAATCTAATATGATTTCAGGCTAGACAAAATGGAATCAACCATCAAATTGAAATATCGATGGACAATGATTACTTTGAGGATCCACTTGGACCAGAAAAGTCCTTAATGGGATTGAATCATCTCAGGTAACGTTGCCCTGATCTCGTCTGGAGAGTTAGATTAGGATCGTGCTTGGATCTTCTGAATGCTCTGCAGCATCCCCCCAGGTTGAAAAGGCTTCATCCTTGGAGCCAAATCCTCGTCACTTTCATCTTCATGGTACCACTCCAAACGCTTGACATTGAACACGTCCAAAGTCTTGAAATGAGGTGGCAATGGAACCATGTAAGCATTAAAATTAATAACATTAGTAATTGCACAAGGACCAATGCGCTTAGGCGCTAATTTAACATGGTGGAGGTAAACGTTCTTTTGTCAAAGTAACCCATACCAGATCTCCAGTTTTAAAAAGTACATATCGATGCTTTTTATCATAGCTTGATTTATACTTACTGATGTTGTCTTGAAGCCTTTGATGTACCTGTTCATGCATATCTTGCAGAAAAAAAAATGATCTTGTACAGAATTTAAAACAGGTTCAACAAGAGGAATATAAGCTAAATCAACAGGTGAATAAAGATTAAAACCATAAAGAATAGAAAATTGATTAAAACAGCAGAACGATTTACATATTTATTGAACGCAAATTCAACTTTTGCAAGTATGTGTGGCCAAGATTTTGGTTTATCATTTATTAATGCATGCAAAAGGTTTCCTAAAGGCCGATCCACAACTTCAGTTTGATTGTGAATCTGAGGGTGATGAACAATACTAAATTTCAAGGTGGTTTCTAACTTTTTTCATAATTGATGCCAAAAATGTCTTACAAATCTAACATCTCTATCAAAAGTAATAATTTTAGGAATTTCATATAATTTGTAGATTTCTTTAAAGAACAAATCAGCTATATGAGAAGCATCCATAGTTTTCTGACAAGGATTAAATTGCGCTAATTTAGTATATCTATCTACCACGATAAAAATAGAATCAAGATCATGCGATGTCTTTGGCAACCCTAGAACAAAGTCCATTGTTATATCTTGCCAAGGTTTCTCAGGAATAGGTAACGGTAGATAGAATCTTGCATTGGTAACATTTTCCTTTGCTATATGACATTTTTCAACAAATCTATTCACGTCTTTTCACAAATGGGGCCAAAAATACATTGATGACACTAATTTGATTGTTTTGTCTCTTTTAAAATGTTCATCTTTATGTAATTCAGAAATCTTGTCTAAGGGAATACACTACAAGAAAGACGTTAATTAGTGACAGACGTTTGCGACGAAAATAATTCATCACAAATTTGTGATGGATTAGCTAAAAAAACTAGGCATCCCTAAAATTGGAATTAGTTGCGAAATTAGAGACGGAAAAATTTTGTCTCAAAATCCGTGGCAAATTTTCGACGAATTGTTTCCTCTCAAACTTCGTTGCTACTCCCTCGCTAATTTGTGGTGGTGTTTGAGACGAAATGTTTTCGTCGTTAATTCGTCATTATTTTTTGATATAAAATGTCCCATCTAGGGCACAAAATTCTCCCCCTCTCTCTCTCTTTGATTACCCCCAAATCGGTCAGAGTCGCGCTGCTGTCGTGACCCCCACTGCCTCCTCCTATGTTTCCTTTCTCCCCCCTTGCATGCAGTCGCCAGAGTTCTTTTCTCCTCTTTTCCTTTCCTCAACCAGAGATCGGATGGAATCGGGTCATCGCCGACCTCCGCCGGCAAACCCCATCCCTTCCTCACCTTTTTTCTTCTTCCCCTTCTTTCTTCTTCTCTCCTCTCTGGTTTGTCGTCGCTTTCCCCTTTTTGTCTTTGTGCTGGCGGGAAGCGATGCCTTGACTTGTCGCGGACACCTGGGTCTCCCGTCGCCACCCACATTCCTACCTTGTTCGGGTATCTATTGTCGCAGGTAAATCCCTCGCCGGAAGCCATCTTCGAGCTGTTGTCGCTCGTGAACCTAGTTGAGCCTCGAATTTCGCCCGTTAGCAAGCTGCACCCAATGCCTCCACCGCCGACATCGGACATCCACATCTCCGCCACCTCTGAACATAACAAACATTTGAGAAACAAACATCTGAGAAACTGTATCGATTTGAATGGTGCAGTGGGTTGCCTTTACGAATGAGCTCATTTGCTTGCCAAGGATATGTGGGATCTGACCCCTGATACAGAGTTGTTGTCAGAAGTTCTGCTGAAGAACATGAAGCTACCAGCTGCAGAGTATACTTTTGAATCTACTCTTGTTGATTTAATATCAGATAGATCCTCAGTTGCACGATAAAGGGTGGTCCGAACATCAAACGATGGCAAAGGGTGCTCCTGCGGTAGCAGACGACGGCAAAGGGTGCTCCTCCAGAGGTGTAAGGGTGATTCGGAACGGAGAGGGCGTCATATTTTGAGGTTGAGACTCTTCAAGCAGAGGTGTTTACTGCTTAGGGCGAAAATGAAAGGTTATCTTTCATTTTTTGGCTGGAGGACATTTTGGTACATTACTCGAAACGTCGTTTCATGGTGCTAATGGCGAGAAAGCTTTGATACTTAATTCTTTGCAAATGCACTGGACTTTGATGCTAAGTGATGCAGACACACGGGGAAATGAACCACACGTGCTTACATATGTGGTGCTCATTCAGACCTGAGAAAAGGCACCTGCGTGTTTCGGGGGGGTGTTATGGGGGTTAACATATAACCTGCTTCTCTCTCTCTCTCTCTCTCTCTCTCTCTCTCTCTCTCTTTGGCGTGACAATACAAAGGAAACCGTTCAGCAGGCTGAGCAGCAGCTGAGCCAGGCAAAGGAGAAAGCAAAAGAGGGAGCCAAGGATGCCACCAGCCATGTTTGCAAGAAAATGGACAAGGCCGAAGAAGGTGCTCAGAAAAAAGAGGCAGCTGGCCGTGCCTATGACGTGACCACAGACAAGCCGAATGAAGGCAAGGACATGGCCGGTTCCGCCTACGCTGCGATCAAAGACAAGGTGAAGGAGGGGGCTCAGCAAGCCAAAGACGCAGCTGGCCATGTCTATGACAAAACCAAAGAGAAGGCAAGCGAGTCCTTCCAAGGTGCAGAGGATACTACAGTAACTGGAAGCTTGAAACAGCACGCAAGCAGCTACGAGGAACTATAAAATGGATGTAATCCGTGTGCTTCGATCAGCGTACCTCCTTTTGGTACCACCGTCTGTGACCCTTTGCCTTCTTTAATTATGTGAAAAATGTCTTGTTCATAGTTCTGGTTGTGTGCGCAGCAAAAACAAACACTGAATAGATGCATATAAACATCTAATAAAGGTCGATGCCACTCAAAGCACAGAAAAATATAGGAACTTGCAAGTATTTGATAAAGAAAAACAGATAACTAGGCACAAGGAAAACACGGAGTCCTCCATTTCCCCCCAACAAAACCAAGCCTCCTGTTCGACTGAAACAGGCATCACATGGAACACTGGAGCAGTTCCCAAACTGAAGCCTCATAGGAACGCATCTTTCTCGAGCAATTTCAGCACCTTCTTCTGGTCGTTCAATTTGGCGACATCTATGGGTGTCTTCCCATCCAAGTTTTGTAATGTCCTGTCACATTTAAGCCTCGTTTTAGATGTGGAACAGCAACAGGAAAGACTGGACATTCTAAACCAAAGCACACGAAGAAGTAGGCTGTCTGCATGCACTGCAAGCAATGCCCCAACTCCCCAAAAACCATGGCCTTCGCCCAGATAATGTTCATTTTACCATATCATACGGCAACTAGAGTTCTCAACGTTAAATTTCCTGATGGGAAAGAGGGGGGGGGGGGCGGAGAGAGGGGCATAGGCTAGCCTGGTGCATGCCGGATTGGGGGTGCACTAGCACAGGCCAGTTGAGAAAAGCCAGAAACTACGAGTGTTTTTTGCCAAGACCCAGTATTAAGAAGATGGTGTTCTTACACAGAAGCTACATGCTCAAGGAGAAGGGCAACGCATTCCTTCCTACCGTAACCTGCTGCGTAGTGAAGGGCGGTATTCTTGTTCTTGTCAAGTGCATCTACTTGTGCTTTGGCTTCGAGAAGGACCCGAGCACATTCCACCTACATGATTCAGCAAATCATGAGTACCACCTACAAGGAAGAGCAATTCCTTACACGTCTCCTACTGCAAGTATGTCCCCATCCAATTATCTGGATAAATTTATATATCCTCGAATAGGAAATGGACTAGAAATGAGCATATGAAGAGCTGGGGAAATCAAGGCATTCTGTTTAAAGGGCAAGAGATTGAGCAAGAAAACACCACTGGGCTTCCCAAAGAAAATGGATTTACCTCACCATAACCGCAAGCAAAATGAAGAGCTGTCCGGCCTTCTGAGTCTTCCTCAGCTTTGTCTGCCCCAGATGCTAGTGCATTCTTCAAACCCTGTAGACCCGCATGAAAAAAGAAGCGTAGAAGTCAAAAAACCATGAAGGGTGTACTCGAATACCAAGGCACTTCTCCATGTTAGCCAATAAAAAGCGGGCGTCAAAAGGATGCCTATTGTTGAAGACGTGATGTAGGACTAAAATAGAATTAAAAGTAAGGAAAAGCTCGTCCTTGACACTATAAAAGCTCGACACTATAAAACTGTATATATTATCTATATTCTGGACATCCATGTGTTTGGCATTGAAAAACGCGGCCCGCTTCAGCAGATGATCTCAAATCCAATGTCATTGTGATAAAAGTTTGCAGCGTGAAATAAAGCTAGTTTGAGGTTGTCCAAATCACCTATTACCAGGCATTGCGAGGGCTGCACAAAGAGCAGCATTGGCCTGGCTCGGACTCGTCTAAGTAAACGAGCTGAGCTTGATCAGGCATTCGATCTTGATTAAACTCGATTAACCCAACTAAACTCAACTAATAGTCATATGGTAGCTAGTGATAGGATATGTAGAATGTTTGTTTAATAATAAGCATAGAAAACGGTTTCAACCAGGTGGGTAGGGTGTTTGGTGATTACATATGAAGTCTAGGGTTCAATTCCTGCCCTTTGTACTGTTGTTTTAATTTTTTTAATGAAATCAAAGTTGGCTCAAGCCGAGCTGTGCCAAACTTGAGCTTGA